>NC_079365.1:23056666-24453333 GCF_021018895.1 Seriola aureovittata | reverse complement strand
CAGTATTTTGGGTTTTGACATCGCACATGGAAAAATGGTGGATAGAGATGAGGCTCCTTACTGTAACATGGCTGTTTGTAGCCTCATAATCGCAGTACATTTTCATTTTGTTTCACTTCAAATCACTAAATGAATCTCAGCTGAAGCATGAAGTGAACATCAATTCTATAATATAGTTACAGATTCGCCTACGTGGGTCATATATATGATAGTTCTCATTCATTTGCACTGTTCTGCTGTCCTATTCAGTGGTTTACTATAAGAAACACAGACACACACCACTGAAGCGGTCACTTTTTCAAAGAAATCAACATTGATTCTGTGCAGTAAAATCTTTGACTGCATTGAAAGCATACTGAGCCAGGGGGGAATACAAAAGGCAATTTTCACAGTGTTTGTTTTCATGTTTGAAGGAAAAATGTGTCCGTCAAACAGGAGGAAATTTCAAGTAACTGAACAGATATACACAATTAAATATGTAAACAAACAGCCCGCAAGACACACATGCACATATGTGTTCAAAGCCTGCCACCCACACACAGCACAGACAAACACAAGACTCTCTGGCGTGTGAGGAAAACGGACAGATGGATCTAGATTCTGGATGGATGTTTGTCAACTCTCGAAGACACACAAATGTTGTTACGTCGGATTTGCATGGACAATCGGTCGCTTGTATTTGGTGAGATGAGATCACAACTAAGGCAAAATATAATTATAGAGCAAAACAATATAATTATACGGGAATGTACAACATACACCAAACAAATCCTACGGAAGAGGCCAGCACCTGCCTCCTGTAATTTGTCTCCTCCACTCAAGCATGACAAACAGAGTGAAAAAAAGAAAGAAAGCACTTCATGAAGGATCACAAGAAACGTAATCAGGAGTTACTCCTTATTTAAAAAGAATTTAAAATCACTTCCAATCTTTCAAGTCTGTGAAACCTCAAGATGTCTTTGTCATATATTCCTACAGTTGTTGTTGTGTGTCTGTCTTGTGGCCTTGTTGTCAGAACTTATCGTTTTCAGACAAATGAGTCACCATGAATCAACACTTACTCATGTAGCAGCAAAATAAAAGAAGAGGAAAAGCAATAATAAAGATAGTGTCCAAGTGCGAGATGGTGTGGGTGCTGAGTGAAGAGATAGCACTTGGATTTTATTTAATCAGTTCATTCATTACGTCAAAGCAAAGTAGCTGGCATGTTACTTTTTAAAACCTGAATTAAAAATTTTTATTTTTTTTGAATGAGGATTGTACTCAACATTCGTAAACTATAACATCATGTTTTTATGTGGTGGTGCAGTGTTTGTGTGGTGGCACATAATCAAATTCATTTCTGATTTAAAGGGGCTTTATGTTTTTAGTTTTCTCTGCCACAGAAAGAGGTTTCTTGCCACGAGCAAATGGGGGTGATTGTATCTTGAAAACACTTCAGCCATTTTTATGTTCTAAGACAAGAGGTTATAATACGCTCTCTGAGCAGCGCCACATCTTCAGGGCAGATTGGATCCCAAAGTGACGAGACGGGCGGGGGCTAGCTGGTTAGCTCGCTAACTTCATCGAAGAAAAGGAGTGAGACACGAGAGTAAATATTGGCATTGCTTTACGCTGCTGGAGACAGCTGTTGCTGAGTAGAGGAATGAAGCTTTCTGAACTCGCAACATTTCTTCTAGACTGTAAGTAAACAGTTGTTAATGCTAACGTTAGCTATGTAGCAATTACAAAACTTACAAATAGCTTAACTTTATGCTCATATTTATCAAAAGGTGTTTGGTCTTCACTGGTGAACAGGACTAAAATATGTCCATCCTTCCAGGGGAGATTTGCTGCCTCTAAAGAAACCGTTGTTGGAGTTGTACATTGTATGACATCAGATCCATAAGCTACAAGTAGCCTCTTCAGTAAGACTTGATATCACTTAGCAAACAAGTGCACCGCAAATCAATGTTGCACTGTTTGGAGTTAAGTTTCTGTGACAGGCTGTTGTTTGCACTGACAATCTAAATGAACCTGAAGCGCAGGGCAGGAAAGAGACCGAGCAATCTGAAACAGTGGTTCTCAACCAGGCGGTCGGCACGCTGACAAGCAGTCACAAGATGAATTTGAGGAGCCCCAAAATAACAATTTCTCTTTTCAGACTTTCTTCTAACCTTTCCTTACAGGATCGTTTTAATTACTGCTCAAGAGGATAGGTGCAGGTGGAATGATGAGCTGGACATAAAATGCAACATAAGAAACGGGAACCTTCGAGTAAAAACGATGTACGTTTGCAAAAATAAATAACATAATCAGTGAAATTGGCAGTCTACACAGAGTTATGTCAAATGTCAAAGGCGCACTTATAAACTTAATCTTATATGATCACTGAGTCATTGATTTTTCTATCCATCTTTCTATTTGTATTTGAGCCATAACTTTCCTGTATTAATGATCTTTTCATTTTATCCTGCATTGTGAAGCACACTGTAAAGTTTGTTTCAAGCCCTGTAAATTCATTATTGATCATCTTTCTGACACTTAACGATGATGATGGTTGACATATCCCTGGGATAACGGCTCACACATACATGTGATGAATTACTGGCACTGGCCCTATGATTAGCCACAGTCTTGCGTAATGACAGCTACTTCATTGAAACTGTACTTTCTCTCTTTGCCACTCTTCTCAGTGACAGGTCTAACAAGTGGTGGAGCGGGCTGACGTAATATATCAATATGCATACAAGATGTTTAAGGCATTTCCTACATCCACTTATGTCAAAATGCGAGTGGAAATGGCTGGGATTTATAAAACACAACCATATGCACAATGCAGCTTCATAAATCTGAGCAAAAGGATGTGTGTGCAGATTTCTGTCTTTGTGCATACACACAGTTTTAGATGTGAATCTACTGAGTTTCATGCATCTGGCTCCTGGACTATGAACTGGTTATAGTCCAGTTGTGATCTGGTCATAACTGGTTGGTGACAAGGGTCGCAAGAAGACATTGCTTCGACTGATTTAAACATGGACATGAATCAACAGCCAATGCCAATAAATGCTATTGAACTACCCACTGCCTTCATACAGCAAGACCTCCAGAAAAATGGCTCAGCAGCAGAGCTATCATCATTATGTTAAAAGCTGAAATTTTGGGTGGGTGGGAGTCTGATTTAGGATTTGGTCGCATCAGGGAAAAAAAACAACAACAAAAAAAAACACTTTTCACAAAATGCTCCTCTCATATGTTGAGAGAGACAGAGCCTTGCACTGTAGGTGCTGGCAGCGTGTGCATGAGCAGAATGAAATGACATGGATGATGCTGAAGCCCCTGGTCAGAAGAACAACCAGTTGCAGAGCGTGTAATAATTTCTGAGTGATCAAAATCAAAAAGTGAGGCACAACTATATCAAAACTGAATGTTAAATATCAGAAAAAGCGAGAAAGAAAATGTTGGCTTAGTAGCTGAACAATCAAACAGTCAGCATTTTGTTAATGGAGTAGTTGGAGGACAGAGAGGGCAGAGGAGGGTGGGGTGGGGAACCATGGCATAGGAAAATACAGAAAATGGAAAAATATCACCTCCCTGAACCGAGCAGGATTATTATCTGCAGCTCCCACAATGACTTGCACTACTCCAGCCAAAATGGCTCTCATTTTAAAATTACAAAGTAACAATGCCCTGTACAATCTTTCCATTTGTGCTGCTGCTTCCCTTTTTGATGTAATAATGATACAGTCCACTCGCCTTTCTAATAAATTTCCTCAATGGAAGTGTGCTTGTACTGAAACTTGTCACTGTAACGTATATCTGCAGCAGCAGCACAAAACTGCACGAACTATATAGTATATAACTTATTGATTTCACAGCATTTCAGACTCAAGTTTAAACCCGTCACCTTGTTGCATGAAAATGAAGCGAATCAACGGCGAGGAAGAAAACAAACTTTCATGGCTCCACGATGACGCAGTCAGTGTGGAAAATCGTATCGTCACTGGCTCACTGAATGAGTGGGTTTGGTTGTAGCGAGATGCCTCGATGGGCTGATACTAGTTTATCTTGATTTAGCTGTCATTCCCCCAAATGAGCAGCTAAATCAATTGTGACACGGGGCCGTCATTCTACTGTGTCACTGGAAGGTTTATAGGCATATAAAACCATCAGAACAAGATGAGATGAAGCATGAAATTTCTTGACATAAACCAGTTTTTTCCTCCCCTTGTTTTAAGAACTCACCATATGAGGGCCATAACGGGGGTTAAAATTAAAAGAAATGTACTGGAGGATTGACTGCCATAAAAGAAAGCATATTACCGCCTCTGCTATTTATCAGGTCGCTCCAGTCTTTTTTAAAAAGTGTGGGCAAACCGCAGTGATGAAACACAATAAACAGGGTAACTAATTTTCAGTCAAGCAGTGATGAAACTCAGTGTAAAGAAAATGAGTAAACGCTCTATAAAATAAAACTACTCATGCTAGATTTCAAGGACTGTCAAACTGAAAATCCCCTCATACATACAAAGAAAACATGACCAGAAATAGAAAACAGTTCATAGTCACATTCACGAGTCTCTTTTTTTTTTTTAGCTCTGATCTAACTCTGGCCAAAATCTAAATTAATACAAAAAAAAAAAAAACAGAACAATTAAATTTTATAGATTTGATAGATTACATTTTCTGTCGCCGAAGAGAGAAGAAGAAATGTCTGAAGTGTTGTGGTACGGTGACTGATCAAACCAATCTAACATGGACTGATTTTTACCAAACTGGTCTGAAGCTAAAATGTTTACAGGAGTAGAGGATCAACTGGGGGGAAATAACCATTAACTTGCTAAAAGAGGTTGCAACAAAGCAGATGGTGAGCACCTCTGGGAGAGAGGGATGTGGCAGAGCTCTGACCACAAAACAGCTGCAGAATGGATCAGCTCGCTCATTCAAGGAATCATGAAAGAGGCTGTCAACTGCTAATGAAATCTGCCATCCTCCTCACAGTTTGCTGTGTGGCTGCATTTCTGCTATATGCATATGCTTTAGACGAGATCGACACTGATAGCTTTTACTTTACAAGCTGTCATGTCCCAAAAACACACTTACGCACTCAGAAATGAGTCACAGGAATAGCAAATATAGCTGTAAAAGCAAACATTAGCAACTTCAGACTCTGAATTTGATTTCTTTTTATAAAAGGGTGTTTGAAATATGTCCTTTTTATATGCAAAATGTGCAAATTTATGTTTGCAAAATAAAAAAATTACACCATGAATCGCTTCTTTAATGTGACATGTCTCAATTCATTGTTTTAGATAGAAATATAGTACAGACGTCAATTCTAATCTGCCTAAAAACGTATTATTCACTTTCACGTTCATTATTTACCAGCTTTAACCAGCAATGTTATCATGTACAAAAATCCCACAGGAATTCATGAGAAAAAAAAAAAAAAAAAGGCTCAGAGATGTCAGCAATTCATATCTATGGGGTTTATCCGGCACTATATATTATTCGCTTTACTTTTCTGCGGACAGTTTGAGCGTTCAGACCAATTAAACTGCCTAAGATTCATTTCAGCAGTGCCATGCAAGAGAAACGTCATAACAGCACAAGCCTGGATCAAAGGTTGGGAAATGATCAAGTAGGTATTAATGATTTGTTTTTATTTGCTTCTGAGACTTTTATAAAAATCCCAGGTAGGCGATTTGTGGTTACAAGATGGTTGATAAGATTCCCCACACAATGTGCAGGTGCATAAACAATAACTCAGTAGGTCAGCTTCTGTGCCTCCAGTGTGAAACGTAGAAGCAAGAGCATGAACTTAAGTCTACGGGAAAATGTCAGAATGAGTGGGATGCTGGAGGGCCGGCGTGCTCTTGCATGAAAAATCATTTTCTACTTTTCCTCCTCTAAATGGATGTTTTTTTTCTCTTCGTGGTCCCTTTACTACTAATACTGGCCACTTCAGTGAATGTGAGATGGTTTGTCCAGCCAGCAGTAATGTCAGAACAAGGAGCCAGCAAAATGCTTTCCAGCGAGCATTAAAAGGCCAGAACGCTGTGAGCTTCTTATTCCTGGGTCGCTGGCTCTCCATCGTACTACTCATGTGCAACACGGAATGAAATAAAAATGAAATTTATAACATAACTTTTCCCTGAACAGGAGCCAAACTTTTGCTACAGCTGAGGTGAAAAGGAAATCCCTGTCAGGACCCACTGCAGAGATAAACACGCGTAATTGAGAGGGATAGACCTGGTAGTAGAAACTGTGTTGTAGGTGATGTGTGTCAACTTTATGAGCGCATCTGCTCCGCAAATGAATAATGTAATCATCTGACATAGCTCGTCTGTGATCATGAATTATCTTTTCCCCAACTGCTTGTCACAGCAGCTCCCATTTCACAGTGAACCACACTAAAATGTTCTTGAGCTGAAGCTCCTGGTCCCTGTGTTACTGTTACATAAGGTTGGAGTAAAATATTCATCAAGCTGCTCCGGACCACATCTGTATGCAGCTGAGTGCTGAGGAAACACTTTCTTTAAACCTGCTAACTACACCAGGGTGGCTGCCGCCGCTGCCGCTGCTGCTGCTGCCGCTGGGTTTAAAGTGGCTTTTCGTGCAAATGTGCTCGATTGCTTTTGTGTATGCTTGTGCCAAGTGTTTATATACATGTTATGTGTCTGAGTGGTGCAGTTGTGGATACTGTGTTTGTGTGTGTGGCTGTACAAGCATACAGTAATGCGCATGTCTACACGCCTAAGAGTCTGCCTGTCTTCATCAGTATGCTGAGTTGGTACTCGTGCGCATGCATCGCCTCCATTTAAAGCAAACATTTATGTCTCGCCGCAGTGCAAGTAGACATGGTTGTCCCTCTTCTCTCTGCATGCTAGATCATGCAGCAAATGTCTTGCTGGCGCAGGGCGTGTTATGAGACGGACATAAAGTTAAAACCTTCCGGGGCCATCAGCAGCTCCATCAGGACCAGGGGAACCAGCTGGCATCTGGCTGACCAGTGGATCCCTGGGAAGCTATAACTCAAGACCCTGTCTAAATGACCACACACCACTCTCCATTAAAGGTTTACTGTTTAATCTATATAACTGACCAGACTGCTTTACATCATGTCAAGAGCTTACTCTCTTTTTTGATTGTTGTAATGACTGTTATTCAATTAGAGTGGATGTTGATTGATTGGTGACCTGCCTTGCAAAGTGTTTGATTTTCAATAGTGTGACTCAGAAGCCAAAGTGATAGTAAATGAGAATGAACTGACAAAATCTCACTTTGTTGATCTGCTCACCCTGCCATCTGACTGGAGCTGCTGTCTTAACCTCCAGATGTCTGAATGTTAAAAAAAAAAAAAAAAAAAGGAAAGAAGGTAGAAAAGGGGGATGCTAATATACTGTACACACTGAGGATAAAGAGAAAAAGAGATCAGAGAAATCCAAATTAAATATGCAAGGACACCACTTACGTGCATTAATGAAGAGAGAGTGAGCACTGTGCTAATGACGAAGGATTTGAGGCTTCCATGTGAGGGTGGGATCAAGAACGCGCTACTGGAGATGCTCATTACTGTGGCCCACACCGTCTCTTACCTGTGTGAGCGCGCATATACGCATATTTTATGCGCGGGAGACAGGAAGGAACAGAGAGATCATACACACACGGCTTTGCATTCTCAGCGATGTTTTTATCAACACACAGGTATATGCAGCGCACACCCAGGTATAGACACATGCACAAGCTAAAGAAAAGACTCACATACATACATTAGAACATATGTATGATGCACAAAACTTTAGCCTGTGTGTGTGTGTGTGTGTGTATGTGTATGTGTGTGTGTGTGTGTGTGTGTGTGTGTGTGTGTGTGTGTGCGTGTGTGCGTAGGTGTGTCCTCTGTCACACTGGGTTCACTCGACAAGCTGCATATATATCCAACTCTCTCTCTCTCTCTCTCTCTCTCTCTCTCTCTCTCTCTCTCAATCACCATGAAGATTATCAAATCATACACAGGCTGCAGGCTGCTGTACTGGAGTGTTAGTTTTCTATGCTTTTTTGTGCATTAGTTAAACTAAGCAACACCTCACCTCACACCTCACCTGGGGTTGCTCTTACAGCTGAGTTTTCATAATCAACTCACCAATTTTAGCTGATATTTCATTCTTTTA
Organism: Seriola aureovittata; assembly: GCF_021018895.1. NCBI lineage: Eukaryota > Metazoa > Chordata > Actinopteri > Carangiformes > Carangidae > Seriola > Seriola aureovittata. The sequence goes on along the minus strand of NC_079365.1, from coordinate 24,445,183 downwards.
TTCTATTATTTTAGTGAGATGTTTGCTGCTTTTTGTTATCTAATATTCAACAATCAATATACCTCACCTAAAATTGTGACTAATGCTATGGTAGTCATGGCATCCACCCATTTATGCTACAGTGCAGCACACCTACAGAGCAGCCACCCCACACTAAAGTCCTACAGTTTAACAGCCTACATGTGAAGTCTCACGTTTTACCTCAAGACTCACATTCTACTGGTTTCACTCACATCACACCAGATTTGCGCTGTGAAACAAAAAGGGCGTCCTAATCATGGCTCGGTAATAATATCTAACCGCACTGTGGAGCGTGCTGAGCGTGTTGTAGAGTAGGTAGAGGAAGTGGTGCCACAGTTCGGTCTGGTCTGGTTCAGTGGTAGTCTAGCACTTGGCATCAGAGAGAGGGCGAGCACAAACGAGGGCGAAAAAACAGGGCACGCATGGCGCCGCTCTGCCTTCAGTTTCCACCACCTGTGGCCACAACCAAGGATTATTTTCATTACTGTTCAATGAGCCAATTATTTTCTCGATCAATTTATCGGTCCATAAAATGTCAAAAAATTGTGAAAATGTCCATCTCAATTTCCAAGACATCTTGGTTTTGTGCAAACATGTTTTTGAGTTTATTTTCAACATAAGACAGAGAAGATGTAACCATGGGATGTTTAGAATTTACGATTATTTTAATTTTGATTGAGTAATCAAACAAGCGTTTCAGCTGTATCATCACGCTTCTCTATTTCCATTACGTTAATGTCTCTAGAATTTTGAGGTCTTTTTTAGACGGCTGCACTGTTACGGCAGATGCTTTGACAAGAAGAGCTTCAAATCTGCGGCTCCTCAGCTAAGGATTTGAATCACTAACGTTTAGGGGGGCAGCCCTATCAGAATCCAGAGAGTAGTCAATAAGGTTAAAACCCGATTCCATGACAGTAAACACCTGGCCTGCTGAGGAAACTGACTCGGCTGCAGGGATAGTTTTGTGACCCAGCCACGATCTGACCTCGCAGTGCTTTGAAGCAAGAGACAAGGGAATATTGCCTGAATTAGACAAGAATTTTCATGCGAGATCAAGGTGAAGGAAAACTTTGGAGTCAGGATTATAGTCAGCTTTTTAACACAGAGGATCTGAAATACATTTTGAAGTTGGTTTTGAAGTCTGAGTGTTATCTGCTGAAGAATCCCTCATTCTAATTAAGACAGAATTTAAATAAGCCACTACCTTGCCAGTCCCACTGAAAGTGATGGGAGTTACATCCGTGCTAAACTGTGTAATTGTCTGTGAAACAATCTCAGGCACACGACAGCACTTAATAAAAAGTAATTCCTCCTAAAGTCAAAGAAAGGTGTATTATTTTGCAGCGAGCTGAGCCTTAAATATAGCAATCAAGCCTCCAGTAATGTAGAAAGAGCTATTAGGCTTGCCATAGCTGGCTGGATAGAAAATAAAATATGTGGTTAATAATTCATCAAATGTCCATGAACGGAACATATTTTTTCCATAGTATAAGAAGATGTAAACAGCAAACTGATTGGAAGAAAGGCTGTGGGGTAAAAATGAAATAAAGTAGTGCCCTATTAATCACTTCTGTATTGTGACAGGCAATACCTCTCACTGCTTAGCAACCAACCCCTCCAGGGCAATAGTCAGAGTGATGAGATTTACCAAGGGATCTCCTCTCTAAAGTTATGAAAGTGTCCATAGTGTGGCAGCACACATCTTACATGTATTGTTCCCCCGCACTGTTCAGCAGCTCATGCTGTTTATCAGTCGCGTTATCAATTATTCAAACAAATATATAAGGAGGATCAATAAAGCAAAATCACAAAAATCCTAGTTTTCACTTTCATACAGTATTCCCCAGCAAGCACAGCTCCTGTTAGAGATATGGTGCAGATGTCTTACCTTAAACAGGCGCAGTATGTTCGCCACCATGATAGAGACGGAGCTGGAGGAGGCGCCAATGACGCCCACCACCCTCTCAGGCTTGGTGATGATGGGCGCTCCCCCACCCAGGCACTTGACGTCTGACCCGTCCTTCTCGATCAGAGCCTGCACGAAGGTGAGCGACTGCTCCAAGGCGTGAGTGTCCCTGGAACAGGTGTCCAGGATACGCGCTCCCAGTGTGATGTTAGGCAGCAGATTATTGTCATTATTGATGCGGTCAAGGGCAAAGAGCATGGCCTCCAGTCTGTGTATGCCCTTCTCCTTCTTCAGCTCCCCACACGGCTTGCCATCGTGGCCCCTGGCGTGTACCGGGAAGAGCCCACCTAAGGAGATATCCCCGTCTATGCGGATGGAGTTCAAATGTGTGTGTCCTGGCCCTTTGGGCTTGGCAGCCTGAGCGGCCTTGAGGGAGCTGTAGAGAAGCAGCAGCAGCAGCGGCAGGAACAGGCTGTTTCGCTGACAGCCGGTCCGATCCGGTCTACACACCAGGGGTTGAAACATGACCACAGCCTGAGCGCACATCCGCACCGTGCAACCGAACCCAGCAATCGAAAAACAACAGAAGCCAGGTATTATTTTATGATGGCCAGAGGGTTAATTGCAAAACCTCTTGAAGCAGTTGGCACAGAAAAGGCTTTCGCTCATGTCTCTCCTCTCTCCCCGGCATTCAATTAATGTAGAATATGAGCTTGGCTCTTTCACAGGGTGTAATTCTGTTCTCTTCTCCTCTTACACTCCCTCACTCCATCATCTGACCACAGTGGTGGGCAGCTGCTCTTGTGTCTGCTGTTATTCACAGCCTTTGCCTATGGAGATCCTTCACTTGGGGCATTAGGAAGAACAAAGGTGAACGATAAGCTTTTTCTCTCCGTCTCCCCCTCCCTCTCTCTGTGTCTCTTTCCTCTCCACCTCAATCAGAAGTTTTTAATCTCCCCTGTTCCCCTGGGCAGGGATTTGGTATATGTCAGAGCCCTCAGGCCTGCTTAGGTCCACAGGCTTCACAGCGAATTCCTACAAGATGAAAAAGAGAAGAGTAGTGAGACAGTGGACAGAGAAAACAGAAAAAAAGCAAATGGATTTGTATTGGTATGAGCATTTCAATAGCTCTTTCTTTTTTTGCTTAACCTTTTTACTGCAGCGTTATGCGGAATGAAGAGACAGTTCTGCTTCCAAACTCATTTCTCTCTCTTATACAGTCTTCCTACGTCTACCTTTGAATACAAAAGGTTGCCATGGACTCTCAAGGTTGATTGGGCTGAGAGTCACATCCCACGTGCTTCATTCTCACCTTTCCACCTAGTCGGTGCACCCACTCGGCCTCTATCACAATACTTTGACATTTTTTCGAATGTTCCACGTCCTATTTCTTATATTGATTTTACATGAAACAGACAAATTGAAAAACTTTTTTATGGTCCCAGTAACAAGACTGTGCTGTTGTTGGCACTGTGGGTCTCACTAGGTTGCTGTTCCGTGTGGCTATGAAATTATTATTTTCCAGAAAATGTATCACCGTTGCTGCCACATTAAATATTTCTTCAAGGCCTGTCAAATCATTAGAGACATTTAGGGTTTAAAGGCGAGTTCAAAAGGACTGAATAAGCTATAGGATAAAGGTAATATCTCTTTGGGCAAAGTGGACCGCTCCAACATTACCGAGGTATTTCTTCTTACTAGAGGCAAAATCAATTATATATATTATAATAGAATTCATATGTGGGTCTTTGAGTCTCTAAGGCATGTCTTAGTCTGTGCCCGCCAGGGTAGGGAAGTACAACAAACCAACGCGGGTAGGGCCTGAGAAATGAGAACAAAATGGTAATAATGCTATTACAGATGGAAAGCAGCTTTTATATCCAAAGTAGGCAAGAAGAAAAATATCCACCTTAAGAAATCACTGCATTAAGCAAGTGGACTCTTGATTGTTCAAACATCGTCCAGATCACTGCCGCCTGCCACAAAGGGATTAGAAGAATAATATTTTTATTGTCTTATTTTACACATCCTGAGCACGTATAGAAGCAGAGCTCCAATACAACGATAACCTTAAGTCTAAAACCTTATTCTCAGCTCTGTGATACAAGTTGTGCCTAGCTAAATCTGTTTTGATGTGGTTTGAGTTTATTGTTTCACCGCTGTGAGGGTTATTAGATGCAGATTTTGTGCAGATTTAAATGTTGTAAACAAGCTCGCTAGGTACACAACGCAGATTTAAAGCTGGATTCTGAGATTCTTAGCTCCATACTGTGATGCACATCTACACATTATCATTCCCACCTTTGTCTTCTTTTCCTTCCTCTGACACACACACACAGACACAGAGACAGACACACACACACACACACACACACACACACACCTGCGAGACAGACACACAAATTTGCCACTACAAGCCATCTTGTATATGTATATATCTACACCCTGTTCATTCCTGGAGCTGTAATAGGCTCTGAAGGAACAATCTAGCGACACACAGTCACAGAATAGGGCTGTAGACATTGGTTTTCCAGAGGAGTGGGTTGAAGCCTTGGATCGGCAATGGCTGAGATTCATTGAGACCATATTGGAAGTGACAAGGTCCTTTGAATACACCCAACTATCTCCTACTGAGTGAGAAGTAATTTTTCAGAGTTGATTCACTGCAGGTCCACTTTCACTGCTGCACAGCTGATGACAACAGGAGAACCAGCCAACTCAACCTTAGCTCCTGTAACCACATACAAACCCAAGCACCAGCATATCTAAAAAAAATCAAAGCAAACACTGAGGCAGAGGCAGAGAGAGCTGCTGCTGCTGCCAAAACACTGTGGTATAGATAGGCAAAAAGAACACACAGCTCTAAACACTGAAGAATTCAAATACAAAACTGTCCTACAACACTGCGGATTTCAAGACAGATGTCATCAAACTTCATGTTTGTGCAAAGAGGAGCTGGTGGGGAGACAGCTCATGTCTCCATCAGACTGAAAAGAGCAGCCAGCCAATCTGAAGGAGTATCTTGCGTGCAATTGAAAGAAAAGGATCTTACACTTCACAAGATTACATCAAGCATTATCATGTTAATCAGCTTGTTTTGCCTTGTTCCAGATGAGTATCTTATAGTGTTTCCTCTTTGGCCACGATCTGGGTAATTCATTCTGTAATCTGGAAGATCTCAGTGCATTCAGGGTGGGCTGCCTGTACCCTTTGAATAAATCATTTCAGAAACCACCATCACTCTGTTGAAACCTGTGAATCCCACTTTAATCAAGCACTGGGGTTGGTGCAGACCACCTCTCAAGAGTTTTATGCAACACGACATATAGTGATGTAGTAACCCAATCGAAACGTGCAGTATTAGCATATTCAGTGAAATCAGGTTACATGTTATCAATGTTCCCAGTGTACGGCTTATTTCTAGAACTCGGCTGTAATATGCTGCTTGTAACGCAGATTCAATGCTGTGGCTCATTTAACACTTTTCATTTCATTTTTTTCTAAATCTACCTCAGCTTTGGTTTGCCTTTGAATCACTGCAATGAACAAAAAGAAAACAAGTCACATTGGCTCCAAATGAGAAGACCAAATGTGTGTGTGTTTACAAATCAGCCCCTGATGGCATACCTCAATAGACATGTACAAAAAGAGACTTGAGAAAGACAACAGCAGTGCTTCCCAACTGCAAAATGTCAAAGACAGCTGCAGGAATTAGAGGAGATTCATATCAGGAGAACAGACTCTCCTCAGGTGCAAAAGAGAGCGAATTTCAGAATAGACTATGCATTCATTTGAAAAGGCCATACAATAACCTTCAGGCAAATAAGTGTGTTGTTACATTGGCTACAGCAGCAGCCGAATCTACAGAGACACCTCAACTATACTACAACGATACCAGCAAAACTTGTCTGTTTACAATAACGCATTTTAACCAATTCAAAAATATTTTCTGTGTTTATTTTCGGCCCATTAAAAGATGTCGGGTTATTATATAAGATTCAAGTTAATGAGAGTTCTTGACTGAAATATTATCAAATAAAACTGTGATTTTGACTGTGCACATGAAAACACAGTGTGGGTGTTGTTTTACATTGTACCCGGTTCTCGGCTCGCCTACACATCTGTCACCAAGATTTGTTTTCAAGTGTGCAGACAATTTTGATATTTAGGAAGTGTTGCAGCAGTCTGTTGATATTTGAAGGAGGTCTAGAGACAGTTTGTGTTTTAACAGAACATAAATAGCAAAGTCATCGGGGGAGATGTGATATAAGATATGCGAACGACAGAACTGGAGACTCGGGTTGCTTCGAGTTACAATGCTACAAACAGGATCCGTTTGCACTGGGAAGCATATGCCCCTTCCACTCCTCTACCCGCCTGACTTGTGCTTCATCTGAAAAATAAAAAATTTAAAAAACGTTTGCGTTGTGCAGACCAGCCACTCCATCTTTGAACTCCACCTCATATTTTTTTTATTGCTTCAAATTAGAAATTTCCACGGCTCTAGCCCAAGCGTTTTACAGTCCAATCAGTACTGGAAAAGGAGCATTATAAATACAAACAAGGATACACCTATGTATATGTATTTTCAGCAAATTATTCCCGTCTTTATCCTCTGACCTGAGCAGCTGCTGGGTGGTGAAGCCAGCCAGGGAAACTTTCAGAGATGCTGCAGCTCTCCTCTCACAGATGGGCAGGAGGGGCTCTCTAATTGACACTCCAGCATGTTGGTGCACAGCAGATCAATAGGAAGGTAGAAGGAAGCCACCCTGAGGAAAATGAATGGCGAGAGCAGGATGATGCTGCATACAAGGACTGGAGAGCTCAGAGGAGGTGGGCTTTAGAAAAGATGCATCAATAAGATGGACCAAACTTGCAATGTTGCTCTTTGTTCACATTAGTAAGTGGTCTGGTAGTAATACCTTAAATTTTGAGCGAGAAACAACTGCAATGCAGTTTGTGCAATACACTAAACTAAGCTGAACCACTCTGCCACTGTTCTAATAGAAAACATTGTGTTTAGTTTTACAAGCAATTTTGTTCTATGCAGCATTATAAAGTTTATAGCGTAATAATTCCCGTGCCAATCTGCAACCAGCATCTACAGTTACATCAGTTATAAATAGTGAATAATTTAGAGCTGCAATGGATGTTTAATTGATGATTAATGCGATTGCTGTTTATGTCCTTGATGATTACATTAATGGTCTTGTGTATAAAATGTTAGAAGAATGGGATGTTTTGAGATGTTTTGTTTTGCCCACTCAACAGTCCAAAAGCCACAGACATTCAGTTTACAATGATAAGTAGCAAATGTTCGCCCTAGAGAGACATAAACCTGGGGATGATTGATGTTTGTTTTTGATTGAAAAATGACTGAAATTAATGATTAACAGCTGTTGATTAATTTTCCATTCATTGACTTACGCGATATCATTAATGCAAGGATCATTATCGTCATATCATATGCACGTTACAAACGATTCTATATTTTTCTCAAGAGTCAGAAATTTACTGGAATCAAAACTTCTAACGCAGCTGCAACTAAAGCATGTGCACAATTTTGACAGAGTGAATCTTCAGGCCTCCATACGCCTCCATCATCACTACAGAAAAACGTCTTGATGAACAGAGTCTTTAGTTGCCAGCTGTCACACTATACATTTGAGACAAAGAGCAATCCTGCTACCAGTCTGTGTTATACTTCACAATAGAAAGACGCCTCCACTCACTCAGATCCGCACAGCCTGAATGCGGGCTTTCTTCAGAGTTTTTTAAGCTGCAGCACCTCAGCTGAGCCTTACAGTGGCTGAGCAGTGTTTCCCTCCATTTTTGAATAGCTCACCATAACAAGTGACCACAGATGTCAGAGTAAACAGTTGGCAAAGAGGGAAGTACCTATCAAAGCTGCGCAGGCTGAAGTGCACACTGTAATAATTCAAACCAAATTTTAGAACATAAAAGCTAGAGCTTTCAAAACAATTATCATATTAGGCGACCACTTAGTTTGCTCCGATTATGACGCTCGTCATTGTGCTCACATATTTATTCCATACAATTTTCAGCATTTTCTAAACTGGACAGGATATAAACTCTGCTGAGGAGCCAGGTACAACTAATCACAACCAATTTCTGCAGTCATTCTTTATCCATCTTTTACTAAGAATGATCATCTTTACATTCCTGAGGGAAATCTGCAGGAATAAGCATTTCTCTTGTAAAAATAATCAGCATATGAATATGAACTTAAGCAAAACTGCTCAGAGCACTCTGATTTCTGATCATTTAAAGATCTCTTCAGTACTTAAATTCAATACAGAGGGCAGCTAATCACTTCTAGATTCTGCACTGAAAGTTAGGTTGTGTCAGTACGTACACCATTTCATCACCGATTCAACTCATGATTATTTTTTCAATCCATCAATGATTGTTTAGTCTATAAAACACCAGAAAGCTGTGATAAACCGCCCACCACAATTTCCCAGGTGACTCTACAGATTGCTGTCCAAAACCCAAAGGTCTTCAGTTTACAGTGATATAAAAACTAATAAAGAAAGTAAAGAAATAAAATATCAAATAAAATAAATATATAATAAATAAATAAAATAGAATAGAATAAAGAAAAATGTTTGGAGTTTTTGATTGACAAGTGATTCAAAAGTGATTCAACTAATCGATGAATCAACTAACGGTTTCAGAGTGGGAAGAAGAAATACATAATTTAAAGTGACGACATGTGAATTCCCCAAAAATGAAGTCATAAACGGGTTAATGACCGCGTTCATTCAGATTGATGGGATCATGTCCAGTATGATGTACGGGATCTTGCACGTCGCCGCCCGAGGAGCCTGATGGGAAAAGCATCTTTACACAAAGTAAATTGATTGAAATGATCCCAATCTCTTTGCCTCGACGTCCGACGTGTTTGTCACTGCGAGATATAAGGAGAGATGGGGAGCAAGGGGCTTGAATATTTTAACTCTGAGGCGCATTAATTACAGAAACGGCAAAATGCAGTTGACAGTTGTGATTTATTTAGAACCCTGAGATATGTGGTAAATCTTGCTAAGACATGATATTATGCAACAGCTGACTGTGGCCGTTTGATTTCCCCTCCCTGAGAACCCTGAGGAAACACGAGTGTAATTTATCTCTTGAAATATCAACTGTATGACAACCACACAAGAGAGCCGCTCCATTACTGTGCCAGCTACAGAAATTTTAGGACATGCAAACCAGGCTTATTAACACGAGGCCAGAGCGGTGCTTTTTCCGACACAGCGAATGTGTATGTGCTGCGTTGTTTTGAAAATACCGTAAGTCATTCGGAAGACAAGGTTGAGAACAGAGGGGAAGGAGAAATGGGCCATCCCTAAATTTTTTGTTTACTTGCACTGGATGCTTTTCTGTGCAAGCTAATGGAGGGCTAAGATCACTGAGTCGCATCTAGCGGGAGATAAATGGACTGAAATGTGAGAACAAGCCCTGATTCTCTGCCCTGGCAAAGTGGAGGGAGAAATCTCGTGCTGCTTAAAAAGGATGAAGATGCTATGAGGGGAAACCATCGGGGAGTCAGAAGAGCATATTAAAAACTGTTGACTTCCCGTTCGCTGCCTGACTGACTCAATGACTATCATCTTGATATAACGATGAAACACACGCCCCCACATTCCTCAGTTCCCACCCTTCGTCTTTACAGAGTCTTATCCTTGATTCACTCAGGCTCCTATACTCTTGTTTAGACTCTCCTTTAGGGGGAAAAAGAAAAAAAGCACCAACTCTACTTTGTATTCACCACTGCTTCCAGGTTTCCTCTAAAGCTTTCAATTCCTACCTATCATCACATGCACAACTTGGGGATGGATTGAATACGATTCAGAGGGCAGGCTTGAATCTTGACTCTCCAGGTTAAAATACATACAAACGTCCCGGTCTCTCAAAGCCTCTGGTGCTGGAGGCTGCTCTCTCACTCACTCACCCTGTGAGCCTGGTTAATGGTCCAGTGAAAAGATGGCATGAGGTGAACCATCTCCAAGCCTCCTGTTGACTCTAAGCGGTGCTTGGTAATGATGCCTAACATACTTCATCTTGTGGGTCAAATACACTTTTTTTTTTTTTAATACAAACTAAAACAGTGTAATATGTCCATAGCTGTATAAGATGAAGACAGACTTCATCACAAGCCATCACTGTGTAGTGTGTCCTAGAAAGTGTCTGTGTGTAAGGGGGGGGGGGGTATGTTCAGTCGATACAGAAGGCTGTTTCTTCTCAGACAGATTGATTGATTTACTGTATCTGTAGAGCTAGACCTGCCCGCCTGTCAGGATTAAGGAATTTATGTCTTATCAAACCTGCGCCCCCTGAGAGACCTATTTTCCAACAGAATCACTTGAAGCTGCAACATATGGAAAACTGGGGCATATCAGCAAGAACAAGTGGTTCCGAAGTCTGTGTGTGTGTGTGTGTTAGATTTTTTTTCAAGATAACGGAAACAACACAATGTACAGTCGCACAAACATCCAGTGCCTGAGTGAAAGCTGCGGTTCGAGGTCGAGTCTCAATCTGGCCTCCAATCTGCTTATTGAATCTGAATCCTATCGAGTGTCTTATCAAAACATTTCGCATAAACTCTTGGGGAAAGAGAAAGATGCAGTTCTTTTCAGACCAGAGCCGTCACCTGCATCACCTTCACAAAACTGTGCATACACTTCAAATTCCCTGCAGCGAATACAAAAATGCATAAGACCCACACACTCCACACTACAGCTTTGTCCTAATCCTCAGAGTATAGAACTTTTTTATTCCAATTTATCTGAGAGAAGATTCACAACAGTCCGATTGTGTGAAAATTCAAGTGTTTGCACCTAATACTTTGGGAGACAACAGGGGACAAGCTTAAAAAAAAACAAACAAAAAAAACAGCTCCTCGTATTCCCACACACCTCTAACACAAGACAACAGACCTTTACCAGACTGTTTTTTCTGCAACACAGCAAAGATTGTGTGTGTTGGAAAAAATAAAATAATGTTAAAATATAGCTTTGGTCCAACTTTCAAAGCCTCTGACCATTAATTTTAGCACAGTTACCTGCTGATGCTTTCCCACAGGGGTCCACTAAATCCAGACGGGTGTTCCAACTCCCCTTTTACTTAAAACTGTCTGTGAAAAATACTCGACTGTGAACCCTGAGGTGCTGTTACTTGGGCCTGGAACCACACACAGGTAGCCTATTGCATATTGAATCAGAATACAGGTCAATATTGGAGCTGTGAAGACAAGGTGATTAATCAATTAGCCAATTAATTCACAACTATTTTGATAATGAATTAAGTCATTTTTGCAAAGCAAAAAATGAGCAAAAATTAGAAGATATTTGTTCCAGCTTGTCAAATGTGAATATATGTTGGTTTTGTGACTTCTCTGTGATATTTAACTAAATATCTTTGTGAGATATGATAGTAAATTTAACATCTTTTGGTTTTTGGACTGTTGGTCGGACTAAACAAAACATTTTAAGATGTCTCCAGCATTTTTTGCTATTTTCTGACATCTCATACACAAAACAATGAACTGTTCAAGAAAGTAATCATCAGATTAATCAGTAATGAAAATATTGTATAAAAATCGTTAATTGCAGGCCTAGTAAAACACAACAAACCAGTGTCATTTAAAAGTTTACATGTACCTTAAAAATATGAATGCATGTATCAAAAAATAAACACACAACGTCTGACGGCTTAGTTTACATAACACTGCATGCATTCAGTACTCTCTATACAGTAAACCAGATTTAATATTCCATGTACAGCCCAACTCAAAAGCAAAGCGAGGGTGAAAATGTCTTGAAATTTAACAACCAGATCATGTTTACCAAAGACACTCAGTCAGGGATCACACAGCAGACAGGTGACTGACCATAAATGTATCCAGATGCCTCTTAGTGTGTACACAGCACCTACTGACAACTTCAGTACACCTGCATGTAATGCAACACAAACCGAGCCAGTGTGGGTCAATGAGTAGAAGAGTGACATGTGCCCTATTAGGACCATCTGAAACATCTTCATGGCAAAGTGTTGAATGGTCTCGTAAATTTCCTCTGAATACACTTAAGTTTTCCTGAAATAGAGTATTTACTCATTTTAAGTGGCCAACTTCCTAGAATCCACCTGTTTACTGTCATGGCAGGTGCAGTTTAGGTTTATGGCTCCCATCACATAGGTCATTTTTTAGTCAATAGTTAATTACGAAAGTTGATATTCATATTTTTTTCAACAAACAAACAAACAAACAAACAAACAAACAAACAGTCCAGCTCTCTTCCTGCTGCAGCTAGATTTCAGTCAAACATAGGTGACTAATAACTGACTTTCGCTACCACTAATAAGTAGCCCACTCATCATTAATCATCTTTTAATCTACAAAGTCTGTCTATATTTTTGAAAACAAAGTTGGCCGAATTCGCTATTAGCGGTTCCAGTTTGTTTAGTACCAATGGTTTAACTGACAACTCTCAATGAATTTCTTTGAGACCGAAGAAAAATTAAAAACGCGATTATGCTCAGCGAGGTTCTGCAATAATATCGATTTTTATTTTATTTTTTCTGATTTCTAAGCGGGTTTCTGGATGTTTATTGACGATGTGAGCGATATTGAACTATATACTCAGAAAATGTTAGTCACATTGAATCTAAAAATATGTGTGCCGCGTCTGTGTGTTGAGATTTGACTGACTTATGGCTGACATTTCATACAAATAGGCAACAGGGCGCAAAGGGTAGCCTACCTTACTTAGTTGCATCCATGCGCCTGTCTGCCATGTTACCTTTGGTTTGATTTTGCTTTCCATCACCGTGGCCATTTGTAGTTTTGAAGTAGTCATGTCTGATTAGTTTGGTACTACCTGCGTTTTAATTAAAAGATGGTAAGATCACCTGGCTTCCGTCTTCTCTTAATAAAAACCTACTGAAATATTCCTACAGGGGCCGCTGTTTTATACTTCAACCCTTTCACTCAATGAAACCGGGGGGGAAGGATTACGCTGACATAAATGATATGTGATCAATTATTTCAGTGTAATTAAATCAAAATAATAGCTTGAATAATATCTTAGGGAACCTAGATATTTGCTTCTGGATAAATTCTGACTGCCCTTGATAATAACTACAGTTAATTGGTTATTTAGTATGCTCTGGGCAAACACATCTTACACTGCATAAAATACTTTTTTTTTTTTTTTGGGAGGGTCAATTTAATTGCTGGCAGGAGTTTTATAAACCTTATCATGTATTTGATGCTAATGGTGCTTTGTCTTATGTTTAGAGCTGAAATAATTTGTCCATAAATCCATTTGTCGACTGAAGATTACCTCTTTTGATAATTGTTTCAGTCCCTTTTGAGGCAAGAATGCTAAACAGATTGTCAGGGTGACACAGTGTCAGATTACAGCTTCTCCGATATGAAGATTTACTGCTTTTTGTGGACTAAATGTATTTGGGTTTGGGAGTTTTTTTTGGATAAAACAAGAAATTTGAAAACATCACTCTGAACAATAATGGGCATCATGTAACATTTTATTGACATATATCATTTTATAAACTGAGTAATCAATTAATTGAGGAAATAATGAGCAGAGTAATCAGTAGTAAATACATCAGTATTTCATGTGAATGTTCCTTATGGTCTAGTGACTTTAGTAGTGAAATATCCCAAAAGAGACAATTCTGAAAGTGGTTTGCTAGAATTCATCACCACAACCCCGTTTAAGCAAAATGGCACCATCATCTGTGACAGTTTCTATTGACCGTTGCTCCTACCTTTTGCAATGCTGTTATTACCTCTGCCAAGGAGGTTATGTTTTCATCCATGTCTGGCTGATCGTTGCACCAAACTTCATGGAGGGATGGGGCATGGGCTGGGAAAAAGACCATTAACATTGCAAGATTTTTTTTTTTTTTTTTGACATTTTCATAAGTCGCTGGAAATAATGTATGGATGTATGGATCTTGATGTAAAAAATCAGATATTTATGTTGTTGAGATCTATGAGTTTGTACAGGTTGGTGCAGATCCAGATAATAATCCTGATCTGGTGGAAGTAATTGTTGAATCTGCATTACTGTTCATATTTTTGTGTGTAGGATGGAGCATTTTGTTGCAACAGCAGGTGCTGGATCTATAGGCGGTCTTACGGAGAGACTTCATTTTATTATGCATGTGGAGAATCCTTTTTATGCATAATTGATTAGATTATACTGCCAAAAATCATGAGTGTGAACACCTGTTGCTTAACCTGTAAAGTTGCCTTTCAGACACTTTCAGGATGAATCTGTGCTCCAGTAGATACTTTTTTTTTATCATTGAGAATTTGAGTGTGGATTTCATTTTTGTGTTTTTCAAGAACACAGTTCTCATTATCCGTCAAACTCCTGTGTGGATCAAAGACAAACACACTTAGAGGTCCAAGCTAACGGTCTATAGCCCACAGGTCTTTTGAGACCCGCAGCAGATGTTGACAGCACAAGGACTTTATCCAAAGCTGCAGGTGGTTAATGGCACTCATGATGAAAAAAACAAAGGCCCACAAAGACCTTTAGTGCTGACCACTGATGTCCAACTATGACAGTGTTGGTTCTGTGGGGACAGGTGACTGGATAAGAGGATGGTTTTGATTAAATGGGGATTAACAAATCTTTTCCAGAGGCCTCTGTACATTGTGCGATAACAGCCATCTTACACATTATTTGCATGTTACACTGTTGGAGATGGGTCTAATAACATCTCAGTTGCAATTTGAGTCAGACTGTACAATATCAGCGTTTCTAACAATTGATATAAACACATGCCCATGAGGTATCTACATGAACTTATCTAGGACCGCTGTCAGCAAATGTATTCAGTGTGATTTCATGCCATACTCAGATTAATTAGTAGATGTGGGTCTGAGCAGCAGTCACACTGTGAGACTTTGGTCCTAAATTTCTAACTCTTGTCAGAATTTTGATGAGGCCTGTGTTTAGTTGCCAAAGCTCTGAATTCCCCGGCAACACACATCTCCCAGTGTGAAACCGGACCCCCGTTTTTGATTGGCAACTACAGATTTGAACCTATTTCTCTTATAACTGTCAATTTTCCTCTATAAGAGTCCAACATTACACAGTGCATTGGGACTTTAATCTGTTCCAAAAGGTAACTGGTTATCAAAACTGAACCCTGGTAAATACCGTACATAAAGGACCACATTGAGGAACAGCCTACCGCTGTGACTGATGGAGATTATCCTGACAAACACGACAGTAGGAGGCCGACCTAACCTAACCATTGCATCTTCAAGGCAAAGAGACAGGGGCAAAGAAAAAAAAAACAAATATCAGAAATACCCAACATATCAGCCTAGAAGTGAGAATATTTCACATCTTAACTCCACAGCCTATCGCAGGTCTTTACAAGTGTGTAATTGCTATGTGACACTTTGGAAGACAGCACAACAATGCAATCTCAAGTGAGATTATCTGAATGAAAAGGAAAGGGACATTGTTAGAGGAGAAAGATGTCTCTTCCAGAAAATAGCACTGCCTCTCTGTCTGCATTCATGTCACAATTCAAACATCAGTTTACACTGCCATGCCTTCGCAAGTTGCCCTGAACACTGTAACAAGTCTTCAGGGGCAGGAGAGAAGGATGTCACTGACAATTTTACAGAGTGTGAAGCTTGACTGCTAATGAGATTTTTTTTTTTTCTACCGCTAGCAAATATAACAAGTAATTTCCTGTACAAAAATAACTTCTTCAAAAAAACCACCAACAACAACAACAACAACAAAAATGTGGCAGTATAGCTGATTAAGTCTTTCTTTGTGTCTTTATTGTGCACAACTAAATGGACTGCCATCATTCTCCATTTAGGTATTCATTCATTGTTTGCTACAGTATTGTGGAATTTAGCTCATTTGTTTTACATTGTTCAGCCTTTAGACTGCCCGTGTGAAACATTTCTAATAATTATTCCTTTTACTTAAAACAGTTCTGGTTATTGGGCATTCTTTTGATGGTGCTTACAGGCTCATCGCTCAGCAGTGTGTGGACATCTCCACTGACCGCGCTTAATCAGGTGCTAATTAACTGACACAACCTTAGAAACTCATTTATGATTACTTTTCTTGCCACATTCATAGCCCATTATGTCTAACAAAGATACATTTGGAAACCCATTTGGAAGATGGCACTATTTTGTCAGTATCTGAGGTAATAACTAAACTAAGGAAAGGACTGCGTCTAGAATCAATTTAATTTTAAAAAGTTAGCGCCACTTATTAAACTGCCATCCAATTTGCTGTTATGAGTGTCAGCGTTAAACTACACAAGCACAGAAACTCCAACCCTGCATCCACATGCAAAACAACGCTTGTGAATATGAAAAGCGCTTCTTATGCAACAAAGTGTGGCTGATGAGATATGCATAAATTCATGAACAGGTGTAATGTGTTCCATAAAAACTTGAAATGGCCTTTCAGCACAAAGTAAGAGTGACTGCAAATTATTTATGTGAATTTTTAAATACATGCAAACACAGTCACACTCTATTTCAAAAACCTTGTGTCCTAAATAACACCTGTAATGATGTATTTCCAAAGTAAACAATAGGACATCCTTCTGATTGCCTTCTTAAAGGTCCCATATTGTAGAAAGTGAGATGTGCAGGTCTTTTTTCATTATAAAGCAGAGGTCCTGGTGCTATATAAATACTGTGAAAATATCAAAATGTGCAATCCACAGACAAAATCCACACAGCCCGTATTGAAAAATGGTCTTAAAACGAGTCATCAGGACTGCCATAACTTTGTAATGGCACAACAAAACAGTCACCACCAGTCAGCTACCCCCCCAGCACAGCCTACCTCAACCCAGTGTCCAACCTTGCAGCGTTTGATTTCTCTGAGTGTTCACCTGAAATCTTTTCTGAATGACTCAGAAAACACTCAGCCAATCAGAAGAAAGGCTCAGAGCCTCCCTTCCGATTGGCTGACCGACCTGTTGTCATAGAGCTTCAGGGAGAAGCCTGAAAGAGGAGATGTCAAACTACACTGAGATGGTTTTTGGTACTGACAACCACAAATATATCTTCCTGTGGATATCAAGTTAAAGTAAAACACCAGAAAAGTGTAAAATATGGGACCTGAAAACTAAAGCTTGATATAACTTTGAGTGACTGTTTGAGAATCTAGGCTGAAGGTAGCTGCTTATAGAGAAACTTTAACCAAGCTAGCAAAACACATACAGCTCTCCAGTTCTCACTATACCAGCATAATAGAAAGTTCTGCTTCCCTGGAGCCACAGCTCACTTAATAATGTGGCAGGACTGTGACACTGACACTATTGCTGCAGAATGCTGATGTATAATAGAATTTATCTCATGCTATATACAGTAACTGAAACAAGACAAAGAGCGTCCGTGCTGATGCTCTGTGAGGTTGTACTTAGGCATATTGATGATTTGACTGCTAACTTCAGCATGCTAACACACTCACAAAGACAATGCTGAGATGCTGATGTTTGTGTTTACCATGTTCACCATCTTTGTACATTTTGTAATTTTCACTAAACATAAATTACAGATGAGGCGGATGGGAATGTCGTTAGCTGAGCAGGTATTTGGACATAAAAGTAAAGTAGTGGACACTTTAAAATTGACCTTAATGTGGAGCTACATGAGCTGTCAAGGCATCACCAAAATGATTAGAATTCATCCTGAGGGGGGAAAGGAATGTCTTTACCAAATTTCATGTCAATCAACAAAATCTTTCGATTTCATGGTGCTTGTGAGGGATCACCAAAGTCATTAAGACTCATCCACTAACCATCATGGATATTTGTAATACATGTCATGGCAACCCATCCAGTGGTGGACTGACTGAATGATTTACAATAACAACAAATCTTACTAAGAGGCCGAGTAAAAAATGTCATGTTTTTTATTTGACAACCATGTATTTTTGAATTTATTTTGAAAGCGTTCAGTTTTCTGAAGAAAAAAAAACAGTGTCTAAATCCTTCCACTTAGGTTATAACATTAACATCAAGCTTGTCATTAATTTGGTCATCTAAAATTCCCTCCATCCTATTGTTGTTGTTTTTATGATCTGATAAGAAAATGATATAATAAAACGGCACAACAGTTGTTTTTTTCCACCTGCTTCCTCAAACACGGTGTACTCCAAGCTTGTAAAATACCCAGCAGGATAGCAGAGAAAGGAGAAAAATCAATGTAATTGAACACTGTGTGGTCACTGCGCTAGTGAGTGTAGATACATTTCTCTAATGCTAAAAAGGGATAACGTGTAGCAGCAATGTGCTGCACTTACATGAGCCAGTGATGGCACAGCTGAAACTGAACAAAATTTCAAAGTCTGAAATGCCAAAATTTGATGATGTAAAGTTTCAGGGAAAGACGCCTGCAGCCAGCATAAAGAAAAGGAAGAGACAATGATATATCACTCTTTTCCTGCAATCCTAGTTGTCATGGAGATTGTAGTAACGTGTCCTAATGTCAGGGTTTGATGTTGATCATTAGGCCAGTAATGATTTGCGGATAGATTGCAGGTGTGGGAGCTGCGTCTCATTTGAAGCCATACGCTGTGGCAACCAGAGTACTTCAGACACTAGTGTTTACTGAGAGATCCAAGCTATTTTATTGGTCTTAATGTCATAATTTACATTCAGTTAGTGGACCCTAATGGATCCAACGCTCTACAGCTTCCCTTTTTGTTCTGCTGAATAATCAATGGAAATATATGTTTCAATATTTTTGATCCTACAGCACACTACTGTAACTGTGTTTATTATGCTATTGCTCTCAGTAGATATAAGGCTATTAGTATTACTACTATTACCATAATTATTATTGTTAGTTTTGTATGTTTTGTGCACATGATAGAACATTTATAGCGAGTGGTTCGTCGTTTTTTTGCCTGTGATGAGCTGTTGTGCAAAATTCAGGAAGGGGATTTTGCTTTTATACCACACAGTATGACTCCTTAACTCCCTAACAGATTCTGAACATCTGTCAAAAATTCTCAGCAGTGTGACAGTGTGATGGCAAAAATAGTCAATATTTCAGCAACAGTATGCTGTATTTATTCAGAATCTAATGAGGGCTCTGCATTTCATTTTGAAGCTACAGCAGGTAAGATTGTCTTTTAACAAGACGATTGTTTTATCAGATTCAGGCTGCAAACCATCACCCCATCCACTTAAACTACATGAGTTAAAAGGGCAATATATAAACATTTTAGTGAAAAGAATAAAAAATTAAGTAAGATCATCATAATGTGAAGAAATAACATTTTGGATGTTATTTCAAAGACATCTATGTACTGTGTTTTTAGAGCTATCTATTGAAGTTAGCAAGCTAACTAGTACTGGCCCATCCCATCTTGTAACAGCACTTTGTACCACAAGAGGCAGTAGTGAGTGAAGTCTGCAGTGACATTCCTCCACTCTTTCCTCGAGCTCAGCTGTTGATGCTGCTGCTCCAGCTGCTCTCCATCGCCTTCCTCGACCTCTTGTGGCTCACGCTCTCTTCCTGCCGCCACTCCATCTTTCTGCCTCTCTGACTGGGCAGACTTGTTGTGAAATTGTCATAGTCAGTCCAACAATAACCAAAGAGAACCACCTACTAGTTACATAATCTGATTACAGGGTAAACCAGTGTGGAAAACACTATTCCCCCAATCCATATAGGTTTGGCAGCATGTGAACAACTGCCCTATGCTGAAGTTATATTTATTCAAGCTAACGTTATCTCTACATGAGGGCGATGTTTCATACTCAGTTGTGAGTAGCCAGTGAGCCCAGTCCAGTAACATGCACACAGCATGCTTTCATGTGCACCGTGATTGACAGGTACACAGAGACGACTGGTTAAAGGTTTATTGATGTTTCTACAATCCACCAGGCCACAGAGCCCACCAGGATTTGTCCTGGTATACCCGATGACCATTATGGCACAGGGGACGAGTGCATTTCCTTCTTTCATACACCCCAATGTTCTGGTAGTATGCTGCCTCCTGTTTGTTTGGAGTATGAATTCAGCAGCTGGCCACTTCTTTCACATTGCCACTTCAAGTGTGTTTACTCCACTTAAATATGGTGCTGGGTAACCACAGAAGTGACAAATCAAAATTTGAGATAGAAAAATTTTATTAATCAGCAGCAAATAAATGCTCTGACTATAGAAAACTGAGCTCAGCTTTCGCCATCTATGAGCTTTTGCCTCTCCTGTCTCTTTAAAGTTATCACAGACTTGCCTGTATTGCTGTGTGCAGTTAAATGACTTCTCCTGCCATGATTTCTGGGTACAGAATTTTAAACTGTCAAAATAGTTACCTGTCACTGCCATTTGGAGCCATCACTGCTGCCAGCTTTAACCAATATGAATCCACATATTATATGTTTACTGCAGCATCTGCGATGTTGACAGCTTGTGACAAGACTTAAACCATTTTCATGGGAGTGATCCAATCCAAGCAGGAGTGCACCTCTTCCTGTGCCTCTAATTGTAGGTCCTTGTAGGTGAATTTTTGAGAGTACATCATGGTGACATACAGGACTTCTTGGCAAGTAAAATCACACAGAGTTTTGACTCCAAGGCTTCCTGTCCTCCAGCCCTGGTCCTTTCCCTTTGACATTAAGACCGGAGCATGCTCTCTCAGAGGAACAGCCCAGCTTCTGCCTTTTAATGAAAGTTGTTCATCATCACCTTGTCAGCAACAGTGTGTGACTACGACAGGTTGACGCCACTTAGTCTCCCTAAGGGGAGCTTCTGCTGTCAAGCAGAATTTGCAGTCCTGCCATTTTATCTTGACACACGAACCAACCTGGACAGGACAGGAGAGTTGGGCCACATAATGGGCCCTCCAGTTGCCTTCTCCTTAAAAAAAGGTGGATTGGATGACATTTGTGTTTTGAGTCTTAGCTGCATCTTGTTCTGCGGTGCTAGTCATTCTGTGTTTACACCAACAGTTGAATCAGAGCATTACTTTCACCATCATTCATCGCCCACACCATCACCTCACGATCCTCGAAAGGCCCTCAAAGGTCAACGTGGCGGAGATGACCGGTCTCTCCCTTGGCTGCTATGAGCAACTGCCTTTGCTTTGCCCCAGTTCCCCTGCATGGCTGAGCCCTGATCGCAGGCGTAAGGGGGGTTACCATAATGCTAGCTGACATCCTGAGAAGCTGTGATTGCTTAGAGGGCTTTGTCGGCGGGCTGGATGGAGGGTGTGGGTGGCTGCGGAGGGATAGAGGCCGTGTCTCACAAGGACCTTTAACAGCCTTTTAAAAGCTCTGAGAGGGCCTGCCTGACGCCAGCCACTCACAGGAGAGAAATTGCTGACAGAGCTAAAAGGAGAACGAGCGGCGGGGAAGAGGCGAGCAGGGGCGCACAGCAGTTCCTGGAATTCCTTTGAGTTCATCACGTAGTCCTGTGATTCCTGCGATGATCCAGACATGCCACAACCTAATCGCCCACTGTAGTCACTGTGTAATTACAACCATTTGCACTAAATAATTCACCAAAAGCAACCGCTGAAATAACATCCAGCACTCATGGAATGCACTTCTGCAAGCTTTTCCACTGCAGCCTATTACACCACTTTAGTCTCTGTCAGGTCAGCCTGGCCACTGGGATAGAAGCATCCTGCATTACAATCCTACGACCTGGTATCACTCACGGCAAGCTCACAGAGTGCTGTGTTTGACCTATAAAGGTTTGACTAAATTGGCTAATATCATGCTCTGTGCCACTGAAATCCACTGTTTCGGTGGACAATCATCCATCGCGAGACTGAAAAAAAAAAACATTATCCAAAAAGAACACTAAAGTCCCGGGAAGCTTTATTACTCTCATTTCTTCAATAACTCCCTCAGACCTCCAGTTGTGTGCCATATTTCATCTCGGCACTGAAGAATGAGTTTTCTGACAGTGAACATGAGAAATGCAAGAGACTCAATGGGCACGGCTGGAGGGGGGGCAGCCTACCCACAGAAGATCACAGCAGAGGCAATGAATGCATCAGAAAACAGTGCTGTGGGCGAGCATAAGTCAACAGTGCCTAATGTGAGCCTTTGGTATGCATGATGTTAAATAGATTGTGAAAATGCTCTTTTCATGACTAAGATGGAGCTTTTCATTAATCCTAGAGCTGAACCTGCCTCCGCAAAACAACGAGCATCCCTCGCGGGAAAGACAAAACACCCACGGTGGGCTAGAGGGATCTCAGAAGAGCTCTTATACAGCTCATGGACTCACTCTCTTTGCATCCACCCCCTTAGCTCTGCGTGCATTTGTGATTTGCATGTTTGTAGATATATGTAATACGTCATATGTGTAGCATGCTGTAATAAGTGTCTATCTCCCTGAACATGTATCATTTTCTGTGTGTGTTGGTGCCTTTCAACACTATGTACATATGCTTTTGTGCTCAGTGTGCAAAGTGTAGGTGGATGTGGTTGAGACAGATATTCAGGGAACTTAAATCATATTTTGCCTTTTATGTGAGCATGCATGGCAGTTGGTCAGAGGAGACATAGGTTTTTGATTTTATTTTAGGAAGTCCCTCTTAATGATACCCACATGTAGAGGATTAAATCAATAGCACAGAGATTCAGTAAATATTTACATGTGGGAATACTGATAAGTCTATTCAATGTACTTTGTTATTTGCAACGTTGTGAGAAATACTACAGGAATAACTCGCACACCTCGACTTAGCACAAATCCCCCTCTGCTTGTTTCTTCTCTACCTTCCTTCCTTCCTTAGTTGTGTCTTCCATAAATTAAAAATAACGTGTGTGCAAACACATTCGTACACATACACGTTCATTTATTTGCAACCACAATTTGAAACCTAAATTGCAGAGTTGGAGCTTCAAGTGAGAGAGATTTTCACTTAAATTGAATTATGCCAGCTTGCCTTCATGTGGCTGCATGTGCATCTGAGCCAGTGATTGTGAGTTTTAATATGCCAATGCTACTAGTAGGTGTAAACGGTGTGCTGCAGATTCAAAATAAAATAGGTTTCACTGCCAAACTGTCATCCCGTAATGCTTTGTTAAAACGCAGGCAGAGACAGTTTAATCAGCTGTAGCAAAGTTAAATGAATCACCACAGGACATCAGAGGATTCAGACTTCTCTTTGGTGCCCATAGAGTCTTATTCTAGGGCACATCAGCCGTATAGCCGTTATAAAGCTCTCTTCATGTTCTGTCGATTCTCTAGAACCTGCGCCACACTAATCTCATCATAGCAAGCCCAGCAATCTATTTCTGAGCAGAGCCATTTCTTGAATCAAACACCTTCCTGTCAGCCGGTAGAGTGTGACTGCAAGAACCGGAGTGGTCCCCAGGTTACAGGCCAGGCATCCATTTGTTATTCTGATGTCTGAGCTGATGTCTAAGCAGCACCATTATCAACAGCTGTGTTGATAAGTGATGGCTGTGAAGTAATCTTGAGTGCTACAAAGGGAGTAATTGTAGAAATCAACCTAAAACCAGCATCTACTGCCATTAAAATATTTTCTTATGCTGTCTCAGTTGGGAATGAAGCAATAGAGGAGCAGGGCAGCCAAAAGTAGCGCAAGGCTTCAGTATAAATTACCGGAACCACCTGACCTGAAATCCACTCATGCCACTGTAAGTGTGTTGAATGGATAGTTTCAAGTAGAGTTCAAAAAGTGGAATATTTACTTCAGACTTGGGCCATTATGCAGGAAAACATTTTGGGAGGATGTTTTATTGCATGATAGTGGGCATCCTGACATCTGTGTGTGCACCGGGCCCCTTCGATACTGATCTTCGGGGGTTTCATTCTCACTAGAATGGATCCTATATCAATAACTGAAGTAAAAAGAACAAAAGAAGCATTTAAATGATGATGCTAGTAAGAGCTGTCTCACGTGTTAGCCCAAAATCTCCTGTTGCAACCCTGTCTCGTAGAGATTATATTTCTCTTGCACAAATGTAATTTGCATACTTTTTAAGAGAAATATAATGCTATCCAGATTATGTTTTCTATCAACATAATGAGGAAATATTAATAATGAATACATCTGCCACGTTGTAAAAGGTTCGTACTGAACATAACAACAAAACATATTTCATTTAATTAATAACATTAAAGGGGCTATTTGTAAGTTTTCTCCATCACAAAAGGTGATTTTATGCCAGGAGGGGGTTCTGGTGATGGTAGCCATTGTTGAGTTTTTAACATCAGAGGTTATGACAAACCCTCACAGCACTCAGTTAAGGTTAATAAAACACAAAACACAAGGCACGTTGTGTTTATTTTGTGGTTATCTCAATGTAGCCACAATCTTTCCCTGACCAGAACCAAACTGGTTTGTTGCCCAAACCTAACCACAGACAAGACTGAGACTGCAAACTGCTCTGGTGTCGCCGTCCACCCCGACCACTACAGCAGTACACCATCCTTCACTCAGAAGATGTTGGCACCAGGCAGCAATTACATTTACTAGCAATTAGTAGTATGTGAAAGTAACTTCTAGGAAACAGTGTTGCCTGTAGGTGTTTAACTGGGTTAAAAAAGTCATGATCCACAGAATTTTAATATTCATCAAGCCATTCAGTGATAAGACTTTTAGGAGTACCACTCAAGGGTTTATTTGTTTTATTTAGGCTGGTTAAGCAGCAGCTTTCTGTCCCTCATTTGTTTGTTTGCAGACCAATTTGTCATCTTCTAATACCAGATATTGGGATTTGAGGCAAGCACTGGTACATGTAGTGTAGTTGGAGACTTCAGCCATAATCCAGTGGGTATGAGTCATGTGTCTCCTTTGTAGGTTGTGGTGGCTGATCTCAACAGGAGACCAACTAGTTTGTCGTTTTGACTTTGGAGTGACGGAGAATGTGGGTGAAGCCTTGGGAGCATTTCTTTTACTACTGGAGAGTGGCCAGTTTTCTGGTTAGTGCATAACTACATTCACCGTAGTGTTTGTACAAGGAAGACTGCAGCTGAGTCTACATTCGATGTGATTGCCATCTGCTGGGGTTTACCTTGATCTCACCATTGTACGCGTTGTGTTACAGATGTCATGGTCTCTGCATCCTTCATTATATTGTCGGAGTAGGGGCCTTCCGCGTTTATTAAGGCTTTTGTATGTTCCTCCTGTAATTTATTTGTGTTTTAACTCGTCCTTCAAACTGCTATATTCAATATTTTTATAGTAACAATGGATCAAATGACTTTCTGTAATGTGAATTCACAGTGATGACTCCACAGAGAATTAGCATCTGACTCTTCAGTTCTTGTCAGCTCTACGGGGCTTTATAATATCTTTCAGCCCTGCACCAAACAGCAGACATTTAGCAACTGGCAATTTCCCTCCGGAATTGGTAGAGTGCAAAACAGAGCTAAAAGGAGATTGAGCAGTGGACTTACATTCATCACCTGGACACAAACAGGTCTCCAAACAAATGCTTGTAATGCTCCATGTCTGCTGGAGGTATAAATAATGCAGCTAAAAATCTCACGTGGTTGAACTTATCACCTTGCTGAAGTGTACTCCAGGGTGTGGCAGTACACTGTGACATCACTGTTGGGTGTGGTTACAGGTGCAACA
Source organism: Seriola aureovittata (assembly GCF_021018895.1). Taxonomy (NCBI): domain Eukaryota; kingdom Metazoa; phylum Chordata; class Actinopteri; order Carangiformes; family Carangidae; genus Seriola; species Seriola aureovittata. Next base: position 24,419,620 of record NC_079365.1, on the reverse strand, counting down.
GTACTTGTTACTTTGGTAAGAAACACTTTTGGTACCACAGCTTTGATGCTGGTCTCTATTAACTCCTATGGCAGAGCTCTTCAGCTAGATGCTCCACTATGTTCACCAGTTGCTAAGAGCAGGTAGTGTATATGACTCTTAGAGCTTTGTCACTGAAAACTGTGGCTGAAAACAATGAAGTTGCAGCCCGGCCAGTTAAACAAGCTGAAAGCCACTTTTGAGCTTTGTCAAGTCGAGGGAAGCAGCAGATTCAGATGATGATTCTCTGTTGGTACATAATGATGAGTGACCCCTTTCACGTTGTTTTCACATTGTCAATTGAGAGGAGGTTTCAAGAGTAAGCGAGCAAAAATGGAATATATAGAATGCAATGCAGCGTGATCACAGTGGGCTTGCCTCTGTCCAGGTTACGCCCACATTCAGAGGTGGAAAAAATATCCAGGCGATGCACTGCTATATTGTTAAATTTTACTCAGGCCACACTTGAGCTCAACTAAAAGAACAGCTCAGGAAGTATTGAGCTACCTGGTGACTCTATCTATCTATCTATCTATCTATCTATCTATCTATCTATCTATCTATCTATCTATCTATCTATCTATCTATCTATCTATCTATCTATCTATCTACTGAAGTACATGTATGGATGCATACTGCTCCTGTTTTCTTTTTGCCTCTCCACTCATGCGTGCCTCTGTTTTATTCATGTATGATAAGATAGTAGCCGTACAACTAGGCTTGGTAAGTATGAGTATGTTAGGAAACAACGACGAGCATGGTGGAAACCCCAGTACCAATGTGGCTGTGTGTTTTTCACTGTCGTCTTCTTCTATGCTCTCCAAGCTACCTATCACTATGTATCATCATCTATTGTGTAGTCCAGTGAATTGTGTAACACTAGGAGCAGGTATAAGCAATATTATGGTTATGCTTCATTTCATGTCCTCCTATTTAGCATTTATTAGCAGTAGATTTTACATTTTATAAATGAGACAAATGGCTTTTTAACATACAATAATGCAGTTGTAAACAGATATAAGGGCATTTTAAGTTATTATTAATATAGACTATTTGCCAGCAATTATAACTTCTCCCATGAAGACTTTTGTTTATCAGTTAATATTAACTGTGTTAGTACATTGTCATCCATCAAGGTTATACATCAGCCTCCACTGGTGGGTGTCCACAGGATGAGTTACAGTTGTTCACAACTACATTAATAAGCTATATCCTCTTACATCTACATCATATTGTGTTATAAACCTTTATTAAATGTTTATTTACTGCTTACTAAATAGGGGGACTTATAATGAAGTGTTATCAATACACCGGATGACAACTTATATGTGAATATTGCCTGACTCTGCAATTCCTTTGAGCTTTATGGAGCTTTTTAGTGCCTTTCAGCAGATTTGTTTTGGTTTTCCACACTGTAACTTTACTGTATTGTTTCATTCTCATCACTTAGAATTGTTTTTAGGTCGCAGGCAGCTGTAAAATCCCTCTGTACAACACCTGCTCAGCACCAAACAGCAGACAGACACCATTAGTGCTGATCTGGTGAGCTGAGCGTTTAGGAACTTAAGAGTTCCTCCGGAGTTGGTAGAGACCAAACAGAGCTAAAAGAGAATGAATACACGTCCAAATCAGTGCTATTGTTACTCTGTATCTGTTTGTTTTTGATTTAACAAATGGTGCTGTTTACTTTAGAGCACCCACTCTCCATCCACCCGCCTCATCTACCTCCACCACAGTTCCCTGTTTTCATGGTTTTCCCAGAATGCCTTTTGACAACCTCCAGAGAGGAAGGGTGACTATGTTACAGTAATTTCCAGCAATTATGGATCTGTGGGCACACGACTACAACTAGCTATCCAACCAGTTATTGGAACATGTGGCTGTATCTGTAATCTTGGCTCTCTCTTTTAACTCAAAAGGCAGTATTTTTCCCTGCTGCATTTTGGTCGGTTGAGGCCATTTATGGTGGAGAAAATAAAAGTGAAAGGAAGAGAGTGATACTTTTTTTGTTCTATGATATAAGCCCAGTGCTCCCTGTGCAGTTGTTGAACATTGGTGAACTAAGAACTGATCATCTTTTATACTGAAGGACACAGAAACTCACAGGGCTTTCCCATATTTTATAGGTCTCGACTGCTCAACTTTTCTTCCTTTTCATTTTCTTTTTTTAATAATTGTTCATTTATCTTTACACCACAAAAGTCATCATTAAGTATGATTACGTTGTTGTACAGCAGTGATAGGAAAATAGCTGCTCCTGGGTCTGCAGATAATAATATAAATAAGAGTCTTTTGTAAATCCCAATAAATATGACCTCGGAATATCTAAGACTGCCCCAACATGAAGAGACAGAGGCTTGTTGAACAGTTCACAATTCTGAAATAAAGTCTTATAAACTTATGAGATGAATATATATAATATATAATTTGGCCTGTTTGACACATAATAATTTGTGTCACCATCAGTACTTTCATTCAATCATAAATGAAGCGGGCCAGTGAGGAAAACCGTTAATCACATGTCCAGTCTTGTAGTGAAACACATTATGTTCTCATTCACGAGTCATTTTTTGCCAAAGGAGTATTAACATAACCGCTGGAACTCAGTCATACATATTAATGGAAATCTTGACAGTTCTCCTCATAGAAACAATCCTGAAACAGTTTTCTAAATCAATGTTATTCTTAATGAATTAGGAGAAATAAAAACAAACAAACTGACAACATACAGAGATGTGTTTCCACCACACCCGTAAAAACTGACCCCACCAATAAACAGTAATGAAAAAAACTGGCCCATGGTTGAAGCCGGTTGCTGGTCCCTGTTGTACGTTACAATAAGATCATAACAAAACGTATTAAGTAATGAAACAAAACTGACAATTGTTATCATGTCGGTGTTTGATCAGTTAACCAAATTAATAAGAAAAATACATCACAAATGCACAATACATTAACAATGGCTGCTTTCGTAAGTGCTGAATTGTTTCGAGTTGAATTTTTACTTCAATAGACGTGTGTATTCATCATGTGCATCAAAGCACAACAAAGCAACATTTCTCTTCTATCAATATGACAGGCATACTATATATTACGATAAAGGATTGGAGTTTGCAATAAATGGCAAAATAAGAAGCAGATGCAAGTTTAAACAATTTGAAAGTGAGCTTTTGGGTGATAGACAATTTATCAGACACTAATGATGCAAATTCTGTGCACTGCTCCGAGTGAAGTGAAGGTGAACTTTAAGAGTTATTTGATGATATTGTTTCATACAGATCTGGAACTCCAGGCATGGATTGATTGAACAAAATGGACCAGGGCATGTAGGGAACAGTAGACGGACTTGAGTAAAGGTGAATGTAACTTGATGACAGATTCACAGGCGAGAGGCAAGATGCTCTCGACCCTAGTGTAAGATAATGTGTATAATCCACTGCAGGGATGTTAAGTGCACTCATTTCACACTCCATTTCACACAACGCTGCCCTAGGAAGAATCTGTGTGTATGATGACTCAGGAAATGCACAACATCACTCTTCTGGATCTTCCTGTTGTTGTTTCTCTCCATTGTTAATAATTTGGAATCCAGTTGTTTTTCCGCACTATTTCACAATTAATGATATGTCAGGAATATAATAAGGGCCGAATCCATGTTATGTGTGAAATTCATACTCGTCAATGGAAGTCACTACTGGGTTTGCAAATTACTTCAAAAGATGAATTACCAACATTAAAATCCTATTTGAAGGTCTAATTTCTACCTGTTGCTTTATTCTAAATTTACAGCCTAATGCACAAAATGTAAATAGTACAACCTCAAGAGAAACAGCGTCTGTTTTAATGTGATCTCCTGTTACAAGGACAAACATTTCATTTCCATTTATCAACCTAAGAACAGAAAATCTCCTCAGTGAGCATCAATGGTCCATTATAACCCAATACAGAATAAAGGGTCTTTAGGAACTCCTTTTGATGTAATTTATACACATCACGTATCCAACAGCTTCTGGACTTCAGTCTATTTAAAAAAAATTTTACACAACATAAATTTCTCTTCTGAAGGAGATAAATGCAGTCCCCTAATTGGAAGAAGATTTTTGGAAAATCTGACAAATTACCAGCATAAGAAAGTCTCTGAATCCACTGAAGGGGAATATTGTCTTGTATGTGTACATGTTTAAACATATAAATGCAACACAAGGACATGGAATTTTTATTTAGTCATGTATTCATTTGGGTAAATTCCCTTTTTTCAGATTTAGTTGCCTGTGTTTCATTTTAGATAAAAAAAAATAAAAAACAGAGTATGCTGTTTGTAATGTAGCCATGTTTCTCATTCCCCCTGTCTTTAATATGGAATTGTTTGGAAAACTTCCCCAGTGAGCAGATGGCGTCTGCCGGGAGGAGAATGAAGCTGGAACCTGGGCTCTATACACCGTGCACACACTTCCCCATTTCCAGCACAAGCCTTTGTAATAGGGAACAACAGAGGCCTGTCGGGAATTTAACCACGGGTCTGTTCTAGGAAACTGTGCACACGTTTGTTTATTGCAGTGTTGCTCTTGGATCCACGCCGCAGCTACAGTAAAAGATGTGGATAGTGGAGAGTCTCCCTGCAGACTGGAGAACACGATCAGGTTTCCTCCACCCCTTTCTTGAAATGATTTCAATCACTTTGATCATCGTGGTTTCCATCAAGTGAATGTGTTGTGTTCATTATATGACCCGCTTTTACCAACAGATTGAAATGTAAAGAAGCATTTGTATTGTCTAGGCAAGCTTATCTACAGTATGCTGCTGTGTCCGCTGGTGTGTTATAAAGCAGAGAATGAGGCAATGCTACAGTATCTCTTCATAGCTGCTTACACTCTGGCCCATGACATATTAAAGAGAACATAGTAGCAGGCAAACCAGGGGTCTTACGCTGAGTCTGCACTTGCTAAACTAACTCGGAGGACAAGATAAGCCAGGCAAAGCTTGGAAAAGTAAATCTAAGGCTGCCTGAATAAGCCCTGCACCTCTCTCCCAGCTACAATCTACACAGAGAGTATTCCTCCCAATCTCTCTGTGGGGGAGATTACTTAAGCACGCTTTGTAGCTAGATCCAGGTAGGCTATCAGTCACTGCAGTTGTGAAGAACACGCCAACAAGAATAACCCAACCTAAGACATAAAATCTATCTCGTTGGAGCTCGGAGGCTGGATGAAACCGAATTGAAATCTCTCTTTTGCTGAGTCAGAGTCTTTCGATAATTACCCACTGATATGAGGAACACTTCCCCTCTTGGCTGTAGGTTCAGAGGGAATGCAGACAATGGCATATTTGGCTGCAATCATGGCAGCCCCCCCATCCTGAATTGGAGCTATGAGAGTAAGATAGCACAGAGCTAATCTCTGGTCCCACAAAAAGGCCTGAGGGAGTAGCCCGAAATGGAAGCAGTATTAATACTAAGGTTTCTTTGTGAGTCAGGTGTATTTGCTTGTCTCATGAACCTTGACCACCACCTCCAGCCTTGTTGTGTATGCCAGCAGACAGTGTATGTGCAAATTAAGCATAATATACATCCCTGTCAACAAAATAACAGCCTTGAAGTAACCACTGTGCACGCCTAAGTAACCTATTAAAGTTTGCTCTGGGGGTCCACAGTCTCACATCAGCAGTTCTAGGCTGTCTCCAAGCTCGCCTCCACTGCCAGGAGGCTGTACATCTGCACAGCACAGTGACTGACAATCGGTGGTTCACACAACGTTTATCCCCCTCTTCCCCCCCCACCCCTCAGCACACACACTCACAAAACACCACCAAGCCGGGGTGCTCCCCTATACGTGACTCAACTTGTTTCAGGGCTGAGAGGGAGACACGAAGAGAGAGGTGGGGACGAGATAAATCAGTGGGAGCTGGGGAAATGAAGAAGCGGCTGTTTGCATCCTGTTGTTGCTATTCACAGATAAACTGGCTCGGCTTGTGCTGAAGGAAAAAGATTTCTTTTTTCTCCTCGGTTTCGTCCAGTATGTGCTTTCAGAGCTGTAACTACAATTACATGTAAACCCTGTAGCTCCAGCAGTTTGGATATTGAGTCATTCTTTTATCATATTTTGAGAGACTTCAGGCGCCTCTGCAGCGCAGTAAGGCACAGAGCTCCACACACTAGACGCTGCGCCTTAACGCGTAAAAACAATCAATGCAACCACAGTTCTGGGCGTTGCACTCCTTGTTATAGGCAACACATATATCTACTTTTAAAAACTGCCATGACAGTATGAATCATTGATTAGTTGAAATATGAACATCAATAAAAGATGCAAGTTACAAAAAAAATGTTTTGCATACATCGCCAGATTTTTATCATGGATCCCTGTTGTCAGTATCCTTTCAATACCCCGTCTTAAGAATTAAGTAAATATATGTCACGACGTGTTTTTTTTAAACATTTCATCTCCGTATTTGACCCATTTTTGCAGCTTGGGTGGCTGTTCTTACCTTTTCCTCCTGCCCGCGAATAATCTTTTTTTATAAGAAGTGACCCATATCCAAAGCAAAATCGTGTCTTGCTGGCTCTTTGAATGTGTGAAGGGAAGCTTTCCTCGGCAAATTCTGGCGCTTTTTTAAATCAACATGTGAACAGTCTTTCTGAGTAGTATCCAAAAGGAATCCACACGCATTTCGACGCTGCGTCGATCCCCCGGAATCATTGCGAGCGCTGTCCACGGAAAAAGTGGTACTGAAAAGTCTAAAGTCCCAACTTTAGGCTGCGTGCGAATGGGAAATAAATGGCACGTCCAGTGGGTTATAGAGCCACACACACTAATACAGCTCCAGCGAAGAGAGGATCAGATTTTTACGGGATGTTAGAGCGGAGAAGCGCATATCCCACACCCGAGGCGAGAGCACTTTGCAGCTGATAGACGGAGTACTGTGTGCGCTCCGTGCACTGGATGTGATTGATGTTAAATGCATCGCAGCACACCGCCTTTATCAGGGAAGAAATGCACCATCAATGAATAGGGTGGGGGAAAGGTGTGAATGCCAGATTACAGCATGTAATACCACCAGCGCCGTGGCAGAGTCTACATATAGTCAAAGTGTGACAGCCTTTTCTTCCATTTGTTAAATCTTAACGTCAATTTGGCCGCCTGCTGCCTCTCAGCAAAGACTTCAGGGTCGGGTTTATTTTCCTCTGTGAAGTGACAGACAATCACAGACATCACTGCCATGTCTCCACTTACAGATAAATCCAATTAAACTCACGTTTTGGAATGATCTCACCATGTATGCTCACCAGATCATTTGGACCGGCAAGACAAGATGCAACAATCCTGTTTTACCCAATTAATAGCCTATTGATATGTCTAACATAATGATATGCTATAAAAATGATCTGCATTCTATGTGATAGTGCGCATCTATGCAATTCCCACGGTGTCATTATTTCAAATGTGACGCTTCCGGGTCGACACGCACGTTACAGGTGCTGCAGTGTGTTGAGTCTCTCAGCTCTTGGGATGCTGTGCGTAGACCATGACGAATAGTCTATATCAAGTCCAATCACTGAGTGCGAAAACTCAATCTAGATGCCTTTGTGTGTGTGTGTGTGTGTGTGTGTGTGTGTGTGTGTGTGTGTGTGTGTGTGCGTGTGTGCGTGTGTGTGTCAGTGTGTTTTTCACCGACTGACAGTAGCCAAATTCTGCAGCAGAAATCATGTCCAAGGGCATGTCTATACATGTCCAACATTTGCCAGCAAAAAAGCACAAAATTAGTTTTAAACCAAGCATGGAGTGTTATCATTTGAGACTTTAATGCGGATGATGGGCCCATCTTTTTGGCTTTTAACCTTCAAAAGTCGACAAAATGTGTTGCAGAGACAAAGGACTTCCTCATCTATCAGTTTAAGCGTGGCATCGTTGCAACCGGCGGTCACGGAAGAAGGGCCTTGATTCATCTTCCATGATGCCCAATGGAAGGCTCATGGTGATAACTCTTGCCTTTTTGCTTCCTGTATAGGCGCAGCTGCTCTTTCTGCCTTCCTGATCACAGGGCCGAGTGGTGTGGGGAGGCTTTCACAGGTCTGAGTGGGTCACACCTGTGGAGTGTTGGACTGACTCCACCACATCAAGGGAAAGTGGAGGGGTGTGTGTGTGTGGAGAGAGATGAGAGAGGGGAGGTCCTTGGAGGGTGTGTGTCAGGTCTCTGTGGGCCTTAGAGGCAGCTGAGCCCCTGAATATTCATCCCCACCTCTGCTGGAGCAAATTCCAGCTACACGACTAGACTGACTGACAGTCTTGTGAACTGTCAGGGGACCTTATAAGTCATGCAAAAAAAAAAAAAAAAAAACACAGAGCTAACTTCTGCACATTATTGAACAGAGTGTTTTACATCTCGTTATTACCCCACAAAGCATCAGCGTTCTTCCATCTGTCAGCTCCTCAAACCAGTGTTCTACTTCTGTTTCACATGGTTAACATAATAAGTGAATTATTTAGCTGTGGAGTATGGATACAAAAGTTATTTCCACCCTGGGACCAACTCCTGCTTTGCTTTCTGCTGCGGTGCACTGGGAGACGGGCCTTGTTGAATGTGTCAACTCAGAGGACGACATGTTACACCACAGAGTCCCCCACGTCCCCCTGTGCAAGGCAAACCCTGGAGATTACTTGTTTCAATTAGCTATGGGGCGAAGAGAATTTAAGCCATATTAATTCCAGTCACTAGTGGAAATCCCAGTGAAAAAGACTAGCCACTGAGGCATAATCGCCTGCCCCCAGACGTCTCTCATTTCATGGATACATTATGGGAATTATTCAAAATGTAAATTCTGAAATCACAAGATTTTCTGTTTGTTGATGGGATTCATTAAAAGGCCGAAACTCCTGCAGCCTTTATTCGATTTATAGTGACCTCTGCTTACAACCGCTCTGACCTGGTTTGGTTTTTTTTTCTTCCCCCCACTCACTCGTTCCCACAGGAGGAGTCATTTTGTCTCTTTTTTCCAACACTTTACTCTAAAAGAGAATTTGGCCTCACATAAGCTGCTTCACTAAACGTTGAATTAAAGTGACTACGGAGGAGCTGCTTTAAAAGTTTTAACATAAAGAATAACAATGATGAGAAGAAGAAGTAGAAGGAGACATGGAAGTCCCTAAGTATCACATAAATAATAATCCAATAGTTGGGACTAAATATGATGTTTGTGTCTTGCATCTTTTCATCAGCGCCTGTGTCATCTTATATTGAACTTTGGGCCCATACAGACTCCATCTGTTGACAACTGACTATATAAAATTGAGTTTCCCACTGTCTAATACACCCAAGAGTTGGATGTCATAGAAATGAGTCAGTTTGTCCCTATCTGTTTGAAGCAATATTTTACAAAGATGAAAAGGGCACACAGATTGGCCATATGCTCCATGTGTGAGCGCTGTATATTTTTGAGATGCTGGCTGGCTGACAGTTGTCACAGGTGTAACCTTTGAACTGTAAACTTTTTTTTTTTTATATATAAGAGACTGGGTACAGTGCAAAATTAAATCTATGGTACAGTGTGTGCAAAGAGGAAAAAAGAACACAGTAGGCTATATTTCATCTGAAGAATACCTCCAAATGCTGAGGCAGACTGTATTACATCACTGTCTATTCTTTTGAGCTTGGATGTTGCCTTGTGAACAGCAGACAATGCTACTAATAGGAGCAATGCTATTACCACTACAAAGGTTCAGGGTCGACAATGTAGTACAAAAATGCATCCGTACAAATCGTTCATAAAAACCATGAAAAATTACTTATTTTTAGGTCAATAGTGTGCAGACGTTTCGGATGTTTACTGTCTCCCCATTGCAAAAATTGTTCTTTACTTCTTTATAGAATAGGCTGACTAATTTTGTATTTGCAAAGTTGTATCTTATTTTAAATGGGCTTTAGCTGCAACGACTGATTAGTGGATTAGTGGACTATTTGATAATCAATAATTACTTGTTTAAGTCATTTACTAAGCAAAAATGCTAAAAAAAAATAAAAGAAACTAAAAAAAAACATTACAGTTATTGCTGCTTGCACTTAAAGCTGCTTATTTATGACAGATATCATCCCCACAAGTGTTTGTAAATAGCTGTGTACAGAAGGATTGCATTATGTTGTAGCTGGCACTCACATGTATGCTTCTGCTGGCACGCCAAAAATCATGAAAATGAACAATAAAGGAAAGTATATGGATGTTACATGTACCTTTGATCTAAAAATATCCATTTTCTGTGGGTGTCTACTGGGTAGAGTGGAAGCATATTCATTCCACTTACTCTCACTAAAACCTCATGTCTGCCTTTTGAGTTACTGGTCACTGTAGCAGGGCATTTTACCATGATATTTTGGAATGGCCCTGAAATAAAGGCAGGAAAAATGTAATCATCCAAGGTCCATTTACAAGCCTGATACTGGTGTTGTCCATGAGGCGCAGACATTGTAAGAGCTCAAAATTTAAGTTTTTTTTGCTGCTTGAAACAGCTTTATCACCCCATATCAGTAATTATGGCTTAGTTTGCTTTCATATTTCACTGATTTCATACTCCAGGAATATACTGTATACATGATCGCTTTGCTCTTAGGTTATTTAATTAAAACATTTTGGTAGATTGAATGTTGAATGTCATTAGAAATGAGTTTGGACCAGTTATAACTGGCATGACAGCAGCCCCTGGTGGTTATAACATTTAATATCCTTAAATACCTTAAATGGTTTACCACGTGAGAATTATAACTTGCATAAATAGATAAATAATATTTTGTATTTTGCATTAAAACATAAAATATAGTTTTTTATATTAAGCTAGTACTATTAAACATAAGATACCAGATAAAAGCAGTAAGTCATAAATTGATTGATAAAATATTGATATCATTAAACTACAATAATAATAATACAGTGGTATGTGTTTGATAATTATACACCTAAAGTAGATTTTCTGATTGACAAAAAAGATAGATATTACTCATTCAGTCTTTAAATGCTTTGTTCCCCACAACATTCAATACACTTTGACTTTGTGCAATATTTCATATTAATGGTTATGGTCATTATAATGGTTTGAGATTATGTCAGTTTGCTAATACCTTTTAAGAAAGGATATCAGAGAGGGGGCAATGTCACTTTAAGCCCAGGAAATCACAACACAGTAAATTGCTTCTCGTATGTGTGAAGCCAAGCACAATCTATTCTGGCCTTGGGCAGAACTACACAATCTCCTGCTTATTTAGTCATTAATGTGCATATTTACCTGGAAAAAAAAGGTGCTCGAAAGGTTAATGTTGCCAATATCTTTCCAGGCTTTGATTAAACATACCTCAGCCTCTGCATAGCCTCTGGTTGTGTGTCACACATCTTTACAGGGATTGGTATATTAAGAGATATATAATGTACATCTGCATTTGCCTGCTCTTTACTTAACCCACAGTCGAACTCTGGTTGGGATCGCTCTGTCTATCCGCTGCCACGGCGCTGTAAGTGGGGGTGGTGTGGGGGCCGTTAGGACGATTCTATATTAAAATTATTTGGATGCCATGTGAGACGAATAGAGATCCATCTTGAGCAACTGCTACACTAAAATGCTGCTTACACATTGATCAATCATCAATAACCTATTAATAATGTAATTTATTACATGAGTCACAAGGTCAGGTTTTCTGCGGCTTTCTCTACTTTAATACCTCTGTACTTTTACTAAACTAAGTTGGACGTTGGACAAGTCAAGTCAAGTTAATTTTATTTATATGGCCCCAAAATAATAACACATTGTACATACCTGTACAATTTACAACTATATCTTAAGAGAAAGCTCCAGAAAGAAGAATGTTTTAATTTAAAAAAAAAATTTTAAAACAGGAGAATCTCAGAAAGAACCTTTTTCCAGATGGACAGTCATGCAATAAGTGTTGTATATACAGAGAAGACAGAAGTAGTCTTAGATAGAAAGGGTGTGCCTTATTACCAAATAATTACTAGGTGAATTTTTTTTTAAATAATTCACAAGAATTTAAAAATTCAGAGGCATTTCCTTAAACCCTGGTGTGTGGGTTTATCGAAAGAAGTGAGCACCCTCTTTTGGCCCTGACAGGGACTGTATCTCTGTTCCTGTGTGTGAATAGTTCACCATGGAGAATGGGTTGCCGTAGCAACTGCAGAGAGTAAAAGTGCAACCCTATTGAGTGTGACCCTATACCAATATGTTTAATTGTGTAAAGCCTGCTCTCATCCTCCTGAAAGAAGACAGAGGCAGGAAGCACGGGATGAAACGGAATAGACGATTTGTTTCCCGTGCTTTTAACATTTGTAACCATCAGATGATGAATTTTACAGTTGTATTTGAAATAAAACATGAAAGCCTACAAATACATTGAATGAGGTTTATTTTTGATTGGCTGGATACTTTGGTTGGATTAATTCTGTTTCTTGATTTTAAAGTTATCCCTGTTGATTTAGCCTCAACAATCCTGAAAAAAGTGAAATTATTGCAGTTGAAACAATTGGATTAATAATTGATTGACAGATAATCAACCTGCAAATATTTGATAACCGATTAACCATTTTGATAATCAATTAATTTGACTTCTTAAAAGTGAAAACCACCATCCACTCTTTGATGTCAGCTTCTCCAGTTTGATTGATTCTGTTCTATATTCTGTTTTTGTATAATTGTAAACTGAATATAACTGGGTGTTGGTCAGACAAAAATAATATGAAGATGTCATCTTGGCTCTTGCTTCAAAAAACTTCTTATTGTTATTGTTGTTTAATTATGTTTATATGTTACTGTTGCGTAGGCCTATTAAAAGTCTACAGCTGGCCTAGAGCAATACATAATTACCTTTTTTCTTCCTGCATCTTGTTATGTTTTTAATAAATAATCAGTCATCTAAGCAACACACACTGAGTGGTGCACACAATCATCAATAGCACCTGCTGATTGTAATGCTGTCCAATTCAATAGCTGTGCAATTAGTTATTAGAATATTCTTAGGACTTGCAAAATCTAGTCTAAAACTATAACACAGGAAACGAAATGTCAGATACCTTTTCCTAGTATCCAAAAATGTGATTCAGTGTCACAACATTACAGCCCTGTACAGTGTTAAATAAAATTACATATAAACAAACTTTACAAAAAGTAGAAATTAGTGCGCAGTTACTGTATTAGATTGCAATTATATTGCATAGTGCATTATGCTAACCTCCTGCGAGCCCATGTTTATGCCTGTGAAGGGAATATTTGCCAAATCTTACTTTAAAAACAGGAATAATATAGAAAATAAATTAAAGTAAAAGATAAACCTGACTATTTTTATACTGATTTTCTGACGCAATATTGAATAAAATGCCAATTTTTTTTTAAATATATGTATATATTTGTGGTAACCATATGTAAAGTTCATTTTGGCACAAATCAGATTTTGGATAGAAGAAGCAGAGATTTGTTTTAGTGGAGTGTCGTCTCCGTTTTAGTCAGAGGAAGGTAAGGTGCTACAAATGCCAGCAACTATGGGGAGAAACTTGAGAGGGAATATAAGTAAATAAGATAAAAAAGAAGCTGTATTGATCCATGGTGGGAAATTGGATTGTTGCAGCGGGGAAAGCGAAAAAATACAAACAGGATTTAAAGATAAAAATAGAGTATGAAAAAAGTAGTCAGATGACAAATAATATGAACATTGAGAAGAAAAGAATAAACAGCTTTGTAGGACAACATGTAACAATTTGTAGCAAATGTATGTTTGTTAAACAAGTGAAAAGATAACTATAAAATAAAGTTAATATACTGATATAAGTATTTTTTAATTTGATTCATTTTAATGGATTACTAATTTGCAGCTATGTTTTTGTCTGTTATCCTGTTCAACTGATTTCCAAAGCATCATATTACAATTTTTTTGTGAGTGGCAGGAATTCCATACTTTCCCTGTATCTCTCTGTAGTTACTCTGCAGTTCTACTACTGAAGCTGCATGCTATTTGTCAGTGTATATTGTTTGTGGCTGGTGAGTGAGTAGACATTTTGCTTTAATTAGATTTTTACAATTAAGGTTCACCACTAGTGAGGCTTTTTTAAATTTTATTAGATCAAATCTTACCCATAGCTAATTTGCAGGTAAGGCAGATTTATTTGTATTGCACTTTATCATACACAGAGGTCATTTAATGTGCTTAACAGAAATAAGTTTAACTGGACAAGGAACAAGTATACCATTTCCTATTTCAATCTTGGGAGAAATGACTGGGCTTGTGTACAAGAAGGCATTGGACAAAGAGGCTAAGTTGTTAATTCCACCAATTCACAGGATTAAGATTTGTACCTCTCTCTGGAAAAAGAGGCAGAGATTCAGAAATATCCTCTGAATGGAAGTAGCAAGAAGATTGTGGTCAAGTAGCGAAACTCACATGAACACTCTTCTTAGTGCATGCACTGTTTCCTTACTACTGCTGTGTTATTTCCCATTACAAACTGTATAATGCTTTAAGATGTATCAGAGTAATTAATGTCAGAGAATAGTATTTAAGAAATGCTTACTTAAAATTAGCCTATTAATGCTGTATTCACATCATCAAGTGTCTTATTCGTTAGAGTTAGGGTTGATTACTCTAATGGTTGTTCTCTCAATAAGTGATCGATTGTTTTGCCAATAAAATGTAAGAAAACAATGAAAATTGTGTTCAAATCCCTTGTTTTATCTGACTAGCTATTAACAGACTCAGTTTTCTCTCTTACATGCCAAAGAAACCTCTCAAATGACTACATTTAAAAAACTGAAATCAGTAAATGATCAGCATTAATTCATGAAACATTACTGAAACATTCGTCAGTTACTGAATAACTGCCAAACCGATTCACCAACAAGTTGTTTTCAGCTCTAAACTGCTTTGTGGCACTGATGAACTCCTATATAAGACCAGCCTACCATTTTAGTTCCCGTTGTTGGATCAGTTTTGAGGATCAAGCTGGCGCTGTCCATTACCTGCGGTGCTGAAATTGATGAACCAACCCTGCATCCCATTTTGCAATTTTGACAGCATACTAAGTGGATAGCGTTACGTGTTAATTCTTCGAAGTAAGGTGATACAAGCTTATAATTATAGCAGCCTCAAACAAGTGGCCGTGGAGAGCTAGTCGGAGCCAAAAGTGCCAGTTTCCTTCACCGGCTCACTCCAGTCACAGCGTGGTGTTGCGTTTTTTCCCCACGATCCGTTGTCCCAATTCTTCAACGGCCGATAGGTAATTTTCTTACGCTCCCCGAGCTATTAAAGGTTAAATTACGTCGTGGGCGTAGCGGCTTCTTGTAATGGCGACCGTGCCGTAGATGTGCCTAGGTTTGTGAAAATGAAGCGAAGAAGAAGTTATTTCTTTTAAGTGAAACGCCGAGGTTCCCCGGAGGAGGACTTTGCGTCTATAACCATCATCTCTATAAGTGGTAAACTTAGCTGTACTTTTGAACTTTTGTGCCCCCGAAATGATGAAGCTCAAGTCAAACCAAACCCGGACGTACGACGGGGATGGCTACAAGAAGCGGGCCGCCTGTCTGTGCTTCAGGAGCGAGACCGAGGAGGAGGTGAGACCGGTGATGTTGCTGTCTGGCAGGCCAAGCTAACAGTAGTTGCCGTAGATGCTTTCAGTGACTTCTCTGTCTGTAAATCGATATATTTATGTACACAGCTGTGTTTTATGCCAGATGGAAACGATGACTCACCCTTTCTTAGCATCTGGTTTTGTCCTCTGAGGTTCTGAATTAAACCTTAGTTTTCAGCTCGTATTGAGTGTTATGTAAGCCTCTTTAGCTGAGCAGGTAGTAGCGTCTAGTTTTTATACCCAGCGTTATACATTGAGCCAACCTGCTAGCTGCATGCTAAGGCTAACGTTAGCTTGCTAACTAGCCGTGTAGCAGCTGTGGGCAGCCGGCTCTCGGCCAACGACCACAGCCCATAGACCTGGCTGTGGCGAGTGGTGACTTTATCATTAGGAGCGGCCAGACCGATGGAAATCATTGTTTTGACTTTTAAAGTGACAGGCTAAGACATTTATCTGCCCATGTTATAGATAATTTGGCAAGCTAAGTGACTGTTAGTGTTAACAGTGTTAGCGTTAATGCAACTGGTACTGCTAGCCAAACATTGGACTGATATGTAGCTATTAGCTGTGCTAGCTGTCGCCAGAAGACAACCCTGGTAGTGACTGCAACACTATTCGTTTTGCGTTGTTTACCCTATGACTTTAAATTCACAACGGTAAGATTTGGAGCCTCTGCTCGGCTTAATATCAAACTCCAAACTTGCATCGTTGTGTACACATTTTTACCACGTAACATGTCTGTTAATGAGCCATAGCTTCTACCTTCGTGTGATCTCCAATGAAAGCTGATCAAACTAGCCTGTGAAAGGATATTTAAGATCAGAAGCGATTTGGGAAGCTGATGTCCAGTCAACAACACGCACAAAGATGTCTTTGTAGTGGAAACATTTTACCAAGGAAGGAGACGAATTGAGACTAAACCAATTCCTCATTCTGGTGGAAGTAGAGGCCGGATTGTGAACAACATGGACTGTTGATTACAAGAAACACATCAGTATTATCAGCACGTAGCTAGAAACTTTTACCAGAGACTAGTCTACCATTTAGGCACTAATCCAAGCTGCATGATTTTCCCCAACTGATTGTTGACACCTTGGACTCACCATACTTACGTGGAAAGAAGCAAACTCTTGTGACTCATACCTTGTGTATTGAAAATATGCATGATCTGCTTGCAACCACGCAGTCAACTGCATTTACACAGCATTCAGCTGGATACCTCAGCTCCAGGTCACTTCAGTGATAATCTTGATAGTTTTTGTGTGGTAGTTGTCAACTGCTGTTGTTAATCACACTAGATCACTGAATATCTGCACACACAGCAACACTTGTGTAATGTTAACACACACCAACAAACAACATTGAGTTAGACTGTAGTGCCTAACCAGTCTTGCATGGGATGCGTTGCAGGTGCTGCTCGTGAGCAGCAGTCGACATCCTGACAAGTGGATAGTTCCTGGAGGGGGAATGGAGCCGGAGGAAGAGCCCAATGTTGCTGCAGCTCGAGAAGTGTGTGAAGAGGTTGGTTTTTTAAATATTTTTCACAATTGTCATATCAAACTTAAGTCTATATTGTGTGCGCCTTTTCTTTTTTTGCCTTTGTAACTGACTGATGTAAGATAAGCATTCCAGTGTAGACTGTGCACCTGCAAACCTTACTTGACCCTTGTATTCGAAACATGGAAAACATGTGAAACATGCCTATCTAGACTTAGTTCATAGCCAGGAATATTGTTCTAAGAATGGATTTCCATTTACAGCGTGGCAAATTAGTTTGAGTATAGGCTCATGAGATGTATTGTATTTCATTTCTATTAAATCATGTCTGTATATAACACCGGGCCTAATACCTTTCTCTCAAAGCCCATTTTGTCAGTGCAGTCATCCTGTTTGCATGGACAGAAAGAGAGCGAGCCTAGCAACATGTAAGCTGTATCATAGCATCATGTTACAAAGCAGTGTTTATATGTCAAAGGAGGTCACACTGAGATTGAACACTGGCTACCCAGCGGTTCCACTGCAGTAATATCCAATCCTACAAATACGGCAAATGAAGGAAAACAATCGAGGTTCAGTGTTTCAACATTGGAGAGCAATCTATTTTTAAAAACAGCAGCGTTGTTACAGAGGCATCTTGAAGGACAAATGTGGCTTTTTTTGTTTATCTTTGTTGGGAAGGATGTGTAGCAATTAGTAAACAGTTCTGAAGCTCATTGGAAATCAATATCCTGCTTATACTGCCTACGTCCGTCCCTTAAATCTGGTGTTGCTTCAGTGCACATGCTGTTCATTGCTTGGGCATTTTGATCAAAATGGCGACAGGGCACTGAAGACATTGAATCTCACCCGGCTGTCAGCTCTTGGCGGGTCACTGACCATATAAAGCCTATTCTGTGTGTGATCCATCACACTGATGGATGCTGATATCATCTCTTATCCTGGCTCCTGCTGTTAGGTCGCTTTGGCGGTTCCAGGATGCTGTAACTTGCCAACACATTTCTACAGGGTCAAAAGCAATGGCGCATCACTACTGAAGTTTGGTAAAAGTGCTAAAAGGCTGCATTCAGAAACTTTGTGGTGACTTTGAGTGGTACTCAATGCATCACCATGTACTGTGGCTTTCTAAGCCTCTTATTGGACGGTGGTGTAACACGACATATCCTAATCCTCACAAGCTTATTCTGATGACCATATGAGCGGTGAGCAATTGCTTATGCTTATTGGTTTGGAGTCTTGCCAGGGATGACAGTGAGTACACAGCACTTAGGAGCAGGCCAAACGTTACTGAGGGTTCCTTTGTCTGACTGTTCACAACCTCTGCTTATCCTTATTGGTCATACAGCCCAGCCTTGCACCATGAATACGGAGAACAGCATCGCATAACTTGTACTGCAGCCCCAATGCTGTACATCCTCTTCCAAGATGATGCCCAGTAGTCTTCAGTTACACGAATGCCTGAGCCGGGAGACATTTTCCATCCCATCATAAAAACATACAGGTTGACTTTTGGCCTATTACTTAATCACTGGCACATCTTTGGGGTTTCTACGGGTGGGCCTGTTCTTTTCCATATGATCTAGGCGAAAGCCTGAAGAGTACAACATTGAGTCCATGGTGCTGTGCTTGGAGTCAACATTTATTTATAGACTGAAACTGGAACCTGAAGAAGAAGCTGCAAAGATGTCAGCAAGTGGCCTGGCTCTGTATCTAAATCTGACCTACTATTCACCTCTGGGAGTTAAGACTTTGGACCTTGTAGATTATTTTTGTTATTAGAATATGTTCAAAGATAACAGGCAGTGAGACGTGTTAAAGGTGTCCTCTCTCGAGAAAAGGTTATGACATTTGGATTGTGTGGCTTAGGTTTATGATCATAACATCAATTGGCAGCAAAGGGTATATTTTGTTTTTTGTTTCTGACCTTTTCACGTGATCTGTCATGATACTCGAAGCATCTATTAGCGAAGTAGTCAGTATGTGACAGTAAGTGATAGCTGAACAGTCATGTTTATATGTGTTATGAAACTTTACAGTTTGGAACTGCAAGTATTCAATCGACAAGTTGATTGACGTAAAATTCCTCTGCAAATATTTTGATAATTGATTAATTGGTCAGTACCGGCATTTGCTAGTTTCAGCTTCTAAAATGCGAGGATTTGCTGCATTTTCCATTTTTTTTTCCAATTGTAGATAAAATATCTAAAAACTAGACATTTCCAGATGTTGCTATGGCCTCTGGGAAATTGTGACAGGCATTTTTGTCATCCACGACACCGTCTTTCCCCTGCTTTACGCACCATCTTGCAATGAGATCACACATGCCGCAACGCTGTACTCAGTACTCATGTAACAATGTAGTTATAACTACTGAGTACTCATGGGTCGGAAAGTCAACATGTTGACAGGCGTCGTGGCTGGTGTGATCAAAAGATGGTCTCTAGTTTTCTCTTTTCATTCATTTTGCAGACCAAACATTTGATCAATTAATTGATAAAATAATAAAGCCCTAGTATAAATTATACTATCATTATACCTGTAGTTTTAGTTATTATTGGTCAAGTTTAAAAACCTGTTTCCAGGTAACTTTTGTGAATGTAAATGTCAAATTTTATCCTGTCCGTGTCTAAATTGGACCTCATGTCACTGAAATGTGACATGAACGAAGAGAGAATTATGTAATCATAAACCAGGAATTGGATGAAGTGAATTTGCAGGGGATAAAAACAACGTTATGATGTAATGTAATCCACTGCAACACAAACGCAAACTACAGCCTCAAGAAATACCTTGAGAGTTATCGGGTCTAGAGAAAGTTAAATCAACAACTCTGACACCGTCTCAACACTATGTGGTTATATTCAATCCAATATAACCACTATGTGGTTATGTGGTTATATTGGATTAAGCCCAAATACTTCATAAAAATCCTTGCTTACCCTTTTTACCATTTGCTTGTTTTTTTATTTCACAGGCCGGTGTGAAGGGGACTTTAGGTCGCTTAGTTGGAGTATTTGAGGTGAGCTGTTTGCTGTAGACTTTTTTTGGTCTTCAAATGTTAACATACTGTGCAGCATGTTTATGAGAAGTAAAAAAAACTGACAATGTTCCCCCACAGAACCAAGAGCGGAAACACAGAACCTACGTCTATGTTCTTATTGTAACAGAGGTGCTGGAGGACTGGGAGGACTCGGTCAACATTGGTAAAGTACTGCATTTGTTTACTTGTCAAAATGGGGATCATATGGAAAACGTTCTCAGGCAGTCACATGCTGTCAGCAGCTTTATTTTCCTTTCCTAGGCCTTAGTGATATTATAGTTCAGGGATTTTATTGTATGTTTGTTGGGGGAGATTTTAACACCAGCTTTGTAGCCACCCTTGTGATTTTCACTTCGATGCTGTCTATAGCACTGATAATTATTCAAAACCTATTACTCATGATGCTTTTGTTTTTTCTTTATGTTGTCTCTCACATGTCTTAATTTGCTCCACAATGGTGTGTTATTCTGTCAACAGGGAGAAAAAGGGAATGGTTTAAAATAGACGATGCCATACAAGTGTTGCAGTGTCACAAGCCTGTGCAGGCCACCTACTTTGAGGCTCTCCAGGAGAGTTGCCTGACCAGTAACGGAACACCTTTGGTGACCACGATAGGTGGGGACCTCTCCCCTACCTACAGCATCAATCAGAGCTCCGTCTCGGGTATCAGATAACTAAAACCATAACTCTGACACCCCCTGGAGCTTTCGCCACCACTTGCGCTCTTACTTGTGTCATTTCTCTTCTCTTCTCTTCTCTTCTCTTCTCTTTTCTTCTCTTCTCTTCTCTTCTCTTCTCTTCTCTTTTTTTGTCTCAATAACATGGTTTGCCTTGCCAACTCCTTTGTGCCAGAACTGTGGCACAGACTTGATGACAAGTGTTGGGTGAATAGTCTGAAACACTTTGTAAATGTAAATGTAATTTTTGACCCCTCCTTTTTTTTTTTTTTTTCTTTTTACTGACAACTGCATGAAATGTCCCCTCGCTCCTTTCATTCTCTTTCCTTAACGCGCCCTTAGCGTGGTGTTTATTGAATGCAAGAACTACTTTTTACTGTTGTAATGTAAAAGTGTATACTTAGTGCTTAAGCTGAAGGCTTTTGGTGGTCTTTTTAACGTCTCCTCCATTTTTCGTTAATTTTTCTGTGAATGAATGTGCCCAATAGTGTAGTCCCTCCCCTGTTATAAGGATAGGAAATGTTGTCTGTATCTGAATGAACAGAATTGTGGGAAGTGACTTGTGTTGCATGAGCACTGTTATGTTGCGTCACACTCGCTCGAGTGACCTGATGCTGACTGTGCAACAGACTTGTAGTAAGGTCTTTGGATTCTCTTTATTTTGCTCCTTATCGTAGATATTGTGATGTCTCTTTTATCAGAAGGATATGGCCCCTCAGTAGTCTTTCAATTTCAAGTGTCAAGTGTGTTCTCTCTTTTTTGGGAAACTAGCCAAGCACTACAAGTTTCACTCTCAAACAGAGAATAAATACTGTACAGAGAGCAGAAGAATGTCAACACACAATGTAAAATGAACCACCTTTCTCCTCAGTGTCTTTACCTCCTTTTAATCCCGTTTGTTTTCTTTTTTTAAAATGCTTCCTCCACATACTGAGAGGTTAGAAGTAGTATGTTTCAAAATCATGGACTTGTAATTTCAAAATGCAGCACATATCACTTAAGTTATTAAAACCAATTTCTGTATTTTACTCCTCACATTCAGTTTGGTTAAAAGCAATTGTTTACATTGTGTTCGTAAAATAGCACATGTGACTTTAGTGGGCACGTTTCATTATGGTCATTTTTTTTTTTTTTTTTTTTACCCTTCTTTCTTTAGTATTTAATCTGCATCCCCAAAAACACTCAAAACACCTGCTTGACATTGAAAGTAATGGAATCTATAATGCTGTCTTTGGCAAGATGCAGAACAAACAAGCCTTGTACAGTTTGAGACCTCGTTTTTAACATGTAAAATGCTTTTGGATACTAGTTTTTGTTTTCTTTTTTTTTTTCTTCTTTTTTTTTTTCTCTCTAACGTCTGGCAAAAGTCTCTTCGGCCGAGCTGCGTCACTTGGCCTCTGTGGCGGGAGGCAGCTGGCTCAATACTGTGAAACTGGAGGCGCTGTAGATAGCATGTAAGAGGTTTTTATTGTAAATTGTTTATTTCTGTATAGATCAAAGGTAAGAGTACAAATGACAAAACACATCTTACACATCTGTGAGTGCTACATGTCAACTGAGGCTGGAAGAGCTGATTGAACTCCTTGTGTAGGTTTTGGAGCTGTTGGGAATTTTCTCTTGAGATAGTATAGAGTACAACTAAGGTTAAAGAACAAGGAATGTTGCTGTGATTGTGGGTAAGAGCGAAGAGCCTGTTTATAATCGAATATTCTCAATCCTTTTTTTTTTTTTTTTTCCAAGACCAAAACAAATTTGTAACAGTAAGAGGTTACTGTTTTTTTTCCTTATCTTTGGCAAAGCTATAAAATGAAGTACAACTACAGTCTGACTTTCCAAACAACTATTTAGTTTAGCAGTCTGTAGGCCTTTAAGCTTTTTTCAAGCTAGCAGCTGTTCCACCAGTGTCGGTAAATTTCCCTGAGAGCGTTACTTTTTTAAAAGCTCAAACATCAAACTGATTTTCTTTCTATATTTAAACCAGCAATAAATAACTTTTTTTTTTAGACACTTGGGGGTATTGAAACAAGCTGTAAACACGATGACATCACCTTTTCAGTAAAATGGCTAAATTGTTGGTAAAGAATTCCCTATTTACACATCCAGCAGTTACTGAGAGACATTAGCTTCCATTTGGAGTTGTTGAATTAAAGTCCAATATTTAATCTTTTTTTAGCTCCATTTTGGTCTCCGCCAAACCTTTAGGGAAGTATCTGGCTCTTTTAGCTGCTAAATGCTCCACTATGCTCACCAGTGTCTGCCATTTCATGCTAGGCAGGTAGCTTACAATTGTTTTGTGTTGATTCTTAAGTGAAAACAGCTGCCTACTGAAGCTGACCATGCTATTAGAGCAGTGAGAATGAACCAAAACAATGAATATTGGGGTGTAAAATCAAAACAGTGAATGCTATCTCTCTGCACATTCATCAACATGAACAACCTGTCACAAGTAGAACATTAATATGAAAATACACAAAATAAAAAAAAAAACATTTATTTAAAAGGTTTAGCACCTGATCACTTTAATAAAGATCAATAAATGTTTAGCTTGTCAACACTCAAAAACTGCAGTTCTGATGAGGTGATGATCATGTGTCTATGGCTATGCTCAATGTTTACTGTCCAGTAAATGCCCATTTAACTTTGAATATGTACAGAAAACTCCAGTAGCATGATTCAAAAACTGATGAGAAACCCTTTTGTGGGAAATTACATTGAGAACCGAAAGCTAGTGGAACAAATGCTAACGTCGAAAAGAGATAGGAAGGCTCGTTACAGTGACAGCAGTGGTTGTCAATTAGTGGTAACTGTCTTTCTTTGTCTTTTCTCCCATTCAGTGTTGAAGGGGGCATCACTGTCTCAGCAAATCAAGCTTTACACAGACTCCTCATATTGGCCTTTGATAATTCAGGAATTCAGACGTTTTTCTGAACGACTAACGATGAAAGAAGTCTAAAGTCTCCTTTAGAACAATTTGAGACTTTGACCTGGTTTTACTGCTGTGTATCTGAAAGGTGTGGTGGCTAAAGTCTTGCTTTATGATGTCCTACCTGGAACTTCCTATAAGATCTTGTGTTGATTAGAGCTTTTAGTCTTCATCTAAATGTGCAACGAGATGTTAAGGGGATGAACCTGTATATGGCGGAAAAGCTTAACTCAACCCTGGGTAATTGGCAATGATTTAACTCACTCTCGGTGGTTTGATGTTGGTGACAGGTACTGTCAAAATGAATGTGAGGAGGATTTCCAAAAGTAACAGCCAGTGACTTAATTATTAATGACCACTTGTTTTTTGTCCATATTTTTTTCCTGTTTTTTCTTTAATCGGTCGTGTTGTTGACGAGCTAATTTCTTGTATATAGCTAACACAGCACCCTAACAGCCAGAGGACGCACTGTGGCTTTGGTCAATAAGGTTTAGTGTCCTTTTCTCTTTTTTTGAACAACTCCCTTGTAATTCAAAATTCAGGCTCTGTCATAATTAGAGTAATTTAGGCTGGAGTTCAGGAGGGATTTTATGAAATAAATATCTCAACATAAATGGATTATGGTTATGTGGAGTTAGGATGGAGCAAACACAAATACCCTTTCTACCTGGGGGTTTCTGCCGTTGTAATTGGCTCTTTTTGTACGATGTTGAAGCTTCTGAACTTTGGGCGAAACAGAGGATTGATTAGTGAAAGTACAGTTGGAGATTCCCATGAAGTCGCTTCCTTTTAATTTAAAGTTGACGGTTTAAATATGTATTTCCATGTCAATTAGCTGGCCCCATCTTGTGGACGAAGCAAAAAAAAAATTATATTAAAAGCACATCACTAAACAGCTGAGGATTGTAACATTCAGTTTCCTTTAGCATGAGACATGAGACTATTTTATCAACTGAATGACTTTAAAAAAAAAGAATATGTAAATTGATTTAAAAAGATTGCCCCTAAAATACTTGCAGTTGAATAACAAACTAAAAACACACACTTGTAGCTGTTGACCTCAGCCTTGAAGTGACGGTCGTAATTGTGTTCTCCAAGGTGTATGTGTCACTGGAATTTTCTTTTCCTCTTTTGTCATTTGGGACTGTGGAATAAAACCAGTGCGAGAAGACTGAAGATTGTAATATAAATGTGCCAACAAATAAACACCAGTATTTCACATTCAGGCCAGTGTCTGTGTTTGTGTCCATGTCTGTAACTGTCAGTGTTGTTTGTACTTTCAGTCAGTACTCCTTTGTCACACAAATACAGCTTGATGTAGAGAAGAGGATTCATTTAAATCTCACAGATGCTGACTGAACTTGGGTTACCTGCTTTCCGTTTTCATATACAAAGTTTTAAATTGTTGGAGTCATTCTCTTCAATTCCTGTGTCCCAGTTCCACACTACACACATGAACAGCATCTACTACAGGGTTGCAACTAATAAATTATATTCATTATGAATTCATCTACAGATTGTTTTCTCAGTGGATTATATTGCCTGTCTATAATATATATAAAAAGAAAATGAAAGATGCCCGCCTCCTTGTTTAACAGTGACGAATGGACGAATGAGAACTTGCACAGACAGATTGTTTAACAGTCCAAAATTCAAAAATATTGAGTTTACTATCAAATATGACAGAAAATGGTTATCACAGTATTTGCAGATTATCTGTCCACCTAATCATTGCCGCTAAAATCTTATTTTATTTTCTGTCTAATCTTTACAATGTACTGGTTTTGCACTTACTTTCTACTGACAGTAAATTATCTAATATGTGCAGTGTAAAAACAACTAAGCTGCAAAGTTACAGTGCCAACATCATTCTGAAGCTGACCACTTTGCCAGCTACTACTTAAAAAAAAAAAAAATTTAAGCCATGGATAATGCCTCCAACTTAGTCCAAAATCAATACTCCGTTAAGTAACTGAGGAAAAGTGAAAACAAAATTAAGTATACTTATTGCAGTCTGTATGTGAACTGAAATCGTATGTGTGCTGTTGATCCACACTGTTCTTCCACAATGCAGTGCACAAAGGAAGTGGAGGAACTGCTGCTCACAGCTGGAAGAAATTGAAATGAATTGTGGATGGTGGTGGACGAGCTCCAGAAAAACATCAGAATTCAACTAGATACATTATATTTTTTGGAAAACAGTTGAATTCTGAAGTTGCAGTTTGATGGCACAAGCATCATTTCATGCTCGTACAAAACAGTTAAATAAGATTAAGTTTATTTCTTTTATACTAACAGCAAACCATGTACTACCAGGATAGTCTATACAGCTGGTAAGTTGTATGATTTTGGAAGACTGCATCCATTTCCTTTGTGAGCTGCATATAGGGACAATATTACACATCACCATCTCACTCAATAGTTCAGGCCTTTGTATAAAGAGTATACGTTTTGTCATTTCTCTGATGTCTACACATGACAAACTCAAAACCTGTTTAGAATTGGGACACTGCTAAGTGGTGTTCTTTCACATTGAAAGCACTCACAAAAGTGGCATGTGTCATTTTATTTGAATTGTGTAATAGTGCACATTCATTCCCTTTAAAAAGCTGTTCCTCGTACTTTTAAAGTCACGCTTCACATCAATTTATACATTTTTTTTTTTCCTTCTATTTCTTCTTAAGATGCCGCTGGTACAATGGATCTTTACATTCGAAGCTCACTCGTGCATGTCTTTACACTGTTTCTGCTTGATTAAACCTCTACCCATGTTGAATTTAGGGCAGCCACAAAAAACAATATACTAATAAAAATGTTTTAAGTGTGATTTCTTCGACCGTGACAGGTGCAACAGAGTTAAAAGCACAGTGAGAGTCAGTACAAGCCCACACAGTCCCAATATGGTTTAAGTGAAAGCACCATTGTGGGGAACCAAGTAACTGTAGAACCTTTAAGTGGCTTCAGTCACTTATCAGTTCCACCCCCTTTCTGAGCTATCATGATCGCAGCTTGGCGCCATATAAATGTGCCACAGGCCCCTTTTTACAGAGGACATTTTGACATTTCACAGTAGGAAAAGGAAGGTTGTGAATAATATAATTAATAGCCTAATTGCAATTAGCCGCTTTGGTTTCAGAGTGCTGGTGTTTTGCACACTACCATGGCGTGCTGGGATATCAGAGCCAACGTTAATGTTATTAGTGAGTCCTGTGCTTTTCCTATGACAAGTGAAAATGTGAAATCTTCCTGCCAAATCACACGAGGCAGGTTACAAGTGACTTACCAGATCATGCATCCAACTAGAAGGTAGGTGCCTGTAACCACAGGTACCTTTTTCTCCCAATACCAAGTTAAATTCAAAAATTAAGACCTTTTTCATCCCACACAGAATCCAATTTAATGCACGTTGTACAATCATACTGCCCTCAAAACAGTAAAGTCTGACGGAAAACTAGTAGAGGCAAGATGGCCTGGAATTATTTAACATCACATCACTATTACTTCCCAGCAGTATAACAATAATCACTACTGATATAATTGTCAACTGGACCCAGAGAAGTAGCATAACATGGATGGAATTACCAATTAATTATTTTAAGATAACACTCTTTGCCACTGTAGCAGCAGTAGTGACAGTGTTTGCTGCAGGTCTGATGGTGCTGACTGAAACACAAACAAGGACCGTGCAGCACAATTCACTGTTCAAACAATCCCTCTTGTAACCTTACTGCCTGACAGCTAAAACAATACATCCAAGGCTTTTGTAGATTAAATATAACTCTTTGATACCTTCTGAATTCAATGCTTTTTAAGACTTCAACTAACTTGAAACGGTTTGATGTTTTGTAGTTTATATCTGAGGCCTGTACTTCAAGCAGTATCTGAAGTCAACAAAGTAACTTCAGGTTCAACTCTGGGTTAAAGGGAATAAAAAATATGGAGCAGTAGATTTTATAGATCAGTGGATTCGTTTTGCTGTTCCAGTCTTTATGTGTCCACTCTGGTTTTAAAACAGCGCTCCTAACAAATGGAGGGAGAGTCTGTCACGCTAAATAGCTGCACAGTAATTATTATAGCTTCATTTTAATTGAGCAAAGATTCTTTAATCTAGACAGTGTTGCTGCTTTTACTCTTCTTTCATCACTGCAGCTCAGAGTAACAGAGACTGTGACGATAACTGACCATAAAAACTAAACCTACTGATATCTTATTCGAAAACTTTTCCACACTTAAATATTTCTCATGATTATAAATAAACATTTCAGTCAGTTTGACCTCAGAAATTAACCACTTTACTTTTCTCTTCTTTGGCAGTAAAAACCATTTGACATAAAAGCGCAAAAATGCTCATAAGAAACTTAAGTCCTGAACTTATTTACTGTATATCCTTAATCTGACTATTAATTGGAAGTTCATTAACATCCATTTGCTCAGCATGAAAATAAGATGTATGCTAGAAGAATGTACCAGCAACCACAATCACCATTAACAAAACACTGACATGTTTGAGCTGTATTTGGATTTTTCTTTATTGTACACAAAGAGATAGTGAAATTTACTGAGGCTGCTGTCCTCTGCCGCGTCCGAAGCCACCCCTCTGCAACATGGAAAGGTTTTGTCAATAAATCTGTCAACCTAAGTTTAACAGCAGAGTAAAGTTCTACAGCTGCACTATGCAAACTAAATTTAGCGTCCTGACATTCCTTATTGAAACCAGTGTAAACTGCACCAATAATCAAACTTTTCAGGCAGGGATGTGGAGTATTTTTTGTTGTATAATTACTGTAGAAAACATTGCTCATTTGCCAGAACAGAATAAAAAATTATTCAAAACCAAATATGTTTGTCGCCAATGTAACATTTTACAGAATATCCACATATACAAAAAAGGAAAAGTACTTACAAACTGGAACTCTGTGGCAGCTCCAGCACCGGCCTCTGCTTTCTTGTCAGCACCAGCTGATGGAAAAGAACAAAGAAATCAGCCAAGAACTTTCATAAATTTAACTTCAGAAACACATTCAACACTATTAGCAAAATTAAACACTCTTAAAAATAAACACAATGTTAATGAAGTGTATGTTTATTTTTATGTAAAAAAAAGAAAAGAAAAAAAAGGCACAAATTCAACCTATTGCATTAAAACTAGACCTGAAACTAAAAGCTATATTCATTGTTGATTTATCTGCACCAATCTAACACTTAGTCAATGAAATGTCACACCATCATAGTACAAAGTGACATCTTCAAATGTTTTGTCCGACAACAAGTCCAAAAAAAGGATATTCAGTTAATTATTATATTTGTCAGTTAATCCTGCCCTTCAAGAAGCAGGAACCTGAGTGTTAGATTTTTCCACTATTTTTGCTCAAAACTGCTGATTTTTGTGTAGATGGACTAAATATTAATTGACTAATCATTTAAGCTCCAAATAAAAACTTTCATGAACATCGTTGTCAACCTTAACTATACATTTGTTTTACCGTATTGAGAGTGGGAAATTAATTGTTGCTTAGTTATCATTACATCTTAATTTACCTACCAAGTCACCTCATTTTAAGAATTTAATTCCACTCATTATGCTCAACACAGCACAAGACCACTAAGTATTACTGAAATATACGTACGGGGTGCAGCAGATCTCCTGTATGCATCTCTGTCAGCCTCCCCACGGTTAAGGCGGGCAGGCCTCTCTCCTTCCATTCCTGCAGGAAGAAAAGATCAGTGAAAAAACACATTCAAGCTTAGGAGTCTCACTAATTGTATTCATGCTAGATAGGGGACAGACTAAGTCCTTTATGTGCAGATTCATATTAAAAACCAACCCAAAGAAATTATGCTTTATGGGGAATAATACATTCTGGGAAAAAATTTGAATTCTGGAAATAATCCCAGAATGAACTGCTGAAGCAGATAATCACATTTTCTTTTACACTTAATCGAAGTGTTAAATGTGTATATGAAATGACATCAGCTGTTCAGAATGAGGTCTAAGCTTGAGCAGCGCACACATTTCAGATGTGAACTGAACACTCGGCATACAACTACAACAGACCTCGCCAGACAAGTTGACATATCCCCACATGCAAACAAAGTATGAAATCACAGTCAAGATTCAGTTAATGCAATACAAGCTAAAGATAAAACTATTTCATATATGGACATTTGAACTAACAAGGGTGGGTCGTTGTCAAGCTTTTGTCAAGTCCCAGCTCTTACTACTAAATTACTATCTTATAAATTTTCACTGAGATGCAACTGGTGGCTAGGAATAGCAAATAACATTTTTTTTCTCAAGCTGATGCACAACTGGAAACTATCAACAATCAGAGTTGCTGAGCTCAACACTGAGCCATGGCTGCAGTCTTTTCTCTCCATGATGTTAAGCTCTTTGGTATGCTTCCAGTCAGCAGGTTTACATCAATGGATAATGACTTGTGGTTTAGTTAAGTCAGATTCCAAATTTTACAATCAGTCTACAATTAATTTGATGTCCTCTGAAAGCTAAAACTGAGACACATTAGTTTACTAGTGACACTGGAGGATACTAGTTCTAAAAAGCAACATCAGTAGAGTTACCGCTGACTTTTGAGAAATACAGCACCTCCCAGTTGAAACAAACTTAATAAAAGCAAGCAATGTTCAACCAAAACCACATTACGTGTATATGAGAAAGCTTACCCTTGGGCCTGGGCCTTGCGGTCTCAGGGCGGGTCTGGCGGCGCAGGGTGGCGGGCACGATCTCAGGGGGAAGGTGGAGGAAGTCTCTCAGGTACTGGATACCCTCATTGGTGAGGTACCAGTAAAAATGACGCCAGGCAAATTGCTCCTTGACATACCCACAGGACTTCAGGGACTAAAGACAAGACACATCATAGTTATCACATATCAACTACTGCCACAACACATCCCAACCAAATCCTTTTGATACTACATAGTAGGGGTCTTTTACAGCTTTAGGTCCCCAGACTTGTCATACCCTGCTGAATCCCTCCCTGATGTGTAAATAAAGTTTAATTAATCTTTAACAGATATCAATATTGATGAAATCAGTAACAAAAATAGCCCAGTTGAATTTTATTATAACATTATCAAGAACATGAGCAGCATGATTTTTCAAGTGAACTTCTCATTAGATTCTGTGGAACAAATTTAAATGAAAGTGTCACAAGGCTCTGCCTACACATTAACTGTGAACTTCAATGCAAGACATGGTTCTTAACATTTACGATTTAATTACCATTTGCTTGAAGTGCATCGGCTGTTTCTCATTTATTCTCTCAGAAAAATCTTTTCTATTCAGCGCGTTCTGCACTCTTGAAAACCATTATCTTTGACTGCATTGCTAACATCAGGGCACTCGTGTCTTCTGTCCTGAAATGAAACTGATCCATTTAACTGAACACATCCTTAACAAATGAGATGGATACAGATGGGAAGAGAATTCCATTTACAGTATGCAAACACACACACACCTTCGGATGACTAAAAATGGCTGTATGATTGCAGTTGTTACTGTAGAAAAACATTTAAGCACTATATTACAACTGGGTTCAATGACCTTTCAGGATGGACTTTGGCTGATGTGAAACATCCATACTTAGACTTTACAGGTGCTTTTGAATACAAAAAGTATATATATCATGGCTTCTGGAAAAGGATCCCAGTTATTGTGAGTTGGACATTTATGTGCGTGTTTAATGCTGATACAGCCGAGTTGGGAAGCACTGCTATATAAGCTTTAATACTTAACAATTAAGTATTTTGGATATTGCAATTCTCACACATTAAATCGTGCTGGTCTTAAACACAAGGTTAAAAGGTAAGAAACAGTTGTCTGGACCTAAATTGTTCCAGGAAGTGGATGAACAGTGAAATCATATTACAACTCCTAGTTTTCCCTCCAAATAACACACCATCCACAAACTATATAACAACATATGTGCCTGTCACGGCTAAGCAGTTTCTGTAGAAGTAATACTGATTTAGCCTGATGAAAAATACAAGCTTTTACAGTGTCAATTTTTTGCCTTCAACATCTCCATCACTCAGTTTCTCACCTGCATCGCTTTCATCACATGAAGATTGGGCACATTCTTGTCAGCAAGCTCGGGATGCTTGGCCAAGTGGACATCTTTCTTGGCCACCATGACTCCCTCCTTGAAGAGGAGCTCGTAGATAGCAATGCGGTTCTTCTTGGGCATCAGCATCTGCGTGAAGAAAGAAGTTGAGCGTTAATTTCCACATCAGGAGCGTCCACCATGACAGCATGCTAACTGGCTAGCCAACTTAGCTACAGCTGCTGATGAACGGTCTAAGAAACAGAGGGTTTACCAACTGACGCCTAATTAAATAAAAAAACGCTCCAAATGTTTACATGTGTCCACATCACTAGCTGCACACTTGTATAAACGTTAGCGTTGATGAGGGCGGCCTGCGTTTGCCGAGAAAAATGGCAGCCATTCGTGAACATTGGATCAGGGTTACTGCATCACTTCTAAGTTAAATATCCACTATTGTAAAACGTTTAAGCCCAAAATACGGTCACGTCTTCCATTGTGATATAAAGGACACTCGAAAATTACACATTATTGTATTTTAGATCGTGAGATGTGTAAGATTTATTGAGATTAAAACGCCGGGTATGTCTTTACCTTTCCACTTGTTAAGGGACCGGAGCCGGAAGGAAAGACTGTCGTTGATCGGGAAGGTTTATCCCCTCGGCCGGGGCCGGCTGCGGCGGTGCTGCCCCCTGCCGGTGTGGAGGGGAAACCTGGTCGGTGATTCTACATAGGCCTATAGGATAGTATGTTTGGGAGCAAGTTTGGGGCAAATTACTCTCTTTTTTTTTTGTTGATTTGGCAGAAAACAGAAATTTTAATGCACTGTTACTTTTTATTTCATGAATTTAAAAAATAGAAAATAAAATTAAACAGTAAGCTAATTGTAGCATGTGCAAAAATTTGGGCACCCAATACTTTACAACGTTACAACTTTCTGTCAGCAGCTATGAGTCTTACTACTCTTGATCTAGGAATTTTCACCCATACTTCCTTTTTTCATAGTTCATCTGTATGAATGACAATAAGAAATAGTGTTAGCAGTGTTTAAATAGAGGAATATTATTGTGGAAGATTTCATTGGTAGAGTCTTGGGCAGAACTCAAAGCTCTTGACGTCTACAATGTAAGGTAAGAAGTTATGTTTGGTTTATGAGCATCAATTAACTACCTATAGGCTAGTACTATAGTAATACTGTAAATAGATAAACTACACTTATTTAGCCAGTATTCAGATTCAGAAATATTCAGATCCTTCACTTAAGTAAAGTACAAATACGAAACTGTAAAAATACTCCATTACAATGCAGTCAAACTTTTAATTGAGTAAAAGTAAAAAGTACTTGAAAGGGGCCAGTGCAGAAAAATGGCTTATATATTATATATATTATATTATATATTACATCATCAGATTATTATTATTTTTATTCATACATGTATAAACAGTATTTTACTCTTACGGTGGAGCTTTCTTTTAATTATTTTACATACTAATAACTACTAAATACTTTTATAATGGATTAATCTGATTAATTGATTGTTTGGTTTGTAAAACTCAGACAGAGATGCACAATTACAATTACCCAGAGTGACACATTCAAACATCTTGTTTTGTCAACCAGTTTTGTTACTGAAATTGGGGCTGCTATCGACATTTATTTTCATTATCAATTAATCTGCTGATTTTTTTTTTATTATTATTTGTTTCATCAAGGGGACATCTTGTATTGTTCAAGCAGCAGTCCAAAAACCCGCGATATTCAGTTTACTCTCATGTGGGACAAAAAAAGCATCAAATTCTTGTCAAATATTTGACATTCTTGCATGAAAAACTAAAACAAATATTCTATTTTTAAGTTTATACATAACACATCTTTAAGTTATTGTGAGTTTTTTTTTTAAACAATTTTTAAAATAGTCTTCATTGGTCATGTGTTATGTCAATTTACATAAGCAGTTGGAAAAATACCACTGTGTGGTGAATGTCAAAATAAAAGCATATAATTGGTCAATGTAGCTCTAAAAAATTATCAATACCTTGGATGAAATCTGGAGTAATGTAGCCTTCAAGTACTGTCTTGTATGCTACTTTAAGTAATTCCATTTCTCTTTATATCTACTCCAATATCATTAAAAGGCAAATATTGCCCATGTTACTCCACTCAAAGGGACCATTCTTTCTGCAAAGATACTAAGCCTATATACTTTTATTTGTGTAACAATTTCACCGAGCAGGCTACAGGATCTTTGAATAATTAACAATAATGGTGCATGATAACTTGATTGAAAAGCCAAAAAGCCAAATATGATGAAAAGATCAGTTTAAGTTTGAGTAGGTTGTCTGGATAAATTGTCTGTAATTTTGAAGAAATAATTTTTTTAGAAACAATAATTGCATATAAACCTTAAAGAGCATTTTTTTGCCATCCATCAGGTTTTCTTTTCTTTCCTTTTGTTGCTAAATAATCAATTGTTTGGTCTACAAAGTACAGGGTGACATCTTCAAATTTCATGTTTTGTATGACCAAACTGTCACTACAACTAACTGATTAATCAACTAATCACTCCAGCCTACAATGAATCTCATCTGTCTTATTTATTAATTCGATTA
Organism: Seriola aureovittata; assembly: GCF_021018895.1. Classification (NCBI taxonomy): domain Eukaryota; kingdom Metazoa; phylum Chordata; class Actinopteri; order Carangiformes; family Carangidae; genus Seriola; species Seriola aureovittata. The sequence continues at coordinate 24,385,191 of NC_079365.1, read as the reverse complement.
ATTTCCTACTTTTTTAAAAGTCTTTTTTATCTTAGATTTGTGCTGTGTGTCATTTAAGTTTTGTTCATTTAATTGCCTGATACTATTTATGTCATTGTGACACATCCTGAAATGTTTAATTGATGTACACATGTACACGGGTTTGTAACTTCATTGTATCTTTAGTAGTAGTAGTAGCCTTCTGGTGTATTCCAACAAAAGATAAAACACGTTTTATTGTGTATAATAACAGCACACTTCTCATGGGGGCATCGTTCACATATGGAGCGTTTATTGTGAAAGAGCTGCCCGGAAGTCATGCTGTTCATCATTTCAACCTTGACACCAGCCCCCCGGACCATCCCCCAACTAGCGGCTCCTTTCAGCTACATTTACCGGCGGTACGACGTAGGCAGTCCCTGCTGATGAAGACAATGATTACATTTTAAAAAAATACACACAGAAGCTGGATCATCATTTCATTCCGGTATGTTACTATTGATATTTTATTTATGTCTATTTTGGCTTGGTTGTTGATAAAATAGATGAATTGATAGCCAATATTGCTGAACCCTTACATCTGCTGTCGCATTTGTCCGTCAGTGATGCTGTAGGTGGGACTAAATGAAAGTCTATGATATTAAAAGTGAATTGTTTTGTGAAGAAAAGTCAGCCAATGATTCGGTTTTAGTTTCATGTTTGCAGTTTGCGGTGAAGTGCGGGAGATGTAACTTGAAATACCGCCATACTGAAGCTGCTCCTGCTACATGACACTTAGGCTATTACAAATCAAAAACAATCAGGATATCTATATATGATGCATTTACAAGAAAACACATTTCACAGCATTTCTACGAGTTGCTGTGCAGACTCTGTGCAGCGAGGATCAGGGAGCCGGTGCAGGCTGCAGCAGAGGACAGGGAGGGATGTCTGTAGAGTAAAAAAGCTCGTCTCTGGGGAAAAGTCCCAGGTTCCTCAAGACCAGCACATTTATTTGATTTATCGTTGGATGGTGGGAGATCAGGTCCGAGCTGCTGCGAGGTGGAGACCTCCATCCATCGGACTAATCTCTGACTCTGAGTGAGCTCTGTCCACGGTTCTGAACTCTGGTCACTGGTGGACTGATGCATCTTACACTTGGTACAACAGGCGGCTGGCCACTGTACAGCTGTATGGCATGGTGGATTACTGGGCCTACTGGGAACCAGTGCAGGGCCCCAATGGGTGAGAGCATCCCTGTTCCAGAGCTTCTGTTTGATGTGACTGTTAATATTTCTTGTTGGAAAGTCAATGAAACCAGAAGTATATCTCAGGCTCTGCTGCTTTGATTTTATTTTTCTTTGGATGGATGTGCAGTGTTAAATTGCTGGAATACTCCTTTATTTGTCTATAGTCTTTGCAACAAACTAATACTGTAATTTTCCACTTGTGTGGAAATAATTGCTGGGTCTAGCTTCTCAGACATGAGGATTTGATGCTTTCTGTGTTATATACTGTTTATACTCATTGTAAATTCTGCACTTTGGGTTTCTACACTGGATTCTACTACTGTTGAAAAAATACTCACTTTGGGGTCAGGGAAATTGTGATGAGTATTTTTCTGACATAAAATAATAAAAAATAATGGTCAAATAATGGCCATTGTCACTCAGAGCTGTTGTAGGTTGAGTAGGAATCCTCGGCCTCCTGTGCTGTTTGTTATGAAGAAAACATCTCATCTCGTTTCTGATCATCAAACCCATCAACCTGCCATAACAAGGCTTAAACAAACACAGCTCTGCTCTAACAAGGGGTCATTTGGATGCAGGGAATGGTCACTGAGTGGCACATTGTGAGTGTGTGGATTGTTTTTCATCACGAAACACAGAAGGAATACGAAATGAAGTATATCATGACGTCAGATAGATTTCTTTTCTGGAAATATCATAGCTGAGGGTCATTTGGAGAGAGGTGTGCAGTGAGTCTGTGTGTCTCTGCTTTTATTTGAGTGAGCGCCTAATTGGATTAATTCATGTGACAAATTAGGAACACTCATTCAATTTGCGGCGCTCTGTTCAACTCCTCTCTGTTTTCATAGGAGGAATGACAGATGAGGTGTCATCGCTAATGTAATTAATTAGACTAAACCCTAAACCGTCTTCTTTCTCTGAATAAATAATTATAGTTTTGACCATGTTATTCCCAGTGGGCAAACACGCACCAGTTCGCTCTCAATTTCCATTTGTACTTAGAAGCCCGGCATGTCACATCTGGTGCTCACATTAGGCATTAGATGATTGAAAGAGAGCAGTTGTTCTTCTCTAGTTGTCCTTTTAGCCTTTGTAACCCTGGATATGGCTTCAAGCTTTTCCATCTATGTCTTGGTTTGGATCAATACAAATAAAATGTTAATTTTATCTCAGTTCCTCTGAGAATTACCACAACACTGAAGAGGGTGCAATTGTTTCAAAGTTACATGCTGCTCTCCTACAAGGTCTGTTAGCATGTAGGATGGCTGGATTTGGAGATTTTTTTTTGTTTAAACTACATGATAAAATTTCACTTGAGAGTGAGAGTGAAAGGGCTTCCTTAAAGTCAGAAAATATCATTTGTAATATTTCATGTTAAAGGTAGTGGTAACCCCCACTTTTTCAAGCCTAATTTCCAGAAAAACATATTGTTTTATATTCAGGTCAAAGTGTCCTTCTCTCAAGAGCCGTACAGAACTCTCATGATATTTTTTTCCATTCATGCAGCTTGTCGGCACTGCACTTCAAAACTTAATTTAATGAGCTGAGTGAACTCTCAGAAGTTCATTAATTCAGTTCATCATTTAAGTCAAAAGTCAAAGCACTTCAAATTAGAACAACTCAACTCAAGTTTGAAGTGGTTTTAAGTTGAATTAACCAGAAATGAACAAAACTTATTTATATTAAATTAATGATGGAAAAGGAGTTGATTCCACTAAATTCCTGTATGAGGTTTCACTGTATGTAATGTCTGAACAAACACTGTAGCTGATAATTTACACCGCTCAGTGGAAAGGATCTTTCATGTATGCTCAGAGGCTCAGATACAGGCTGAATGGTGAGAGAGCAGGGCTTTCACTTTGGCTTGAACTGTAAGGTAACTGGAGCCTGAGATAGGATCCTCACAAGGGATCATGGGAAAGAGGCAGGGCTGCATTTCCTTAAAGGCCCAGGGGTCTGCATCCCGTTGTTTTTTCTTTCCAGCAGATGCTGCACATGAAAGGATTCAGGGTTTTAACTTGTGATGGTGTGTGGTGAGATTCAGTTGGAAGAAGGACAGAGCTGTCATTGCGTCCAGTATGAGATAACAATTGCATAAAAAAGCAGTAGTTTTTCTTGCAAACTGAGACTAAACAAAATGATGATAATTAAATTAAATTATCTATTTTTTGTTCTTCATACTGTATATGCAGAGAAAAATATGATTGATTGCTTTGTGTTTTTCTTCTCACATACCTGAAGCAACCATGATGGAAAAGGAAAAGAGGTAGAAGTTTTTCAAGACCTTTTTCACCCAAAGATAATTTAGCAAACCAGTCATGAAATGCACGCTGCTGTATTTAGGCATTGTGTTATGTATGAGCTGTTTTAGAAATCCCCTCTCGTGTCTACACTGTCTGACTCTGCTGCACTGTGCCTACAGATCCTGAATCAGCATAATCATACCAGCAGGCTTTACAGTGCAGCTCAGGCATCAACACAGTCTATGTTTTCAGCTCTTACATCCTGGGCTGAAACTTCCTGTAGGAGCGTCCAGGTCCCTGCCTGATAATAAATATATAAGGAGATAAACAGTGTGGGTTAAGGCCTTTCCTAACATTTAAACTCAGTTTGCAATTTACTGAAATTCATCTGCCAGTATTTCAACAGCACAGATGGCTCTGTTGCCAAACTCGTAATGTAGTAAATGACTCATTTATTTTACTTTCATGCCAGCTCTCAGTTTGCCAGAGTGGGCTGAAGTGGGGTTTTTAATATAAAATCTTGGACTCTCTTAAACTCTTCACTACTCTTTTATGGTCATGAAAATCAGAGCAGAATTAAGGATTTGGGTCTGTTGGTTGAACAAAATGAGCAATTTGATGATATCACATTGGGCTGTATAGAAAACTGCGGTTGGTATTATTATATTGAAATGATCTTTCTATAATTTAAGTCATTTTTCAAGCAAAAAGGCCTAAAATTCAATCGTTCAGGTTCTCAAATGTCAAAATTTGCTGGTTCTCTCTCCTATGGTATAATAATAGTTAGACTGTTGAACATTTGACGAGGTCAGGGCTCTAGGACATTGAGATAGCTGCAGCCCTACAATAATCGATTAATTGAGGAAAAAAATGGCAGATCAATCAATAATAGAAATAATCAGTAGATGCAACCCTAAAGAAAATCAAAACTGTATATACTTTATGTACTTTTCCTGTAATTCTTATACTTTTGGGTTTTTTTGTGAAATATAAAATACAAAATCAAACAATCTAAGAAGTAAAAAAAATGTTTCTGTTGAACTGTTCTCAACTCCAAACTTAAACCCCTAACCTGTGGAGAGGGCGTCACAGATACTCTATTGCTTCATCTTAAGGGGGCACAGGACTGTTGCATGGCAGTACAATTGTTTAAACTAAATCTTTAGTCTAGTTTAAATGTATCTCATTCTTGTATGACTGCCGGTTAGACTTTCAGTGAGCAAAGTGCTGTGGGCTAAGTCGTGAATCTGCATCATGTGATGTGGATGCTTCCACTTTGCAGAGCGTAATAAATCAGTCCGTGTCTCCGGGGCATCTCTGCAGTAGATGGTGCATCACAAAAGCCATCTCACAGCTCAAGAGGAACAAGGAGAGGCTATTAGAGGTTGTTGGCTCCAGGTTCGCTTTGGTCCGCTGAGGCTCCGGCGTGTCAGATTTATAGTGTCGGTGAAGTGCTTCACAGCCAAACCAGCAGGAAGGAAGAGGGCTTGATGTTGCCATGGTGACTGGGTTTGTTAAAAATGTCGTATGCGCGTTTGTGCATTTTGAAGATGGGCTGCAATTAAGGATTATTTTCATTATTGGTTAATGTGCCAGTTAGTGTCTTGATTAACAGATCGATAATTCTGCCTGTAAAATGTCAGATAATGAGAAATACAGTTTCCTGAAGCACAAGTGGAAGGCAGCAAATGATCATTTTCATTATGGATTAATTTGCTGATTATTTTCTCAATTATTCAAGTAAATGTTTGGGCTATAAACTGTCAGAAAATGGTGAACAAGGCCCATTTAAATTTCCCAGGGTTCATCTGGCAATCACTCCAAAACCCAAGTATATTCAGTTTGCTATCAAATACAGCAATGAACAGCTTCAGATCCTCACAACTGAGAAGCCTCAACCTGAAAGTATTTGGCATTTTTGCTCTAAAATTGACCAAATGAACTTATCCATATAGCTGTATTGAAATTTTTTGTTGCTCAACTAATCGTTTCTGCACTTCTACTTTTTCAGTATTGATGGATTATTGTGTGTTTGCCAGGAGGTTTTTCTTATTTATGCAGCAAAGAAACAGTATTTGTATCAGAAAATGTACTACTGCCTTGTTTGTGCTTTGCACATACCTGCCTGTATCACTGTTCGTGTTTCCTCTGAGTGGATCTTACCTCTTACAGCCAGAGGAGTTTTCATTCATGAGTACAACAACAGAGGCTTTTTGTGAGTGTGTGTGTGTGTGTGTGTGTGTGTGTGTGTGTGTGTGTGCGTGTGTGTGTGTGGGGATGGGGGTGGGGGGGGTAATGTGTGTGTAGCTCTCATAGCTTTTAGCAGCTGCACTGTCTTTGAATGAGTCACTCCATTTCACCCACTGAGATTCCTGCCCAGTATCAGCTTCCGTCTGTCCACAGCTCAGAGTGTGTGCACACTTTGACTTCAGCAGCTGAACCAGGGTCTTCAATAAATGCCCTGTCCACACTGCTGCTCTGCACTGGGCGGCAGAAAAAAAGGTTATTGATTACAAAACAAACTGCGATGGAGAGCACAGAGGTCCTCCACACTTGCCCTGGAATATTGATTGAATTCTTTTAATTGTGTAGCATGAGAAATTGGCTCTACGCAGATTACTAAATCAACAACCATACACGTGCATACGAATTTCACTTTCCTAGATGGTAATGGTGATGGTAATATGTAGGGCTGCAACTTATACCTTAAAGGGGCAATATTTAAGTTTTCTCTGCTGCCAAACATGGTTTCTTGCTGGGAGCAGGTGGGGATGATTGTCACCTGACAAGAGCTTCAGCCATCATTGTCTTCATAATACAATAGGTTATAATACGCCCTCTGAGCAGTGCTACATCTTCAGGGCAGACTGGAGGCTGCAATGAGCTGCTATCAGAAAGTGACGAGATGGGCCAGGGCTAGCTAGATAGTGTGCTAACTTCAGTAGAAGAAAAGACATGATAGAGTTAACATTGATGTTGCTTTCCAACACTGGAGACAGCTCTTGGTGAATAGCGGAATGAGGTTTGATGTTGAACTCGTAACATTTCCTCTAGACTGGTGAATAAGCAGTTGTTAATGCTAACGTTGGCTGTGTAGCAATAGCAAAACTTACAAATAGCTCCTTTAACAGGTGTGATGTTTGCATTTTCGGACTTGGACAAAAACACAAACAAACAAAAAAGTATTTGGAGAGACAATTTCAGATGCTGTTTGCCAATTCAACACACATTGACCTCACTCAGTCACACATATTCATGCCTGGAAGCAAACCACAGTCTCATCTGTTGGCCACTGAGCAACTCCAGGGGAGCATTTGTGGCTCACATGGTGGTGTTTAACATTACATTATATTATGGTATTTCTGTTTACTGCACTTTTACTGCCTAAAACTTTTGCACAGTGCTGTAGATTCTGATTTAACTCTGAATTTTATACTCTATGTTGAATTTGGATATGTATGACACAAAAGCAAAGCATCGTACTAATGACTGAAATGAAAGTGAAATGACCCACCCCTCCACCTCCCCCCATAGCAATGTCTGATTCTGGTAAATCCCTCACTGAAATGTCCCACCACAATAGTAAAAAGGACGCTGTCCAACCTCAGCAGGAAAACAGACTCAATTATAAGATTGTGTTTTCTATACAAGGAATCAGCCCAGACCTGCAGCCCTTTCAGTTCTACTTTTGCCTGCGCAGTGGTTGTAAATTACTTCCTGTAATAATGGGCTGTAACACCGGGGTCAAATGGAGAGAGCCCCGCAGGGAGAAACATGATTAGATGACACACAGATGGCACATACTGGGGAGACGAGCATCTGCCTGTGTGGATGGACAACTGGCTTTGTTAGAGTCTTTCATGACTTTAAGGGTTTCAGGCGAGAGGGTAAGATCAGCGTTGCACCAGCAGGCTGCAGTGTGTGACTCGTGAACGGAGAAGTAGTTTTTTGGTTCATTGTGAAGCTTCTGTTTATTATCAGAGGACACACACACACACACACACACACACACACACACACACACACCTGCCTGCTCTGATTCCTTTTATTCATGGCATCACACTAAATAACAAAAGAGCTTTGTGTATTTGTGTGTTGCTTGCATTCATTATACTTTCATTTCTGCAAAAAAAAAAAGAGAAAAAAAGGCGTCGTCTTCAGATAACTTGTTTTGAGGATGCTGGTGTTCTTTTATTCATTTATTCAAGCATCTTTTTTCAAAAATACTTGAAAGACACTCAGAAATTTCAGCTTCCACAAGTGGAATCCTTTGTGCATCAGCATATCTGTATTGATTGAGTGGTGATACTGATGTTGACTCATCCCTGTGTCCTCCACATAAAAAGCCCTTATCTAACCACCTGTGTGACCGTCTCCTCTCTCTGTCCGTCCTGTCTGCCTTTATCTTGGCGACGGGCAACTCTCTGTCTCTCTCTCTCTCTCTCTCTCTCTCTCTCCCTTTCTATCTTTCGATCTTTCTGTCTGTCGTTCCCTTTTTCTCTATCTCTTCTGCCTGGCTTCAAGGAATGTGTGTGTGACAAGGGAGAGCCGTCAAGTCTCCACCCTTCCTTGCAGCTAGCTAATTATTGATGGCTTAATGTGTCTTCTCAGGGATATGTCAAAGTTCAGTCTCACTGTGTGTGCGTGTGTGTGTGTGTGTGTGTAGAAAAGGCGTGCTAGACTGCAGGATGTGTCATGGTTGCAGGTGAGCGGAGAGGCTCTTTGACTCTGGGTCTCAGGTGTCAGTTCTCCTTAAAGCTGTCAGAAGTGACTTGGAGTGACGCTGTGGAGGACTGAGGGGCAGCTCACAGGACAGACCAGGTTCAGTAAACTGCTCTGATCTGTAATGATGCGTCTTTGGTGTCTATTTTTAGACTGTTGCAGTTTGTGTTGGAATTTGTAGTTGTGAGCTTCTTGCAACTGTTTTCCTCGTTGTTTTCGTAAACATTTGAACATAATTAGAGTTGATGTATCCAAATGCTATTATAGCGGAGAGAGTCATCTTAGCTTAAGTACACACAGATCTTGACCTTTGTCTTAACAAACTGAAGGTATGGACTTTACATATTAACAGTGGCATTTCCGCGGTGTAACCTTGGACGACCTCTGAATATTCCTCAAGTAGCAGATACACAGATACACAGATTAATACGAATGAGGTGCATCCAGCTTCTGTTTGACTTGCCCCCTTAAATTAATTTTCTACCTGTGTTGTTGACCATCTGACGCTTTATTTCCTGTGTGGGTAGACATCAGAGTTAGCAATCACCTTTTGCACTTGCTGATCAATTAGACAGTGATTGTACTGTTTAAAGGCTGCAGCTTATAAAAACAGGATCGTTGTACATGTATTTAAGTCTGCTTGTGCCCAGTCTTGTATTATTGATGATACATGAATATTGTAGAGAAACAGGAATGAGTTTCAGCTAGTCCCCCGTCTTGCTGCCTGGGATTCGACAAATCATTTCCAGCTGCTTGAGATTTTTTTTTTTACAGGACTTTTAAGTGCATTCTCTTTTATTTGTTTGGATACAGAGCAAATTTTTTTTTTTTTGGCATGTGTTTGATATGAGCGTCCTCCAGTGCTCTTCTTTTCCATTGATGCAGTTGCACACATTTGTACCGGGGAATTGCACAGTAACCACAATCTTCCACTCCTGACTATTAAGCAACTCCATCGGAGCAGCTGAGGGTTAAGTGCCTTTCATCGAGACTGCCTCTGTGATACTAAAACATCTGTTGAGGGAGTCGAGACCTGCACAGATTCTCTGTCTTCATTCACATTTTATTGACCTGCAGCATTCATGTTTGCAGCCGAGACGTCAGCTGAGAATGCAGGATATTTTAGAGGGCTGGAACTGTTTATCGAGGGGCCCATTGGTGGTGATATTATTCTCTGTGAAAACTGGTGACGAGTGTATTGTTTCATTAAATAAACTCCCTCACACATGCATGATAATGTTGCATTTCAAATAAACTCATACACTGATTGTTAGAGTTTGTCATACACACCTTATTACCCGTAACATTTCGTTTTTTGACACACTGGACTTACCGTACATGAGCACACAAACCAAACTGTCCTGCCCAAAACACATTACACACACTTAGCTCCTGGTCAGGCCCTCTTTTGTTTTATAATCCAATTTGTCTTGACAGTGACACCAGATTACATCAAACCTTTTCTCCACGTGAGCCAGAATGGTCATCTCGTCTATCTGTTTACACAGCAGTGTGAATTATTGATGAATGTGGCTCTATATATAGGATCTGAATCTGATGAGGGCAGCAGCAGCAACACACTTTGTCCTGAGGGGGAAAGAAAAAAAGGTGCTGAATTTGAATAATGTGGCCAAGATCTCACGGTACAGGAGGTGTTTGTGCTCCGAGGGCAGCGGCACTGAGAGACTGAGAGGAGGCGTGTCCTTTAATGTGTATATGTTTGTGGGTATGAGAGCATGTTACAGATAGTGGAAATCCCTCAGTCTGATTAACTGACTTTTCAAACTGCATGAAAAGCAACTGTGTGACTGCCAGGACACGTAAGAGGAAATATATTTGTCCTTGAAGTTTCACCTCATCTTATTTAACTGTATGTCAGCAGCCTCTGTTATATTATATGTTCCTGCCATGCTACTCATTAAGGAAGTCAGGTTTCACAATTAGATCAGTTACGAAATGGTTTCTATTATCTCCTGTGGCACCAGATGGATTTTTTTTTTTTGGTTCTCTCTAGAGTTTAAAATCCAAAGATTAGTTTAATCAGTTTGTCTTGTTCCACCTGCTGAGATTGTATACTTCTTTGAATAAGTCAATAGGTTTATTGACCTACTTGAACACCTTCAGAACTGCTTGTTCTTTCCTTTGCAGTTACGTCTCTTGCCGAGAAAGAACTGACGTGAGAACAGTTTCTCCTCTAGTTCCACTGAGAATTTGAGAAGCGATTCCTAAAATAGAGTAAATACTTGCAGAAAGTTTTGGAAAGAGCGTGTGCAAAAAAGTTTGTTTTTCTGCAAGACTGTGCAGTGCCTTCATCATCCTCTCATCACCAGTCACCGCTGTGACCTGCTTGTCCTCCACCTCACCTGTTGTGAACTCCACATGGAGGTGATCAGAGAGATACTCCGTCGTCCTCTCTGCTCTGTGGTCTTGTCCGATTGTGGCTGGTGGAGAGATCGGGCTTGCAGCTGAGACTGTGACAGAGGTCTCCCTCTGTTGTTCCCCTGGTTTTTGGAAAAGTTTTCGTACCGACTTTGTTTTTGTCTTAGTATTTTACCTCTACATAGAGTAAAGTTTATATATAGCTTCACTTTTGTTCTGGACTTTTATGACAAGTTGTCTAATTATTAATCACTTTATGGCTGCCATGTCAACAGCACAGACCTGCTCTCTGGCCTTTTAGGCAAATTCTGAACAGCTTACGTTTATCTATCCTTGAGTCATCGCCGCTCTTCATATGCTCAACTTGATGTGTTGTAATCACCCATTACTTAGTCCCCGCCCTGCCTGTCTTTTACTGGAGCCAACTGAAGGAATTTGTGTTTTTTTTTATTTTTTTATTTGAGGACTGTGCGTCAGTGAGTTTAAGAGAACAGTTGTGTTGTCTCTTTTAACCCTTCCTGATAAACACAGAGTTGCCTGGTCATTGAACGCCTCATACATCCACACTACAGCATCTCCAGACCTGCTGATATACAGCAGCCCACCCGTCCACCCCAAACCCCCCTCCTCTCTCTCCCTCCTCTGCGTCTCTCTGGCCTGCTGCTCTGTCTGAGCCTTTTAACCAAAACACCACAGGATTATCCCTCGCTCATTGAGAAATACACACACACACACACACACACACACACACACACAAACACACACACACAGTCTTTTCCTGCACAGTGCTCCTGGGGGCAGGAAGATCTCAGATCACAGATTAGAGTGACCGGCTCCTCTTCCTCTGCTCTGCTGATGCTCTGTCGCTCAGTCAGTCAGAGGACGGCGGGCAGCGCTGAGCAAAAAATAAACTAACAGGAGGGGAGGCGAGGAGGAGGAGGAGGAGAGGGGCTGGCTGCTGGAGGAGCCCACGTGTCTCTTTTCTCCTAGCTGTAGCCTTAGCCGCTGTTAATGGAGGACTGGGGGTAAGCTTTTGTTGCTTTTGCGGGGGGCTGTGTTCTCCCTCTCTCTCGGTGTATTGACGTCCTTTGTCTTGGGGTTTGACTCTCTTGACGGGTCGATGCTACGGGCTCGCCGCGCCGCGAGTTGTGGTGCTTTTTGATGCCTTGTGCACTTGCTTCAGAGGGATGGGGATTCCTGATGCTCTTGCTTGTTTGTGAGGATGTGGATCTCTCAGTGTGGAGGATGCAGGTCGTACGGATGAAAGAGGAGAGAGAGTAAAGACTGAATCAAAGCAATGCAATGGTGACTAAACCTCAGATGGTACCAGTGTTTATGGTTTTGTGTATGTGTGTGTGTGTTTGTGGTGGTGGTGGTGGGGGGGGTGGGGGGGGGTGGGTAGGTATTGTTTGTTCGTACAATGAATAAGTCACTAGATAGTGTTCTCTAATTTAGAAATACAGTCAGATTCATGTCATCATGCCTGTCTCACTTGCTGGATTTAATAAAAAGTGGAAGAGGCCAGTCACTGGCTGTTTTCCTACACTGTGATCTGCCTTTATAAGAGCCAAGCAAAGGGCTATCCTGAACAAAAGCCCACTCTCTGCATGTTGCTAATGGATTAACCAAGCATGATAAACACCCATTTCTCTACCCCACGCTCCACGCTGCATCCGGTCGACGCATTTTGTTTTGCCCTAAGGTGTTGGGTTGGGACCTCTGCGGAAATTTCCCTCCATTAATTGGATTTTGAATTTTTTTTTTTTTTAGTCTTCTCACTTCCCTCTCTGTCATTTCATCTCTGCCCTTCATTGTGGAAAGTGTTGCTCCATCCATTGGTCCATGGTTGACCCAAATACCCATGCAGCTCCCGCCCCTCCCCCTGACCTCCTATCAAAACACATCAATGCTCCTTCTCTTTCTATTGTTTCGTATCTGTCTCTTCTGCATCTTTTTCCTCAGCAGCTTCGGCTTTTGTCAGGGTTTTTGTTAATAATGACATAATAATCTAACCGCCAATTTCTAATCAGCTGCTGGTTTCAGTTAGGATTTGCCGTACAAAGAAACAAATATGTGGTAGATGCAGAACATACTGCTGAGCTGGAACAACCTCTTGATGTCTCATTAACTTTTTGTGATGAATCAAATTGTGATGCACAAATTTGAGTAGAAATCTACTGTATTTGCAGCAAATTCTCTCTGTTTTCGTTTCACAATTCTTTCTTGCAGCGAGTTAGATGAGAAGACTGATACCTCTCTCATGTCTCTGCGTAAATATGAAGGTTAGCTTAGCTTAGCATAAAGACTGGAAACGGGGGGGAAACGGCGAGCCTGGCTCTGTCCAAACCAGCATCACTAAATCTCACTAATTAACATGTTACATTTCTTTAACCTCTTTTCGCACAGATTAAACAAACACGATCTTTAGAGGCTCATTTCTCAGCACACTGTGGCTGTTTAATGAAGCACCACGGCAGAAATTGCCTCTCGTATCTCAACCGACGCATCAACTTCACATGACAAATCCTTATCAGATAATCGCACAGTTGCATCGATGCTTTGTTTTCCAGTACAGGCTCAGTGAAACCTGTTCGCTCGCTGAAACTGACATTTCACTGCACTGATAAGAGCGCTGTCGCATAAACCTTATCATTGTTGTTGTTGTCGTGTTTGTCGTTTAGCTCATTTGCACGCTCACTTTGGATCTTATCTCCATCTGCATTTCAGTTGTTTTGTTTGTAGCTCCTGCCTCACCTGCACACACTCATATCCTACTTCTTATTTTCTGTAATGCATCCTTTTTTTATTCACAGTGTTGCGTCACTTCTTCTTCTTATTCTTATTTATGCTCGCACAAAATAGCTGAACTGAAGCAAACAAAATGCTGGACTTTATTGTATCACAGTGGGGTGGTGCAGTAGGGTCGCAGAAGCACAAGTAAATAAGAGTCAGAAGGTGAGGAAACTCATTCAGTAATGTTTCCTACACAGCAATATTTATTGTGTTAACATTAACTATCATAAGCTACTGGCCACCCCAGACCAATTACGGCTGTAGTGCTTGACCCCTAAGTGCAGTGAGCTGAGTAAGAGTGTTTGATATTTCTTTCTTTTTGTTAGAGGAATGATGTTTCTTATTTTCAAAGTCACATAGTGTCACTTACAGACTTAGCTGCCAAACAGCTTTAATGAGCTGCAGATATCAGCGCACACAAACTGCAATATTACACAAAGATAATGAGTGTTTGATAAAAAAAATAAAACCTAGCATAAGTTTATTCAAACGTCTCAAGCAAGAGTCAAAAGTGTCTCATATTGATGAAATGTGGTAATAATAAACAGTCTGTGATTTGTTCTTAAACAGGCTTAGACACCGGCCCAACACATTCAGAAATACAAGACTTTAAGATGGATATGGACTGTGACTGTGAAAACAAATCTCCCTCCGGGATCTAAAACCTAAAGAAATTCATGCTGTAAAATGACATAAATTATGTTTATCTGTTTACCTGAGATCTAATACCATATTTTGAAGGCCTAATGGTGGTTATGATGCCTCATCACAGTTCACTCGCTGCTGTTCAAAGAGATTTATCAGTTTCCATTTATCAATTTTTGCTGTTTAATGTTTAGTTGATGTGATGGAATGAACCTAAAAGTTCAAAGTGATTCAAAGTGTCAATTTATTTCACAAATTGAAGAGGACAAAAAAAATACGGTTTATAGTGTGTGTGTGTGTGTGTGTGTGTGTGTCCTTGCTCACATATTACACCGAGGGTCTGCAGTCAGTCAGATATAGATCACTGCTTTCTTAATCTCTGTTTTGTGGTGTTTCTGTTGTAATTATTCATCCCCGTGCAAACTCGTAAAAGTCACCCCCCCCCCCCCCCACACATCGCAACAAGACCCACAGATTGACTTAAAATGATGTCGTTGTGGTTGTTTAGCATCTGTTTGTGGTAGTTGCGTGTCTCTTTGTAGTGATTTCATGTCTCTTTGTGGTCTTTTTGTGTCTCACCTGGTCATTTTCCTGTGCGGTTGTTTGGCATCTATTTGTAGTCGTTTGATTGACTTTCCAACAAGAAATATTAACAGTCTCTGCAAACAGCTCTTGACCCTCTGGGACTGTGCACAGCATGCCTGCTCAGTGATCAATTTATGGATAGGTAGGTAGGTAGTTTATGCAGGCAGGTGGACTGGTTGATAGATCTGATTTTCCCTCCTCCTCCTCCTCCTCCCCCTCCTCCTCCTCCTCCTCTCACTTCGGGAGTGGCTTTGTGCACTAATTGCAGCAAGTGTCATCATTAGCAATCATGTCACAGCTCTTAATTTCTGCAGCAGCATAAGGTGCACCAGCGAGGCCTTTGGATAATGTTAGTTGATTAGAATGAGGGAAGATTATTCTGCAATTACGCTACAGTGTTCTGACAGGAGGTAGGGTGAACTGAAAATTAATAGCCAGTCATTACATCTATTGACAAAGTCATCTCAGGGGAGTAGAGAGAGAAATAACCAGAAGCACTCAGGTTATGAGGGTGATTGTGGTTTTTGAAGTATCTGAGCCCATCAGACATCGCTGTGTGGGAAATATTGTGTCAAATAAAACTCACTGAACACTTTAGTTTGGCCTTTAGAGAAATGTGTATCAGCTCATTCGGTGGTATTACTGTACATAGTATTTGTCGTCATGATTTAAGGAAGATTATAATAGTGCTGGAGCAACTGTTCTGTTTGATGGAACAGTAGTTTATGAAGCAAAAATACTAAATATAATACAAATGTTTCCAATTTATGTCACTGTTACCTGAAGCTCATTACACTGTTGGTGAAGGTGTCACTTTGGCTCTGGAAGATTATGGGAGAATTTCCCATTACATTTTATGAATTAGTTAACTAATTGAAAATGATTGTTAGTTGCAGCTAGAGCTGAAACAGGTTTTTAGGAAGACAACTGACGGAAAATGAATTGGCAGCATATCTTTGATGATTGATTCATCATTTAATTCATTTTTCTCTGGCAAAAATGCCAAAATTCATTGGTGACAGGCCTTTTTTATGATTTAAACACTTTGTAGACCAAATAAATAATTGAATAATTTTATTTATTTATTAATGAGAAGATTAATAAAAAAAAAGAAAAATAACGGTTAGTTGCAGCCCTAGATTATATTTCTTAAACACATAGAATCTGGGATATGCTACATACATTATCTAATGCTCTTTAAAAGGCAGCTTTACTCGCATTTAGTCTGTGTGGTTAATTGTCTCTAAGCATCTTGCATGAATGTTTTATGTGCACTGCCGTTTTCTGGTTACATAAGGACTTTGCCTACACTTTGAAATCTGTGAAGCAGCAGTTGTGAGTATTATAAGAGCATGAAAAAAAGAAATAAGATTATGACTGTGATGTTGTGATCACATGAGCTGCAGGAATAAGCCCTCAGTCTGGGACTAAATGATGATGGGACTAAAAGAAAATGCATAAGCTTATTATATGAAAGCGTTATGACTGCATACTGCAATTATTTCAGTGAACAGAACCAAATGCTCTGAATGTATAGCAACACTGTCTGCAGCCTGCAACCAGATTTGTGAGGATGTTTATGCGTCTCACGTATCCCTCGTGTCCCTCGTATCCCTCACGTATCCCTCTGTTCACGGTGCTCACACTCTCTGTGTTTACACTCTTCTGTGCTCGTCTTCTCTGACAGTGCATGAGGAGCATTAGTCTGCTGCAGACCGCCACAGCCTGAAGCCGTCCTGCCAAAATCTGGGACCATGTCTGGAGCCTACGACGAGTCCGCCAGCCAGGAGGAGACCACAGACAGTTTCTGGGAGGTGAGACCAGCTTTTGACAGATTAGACCTAACCGGGAGCTGACGCTGCCGAGTGATGAACTCTCACTGAACCTGTTTTGTCTGGGCGGTGAGAGGATAGATCTGAGGCCTCGTTTATCAGCTGCATGTGGGCGCAGACCTGAGCGTCAGTCGGGCATGTACTCGTCGGTATGCAGCAGCTTCACCTGTAGTGTTACGCAGATCTGTGAATGACGTTTAATCACTGAGCATAATGACATTAACGGTAAGTGCTCTCAGTGTAAACACCAGGGACTTCTAACAAATAATTGCCACTATTTTGTCATCTTTGGACGACACTGCGGTGCTGCTCTGACTCCTCTTGTGATGTCTCTTTAGTGAGCTGTTACTCTCAGGTCATTTTTCTCTTCACCTCTACAACAGCTCTTATTACTGATGACACAGTTCATGGCTCTTTCTTTTCTTAGATAACCCACTTGTGAAATTGCTACATTACACATTTTAGTTTAGTTGAACCTCCTTCTCAGCATCTCAGCCTCATCGTTTCTGAAGTTTGTTTTCCTTTTTATTTCTCATTTGCTCCATTTTTCAAGTACGAGAAGTCCTGCGTTTTGGGTGTAAGCTGTAAAGCCTTTGGTTTTGTCAATGGGCCTCATTTAGGAACAGGTGGAATTTTTATTGATCAATGTGCACAGGTGTAAATTAGCATTTTTAATACTAACTTGTCAGTACAGGAGGTTCTTGTGCACGCTCTTGTGCAAGTTGTAAGTAGCATCTATACATAACTAGGGTCTTGAACTTTTTAAAGGCATGTCACAACTGTACTTGTCTCCTGCCGCTGCAAGGACAGCTGCATTGTACAGGTTTCCAAAGGACTTCTCTATCTATGGAAATACCTGACTCACACTGACTCCTCCGAAGTCTGTCTCCTGTTTTACAGATGGGAACGACAGACGTACCTGCATCAAACAAAAGGTGCAAACTGAAGCCATCTGCCGTCTGTGTCAAGTGTCACAAACTGGCTCAGTGAATGTGACAATAAGGGAGATCACACCAAGTTATACTGAAAAACAAGCTATTTATTATAACTAAAACTTAACACTAATAAGCAATGAGGTGTGGAAATCAGCAAGTATTACTCATGAAAGCGGTGCATGTATGAGTGGTACATTTGCTGTGGCTGTGTTTTATGTGCAAAAGCAAAACAAATGGATTTCAGCAGATGGAGGGAAGAGGACAAGTGATCACATGTGCCAGCTTTTAAACTCTGGAAGTCCCAGGTCTCTCCCATGCCGACCAATTGCCTGCCAATGTGGGCAAGGAAAACCTCCAATCCAAGACAATGGGAGGGGCGTCACACAAGCAGCAGTTGCTTGTTGCAGCTGACGATTCCACATCATGTGACTAAAGTAGTAATAAATTGATTTATTATGGTTTTCATTTGAAATTCTGGTACTTCTTATCACTGTGCTATGTGACACCAACTATTATATGACACTTAGATATGTCAAAACAAACCAACAATTTGCAAATGGTATCTAATGGTTAGTGGATGGATCACAGCAGGGCTGCAGCTAAAGTCTTCATCAATCTGACTTTTATTTTTCTGAATTAATCGAATTATTGTTTCGATTATGAAATTCTGAAAATATGGACAAATGGCTGTCACAGATTTACTAAAGCTTCAGACATGGTATCAGAGAACAGGTCCCTCGAAAAAGGCCCCAGCAGGTTTTAAAAACTCTTTAAAGGTCATGAATATTTTTTCTAGCCTTATATAATTTTTCTTCGATGTTTTCGTGGGCTGTCAGGAGACATTATACATCTGTAAACTACGAGTGCGACTGGTGTGACAGTGGATTGTGCAAACAGGAGCTTGCCGCAGGAGCTAGAAGTGGACAGGAATAGGATATAAATAAGCTCCTGGCATTATTGTTCCTACTGGTTTTCCTGCATTTAACGAGACCTTAAAGTTTAACTTTGGCAAAGAAAAACATAAAATCCTTAAAAACAAGAAGCCGGATGTCGGGAATATTTGGCATTCTTGCTTGAAAAATGACTTAATTGATCATCTAAAACAGTGGTGCAATTTTGTTGATTGATTAATTGATCGTTTTAGTCCTAGATAGCAGTGTGTTGTACTGGGTTTCTCCCACAACATTACATCACCAACAACCTTTTCTGAGCACAAACAGTTTGATGTAATGTGAGCAACAAGTTCCCAGAAGTCCATTCATTATATATGAGAGGTGGTGACTGTTCACAAACCAAGAAAAAAGTTCTCCACATCTTAGGCTACAGATAATACTGACGATCATGACTCAGCAGTTATTCTAGACGCTCAGGTTTTATAATCCCTCTCCACTCAGACTCGGCTGCATTTTATCCTCATCACGTCCCTTCAGCCAGGCGGTGTGTTCAGGAATCAGCTGGAGCAGCAAAGGTGTCTGCTTCCCGCACACAGTCACTACATCACAGTCACTCACTGCATCACAGTGGAGCTGCTGCAGTGCTGCCTGCTGAGCGCTGACTCGGCTGCCTGAAGCACAGGGCTGGTGTGGAATACAATCATCTGTCCGCCGCTGCTTACATTTACATCCACTTTTGAGATTTGTTGAGTGAGGCGCAGGTAAACATCTATTTCTCATTCAGCGCAGACGCACTTCTTTTTCTCCTCTGTCAAAGAGGTGTGAAGTGAGTGCACCAGGATTCACTCTGTCTCTGGGCAAAGCTCACAGCTCTCTGGGAGGTTGCTGCTCCTGCGTCCATGGAGAGTTGTAAATTATATGACATTAATCCCCCCCCCCACCCTCCCACCCCTGGTTTCATTACATAACTCCACACACACACAGCAGCAGCACTCGTCTCTTCCCTGCTGTTCCCTCCTCTCTGTTCGTTGCATCACCTGCAGACTGAGAGGAGAATTGCTTTATACATACAGGTTTTCAAATAAGGTAATTAACTGCTTTTATCGGTCGGTTACATTATAATGAATTAAATATTTTGGGGGTTGGACAATAAAAACAAGACATTTGATAGCGTCACGTTGTGTTGTAGGATGTTATGATGAGCATTTTTCCGTGTTTTCTGATGTTTCATGGATGAAACAAATTGATAAAATGATCTGCAGATTAATCAATAATGAAAATAACCATTAGCTGCAGCCCGAGCCTAAAGTAAATTCAGAGAATATGCTCTTCTCCAAGCAGGAAGGACACAGGAATAATTTGACATTTCAGGATGAATACTTTTGCTTTCATGATGAGAGCTAGATCAGAAGATTGATACCACTGTCATGCCAGTATGGTAAATATGAAGCTGGAGCTAGCAGCCGGTTTCGCTTAGCTCAGCATAAAGGTGGAAGTTGAGGGAATAAGCCGACCAGCACCTCTTAAGCTCATTTATTAAAATGCAGGTTTTGTTACCTTTGGTTCCAGCCAGGCTAGTCTTTATGTTAAGCTATTGCTAAGTTTAGATCCATATTTAACACACACATGTGGAGGTGATATCGATCCTTTCATTCGACTCTCAGCAAGAAAACAACCAAATGTCGACCTGTTCCTTCAACACAGTACATTTGAGGAGTGTTGTACAGCAAATCAATTCGCTGACCCCAGATTAATTACCAGGGCAGAGCCAGAGGCTGAAACAGTTCAGTGTTCAAAGAGAACACAAAAATGAAAAATGATACAGTAGAAACATAGTTGTATAATAAATGGATTGTTTTCCAGTCAAATAAAATTATAGGAAGTAAAGTTGAGATATTTTCTGTCAGGTTGGGAACTACAAACGTACAGTGAAGCGGATCGACGACGGCCACCGGCTCTGCAACGACCTGATGAACTGCATCCAGGAGCGTGCCAAAATCGAGAAGGCCTACGCACAGCAACTGACCGAGTGGTCCAAGAGATGGAGACAGCTGGTAGACAAAGGTAAGAGGAGTCGGTGAAGTCTGATGTTTGTCCGCTTTGATATTTAAATGCCTCAGTGTTTTACTCGCCCTTCATCCCTCCACCAGGGCCTCAGTACGGCACAGTAGAGCGAGCCTGGGTGGCGGTGATGACGGAGGCAGAGAAGGTGAGCGAGCTTCACCAGGAGGTGAAAAACAACCTGATCAACGAGGACTTTGAGAAGGTGAAGAACTGGCAGAAAGACTTGTACCACAAACAGATGATGGGAGGATTCAAGGAAACCAAAGAGGCAGACGAGGGCTTTAAGAAGGCCCAGAAACCATGGGCCAAAAAGCTAAAGGAGGTGAGGGAGTGTGTTTTTTTTCTTTGTTTTTTTTACTGAACTATCCGTTGGTAACAGTGTGAACCCACCCACATGAAAAAAAAAAAACCTTTCATTTGGATGAGAGTTTTGTTTGTTTTACAGACTGCCACAAGTGATGAATGGGATTTAGATTGTGGCGCTGACAGCTTTCAAAATAACGTTTGAAAAACACAACAGTAGCCAGAACGTTGTTTCTGACGAGATGTGTTGCTGTTGCGTTTCTGAAGTTACAGTTTGTTTTGTTTTTTGCTGCTGGAACATAAGGTGTGATGTGGATGAGAACTTGTGGCCAAATGAAGAAGACAGGATTGCATTTCTACATCTGTAGCTATTCTGTGCACGTACTATATGTTTGTTAAAGGCAGTAGTATTTTTGGACCCAAAGTGGCTCGACAACAATCGAGGTTTTAAAGTTATTTATTGCAGAAACTTGCAAAGTTGGCAGAGGCTGCGTCGGTGGAGGCGAGGGACTGAAGGCAGACAGGCGGAGCGGGGCAAGCAGCTGGCAGGGAAAAAAAACAGCAATCCAAACCAGGCGAACAAACGAGGACGTGGCTTGACATGACAGGCAACAGGAGATGACTGGATGGTGAACCTGAGGCACAGGCAGACAAAGCATTAGCAGGAGCAAACGGGCAAACAGGCAGCGCACGAGCCAAAACGAGAAGCTTGGCCGTAGCGTTTGTGCCATTAGTGTGGACCGAACGCTCTGGCGAAGGCCGGAGGGAAGATCCGGGGCTTAAACACTGGAGCAGCTTGACGAGATGATTAACAGCAGGTGCAAGTGGACAGACTGATTGGGAACAAAACAAACTGGGAGATAACAACCTAACACTGACATATGTGTAGTTATGTATTATATTACTGGAATTACTCAAAGAATAAAAAATAAACAGCCTATCGAAGCATTTGTGACATATACTGCACGTTTTCACAGTGATTAATATTAATATTGTAAGTCAGTGTGTAATGAGTGACCATGTTGCTAAGCTGCATTCTGGTAATGAGAACTAAATTATACTAAACGATCCGGTAATCACTGTCTGTTGCATTCATTGTTTTAGAATATGATAGCCTGTCAGTTTTGTTGTACAGATGAAATTATTTAAGTAAAAGGTGTGTCAATCAATTAGTTGATCAATAGAAAAATAAGTCTTAGTCATTTCTCAAGCAAAAATGTCAAATATATTGTTGTTTTTGCCTCTAAATTGTGAAGATTTTCTGCTTTTCTTTGTCTTACGTGATAGTAAATTGAATATCTTTGTGTTTTTGGCTGTTGATCAGACAAAACATGACATTCAATTGAACAAGAAAACAATTGTTAATTGCAGCTCAATGTTATTCATGCTGATTTTTTTCACTGGTGACGTTTGTGTGTGTTTCTCATAAGTTTCATTTGTTTATTTCATCTTTCCCCCGTAGCTCGAGGCCGCCAAGAAGTCGTACCACATGGCCTGCAAGGAGGAGAAGCTGGCGTCCACCAGAGAGGCCAACAGTAAGGGGGAGGCCTCTGTGACAGCTGACCAGCAGAAGAAGCTGCATGAGAAAGTGGACAAGTGCAAACAGGATTCACAGAAAGTGAGAACATCAGCTGCTGCAGCTCTAACAGGCCTGTGGGATCATCATTATGCAAAAGCTGTTTTCCACAATCCAGTCAAAGCAAATCAGCTCACTGGCTATTTTAAGATGCGTGGCTGTGTTATAAAGGCAGCATTGCTGGAGTCAGTGCAGCTTTGTTAATGTGTGAGTGAATACCACACCGCCCACTCTTTATCTACTATATCTAATACTTCAACATGAGCTGCTCTGTAGTAACGTGGACTCTGAGCTCTGCCTTGGCCTTCCCTCTCTTGAACCATGATTCTTTCTTGTGCTTAAAGACACATTTATTGCCTGTTCAAGGGTAACAGGATTCACTTTTGACCACAGGAATGAAAAACAGGAACATGTGGACAAGTCGTGTCATTAAAACATCACTCATTCCCACGTCATTGAGATATTGCACCAAATTTATTCCATACTGTTAAGAGTGTGCTTGTGTTTGTGTCACAACCTAGGCGAAGGAGAAGTATGAGAAGGCTCTGGATGAGCTGAGTAAATGCACCCCTCACTACATGGAAAACATGGAGCAGGTGTTCGACCAGTGTCAGCAGTTCGAAGAGAAGAGGCTGAGCTTCCTCAGAGAGGTGCTGCTGGATGTCAAAAGCCACCTCAACCTAACAGAGAACCAAAGGTTTGAGACGTTTAATACGGCCAGTCCGACGAGACACCGTCATCGGCCGAACGTTACCACACACTAAATCTTTGCTTGTTTTTCACAGCTATGTTACAGTTTACAGAGAACTTGAACGCACCATCACGTCAGCAAGTCCGCAGGAAGATCTGAAGTGGTTCAGCAACAACCATGGCCCCGGCATGCACATGAACTGGCCACAGTTTGAGGTACAAGAAATACCATCACAGGTTGCAGTAACATTCATAAAGACAATCTGAAGATATTATATCATGATGGAGATCAGCAGCACTCTGCTTCATATGCTGTCCAAACTTTAATACCACATTTTCAATGTTCTCTATTCTCTCTTTCTGACAGGAGCAATAATGACAAAGATGAAATAGGTTAATTAGGCACACCTTGCTAAAAGTAATGCAGTCTAATTTTTGTGTCTTTTTTTTTTTTTTTTGAGAAGTGCAAAAATCCGGTTGAATATTAAGAATATTGAGGCGCCGTTGAGCTTAAAAAATAGTGTTTAACATACTGAGTGATAGCTGGGACTGAACAACAGTTGCTGTGCGGAGCAGAAAATCCAAATCCAAACACGTTTTGTCTCGTGTTTTTCAGGAATACAACCCAGAACTCACCCATAGCATCTCTAAGAAAGAAAAGTCAAAGAAAGGCAGTGATGGAGTCATGCTGACTAACGTCTCGACAGCAGTAGACCACGCTCAAGCTGGCGACCGGGGAAGGTAAAATCTGATCAATTTAATATTTTTAAAGCAGATACTCTTACTCAGATCATCTTATGAACATCTGTTGTAACATTTCTGTTTCACAAAGTATCAGAGTCTGATAAAGATTTAATATTTTGTGATTTAGTTTTATAAATAATTATCATCATCTTTTATCATAGCTAAAACCACAGAAGCACAACTGCTAATCATAATCACATTAGTGTAGTACCATTAATAGTAATGTGATCATAGCTGTGGAAGTCCTTTGCAAGTCAATAAAAACAAGAAATATATCAAACTACGCACTGAAAAGAACAACAAAACATCCACAGTGGCAGTAATATATACAATAATGTTCTGCTGAAATGTGTTGTGTTCAGTGTCAGCAGCTATGAAAAGAACCAGGCGTACACAGCCTCCACAGAGTGGTCGGATGAGGACCAGACAGCCCCGAACTCAGGCAACGACACCAACGGGGGGACGAACCCCTTCGATGACGATGCAGGCAAAGGTGTGAGAGTGAGAGCGCTGTACGACTACGAAGGCCAAGAGCAGGACGAGCTCAGCTTCAGAGCAGGTGAGCGTCGTACCCGGCGTCTCCTCAGGGTTGGTCCCGCAGAGGGAAAAAAAGTCTTTGGATAAAACGGCGAATCCCTGCTTCCACAGTTATGACTCATTTAGTTTCTCAAGCACAGTTCCTGCCGCTGTGCTGATGGTATAGTACATAAAGGTCAAAGGTTTACTCCACTGAGAGATCTTTCAAGCTTTGTAATGCAAGTTTTCCTTATATGTGAGCTCACCAAAGCAAATGACCATATATACTGTATATATAGACTATACCACATGAGACGATAGAAATTTGTCCCCTTTAAAATATTTTGCTGTATCATTTTTAACTGTAACTATCCCTTTAATTCCCGGTTGTATGAGGTCATTGTGGACAGCATTTCAAGACAGTGAGGAGGACGGCTTTAATGCAGCTTTGGGCAGAAGATTGAATCAATGACTGATGAAGCACCATTATTAATCAGATATTTAATTTAATTAGCTAAAAACAGACATTCCCACCTGGCTTATTATTCTATAAAAGTTTATATTTCTATAAGATTTATCACAATATGTGTCAAAATAGCAATTATAAGTAACAGAGGATTTTGCACATATTGCACTGCTCTACTGAGTGTATTGTTTCATATAACCTCACGCTGCACGTGTCTGTCTCTTTTCATTGATAAAGGGGACGAGCTGACGAAGCTGGAGGAGGAGGACGAACAGGGCTGGTGTAAAGGTCGTCTAGACAACGGCCAGCTGGGTCTCTACCCGGCCAATTACGTGGAGCCGATCTAACTGTTCCACATGAGGACGCTTGTCTCGTTGGAGGGCAAACCCAGACTGAACCGTCCGGTCATAACTGCACATTGCCAGAGACTTCAAAGCAAAGCTTCCTTGTCCTGTCGGGCGCAGTGAGCTGCCTTCATCTCAGCACTCATCACAGACAAGACTTTACAGAAACAAAATCCCACCCCCAGATACAACAACTCAAGCAAAATATTTTAGTCTTGTTTGTGTGTAGCTGTGTTTGATTGCAGTCGTGATGCTAACATGCCATACAGTATGTTCTCTCATCATAATATCAATATGGTTTCATC
Source organism: Seriola aureovittata (assembly GCF_021018895.1). NCBI lineage: Eukaryota > Metazoa > Chordata > Actinopteri > Carangiformes > Carangidae > Seriola > Seriola aureovittata. The sequence goes on along the minus strand of NC_079365.1, from coordinate 24,359,948 downwards.
AGTTGTGCCTGGATAGCGAGAATGAGCCATGCATTGTGCATTTCATGTATATATTTTCACCTTTTTTTTTACAGTCTGGATGCTTGTACAGTTTTTTTCCGTGTTTTCTCCCTTTGTGAAATATTTACATGTTTAGCTTCATAGGAATAGTTTGACATTTTTGGGAAAAGCGTTTATTTGATTTCTTCCTGAGAGTTAGATGACAGGATGAATACAACCTCTCATGTCTGTAGCCTACGTTACATATGAAGCTAGAAACAGGACCATGTTGCTTTAGCTTAGCTTAGCTTAGCTTAGCTTAGCATAAAGTCTGTAAACAGGGGGAAACAGCTAGCTAGCTAACAAAATCAGCTTACCAACACTTCCAAAGCTCACTGATGAACATGTTATATCTCCAGACAGAAAAACACAAGTGTTTTAAAAACAACAGGAAGTTGGTTATTGTATTTTGGCCCGCTGATTCTGCCCGCTGAACAACCCAGTCCACAGTTTGCAGCAGCAGCAGTGGCTGTGGATCACAGCTCTTGGAGTTAATTAAGGTACTTGAAGTATCAAAATAAAGCAGTTTTTGATATCAGCAGCATCACAGCCTGAAACTACAGGAGCAACACTCAAACATGGAGCTGGATTTTTACTTGGACTGACTGAAGTGACTCACCGCAGCCTCACTAAAGGGTGCGTTGAAAGTCAGGAAAAGCCTTTACCATTGTGAAAACATTTATATAGAAACTTATTCAGGTAAGGTCTTAAGATAGCAAATATACCAACAGCAAAATGTTATTTACTGTAAAGTGATTCAAGAGTTTGAGACCCAGGTGAAAGCTAAAGGCCTCAACGCCCTTGATTTTATTTCTTTTTATTTCAGTCTTTATCATGTCTTTTACACCAATGCAAATGGTTTTTATCTTTCTATCTTATGATTTTGAGTTTATTTTGCTGCCCTGTTTGAAGCACTTTGTAACTTCAGTTTTGAAAAGCACTCTGCAAAAGATTATATTGTGTCTGAAGTGGAAATCTGACATGTTTTTGTACAGTTTTTGTTAAACAATGAAGATACAAGATGTTATATAGTGAGCTTTAGAGGCAGATCCAGGCTAGCTTCTTTCCCCCTGCGTTATGTCTCTGTGCTAAGCTAAGTTAACATAATTAGTTTCAATCACTCTTCTCATCTAACTCTCTGCACGAGAGTAATGCATATTTCTAAAAAAATTTGGAAGTATTCTTGTAATGGGTCTAGTTGTTTTCCTGCTCCACTCCACAGCATGTCACTGAATTAGCATTTTTGCAACGGGACAAAAGACTAAAAATAAAACATGCGGCCTCTCTCAGCAGAGCTTCTCTTTGAAATGGAAATACAGTACAGTACATACTCTACCAAACAATGCAAGGATTGTTTACATTAACCTCCACTCTCTCGCCGGTCCACAACATGGTGCCTGCTATAACCTTTCATTATAGTTTCTCCTCTGTTTTGTCTCTACATGTGTTAATATTGCAGACGTCATGAACAAAACCTGCCTGGAAATATGAACAGCTGTTTTATACGGAGATTAGCTTCATTTCATAACCAAGGTTTTAATTTTTGTATTTTTTTTTTAATTTTAACTCCTGCAGTTAATGTGACTTGTTTACTATGAGTGGATGTCAGTGACTCTGTATTATCAGCTTCCAGCTCTTATCTCTGTGATTATGTGCATGCTGATGCTCCCACACACTGTTTACCGCTCTGATCTGAACTGATCCAATGCATGGCCTCAATTTGTTTCCCCCAAATTATTGACAGATTCTTGACTGAATTAAAACTCTTATCAGAATGATGATGATGATGATGATGATGATGATGCCATTTGCATAACACTGTAATTCTATTTCACTGTGTAACAAAAATGCAGGCTGTATTAAATATAGGCTATGAACATCTTTATATTAAAACATTTGGCTTTAATCAGAAAAACTAAATCAAACCTTATACAAAGAAAGATTAAGAGTGCATGTGGCAGCGCAGTACGTGTTATATGAGATTGGTTTGTTACTCCTGGTAACCACAGGTGCTGGTGAACGCTACACCGTCGTCGATGAGGAAGACGGGTGTTCTCTTACTGATGTAGACAGAGAAAGCTGCGACTAGAAAAGCAGAAAGAGGATCTGTCTCTGAAATATTGATGAGACAATCGCCTTTTTCTGCTGCAAGAGAGAACGAGGGAAACGTCTCTTGTCATGGTGTTTATGCTTCTGTATGCTTCTTTAAAAAAGTTTTGCTCCTCATAAGCACTGGCTTCAGAGTGGTGAAATGAATATTGCCTTATCAAAATCTCCCACGCTGCCACTCCAAAGACTCTCAAACTGTCACGTTCAAACAAAGTGAAAGAGAGCTCACTCCCACAGAATCTGACTCCAGGCTGTCCAGCTCATTTTACACCGACACAGCACGCAGGCCCTTTGTCTGATTGAGGAGAGACCTCAGCGTCATTAACTGTCTTCACGTATCTTAAGCTGTATTTGAAACAGAATGGGACTGTTTACAATAGAACTGTAAAAGTGAGAAAAAGCAGACACGTAAAGCTACAACTGCAGCATCCACTGTGAAACAACTGTGATACACTGAAGGATGTTTAATCATATTTTGAAAAACTGTGCTCAAACGCTCCTTTTCTTTTCTGTCCTTTTGCTCATGCTGGAAACATTGATCTGCAGTGTTGAAGGAAAACCTTTTAGAGGACTAGAGGGCTTTCTGTCTTTCTGTTTTTTTTTTTTTTAGCTTAGTGCTGTAATTTCCAAACTGTAGTGCCTGTTCATCTGCATTTAAGCAAAAATAAAAAGATGTCATCAGAAAGCTCTGAGGCACATATGAGCATCTGTGAAGCTGAGATGTGTTAGAGAAAAATTCTTATCATCGGAGGTGAAGAAAGAGCGCCGGAGTCCAGGACGTCTTATGCTGAGGATGTTTATTGATGGGAGAAGAGGGATGTGTGAATACACTATTGCTTCATTAACCATGAAAAAGGAAACATGACTATATACGCCCAAGTGCTGATTCTTTGAACACCCAGCCACTTGATACTGACCATCCAAGGTCTGCTGTTATCAGCCCTGGCAGCAGCAGTATCAGCAGCAAACCACAGCTGCGGCCTCGCACTGACCTTTCACCCCGAGTCAGCCCTTCATTAGGTGGACAAGAGAAAAATTCCCTCACAAGATGAAAACGAGTAGAATTAAAAGATGTCAGTTACACTACAGGAATAATTTTCCATTATAACTAAAAGTCATGCAGTGAAAGTGTTATCTGAGTAAAACAAGTAATATTAGCAGAGCGTTACTTAAAGTAGTCACAGTGCAAGTGTTGCATTATCAAATATTGTATTATTATTATTATTATTAGTGATGCATGAATCTGTAAGTAGCATTTTACTGTTGTAGTTAGAGCTAATTTAACTATTTTATACAGACCCACTAACAGCAAGTCATATTTTATATAGGTTTCATACATAAAATCTTAATTAAAAGTAAAAAAAAAAAGAGCAGGATGAAAGTAATTTGCCATTGTGCCACCCATATCACACATAACAAACAACAAAGACTAGAATGTAGTCGGCTATACAGCTTTAACTATTTTCATTAATGTATTATATAACAATAACACCCTTTGTAAATTAATTTGAACAAAGTATTTAAGGATTCCACCCTGAGCTTCCTCCTGGTTTGGAAGAAGTACTCACATCCATAAGTAAAAGTACCAATATAACAATGTAGAAAAACTCTTATTACAAATCCTGCATTTAAAATTACACACTTAAGTATCCTCAGCTAAATGTATTGAAAGTATCAAAATTAAAAGTTTATGTTCTGCAGTGAAATGTCCTCTGTGACTGAAATCAATTCTATTCGACATTATTAGATTGTTAATACTGACGCATCAATGCATCATGCAGCATTTCACTGTTGTAGCTGCTTGAGGTTTTCAGTAAGTTTTAATTTCTTTATATGCAGTTAACTGTGTTGGATAGAATAACCAAATAAATCTGAGGGGTCGTGAGATGATTAATGGGAGACGAAAGAAAAAAGTTCTGATACATTAATCTACAATCCTATTTTTCAGACTTTGCTTCTAATCTTTTCTGTGTGCTTTGCTGTAAATAGTGAATATTTTTTGGGGTGTCACATTATTGAAATGAGGTTCGAAGGTGAAATGTCTCTAACAAAGTCATCATCTGAAAACATGACAGGAACCTGTTTTAGCAAGATGTTACAAGCCAGACACATCTGGAAAACCCTGTTTTATCTCTGATGACACAGTTTCTTTTGATTGTATTTTTTATTTCAAATGTCAGATGAATAGAGTGGAATAAACAGTATAAGACTTCGCCCTGAAAGGTGATCGAGTAGAAGTATAAAGTAGCATAAAATGAAATGAGTCAAATTACATATACCTTGAAATTAAGTATATTTCTTGAGTAAAATGCACATAGTTACTTCTCATCTAGTCTGAGAAAGAGTCACGTTAAGGTTAATGCTGCGGCCTCCTGGGTGTAACTCTAAACTTCATAACATGTACTGACACTAGAGGTCAGCAGTAACCACAGTCAGCTCTTTGTGAGGACATGTGTCACATAAATCATCACACCGCGAGGCAGATTCCCAAAAACAACACAATCCTTCAGTATCATCCTGTTCAATCAACACACCTGTCGCCAGTTAATGAACCTCAACCACACGGCAACAAAATTCCCACAGTGCCACAGGACACTCACAGACATGTAGATAATATTTAAAAGATAGCATGCCATTTCCTTGTGGTGTAATAACTGAATGCATATTCTCCAACTTATGATAATCAAATTTGCGGTTGTTATTTTTAAAGTAGGTGTTTGCTGAGGTTTTTATCTCTTGTACAGATCTCGCGTGACCTATAAGGAAAGTCAACCCTAAAAAAAACAAACAAAACAGCTATTTGCTTTTAAAGTAAATTTTATGGTTGGGTGTGTTTATTATTTTTATATCCCAAATGGAAATGAGCCAGACACTAAAACATCTTGGTGTCAGCTATTACAAATGATTCAAATTACTGCTACATTTATCATTACTATTTATTCACTTGATTTTTAAACTTAACTTGAATTTTTTAATAAGTTTTATGGCTTGAAATCAGTGAGCAGACATTACTGTTTTCATTGACTTATCTTTTTAAATGACCTCACACTAACTTGATGTGTGCCTAATTACACCCTTTCAGTTTTTTTACTTTCTGAAGCGTTACATGTAAGTCCCTCAGGAGTGCAAAAGTTTCTTTCTAGACTCATCATTTTGTGATATTTTGGGAAAACATTCATTGGTTTTTATCAGCTAAAGTTGCTTTCCATTACTAGTCAGAAGGTTTAATTAATGCAACATCTAGACAGTGTTATATAATTCAAGGCAGTGGAGCACGGTTCAAAAGAAAATTTTAAAAATTGGAAATTAATTCTGATGTATTTCAAGACAACACAGGCAAAAAGGGATGAAAAATAAGTGAAGAAATTTAAATGAAATACAGATTTATGCATATACATTTCTTTCCTTAGATAACATTTTAAACAGCCCCTCCCTACTGAGAGAGTTCATAAGGATGTGTTTGCAGGGTGGATGGTGAATTAAAACAGTCGTTTGCAGAGGTGTGTCAGACAGAGCTGAAACAGTGGGTGGGGCCTACTCATTTATTCTGCTCAGTCCTAATTAGTGCAGAAGTAACTCTGTATGCCACAGGCCTGAAATATATATAATTCTATGATGTTTTACACATTTGTCTGTGTATTATCACGTGAGAATTGTGTTCTGAACTGAAAATAACTATCACACAGTCATATCCTTTCACCTCAAGACTGACATCATATCTCCACTTGATGCTTTTAACTCATGTTTCTCTCAGTGAGATTTGACACCTGTACACCAGAACATACAGGGATAAGTTTACCTGCAAAGTTAAACAGCTCGAGTTATAGTTCAAGCCCACCTTTTCTTAGCAGATATTTACCCTCTGGCTTATTTCATATAAAGAGCAATTATGACAAATCTTACAAGAAAAAGAAAGAGCAAGAAGATAAAATGTCATTAAACATGCAATATTAGTAATTACGTGATGATTGTTGAGCCTTCGTTTGCTTTCCCGAGAACATGTAGCTGAATTTATATGTGCTACTTTACTTTTAGGTAGAGACACCACACAGGTGCATGGTCCATTAAAAAATAAAGTTTATTGAGCCCTGTTTGAAGCTCGGATACCGTATCCTTGCTCAGGCAGACATTTAGGCAATATCTCCAGGAGAAAATAGGAAGCACTATGGGTGTAAAATGTGGACAACCAAAGCATTCAAAATGAATTACCGGTAAATACATACAAAAAAAGAATGAAATAAATACTTAAAGAAAGATCAAATACAAAAACTATGTGATTGTAAAATAATCCAGTTAGTCTGGAAATGAAATGTTATGTCATCCTATTTTCTTTCAAAATAAAAGTTTATTCCATGTAATTTTTATTATTGTTTTTTGTGTTAATTTTTTATGTCGAGACTCTTTGACAATATCTATTAAGAATGGTAAATAAAAACAGACTGTGATATTTAAAAAGCTGTTAAAACTAAATAACAGGACTGAGAGTCCACAGACATGCCAGCAACGCTGTGAGAATGTACTTGAACACAGGCGTGTTGTAATCTAAGTGTTAACATCAGCATGATCCCAATGATAATACTAGCATGTTCATGTTAAGCAGTATTAACATGTGTGTTAGAGGTTAGCATGTATGAACATTTGCCAATTAGCACACAAAGTGCAGCTGAGGCTGATGGGAATGCCTTTAGATTTGCAGGGATCTGGTTATAAACCAAAGAATCTGACAAACTTAAACATTGAACTGATGGCACTACATGAAAATAAGGAGATCACCAAAGTTATTACAGTTCATCCTGGGAGGGATATGAATGTCAGGGCAATCAAATAATTGGGTTGCACTGAAATATCAAAACAAAGTGTTATGGAGATGCTAGGATGGCAAAAACTGTATTAGATTATTATATAATTTCATGGTTATATGATATGTTCTGTATGCATGTGTGATTATATATTCCACTCTCTATTTATTTTATTTTGAACACTTTGGGTCTCCACAATAAAACATCCACAACATAAAATGCAATATACAGCAGTATATACCAGAGTTGAAAAAATAAAATATAAAGCAGGGCTCTTTAGCAGTGAAACCAAGTTACACCATGAATAAAAATAGATAAAAAGTGGCATTATAAACACAGTCACAGCAGAGTCTTAAGGGTCCTCTTATAGGTTTTCACCCTTGAATCAGATAAGAAAAAAAAAAGAGTGCCTGTCCTGTGGTCGATGGGTTATGGGAGCTGACTCACTGACTGTGTGCATAACAACCAGGGCCAAACCCAAAAAAGAAGCAAATCAATCGTGACCACACGTTCAACTGTGGCAGAAAAACTGGCTCTAATTCAAACAGAGACCATGGTCAAGATGAGCGAAACGAAAAGACAAAACAAATGTAGCTGTGGGCGATGGGCGTTTTCATGAAGCTTATATGTAAGAGTTATCAGTTCTATCTGTTTGCTGAAGTGAGCGTAGGATAATTGGGAATCACATTGTGGAAAAATAAACAGGCAGATCATGCAAATGAAAAGGCAGTTCATTTAATTTTTTTCTGGCCGTGTGATTGTGCAGCAGGAAAAAGCCTCAGCAGCCACATTGTTTTGCCTCTTCCTCTCGGCCCATGCACAGATAAGCCTTCGCGCAGCAGCTGCCAGCTGTTACTTTGGTCTTGGCATTGGAAGTGTGTACCATTGGGGTTGGTCAGTGCACGTGTTCTCTGTCACCTTTTCATCTTGGGTTTAGGTGTTCAAGTGCATGGTGAGATAGCGTGTCCTTTTAATTTTGTAAGTTTCCATCTCCTCCTCCTCCTCCCCCTCCTCTCAGTCTGCTGCAGTCTCATACTGGATGAACAAACTGGTACACCAGTCTCTGAGACACGTCAGGCTTGCGGATGATGCCCTTCTTGTAGTACTGACGTATGGAGCGGCTCAGCTTGTCATAGTTCATCGCAGGTCGATTCTTTCTGAGTCCCCACAGTCTCGCGACGTGGGCCGAGTCTTCAATTTTAAAAATACCTGGTGGGAGTCACAGGAGATTTGACATTTGTAACAACATGCCACAAAACGTATAAAAGAGACAGTGCTGACATTTTATATTCGCTCATAAAGAGAGCGACTTGGAGATTAGTCAACCACTTGCATGCATATTTCTTTTATTTCTTTTATTTTACAGTATTTACAGTTTCATTTAGAGTAAACTCCAAGGACAAGAAGGCTTTTTTGTTTTTTTTAACAAAATGCTTTTAGAAACAAATTATTTTAGCATTAATTGTGCTGTTGTGCTAAAAATATGCTACAAAACATAGGCTACCGTAATATTGTACTAGAATTTTTTTAATTCATTGCACTGTTGTGTGCAAGTATATTGAATTTAAATTGTACATTTCTGAGGAAAAATGTGGCACTTCTGAAATTTGCTAATAGAATATTTGATTGTAATACGTTGATTCTTTGGATCTTTTGAAACAATGTTAATGAGGGGAAAATAATTAGAAGCAGCTGTTGTTGAAATTGAGGCACTTGAGGAGTTGAAGTATCAGCTGAAGCTCTGAAAAAGGTTCACGTCTCAGACAAAGTGTGAAGTGCAACGGGGTCATTCATTTGAAGTCATACAACTTTTTGCTCTGTTTTTGGTCTCCACCACCTGAAGGAAATATCTGGCTCTTGAGCTGCGAAATGTTCCACTATGTTCAGGAGCTTGTCGCTAACTGTGTCTGTCTGCTGTTTGGTGCTGAGCAGGTAGAGAACAGTGGGTGGTGAGATTGAACCAAGAGAGTGGGCTGCTCCGTCATCACCATCATGCAGTGCGTGACTCCGCCTAACGCCTGGCTAATATCAAACTGGACAGAGAGGCGGGGCATTTTGAAAACTCTCCATAAAACTCAGAGAATTCTCTTTCGGTTCATCACTATACAAATGATCCCTTTGACAACGTTTTTCACGCTGTCATTTGACACATTGTTATTGTGAAATATCAGTTACAACCGCTTTAAAGAGTAAGAGATGCAAGCAGTTGGCATGTAGAGAGAGAAAGCAGAGGAGAAGCCAGCTACAGTCAAAATGATTAAAGCTAAAGTTTTAAATTTCATTTGAAGTGTGCACTCTGAACTGTGAGTGGATGGGAAATTAATGATCATAACATATATTTTAATTTAAATTTCTATGTTGTTTTTGCTTTCATTGCAACATCCTCTAAAATAAAAAAAAATTCTGTTCCCAGATTTTTTTTTAGAAAACTGATGGATATTTAAAACAGTGTGGATTAAAATGGCTGGAGATGAAGTGCACATGACAGTAAAAAGTGAGGTTACCTTTTTCTTTATTGAGCCAGCGGATGCAGCGTCCATAGCTGTGAGGTTTGAGCAGGAGCTCTCTGAGGAACTGCCACAGATGAATAGGCTGACCCGAACAGGACGAATCTGCTTCAGACCAAAGCTCCTCACTGCCTACGCAACAAAGCAACAACATTCGGTTGTGATTCACTGAGAAAAGACACATTTTATGTGGCACAAAAAGCCCAGTGTCCAGTGTCTTCTTGTCACAGTGTGTATAAATTGAAAGTACTTCTGCGCATTAGATTTTTTTTGCCTGACTTTGTGTGTATGCACCTTTCATTTATTGTAGTTTGAAAAACAAACCTACCTGTAGTTTTCGTATCTCCAGCTGAACACCTCTCTTTCATCCAGGCAGCTGGAAGTAAAAGAGAGACGAATATTCAATTTAAAAACAAGCTTTTACTTTAAATGAATTCATGCTTATACATCTTACACCTACTCAAACATATTCATAAACGCATTAACACACGCATGCACACAAATTCAAAAGTTCAAAACAGCTAAACATTAGGCAATACAATCATTGTATAAGGTGCAGCAATCTATGAAGAACTTGAATAAATATCACACCCTTACCTGACTTCCATATGTCCAGGTGTGCGTGCAGCGTGTCGCCACACTGCGGCGAACGCTGGCGAAACTCCTCCTCGCTCATGGCACAAAGGTCCTTTCCTGTCAGCTCCTGGAAGGACTTTCCTGCGTGGGGCAACCTGTACAGATGTTCAGTCCACAGCAGCCACTTCTGCACATTTCCTGTGCTCCACTCTATGGGGTCTAGGAAAACAAAGAAAGATATGAAAGCGGTGAGAAAAGTCCCACCTGCCACTGCAATAAATGACCTTGTTTGGACTCGTTTGTCCAGTGAGATTATTGTCATATTGAGTCACGTTAATCAGTTAAATTCCCAATTTAGTGGGTTTCGTTTGGGTATGTTTACACATAATAACACACAAGGTGGTCATACTTTAATGGCACAGCAATCCTGAACAGCAGAACAGATGACTGGGGATCGTATTGGTTTATGACAGCCAGAACAATACATAATGCTTCCTGTGTTTGCTTTGTGAGCATGAGAGACCTCGCCCTTAAGACTGTGTACACGTATACTGGCAGGAAGGAGCCATCACTGTCACAACCCAAGAAACCTCATGCAAAGGTCAGGATTAAACATATCCTGGAGCAGGCAAACACAGCTTTGCGTCAGTAAGGATATGATTTAAGAGATCTGTCATCCTGCCTGGGCTATCCACACAAATATGTGTTGATTTTGGGAGTAAGAACCAGCGGCTTAAACATCTCTGAATCAATATTCTTATACCTGCAAATAACTGGCAACATTTTGGAGACATGAAAAATGCCTTGTATGCTTTAAAGATTTGTTTCTTTGTCAGTTATATGTCTTGATACTGTAACACCCTGCTTGAGTTTGAGTAACTACAGTAGCAGGTGTGTTGGACGGCAGCCTACCTGGGGTGATATTGAGCAGTTTGCAGGCTGTTTCAATGTCCTTCAGAACCTCTCCCACCACCATGCTCTGCACCTGCTCCAGAGACCGCTCCTCCTCCTGGCCCTCCAGCCCCGGAGAGAGTCCCTGTTCCTGGCTATCAATGACGGGGCACTGCTCTGGCTCTTCCTGGGGCTCCATGTGAGTCATGGGTACAGCCAGTGTTGGGGAGGCCTCTGAAACTTTCACTAGCCATGCTGCATCTTCAGTGAGAAGCATGTCGAAGCAGGAGAGGTAGAGGCCTGGCATGCCACGCTCCAGAGCTTCCATGTTTGGTTTGGTCTCCCCCATGTCCCAAGGGTCTCCAGAGCCCCTGTTTCGCTCCAGAATGGCGAGGGAGTCCTCTGTCATCCCAATCCGGGACCCGTACACTGTGCCATCCGATAAACTGCCCACTGAGTTTGACATAACTGGTACCTGAAGATGAAGGAAACAAGCCACGTGAAATTTTTTCTAACCTGCGACCAGCACATGCGTGAGCCATTTAAACTTTTTAAAGTTTCCTTTCAGCATTGCAAAAAATTAGTTAAAATATTGTCAAATCATCATGAATAGTGGGAGATCATAAGCACTTCCACGGACGAGAAAAGTAGTTGAAGGTGAATATATCATTTAAATATGCAGAGGACAAGACCTTGTTAATGAAAATCCTGTCTGACAAAGTTTTGCAACATTCAAGCAGTTCAACATCACTTAGATTAAAATGATTTCATGATTTAAGACAAAAAGACAAATACCTTTACCAACAGCTCCTGTCTTACAATTCTTTGGCTGCTAAACCAGCATTTGTTTTAGCTTTGTAATAAGAGCTCCATCAGAGTGGCTGCAAGCAAGAATCCCTTTTTCCTAACGTGTTGTGAGCAGAACTGTGGTGAGACCGTGCTGTCGTCGCTCTATAAGAACCCCAAGCCTAATGGAGATACCAGGAAAATGACTCTCAACAGAGTTAAAACACACACAGCGCTGACAGGCATGGGGCAAAATGGATTTGACTGAGTCTCTTATTTGTGGGTCAGTGGCCCAGAATGGCTGATGTCTTGGGGGTAGGTGACTCGTATTGAGACCTGAAGCAGCTCCGCCGCCTGCCTTGGCTTTCAAGGTGCCGTCTCTGCAGCCCTCTGTCTCCACTGTCAGCTGGAGATTTTAATCAAATGGAAGTTAGATAATGTGGAGAAGAGTGTGCACAAAATCTGCACAAAACCACATGTGCAAAAAAAAAAAAAAAAGAAAAAGTGTGTGTTTTATGAAGATTGGAAAGATAGGTGCGACAGCTTTTTTTAAGCAGGAAATTGCCATCATAAGTCTTCATTTATGGATGTCAGCTGTAGCACAAGTGCTATAATCTCAGGGCGAATTCGCATATGGCACGCATAATGTGCACCTGCCACAGCTGGCATATGGGAAGGCACACGGCCGTCATACACACACACACACACACACACACACACACACACACACACACCAGGTTATCAGTGGTTGTAGAGGATGCCACAGTAAAGGAAGTGTGCTTCTACAGAGCACATGTTCAAGGAGAGTCACGGCTTTGTTTGTCAAGATAAAAAAGACATTAAAGACTCATAAAAACTTGTCGATTGATTGTCTACACCCATCAGCCTAAATCATCTTAAACCTTTATTATAGAGAAAAGGTGTCTACACACTTTTAAGAACCAATTCATTCCAGCTCCAAAAGGTCATATACTATGTTTGCATTTTGGATTTAAGAGCACAAGTTTCTTTTTTCTTTTTTCTGAAGGGGACATTAATTGTAAAGCTGTTAACAACTGTTGAGAAAATACTTTTTTTCTCTCTCTTACCAAACTTCCCCAAAGATTAATGAAGTTATCTTCCCTGCCCCCCAAAAAAAGATTCCCTCTTCTAGTCTTTGGTCCTCGACCCCCCACTGTAAAACCTCCCCAGTCTTGCTTTTATCTCCAAACTTCTCGTAAACTATAACCCACTCTCCCTTTCTCTCCATCAGGAGTCAGATTAAAAGCCACTGGTATCCCTGCCTGGCTGCTGCGTGTTAACTCTGCTCTGTAACAGCTTGCACTAAGCCCATTAGCAAAGCAAATTTAGCCATATTACCTTCTTCCAAAAGGAAGAGGGGGCACAAGAAAAAGACACAAACACCCACCCCCGGGGAGAGGGATTAAGACCCTGACTGATCTCTAAATGAGTTTGGTCAAGTCGCTGATATTCATTTCAGGAGCATTAGAGCTTGCTCCATTTACTCAGCAAAGTCAGCCTTTGACACCGAAGGAAAAGGACTCAGTACCGCAGGCATCCACGCTGGGAACCATCTCTTCTACATGCTTGGTCTCATTTAACATGAAGATGGTGATTATTTGAGGTTCCTGTTATTGACTGAAGCTGTGTTATCACTCTTTCTTTTTGTGTGTGCAAAAATCTAAATCAAACTAATGAACAATGGCCTAAAGTTAAAGAGCTTTTGATGCCTGAGATACCACAAAAAAAAAAGTCCTCACTTCCGAACCCTTTGCTTAAATAAAAGTATTATAAGTTTCAGACCAATACAACCAATCTAGCTTAAAATTAACCTTTTACCCCATTCATCATTGTTGCTGAAACAGTTTTGTGACAGAAGTCGGCCAAGTGTTTAGATTGAAGTTAATGAGTAGTGATTAAAACAACCAAAAAGTGTACTCTTTCAAAAGTGTGTTTAACCTGGAGGATTCAATCCTAGTCGGAGAAAAAAGAAAATGTCACATGTAGAGAAGATTTGACAATATCTATCTAAAACTGACCAAAACATTTGAGTGCTCTGCTCATCACAAAAAAAAGTCCTGTGTTGTTCGAGCCTGGAGTTAAAGGTGTGACTATTTGCCATATGAACATTAAAGAGATGAAAAGAGGGAAACTTGGACCAACTAAGGAAGTCATTGTTCCGTGAACAAAGAAAAAAGAAGGAGTTTCATCATTATGTTGAGCTACTTTTCTCACTGTGACTATTGTTGGAAAGAAAGCCTGCAGGGTGGAGAGAATGAATTGGATGTTATTTTATGGCAGCAGTGACATGTGTAGGTGCTGTGTTCACATCATAAAGTAGGTTTAGGTGTAGTAGTAGTCTAGTTTTAGGTTTTTTGCTACTTTTATGGATTGCAAATAAAGGTGGATTTGTGACAGTGCCTTTCATTTTCTATTGCTATTGACAATCTGTGTAGTTTACAGACCATTACACAAATTTCTCCAGTTTTTATTAGGTTTCATTATATTCTTTATGTTTTATTATATTCTTTATTTTTTCCACCACTGAGCAGGTTTTAATAACTGCCAGTGGGGGATGTTGAGACACTTGGTGATTAATTTCTACTGTTAGTCAGGTGCACTGGCATTATACCAATATCTTAGGAAACACTAAAACATTTCAAATGTTTTTGCTGTTGGTACTAATTAATTTTGACAAAGAGCTGTATTTACAGTTAATGATGCAGATGATAAACTTCATACAATTGATTGGACCTGAAGATTGGTGGCATAACCTGTCCAGATGGAAAAAATAAACCTGTCACCTGTTTTTTTTGTGCAGAGAAATTGCAGAGATAGTGAAGATACGGAGACTCTCACTATGGAGCCTAAGGCATGTGCTGATGCAGCTGGATCCAAACTGCTGATTGTGAGAAGATTAGAAAGAGCAGGTTTTTAAATTGTAGTTTTAAAAGTTACACAAAAATATGTCAATAGCAAATTAATTTACAAGTAATTTGCAATATAAAATACATTTAGAAGGAAACGTAATGCTGTAATTCATTCAATAAGAAGTTGCCTCTGAACACGATCCAGCCAGCAATTATGTTTGACACCACAATGTAATTTGGAAAACCTTTTAATCTGTGTGAACTGAACTTTAAACTAGCTATTATGAAGTGTGAACTTGCACAACGCTGACCATAGCTCACTGTGTCACAAAGTACATGAACGAATGTAAACACAGTCACTGTGTTACAATTATCAACTATAAATCAAATTGTTTGCCATAGTCGCCTGCAGTGGGACTCACGTTAACGCCTTGTGTGGACTATAAATCTGGCTTAAAGGAACTCTTTGTAAATTTTGCTATTTCTACATCGCTAATGCAGGCATTACCAGTCTAGAAGGAACGTTGTGAATTGAGCATCAAACTTCATTCCTTTACTCGCCCTAGAGTTGTCTCCAACCCTCTTGTTTTGCTTCTATTTATGTCACTTCTTTCACTAAAGTTAGCGTGCCAAACATGTCTTTTGCCAATACCGAGTCACTGTAGCATCCAGATTGCCCTGAAGAAGTTGCGCTGCTAGTTCTGAATATTGTATTTATTTTCCCCCGGTAATCAAATTTACAATTCAATCCACCAGCTTATGCTGGATATCAGTGACAAATCTTTTCATTATCATTGTGGTTTTTGATCTGAAACCACCAACAATCCCTCAGACCTCACCACATTTTGTTTTTTATCTTTCTGAGTGAAAGCTAATATGTAATTTCACATATACAGAAACAAGAAAAACAGGTAAGTATAACTATGATACAGGGCAAACAAAGAAAACAACAATGAATAGCATGAATAATATAAGCTTTTCATCCATCTCTGGGTCCAATCTGTCAACAAGAGGATTTACACTGATATGCTTTTGTTTTCAATCAAAGTTATAGCTGTCAACTTACCAATGACATTAAACCCAGTTGTCTTCTTTATTGCTGTGACCAAGCAAAATTGCAAAACTAAGAGTGACAACTTAACATTTTTGTGTTTTCAAACTCCCTGTTTTCTTAAATCTGCTCTAACAACTGTCTTGTGTTGTTTTTGATACTCAGTGGTGAAGCTGAAGTTTGTTCACTCTGTTAAAATTGAAGTTCCTAACTGTGAAACTGAATACTAACCAAAATTCTGGCCATAGATCAGATTATTTATATTGCTTTAGATATACATTAATTCAATTGCACAGAGGATGCCTTTTATTTTCTCTGGAAGATAAGATGATGGTATTATCAACATCAGAAATAGAAAAGTTGGACATCTGTGCTATTAAAATGTTCACAGTAATGTGTGTATGAAAATACACCTGGTGTCATTTCATCCTTTAAATAACAATAATGATAATAATAGAAAATAAACACTATATTTCTTCTTAAGTCACACATCAGATATGTTAGACATTGTGTAAGTCAGGGTCTTCTTACCGAGACAAAGATGCTCTGATGGCCAGAGGTAGAGACTTCACTGGATGACGGTAGATGCAGTACAGCTCTGGTTCTGTTCAGGACGAAAGATGACCTTTTGTCCCGTTTCTGATCAACCCTCGCCTCAGACGGGACGCCCGGGTGCTACTTGAGGACAGAGGTGCTGCAGACAGAAGGCACCTTTAAATCTGTTTCCCCCCCCGATGACTGTCACAGAGCCCCCAGTCCGAGGCCTCGGACCCTCCCAGGCTTTTTGGTAGAATTACAATTAACCTGGAAGTCACAGCCTAAAGCACAACTGCAAACTAAACTTTGTAGTGAAAGCACCTGCTGGGGGTGTGTACAAAGTGAGAAAGAGCCAGGGTAAGTGACTGGGTGAGTGAGTGCAAAGGAATTCCAGCACCATTGACTGCAATTTATATTTATAGGGAAGTTGTGTTTACTTATGCACACAACCCAGTGAATGTGTGTAGTGTGTGTGTGTGTGTGTGTGTGAGTCTGAAGTGCCATGTGTCTTGCAGATTAGCTCAGACCTCCTCAAACACTACTAGTTGACCTCAGAGCTTAGGTGACAGACAATTCAAAGCGATAAGAGACTAAAGAGTTTTATCACTTTGAAAAAAAACTTTATAAGAAAATGAAAGGTTTTCTAGTTACCACTCTTGCTTCACAGCTGAATGTTTCCAGGTGCGGTGGTGGAAAGTAACTGAGTAACATTTTAATCAAGTACTGAAGAACATATTTGAGGAATATTTTCATTACTTTATCCTAGTAGTAGTAGTAGTAGTAGAAGAGTAGTATATTTATGTGAGAGCTATAGCTATACATGTTACTTTTTTCAGATTAAGATTTTACATTAAAAATCATAAAACATATAATTTCACAACTTCTCAGATTTATCCGGTGACCCTCAGGAGGAGCCCGACCAACAGGTGAGGAACCCGTGTAGTGAACTGACTGTACATGAGGTAGTTAAAATTAACTCAACTTACACATCTAACAATTTCATATACATTGTTATACATATACTACTGCAGAATGAGTTTTTTCATTTTTAATTTTGCTGATATTACTGTTACTATTATTTAAGTAAGATTTTGAATGCAGGACTTGTGATGGAGTATTTCTACATTATGGTGTTGGTACTTTTGCGAATGTGAAGGATCTGAGTACATCTTCCACCAACCTGTCCAGGTTTAAATCATCCCTTTTTGGTGTTTGTGCGTTTCTCCACATGCTGGTTTCACAGCGCAGAGGCAGACTCAGGTGACCTGCAGCTACAGGTAATAAACAGATGGAGCCACTGCTTAGACAATATGAGAAAAACATTAATCACCTCACACTTAAGTTACTAATATTTGTCAAGGAAACTTTAAGATAAAGAGTGACTCGTGACTTAAGTATTAACTTATAATGTGGATCATTTGCAGCCACATTATAAGCTTATACTGAAAGAATAGGTTCACAGTCTGTCTTAATAGGATACTAAAGAGATTTCTTTATAAAGTGTGTGTTTGTTTGTTTTTATTCACTAAGATAATCCATTCACCATCAGTGCTGCTGTCTGTCCTGAGAGCTGAGCAGTGTAAGTCAAAACACCAGAGGGTGTGCCTGGCTTTTAATAATGTGGCTGATGGAGGTGGAGATAAAATTAACTGCTTTATATACTGTTGGGAACGTTTACAGTCCAAAGTAAATAGTAATTATATGTGTTTTTATAGCTAATTATATAATCCCCTCTTAAATGTGGTGAAGTATGGTCCCCTGTTGACTTAGATTCATCATCCTTCATAGTCACTGTGGTCATCTTGAAACAGCGACAAGTTTTAACATTGGAAAAAAAAAAAAAAGAATTCAAACCATTGAGCAACTCGATCTATTTCTCTGCTGTCATCAGCTGAGCTCAGTCACTCTGGTGTCTATAGCGTAAAATCCAGCCAATAATCAATGAATATACATGGAGTGTCAATATTACATAGATAAAGTGAAAACAAAGACATGATTTTGGGAAATCGAATCATGTTGTTTTCATTAGTTCTCAAGTATAAACACATTGACCATATCACACATCACGTCTTCATCAGCAGATTGTTGATGTAGTTTGATTCAAAAATAAGGAGTACTTGAGAATTTCAGTTTTATCTTTAACATTATGACATTTATGTTACATTATAAAGTCTATGAGACTAAGGATTGATACGTTTCCTTTGTTTTTTTGCCTCCTTTACAGTTATTTCCCTGCAACACGCATGTAAGAAAGTGCCTGTATTTCAGTTGCATTTCAGCATGTGTGATATCATGACTAACAATAAGACCTAAAGAAATCAAGCACATATATATTAGCACGAATATTGATTTATGTGGTCAGAGAAACTGTCGTCAGCACCATATCTCACCTCTGAAACAGGCATTATTCCCCTTTATTTAGAGCTAGTGAATCTTAACCACAAATACGGCCTATGTATTTCTGTTTGCTGACTGCACAGTGATGCATTGTAGTTAAAAAAACTGTTTCCTTTGGGGGGGGGGGGGGGGGGGGGGGGGGGGCATTACGTAATTTAAGCCTGTTTGAACAATGTGCCTCTGTCAAAAGCAAAGAAATAACAGGTGTTTGTGAAAAGGCTTTGAAAGAAAATTAGCAAAACGGTGGTCACCCACAACAATAAAGGTACTCTAAGACGACTGTTTATCTAATCTTTCCCCTCTAATCTCGCTATTAATTCACCATGTAAGTTGCTAAATGGCCAGTCTTCTGATAGCACGCACTAAAGCTTAAAGTTTCTTTTTCTTTTTCAGGTTCAGGACTTGTTTTCTATTCTTCCATTTCCTATGCAGGCGCTGTGAGTTTGATATGGTTCGCCACAATGTGAATGGACTAATTGTGAGATACAGAGAGGGTGTGCACAAACTGCGTCAAGACTTCTTAGGAGCTGAGTGTTTGTAGACACACCAAATCAAACCGTGAGCGACGACCAGCTCCTTTCATTGGACAATTCGGCATGAAATTGGATATGAATGTGTGTACCTGCGTGCGTGCTTATGCATGAATGCATGTGAGTGTTTCATACATACAGAATGAGTGGAGAGTATGGTGGACGCATATGTTTGTGTAGCATGTATACACATTCAAGCTGAAAATATAGGACATGGTACACTATTTAATTGGCTTGTTATTAAAACTGAATATACTGTAATATCTTAAATGTGTTTGCTCATATATATAAAAAATAATTGCAGATATCTATGACGAGAAAACGTCTGTTTGCTTTTGGCTTTACCCACATCCACTCCGTGAGCAAAATTTGCATGGCAGTTTCTTCAACTAGTGTTTGACCTTTTCATTGGCTCCAGAACAAGATTCTCATGGTTGAAAGACGATGCACTAAAGGAAGCTAACAGAGTGGAATTCAAATAAGAAGTCACAATTGTGACACTGTGATCTTGATATGAGTAATGATTGCGCAGGTGTCCCCACCGTAAGCAGATGTCAGTGATCCACCTGAGGTGTCTTAGCAAAGTCAATAAACACCAGTAGTTGGCCTCAGTGTCATCTTTAGTGAATAAGTGTCATATTATCTGATTATGAGGTGAGGTACCTTCTCTTATTTTACAACAGCTCTTTTGAAAAGTTTGGAAAAATATAATACAACCTACTTGTACTACCACATGTGAGGCACACTTCACAATAAAGGCCTAATTTGTTGAGTGCAACTAAAAACACTTCAACAGTGTAACAGTGAGTAATGGCGCCATATTAAATTACTTCATCTTGGAAACAGAGAGAGGTTTGTCAACAGCTATGCATTCAACTGCTGTTAATCCTCACAAGGACAGTTATTAGGTCAGGTTACGGTCCATTTCCCATGATCAGCCGGGCAGCGTGCCAAAGTATTATTCTGCTTGTAAAACAGTTAGCGCTGCAGAGGCATGTCTGATCCTGCAGATGTACGAAAACCAACAGATGCGAGGGCAAAAGATGGTGTGGGATGTTATGTAATGAAGCACTGAAGAGGCATAGAAGCTCAAGCTGAGAAGGAACGGACATGAAATGAATTGGCAGAAAGTTTTAATCCAAGACTTTTTTTGTGTTTTTGACCTGCACATGGGTGAAGCTTGGTCAATACCAATACTAGCAGAAGAGCCAACATAGAAGTGAGATGGTGGACAGCGAATATACAGCCATATTAGCATTCCTGTAGAGTTGTGTTTCTGGCTTTTTATGCTGAGTTTCCCATTGAATGTACAATTACTCCAGTATTAAGTCTCCCTTTAGCTCTATTTTGGTCTCCACCAACTCCTGAGAAAAATATCTGACTCTTTAGCTGCTAAATGGTCCATTATATTCACAGGCCAGTCTGTCAACCTTTTGGTGCTGGGCAGGTAGTGTGCACAGTGGACTTTTAGAGCTTGATGAGAGCAGTGAGAGAGAACCACAATAACACATTTGTGGGCTATAAAACTAAAACAATGAGGCTAAAAATCTCCATAGAGCTGATGGGAACTGCACAGCCAAGTGATAATTCTCTGTTGGTTGTGACACATTTCATATACAACTATAATCCATTGCTTTATAAAAAAAAAATATATATATATATATATATATATATATATATATATATATATGTATAATACAATTATAGACACTTTTATTATATCAATAAGAAAAGTAAAAAAGAATCAGCCTAAAAACAAATAGTGCCTATCAATCGTTTTAGTCTTCTGACATCCATGTTCACTCATGGCTGTAATGTACAGTGACGTCTGTCATGTGTTGAAGTATTGATGTTTTCTTCCTTGATTAACTCCTATGACTAATTTTCACTTTATATTTGCTACATTTAAAGCTTAGATTTTGCAGTGGGTTATATTATGGTTATTACACATTGTATATGGCTGTGTTTGGTGGAATATGGTGCAACACTAAAGCCATTACAATTACTGCAGCTGGAGATGTGCGTCATATTCTGCTATTGAAAATGTTAATCAGGTTTGTTTGATTGACAGTGCCAACACAGTCAAATTCAATTCTTTATGCAGTTTTATCTTATTGGGTTGGTTTATATTTTCCATTGCAATGGTATTCTTTTAAACATGAGTAAAAGGTGAGGTAGGTAAGCTTCAAATCATGTTCACTCTGTTAGGTTGTTAAATTACATTTCTTCAAGCTTGTCTCTTTTTCCATTTCTTTACACAGCAGTCAAGCTTTTACTGAATCGAAACTTTGCACGTCACCAAAGCAGAGCACTGTGTCAGCAAAACAATCCTGAAGCAACTGAACCAGTAGGTGGTGTGAGGCTGGTGCTGCACGCAGGAATAGAAACATCCAGAAAGCACAGTCTCTTCTGTTTTGTTGCCAGACTCTCAATGCCAGAAGCGCTGATGAAAGATACCTCTGCTGCCCTTTTGACCAACAGCCTAATCCACATGGAGATTTGCAGTAGCATCCTGCATTAAACTGATAACATGCAAAACAAAAAAACATCATGCTGAAGTAGGTTTATTGATTAGTGAAAGGATATCTGGAGTCAAAGTTAGAGCTGGTCCACCTCACCTCAAAATACAGAAGGCCACTTCAGAGAGTAATGCACTAACTTCAGAGTTGTCTTAGCCCATGCAACCCAACACGCATCTGTATCCACCAGCACTTGATGGACAGAAGGGAGGGAGCGCTTTTATATTTTTATTCCACTTTAAACTGTCTTTGCAGGTGTCATGTTCATGCAGGACTTCACAGGGTTTTCCCATATGGAAGTAAGTGCTCATCATTTTGTAGATGGTGAAACAGGCAGAACAGAGTTCACACCTTTTGGGGGGGGCTTTAAGGCAAAGATTACAGAACAGGTTTCTGATGTTATTTGGATCCGATCCAAAATAAACTCTGTCTGGAGCTGCCTCTATATTTTGAGACATTGCATTAAGACACCCGGTACACTCACTGCTTACTACATGTGAGCAGCTTCTTCACTGATCTTGGGACTGAAAATAGTCGGGGATATTGGATATTAGGAGATTAGTTTCAGGTGCTAAAAGTTGCTTTCACTCACTAACTGGTGAGTTAAAGAAAAACTGTCAAACATGTTTAACATTTCACATTTACTTTTCCAAGAAGACAGAAACACAGGCCCCTGATCATGTGCAATGCATTAACAACACATGCATCTTGACTCAAGTATGAAGTCGCTATGCTGAACTTGTTAGCAAACAGCTGCCTATTTACACGGCCAGCAGACAAAGAGCAACATTAACATTCATTTGGAGCCATGCCTCTGCCCACCTGATGAATCTAAGTCCAATATTTACTCTTCTTTTAGCTCTGTTTTGGTCTCTTCTAACTCCTGATATAAATATCTGTCTCTTTAGCAGCTAAATTCTCCAGCTAGTCACTAACTTCATCTGTCTGCAGTTTGGTGCAAGTGAACCAAAATGGTAAAGTTGTGGGTCAGACTGGTCATTATTTTCTGTGGGTTCATCACACTTTTATGTGGCATGTCATTGTTATTGTGAAAATATTGGTTAGTGCATCTTTTATTGTAATGTCTGAGCTACGTTAATTACTTTAGTTGAGTATTTTTTTTATCTTGTGGGATTTTATACTTCCTCTCTGATGGATAAACATCACTACAGTTAATACTCGACAGATAAAAACTTGTGATCTTCATTGAGTTTATAAAACAGGACAGGCTACAACACTTAAAATCTGTGAATGACTGTTTTATAATGACCACTAACAATGTGCTTGTTATGCGGTATCGTTTTCACTGCAGTGTCTCATCTTTAACTTGAGTAAATCTGTCATTGATCTTCCGTTGTGCTCGCAATGCTCTGAGCCATCCCATTACAAAACATTTGGCTGACGTTGCTCCTAGTTTATGATGCCTACATTTCCCACCAGGACAAATAAAATCCTTAATCTAATCACAGTGATATCTCCAAGGCAGTAGGAACTCTATCAACCAGATGGTGTATGAAAACACACGTCTGCTTCCTGTCTCCTACTCTGACTGTACTACTTGACCCCTCAGACACACTGTACAGTTTTTCTATTATATTGAATGAGTAAATGTGAGTATTCTATATATATTTGATCTTTAGTGGTTGATTTTGAGGGAGAAAAATCTAATATCACCGCTGTGTCGTGATCCGTGTACAGTGCCTATTTGGTGCCGGGGGCCAGACAGTATGAAGAGACATATTTGAATGTTGACTGATAAGGATCAGAGGAACAGATTTTTAAATGAGACATTTCAGTTTGCTTCAAGCATTTCCCACATTGTCTTGTAGTAACTACATCTTCATTAGATATTTTAGTCAGTTACCCTGCCACACAAAGTCTGCACAAGCCCCATACAAGTAATCGCTTCACTGCTTTCTTTTTTTTTTTTTTTTTTTTTTTTTTTTTTAAAGTATATGTTTTTGGGCTTTTGCGCCTTTATTGGACAGGATAGTGGAGAGAGACAGGAAATGAGGAGGCAGAGAGGGGGAATGACATGCAGTAAAGGCCGTCCGATGCGGGACTCGAACCGGGGCCAGCTGCAGCGAGGACTGTAGCCTCTACACATGGGGCGCCTGCTTAGACCACTACGCCACACGACGCCCCGCTTCACTGCTTTCTGTTTGCATGGTCGCATGGTCACAGACATCACACCCACCCACACACACACACAAATACAGTAAACCTGTATTACAGTATGCACCCTGAGGCTCATCCCTGAATTTAAAAGGTTAAAAGGGTCAGCAAATAACGTCAATATGAATATTTCTTCATTCATTTTTATCAGTGGCAAAAGGCCTGCAGGAGCTTGTGACATATGAGACATGAGTGTTCCGCAGAAAGATCAAATAGCGATCATAAAGGTAACAAATTCAGAGGAACTTGAATATTTTGGCATGTACTTCCTTGATTGCTGACACTTCTGTTGAAATGTTTGTGTATCCTCCGGGTTGTACCGGTATGATCGACTGATATCTGATACTGTTTGTATGGATGGTATCAAGGAAGTCTGAGTACCAGTAAAAAGGTAACAGTTCTTTCCTCCATCAGCCAAGAACTGTAACGGAGATTATCACGAACCATTGTAAATGAATACGTAGATGTTATATTCATTAATTATCTTATAATGTGATTACTGGCGGCATGGCTCTGTGGATGGCAATGTAGGTCTGTCGGTCCACCGCTTTGGTCTAGACTGCAATATCTCTACAACTACTGGAAGGATTGTCCTGAAAGTGTGTACAATCATTCATGGTCCCCAGAGGGTGAATCCTATCGACTATGGTGTTCCCCTGAATTTTCCTCCAGCACAACCATGAGGCACACATTTGTGGTTTTTGGTGAAATGTCTTGACTTTTGACTATTTCTCATTGAAAGATTGCTTTGATATTTGGTGCTCATTTTCACATCCCCCTCAGGATGAATTATAACAATTTTGGTTAACTTTTCTCATCAGGTTATTTAATGGCTTAGTTTATGACTAAATCCCATTCCCATCATCCTCTGCAGCAGTTTTGTGTTTAGTGCTAATTGGTGGTGAACATGGTAAACACTGTACTTCCTATACATTAATATGTTAGCATTATGTGAATTGTGGCCTGTGACGTTAGCATTTAGCTCATATAGCCCCACAGTGACACTAGCTGATGGAAAGATGAAAGATCTGCCGCATTTATTAAAAGTGTAGTCGTAGAACTGTGTTCCTCATTGTTTAGTCTCAAAATAAACAAATCTTTCTCAGAAGGAAAGAGAAAGAGTCAGAAAATAATCGAATGGCTCTTATACTACCTGATTTACATTAAATGCCACCTACTATATATACAGTCACAGGTTATTTAACTCAAAACCAAAAACATCAACTTCACGGTGTGCTGGAGAAATCACTAATGGTTCACCAAAATCACAAGTATAGGCCTACATTACCTGGGCACCATGGATATCTATAAGAAATTACATGGAAATCCATTAGTCTTTTGTTAAGACAATCCACAAAAAAAAAAATCATCATCTGCATCGCTGTACCAAAGTTTGTGTCAGTAAATCAAATAGATCATGAGAATTTTTCACAGAATAAGTGAAAGCTTTGACCTGCTGATGGAAGAAGGACAGGGATCACCAAGGCCGGTAGGATTCCTGGGCGCCATGAATATCTGTACCAGATGTCTCAACAGTCCATCTCAGATCTGTCAAGAAATTGCACTAAAAGCCAGAAATATCAGCCTGCTGCTGGCGCTTGAGGAAAAGTTTAGATATCTGTGCTCATCTTCATGCCAAACCATCAAATAGCAGATGGCCCACACAGCATGTCTAAACCTGCAGGTTGAAATTGTGGCTGTTCTTTCTGACAGGTGGCACAGGACTGATTGAAACCATGGGTGCGGACCCGACTGCTGACACTGCAGCTTTATAATTCGATGATACGGGGAGAATCTGGTATAATTTAAAATTTAAGGGGCAAAACAGGTAAAATACAAAGCCGGTATTTGCCCTCATTAAAAAAAGACAACTTATTCATTGTTTCAGTGTTAATTTAATCATACAAATGCTTAATTATAGATACAGGGAGAAAAAAAAGCTTTATTTTGACAATTTCTCTTCAGATAAATGTGCTATTTTAGGACTATGTAAACTTTCATCTCATCCACTCACCATGCCACCCATCTCAAGTCCATACATAGTCACAAACTAAAACTAAAGAATGAATCCAGCAATATTTAGATTTCTCAACACCTCTCACACACACACACAAACACACACAAGCAAGCTCACAAGAAGGAAGCACGCACACACACACACGCACACACACACGCACACACACGCACGCACGCACGCACACACACACACACACACACACACACACACGCACACACACACACATGCACACACACGCACACAGAAAAAAAAAGACTGACGTGACTGAAAGAAGCAATGCAGAACAGTGTATACTGTTTGGGAGAACTTTCAGCTGACTCAGCACAAATACAAAACCGCTACAACAGAATGCTGGTGAATTTTACAAACAGGTACACATGAGCATAGAGGCAATGAACTCTAAATGTAAAAAAATAACATGTAGACGTTCATAATTAGAACTGGGATGTCTGATAACTTATAAATATAACTATAAAAAACTACAATTAATTCAGTTTGAATGAAATACCACCTTAGAAAAAACTGTAACACTATCACGGAGTTCTATCAACAAACCTTTTCCATTTTATTTTTAAGCCAAAATACATAATCAAATCCATTGTCTGACATAATGAACATAACAAAACTTAAGTAAAAACTCAGGTGTGACAACAGACAAACTCATTTGCAGATATGCAAAACCTAAATTCAATCGGTATTATTTGAAGATCAGACACTGGTGCAGCGATGAAAGTGATGTTTAATAACAAAACTTAAAGCTCTGAAGAACATAGGCATTTTGGGTCGAGAAGATTAGCAAAACAAACCAATGAAACTTACTGGAAAAAGAATCCACACAATAGGTCAAAAATCACTACTTTTTGTCATTAGCAGTGGTGGACAGTGTTGTGCAAATAGCAGTAACAGAACATCAGTGCTAATAATGCTGATGCAAACCATTAATTTTCATATTCAAATTGACTTGCTACCATCCAACTACAACTCGTCGCCTCTTCTTCACAATGTACTCAGTATATCAAGGCAAGTTTAAGTTGGTCATTTGATTTTTAGCACCACCTGCTGGCTGTAAATGGGACTTTTTGCATCTGCAATGCACAATATGACAGCAAATAAATAACATCAGGGCAATTAGTGAGTCAGTTCAACCAAACGGTGCAGAATTGCTCAACAATACTTCAGAGGTACACACCTAGTAAAGCTCTCTCAGTATTGATGTGTGTGTGAATAGACACGTCATCCTTTCCCCAAGTAGTATACACCATTGTTATGTCAGTTAAATCCAAAAAGAAACCATTAACATACATGCACAGCCGCACGCACGCACGCACACGCACACACATACATATATATATCTAGTACACATACTGTAGACATGGACTCAAAAACTACAGTCACTCACCAGGCAAAATAGATTTAGATGGCTTTTTCAACCCTTCCTCACACCTCACTGGCTCAAACTCACTTGCATCCTTCTGCGCTTCAGCATCTAATTAAAGCGAAAACCCACCCTAAAAAAACAAAAAAACAAACACACACACACATTGTCCCATGCAGTCTGAATCAAGCACCAGCAGACTGTGTCATTTTATGACAGCACAGATTAGTGTCTTGGTTCTCTGGACTTTATCTTTGGGAGAGATGGGGTTCCTACACAGGGATCATCCATATTTCTTTTGCAAATATTTAAGGAATTTACCCTCGTCTTTAATACACTAAAGAAGAACACTAAGGCTTCTTTCAGCTATGACTGGTATGGAATTATGTTTTACTTAAATCACACAGAGATGGGCTCTTTCATGTAAAGTTGTTTTATGAAATAAATGTTGTGGAAGTATCACAGGACACACTGGAACTATTTAGAGTGTTGTTTTTGGGTGTGACAGCCAGTTTTTCTCAAAAAGGGCAAATAGTGATATATGTAGAGTGACAAACGCTTAAGTGTAATTAAAAAAATTCCTCTTATAGGCTGCAGCAAACACGTGCATCAGTGCCATGTGATCTGGGTCAGCAACCAAGGTTCAAGTCTGAAAGGGTGAACACCAGTCGGCTTTTTTGGACTAGATCACAAGTTGTTTGAACCTTTGTGAGACTGAATAAAATAAATCCAGTAATCCATGTATATCAGATTGTTGGACCTGAAATCGTAAAAGAAAAATTTCAGCAATAACTCCTCCAGACACCAAAACTCAACAGACCTGTTAATACCAACCATGATTTCAAACTTGTAAATAGCGCTCAAGTCAACATCTAATTCGTAATAACGACTGGAAGATTCAGACTTTTCTGACAGCTCTGATTCTTCTGACTTGATACTGGTAGATGTTGTGATTGCTTGCAAGATGTATATACTGTATGGGAATGCAGCAAAAGCACGACGACTTATCCAAGATCTAAAACAATTCTGTAGTGGTCTTTTGTGAACTGCTGTATTTATCTGTGACCAAGTAGCTGGTACAGGAGGTCTTGCTGATTGCTTAACATCCCACACTATTCACCAGATTTGTGTGTGAAACCAGTGTAAGGCTGTCATTTAGAGGAGTTTGGAAATACTCCACACACTTCTAATAGAAATTATTTGGTGTGAGGAATACAAGATTACACTTTTTTTCCATATAAAACATACATCCCACATTTCTTCTGTGTCCTTTTTTAAGGCCTCAAAATTATCTATGATCACTATTAAGTTTTGTACTGTGCTCCAACAATTTTCAGATCTGTGTAGGAACCCTGAAGAGAACACTTGCCCATGGGAATACCAAACTGTATGTAGATTGTTTAGGGTTGATTTTCCCTTTAATTAGTTGTGTTTTACAGTGGAAATAAAAATAGTTGTGTGTATCTATTTTTAAGGGTTTATAGCACTCGTAAATGAAGCATTCACACATGCGAATCCGGGTGTTGATGTCAGGTGGGATGTTTCACTGTAGCAGATGTAATCCGTCACTTCACTGTAATTTGTGTTTCTGTGGAAAGGGCCATGGGTTGGGGAGAGGGTCGTCATGAGTCAGTATAAAACAACTGTTCCTCCCCCCCCTCCAACTCCTCTACATTTAACGACTCCCAGGGTGTTCAGCTCATCATCCACCATGGGGGGGTCTTTGTCATTCTAGCTCTGTCCAAATGGATAGGGTCCGTGAATACCCTAGAAAGAAAAACGAGGGAACAGGTATTAGTCTATAGCTGAAATGTTTTTATTACAACACAGTAGATGCCTGTGAAAAATTTCAGGGTGTGTATGTATGTAAGAGCTGTGCCGCTATCTGCTGTCATCATCAGGTTCAGGGCAGTAGCAGTGGTACTTGTAGGAAGCAGCTCAGTCAATGTCCTTTTGAATTAATGATTTATTTAAATGCCCAGACTGCCCTGACAAGTGGTTCTCAACGGTCCAGTTTTACCACCCAGGACAGGCGAGTGAGATGTCACTACTGTGTAATGTAACAACAATGTGGCCCCACCTAAGAGATTCAGGTGATTCAACTGAGTTAATGAGTTGTTACACTGACAAGAAGGTGCAGTGATGAAGGACTTTTCCTCAACAGAGGTCAGAACTTTTGTTTAAAAAAGCTATGGCCAGAGTTTTTCTGATGCATGTCACAATGAATCAACAATATAAGAAATGCACAGCTGAATAGTAGCAATACTCACGTGGTGGTCACATCACATGTCATCTCTGATATTATTTTAACAAGGCTTCAAGTCTATAGCCACACTAGCAGCATAATTTGGCTGAAATGATAATTACACAACTGGTAAATGAACAAGAAATTAAGAGATGACTTTGCTTTTCTTAGCTCTCAAAAAAAAAAATGGTGTCAAGGAAAAGGCACTTTTGTTACCTCAGTGGAAATTGTCTATCCTCTTTACAATGAGAACATTTTGGGAATCTTTAAGGGTAGGTTCACAAGTTTCGGAGTCTGTCTTACAACAATAGCGAGGTGCATTAACATTGAAACAGGATTAGCTTGTTGTAACTGTTCCTCCTGTTCATACTGGCCATTGAGAGATTTCCTAGTGCTTTAATGTTAATGAGGCTTCAGCTCTGAGTTAATCAGATCAACTGGATATCTTATCTTATTGTGTTTTATCATGAAATCCCCCTTTGTATTTCCCCAGACAGTCTTTCCTTACTGAGCGAGGGCTGCAGGACAGCAACACAATGGGGAATCTTGTACAAAGAACACACTAACAACTAAGATTCCCACTTGATTTGTCTAACTCAGACAGCTGAAGCCTCACACTGGCTTCAGACACAATTTGATTGGTATTCTTACACAGAATTAGGACAGTGGATGTTTTCCCTAATCACTCGCTATTGTTTTAAGACAGACTTAAAAAAAACTGTGAACCTATCTTATTAATTACTAACATGCTATCATTTAGAAAGTAATGTTAAGTATGCTGGCAACATAGCATATCAGCAGTAATCACAAAGTGTAGCTGAGGTTGACTTGAAGGTGAGGAATTTGATTCGTTCTGGAGCCATGCTATTCACTACAGAATTGTTAGACAAGTGGAAATTGCCCCTGGATGATAAGATTGACATTAAGATTAAAATTCATTCTCTGGGAGACCATGGCCGACATGCCATCCCATTTCTTTCTGTCCAGATATTTCACTCTCGGCCAAATGAAGAGACTTACAGGTACATCACTAGCATTGCTAAAACCTTACTAACCAACTATCGTATTTATTACAGGAGAATAAAGATTAAAGAGAAAGTACTCGCTCCCTTATTACCGGAAGCCAGGTGGTTACACATTGTGCAATATGCTGTACTCTACAGTCAAACTGAAATTGATTCTATCATTAGAGTTCCTCATCTCTGTTCCAAGCGCTTTTCCTTCAGTTGCACCTTGTTACAATACAATTTTAAGACGGCAACTTTATCTCAGAAACTCCTCCAACTGCATAGCTTCCAAACAAACTTCAGAGAAATTAATTGGTATGGATATAAACAATCCCCTAATCATGTTGTTGACCCCTTGAACTTTCCTTGACCAACACTTGAGCAGATTTATATTAATTTGGCATTAAACGTGAATGGATATTTGAAGTTATTAAAGGTTGACCAATTCCAGTTCCTTTGGGCCAAAATCTCTAGTTATTGACAAGAAATATCAAAATCTAATGGACAGACTACAATGAAACTGACTAAGCACATTTATGCTCTTTAAAGAATCAAACCCCCTTATACTCAAAGCAACCCTCAGGCCAAAATTTTAATTTTGCGCACAACATATCTCATTATGTCAAAGGCAGATTGCCATTAAACTAGCTGAGCACATTCATGATCAAAAAGGGAAAAACACTTCTGATTTAAATGACTCCACGAAATTCCTGCAGGAACCACCCTCAGGCAAAACTTTACAGTTCTAGGCAAACATGAATAGAATGTGACAATAGCAGCTCTGTCAAACACTTTCATTTTGTGCTGTGGGATGAACATCACAGTTTCCAGGGTCCAGCAGCAACTTAAAACATCAGTCTTGTTTTATGCTACAACTAGTCAAATAATTACAATTAACAAATAAAAAAAACTAGATATATATTGAACCAAGCCAGCAATAGTGTTTCACAAAATATCACACAATAGTATACAATACTGTTAAAAAAAATATCTCAGTCTGAGATTATTAACATATATTTTGTATTTTAAATGACGTGTTAAAATGTGGCACTTCTTGTGGTGAACTTCAAGAGCCAGAGCACCGCTATTCACCCTTTGCTTTCACAAAAGGCTGCACAAGGAAGAATCACGTTTTACTGTCAAAGCACTTTCGACTAAATCTCCTCCAAGCCAAACAGATAATATTTAAAAACCTTAAAGTCAATCAGTCAATTATATGGGGTCACCCCTAAAGGAAGCAGACGATGTATCTCATCAGCCACAGGGCATGTATACTGTGAATGGATGCATATATTTTTGTATGTCTTGTAATTGAAGTATGGTGCATAGGATGTCCCATGTAATCGTGTGGTACAGTTTTAAGTGGAGATTAATTTTGTGGGGTATAAAATCTTAAATTTGATGCATACATACCTGACCGTAAGTCACCACAGAAAGATTAGTTTGAAGACCATTTGACGCCCTATTAACAGCATTATGAGACAGTCCATTTTGATCTTGCTGGATTGGCTCTTGTGTGCGTTCCCAGGCCCCGCCAGGATCTCTGAAACTGTTGTCGGTGGCGTCATGCTTGTTCTTCTGTGGCGAGGCAAAGGGGTTGAAGTCTCCCTGCACATTCCGTTGGGGTTGGGTGTTGAATTCTGTCTCGAAGGAGGAGAGCTGCTGGGTCACGCCAAGGAGACCTCCAACTTCTACACTAAGAATCACCCAGATTACATCTGTGAAGACAAGGAACACATACAAACATGGGCTGACTTTATGAATCATACAAGATACAAATATGCAGATTTTTTTCTGTGTTATATGATGATGAATTGCATATTTTTTTGTTGGTCAGACAAAAGAAGCAATTTAAGGACTTCACATTGGGCTCAAAGAAAGTTAGTTGTAAATGTGAAGCAAATAACTTCATAGATTAATAGAGTAATTAAAATAACCTGCAGCCCTAATAAATCACCTAATTATTAAAACAAAATTAAATAAATCACTTTTTTCCTACCTCCATAGAATAACCCAGTGGCTGTACACATCCTCCACTGACCCTGGTACATACCAGGAGTTGTGGGACTTCGCATCTGCACACTCACATCTGATATTTCCTGGGGATCTAGGGACTTCACCATAACTGTGTTTACATGCCCAAACTGATCCCCACCAATGTACTTGAGACAAACTCCAGGCGGCCACGACTCTGCACCTGTAACATACAAGGTTGGGTTCAATCAAAACCTAGTTCAACACCACGACCGTGTCACGGCACATATTGCATAAAGATCAACGAGATGTTCCATACCTGTGTTTTGTATCCTCCAGGTCTTTGTGAATGGTGTATCTGGAGGAACAGACTCTCCTTCCCCAATTGTCACATCTTCAACAAAGGACATAGATGGCGTGTTGACATTGGGACTTTCGAAGTCATAATATGCACCAATAGCAGCCTGAAGGTTCCTGTTCGAACAGAAAAAAAGAAGCAAGTTATCAAGAGTTGAGATTACCCAAGTAATCCTGGCCATTACAATATAAACCAATACTTGCTGAGTCAGGGGGCTGAACCCTGGTCTCTCCAGGTGATGGACAGTCTTTCTGATCTGCTTCCTCACAAACTACTTAACTACTTAATCAAATATGACAGCCCACTCTTCTTATACTGACAGTTAAAAGGAGAATCCACAAAAAATTGTAAAATAGAATTCACATATTGTGAAGTTATATTTTGTGAGTCTCTTTTCAAATAAGGCATCGTGAGAAAAATTCAATAACTGCTCAACAGATAGTAAACACTGGAGACAATATGCTGTAAACATCACTTTTATGGACATTCAAATGTTCCAACGTTCCAGTTTCTCAAATTTGATTATTTATTATCATCATCATTAATATTGTTAAATTTCTATGATAGTAAACAAAATACTGTTGGTTTTTGGAAAAATTAGTTGGACAAAACAAGTAATTTAAATGTGTCAACTCAGGCTATGGGAAACAGTTACGGGTATGATGAATACATTTTTATGAAATTAAACATTTTCTTGAGGGAATAAGAGCAGGGGCATTATTTCATTCAACAGATGCCAGATATTTACAAGCAGTACCCCAGCAATTTTGCATTGTTCTTCATAAAGTTGGTTGACAGACAACACTGATGCATCCAAGGCCAAGATATCCTGATTTTCAAGCAAACAAACTAGATTGGATTAAGTGCTGCCCAATCAAATCTGAAAATAAAGGTGTATATAGCAATTTTAAATGGCCACATTTTAGGTTAGTCTGTCCTCAAAGGCATTTACAGTGCAGCACTCAGTTGTACACACCAAAGTAATGGAAGGAGAACATTAATAACATCATATATAGATGCTTTAATTATATACTGGAGGCATTACTAATTCAGAGCTGGTAGCAGGATTTAGATGAATATATGCTTTTAAAAAAAGTTTTGGTTTTGAAAGATACCCAGGAGGCTTATTTTGCATTGCAATAACAGACATGTCATAGGTTCAATACTGGATGTAATGTTTCCACAATTGGTAAAGCTGATATCAAATCATAGTTTCATCCAATTGTTTAGGCTCATCTGCTCACTAACTGATCATGAGACGAAACGCATCAGGATGTCTAGACAGAAATCTCCATCCTGTGCAAGAAAAAGGAAGAAAATATTCTTGCGACACTAGACATTTATTGCTCTAAGCTCTGAATTCAACCAAAACAAAAATCAGAACGAGTCATCATCACCTGATGATGTCATCTTTCCAATATGATGACATTACACTCCAAAAAGAAACTTGAGTAACTGTGGTTTCTGTTTTGGGGTGGAGTTCTCCCCTAAAATGAGATGTGATCAAACCTCTCGATTACTGATCAACTTAAAGTTTGATATCAGTTGATAAGGGACACCGAGACCACTTGTTGTAAGCCAGGAATAGCAGTTGATCACGACTGGTTACGTCATCAGACTAACGTGAAGTGACTGGCTTGAGTTGAGTCTTCCCAGAGAGCACGGTTGAACTGGCTCTGAAGACTGTTATGTAATATGGCAGATAATCTACGATGAGAGTTCCCTACTCTTAAATTAGCCTGCTAGATAGTTAGCTAGCGTGCTCTTTGCTTTTGCAGTTATTTCACCTTATTACAGATCACAATCTGGACAAACTTAAACGTTTCACTTCCGTTTGCCCCTGAGACGATCATTAGGAGTTAACTATCATTTCCCGTGTCCTCTCGGCTTTAAACAACACCAACTAACCTCTGTGTGAAGCTCGTTTTTTTAGCATTTTAACACATGCTAACCAGCTACTTAAACAGCTAAGTTAGCGTCATGTTGCTCCCCCACAACAGGCCCTCGCATCCCCGCACTCACCAGTTGGTCATGTCCAGGAAGAAGGCGCAGCCGGCTGGGTTGAGCTGAAAGCCCAGCAGCCTCTGAAACTCCGAAATGAGGACGTCCTTGTCCGTGGTACCCATGCAGCTGAACTTCTGCATGAGTTCCGCGTCCACGTCCATGTCCGTGCCCTCCATGGGTGGCGGGTGTCCCGTAGCGGAGACGGGGTAGTACGGGAGGGAGGGGGGGGTCCTCTCTCAGTTTAGACCGAGGCCTTGTCCAGCCATAACAACCAGCTCAACAACAACAACCGTCAGTGCGCATGGCACGACCATGGGGACGATGTTTGACGTTGCAACAGCCCGCGCGTCACCTTCGCCAATCACGTAGTGGGCGTCGACGTCATCTGTTGCTATTTGCAGCCACCTTTTCATTGGGTTATCAATGAAATACAAGCTCCTCTTTTTCAGCTCAGTACCAGAGAAAGTTTAGTATTGGATGTAGGCTAATATTTGCATTTGTTGGACCCCCAACTCTTCCTACAAGACCCCCAAACTGACAGAGATACATCATGACTACAAATGACGCATCTGTGCATTGCTGTTTTGCATCTCTTTGTGGTCATTTTGTGTCAGTGTGATTGTTTGTGTCTTTTTGTGTTCATTTTGTGTTAGTGGTAATTTATGTTCTTTCTGTAGTCATTTTGCATCCCATTGTGGTTGTTTTCCCTCACTTTGTGGTCATTTTGTCTCTCTTTTAGGTTGACCACAACAGGCCATAAAATGAACACTGTTGTTATTGTATGTCTTTTTGAGCCTTCTTTTGGTCAGTTCCATCCCTTTGCAGTCATTTTCAAATGGCATGTCACACCAGTCCAACCAGTAAAGAGATAACTGGTGTTATGTCTTTACCATTGAGTTTATTGTAATGATTCAGTCCATAATTAGTGTTTTCTACATGTAGGCTATAATCAGCCTATAATCTATAACAGCCAACTCACCTCTTACAGGTGGTAATAATAAAGAATATATCATAATGCATGCTTTATACTAAATAAGTGAAAGGTTGCATGGTTCATTTATTTATCATTTTACACAGGGTTGTATTACAAGATGAGACTCCACCATGAAAAACAGTTTTATTCACTCATTGACTGTATATAATTTTGTTTTGGTGAGTAGCACAAAGGGAATGACAGTAGCACCTCTCCATATAAACCGTTATAGCAAACATCCAGTCAGAGATGACATGCATTTATAATTATTACAATAGAAAATAACATTGTTAATGTGGAGATGTTAGATTCATTGTCATATTTTAGAAAAGATTTTTATTCAAAAAGAATAAATGAAAAATCATCATGCAAACATACACTATACAAAAAAGGTCACTGTAAATGTGCATTTAATGACATTAATTAATGTGATTAATCAATGACAATTTTTCTGTCAAAACAAATTATCATGCATGAATAGAAGTGGTCATAATACACATTGTCTGTTTGACAGATCAATTAATTAGAAATACAGTACATTTAGAAAGTATTCAGTCACTTTTTTAGTTTTTTTTTCACAGTATAATGTTGAAAACGTTATGTTTATTCATCGATGTACAATGCCTGCAAGCTAGCTGCTAATGCTAATGCTAATCGGGCCCATGCGCCCAGCCAGCAAGCTAGCTGCTGGGGCAGGCGGCTGCAGATTAATCGTACAGATCACGTCATTAAAAGCTGCTAAAAGATATTTAAATTCAAAAGTTTAGTCGCTCTTAACCAGCCCACTGTCAACTGTTAAATAGCTAGCCCGGTAACTACGGATGGAGACAGCAGTACTTGTTCTGCTCCATGGTCTCTGTGTTTTTAGCTAGCAGCTCATGTAGCCGTTCACCTGAGCAGAACAACAACCCGAGTCACCAGCTCCAGTTCAAAACGGTGGAGTTACAGTCGATCCACGGGATCAGGGACATGCTGTAGGCAGGACTGTGTATATGTAACTGTGTATTTCATATCAAAATAACAAACTGGATATGGAGTAAAATGAACACTTTATGGCAGCCCTACGGTAATTCCCAGGGGACACAAACACAGGAGAGACTGTTATACTGAAATTACTTGGTTGTGGTTTAAGTGGTATTTACTTGTGCCAATGAAAATGAGAGCCTATTTCACCCTATGCATAGTTCTAACCAGCACTGTTTAGTGGAAAATACGACCTCATAAAAATTGTTAATTTAGCAGTAGTATCCAGTCCAATCACAAAGCAGAGTCCAATCAGGGCAGTTCGTTCTGTTGCCTTCATCAGCAGATTCAAATAGTTGTAGATTTTCAAGGTGGAGGATGGCGCAGGGTTGAAAATGTTACACCTTTCATCTTGAAAATCTACTACATCTTTCAGGATCTGCTGATGAAGGCAACAGGACCACCTGCCCTTTGCTTGCGCTTTGCATGTTGATTGGATCGTCACTGTCTTATCAGATTCAGGTTTTAAAAAAGGTAAAAAGTAAATTTTGAATACTGGGTTTTCTACTATATCTATGTTGACAAAAGCACTTCTTTCATAGTCTATTGTTATCTCACCACTGATATAATTACAAAAAATATCACTTCAATGATTCAACAACAAAAATCAAGTTCAGTTTATTTGGCATCTCAAAATTGTGCTGAGTAACGCGTTTGCAAAACAATCAAGGTTTTAGTTCTATTCAATTTATTTTGAACCTATGCTTTTACCATAGTAAATTCTAAAACTCAGACACTGTTCATTCATTTGAAGGCAATTTTGACTGAATAAAAGGCTTTAAAAATATCACGTCATTCCTTTGCCCAAGGACAGTTCAGTCTTATCTGTACTAAAGATAGAAATCACAGACAATCTTAAAATCCTCCACAGACAACACATGGGGCACAGACACCAACTTTGTTCTGTGTCAACAGTTGTGTATTCCAATAAGATATCTATTAAAAGTCATAAGTCACAAATGAAAATGTAGAATGCCCTTTTTAATTGAACCCCCAAATTAAGAACTAATGAGTGCAAATGACAGTAGAAAAATATAATCTGGAAGTATAGACTTGCTAATGTCATATTTGATACTTTGCTTGTAGTCAATCAGGTGTGAGTAGTTACAGCTGATTGGTTATATTTCTACAAGCGAAAAAGAAAGTGCAGATACATGTCAAAGTCCATCATATTATCTTGAATAAACATTCTCATTCTAGAAATATATGTGAGAACAAACCAAGGAGATTAGATGTATACAACAAAATAAACATGACCTGAGGAAATAAAATGAAATAAGCTCACTCAACAGCCTCAGGAACAAAAGTGAAATGACAGAGGGAATTAGCTCAGCTGTCGGGCAAACAGAGAATGAGCTCAGGACACAGGACCCAGAACACTCAAGACACCTGTGTGAGCTGCCCTGGTCGCACACCTGTTCTCATGCTGCTCTTCAGTACAGCAAAGTAAAGACAATTAAGAAGAAAATGCAATAATCCAATTTGCATTATCATTTTCACACACTCAGGTGGCTGTTCTATGACCATATTAAAATGATAATTGACAATTCATTTTCAAAGATTTAACCTGCTCTACAGTGATAATATTCAAATACAATAAGCATACAGCGCCCACAGTCCAATGCATTTGCATTCACATGTCACTACACTGTTTTGAGGTCAAAATGAAAATGAAAATGCGATTTGTCAGTCCTCTCATCAATGCAGTGGCAGTGGCTTGTTTTACCAAGGCATAAATGACACAAAGTACCAGTCTGTCTTTTATCATCTGTTCTATAATAATCATGAATGGTATACATTTCATTTTAATAAAAGCAACTCAGTGCTTGCAACAGTAAAACCTCCAACAAAATGTTGTCAATTATTGTGCTTTCCCTTGAGAATCTGGAAATGGACAAAATATAACGTAAAATATTCTATTTGCAAACATCTTTTGGTGTGGTGGCTTATTTCTGAATCACTTATCGCCTATGCTAAAGAAAACAAACGTTGTTTTTAGCAGTTATCAGTTACATGACTTCCAGGCGGAACTAACGTTAGGTAATTCTCATATCTGGTAGGAACATTTGTTGGTAACACCGGAGCCGCGCTCTCGACGGGGACTACAGCGAAACATGCCTAAGTAAGTTAACATATTCTTTCGTTTTAACGCCCATTCTCTGATTTCCATTTTTCAACAAACTTAATAAATGTTAGTATTTGTATTGAGGATAGAATAGTGCCAAATAAAAAATGAAAAACTAACGGTACAGACAGGTTTGTTTCCAGATGAACGCCGTGAGCTTTGTTTGGGCTATGTCTATGTGCTGGAGTTAACCTCGATCTACCAGATTTACCGGCAAAAGAACAACCTAAACGCCGTATTATAAAATCTTTTCATTACACGGTATTATCACGTCGAAATTACTTTCGGCTATTACTTACTACGCTAACGTAACGTTGTACAACATTAATGTAGTTGACTAAACAACCACAAATCAAGAGTCCTTTACTCGCATGTTGTTTAGCGAGTTTGCGACAGTATCCCTCGGCTTTCATCAGATAGTTTTCTCAGTTGTAATTCAGCAATTACATTCAGTCGGCAGTTCATTAGGTACACTTTGCTAAACTAATGCAGTCTAATGCAACAGCTCTGCAATAAATCCTTAAAGAAAATCCTATGAAGGTTGTAATGTTCAGTTTGTGTTGAAACTGTGTTAAAGAGCTGTTGATTCAAAATTATGGTCGTTATAGAGGCTGTAGTTTGTGGTCTGGTGAACTATCGCAATATACAGATGTCTCTATTATGTTGTCTACCTTCACTGATATAAGTGGGGTGGACAAAATAGTAGAAACAGCTGTCTGTATAACAAAAAGCCATTCAGCAGCACCACAAACTGCATCCTTCAAAATTATAAAGCTGAATCAACACCTCTCTACAGTTTCAACAAAAACTGATTATTATAACCACTGTAAAGACATGATTTATTGCAGGACTGTTGTATTGCACTGCATTAGTTTTATACAGTTTTTGTTTATTATTTCATACTTTGGAGATTGAAAAACTTTATAAGCTGTTGTTTTTATGGGGTCTTTGTCGTTTCTATTTGTTGATTATGTGTTTGTCAGTCAAAACGTTCTTGTTCTCAGGTTTCTCATGAAATAGAGATCTAATTTTCAGTGAAATCAACCTGATTAAATAAAGATGAAAAAAACAAACAAAAAAACTTTCCATTATTCTGAAAAGAGATTCAACTTTTAGTCATTCTACAGCTGTGGCCGGAGGAAATATGTTTTCGGATTGTAAGTACAGCGCAAATGAACACTTATAGATGTGGAATGCCTTGCTGGAATTTCTTTAAATTTGGCACAAATGATCCCTTGGACTCAAGGATGAACTCATTTAGGTCAAGGTCCCTCTGACCTAAATAATATAAATATAAAATGAGTAAGTGATGACACACAGGTCAATTTCTCAGAGCTTTCTTTTCCACAGATCTGAATTTTTTTTTTTTTTTCATTCCGCAGGTTTTACTGTGACTACTGTGACACCTACCTTACACATGATTCGGTAAGTTGTGTTTGTCTGTCCCAAATCAAATTGTTGACAAGCATGAAAGAATCTCTGGTTTGTTCTGCCCCTGTTAAATATCCATAACTTTATTCTCTTTCCCTTCTAGCCATCGGTGAGGAAGACCCACTGCAGTGGCAGGAAACACAAAGAAAATGTGAAGGATTATTACCAGAAATGGATGGAGGAGCAGGCTCAGAGCCTGATCGATAAAACGAGTAAGCAAACTTTGCATAAACCTGCTGTTCATATCTTTAAGACACTGCCATGCATCCAAAAGATTACTCTTCATCAAGACAGCTGAAGTTCTAAATATTCTAACGGCACTATAACCTGGATGGCTGACAGTTTTCATAGACATTTTGCTTAGTGTGAAATACATAGTGATGGAGGACACTCTGTTAAGGGTCTTCAAAATGTGAGGCTTAACTGAGTCAACCCTTTGGGATACTCATGTGCTGTAAGTTTAACTTAAATATGAAAGTGACCTCTAGTGGCAGTAACATATATTACTGATGATCTATGTGGTTGTGCAGTCAACTGTTCACACTCCTAATGTGGGTACAGCATGCTTTTCTTTTCCATATTTAGTGCCCTGGTTAGATGTAGACAATGAATTTCACGTTAGAGTAAAGCCTGGTACATAGCCCACACAAGGCATGCTTATGTGCTTGTGTTGGCTTTCCAAGCTGTCTACCTAAATAATGTACTATGTACAACATACTTGGGCCCCCTCTGAGATTACAAACCACTAATCCACATAAGAGATGCAAAGCCAGTGTGATGCTAGAGCATAGTATTGTCCAGTGTGGAGTAATAATGTTGTTTTATAGACTAAACTCCTTTGCAGCAAAAAGGCTCCACTCGCACTTTGTGTTGTTAGCATTCAATACGTAAAGCATGTAACAGGCTTAAATTAAACCTTTAAAAACACAAAAATGCAATGAAAAGATTGTATGCTGCACATGATTGATACTGTACATGAAATATCTCTGTGGTTGTTTTTGTTGAATGTTTTGTCTTTTCTCTCAACAGCGGCTGCCTTTCAACAAGGAAAGATCCCTCCCACGCCGTTCCCTGGTGGCCCTCCTCCAGGTGAGTCCATTCAATGTCTTTCAGCTCTGCAATAATTTAATTTACTATGACATGGATACCGGCTTTTTATAGTTGAATTCATACTCAAATATTTTAATAGATAAAAACTACTATACCACTGGACGTAATAGAAACATGGCTCTATTTCTTTTTCCACTTCTCTTTGTTGTAACATTCTACCAACCAACTTCATTGTCGAATTCTGGCGATGACTGGTGACAAACATTTAAGTTACATTCAGAGTGTCCGCTGAATGCAAAAATAATAATAAAAAATCCTTGGACATCAGTACCATGTGAGCAGGTATTCTCTGCTGAGAGTCTCACAGTTAAAAGACTGTGCACCAGACTAACCTCATAGCACGGTGCCATTTTGCTATTTCTGAATAAAGACCGGTAGACAAGCTTTCCGCTGTGCTGAGGACTGAGGTAGGCCAAGTCTGTTTTATTTTATTATGATGTGTGAAAAATGCAACTGCAGGTTTCCATTTTGTTAATTTATTGGCTATTCCTGATCATCAGTTGGCTGAGAGCAGAGGAGGAGGAGGTTTTCATTACAATGCTCTCAACGCTGGAGGACTCAAAGTGCGATTTTGTTTTGTTAATCTTTTTATACATTAGAAAGTGTGGGTACTATTTGCTATTTGTTTTAATGAGTTATTTAATATTTTCCCTAGACAGGAGAGGCTATTACTTTGGTTCCAGTTAATGGTCTGTTAACAAGTGTCGGCTATCGGTTAGAGCAAAATTCAAAATGAGCATCCCAGGCTGAAACCAGTTATATAAAATATAGTCATCAGATGGCAAATAAAGCTTATAATCTACTAAAAAAATCGACAACGTTGAAAACATATTCTAACCCAGTTTTAACTGGGTTAGAATTTAATTTAAAATTTAATTTAATTTAAAAATGTTTACATAACACATTTACCTAGGTGTGTCAGAGCAAATTAAGCCCTCCCAATAAAATCCACTGTGATGCATGTGACTCTGATCTAACTCGCATAGTATGTTGTCTTCACATCTAAATGTTTTCATTTTTGTAAAACAGGTGGGCCTCCTCGCCCAGGGATGCTACCAACACCCCCCATGGGAGGTCCTCCTATGATGCCCATGATGGGACCTCCACCACATGGGATGATGCCTGGTGGACCAGGTAAGACGCATCATGTGTTGTGCATGTGCATTTCTAATTTGTGTAACGTAACATTCAAAGATGCTCCCAGGGACAGGAGTGTTTTTGGGGAGTTGAAGATATTTCAGACAAGCCTGATTCTCTGAGCTGCAATTATTAGTCAATTAATCCATTAGTCAATCAACAGAAAATGAATTGGCAACTGTTTTAATAATCAATTAATCGTAGAAATTCCAAATATTCAGTGGTTTTTGACTGTTGGTGGAATAAAACAAACAAATAGGTCACCAGTAGCAGTTTGAAATTATAACAGACATTTTTCATTATTTTCTGATCTTAACCAGGTTTCTTAATGAGATCTGAAGTTTTAAATGCTTTGATGCGACTCTTCGTAAATCGTCTCGTATTCCTTCAACTGTCACTTTTAGGAGGCATGAGGCCGCCAATGGGAGGACCCATGCAGATGATGCCAGGACCACCACACATGATGCGTCACCCTCGACCGATGATGATGCCAGTCAGGCCGGGCATGATGCGTCCAGACAGATAAGAACGAGTGGATTTTCTCCGTTCTTTGTTGCCATGAACAGACATGGTCTAGTGAGGACACTTGGTTTAACACTTGGGTTTATTAATATGACTTTTTTAAATTCTCAAATGTCCAATCTCTTCAGCCCTGAACCCGAAGTCCCTGAAGTAATTATGTGATTTTTTTTTTTTGTATAATTACTTTTATATTCCACTTGAATCTTGGTATTTATTTCTATTCACCTCCAGTTAGAATTCATTTCAGATCCCCATTTTTAAGACGTTTTTTAATTAAACAGCCTCTGAAAAGAAATATCTTGCCTCACTCTGACATTCACTTCAACACACTGATTTAAAGATTTCTTTTTTTCTTTTTTTTTTAATTTGTTACAATATTTGGTTTAGGTTTTACATGTTTTTGTTGTATTTCGTTGCATTGCTTTGAGAAATAAAACAATGATTTCAAACTTGCTTCTTTTAAATTGTTGTCCATATCAGCAAAGCTTGTTTTTTGTTTTTGTTTTTTTAATTGGCTCTTCAATCACAGGTGTTTTCAGTTCTTCTGGCTAATTGCAGTAAGTGAAAACACCTGTGTGGGTGCACTGTGGGTAACTTGTAGGGTCTTAAAGCCAAAACCATTGAGGAGAATTGAGCTCAACGTTTTGAATAGGCCATGTTATAATTTTTCTACTTCAGTTTGTTTTTTCACGATGGGGGGAAATCAGGGTTTCTGTCGGTCTTGCAAAGTTTTAAAAAGAATGAAATGGTTTTCTCCAAAAAGGCCTCAAGAAGGTTGAAAAGTCTTTTAAATTGAACAAAAAAATGGTCTTAAATGTTTTTACCTGCGTGTCGTGACGGTGGATTGTGCTGCTGGAGGATGTTCAGGTCCAGTCAGCAACATCAAACACTGTCGCTGCTGCAGTAGCTAGAAGGCTCATCTCATGGGCATTCATCTATCCATTTGCTGTTGCTCCAGGTGCAAGTTGGATTAATTACCTTAACTATATCATTACAGAAGTAAATTCAATAAGTTCTAGCCCATATCCTTTTACAGGCCTTTCCTTTTTTTGGTGTTTTTTTAGGTGTTTAAATTAAGTTCTCTGCAGTATTAAAAAGGTTTTAAAGTCTTGAATTTAACTTTATGAATCCTGCACAAACTCTAAAATACAGTTTATGAAATTTGCTAACCAGCAGTCCTTGGTGTAACGGTCCTTAAAACAGCCATTAATAGAGATAATCCCACTGCTCATTGTTTTCCAGTACAACCTGCAGTTTGGGCTGTTTCTTTTCAATTCATTTATATACATATAGTAGGTAGTTATGTACAGTATGGCCAAGTAGACGTGCTTATGTAGTATTTGCGTCCTACTTGTATTTATATTTGACAAGTGATGGATGATATGTATTATTGTACAAAGTGTGTTTTAAATTAATATA
This sequence comes from Seriola aureovittata, assembly GCF_021018895.1. NCBI lineage: Eukaryota > Metazoa > Chordata > Actinopteri > Carangiformes > Carangidae > Seriola > Seriola aureovittata. The sequence goes on along the minus strand of NC_079365.1, from coordinate 24,315,442 downwards.
GTTTGTAGGTACAGTTGATTTGTGAAGTATTACAGGGTTGTTGCACAGGGATTGTTTCTCATATTACACGACTGATTAACTGTTCATCAGAGTGATGTGGCTGTGGGAAGAAACTGTTGTTGTGTCTGGCTGTTTTGGCATACTGTGCTCAGTAGCACTTACCGGAGGGCAGGCGTGGGAGTCGGTTGAGTCCAGGGTGTGAGGGGTCTGCAGTGATTTTGCCTGCCCGCTTCCTGACTCTGGAGACTGTGCAAGCCCTGGATTTCAGTGTCATTCATAAATGTCATCATCATTAGCGTTATATCTACTGATACATCCTGCTTTTGTCATTTTATACAAACATTAACATTCTGAAAATATTAGGTCCATTATTCTTGCCTGACAATCGGAGTTAGTAATAAAGAAACGTCAGTTCAGTGCTTTAAGGTTAGCACTGACTGTACAGTGAAAAGGTTTGAACCCAGCCCAGCCACCTGGGCTTTTCCTGAGTGGATCTGACATGTTCTCTGTGCCTAAAGGTGTGAATGTGTCTGTCAAGTGTGTTAGCCCTGTGATAGACTGGTGACCTGTACAGGGTGTACCGTTTGTTCCGCCCGGTGCATCCCGAGACCTTGCATATTACAGCAGATACGGAAAACAGATGGATTTTTAAAATCACTAGACATATGAGAAAGTTGACCCAGCCCTCATTAGTTTATTCAGTCAAGCATGTTTGAAGAATTACAGCTGTTACATAAGAATCTGTGGCTGCCAGTGAATCATTATCTCAGCTGACATTTGTGTCGACAATGCCTCGCAATAATTCAGTGTTTTCCCTTTGCTGGATTTTAACTTCTGTGTCCATAATCACAAACGTGTGCCTATGATTATTAAAAATGTCTCAACAGATGGAGCTAGAGAGTTGTGATGCTTTGCAATTAGAACCAAGACACTGGAATGATGTGCAATGACTGATTATGTGCTTCCATGGACTGTCAAATTTCTTTGTATCTCACACTCCCAGAGGACATTTCTGTGGCTTTATGGTTTAGGAAATTTCTAGGCCACATATAAAAAAGAAACAAATTTGTTGGGGGCAATAGCCATATGCTTCACGCTGTGTTTGCCAATTTATATAGTTGTAGACCGGAGGGAAAGCAAAGACAATCCAAACTGTTACAGTGCTGTGCACCACATCAGATAACTTTTGGTAGCTGTCAGTCATGCATGTTGTAAATTGTGATCTTCAAAGAGTCTTTGGTAGATTACAGGCAATCTGATGGCCACTCTGAGGGACGGATTCCATTAAATGTCCTATAAACATCCACTCTCCACATCAGTGAGACAGGAATAAAACCATGTTAATGCACATTTTATGCATATGTCGAGCATAGGCGGATACTCGTGTGTCATCTGAAATCAGAAGTCTTTATGAATATTCAATCTAGCCATGAAGTGGAGGGTTGCCCTGGAGGGAATGAAGTGGAGTGGGGAAAAGTGTTTATGATTAGAGCTCAGGAGTCGAGGAAATGGGCCTTGATCATGAGAAATACAGTGTGTGTGATAATGAATCTTATGAACAGACACTACAGGGTTTGGGCTGATACTTTGAATATTAGATGAGTGAAATTAGGTCTTGAAAAACCAATTGTTCACAGACATTTTCAACAATGGCAGGGGAAGTAACCTTTGTGGGAAAACAGCCTTCTCTTGATGTTGGTATCACTATGTACTACAAAAACACTAACTTTAACATTTTTGGTATAAATAACGGTTGCTAGCTTATAAAACCTTTCAAGAAAAAATGAAGAGCCCACAGACTAAGTTAGTCTCTGGTTTCAAAAGATGTGAGTGAGACCTGATAACTTGCTCTCTTTAGCTGGGATTTCAAAGTCAGTAAGAGCTGTTAACTTGTGTTTTTCATTTGCAAAATGTTTTTGGAGTTCACTTAGTGTTTGCTTTATACCAGAGCCCTCTTCAAAATCCGTTCTGTTAAATCAGTTATTTTCTATTACCTTTGCACCATTGTAATTGAATGGGTCTGGCAGTTTAAAGTCAGGTCAGGTCTTCATGTAATCCCAGACGATCTTTTGCAGGAGAATATCTGACGATGAGGAATGTCATTAGGAATCCGGCTGTCACTGTTTTACTAATGACATGACTGATAATAAAGCCAAGAAATAGAAAATAAAGCTAAAAATGACAGATTTTTAGTAACTTTGAGCAACTTAAGATAGGTGAAAATTCAAGCTGGCTCTAACTGCATAAGTTACTCTTGAAGAAAGAGAACATAAAATTCAAAATTATACCAACTCGCAGCCAAAACGTGCAGCTTTTTGGCCACTTGGGGGCAGCAGAAACAATCTGTGAGTCAAATATTGACACATTATTACCTTTTAAGTTGATACTGAGCAACATTAGCATTTATTCAGAGTCACATTTCTGTTCACAGAGTGAGCGAAAATCCAATATTCACTCTCTTTAAGCTCTGTTTTTGATCTCCACCAACACCTGAGGGAAATGTCTGGCTCTTTAGCTGTGAAACAGCTAGTCACTCGGAGCTTTGTTGTTAGCAACACTGATGAGAGCAGTGAGAGTGAACCAAAGAGTAAAGTTACAGGCCAGGAAACCAAAACAAAGAGCTTAAAAGTCACCGTAAAGCTCTGCAGAGCTGAAGAGAGCTGTATAGTCAGGTTGTAATCTCCGTGGGTTCACCTCCACGAGCGACCCCTCTTAGTCATGTGATTAATCGTTAGTACCAGAGTCGTTAAAAAAGCTGCTTTAAGAAACCAGGTTAAATTGCATAACTGAAAATTATTATTGAAGATTGTTGTTGAAATTGACTTGACTTTTTCATTTTTACAGTGCAGCTCAAACTCACCTCTTTGATATTCCTGTCATACACGTCAACGCATTAATGTCCCGAATACCAACTCTCAGGGCTCGCAGGAGAGGCACTCAGAAAGCTCTTCTCTGCAGCCCCCAGACCCATCAACAAGGCCGGGGAGGGGAGAGGCTTCAGGAGGATTGCTGATTGATTAATTGTTTATACCAAACAGGCTTGACTGCGATTGACAGCCGGCCAGATGCGCCCTGATTTACACCGTCTGAAGGATTGTTTTGGATTCTGTATTCATGATGATGCATCTTCTTTTTGCTCCCAGCATGCAGTTGGCATTCTTACCACTCAACAGCCTTGGTTGAATGAAAAATGATAATCCCCTGACTGCCGATTTCTCTAAAGCCAGTTGGCTCATAACTGCATGAAGACCAGGAGGAAGCTTGGGAGTATGGCATGCAGGGGATGACTGCGCAGGGCTGCTGGGTGGGCTATTGATCGAAAGAATCACAGAGAAAGAAAGCGCTTTGCAGGGGAAAGATTTTGGTAGACTTTCAATACCTCCTGTGTCTGCTTTTCCTCCTCCCTTTTGTTTCTCCCTCCATTTCAGTTCCACCTCCTCTCCTCCTCCTCCTCCCTCTTGTCTCGTTCTCTCTGCTGCCCTGCTACCAACACTACTCTGTAATTTAATCCATTTAGTCATGGCTCCAGATCAATATCCATTTTCCTTGGCCTCAGGGAGAGCTTCTTGAATCTGCTTGTTTCAAACAGTGGTTGTGTTGGCCAGCAGGGGCTCCCATGGGCCTGCGGGCTTATACAGATGTAGTACACCACAGTATCTGAAAAAACAAAGCAAAGCTTACATCTAATCTCTCACTAACCTGCTGCACAAAACACAGCTGTACATGTCGAAGCCTTGTATGTATTTTCACATTTCTACAAACTTCCGGTTGACTTAAAATCAATGACCGTCTTTCCTCTAGATCACTCTTCCACCGAGATGTTGAAATGCAACGCCTGCCCGCACAGCAAATGAATGACATCGAATCAGATTTAATTAAGGCTAATTTGATTAGTGGGCCTTGTATATGACCAGGAAGAAAGAAGGAATTATTATTTCATCGCCCTCTGGGATTGATTAACTGTTGGCACAATGCGGCACACTGGGATAGCTGATGAAGAGTAGTTAGCTTCACTATACTGCGATGCAAGGTTCAGACACTATACAAACAGCCTGTGTGTCACGTCATCAGCTAAAAGTCTAAATGCGAAAAGTCTAAATTTGTCACTCACTGCCACTGGGTCAGCATTTTGAGCGCATATAACAATGTTAGCTGCCCTAGTTCAGAATAAACTGTCTACAGCCCCGTGGTAGCCTGCCACCGGCCAGCTGTGCGCTCTGTGGACACTGACAGTGATTCTCCTTCACCTGCTCCACTGTGTTGTGCATTGCAATGTTTTATAAATAACCATGTTAAATATTCATCTATCAGCATTTGCATCCAAAGTATTTTGCACTTCACGGCTAAGTTTCATAAAGTCAAAAGGACAAGCAAAGAATTTACAAAACTATTTACTGTGTTACCATAGTGTTAAATAAGACATAAGAATGGCTTATAGATATGTCGGAGTGTCATACCAAAGTTTAGAAATAAGATCCATCCAAAACCACCCACCCCACATGTATGTTACTTACAGGTACTTGTGTTTATGTCAGTGTTGTATGCTATTCAGTGACAGAATTAAGTAACAATATTCCTAGAAATGTCAGTAAATCTAATCAAACTAATGTGAAAAATCAAATTCTATCATGTTTTCCAGCGTCGTCTCTTCACACTCATAGGTGGGTGCACAGATGACCTTCTTGAGGATTTACACCAAAAATCAGATTTGAGCTTCAAAGTTCATTCTTCTTAAAGCATATTTTATTCCTTCATTAGCCGTACTTGAGTTGGCGACGTTGCGATTGCATGGTCAGCACCTTAAACCCTAAAGGTCACCAGGATGCACCCAAAGTTCATTCTTGACTTCAGGAACAGCAGTAGTCTGTGTTCTGAATCTTTTGATCATATCAGTCAGTGTCTGAGATTAGGAATGAACCATGAAGCTCTTCTTTTAAGACAACATGGACAAGAACATTTATGAAAAAATAAATTTGAACTTCAACAAATTCCACGACAGCTGGAAAGCATTTATGTGGCACTTTATGTGAGAAAAGAAATGAAACTTAAAGTGCTATATGAAACAAGAAAGCAGAAAAAGGCACCACAGTTAAATGTTAAAAGGCAATGTTTTTTTTTTTTATCAATTAAATATCTAGTTTCAATATTGTGGTTATATAATAAAGTACATTCAAATGAATCAAATATTTTACTTGACCGATCATCTTTAAGACATAGGCTATCCGAATGTTGGTATAATGATTAACAGCAGGTGATGAGATTCATATATTCTCTCTTTATTCTCTCTGTGTTTTTGTTTTCCCCAATTCTGACAGTCTAAATTTGGAGTTACCCAACTTCATTAATTTTTCATATAATCTCACCTCCAACTAAAGGACTTGAATTTTTTATCAGGGTCCTCATCACCTCAAACATATGGTTCTTATCCATACATGCATATAAAAATAGCTCCCCGGCCCATAGCTGATGTGCCATCACGGTGATTATTTCTCTGCATCTTATATCCCTTTGCCTGGGTCGGTCTGTCCCTGTGTTCATGTGATGTTGTTGTAGTTTAACCATTACTTCATTTGCTGCACTTATGCTCCGACCCTGTTTTGTTTTCTACTTCAAAGCAACATACGCAACATTAAGCTGGAAAGTGCCACTGTCTGAAGGTTAACATTCAGTGATTATTTCAGAAAATGAAAGACTACGCTTTAAGACCTACTGAGCCACTAAGACTATAAAGGCTCTTTTAAATCTATGTGCCCTATAAAGACAAAAAGCAACAACTACATATTTGGTCAAAAGTGACTTTTTGACATCTGTTTCACCATTTTAAAAATATATTATTCCATGGAAATGTGTAATTTCTGTGAAAACAGCCTTCAGTAGTTGCACTAACTACAAAACAGGATGAGAAACCAGGCCAAACCACCGTAACTGCACTCTGGCTATATCAAGTGAAAGGTAGCTATAATTTTTCCACAGCTGTTACATGTTATTTCTGATTGAAAAATATCAGTTTTGGTGAACTGACATCTTGGTAATTCAGTGTTTTATTCCACATAACTAACTGAGGCAGTAGATGAGTCCAGTCATGACGGAGGAGAGTGGTTAAGCCACCTTTAAATCTCGTATTTAATTGTATTCAATCATACATTAATGTATTGATTTAGAATAATAAAAGAATCAAATGAAAGTTTATTCTCCTAAAAGCTGAATGAACATCTTGTTGGCATTTTCCCCTTGTGTTCTGTCAAGATTATTCAAAGGCAGAGTGCAGTACCTGCATATCTGAGTAAAATAATCAGCCTAAAAAGGCATAAATGAAGGAATACAAACTTTGTGTCTATTATGTAGTCTGCCAGCCACCCTGAAAACTTTAAAAGCTTTATTCTCAACTTGGCTGCTTCTGTGCTTTCTGTTAAAATTACAATGTGTACTGTTTTTCCAGAGGGAGTCATTGATTTCTGCAGAACGTGTGTTGTTGCTGTGCAGGCATCAAGAAATGAAGATGGAGCTTCATAACTACTCCATCTTTCTTCTCACCAGAAGCAACGTGAACAATCATAAATCCTTTCCGTTCAGCCCTTTTCACTTTTACACAATTGCACAACATGATGAATCCAGAATGAAGGTGCACAATCCGCCTTTTTATCTATAAAGATCAGGAAAGATTACATGCAGACAGAAAGAAGTTTTCACAAATGACTTGGTTTCCAGTCTCAGAGGCGTACGTCAAACTGCCTCAAGTATCCCAAATTGTTTCTATTGGGAAGCTGTCTTTGCAATCAAGTGTCTCTCTGCTTATCTCCCCTACAGAAATTTCTGTTGTTCCCTTCTGCCAGTCAATATGCGCCCAAGGTGGAATTGAAAAACCCATCATCTGTTACCATCTCATTCATGCATGTAATGGTGTTTAATACAAGGACTCAGCTCTTGTTAGAAATGAGCAAAACCCGTCTTTATCGTGTACTGACTGCTTGCCACTGCTGGCTCCTGTGCTTTGCTTCCTTCTTTCTTCTGCCAAAAATTTGAGTTAGTCATTTCTCCTCTAAATTAACTTTTTCCAGCCCTTAAAACAAAACCCAAACCATTTCCAGGCCCATTTTTATTCATTTTCAGAGAATCCGCTGACATTTTATCGCCATTAGAGCGGTCAAGTTGTTCAAGTCATGCTTCTCTGAGGGGTTGTTCATTTCCAGACTCACAGTCTTAATTACTGACTGAACTTTACAAGATACAGAAATAACATATTTCATTTGCACAAAACAATAAGAACACTTTCTCTTTCTAAAAATAAAAATGACCAAGGCTAAAGCAAAAAAAAAAAAACAAAAAAAATCTCCAGTCATCTCACCTTTTAAATCTGACGTAGTCATAACAGAAAGCTGGGACTGAATACAAGAGTGCTGTCTCGCCTTTTACTCCAGCAACAAGTGAAATTGCTTCTAAAAATGTGCTCAATATAGAGTCAAGGGCAGAGTCTATTTTTAAGGAAAGAAAGGATTCTTACTCTCTAAAATTCTTTGATGTCCAACAGTTAAAAAGGCTAAAAGCCTGTGGCTAAGCGCTGTATCTGAAGATGAAGACAGATTTAACCACAGCAATAAACTTTTGCACATAAAAGACAGTAGGCAGGGTTTGTTTTTTTTTTGCAACAGGGAAAACAACATTATAGTAGAAAGAGATTCCTGTAGTATTTTGTAGCTTGAGTTTGTGCAAACGCTGGATTTTCCTTCAAAAGTGCTGTGTGCGCCGTTGCATTATATGGAGGTGGATTGTTTTAAAGTATCACTTCCTTGACAATAGATTTCTTGACTCTCAGCTGAATATATTGAGCATGTCCAATTGATTCATGACTGCCAATATCATTACCATCATTAAGACATATATCTCCAGTAGTCTCTGGATATGGAGCTTGTCAAGGGCAGCTATTATGGTGGTGTTACACTGCGAGTGACCTGGCTGTGAACCGTCCGCATTATCTGTGGATTAATTACCCTGCCTTCTCGTCCTCGCTCTACCTGCTCGCAGCTGTGGCTCTCTGCATCTTACGCTCACATATTCCCTTTTCTCCTTTCTTCTCTCTGAATTTAAATGCATCCCTCCTTCATTCTCTGCCCATGTACCTTTGATAAGATGTGGACGATTGTTAGTCATTAGATTAAATTGTATATTCTTGCTTGCATTTTTTTTCTTCTTTTCCTTTTAAATTCTTTGCCAACTGCAATAAAGCAGGGAATGTGTTTAATCTGTCAGTGGCCATTGTCATCATCACACCCCCTGATGGGAAATTCAGAAACATGGAGCTGTGCCCGTTGTTTTCACTGAAAGCACCAAAGAGAGCATTAACCTAACACAGGAAGCTCTGCATGCCTCTGGCTTCAACACCAACATTTACCCCTGTGTGCATACATACACAACCATGCGCACACATAAACACGCGCGCATGTATCCATACATGAATGCGCAGCAGGAGAACACACACCTGCATGTACACATATGCCTCTTGCACACGGGATATCATGCCATCGTTTCTCATCTTACATACAAATGCCGGAACTACAGCTGAATTCCACGTTGCACATTGATTCCGATCTTTCCGGCATGCTAAATTTATCTGTTACATTTATCTTTTTCCTTATGTGGCCAGCAGCAGTTGTTGTGGCACATGATGCCACGCAGCGTGATAGAAAAGAATGAGCAATCCCTTATCACACTAGACCAAAAAAATGTTTTCCTTTTGAAAAGGATGCAGTGGAAATGCTGCAGCAACATCACTGATAACCATTTTCTGAAGGTGAGAATTCACAGCAGCAGTGCTGGAATGTCCCGCTCAGGATTGATTGCTCTCTAATTTACATTTTAATATGTGTCTAATACACAATCCATCTTGTTCAAAGGCATCTACCAACTATCACCACTTTTTTCGAGCCTTCAGATTCAGATCACATCCTGTTTATCCAGTAGCCTTCACACTAAAAACATTGATTAGTAATAGGAGTGATGTATTCCACTGTGTGACTGCTGCTGCAGTAAAAGGCCAAGGTGCCTGCTAAAGCTTTCTCAGCTTTGAAAACTTGTTCTTTTATTATAAAGACAGTATTCAAACAAGATGCCACAGGACAAGATGAATATTTCTAAATGGAAATTATTGAAATTATTACAATTCATCCTCAGGGAAACATGAATGTATTGGACTTATCCATCCGAGAAGTGTCAAGACATTTCACTCAAGATCACAAATGTCAACTTCAGGGCTGAACTGGAGGAAAAGTCAGGGGATCATGGATATTTCATACAAAATTTCATAGTTGTTGAGACACTTCCTTAAAGCCAACCAACGTTGCCAACCCTGGAGAAATGCCACTAGTGTGGTTAAAAAAGCCAGTAAACCACTCTGCACCAAATCTTTACGGAACCTCGTGTCAATTTCCCCCATAATCTACACGTGCTGCAGATGCTTCTGATAAGAGGTTATTTGGGGAAATTCACAGAATAACCCAGTGAGATTACCAACTAAACCCAGTTAGGCGCTGAGAAAAGATTGTATCTCTACCCTCCAGTGTCTTTTTCTCGCTCCCCGTCTCTAACGCTGATGGATATCCAGCACTACGTCTTCACTCAGCCATGCACACTTGCCCTCCCATTTCCCTGCAGAGAGGTCAGCTCTGTCCACGTCTGCTGGAAAGCTTTCACAGGCGTCGCATCTTTTAGCCGTTCCAAGCGAACAGCAGGTAGCTTTGCTGTTGCCTCCACTGAAGTGATTTATTTTATCCCTCAACTTTGAAGTTACTTTTACAATGAAGCAATATTTGAAGTGTGTCTTTACAAAGTGAGACACCACCAAAAATAATGTCATTTTTTCTGCCTTCATGTTGAATTTGTTTTGAAATTTAAACCATAGTACTATATATACAGAATATGCTGTTGGCCTGTAAATGACCTCTCTCTACTTCTAAGCATTACTTGATCTTGTACATTATTATTTCTTGGATTTTCCTGCTTGTCCAGCGATGAACAGTATGAATTCCCAGATTTCGGGGCTCTGAAATTGATCTCTTGGATGAATGGCACCCCCGCTGCCTTGGGGAACTGATGGCCTCAAAGGTCAGCATCAGAGCATTCTTGTGCGTGACTCTCGGGTTAACGTCCTCTCAGTCTCTCTAAGGAGAACAAGCCAAACACAGTGCAGTGGGATTTCAGAGAGTGAACCATATGACTGTCATCTGACAGGCACACAGGGAATTGTACAGCACGGTTTATGGCGTACACGAGTAGCTGATTTGCAGTTTTGTTGCAATTTGCAGATTTGTTTGAAGCCAGACAGCCTATCTTCAGGTAATAGCTTCCTAGGTTGATTAACTTTATTAGATCTTTACCCAATGGCCTCATTCTCTGTCTGCGTAATAGCGGCTGATCAGGTGGGAACTGGAGGGCACCAAATTGCAGAGAAGGATAATGATTTATAGGCTGGAGTGGTGAGAAAAGTGGTTTCAAAAGTTGCGCAGTGTTATTAAAAATGTCAATTGTGGACCTGGGGACACATAACAGCAGGTGGAACGAATGTCACAAACACACACAAGAATCCTGAAAAGGCATCCGTGTGTCAGGGAGCACAAACAATTTAGGTGCACACAACCCACACACACACACACGCACACACACACACACAAACACAGTCCAAAAACACAGACACACACACACAAACACTGTGGGCATGAAAACATTGCACTCCAGTGTGTGTGTGTGTGTTTACTGTATGCGCTGCCTCTCTGTGACTTGCACAGTGTGCATGTCTTTGTTAGAGAAGAGTGTTCATGAGTCACCGCTGTCTTTACCCCGAGGCTCAGCAGCCAGCCAGCTGAAGGAGGGGATGCATGTTTTATTTTAGTCGCTCTAATATGCCGTGAAGACATCATTATCTTGAAACATGTTGAATTCCAGAGCTTCTATTGTTTAAAATGGCACAGAAGATGTGGATACCTTAAACTGCTTCATCCTCATCACAGTCATACAGATCATTAGATGTGCAGTTCTACGTGCTTCATTAGATGTGGCTTTTGTTATTGCCAGCTAAGCAGTGTGCGACTGTGTGAACTCTCTTTGGCAAGCGAAGGACGTTATCTTTTCTGTCATGCACATACCAATGCTGCCCATAGGGAAGAGGTGAGCATGCAAGGAACTTGGCTGATTGAGGGCACAGGGCACAGAGGCGCGCTGTGCATGGCTACGATTGCCTGTGAATACTAAGGATGCCTCGCAAGAGACCCTTTTGTCAGCATCAGATCCTTTTCAGAAGAGTCATGAATAGCATAGCATGTATGACATCTTTTTTCTTTTTTACATTTTACATTTTTTCAAACCACTGCTGATCCCAAGAGTAAACATTCCCCGTAGACAACCATGTCAGAGATAGCAATAAAAACACCTAATGGCATTTATCAAATGTATCACATCTAATGACTTTGGCATCGAGATCAGTGTTTCATCATTGTGAAATGTCACCACTTTAGCCACCATTGGATTTGTGACATTGAAATATGTATATGAAAGCCTATGAGAGATGAATCTCCTGGTCAGGCAGAATTTCCAGAGGAAAAATAAGAGACCCATCCAGAGGAACATCCTTTATTTTCTGCTTCAGGTCAATGACAGAGTTGGACCAATGCTAGATAGAAAAGACAGACAGATGCTGGTTCAACAAAGGTCTGAAATATTATTTCTTATTATTTATGTCTGCACAACAATAACAAAAGTAATCTCAACTCAGTAACCTCAGTCTCCTGAACAAACACACTCTCGGAAACACACAAAGACAGCAAAGGAGGAATCCCGTCTGTCCCTCCTTTAAAATGGAGCAGCCACCCAGTGCGTCAGTAAACTGATTACCCCAGCTGTCAGTCTGAATAAGGCCAGGCTTTGGGATCCTCCCGTCCCCTCTGATCCTCACCATGGGACAGAGCCGGTCCTCCTGAAGAGTCTGAGAACAATCTCAGAACAGGATGGACACAAACACACGAAGCAGGGAAGGAACCATGGCTAAATAAATCAGCAGGTAAGAGGATGCAGCGGCTTTTTTGATGTCTTACTCTGAGACTTTGTGTTGGGCTGATTTCAGCTGATTGAGTCAGGCATCAGGCTATATCTTAAAGCACTACAGATTTAATGTATCCACGTGTTTCTGAGTCGTATACACAGTGGTGTGTCTGATGTAGATGCTCATAGTTTTGTGTATACATGCTTCTTGCTTCATCTAATCCTGGTTTCTTATTTCAGATTCTACTGGGAATATTGCCTTCCAGGAATTGCATGACCACATAAGATACATGAACTAATGAGAAAAGTAACTGTAGGAGTATCAAAAGAAAAGTCACAGCCGAGAGGATAAAGGAGGGGTACTCTGAGGCAGCTAGTCACTAAGGGGAGGGCAACAGGATACAACTAGTGGGTGGACCTTGATGCTTGTTTCTGTGCACAAGTCTCTCACTTATATGCTCCCTTTCCCTCCAAACAATAGCATGAGTTTGAGTCATTTGGAGTGCAGGCAGATTTCCCCAGTCTACAGTAGTTATATTTCACTGTTCTGTTTCTTTCAGCACTACCATTGACTGGCTTTCCACCACCAGAAGTTTTAAAGCTCCGCAAAGACCTTGAATCACTCTCCGGACTGCCTAAACAAGTCAGAGTACTGCAGGAAACTGAGGACCCTGAGCTGCTCTTGGCAGCTCCAAAACAATGGCACAGTGCACGCCGGATGCCAGCCCCGCCAAGGGGATCCAGAATCCAAATGCTGACATCAAGGACTCAAGTGAAGTTTCAACCGAGTCTTCATCAGCTGCGACAGGCAGAGTCAGACCTGCAGACCTGGGGCTCATTCGAAGCTTGTCCAAGTCAGACTCTGACTTGTTGGCGTCACCACTTGGAGAAGAGGATGGAGGTCTGGCTGGCCGCAGTGGGTCGGTGTCTAACTGCAGCTCTGGGCAGCCATCCATGGAGCGCATGCCTTCCTTTGCTTCTGAGTGGGATGAGGTAATACTCGAGCTCTGGGGAAGGGAAACAAGTGGGAGGGTGTAAAGGACAGAGGGAGTGGCACTTTTGGTGTTAAGGCATGGTCAGGCTTTCAAGTAGAATGTGTTAATGTCCTCAAAAGAGGGTGTGCTAATGCATGTGAATGTGTGAGGAAAAAGAGAGAAACCGATAAGAGAAGCAATTGAGGATTAGTGTGAAAAAAGTAAGAAATGGGAATGGGTGAGGCAGCACATTTCAGGAGAGAGGAGGGAGGGAAGGAAGGAAGGAAGGAAGAGGGGGAAAGCAGAGGTAGCAGTATGAGAGAGATCAGGAGTCCGGCAGAAGCAGTGATCGAGTAACTTTACCCAGGCTGTCGGCAGAGAATGCCTGCGGGCGAGTGCTTGAATGCATGAATGGCTTGATCACTTGCACCGACCTCCCTGTAGCAGCCCTGGCATCCAAGACTAATTGGGCTTGTGCTGTCATTCCACATCCACTCAGTATATGTCTCAGGGGCCGACCCACGCTTCCACTGTCTCCTCCTGCACTCCTCTGGCTCCTTTGCTCCGTCTTGCGCCATCTACTTTCAGCCCACTGTGAGCAGTCTCCCACCCCCCCACCCCACTCCCCATCGCCCCCAAAAGCCTTAACTTGTGATTTTTGAGCTCTTTAAAGCGTCAACGGAGCATACCCTAAAGCACTGCAAAGACCTTGAAATGAATAATCATTTATGGCCAAAATTTCCAAATGCACTTAAATAGTTGTAACCAGTGGGGGCAATAGCTGAAAACTGTTAACATATTACCAAAGTGCACAGCTCAGATGCAAAATTAAGTATTTTTCTTTAAAGTTCACAGCACAGTGGAAGATTTCTGACACTTTCTGCTGAGTGCTTAATCCCTATCACATTTAAAAGGATAAGATCTTATTCAGACTATAAGTTTTGGCATAGTGCAATATTTCGTCATACCCAACCGATGACATGGCTAGCAACTGGTTTAAGTAGCAGCGAAAATTATGTTTGTGCTGCTTTATTGTTTAGGAGCAGTTCTTTTTTATGTACATTTACTTAATATATTTTTTGGGGCTGGTGCTCTCAGTCCAGTACTTGTCAGGACTATAGTAATTGTGCTGTCTCAGTCGTCTCAGTCTTGGCCACCAGTCTGTTTTAATACGGTCTTTTGTTTCCAGGGCCATAGCTACCATTGAGGACACTGAGTTCACATCCTTGGAAATACTGTTTTTGTAGGAATCTGGGAGTTTGGGGGGTTTAATGACATGAAGATGAGTTTGTGTACACAAATATTGGACATACTTGTTGTTTTTATTGATTCCGATATAATTTTAGTTTAAATATCTTCAAATTTGAACAGAAAGTGGTTGAATGAATGAAATGTGTGACTTGTTTCTTTAATATGTGGTAATTTTACTGAGCTTGGTTGACAGTTATTCTCTTGAGGGACTGTGGTTCTACTGGGGGAATCTGAACCCATGACCTCAGTATTTCTAAAGTCCTGGTAATGACCCCCATTGGTTTCAAACGAGTCCAAAAGATGTTCTAAGACAAGTTCCTCTTCACATGCTGTTTTTTTTTTTTTTTATATGTGATGCTTATTTTAAGCACTTTCCTAAAGGACTGACTGAAGGACTGTACTAGCTGAGTGTATTTTTATGATTTGTGACTTTTATAGCCAGTGATTCACACTATGAGTATGACAACATTATAAAAAACAATGACTGGGGGATCATTTTGTCTTTTTTGGTCACAATCTTGGCTTAGTTTCAAACCCATTTGGACTGAGTCTCAAAAATTGGACTTATCTGGGACTCATCTTAGTGTCTTCACCAAGGCTGAACCAACCTAGGAAACTGCCCAGGGGCCCCAGTCCTCTGGAGGCCCCAAAAGTCCCAGGTTCACTCCATATCATGTGGGCCTACACAACTTGATGCCAACTATATACAATTTAAACTGTAAAAATGTAGGAAATTTACTCCACTGAAATAGAATACCAGCTATGATGGGTCTGCCGTCCTGTGGTCCTGGTCCAAAACTAGCCTTAAGGCATAAACTTTTTTAGCTCATTAGTTGTAAAGTTTGTTTGAACAAATTCCTTTAATTTCTTACTGTGTGCTAAGTCCTTAAACTACAGAAAACCTCAGGCCAGGTAGAATTACTACATCAAGTTCTGTAAGGCTGCAACCAACAATTATTTTCAATCAATACATCTGACAATTATTCCAATATAAATCTATTGATTGGTCAGTGTATATAATGTAAGAAAAGAGTAAAAAAATGTTGTGGTCAAAAACCCAACAATGTTAAGTTTAGCATCAGAGAAAACTGGGAAACCAGGAAATATTCACATTTGAGAAAATAGTACCAGTGAATCTCTGGCATTAATGCTTAAAATGACTTAAACAATGAATCAGTTATCAAAAATGTCGCCAATTATCTGTCTGTTAATCAGCTAAACATTTCAGCTTTAGGATGATGTCTGGGTGCCTTGGGAAATAATGAAACTGCCATGTATAATAGGGGTCAATGGGGGCACAGTGACACATTGTTGCCCCGAGACCACCTAGGAGGTTTATTTGGGCCATCTTCACCAGAGTCATGTCTAAGTTATGGTCACATGAACAGAGCATGATAATTGTGCAGCTTTTTCTTCTTTATAACAAGGGCAGTTTGGTGTCACTTCATAATACTTAAACATCTTGAACTTTTACTTGGCTTTGCGTACCCCTCTCTTTGTCATTTCTCCCTGTACAGTGCGTGCTCTCTGCTCCACCCCTCTGCTCTCTGACAGAAATGTTTATTCAGGCCATGTTGGGTGGAGTGTCCTGTTCTCAAGGGCATCCTGTTTTGCAGCTGCTCCCGAGTGTCTGCTTCTCTTCCAGATTTCAAGGGATTTGTTTGGGTTGGGGATATTGGTGTGTGTGTGTATGGGGGAGGGCAAAAACCGACTCTGGCTTTCGTGTACATCTCATGAAGCGATCAACCACCACCGTCAACATTAAAGCGACACATGAG
Source organism: Seriola aureovittata (assembly GCF_021018895.1). Taxonomy (NCBI): domain Eukaryota; kingdom Metazoa; phylum Chordata; class Actinopteri; order Carangiformes; family Carangidae; genus Seriola; species Seriola aureovittata. Next base: position 24,299,412 of record NC_079365.1, on the reverse strand, counting down.
GCTCAGGGGGAGGCTGAGCTTTAAGTCAGATACATAAACACACTCTTATGTCAGCCCATGTGCACACACCGAGAGCCAACATACTGAATACGGACATTGGAATGCGGATGTTATGAAAATGGAAATTATTATTTGAAGTTTAACCTTTAAAGCCCACAGTATGTATTTTAAATTGTATTATCTCTGACAGCCTATGTAGCCACTGACCATTTTTGCGTCCTGAAAGCACTTGGTATTCTACTTAGACTTTTACTTAAACAAACAGCCAATGTGATGAGACAGTTTTTATTCACAATCTTTTCTGACACAGCGTTCTTTCTGAACTACTTAACACAGAGCAAACATGCAGCCTAAATGTTAAGCCATCTGCAGGTGTCATTAGCCTAATTAAATAAAACCTTAATAAAGGATATGTTCAGTGGAAAAACCTCAAAGCCACATACTTCATTCACTCTCAGTCCTGTAGTTGGCTGCATTGTGAGCGTTGCTGCCCGTCTGATGATCCTGATTTATGAGGGTGTTTTATGGTGTCCTCCACCTGTCCTGTCAGCTTTTGTTGGATTAGTGAATCATTCTTTTGACATCTGACTGGGGTTTATGTATGGATGCTCCTTCTGCATTACTTTTTAAAGTAGGTGTGGGATGAAATTGTCAAATTGCCCATTAATACACAGTATAATATCTTGCACTGAGTAACAGTAACTTGAAATAACCACACTGGATTGAAAATGTAATGCAGTGTTGGTGAGATTTATGTAATATTGCTGGGTCACTGGATCAAAACAGCCCGTTTTCTTGGGTGATTTTCTGCCTATGGGTAGGGTATATCTGGGTCAGTTTTAACCTAGTTATTTTTGGAAAATTGTCCAAGTTAGTTTCATTGCCCTATTTGGAAGTGATGCGACATAAATGAGCAGACAAATAAATTAACTTAAAAAATGTGGATTTGTCACTTCAAAATGCTGAAAAAATAAGCACGATGTCTTAAAATAGGCTATATGTGGTCTGTGTACATAAAGTCTGGATAAAATGAAATACATTTTCCGCCATCTTTGTCAGTTGGAGTTGCGGAAATTCAAATAAGGGCAGCGGGGTGGAGCCAATGAGACCAGGTCAAACAAATCAAGCCCACCTAGCTAGAGGCTGAAGAACAGAGATCAACCTTTGTCACCAGCTACAAACCTTTTACTAGCCGAAGATAACTGCGCCATCAGTTGTAACTAAATTGCACTGTTCCGTTAGTTAAGATATACCGGTATCTTGATAACAGTAGCCCGATAACTGCCTACGTTCACCATTCAAGCTAAGCTCAACACCTGTGATGACGACGTGGGAGCAGTTATATCCCTCAACGCTTCCTGTGACGCTACAGCTGCGGTAAAGTTTAACCGTTAAAAGTGAAGTTTTAATTGAAATGTTTAGTTTTCATATTTTTTTCCTAATTTTTAAAGTATTTTCTGACGTTGCTTTCGTTGTAACGTCAACTTGAAGTTAGTCGTTATAACTTCAGTTAACGTTAGCTTAGTGGCCTTAGCCATACTTCAATCAAAGTTTCGACAAACTGGTCAAAATGGCCCATGAAATATATGTGTGGTAACTTATCGTGAAATAGTAGTCAGTCTTTTTGGTAGTGGAGAACATTATTAGCTAATGACCAACCTGTACTTGCTCTGTAATGTGTCCAAAAACGATTATCAATTTTCATTCTGTAGCACTTAATGTAGGCTCATTGCACCATTTTTTTTTTAAATATTCAAAATTAACACATACTTTTTCAAGAAAAAACGAGAATAGCAATATTGCTGAACAGGGCTCACTGAGTATTAACCATGAGCTCAATGAGTCCTGCAATCACTATCCCATGTCAAACAAATCACAACAGCTGTGCTGAATTATGGACGATTGAAGCCACTGTTGCTAGAGGAAATGGTTAACCAAATAAATAACTAATGCCCATTATAGTATCCTGCAGTATCAGGGGGCTGCATTAACATATTCAATTTACTATATAAGACCAAAAATAGCAGCAAATGCTCACATTTGAGAAGCTGGACTAACAATTTTTGGGGCATTTTTGCTTGAAAGATTACTTGAACAGTTAACCGTTTATCAAAATAGTTGGTGATTAATTTTCTTTGGATTGACTTTCTTTTAATTAGCTTCTAAGTGATCATCTTTGGAAGGTACTTTCTACCTTAGCTGTACACTAGTTTGAGTATGAAATGGTTAATGTTGATGAATTGAACAGAACATCAGTGCAATATGCTGTGTCTAGTAAAAGATACCCTACACATCTGGCCCAGATGATGATGATAATAATAATGATTTTAATGAGGAGGCCTTTAAAAGTGGTTTGTAACTACATCTTGTCGACATTAACAATGTACTCCACCACAAAAGATTAGGTACTATTTAATCATAGCACACATCTGATAAATGAAGCTATCTCAAGTTTTGTCTTTGATTTTAAAAGGCTATTGTCAGTACTAGACATTTAGCAAATGTCACTGCTTCTCCTGTTAAACTGCATTTTAGCTTCCATGGAACAATTCATCGTCCTCCTGTTGTCTTTTAGCCAGTTATCTACTGAAATAGGAAACACTACTTGACAACAAAGTGGACCCATGAATGCAAGGTACACCATCACTACTTTACTTTTCTGTGTGTGTATGTATTTTAAGGTGGAGCCTTACTTTCCTTTAAGACTCATGCCACAAATAACCTCATTATATAAGAATCTTGCATTTCAGTGACTTTTACATATTACTAATAATAGAAATGGCATATATGATTTAAGTGATTGATGTCTTCACTACAACTGTTCAATACTCATAAGGCAAAGGTTAACACAACCACATGTTACAGATGCTTGAGTGGCTTCGTTCGTGTGTGTACTCTAAATTTCCCAGCTGTATTCCCGGGGTCATTACATATGCAAGCTTTTAAAGTGTCTTTATATGCTTCTTCACTTACTAATGGCTGTGGCTTTACATAACTTTAGTAGTTTGGGACCCCTAATGAAAATACCCATATTATTATGAAGTTAACTTATGTTTATATCAATTGTTTTAAATGTATATGCTTTATACACCTTTTTAATGTAATAATTTTAGAATTGATCGTGTGGGAAAAGATATACCAGAGCTCCTAATATGATTTGTAAACCAAAATTAGTTTTGAATATCTATGAATTTGAATTAGCCACAGTAAAAATGAAAGAAGAATGAAATACAAAACGTTTTCATGTTGGTAATTCCAGTTGATAAAAAGGGACTGTTTTCAAAGTACGTGTAAGCTGGTTTATAATTCATATAGAGTTACGGCAGAGTGAACACATCCCAAGATCTGGTTAGACAGATGTGGTACATGAATATGAGAGTAGCGGTAATGGTGGTGGGGGCTGGGTGGAGAGAGGCACAGTCCTGTTTCACCTGTCACATTGCCTGTAACACTTCTCACCAGGTGTAACATGGGAGACCCCACACTGCATCCAGTTTGCTGTTTAATGGTGCTATTCCCCACGTTCAAGGGCTATACCTGTTCAAAACCTGTTGTGTGCTTTTAAAAATGCAGGTTTGCCAGTTTAGAAAAAGCAATATGAGGATTGTTTTAGGTTTATGATTGTATTATGTTATTTAGTGAACAGTTGTTTGTTAACTTTAGTTAGTTCATGACAAGCGTGGCTGGTCCAATAGCAACTGCTCCTTTTGAAAAGTTGAACCATGCTTTTACTAAGAACTATCAATTGTGACTCTTTGGAATTTGGAAATCACATTTTGCAGGAAACATAAACTAGAGGCATTGAGAGCAGGGTATTCTGACTCACTGAATGCAGGCTGTGGTTATAAGCCTTCCAAAGTGGCAAGCTTGATTCAGATCGTGTCGCAGACAGTTGACATATGTCTTTGCTATTTTTTTGTGGTGTTTTCTTTGTGTGAAATTAACCATTTTAATCACAATGCTTGCGTTTGCAGGGGCACCGTCGCTGCATCCTGGGCTCAGCACCGCCCAAAATGATTGTGATTAGTATAAAGAAATGCAAACAAGCCAGAGTGCTTTTTTTCCAGATAGCAGAATGATAATGGGTGCAGCCAGACCATTCTCCATTTCTGACACGGTGCCGTGGAGAGTGTGTCATATAAGATATTGACCTTGAATTGCTGGTGTCCTGGATTTATGTCTAGGGCTGGGTATTTAGAGAATATTTATGCATTCCTTCACTATATTTGCTGAAAAATTACTGAAGTAATTAATCAATAATCAAAATAGCTGCCAAATATGTTTCTGTTAATCGACAAACCGATTAGTCAGCAAATCATTTCAGTTCTAAAAAAATGTGTCAAATTAAGTTGATTAAAAGCTTTAAAAAAAAACGTGAAAATTCGGCTCAAATCCATCAGTCAAATGTAGAGCTTAGGTTTCTTTTTGCGAGTTGAAAAAATACACAGAGGAATTAAATTTATGATAATCTGACATTATCTGACATTAACTCCTAACGCTGCCTGACAAGCTGGGTTCAGTAAAACTACATCGTAAACCTACACAAACATAGTAACAGTATATCATACAGAAGAGGTGGCACTGCTAGAACCTTACATTTACTCAACAAACAATCATCACATTACAGTACACCGTGCAGACCATCCTGACTTTACTGTTACCATTCTCAGTGGTTTTATTAATGCTGATGGTTTCAAAGCTGTCAAAATAATGAAAAACAATCTAAATCATGAGCACTGCTGGATAGAAATATGTGATCTGGGTCTTGCATAGTGTGGAGCTACTGGCCCATCTGTCTTTATTGACGATGATACTGAGGCGGTAATTCTGTTTCCAGACCAGCGCCAGTGAAGCAGGCAGCCTTTTTTGGCTTGTTTATTATATCCAGCCATCATTTCCATTATCTGTTCTGTTTGGGCTCACAGCCATCATTTATGCACAGGAGACACTGACTCAGTGGACAATACTGTACTTTGTCTTATTGTATCTATCTTATTAGCTAGTATGTTGTTGACTGGACAAGAAAGATGGGAGAAAGGCAGGCAGTGACATGCAAAATGAATGCAAAAATACAAAGACTTTCTATTATTACTAGTGCAGAAAGAAGAGATTATTGGAGATGTCAATTGAAATTGCATATCCCTAAAAAGACCCCTCCTGTGTCCCAGTTCCATACTTTTTAGGTTTTATGGGAGTGTTTATCATGCTGGAAAAGTGACAAAATTCCGTATTCCCAGATATGTCTGTATTTATACTAAATTTGCTTAATTATTCATTGGTATATTGATGAACACTATTACCCAACAATGCAATCTACAAATGGAAGTGAGAAGCAGCTCACAGCTAGACAGATTGTGGAGGGTGAGACAGCTTCAGGAACATCTTGTAAAACAAAAAAGTAAAAAGTAAACAGTTTTTTTCTCCACTGCAAATTTGCAGTAGTGTTCCAAATTCACAGTATGATTGACAGCTCGTGTCTCATACAGTTAGTACAAAATGATAACATGCAGTCTCTTCTTGTTATCTGACTGAAAAGGTATACAATGAAGATGAGCATAGTGTATTTGGGATACATGGCCATGTGTTTCCCATTTCCGTTTGCTGATGTATTGATCTGCTTTATCAGTACTATAATGTCTATAGCTAACAGTGATTCATCATGATAGAGTTGGCATGCAGGCTATAGTCTGTAAATCATTTTTGTTGATGCTGCCTGTTGGAATTGATCGTCTTAATAACTGACTAATGCAATTATTCCACAATTTAATTATGTTGGCACAATCAGTCTCGATCTCTTCTCTGTGCCCTTTGCTTTGGTTGTTTGATCTGAACTGATGAAGAATGAGTATTATCGGTGGTTTGCTGTGCATGCAGAGTCTGCATGCCACTCACTAGCATCAAACTCTGTGTATCCAAGAACCAAGAATTCATTATATTCTATCAGACTGACTATTCTTGTAGATTAGTTATGGGATTCATGGAGATTTCCTTTTGTATCAAGCATATTATGCTGAAATTATACATTGTTCAGCCCTAATTTATATTGGCTAAATAATGTAGCTTGACCGACCATTATTGGATTTTTGAGGCCACTGCTGAGGAATATCGTTATTAAGAGAGTTTACAAGCTCTGATAACGATGTACAGGTGTACAGGGTTATAACATGAACACATAATGTACGTCCGTACATCCGTCCATACATCTGATCGTACGTCCATCTGTCTGTCCGTCCCATTCTTCACAATATCTCAGTAACACCTTGATGGAACTTTTGGTGGTCAAAGGTCAAGGTCACGATGACCTCACAAAACATGGTTTTGGCCTTGTGAACGGAATACCTCCGTAATGCCTTGAGGGAATTTCTTCAAATTTGGTATGAATGTTCACTTGGACTTGAGGACTTAGACTTTGTCAAAGGTCAAGGTCAGTGTGACATCCCAAAACACTTTTTAGCCATTACTCAATATTTCACACAGCAATTATGACAATTTCACACAAATGGTTAATATATGGTATGCCTCTGGATAAACAGGCATGTAACCTCAAACTAGTCTGACTGACAGATGCATACAACTGCAAATCGGTAAATGTTTTTTTTTTAGAGAATTTTGATCAACGTAACTACTGTGAGTAGTTAGGTTGATCAAAATTCAATTTTGAGTGGTACATTTTACAGCTTAAAAATTTGCTCTCTAGCTATTTACCTTGTCTGTGTAATGGCTTTAAATTCTTAAATTATCCAGCTAAATTACTCCAGACATATCTTTAGCATTTCTGTACTATTTTTGTTACTTCTCAGATGACATACAGATGCCGATATATCTAAGCTAATATCAGCCAATACATCTGCCAACTTACTGGTCAAACTCTACTAAGTAATATAGGTTTTCCTTAAAGGAACCAAGAGGGTATCATACTTAAAAAAACAAAACAAAAGTCTCCAGACCAAAACAGAGCGAATCCCACAGCAACTTGATCCTGTAATAGTTGTACCCATTCGGCCTAAGTCCATAAAAAACGTTTACTGTTTGCAGATCTATGCCACCAATTTGTCTTAAGCCTGTATTTTTTGCTTCTGTTACCTTATCTAGCTCCAGCAGGGAAAATTTCCAATTAATTCTAATTACATTAAAATATTCCATTTCCTGCTTTTCTTTAGTATTTCAGGATTTGAATTTTTCTGTCTTGGAACAGTGCCACATACGTATATATTCTGTATATTTTTCAAGGGCAGTGATGCACATAATGACTGTAGGCATAATAAGGACTGTGGAGGAACTCACTAAGGCTGACTGACTCAGGGAAAAGCTGACAAACTCCTGGCCAATATGGAGCTCTCTTAAAAGTAAAAAGCACAGTCTCTGACATGTTAAAGCCCCATTGATTCAAGTCAGCAATATGTTGTACTTTGATTCCCTGAAAAAAGATGCAGCCCATGTTGCTCATCTAATCTTTCTTGGGTCCTTTTGGGTCCAATCAAAATCACCAACCCAAGATCAGTAGCAATTTAAATTGGGCCCAACTTTGTAGTCCATCATGTTGTACTACAAAGTGTGAACCTATTACCCATTTTGAGTCAGGTCTGCTTTTGGGGTTTTCTGGGTCTCTATCTGAAGACCTATAGTGAATGCTAAGGGTTTATGTACCTTGGAGTGAAATCATCTGACCACCAAGGACTGTCATCTTAACCCCTTAAATTGCATCAAGACCCATCTTCAGAAGAGCTGGTGTCAGGCTTCTGGATGAAACAGAGAACATAGAGATGCTGGAATACTTTATATCTCTGCACTAATATATGAAGACCAAGAAATGTCAGTCATAACTTCAGTCAGTAATTTAGATTTAAAACATAACTTTCCAAAGAAAAGAGAATCTGTTTCCAAAGAATAAGTGAGCATATCTACAGGCAACGCAGAATAAGACTGGTACCAAGGACATCAGTTAATCACAAAATTTCTTTTACCCACATGATTTGCATTGGGGGAAAAAAAACTAAATGATTTCACCTTTAACTTTTTTTCTCTGCAAGACTTGAGCTTGAAAGGGCGACATAAATGGATATCTTTGCAGTGTGTGCAAGAACTGAAGAGCAGATCAACCTGCATTATCATGTAAATCACTTCAGGATGTAGTGCCATCACTCAAAGCTGAGCACCACTAATTTAATGATACAGTCCACTCACAGTCCCATGTGGTTCATAACTGCATTATCAATTACATTTCTGTGTGAATAGATCTTCTTGGTTGATTATTTCCATCCTGCTCCCAGACATTCACTGGAGGCGCTTTGTGTCAAATTAATTCCCACTGATAGCGGACTTTCAGGTCAGACTAACTGGACCTTTTCCTTTTTAATACATGTCCAATTAGGACGGCTCAATGCTTAAGTCAATTTCATGAACACATTGTGCATTTACATGAAATTGTTGTTTTGTATAACCAATTGGTAATGTCATGTTCATTCCTCGGTATTGCAGTGAGATGTTTATATGAGGAGACTAGATATTGCTACTAGATAATGCCCCTCAGTGTAAAGCTATACAAGTTAACACCACCACAAACCAAATGACCATAAAGTTGAATCAACATCTCTCTAAAAATTTCAACAAAAACTGAACATTGTAACCTGCAGTAATCCGCATTGCAGGATTAAACTGCAATAATTATAAAGGTAGGATTATTAAAGATTCGTCAACAACATGATCCTCACTGAACCCTGTTTCCACTGTTTCAGGCTTTAAGTATAGATTAATCTGACTAATCTGAATTACAAAATTATGTTTATAAAGCTCCAGTAAGGATGTTAAATATCTCAGTAACAAATTTAGCATGGCCTTCTCGAAGAAAACATAGATATGCATCAGCATAAGAATAAGAATAAGCTTTAGATTTACAAGGGATGACTGAAGATTCAAAAGCAGACTGTAACCTGAAGGTGTTGTATAGAATATATTTCTACTGTAGTTCATTGCCAAACATCTTGCTAGTTATAGTCAGTGGATGAGGTTGTATGTGCATGATGTTATGAAATATTTCAGCACTTCAACTATGATGACGCTGGTTTCCTTAGAAGTAGCATTTTGGTGACAGGTTTTAATAAAGGTGCACTTAAGCTCAGGTGTGTGTGTGTGTGTGTGTGTGTGTGTGTGTGTGTGTGTGTGTGTGATATAGAATGTAACTGGGTTAATTCAAACAGTAATGTGAGGTCTGTATTGCTGGAGGCATATGCCATGCGTCCCACGTGCCTGACTTCCAAATGAATCAAGGCTTTTCTACAGTGTTGATGCCACTAGCGAAGTGCATAGGGCTTTTTCAAACACTAAATATTACATCAAATAAGCCTGGCTGTGTCTCTGGTGTCACCAGTGAAAGCAGAATCAGCTTTTCAAGCTCACAAAATTTTCATTGCTGATTGTGAATAGACTACTCTAGTGATTCTAAATTTAGTTCCCAGCCTGATTTGCAATAGTTTGCACATAAAATTGTAGGTGACCGCTGCCTGCTAATTGCCTTGTTTAAAGTTGTCAAAACATACACCTGGAGTTACACCCTTCTGCAGTAGCTCAAGAATATCAAATAGCCTACCATGAGTCTGTTCTCTTTTTAATGGGGTGAATGGTACATTTATTCTGTGCATTAGGGCCTGTTGTCCTTGAAGCATGAGGTGTCAGCAAGTAGTAAGGCACTCGCATAATTTGCTTACATTTAACGAGCGATGAGTCTGAATATTATTCAAATATGCTGGACACATGATAAGTCCCAGACTATTTCCTTGAGTTGGAATGTCTCATACTCATAAATATACTACTGTGTGTATTTATATTGAAGAAATATGACATTGGTTGCCTCAGAATGAAATTTGGAAATGCTCCAATTTTGACCATTTTGTTAAATACACCTTTTACTTTTGTGAGTCACTCAAATTGAGTGGCGCCAATACCTGATCCACTTCATTAGGTCAGAATTGGATAGGGTTGGGTTCTGATAGCCGGTTCCATTTTAGATCCGTCTACTAGTCCAAAAAACTGAACTGTGTTTTTGTAGTTCAACAGAGTGGAGACTCTTCTATAGGAATGATCAGCTGATTGCCCAGTGAGCCTGTTAACCTCATAGTTCTCCTCTGTTATATGTATATACATGTTTTTTTGTGTGTATGAGTACAATCAATATCAATCAACTAATAACAATTAATATCTTCCGATGCTCATGTTCAGGTTGTAGCTACAGGTTGTAAAAGTTGTTATTGTTGATTAAGTTAAAAGCTCAGACCAAAAACTACTATGTATGGCTTCTCGCCAAGCAACAGGTGATCACAGATCTAAATTGAATCTTAGACTTGTAGAGATTTATAACTTTAGTTACTTGCAAATGATGAAAACTTAATGAGATTCCATTAGGGATTTAAAAGGATTAGGATTTGATAAGTGGATTTGAGACTGGATTTGGATTTGATAAAATGCTGTCAAACACTAACCCTAGTAGTGGGGATGATACCCATCCAGTGTATCAGACTGGTGCATTCCTGTTGACAAATAAAATCAAAATTAACAATATTCATAACTTGTCCTACTTTCATTTTCTGTATCTGCTCTTGATACCACATACTGCATCTGGCACTGAAAGCACTTTGTTGCAGCTTGAGCTGCTATTGAGTTATCCAGTAAAATAAACAAAAGCAAACAAACAACCTGGAAATGTATTTCGGCTCTCTTGGAAAGTCAGAGACTACTTAAATAAACATTTTTGGCTCTAAGCCCCTAAACAACTCTTCTCGGAGTTGCTCTGTAATCTCCTGCATGCAGCATTGTGCTCACTTAACCTTGCAGTAAGCTGTAGCTTTATTCTGTGAAGCTTGAATAATACAGGTCTGAGAGGGTAATCAAATACTCACTAAGAAACAGTCAGCAACAGATCTGAATCTCCTGTGGGTCGGTTTGTGCCGTCTGGATTTGGCTACAGGACTTCCTCTAGGTCGCAATAATTTGGATTTTCAAAAGCTTCTAGATTGTAATTCATCTTATCACCCTGCTGTGTTTTTGCTGAGTGGTGGGTAAGTCATTGAATTGCTGTCCACGTTGGATTGTTGCTTGTAATCCATCATTGCAAAGCAGCCCGCCTCCTTCCCAACATTCCCAGCAGCAGCAGCAGCTCCCTGTCCTAACTCCTCACCCAGTGCCATTATTTCAGTGTTCTTGTTTTATAACTGGTCTGGCTATGGTGGGATGGAGGAGGCTAGATCTGAGTTTAATGCCTGTTTGACATTAATGGAAAATGTTGGTACCTGCTGAAAGAATTTCAACATGAGATCTCCACAGTTTTTAGTTTTTAGTGATTGTTGATATTTCAGTCAAATGCAAGGTGATTTATTTACCCCCTGTGTTTCATGCTTATTCTCTTTAACAGATTGAGAAGATCATGAGCTTGATTGGAGCAGGCTTTGAAACATCCAAAAACAAACAGCCCACACCAAGCTCAGGTAATGCTTCACCACCTATTCTGTTTACATGATTACAGACATCAGCTTCTGCAGAGAATGGAATAATTTTTTTTTTTTCCGGAGATATGACTATGTGGTATGTAATTTATTGGTTGGTTAATACAAAATGACAACTGGGTCTTGGGAATTGAGTGAGTCTTATTCATTAATAATTTATAAAGCTCTTAATTGCTTTGGTGCTGCATGGATGATAGTCCCATAGAGTTTATTGGATGGGAATTATATGTCACGTTAGCAGCAACCAAATGTTTTACACCCTGTAACTGATTACATTTATGTGCAGCAACACCTTTTATAAGAGCTGCTATTCAGTATTCAAACACACTTTCAGGAAAGCTATAGGGTAGTTTCGTTGTCCTTATAAGTCACAGAGATTCAAGATGACATTTGTTTGGCACATCATCGTTGTTATTTGTTACACACAAGGTTTCCACTTTATGGGAAATGTAATTCTAAATTGCCCTCACTGTCATATTTTCTTTTTTTTTTCTGGAGTTACTGTATATCTCAATAGGGCTTGGACTGATAGTACGCTTCATCAAGAGTCCTTCAGGCAGTGCAGAGGGAGAAGCCAGCTGGCATCAGCTCAGTTTGTTTAGATAACAGTCCTGAGTTGCTACAGTGTAAACCTACCTCCATTAGATACTCTGCCATAAGGAGGTTTCACAGGATTGTGTAACAGCTTCTCTAGGTCTGCACAGGAAAGCTTTTCACAAGTCTCATCAGATTCATTTAGATAAAATTTTCATTAGTTATGCGCAGTATGCGACTACCAATCTGCTGACCACAGCAAGGTGTAATGCCACCCAAGCACAGAAATGGTAAAATGTGTGATTGTGATAAAAGGATATAGAATAAGAAAACTGGAAAATAGAAAAGAAATGACATTGGAATTAGGAGAATTAGGCTTTCACTGCAGCATGTGTCACTGTGTCATCACTTCCCCCTGTCTATGCAGTTAAGTGTTCTTAATGGAAAAAAAGTTAGTTTGACTTATACAACCATTTAAGCTAAATGCTGAGTGTACAAAATGTTAAGGACATCTACTCATTTAATCAACTCTTCTCGATTTCATATTAAAAATTTACTTCGGTCATGAAGGGGAAATGTTGATGAGTTGTGTGAAGAAGGTTAATATTCTAATTTAATAATATTATAATGGTAAAATAAAAGTAAACTTAATTTATATGGCACCTTTTAGAAAGCTGGCTTTCATGGTAGTGTTGATGTACGATGTTAATTGTAACTTGACTTCAAGCACACCCAAGCATTCTTAGATTAATTGCTGTCCTAACAATTAAGACCTGAGGTTGTTTCACATTACATAAGAGGAAATATGTTGTTTTTTTGTTTGTTTGTTTTTTCTTTCACATATAGGTGTGAGCTATTTATAGACTTTGTTTGAGGAACGGCATACTGAAAGTGTCCCAGATTCAGCTGAGTCATGCAGTTGCTGCTCTGATTTCAATCGGAGATTGTGCACAAGTAGTTCTGGAGGTTGAGAGGATGCTTTTGTTGCTGTTTTTGAATGTGTATGTGTTAGTAAAGAGGTCATATTTCTTTCTCCACAATGTACTGAAAGGGAACAAACAGGTACCATACACAGTCATCAGCAGGAGAGAGGTAGAAAGAGGGAGAAAAGGGGGGATTACAAAAAGATGGAAAACTAAATTGTCGCTCTTGATCGAACCTTTATCTTTTTATTGTGACAGAACTGGGAAAACCTTATCCTGTGTCCCTGTTTTCATTCCATCCACCTTTTCCTTGTTTACCGTCTCTCTCATATCAGGAGCCAAGGACAACCAATTCATCCTCAGGAAGCAGGTTTCTGAACATCAGATTTTTGTGGCTACAAAAAACATCCCTTCAATTTTGTGCCAATTTGCATGCTCAAGGATGAGAATGTTTGTGTTGTGTGCCCATCACGAGTGCCTCGATTGTGTGCTAAGAGAGCACTGAGTAAATGAGCTTAAAAAGAGAGAGGGAGTGGAGAGAGAGCTCAGCTAACAGCACACAGGAGGCATCGGCTCAGTTTGTGTACAGGCACACACTGACGTTCAAAGGAAAAGAGTCCGCCTTCAGTTTCCCTGAATTAATTCAGCTTTGCGGCTCATTTTCTCCAGTGCTTGGGTGTGTTGACAAGGAGCTAGTGCTTTTCTCCTGCTCTGATAAAGAGGCACGGCTTTATCAAGGCACAACCTCTACCTCTTCCTCTGTAAATAGGTCTTTCGGGGCGCTCCTCGGAGCCAAGTCTAGACCTAGCAGTGCTCAAACAGTACAGAAACCCACTTGGGTAGATTTGACAGCTTGGCCTGTTTAACAGGGGATAAGACAGTGACCCAGTTACCCCCCACGGAGGAGCATTGGATACTCTGTCAGTCAGTAATTAGGTCCTAGTACCGTGGGAGGTGGTGCTGTCCCAAATGAATGGAAGTAATTGGATGGGGTGGCTGGTATTTTTAACAGTCTTTGTCTGGATATTGTGGTGTAAGAGCTGACTTTGGTGTGAGGCTCAGGGAGAGAGTAAAGAAGGAGGAGGAGGAGTTGTGGGATCTCGTAGTGAATCATAATTAGTCCACTTCAATCCTTCTTACTTCCCGGAGATAAGATGGTAAATTTTATCTTGCCCATATGTTTCATCGCCTCCTCCTCTATTAGTCTTTTTCTGTGTCTTATCTGTATCCTGCTCATTCTCTCTCACTCCCTGTTTCCATCATTCTTCTCCTCGGCTAGAACAAATCTGACAGCAGCTCCTCTTCCTGATAATGAATGATGAGCACTGGTCCTTGCGGATGACTGACGGGTCACGGAGACCTGACCTGGCCTTTTACCTGATCGTTAACACCAGAGCAACAGTGGTACAGGCAGCCAATTACGGAGGAGGTTCAATCAATAGCCCTTCACTTTGCCTCCCTCTGTTGGCACCGCATCGTCTTGCCCTGACTGCCTTACTGACTGGCTGACTACCCGTTTGGGAATGTGTGAGGTGATTGCAAGCAGCTTGAAAGCCTGCATAATTACGCTCTGCCTGCAGCCGTACCCAGATAACACCAGTGACGGACGCAGTGAGCAGCCCTGCATGGGTGGGTGCTGAAGTAAACCAGTCCCTGTGTAGACTGGCAATTCTTTCAAAGTCAAATGACACTGCGTGAGTCTTTTTACCCAAAAATGTATCTCAGTTTTATACCATCTCATGTATTAATGCAGGTTTTTTCCTGTAAGTAGCCTCTGCTATGCTCTAAAAATAATGTTGATATGACATGAGCATCTGGAAGTACATAATGGAATTTGCCTCTTTTCTGTCATGCTGTATGACTGGTTGAGATGCAGATGGACTTGAAGTATGTCTCATCTCTTCTCTTCTCTTCTCTTCTCCTGTTTGAGCACGTTAGAGACTTCTGCTGACTTGAATCAATGCTGCCCCCCCTCGTTCTATCATCAAAGTAAGATGTAAATGAATTAAAGCCATCTGCTAATAAGCTGGGGCTTGAGGAGGCTCTTTGTTTCAATATCCCATGTTAGCCTAAAAAATTGAAGTTCCTCCTTCAGAACAGGATCGCGTCGCTGTCACCCCTTTACATTCTAGTCATTCTTTACAGAAAAAGACTATGATTTCGGGATCTCAGTGCTTGTTCCTTTTCTCTGATGGTGGTGTCCTTTCTGCACTGCCAAGATCAGAGTGCCTCTGTGCAATTCTAATCAGTGCAGTGGTGGTGGTAGTTGTGGTGGGGGGGGGCGACACACACAGACGAGCTAGTATGTGTGCATTTGTATGAGAAAGAAAGGGGGGCAAAATAGAAGGGGAAAGGGGTAGAGAGACAGACGATGAGGACAGAGACAGAGTGTGTTTGCAGCTGTCTGTGTGTTTGAGAGCAAGAAGCAAGGAGCGAGACAGTGAGGGAGAGTGCAAGCCAGAGAGGGAGAGAGAGGCAGAGGGAGGGGAATTGATATAGTGGGAGAGTGAGGGAGAGGTGGTTACGTGGAGCAGCACCCCACTTCATCAGGCAGCATACGGCAGCCCTGCAGTGCGATCACACAGTATGGGAATGGGGCTATGAGATCGAGAGCGAGAGAAAGAAAGCAGAGAGAGACGAGAGCAAGGAGGGGGGGAGTTAAAAAGAAGAGCTTGAGGGAATTGCTCAGATGAGAAGGGGGGATGATCACTGAGTCTGTTAACTGTCGTGGATGTGGGAAGGACGTGGCAGCAGTGGCTGAGGTTGAGGCAGATCTGTGGTCTCCTGTGTAGAAGTAGCCGGCGTCAGGACGTTATGCCCTATGAGCAGTGAGGGGTAACGTGTGTGAGCCAGGAGCAGCTGCTGTGACTGCATCTGCACTGCCTGCATGTCTCAGACAGGCAGGGGATGCAGCAAACCTCTGCCCTGAGCGCAGAGGCTGCTAGCTGTACCCAGCGAGGAGAAGAACCAGGTGGGCTGGGGTGGGAGTGGGGGGCGCCTGCCTCAGGAAGGAGCTAGCTTAACCTCCTCTGTGGTCCTGCAGTTATCCTCGCTTCAGAGTCAAGAGGCTCACCTGCCGTTTAATGGATCTGAACCTGGATTTACTGCTTTGAGAGATGAGAAGCACGTTCTCTGGCGGAGCCGCACAGCCAGCAGCCTGCTGAAGTGTGTGAATGCTGGGCAGCACAGGGAGCGCTGGCACCACCAAGGACACCAAGCCTTTTTCCACCGGCAAACAGCTTACCTGGAGCTTTATCAAGGAATCTATACTTGGATTTGATAATGAATTGAGGAGTTTGGAATCAGCACACAGTGGAAATCCCAAGCCAACGTTTCTTTTTCGATGTAGGATTTACAATATGTCTACCTGACTGTACTCTGTGTGGCTTTGGAGTAAGGACGAAACATGATTTAAGCAAATGTATATTCCTTGATCAAAAATAACACGAGTACCTCAACAGTACTTTAGAATGCTGCTACCTTCATTGTATGAGCCGTGTCCTAGCTCTCAAAGAGGGTGACCAATGAAGCCATGGGACTCAGCCAGAGCTTTACAAGTATGTGGTGAAAACCCTGACAAATTTATTTTGGGGGAACTGAATATTTCTGTGTTGCACCCTGAGGGAGTAATTTCTGATTTTAGAAAATGACGGGGATAGTTTTAGCAGAATAATTAATATGTGGTGTATGAAAATGTCTAATTTAGTGATAAATAATTTCCATTTTCCCTCAGCCTGAAAATTATCTAATCTCTTAACTTGTAGTGTTAAGTATTGTTATGTTTTTGGACTAGCTAGGCACTTGTTTTTACACTCGCTCATCTTCTCACTAAAGGAATGTTTAGCGAACCCTTTTTGTCGGAAGATGCTGTAGTGGGTCAGTCAAACATAACTAACAGTACTAAGCTTCAGATGGGCTTCCTTCCCTGCACTACCTCCACCCTCGCCTGACATTTCCAGTCAGTCACACTAACACCAGTGGGTGTATATTAGCCTAGTCAGTCCCCTGCAGGGCTTGAGCTGGGCCTGCAGCACTTCCTATCCTCCTCCTGTGTTTGAGTTTAGTCGGGCCCCCGCCTGTACCGTGGGAGCCCCTCACCCCCGGCCTGGACCCTGTCTCCCCCCCACCCTGCCTGGTGCTGCTGCACTCGGCTCTGCCTCTGCTGGCCGAGGATGATGTGGCAATGCCATGTGTCGTCCTCTGAGTGCCGCTGCTACCGGCTGAACGGCTTCTCACTGCTGAAGCGCTTCCCTCTCTCGGCAGATGGGGCCTGTGGTAAAGCCCTGGATCAGCCGGTGGGAGAGTGGCTGGAGCACGTGGGGCTGCCGCAGTACGAGAGCAAGTTCCTGCTCAATGGCTTCGACGACCTACGATTCATGGTGAGTCACCTGCAGCACGTCATCTCAGGGGTCGGTTCCACTTTACATCACTCTGCCTCTCCCTCTGTTAACCTTAGCTGCATTTGTCTTTTTATGTCACCACTTTCACTCTCTCTCACCCTCTGCTTGTCTCTCAGTACCTCCGCTCCCCCCTCTCTTTTCTCTTTCACACTCTACCTTTCCTCTTCCCTCCCCCTGTCCCCTCTTCCCTCCATAACTCCACTTCACCCCTGTGCAGTGCATGACCCTGCTAAGATTTATGGCCCCTCACTGAATCCCTTTAAAGAATATGGGCTGTCACCAATGGTAAGACAAATGACAACCAAAACCCATTAACTTTTTTCCCAGCATTCCCAATCATGCCATCTCATTTTCTGTACGATTCTATAGTCACCTCCTCCCCCTATACTGAATCCTCTGATTTACAGCCACTGGACTTGACCTTTGTGTATATACATACAGATAACCTGGACAAACAATCCTCAATTTAAACTCACTGTAGTCTATTCTAAATGCACTTTGCATGGTTGCTTGCCAAATCTCACTAAATCCGCTACCCATTATGCTCTGTGCTCTGCTTGTGATGCTGTGAGACAATCTTGCACAAACTGCACAATGTATGATTACACTGCAGCAGCATGCTCCAATGTTGTATTTATGTACTGTATAATAATGGTTTTTAGATTTTAATTACACATGTTGGCATGCAGACATTTTTGTTACAGATTATTTCACAACTAAGTAAATTATCAAAACCCACATGATTTGTAAATGGTGATGTAATGGTTGAAGAAAAAAAAAAAGATCAGACAGATTAGTGTTTCTGGAAGTCATCAACACAATTTGCACGAATGTTTTGCATTTTTAAACGCCTCCATCAGATTACATATTGATAAATTCATTTAACAGCAGCCCAAAGGACGTCTACAATCTGCCTAAAAGCGTTATCATGTTTCCCAAAAAGAACATAGCAGTGAAACTTGATATTACATTTGGCAGTGATTGTAGAAAGCAGCATTACGTTTTCAATCCCCTGGTCATGTTTCTCTGGAAAACATGGCTGTACACTGTAAATAACTAGGCCCAAAGGATAAACGCAGACATTTCTTAGACCATAGAGCTGCATTAACACTATGGGCTATATGTTACATCAGTTTGTCACAGCTGAGCTCAGTTAAGTGAGACCAGTAAGCTCAGAGGGAAGGTGGTTGTATTCGCAAAGTGTTCCAGTTGAGGAGTGCTGCTCTCTGATCTGCTTTCTTTCTGGTAAAGCATGAGATCACAACATGATGGAGTCCTTATGAACATGCGATCGCTCTGACTCTGAGGTGCTGTGCAGATAAAACTCTAGACTCTGATTTGTATTTGCTTATGAGTTGGCACCAAGACTACAGGAGTATAATGTGTAGTCACGATATATAATCATAGTAAAGAGACTACAGTAGGGGTATGCGATTTGGATTGGAGCTAAACTGATAAATCATGCAGGCAGATATATCAGAAGATGTTAGCTTATTGTATATATACTATTATGTGTTGGACAATAAGTAACAAAATATGGCTGTACAGAAATGCCACTGATAATGAACATAGTGTGTTCACCAGAGAGCAGTAACAAGTTCATTTTTCAACTGTAAAATGTCCCACTCACATTAGTATATTTCATTATTTCTTTCAAGCATATTTTAGGGCATAGTATTAATTTATTTAAAAGTGGGGTAGAGAGGTGAAGGAAATTAAAGGAGATGGGAAAGGACATGCAACAAAAATCCCAAGCTAAACTGAACCGGTGATGTTGCTTCCATAGTAAATGGTATGTGCCTTAACCACTAGACCAACCGCCTAAGATAAGAAGAAAAGTATTGATATTCACCTCAAAGATTGGTCGGTCCATAAAATGAATAAAAAATTTTAACAATATATGTGAAAGATTATACTGTGGCAGATGTATAGTGAATTTTCTGGAACTTTAATTGGGAAATAGTTCATAGATAAAAAGAAAATTGAGAAATAGTTCATAGATGAAAATGACAATGCTGTTTTTTCACTAAGCTATCTCAGTTTGAATCTAAAAATCTTTACTGGCTGACAGATTGTTATCATGTCATAGTATTTGTGTTGTCACTCTAGTGTATAGTTATCTGGATAGTGGTTAAAAAGAAAACAAATCAACCTTCTTGTCATTACAACTGGGTTGGAAGATTCTATGTTGAACAAGATTTCCGGGCAATAATGTGATGAGGACTAAGGGTCATTAGGCATTCTGATGGTCATTTTCATGCCACGACTAATGTGTCTTCTGGACTTGATGCATCAAGGAGATAAATCATTAGCTTCACAAGGCAAATTACCCATGGATATTTACAAGGATGTGGAGGTTGCAAACAAGGGAAAGGTCAGAGTAGTCGGGCAGACATTGTGAATGTTTAATATTGTGCCCTTTTAGATTCTGCCAGACTTGCTTCAGATGTGATCAATCTAACTGAACTTGAACATCAGAACTTGTTTGTGGAATTCATTGCAAAGAATAGAAGACTGATCAGTAGAGGGCAGTATGTTGTGGCTCATTTTGAGTTCAGTGTTATGGTTGAATACACATATGTAATAATACAAAACACAATGAAGAACAGAGAAGGTGTAATAATACCATTGCCAATTCAGAGACTCACTGCATATAAAAGCAAGATCAGAGTAAACCCAAAGCAGATTTTTTTTTACCCTCTGTATTGTTTGTGAGCCCAGAGGAGGATGAAAACCCTTGACTAAGTAATTCTGCAGTGGCAGGAATCGTAGCATGTGAGCCGTACTGTACCTACAAACCGCCACTGTCACAGCTGAAGATGTACAGTGCTGCTTGGAAACTTTCCTTGGGCCCGCCCACCAGAGCAAGAGAGCAGGCACTCACATGAGTCGGCAAGGCTCTCTGCATGTGATGATTGCACTGAGATGCAGCTTTTGAGGGATCATAAATTATGAACAGCTGTGTGCCCATTCTCATAATTTTTACACGATGATTATCATTTTGTGCTCCTTTCATGCTGCCAGAAGTGGGGCGCCCGTGGCTGTCATTCTCTTGGCCTTTATGCCCACACATTTCACTTACAGTCAAAAATTCCACATGATTTATTTATTTATTTAGTTTTAGCATGATGCTTTGTTGGTCTGATGCTCTGATGACCAAACTAATGTGGCAATGAGGCATATTGTCTAGTGCAAAACATCTTAGAAGTCGCCCATCATGCATTTACATTGCATCTCTCCAACATTAATATTGCATCACTTTCTGCAGCCCCCACTTTCTCAAATGTTATAATGTGGTACTGAACATACATATTGTAACACATAAAATACAAATTTTCTTTGCTTTGCCTGATTACTGTTACAACAGCAGACTCTTGATAAAGTAACAAACTTTGATTTTTCTAAACAATTCCTCTGTGGGGCAGAGCAATAGAGCAATTCTAATTCACTGTTGCATTAGCTCAGTGCATTTAGTGAGATGAAGGACTTCTACCATGGCTACATCTGCAAGTCGTATCAGATTAAATCAAACTACCATAGCTCATAAGCTATGTAAGTACTGAACCATACATTTCCATCACATGTTTCAAATGCAGCATGAAATAATAAGTTTGCAGAGTCTCCCGAGGCATCATCAAACTTCAAACTGTGTTAATAAAAGTAGGGAATCTATTTTGGGCCTCCCTTACATCAGACCCTGCTTCATTTTGACCTTTATTCTAGCGATCAGTGAGTAATCTCCCAACTGCACCCTGATACAGGCCTGTGAATACTGCTGCATTGTGCTCTGAAACCAATCCAGTGAGAGCAGATTGAGTAAAGACTACAGAACATTTTAACATTCTTGGCCAGGAAGAATCAATCTGCAGCAGTCCACGGGGAAAAACGCTTAGCTCCACATTTTCAAGGTTCTCCTGGTATCTTTATTCCTGCCTATAAACTGGAATAAGATGACAAAGCAACTGGAGCTGTGAATATGAACAGCTACATGAAACCAACAAGAATCTGCTTGTCAGTCAAGATTGTAGTGTAGTGTGAAATTATTATTGTTCATTGTTTCTATGTCCTAAATCAAGGAATTGTTACAAACCGTAGTGAAATATTTTTGGTTCTTCTTGGACTGTTTAGTTTCCTCTCAATGAAACACAGCAGCAAAGGGAATGTTTAGATGCTGCTGCAGTTATGAAAGCTTTGTTCCCTCTGAGTCGCACCAGATCAGATTGATTACTCTTGGCATGCACAATTTATTTGACTTCATTGTCCTCCCACTCTGTTGTTACTGCTTGTGTCAGAGATGTGCATATTCTGCGTGTGTGTGCATGTTGTGTGTGTTATGAGCAAATGTGTGTTTGTTCACCCTGGTAGTTGCATTGTAGAAAATGTCATGATACTTTTATTGAACTATGTTCTTATAGCTATTGGTCATGTGTCTTTTATGTAAATATGAGTGTGTGTGTGTCACCTGAGAGTGAGATATACTATTTAATAGGTTGCTAATTTATTTTCTGGTATTGTACTGTTGTATGTCCATACTGTATATATTGTGTTTATGTCTGTGTGTGCGTGTGCTTGCATGTATGCGATTATTTGTGTGCATTCATGTGTGTTTGAGTGTGGCTGTGTGAACGCCTGTGTGTGGATGTGTTTATTTGTGCTTGTCTCTTGTGTTTGTGCACATGTAGGGAAGTAACGTGATGGAGGACCAGGACCTCAGAGACATTGGGATCACTGACCCAGGACACAGAAAGAAGATCCTCCATGCAGCACGCAGCTTGCCAAAGGTACGTAACCTTATAACTTAACCTCGGCACTGAGGAAGGACACTGACTGACAGTGTCTTAGAGAAAAAAAAGTCAAAATATTGCATTATATTGCTAACTATGATTTTTAACTAGTACCCTGAAATGCTTTGCAATTTTAAATGAAAATGTATACTTTTGTACTGGAGAATGGGATAATAAAGACTGGTCTAACTTATACTGTAAATGTAACGTTAGCACATGGGCTGAAGCTGGAAAAAAGGCCTGGGAATGTGGATGTTACAGAGTCTAGTGTCATGCTAGCAGCTCTATGAGACTGTGCAGCAGTGTTTGAGCTAAATGCTAACATCAGTATGCTAACATAGTCACAAAGACAATGCTAACATGCTGATGTTAAATGGATGTAATGTTTATCACGTTCAGTATCTTGGTTTCGCTTTTTAGCATGCTACCTTTTGCTAGATCAAAGTCAGGGAATCATCAAGGTTGTTAGATTTTTTTCTGTTTGAATATCTGTAGCAAATTTCCATTTCCAATTCATCCAGAAACTGTCGACATATTTAGCTCAAAACCAAAACTGTCAACCTGCTGGTGACATGAGGAAAAGTCATGGGATCAACAAAGTCAGCAGGATTCATCCTCTGGGAACCATGAATGTCTTTATCAAATTTAATGTCAATACACAGCGGCTAGCATTGCTAAGAACAGCAATGGCAGCGTCTAGCTTTAGTGATGTAGATTTATAGCTATAACTGGAAAACAAGAATATATACTAATTATATAAATTACAGAATTTGCTGTCTTACATTTGTTCTTCTCTGCTCTGCAGGTAAAAGCACTGGGCTGTGATGGCAGCACATCTCTCTCCTCTTGGCTGGATGGCCTCGGTCTGCATGAATATCTACCCAACTTCCTTTCAAGTGGCTACCGCACCCTGGAGTGTGTTAAGAACCTGTGGGAGCTGGAGATCGTCAATGTAAGAAATTATGACTTACATCATTTATCTAATATATCTTTTGTTCTGGGCTCTTTCAGATGATGGGTGAGCACGCTCTTGCTTAGTGTCTCATGTTCTGACAAAGACCCATGAATGCTAATGGACTCTAGTGCTTACTGGTCCAGTTCTTACAGACTGGGCTCCTTATGGATCATGTTAAGAGGCACTTAAAAAAGCAATGCGGAAATTACTTACTCACTAATGGAAGCATTTGCATAAAACTATAGCAGAAACATTTTCAGAATCACTGAGTAATTAGCAGATACAGAACAGATAAAATGGAAATTAAAGAGCAATGTGGTGAATAAAGACAAGGAAGTATGTAATTTGGTTTAATCTTTATGGAAATAGTGTAACATTTTATGATAATTTTTAATTACAAAGGGAGGACAAATTTTTTTGTTTTGGGTTAAAAGCTGTTGGAGGTTATAGAAAAATGCATGTATCAGTTGGGTTGAACGTGTGTGTGTGTGTGTGTGTGTGTGTGTGTGTGGATAAATCTGATAGTTAACAGGACAGGAAAGAGCAAAAAACATTATCTTCTGCTACAGTTTTTTCTCTTGACTTTTCTCTAGTCTTTAATTTCTTGTAAAATACTGGATTGATTATTTTTTCTGGCTTCTAAAAAATGATTCATATGAACCAACATGAGAGGGAAAAATCACTGTTTGGTTGAACCTTTACAGCCTGTGATGGGGGGGGTGTAAATAGTCATTGTTCTCTTATTGGGAGTCTCAAGCTAAGATGGTTGTGAGCTACAGAAACTTTAAAGACATCAGTATGATATTTTGCATTGACTAACCCTTTACACTGCTTTTATTTGCATTGTGTGGTGCCAACTGAATTTGTAGTGAAATAATGTTAAACACTACTTAACAACACACTTGTCGGCATGCTACCAGATTATCTTGAATTAGTTTCAGTGACAACCGCCTGTTATGTAGGAAGTAGCATTGTTTAAGCGATGACAGGGAGCCAGATGATCTAAACAGACCATCTTATATAGCTGATAAGAAATCGCAGACTGCAAGTAGGAGCAGTGGATGAGTACGTTTACAACGCTCATATTTTTCTCCCACTTACACCTGCATTTCCGTGTATGTCTGGTTGTGATCAACACAAAGACAGTAGCGGCAAAATGCCAGAAACTCGCAACAGCTGCAGTAGAATCAGCAGCTGCGGAAAGCAGCAGCCAAACATACTGTATATGCAGTGTTTGAGGGATGGTGTCCAGCAGACTGCGATGCAGTACAGAAAGATGGGTGTGAGTGCAGGGCACATTACTTTCAGTGTGCAGAGTAGCAGAACTGCCTCTGAGCATCTTGGCAGAATTTACTTTGCCCATTACATTTCCTACATCCTCTTCAGCATCTTTCAGCAAATAGCATCAAACAGCACGATGATTTATGAGATGTGATACATTCCCATACAATCCCAAGGCTCGTTATTACTGTTTGAATGATCTCATTTCACACACTTTGTGTATACTGGTGTCACTGGAAATTCTGTACATAACAACAACAAAAACAGCACCAGAAATCCAGAGCACAAACCAGTTGCTTCTTTTGCCGCTCACTCTTCCTGAATAAATCCATATGAGCCTGTTATGGAATATTTTTTTTACCAGCAACATAATTGCAAATGTAACATTAATCACTCCACATCCACCTTTAATGAATGAGCATGAATGTTAATAGCCAATTATGCAAATATACCATATTGAGATAATGAATTTTGACTACATAACCTACCTTCTTCCTCTGAGGATTTTAGCCAGACCAGTTGAAATGGCATTTGTAAAAGGTTTAAAGAGACAGATACCGTGGATCGATGTGTGGCTGGTGAACTTGCAATACTACAATAAAGCATTGTAAATGAATAACATGTTTAAATAGTGACAAATTAAGTGGATTTGTGTCATATAGCTATCAGCAAATCACTTGCTTATTTGCATATTACCTGTTGTCATCCTATAAATCACAAAGTTCTGTGTTATTTAAGCACTATGTCCAAAAATGGATTGTGAATTATAGAGTATCCCTGGATGAAGACAGTGCTGTACTTTAAGCTTACGGCAAAACAGATTGAGGCTGAATTATTGACGAGAGTCATTTCTGTTTGCCTGTGGATGCCTGCCAGTGAGGGGTGCATGCCACCAACTCTGTGTCAGTGTATTTTGGATATATCTCTATTAGCTCAGTCTAGAAAAATTCTAGTGTATGAGATATTGATGTCACAGTGCACTGGAAATTCTGCTTCATATTGTGCCCTGATGCTGTCCTCTCCAGGTTATTAAGATTGGTCCCCTGGGCCACAGAAAGAGGATCATTGCTTCTCTAGCAGAGAGACCCTATGAAGAGGCTCCAACTAAGTCCCGTCGTCTGTCCCCAATTATGGTAAGACTGATGATTATGACAGTTCACATTTATTAGCTCTTCAATCTCTAACTCCTAAAAGCAGTAATGTAAGTAAGTTATAAAATGTTTTTGAACTATTATTACCATTATTCTATACCTGATGTTATGTAAAATTCAAATACAGAGCTTAAATAATGTTTTTTTTTTTTTTTTATTTTTTTTTTTTTTTATTGCGTAATCCATCTAGAGATGCAATTGATTGTTAATTAGTTAATTAATTGATTAGTTTATCTAATTAATCTGCAACTATTTTGGTAATGGAATTATTGTTTTAGCCACATTTGAGCAAAAATGACAAACTTTCTTTGGCTGTAGCTTCTCAGATGTGAGAATTTGTTGCTTTTCTTTGTCATATATGATAATAAACAGAATATCTGAAGATATAACATTAGACTCTGGGAAATTGCAGCGACATCTCTCACTGTTTTCTGACATTATATAGACCAAGTAATTAATTGAAAAAATAACGGTCAGATTTGCATACCTAAATCCATCCATTTACTGCTACTTATCAAGGTTCAGGTTGTGTTAAATTATTAATTAATGGTATTATTAGAAATGATTCCTATATATAGTTGGTTCATATGACTGTGAGACAGTTACTAAATTGCCTTCTATGTGGTATTGAAAAGGTCTGCAGAAAACCATGTTCATTATGTCACTGATTTGGTGTCAAGTCCATCTAGAATGCACAAAAATGAAGCACAATCTAAGAAGTATGTTTTTATATAAAGCACTTCACAGCAACACAAGTGGGAATCAGACTGCAGCAATGTTAATGTTAATATATTGGGTGTGCTCAATATTCCCAATTAGATAGAAGGGTAGTTCTACATATGCCGTCAGTATAACCCATATTTGTAAGAAATACTTTTTTTTATTTATTTATTTATTTTTTTTTTTTCAAATGCTTTCAAAAATTTCAAGAAAAAATGTGAAAGTGCTCAATATTTCAATAGAGATCGATGATAACACCCTGTTACTTTTTTTTTACTGAACAACAATTAAAACAGAGCTTACGGTGGAAGTTAAACAGCGTCACATGGCAAGCCGTATTTCTATGCCAACATCATTTTGTGAGAAAATGGATCCTTTTCTTTCTGCAGCGGATTTCTAATTTTGGAATGAGATTCTTCAATATCATTATGTTCACAACAGTTAAATACTCAGGGCTGATTTCCCAGGCAGATTAAAGTGGGCTAAAAAGAATGGAGAATCTCCATGGAAGAGGCTCTTTTGTTGAGGATTAAGCTTGGATGTAGATCAGTGAAACCAACCCATGTAGACAGCTCTGTCAAATCATTAATCTGTGCTGTGATGTGTTTGTGCGCTTTTGTGCGACTGTGTGTGTTTGGCAGTTTCATGACCTCCTGTCCCAGACCACGTCTCCCCTCAGTCAGATGGACCCCTACACCAGTCGCTCCATGGACATGCTCCTGCCCCTGACTGAGTCAGACCGGAGGCGGAGAGGAGTCGACCAAGACTGTAGTGTATCTCTGCGGTCTTATAGTGAGAGGCCGCGCTCTGTAGTGAGTTCCTCATTTCACTTTTATCAACTTCAGGAAAATTCACTTTCACACACAACATTAGACTGTGTGTAGGGAAAATGGCAAAGGAGTAATTACTGATGAGCGATGTGACACTACATACAGTGAGTCGGTATGTATTTGTGTATGGCCAGAGATTTTTCATTCATACCGTGTTAGCTATCTCTTTAATATCTTAATATATAAACTACAGTCTTCTCTCACTGATAAGAATTCAGTTCTTATGTGCCAACCTTATTTTCTTCAGTTCCTCTTTAAGAGAATGAACTAAGAATAACTCTGTGATCAAATTGTACCATTTGCTAAAGGTCAAACTACGACACATGCACAAACAGTCAAGCTGGCAATGCCTGGTCTGTGACTCACTGAGGCCAAAGAGGAAACACAGAGGAGCATCTATAAGGGAAATCTTGTGTGACTGCACTACCCAGGGTCCATTATATATAAAATCAATATTTATTTTTTTCCTAAATGCTTACTGAACCACTGTCATCAGTATATTTTACTCTGACAAGTGATTTATGAAAGAGCTGAGCACAGCCTACATTGACCTCACAGCCCAACCCAGAGTATGAATATTTATGAGTATACCAGCAGATCAGAAAGGACTTGTATTAAAGTGCTGACCAGGCAGATTTCAGTTGCCTTCACACTAATGTATAGCAGTCAGAGGTCTTTTACTTATACAGCTTGACTGAGATATAAATTTGTATTTGGGGTCAGTGTGATTACATGTGTGACTGAAGGAATCTGCTTGTCACTTCTATTGTAATGCAAAATATACTTCGTGTAATCACTCTTTATTGTCTGAGATGAATGAGATGTGGATCTGTGATGTAAAGGTGACACTGACACAAACAAAGCAGTGGTCTCCCACAGTCTTATAGAAGAAATGAATTTGTTTCATGTTACTGGCGCTTGTTGTGTCTTTTCTTTTCACTATGTTCAGCAACCAATGATTTTACATCTCTGCAGGACAGACAGAGTGAGCGACACAAAGAGTCTCGTTTAAACCTCCGGCCACCGAGCCACTCTGCTACCTACGCCACAGTGTCCGCCTGGCATCACCAGCCTGAGAAACTCATCCTGGACTCCTGCGGGTACGAGGCAACTGTAAGTCTCGTTTTACCCTCTTTACATTACACTATATCCAACGTAGGTGACAGTATTACAAAATAGAACAGTTTGTCTACTGTTTTCCATAAAGTCTAGGATATTATTGTATATGTAAATTGACCCAATCCTGGTGTGTTTTTTTCTCCCAGTACCTAGGATCAATGATAATCAGGGATCTACGAGGGATCGAGTCCACACAAGATGCCTGCGCTAAAATTAGGGTAAATATCACTGAAAATCTTTAAGGATCTCTTTTTTTCTTATTATTTCATTTGCACCGATTGATAAATAGCAGCAAATAAACGACGATAATGTCAGACATGAAATAACTGTAAAGAACCTGTCACTCAATCACTTTTATCACAATCACATTTATAGTGCATGAACCACTGTGTTCTGTTGTACTACATGTCTCCTCTCACTTTATTTATTGTGTCCATTCTAGAAATCAAAGGATTCGAGAAAGGGTCCAGTTGTCATACTGTCCATTACCTACAGAGGGGTCAAGTTCATTGATGCAGCCACGAAGGTAATGGGAAAGCGCGTGTGTGTGTTTGTCGGTGTTTATTGATCTGTCCAGCCCAAACGTTCCAGTTGACTCTTACAGCCTCCATTAGTGGCTGATTTCCAGTTAGCACTCACTTCCTTCCTTTCTCCTTTTAGACTATAGTTGCGGAGCATGAGATCAGAAACATCTCATGTGCTGCCCAAGACCCAGATGACCTCTGCACTTTTGCTTACATTACCAAGGATCTGAAGAGTGGCCACCACTTCTGTCATGTCTTCAGCACTGTGGAAGTGGTGAGTAATACATTTCTACACTGTTAAAAACACGAAAACATGATCAGAACAAACACCTTTTCTTGTGTCTTTTGATTTATGTAATAGAAATATGATTTACTGTGAACAACCAATGAATAAAGTTGGAAAAACAAAGTGTCCTTTGTGGGATGCCAGGAATCCCGCAGTTAAAAGTGCAATCAGCTTCCAATAGACATGATTTTCTTGATTTGGCTCATCAAATGGCTTAATTGAAATGCCACTCCCACTATGCGTGGCATTTCCATGTTATCGCACTGATTGTGTTCTAATTCTCAGCCCCTATAAAGGTTGATAACAATCTTTGACGTATGGATCACTGTGGAGCCAACTGTAACAGTAACAATCAGTTTTCACAAGGCCAAAACATAAATTTTAAGCCTCACTTAACACAGTCACTTCATCTGCAGCATGTTGTGCAAAAATAGCTTTTGCTTTTCTCTGAAAATGTGTTTGTATTTCAACCAAGAGCCAGGGGATAATTAGTAATTATCCCAACAATGGGAAGAGCAAAGCTTTTGTGTGGTGTGTAATGTCAAAACAAGCTTTTACAAGCCTAAAAGATTGTAAATTTTAGTATAAAAAAATATTGAAAGTATAAAATATTGAAAAGGAATCAGAGGTCATTAGGATATTATAAAAGATACAGTAGATTTTGATAGTATAATCTACTTGGTTGAATTGTTCTCCACCACTAAAACAAAAAGTTGAGTCACCTTTTTTGAAAACAGGCTTTACCTGAAGATTCATTTAGGAATCTAAACAGTTTGTCATGGACACAAAGGGTCAATATACTGTGTCTCTAAAGGTTAATGTGAATTCAGTTAAAAATCTGTTGTAAAAATGCTGTTAGACTTTCTGCTTTTTATTACCGTGACTTCACTTCATATTCTGTGTCTACTGACTTGAAGATATTAAAACAATTCTTTTCATTCACACAGACACAGACCTACGAGATCATCCTAACACTGGGACAGGCGTTTGAGGTGGCCTATCAGATGGCGATCCAGTCCAGGGCAAGACAATATGTGCCCCCTTCATCTCTGGGCTCAGAGGTCATAGAGACCAAAACCAGCCGTCCTGTATCTCAGTCGTGGAGCAGCATGCGGAGATCAGCAGTGAGTACCACCCTACAAACCCTAAAAAAAAACAAAAAACAAACAGTGAAAGTGTTTACCTGTGAGTGTGTTGAATTTGCTCTACTTGTTAAAAGGACAGAGGGAAAGCAGAAACATGGCGTTGTGCAATCATAATACAGAAAAGGTACACAGACCTCGTGACCGACTTTTTCCGCTGAATGCCCAATGGGCCACCTACAAAGGAAGATTTGCTGTGTGTGTGGTAGAAAGTGATGAGTCATTACTTTGCTACCAAATTCATCTTGCCCAAACCCGAACCCTGTGAGTCACTCCGATCAAAGGAGATTTTCTTCTTGTGCATATGGGAAACATGATGAATGAATAGTTTTATTTGTTGCTTACAGGCAGGCCTATGATTTCCTCTGGGACTTTTCTCAGGGCTCAGCCGCACTGGTTGGACCCATCCGCTGCTTGCTCACCAGTGAATGAGTGTGTGTTGCGTAAATGTTCACGTATACCCTGAGCTACGCATTGATGCATTGACCTCTCAGGCTGCATATAATGAGCATTCAGCTATCACTGTCACCTGAGAGAGCGGCACAGCCGAGAGCACGCACACCGCTGGGCCACATGCGTATGCAGAGTCACAAATCACTTTGTTTTACTACCTGCCTGTAAGGATAATATATGGAGTAATCACAGAGCTGCATAATGAATGTGGCTGGCTGTTAAAGTTTTAGATGAGAAAGGGGGAGACTCCTATCTGCTGCAATTTGTTTTAATGCTTTTTATTGCTTTGTGAATGCTACCAAACGTACTTGGTTAAAACAGAAACTGTTACAGCCACAGTTTTTCCAAATGTTTCCCCAAGGAGCGACTGTCTGTTCACTAAGCCCCACCCCCTCACTTAAAGTCACTACACCTGTCAAACTTTGCATTCTTGCTCTTTTCTGAACAAATGCAGTTTACAGTGATAATGATGGCAGATTTTTGGCTCAAGATTCTCGGAAATGTTTGAAGCAAAGGGTCTTTGATTTCAGGCAGATGTAGTCAGACAGACTTTTCATTTTCAGCCACTGACAAAACCCAACAGTTTTTTTTTGACTGAAATGACAACTGCTGCTAGCAGTTTCTATCAGTCGTAGCTCACTATCTAACTAGCCAACTGGCCAACATTGGCCCCACGGGTTTGTTGAAAAGGCTGGGTCAATGTTTATAATGTTGTTGACTTGTTTTCAAGCAAAGATATAAAAGTCTTGGTGCTCTTGGTGGCTACATATGATGATTTTGTGCTAAAAGACTGAGCCTAGAGCCAACATGTCCCAGGCAAAAGTCAGCATGGAAATAAAGAAACTACATTACTCTTGCAAAGCTAATTAAACCTAGTATTAAAAGGATAAGTATTTTATTCATTTTTTATTATGTTATACATAACCCTGTTTGACTGCTTAGTTTAAATACTTGTTTTTATTTTCTAACAATGTTTTAAACATGGCAAGAGGAAGTTGTTATGATGAGGACTAATCCAAAGGATCTGACAAAGGTAATGCAACTAACTTTGCCTGGGTTTGCTGGGATGATTATTTATTTAATAGGGACAATGCAATTTAACGTAGTTCCGATACAAATCATGAAACCGATGTGTTGCACAGAGAGTTTATAGCTATTGCTAATTTTCAATAGGACATAATCACTAATATTAGCCTGCACATTCGCATCCAAAATGGCTTTTAAAAATGTAAGGTGTAACCTCATGAAGCAGTCACCTAATACTGTGCTCCTTGGAAGAGACACTGGGTTACTAATAATGTAGGTTCTAAGCAAGTTAGCCGGACAAGCTTCTGTTAGAGTGGATAAACACACTGTTTAATCCATTCCTCTCACTTTTGCTCTTGTGTTTTTGCTGTTTTAAAGAGGGAATCCTCCAAATCTCCATCCGTATTAGAGCCACATGCAGATCACCTCAATATGTGATCCAAAGCTTGACAGGCCTGCCATGCCTAGTTACGGTTGCTAAGCTGAAATTGGACAATCACTGTTTGGGGTGGGGTTTAGCAACGGTTAATTTCAAGAACACAAGAAGTAGAATAATTTTTCTTCTGTAACTTTGAACAGGTGATGAAAAGCTCCTACTGTTGCTGCTGGACTTCTTCATTGTCCTTTCGGTGCATTTAAATGCTCTATCCCTATTTTCTCTCGTTTTTTTTAACATGTCTTTGTTCTTGTCTTCTTGGTCCTCCTGCTTCCCAGGGTGCCCCTCTGCTCGAATGCCGCTGCTGTCACTGTCACACGTGTACTACCCACCGTCCTTCCTTCCTCCCGTTGCACTCTGTTAGCCCTGGAGTCCAGGTCCTTCTCTTTCCTTTCCTCTATTCAACCCTTGATCATCACACATCTGCTTACACACCACTCCCTCCCCTCTTTCTTTTTCTTGTTGTTCGGGTGCTGCAGTGCACTTTGTCTCCTTGTTTCGTGGTTCTTAATATTTCAACCATAAACGTTCTCCTCATCCCTTTACTTTCCCATCGTTCATTGTCATCTTACATTTATAAATTTTAAGATGCAGTTACTTTAAGTTCTGTGGTTAAACACATTCAGGGAAGAGAGGGTTTCTTGATGTGATTCACCTTCTCTATACGAGGACTGTTGGCTAAATTGAGCCAGTGAGGGTTTATTCCATAGTGGTCATAAACAAGATGGTTGAAGTGGTCTTTGTTGGATGGTTCCAAGCTTCCTTTCTCTTTTGTTGTATACTCTATCTTTTTAAGACATATTTGAACTGAAGGTGTCATCTATAAGGAGGGAATATAACATTTTCACCTTGAGTTTTTTTTTTTAGCTATTTCAAATTCATATGTAACTCTTAAATAAATGAATCAGCATAACATATGTAGAATGGTGTGTATTGACTGCTCATGTTATGACTCTAGCCACTGGTGTAAAGCATGTGTTGCTTTTGAACTACTAATCAGTATATCTTTAAACTCCCAGAGGATCGTAGCTTTGGTTTACTGCTGCGGCTTTACACAGGCTGAGTGTATTTTCTGTCAGACATCATCCATGTTGTGGATTGAGCCCCGAGTGTCTGTGATTATAACATGATCACTGGACTTTACCTCTAATCCACATGCACGTGTGTGAGCTGAGGACTTGTCAGTGTGGCACAATGGCCTCCCCTGCCGCCCGTCTCACGCCCTCCTCTCGTCCCTCCTCCCTCCCTCCCCCCGGCAGATCGACCCCCTGGAGATGGACGCAGACATGCAGTCCCTGGGCAGCACCACCTGGCTCTTGGACCAGCGGGACTCCAACCGGCGCCCCGTCAGCACCAAGTACGAGACCACCATATTCTGAGGCCGGATCCCCACAGCCGCCCCTCTGCACCCCCCTCGTACTTTCCTCTTCCTCTGCATCCGGTTCTCCATTTATCTCTCTCTCACACATACACACATACACTAATACACACACATGCACACACACACACACACACACACACACTTACATACATATACACACACACACACACACACACACACACACACACATATATATGTACACACACACACAAACACACACACGCACACACATACATATATGTATACACACACACACACACACACACACACACATATACATACATGCGAGCCCCGTGCCTTCTCACTGTGATGGTATAGCACCCCTCAGGGCTGCCTACTCCTGCACCCTCCTTTGCCCCGACCCAGCGACCCACACCAACCTCCTACCCGCCATGACAAACACTCCTGCAGCTCTCCCGTGCCTCCCCAACACCCCTGGCAGCCTCCCTCGCCCGTTGCTGCTGCAGCCAATGGTGGAGCCCTGGAACGGATGATCCTGGACTGATCTCATTTTACAGTGGCCCTGCTCTCTCAACCAAACTGCCTCTTCCTCCTCATCCTCCTCTTCCTGACAACTTGCATCTGCCTCCAAATCCCCGATAGCTCCCAGAGGTTGCATCTTTATTATTCTTCCTCTTTCAGGCCATTTTTTAAAAAAGAAAAGAAAAGATTCTAAACAGGCAAAACAAGCATGATCATTTTTATTTTGCTCTGTATCTAGTTTCTTCATTGGCTTGACACAACAGCAAGTTTTAGAGTTTTAAGAAACGTTAAGTTTATAATATTGAGTAAATTACAAGGTTTTATTAGTCATACCAAAGGGGCCAGTGAGTCAAAGAAAAAGTTTGACATTTTGGGAAATGCGCTTATTTGCTTTGTTGCAGAGAGTTATTGGAAAGATCGATACCAGTGTCAAGTCCGTACAGCAAATATAAAGCTGCAGCCTAGCAAAAAGACTGGAGACGGGGGAAACGGCTTCCCTGGTTTCTGTCCAAAGGTAACAAAACCACCTTCCGGCACCTCTAAAACTCACTAACATGTTCTCTCTCGTTTGTTTTATCCATACAAAAACCTCCTGTAAAACAGTATGAAACAAATGTGATACATGCGAATTATCGAGCTTAAGAGGTGTGATAGGGGGATTTTGGTACCTTCAACAGAGCCAGGCTGTTCCCACCCGTTTCCAGTGTTTGTACAAATCAAGTTAGCCAGCTGCTAATGGTTGTTTTACATATATGGCACCAATTTAAGATCATCTAACTCTAGGCAAGAAAGCAAATAAGTGTTTTCCTCAAAATGTAAACGTTCCTGTAGCAGGACCCTTTGATATCTCACAGACAGAAGACTTAAACTCCAGATCTGTAAAAATAAGAGAATGATATTTTTTGGGTTTTTTTTTTTCCGTATTTATTTTTATTTTTAATTCATTGTCTTATTTGATTGTTTTGCCTCAAGACAGTTATTTTTTTTCTTTCTCCATCTGTAGCCTGTCCTGTCTTACCAGGCATCTACCACTGTGAGGCACTATGAGGAGGCTGCTTTGCTAGCATGGGATGCAAGACGGACAATTAATCAATGAAAGACAAAACAGCAACATGCAGCAAACAACCTGTTTTTTTTTTTTTGTTTTTTTTTCTACGCATTTGTACAATACCCATAATATCAACACGATGGATGGTTCATGAATCTATCACTGATGTCTGAACTCAAACGGACCAAGAACTACTGAACCCTCGTACAAAAACACACACAGGAGGACAAGTTTCCTACACTTTACCGAGGACAACAGCCTTACTTCATTTCGGGATATCTATAATCAATTAAAGCCCCCTCCCCTCCCCCCACCTTCCCATCTTACCCTCAACCTCCCCGAACACCACCACCATCCAACAACTGCACGCCTTCCCCTGCTTCTAAAAGACTAAGAAAAAAATAGACAACACTTCTAATCTCCTGGTGTATTAAATTGACTGTGACTGGCTGGGATGACGTTGTTCTTTTGATGGTACAGTTTTGTCCAGATGAGAGTCTTTGCTCTGGCCTTGTACTGCCCTGTGCCTCTCAGCATTCATGGTAGCACCGAGAGACTGCAAATCACAGCATCTTCTTCTTGTCAATTTAAAAGGAAAAAAAAAAAAAAAACGGACAAAAAAAACAAAAAAAAAACAAAAACACTGTGTTAAAACATGGCACTATCCCTTTTAATACCTTCTTTTCTTTTTCTTACGGTGCATATAGGACATTAGTGCATTTTGTGATACTTTTTGATAGACGGGGGCTGACTGAAATACTTTGGGACAGAATGAGTAAGAAGGGATTATGAAGGGATCCCGACATTAATACAACCAGAGGCAAAAAACAAAAAGAATACTACCAAAAAAAATAAAAATAAAACATGCATATGGAGTGTGTTGACATTGGTTCCACATGTCACAATTTTGGTAATTTAAACGAAAACATCCTCAACAAGATTTAATTTAACTCGAGTATATTAATGAGCCCTGAGCACAATTTGGCGCACATTTCCCAACATAGCATCTTATTATCATGATTACATGGGTAGGTATCCATGCTGTTTCACACCAATTTAGAATTAGGTACACTACACGCAAAGTATGTCACTTGAAAATAAACGGCAGTGAAAAGATTTAATTCCACTACATTAAAAGAGCCAAGCCTAAATGTTGCTCTGGTGTGATGTTAATGCGAATGGATTTGTTATGCTGAGAACGTGACACTTTTTTTTTTTTTTAAGAATTTTCCTCCTTCCTGCACTGTGACTCAGAAATGCTCTTTGTGGAGTCGACACATATCTGTGGGTTCTCCTCTGTGTGCACTACCTGCTGTGCGTGCTGTATGCCTTGTTTGTCTGTCCTCATGGGAGTGTGGACTGTTACCGTTACATCACTGGCCACTGTCCTTGTTTGTGTGTGCTGCTGCAGGAGACGTGAGGTTTTGAGCTCCTCTCCAGAAGACGGTGTGTCTGGAGACTGACTGTTAAGATGTAACCGGTCTGTGTGCGGTACCGTGGCTGTGTCATTGCCACTCTGTTCTGACTGTTAATTGTTAGCTTCCACTGACTGATGCATGTTGGCAGTGTTTTTTGTGTTTTGTACCCTTTGATGCACTTGGCCTGAGCAGTCGTTGTTTGTACTGTAGCAGTGTCTCGTCTCCTCTCACTCATCTGCCATTTGCTTTTTATGTTCCCGCTCTTTGTTACACACCAATACAGCGATTCATCTTCATCCTTCCTCCATGTTTCCATTGTCGTCACTCCTCCAACATTTTTGTCACGTATGTTCTTCCATTTTGTGTGTCACCAAGACAACCTGCTCTAGTATGGATGCATAATATAAAAGCATTACACTTTAATGAGCAGCAGCTATTTAAAGCAAGTTTTGGTGGCATGTTATGGCTGTGCATGTACCAGTCTTTTTAACATTGGTGTTTTCCTTGTGTAGCTCACCCCAGCGTTCAAGTTTCCGGATACCAAGCTGTGAGTTGAAGGGGAGCAGCCGATGTGAGTGTGTTTTGCGTGTGTTGAGTTAGTGGGCAGAGCAGTGGAAAAGAGATAGAGAAAATGAGAGGTAAGCCTTACGCAACGTGCAGGGCCAACAAGCGCTACTCTGACATTTAGATCTCACTCTGTATATCCCCTGCTCCTCCACTGCCCCTGAAATGAATCCCAACACACTGACAAAAGGTAACCTGTTGTCCCACATCACTGGCTAAACAGGACCGGGGTTTCACTCCTGTCTTGAGAAAGGTCAGTCAGAAAGGTCAAGTCTAATTCCTGGCCTCCATGTGACTTTCTGATCTTGTCATGTAGGTACTGTAATGTTTAGAGCACTGTAGACCATTAATGATATAGACCATTAATGAGCATTTCTATTGATTCAGGTCTATTGGAGATAGTAACTGTGGGGATTATTAAAGGATAAAGAGAAATGTAACAAAATGTAGAGAAAAAAAAAAAAAAACTGTACCAGCATACAATGCTTTGCCCATGTTTGTGGACAGAGTATGGTTTGTCAATGAAAATGTGATACTGTTTAAAATTTCAAAGCAATATTATATTAATGAAATTAAATAATACAATGACAAAAGAATCCCTCTCAAGTCTGTTGTCAGCATTGATTTTGTTTAATGGTTGGGTAATAAAAGATAAAGAAGAAACATTACACCAGCTGTTTAAAATTTAAAGTGACAATTATAACAACATGATAATTATTGTAAAATTACAGTGTTTCCCCTACAATAGAGATTAGTGGGTGGTAAAACTTTTTAAACAATCAGTCCAGGTTTGTGCCTCTCATGTATTATATTACATTCAAGTCACAAGAGTTAAGCATCGAATTTTCTAAAGTCAGGTGCCTGGCGATCTTTATCACACTGCTGATGGTATTGTATCTTCACAAACTCTTCTAACCATCTGGACAAAAAGAAAAAAAAACATTGTTGCATGATTAAATACAGATTTTCAACCCATTTCCCCAAATTATGGCTCTCCTAAACCAAAGAAAAGCAGTAGCAGGACATGTCCTTGCTTGATTTGTACGATGTGTAAAAAAGTCACACCGTTATATATCAGTTACATTTGTTTAAGATAATGTTTCTGTCAATTGTATTATGTTTTTACACACAATTCTGCATTGGTATTTTTCTTGTGCTCCACTGAATGTAGAGATATGATACCTGAATTACTAATTGAGTTGAGTGATATGGGAAACGGGTTTTTTAATGGTTGCAGTAGGCTTTTTAAAAAAATTTTTTTATTCATTTGGGTTAGAAGAGTCTTTGAAGATCCTGGAAATGTCTTCAAAACAGCAGGAAATGTTGTTGAAAGAGCTTTCAAAAGATCGGCAGTCATTCATCTTTGAGAAAATTCTTAGCTCTGTGAAAGTTGAGGACGATACCATTTAATTGATACAAATTAATACAAGTCCCTTGTGCTAACCATTCTCCAAATTACACAACATTTTAGAAAGCGTTTTGTATTTTGGCTGCTGTTCCAGGTATCCACTGGTGTGTATTTATTTCTGTACAATATGAAAATTTGCTAGCTGACTGAAAACTTGCTTGAGGAGCGTTAACTCTTGACCTTTGAATTTCCTTATGTTAAATAATGCATCACAGTGAACGTCCCATCTGCAGAACTGTCAGAGTTCCTGTGTTGTGATGCAGTGCAGACTGTGTTTAAACTGCACTGACAAAAGTTAATAAAAACTTGATGTTCACTGTGATGGATAAGACATACATATGAGTCTAACTCTATCTCGCCCACAGCAAATGGATTACAGATTGTTACTTAGTTTAAGTAATACACCAAACAACAGTTGTCTGGGCCTGATTAGTTATTGTAATAAAGAAAATTGCTTGTTTAGCTTTGCCCACTCTAAGTGTTTCCAGTGGTAGTTTTCCCAGATCATTGCTCAGAATTCAACGAGGTGAGCGGTGACACCTTAAGGTGCACTGTTTGAATGGCTGTCTGAAAAATTTAAAATGTATCAATTTGGAATTTATTTACAAATAAGCATCTGTTTAAACTCCCACCCCTCACTAATACCACCTACCGTGGGGGAAACATTGAGTATATTTTTGGTTTGTGATCAAAGGATTTAAAAGAAAAAAAAATAAACAAAAACAACCATCGACTGAGATCGGAAAAAGTGCATACTGTCTTTGGCAAATTATACATAAACATCTGTTAACATAAAGATAAGAAACAAGCTACATTTTACAACTTCAGTGTTATTTACAAACTATTTGCATATTTTCTTTGGTACTTGTTTTTCCTGAGGGTGTTTATCTTGAGAGTGAACGGTGTGAAACCCAAACAAAGATGTTTTCCAGGCAACAAATCATTTCAGACTCGCAATTAGTTTTGACTAAATCTGCCTGTTGCAGAATTTTCCCATTAACACACAACAAGCTACGCCTGTCTTTCCTTTCACACAAACTCTTTCTTAATGTTTTGTGCTGTTAAAATGCACTCTATTAATAATTCATAACCTTTGAAATTCATATAATAATATTAAAAACTTATTTCCTTTTCGAGAGGCTATAAATGTCTCTTGTAAAGCAAAAGAGACAGAAATATCAATCCACTAACAGAAAGATGCTCTCGGCTCTAATTTAGATGCCTTTTTTGGCAGCTAAGTGTTTTTATATTTTGACATCTCACTACTGGGTTTCCCTTTAACATTCTCCCTCACTGTATTTACACTAAAGCTACATGTTCAGTGCCACATGGCAGCTTATGTTAAGGTCACCGGAGGTCATCGGGGTCGCCTTCAGTCTAGCGTGAGTCCTCCCCGGCCTCTGCCTCTCCTGGTGGGAACAGCAGTTTCCTGAGGATAGGAGCATAGAAAGGACCAAAGACCGTTCGGTTGAAGTGGACGATTCGCCCAAAGGCCGTCCCCAGCTCGGCAAGCTCAGCAATCACCAGCCTGAGGGGAACGGGGAGCTCTGGACTCCTTTTAGCGGGGCCGCCCTGCAGCATGGCCTGGAGGAAGCCCTGTACCCTTTCTCCTACGTTTGATCGAGAAGGAAAGAAGTCAGCTTTTTGCAGCAGCACACATACAAGTTTAAAAGCATTTATGTGGACAGAGGTGACCCTCACTAAATGAGATTATAATGCATGTTTCTCCTGTCGAGTGAAAATCGTGAAATGAGTGAAGATGCAGATCAAAATATACAACCTGTCCTGGATCAAACTGTATCAAGTTTTTTTTTTTTTTTTTTTTAATCACCCTGAAATGTCTGAATTTTCTGAACCACATCTTAAACAAAAAATGACAACCACCAACCAGAGCTTATCTGAATTCTGTAATACTTTACATTCAAATGGGATCAAACAATAAATACTTGAAAAAAATTAATATGTGAGCGTATAGTATTTTTCCCAGTTGTGCTTTGGAGCACAAACAATTGATTATTTGATTAACAGGAGCTGAATCTATTGCAACTATTTTGAAGTATAAATACTTGAGTGCTTCTGTTAATCATATATCTCGGCCCCTTAGACTCATGTCCTGACCTATGAGTGTGCGGACGGGATTGTTTTGTTTCCACAGGTCACATAATTGTCCCTTCAGCAGGTCCCGGCTCTCCTCAGGCAGCGCTGCTCCTCCCTGGTCACTCAGAGCTTCGTTCACCTGCTGCAGTACCGTCTCCCCGAGTCCCAGCAGCGCCTCCCTCAGGTCAGCTTCCCTGTAGCATCACAAAGCGGCATTAGACAAATTACTAGCAGGTTTCATTAGATGTGTATTATATTAAGTCACAGGGCCATTTATAAGAACTGATGAGCAAATAGTTCTGGGAATCATTGAGTGTAATAAATAAGGGCCGTTAATAACATCTAGGTCTCTGGAGAGGTTTAGATGAAATAAAATTACCTTTTAATAAAGGTGATTAAGGGAGAAACAGCCTGTTCTACATTTTATTGCAGCTTGGACCAGTGTGTGAACAGACCTCGGCTATCACATGCTGCTGTTCCACATTTATGCACTAATCATGACGTGAACAGAAAGAATGAGGTTATCTGGATCCGTTCTGACAAGCTAGTTGCCTCCTGTCACCTCCATTGGTTTCCTTCTCATACAATACCTGTTCCCCTTGACAGCCAGTACATGCATCACCACATCCTCCTCTTACCTGGTGTGACTGCCCTCCAGCAGGGCAGTGACGGACTGCCTGAGTTTACCTACAAACCCCTGCAGGGAGAAAACGGCGCCCCCACACTGAGCGTTGATCAGGAGCAGCACGGACGCCTCCAGCACCAGCACCTGGAGCCGCTGGCCCAGGACGTCCAGGCGGGCTCGGTCCATCAGCACAGTCTGTGAGTGGAAGTCATGTCAGGGTCACATGTCATATGGTTAATCACTGGGAATTTTCAGAACAAATTATGAGCGTCTCCAAAGAAAACCAACAGCTGTATCCAAATGATGACAATCTGGGATAATCTACACCAGTAATTACCAACTATGGGGTAGTTGTACAGTTGGCAGGAGATATGTGGAAAGACTTTAGACAATTCAAATAATAAGAGAAAAATTATGTAGAAAAAAAATCCATATATTGAGTCAACTGTAACACTGAACACATGTTGCGAGGGAGTTTGTGAAAGCTATTTCTAGTTTAAAGAAATGGATAAAAAAAGTTTTAGTTTAGTAAATGGATAAATGCTTGAAAGTGTTGGCTAAAAGTAACCCAGTGGATAAATAGTTGAACCATTAAATAACAGGTACACACTTGACCAAACCAACTTCAACATTTACAGTTCAATGAGAGAATACTATTGTAAGCAAACAATATCTGTTTTGATATAATTAATTTTGGCAAATTAGAGCCAGTTTAAAATTAGTTCAAATGAATTTGAAGCACAAGGGCTGATGTTGATGAGGGGGTATTTGATTTCATCTGACTGGCCCGTGTGGGTGTCTGTGACAAAAAAGGTTGAGAAACCACTGTGCTACAACAGTACATGAGCACTAATGTGTTGTCACATGCTGTAATATGCAGCAGGGTGAGGAGGAGTGCGTAGGGAGCCTGAATATTCCCTGATAATCAATAAAATATCACTCAAGTGAAAGGCGAAGTGTGATGTAATTTTGCAGGCTGCAGCTGACCTCGGGATATTTCTGGTCCTGCGGTTCCCAGTGTAGCAGACGCATGTAGGCCCGGTTGAGGACAGCGGTGGCGCTGACGGGACCTCGGCTGTCAGGACCGGGAGAATCAGACCGAGCTCTGATGGCCGACGCCTCTTCTAATGCTGCTGTCTGAAGCCAAGCGGTGGTATTATCCAGAGAAGCTGAGGAAAAATAGAAAATTACAGAGACAAACTATATATGAATAAATACTATGATAATCTAGATTGAAACTGCAATGTCATTGAATTACCGCAGATCCCCAGGGTGACGATGTAGTAGTCATGTTTTCCTCAACAGAAAATAGTGAGTAGTGGCTTCAAGTGTCTGTTAATCAGTTAAATTGTGTACAATTTGTGATTGACTCTAACTGCAGCACATAATGTTCTCATTTCCTTACAGCTACAAAGATTAAATTATAGCTGTTAGTAAAGGAAATCATAGAATAGTACTGTACTTTACAGCTGAATTGATTAGTTTATTAATCAATTAGTTGAACTAAAGAAAAAATGATGTCTTTTTTTTCTCTGGTTTGAGCTTCTCAAATGTAAATATTTGTTGTTGGTTGCACAAAACGTGCAGTTTGACGACATCACCTCAGGCTCTGGGAACATTTTTCATTACTTTCTGACATTCTATAGAACAAATGAGTAATCAAGCACAGAGAAAATATTTTATAATTAAAATAATTGTTCCATGCAGCAGTATTCAGCCAAATTAATTAATTTGTTAACAAAATGTATTTTGGAGGACAGAATCATGAATACATGATTAATAGACATTTTCACGAAAGAACCCCAGCTAGCATGACTATGTCAGCATCGAGGGCCTTGTCACGTAGCTAATGACAGCTCTACTTCCACAGAATAATATCTGAGTTCATCACTGACCGGCTGTGCAGCTCCTCACCCGTTCTATGAGAAGCTGATCAATGGTAGGACGGTGCTTTAGATCAAGGAGGGTCAAATGTTGTTAAATTGAAAAGTGAAACGACCAATGACCATAAATCTGACACTCGCAGAGTCACCTTTACTATCTATCAGTCATACTGCAGCAGCCAGGTTAGAGTTTTAAACACACTGGAGTGACGTCCCTCACACTCACCCGGCTGCTTGTCCAGAATCTGCTGGAATTTGGACCTCTCGTACTGCACGGCCTGCTGCAGGAGGTGAGGCCTCAAACTCTGGATGGTGAAGTTTACCATGTCGGTCTTCATCAGCCCCAAGACACGGAAGATCTCCCTGAGGGAAGAGCGAGGTGTCATCTTTAGGTGAAACTTATTGGGATGCTTTATCCAAAAACAACAACTGTAACCAAACAAGCAAACTTTATAATATACTTGTTGAAACAGAGAGAGTGCAGAAGAAGGGACAGATGGAGGGGAATAGACAGAGAAGATAATATGTGAGCACAGAGAAATAAGTGTATAATCGACAAATAACAAAATTGATTTTTTTAAAGAATAAATCCCTTTATATGAGTTTTTGTGGGAGGCTGTTCAAGTAAAAGAGCAACAAAAGCAAAAGCTTGACAACATTTAGTTTTCAGTGGACGTAACTCGAAGTATAAAGTAGATGCACAACTGGACCTGCTCTCTATTCTGCCTGAGGTAGAGCATATACTTGAAATTTCCCCAACTCTCCATCACGTTAACAGGTAGACTAACAAAAAAATGTATTTAACCTGAAGCGTATTTACAAATAATTACATTAAACCACACTTGCAAGTTTTAAACTCTGTTCAGCAAGTGTATAAATATATTACAACAATGTTGTTTATCATTGACACTTGCAGAAATTCATTTGGCTGCAGACTCTGGGCTCGTTTAAAATGCAGCAAACAAGGATTATTACATGACAGAGGTCTGATAAGGGTCAAAAACCTGGGTTTATTGATCCCATGTCAGGCATCAGCTTATTCGGTATAGGTGGTATTATCCTGCTACTCACCTCAGCAGCTTCACAGGGTCCTTGAGATCTCTCAGTGCTCTGA
This sequence comes from Seriola aureovittata, assembly GCF_021018895.1. NCBI lineage: Eukaryota > Metazoa > Chordata > Actinopteri > Carangiformes > Carangidae > Seriola > Seriola aureovittata. The sequence continues at coordinate 24,255,332 of NC_079365.1, read as the reverse complement.
CCTCTGGGTCACGCACCGGTGCACATAGAGACGCCATGGTGCTGATGATGTACCCTGCCAGCCTGTGAAGGTCCAGAGCTCCATGATCGACCTCCTGTCGGATCAGCTCCATGTCCAGGACCTCGTCCAGCTGAGATCTCAGTCTGACGTGACCAGGCAGCAGCAGGGACTGAAGCATCTGATGGGAAACATGAACGCTGCATTGAGTGAAGTTTACATCTAGAAAAGTTCTGTTTATCCTTCAAGGTTTATGTGTTCATTTGAGCTTGTGTCCCCTGATTATTGCAAGGTCTATTCTTGTCCTCCACACATACATACAGTATAAAGCGGTTCAGTCTAATAATCTAATCCTTATTAATAGGTGGACCTGCATATTAAAAGGATTTTATGGCATCATTTTCACTGCAGGTGTCAAAATAAAAATGGCCACATGTCACTGCTTCATCTCCATTTACTCTTCTGTCACTAGACTCAATGAGTGAAATGGACCAGCTGTCACCTAGCTTTATATATTTTGTGAACTGCTTTAATAATAATAAGCAAAAAGTCCTAGTATTTTATCTGAACTGTTGTGTGCACAAATTCATTCTGAGATTAGTTGTTATTGGTGATGAATGAAATTGTCAGTAAATAAATAATAAATAATACTAAATACTAATATAACTAAATAATTAGTTTACTGACAATTTTGAGGAAGACTTAAGTAAAAACCAAAAAGGTACAGCACAGTAATGTCAAAGATATTCATGTTATGATAGCTTGATTACAGTTCTTAATTATCAGATTTAAAGGCTCTTATTAAACTTTTATATTGAGTCTCTGATATAGGCTGATATAACTCTAATGTAAACTTACCCCCCTGTTCAATTAATATATATATGAATTAATTCAACTTTTTGCTGAAACTGACACCTGCCCATTAGTTGATGGGCTTTGTAACCATTGTGACTTTGGTGACCTGCAGATGTCCTGACTTACAGTCTTGACCTCCTGCAGCAGAATGACAGCATGATCGTAGTTTGGAGGATCACTGTTCAGCTGCTCCTGAAGACTGTCCCAAAATGCCCGGTGAACAATCTCCGTCACTCTGCCTTCCAGGCTGCAGAGAGAAAGATGGTTGAAAAACAACTTAAAAAGAGACTAAACTCTCAATTAATTTTTGGAAACAAGAATAACCAACTTCACTTCAGAGCTTTTCTTGCCTGTCTGTAGGAGGACTTTTCGGTTTGAAGCAGAAGTCTGTGTTCACCACTATCTCATGTGCGAGGCTCAAGTTGGAAACGCAATTTTCCAGCTCCATCAGACTGGATAATGAGGCAGTGGGTGGGCTCCCTGACACCACAGACAGGACACACACACCCACAGATAATTAAAACTGCCATGGTGGTAATAATTCAATTACTAATGGTCCCTGAACGTGCCTGAAAACAATAACTGCTATAATAAAGCTCCTTACCTGTAGGAGAGTCAAGCTTTTCCAGACAGGGAAGGTCAGAGGGGGAATCATCAGCCGCTTTGTCTCCTTCATTAGGCATTTCGGCAACAGTCTAAACATTTAAATTGCGCTGTAACTAATCAACTCAACACACCTTGTTGATTAATCAATTAGTCAACTGACAGAACATCAATTGTCACTTCAATAATCCATTAATCATTTTACTAATTTTTCAAACACAGATGCAGAGTACTTGATGGTTTCATCCTCTCAAAAGTGATCATTTACTGCTTTTCCTTGTTTACAATTACTAGTAATTTGAAGAATATAACCAGCACCTTAATTCATAATGAAAAAAAAAATTATAATTAGTTAGCCCTATATAAAGTAGTTACACTACTTAAGGCATGAGTAATAACAACCTGATGATAAACTATATTATATATTAGTATATCATATATTATTAAATATATACACTCACAGCTGCAACTATTGGTCGATTAGTCAATCCACAGAAAAATAATCAGCAACCATTTTGATAATCAATCAATTGTTCAAGTCATTTTTCAAGATAAAATGTCTGTGGTGCCAGAGTATTATTTTTGAGAATTGTATGCTTTTCTCTATTTTATATCATAGTAAAGTCTATATATTTGGGTTTTCGACCGTTGGTAGAACAAAAAAACATTTGAATGTTTCCTGAGTATCGTGATCATGCATTTCGCACTTGACATTTTAAGACTAAACGATTAATCGATATATTTCTTTCAATAATGGAAATTCTTTGCATCTATTTCCTAATAAAACGTAGTTAGGAAACACTTTCATTTGTGGGACTTATGAGTTACAGTGTGATAATGCTACTTGAACTTAAATGAAGGATCTGAATATTTCCTCCACCACTGGTCTGTCATAAAATTAACCGCATTTTAATGAAAAATGTGTCATATGATTAAAGAACACAAAATACAGCAGCTACGAAGAAGCGTAAAAGTGCACTGTAGTGAAAATATGACATTTTAGAGCCCAACTTACCCGGTGTTGTTATTTCGGTTAATCTACTGGGAGATTAAAAATTAAACGATACGGACTAAAATGTTACATTCGACGTAAGATACAATGCTTCATCCTACAGTTTAAAATCCACGTACAGCAACATCACCAACGGTCAAGTTTAAACACGGGCTATACCATTCTCGACGAATTTACGGGGGAGTCTAAAAATTACAGACTTTGTTTACGTTTCTACATATGATTTAAGCCCGTTTTCGCGACAAGTTTGTCACATCATTTGTGGGCATAAAAACACTAGACGTCTGACTTTTGTACATTTACACGTAAATCGATGAAAAGGGCGCTAGTTTCTCGTGGTTCCGTCTGTTCTTGAATCAAAACAGTGGGCGTGTTTGTACCGCATGTTTCTGCTGATCTCCGCCCCTCCCACCGTAAAAAACAAAACTTACCATACCTGTTCCCCGTTTATTCCCCCCAAAAATCCTCCATTGTGTTTAACGGGAAACAAAAGGGAAAACGGTCGGTGTGTTTGTTTAAATGGTCCTTTGTATGAGACAGTCGACAATTATGTGTGAACAACTGGAAGTATCCTGTTTTCTACAAACTAGGAATTTCTAATACCAACGAGAACCAACAGAGGGTGAAAATAAGTGAACACAATGAGTAAATCACCCCAGAGCACAACTACTACTGATTATGTGTTTTTGCATGGTGTGTACCTCTAAAACAACTGCTTATAATGCATATTCAAGTAGTTTAATAGGTTATTTCACTTGCTTATTCTCTTTTTATTCTCTAAAAACAAGACAGCTTTGAAGACATCCCTTCCTTTAGGAAATATTGTGGTAAAAATTGTCAGATAATTTGTATTCACATTTTAAAAACTGATTCATTAATTTAAATTTTATTTTTGGTCTGAATAAATATTTTTACAACAAATTTTACTAAATTTACGTTTGTACAATTTGTTTGAATATTTATGTTTTTTTTTTATTAAGCTTTTAGTCAGATATTTACTATACTCCCATTTCATCTATCCGTCTTGAAATGTTATTGTACCTTTAGTTAAGCTTTTTTTGTACTGTGTAGTTTTGTACTTTGTTTTGATGCCGTGACACTTTAATCTCACTGTGAAGGATCCATAAAGTTCAGCTCATTTGGATATTTTTAGTGCTGAAACGACAAAACCGTTGGCATTTTTTGCTTGATCAGTGACGGAAACAATCAAACATTTGATGGCTCTTGATTTTCAAATCTGACAATTTGCAACAAGATTATCCTTTCAATCTTATAACACTGTCAAACATATTATCGTTGTGGTTTTGTAGTTTTGTTTCCAACAAATGTGGAACTAATAATGTCTTCCAAAAGGCACTGAGATATAACAAATACAGAAGGTGAACGGTGGATATAAAAAGTAACACCAAAGCTCCAAAATAAATACTTCCTTCAGAATACCACCACCGCAATCTCAATAAATCATCAATGGAGGAGAGGATACAGGTACCTCCTAGCTTTGTTAATCCGTACATGAACATAATATGTAAGACTGTCCCAAAAACACTTAAAAATATTTTTTACTCGCAGACACACTCAAAAAATGCCCCAAGACAGAACTGTACTGCAAATTATGTATAATTGCAAAATGTTGTGTAACAAACTGTTTTGATAAATACAAGCATTTAACAAAGCATCATCTAAAAAAGTTGACCTTCCATCACAGCCACAAAACACAAATAGATATGATCATATTTTCATTAGAAAAGAAACCTTAAAAAACAACTCTCAGGCCATGATATTTATATATTTGCATATTTCAAAATATTGAACACCATTAAATTTCTGTTTTAAAATAACAGGGATAACTTAAAAAAAAAAAAAAAAAAAAAAAAAGACAGTTTCACACTTAGTTACAGTCAGTCTCTTTCCTCACTTGAGCTGCTATGTACAAATAAACTTGTTTGAATTACTGCACAAATGCCATTCTCACTTTAGGTGTCTCATAAGATTAAAGCAAATGAAAAAGAAAATAAGTGCCAAAAGCAGGGCTGTGCAGAGCGCAGCATACCTGAATTGCTCCTTGGATAATTTAGCGTCCTATGAAACTGAGACAAGACATCGATGTCACATTTTCGTAAATCATTTTGAAAAAGTGGCAACAGAGAAAAAAATCATTTGCAAGCAGTTTAAATCTACAGGAGAAAACTGGCGAGTTCCTCATGAAAGGAAAATCAATGTCACAAAAGAAGCTGCTTAGACGGTTTCTCTGCATTCAAGCTTTGTATTCAAGAGTGGTGAGAGTCTTATTGTGAGAAAAGGCAAAGGAGCATCTACTGAATAAAAATGAGCAAATTAATGAATGCAATCTTCTGTTCCCAGCAACACAGAGTAATTTCTCTCTCATTCACACACTAGCAAAACGGTACAAATGACATGTCTAATAATATAATAATAAATTCAGACTTCACTCGTGTGTCTTAATGCCTCAGTTCAGCAACGACTGTTTTGCAGCATGAGCCAACCTCGACACAATTGAACAGGTAGTACACTTTGGCACAGCCCTTTCTTTCAGCCTTATGTTCTCCACTGAACTGAACTGCCACATTTACACCTGCTTTTATCATGGAATCTGTGTTTACATGTCTTATCTGGTTAATGACATTTGATAAAGGCCTCTAGGCGCCGCCTGCAACCACACCTGGTGTTAATATGTGCTCTTATCTTAATTCTGCCTGCATCATGATCAGATCTTACAATTAAAAATGGGTATACAGCAAGGCACGTGAGAGCAATCCTGTTGTTCCATCGTTCTACTTACTTTTCCTTTACAGAGGAAGGGGTCGTGTGTAGCTTTGTGACGGGCAACTTGAGATAGCAAGAAGAAACTTAGTTAGGTGATCTTTCACCTTGCTTTTTTCGGCCAACCAGGGCACCCTGGCGGCCTCTGGGTTAAGGTGCTGACCATAAACCTGAGCATCCTTTGTTGAATGTTGTCCCTTTTCTCTCTTCCCCCCCTCATTTCCAGTCCCATCTCGCTCTCTCCCAGTGGTTGGCATTTACTCCTGGCTGAGATCTGATCACAATGTGAGCCAGACCACCTCAAAATCTAGTCTGGCGGAACTGATAGCAGTGTGATTGCAATGTGTTCTGCAACCATTTGCACCTGCATTATTACGTTTCTTATCGAGATCAGATATCCGGATACAAAAATTGGCCGTTCTGCCACATCAGTCAAAGATATTCCCTCATTTAATGCGAGAATCCACACTTTGGAATTTGGCACAGCTCTCACTCTGTCTCCTGATTTCATTTCAGTCCACTGCCTACATTGTTTCTAACTAGTAAAAAAACTGTTTAACTCCCATGAGTGCATGTGAACACAGACAGCTTCTATATCACACTGCAGGTCTGTGTGATTCAAGTGCTCATGCCACTACTAGTAAAACCAGCTTCAGTCCCAAGAGCCAAAGTTAAAAAAAGAAAAATCACATGGTTATTGAGCTGATGCAGTTGAATATGAGCAGTCTGTGGGGTCAAGTCCAGCTACTGTGACATTCTGTATCAAAGGAACCAGTCCAGTGGAGAGAAGGCAAGGTCACAGTACAGTCAGTGCTCTATGCCGTCAGTGCTACAATGATGCATCCTTTGCCCTGTGCTAAGGTTTTACACACTGCTCTTCTCTCTCTCTCTCACACTCTCTCTCTCTCTCTCACACTCTCTCTCTCACACACAAATACAGATGCACTCAGATCAATGCACGTACACACTTTCCTGCTATGAGTCTTTAAGCATGTTGATGCGTGCAAAGATCTTAAGTGCAGGCCCCAGTTTAATGTTCATGGTGCTCATGAGGTGGTCCTCCTTTAACAGGAGCAAGGCCTGTCCATCAATCTCCTGAGACCGAAACTCGTCTGCTATCTCCTGACAACCTGCATGAACAGCGGAGACAGAAGTACAGGCTGCAGTTAATCATAGTAAAACTGGATTAATAAGCAAAACAGAGCTGTAAAACTGGCCGGTTCAGTGTGGAAAGCTTTATGAGTGTGTTTATGAATAAACAGGGGTGGTGGTGGTGCTGCTGTTTACTCCACTGACCTGGCAGAGAACGGATGAACTCATAAACTTCTTCCACGTTCCACTTGGCAGGGTCGTTGGGTAAAAAGCGGTGACAGAGTGAAGGTGCATCTCTCCCAGCACAGCCCTCTTGGTCCGAGGCCCTGCTTGGCTGCCTGTGGACAGGGACCTGAGCTGGGGCTGGAGCAGGAGCCAGGGGTCCTGAACTGGCTGCTGACAGGGGAGACGGCGGCTCTTCGTAGCTGGACATGTCCGAACACGGGCTGGACTCTTCCTGACTGGGCTGTGAGGGATGTGGTGAGGATACAGAGCCGCCCTGAGTCTGCTGTGGTGAGGGGGACAGCTTCTGAAAAGGGAAACATTCAGGTATAACGTCAAGGCTCGGCATTTGAGAAATGAATGGCTCATCAGTAAAACACTACTGGGGCATTGTGTTAGTCACAACAAAGAATAAAAGGGGTAACACGTGAGATTTATACTGTAAAATAGCTTCAAACGATTGTAATGTACCCACAGGGAGTTGATAGAGGTGTTGGGTCGATACCAAAGCCTCAGCAATTACTTTGTCAGGTGCTGAACCCTCTAGATTATAAAACTCACTTATTGGTCCAAACATGAGACAAAAGCACCCCCCAATGGAGATTCCAGACCAAACTCTCAAAAACATGTTGGCTTTAAAACATTGAAAGATTGTTCCTGAGACAAAAATAATCAGCATTAAATACTATGATATATTAAATCTCTGCTTAAGATTTATTCCTTAATTATTCTAGCTAATTAATGTAACTTTGTTGTGTCGTTACAGGCTTCAATATTTTAAGGCTAGGGGACGAGCTGCTGGAAGCATGTAGAAGTCCTGTGTCAAAGTTTATTGGATGCGTGGCAAAAATAACAAATCCAATTGCTGTGGATGTTTACGTGACATGTGCAGAAGGCAGAAAATCTCTACTAATTATTTCCCATTTTTGCTGGTCACCAATAAAGGCTGACAAGGATCATAGAGCACGTAATGACCCTTTAAAGACAGAGGGAGATAATTAGGCACTGACACAAATGATGCTTAAATTCATTAAAAAGCATGAGGCGTGCAAAGTGCAGGGTATAAAATGTGCAGTGGAAGCAGAATGTGATGGGTTTGAGGAAGTTTTCCAGCAGTGAGTGTGTGTGTGTGTGTGTGTGTGTGTGTGTACGTGTGTGTGTCTGTACCTGCTTCTTAGCCTCTATACTGGAGCGACCCTGAGATCTTCTTCGCCAGCGATTTGTTGGTTTACTCCTCTCTGGACGGAAAAGGCCTATCCGCTTAGTACAGCCCACATTGTACCTGTTCACAAAGGTCCATTATCAGAGATTTTATTCACAGGAGGAGCAAAAAAGTGTTAAAATGAAAAATATAAAACCAAAAGGTTTTATAGGACTTGCCTCTTTGCACAAACCACGGAGCAGAATCTTTTAGAGCCCTTGAAGGTGTAGGCAAAGTCGACCCAGCCGCAGTATTCACATGTCAGCTTCGGTTCTGGTTCTTTTTCTGTGGAAGGAGAAACGGTAGAACCATGAGACACACACTAAACATTCTCCATCATGGGGAGGTTAATTACACAATATTCAAGTGACATTTCTACATCTGCTGCAGATATCAGGGAGATGGTTGAGGCCCAGTGTGTAGGGGTAATTCATATCTTTATGTACTCGACTGCTTTCTGTGTTACAGAGGCACATTCATTAAGCAGCCAAATACAAACAAGGATACACTCATCAACCTTCAAGTTTTTGAATGTATCAATGGTATTTAAAAACGCACACTTTGGTGCGTTGATCTGCATTAAATACATTTTTCTGTTTCCCGTTATTTATTTACAGTGATAAGATCAAGTGTTTAAAGGTGATGATGATAGTTTGCCACTTCCTGCATGTGTCTCACTTGTGATGTGAAGGCAGCTGTAGTTCTTTAGTGTGAAACCAAAAGTGTTAACAATGACTTTGCAGACTCTGCAGTTAGCTAACAATATCAAATATTTACTCCATATACACTCAGTGGCCACTTTATTAGGTACACCTGTGAAATCTAATGCAATCCACTACAACAACTTAGCCATGAAGCCTACTTTTACAAAAGGAAATGATGGTCCATTTTCATCGACAGGTCAGAGAGACTATGAGCAGTTGTGTTGTACTGGACAACACAACTGTGAGACGTGTTTTGCCGCATTATTAGAAACACATTTAGATATAATACAGTCTAGTAAAACACCACCACTAACTGTAGCCTCATTAATAAACATACAGTTGTATTAAAACAGAACATTATAAGCTTCATAAGAGGTAGAATATGTGGCATGGCGGTTGTACTGGATTGACCTAGATTTAAGTTTTAAGTGTAGTTTTCTAACAGCTGATTTGCACATTCTCTGCACTCTTTTTGGTCCTTTTCTTTTTTGTTTGTCTTTTTAAGTTTGGAAAGTTTGCATGGACAGAACACATTTTATTACAAGCTTAACAAAGAAAATGATCCAGAAAACAAGGACTGACTTTAAAGTTAATTAACCACAAATAAGAGCACCACTGACGGAGTTATGTAAAAAATAAAAAAAATAAAAAGATGGAGCCATACACCACCACAAACTGATACACAACCTATTGTACTTGTCAAATTCTTTCAGTCTCACCTGGCTGGTTCATGTCCTCTGGCTCAGAGTCTGTGTTTGCTGCGTTGCTGACCGGAGTTTTGTCAGGGTCTGAGGAGAGCTGATGATCCAGCTTCTTTGGGCTGTCAATAAGAATGGGCAGACGCTCCACCTGGTGTCGGGTAGAAAAATATTCACAATTGTACCAAAATTAAACAGTAGGAGCTCTGGGAATAAGGAACGATGGAAACAAGGCTGTTTCATCTGAACACCATCACAGCAGCAAACTGAAGTGCTGAGACTACTTTACACGTGTATATCTTTAAGAACTGAAGCTACTAGCCAATTATTTGATTAGTTAATCAAGAGAAACTTAAATGGAATCTATTTTAACATCAATTTTTTTTTTTTTTTAATTAACCCATTTTTTTGTTTTGTTACTCTTCTATGAAAGTAACCGGAATATCTCTGGGTTTGGGACTTTCGTTAGGACCAAACAAAGACATTTTATGATGTCACCATGGGCTGTGGGAATTTGTGATGGACTTTTTTGTGTTTGTTTCCATTTTACAGATTTATGTAGACACTTTCACAATTAACCCGATTTTAATTAATGGATTCAAAGTAGTTCTAGAAACTGTGAGTTGATCAACAACAGTTTTGACAATATATTCTGGGACTTATGCCAGAAATTCACTGGTTCCAGCCTCACAAATATGAAGACTTGCTGTTTTCTGTTTCACAACATTTTGAACTTAATATCTTTTGGATGTGGACTGTTGTTCAGAAAAAACAAGCAATATTTAGATGGCATGATTAAGATATTTTAAATATCATAAATTAAACACCAATCAATAATAAAAGCAGTCTTCACTTAAAACCCTAGTTGAATGTTGCTGCAATGTAGACAATTTGACATTTCATGCTGAATATGAACTACATTATTTGTGTTTGTTCAGACCTGTATGCATGTAAATATAGAGTGCATTTACACCAAATGTCCAGTAGGAGGCAGTGAGCCCAAAGTCTAGAAATCACGAACCATTATGCTGCCTTAACGAAATTAACAATTTAACATTTTTGTTTTTTCGCGATTAATAAAGATGCAATGATATAAATGCCAACAACAGACCTATTGATACACTGCATAATCATTATAAGATGTTAAATCATATTTAAGGGAGATGACAGATTAAAGAAGGATTCTGATGCATTGAGAGACATGAGACATTTCGATGTGGCTCATTGTACGCACAACGTCATCCATCTGTACTGCTTCACAGCTACATAGTCCTCCCTCACTATAATTAATGACTGAATCAAACACAAGCTGTGAGCTGTCATTACTAGTAGTAACGGAGGGCTTGTGTTTGCCTGCTGACAGGTCCCTGCAGGCATGTGCACTGGAGAGTGGTGGTGGCGGCCCTGGGTTGTTTATCATGTTTCTCTGCTGGTAAAGCTGAGATCGGGCACTTACACAGACTGGGAACGGCTCGGCTCCCTCCTGGATGACAAAGCCTTCGATGACATGTGTGAGGACTTGGGGCTTGACGATTGCTTGGGGTGGTTTGTTCTCCCCGTTCTGCGGCGTGCTACCCGTCACGCTGGGCGCCTCGTTCTCATTTCCTGAGGTCATGGCTGGAGGTGGAGTCCCAGGTGCAGCACTCTGCCTCTTGGTTGAGCCCCCTCCTGACCAAGAAATTAATACAACACCATCCAGTTACTGTACAAGAAAAAAATGATCACTCCTAGGTTTGAATGAAGGTAGACATAATCAGCCAATTAATCATTTCAGTCATTTTTAAAGCAAGAAGCCACACATCTCAACCTAAACATTTGATAATTTCCTTGCCATAAGTGATCGTAATTATTTTATTTTTTTTACAAAAATATCAAACATTATGTCAAGATTTAGATCAAATGAATCGAGAAAAACAATCAGCAGATAAATCAATAATAAAATGCATTATTAGCTGCAGTTCATAATGAAATTACAGTTAAGAAACCTTTTTACACCAGCAATGTGGAGGAAGTTAAATCCCAGTTTACCCACCTTTATTATTGGAATTACAAATTTGATCCTCATAATAAAACTGGTAAAAAATAAAAAAAATAAAAAAATCTATAAACTTTTGAGATACAAGATGAATAATTTATTTTGTCATTGAAATCAAATGGTTTGTCAGATGATAACATATTATAACACTGAAGCATCAGATACGAAGCTACATATGCTTATAACGTTATGTAATGCGAGGTAAATGCTTAATTATCATATTATAGTTATCTGCTGATATGAGATCAGTTATCCACTGATGGTCTAACAATAGACAACAATACATTTTGAGGTGACCTACTGGCAGCCTGACGGTCCGTAACAGGCAGTAAATCCATCATGTATCACTCCTAACATCACAACAACGTCTGGTCGTATTATCAACAAAGCGAAAGTAAACATCCAGCCGCCATGCTTTGTCATCTTAAAAGCCTCAGTGCTGAATGAGAAGAGTTTTCTTACCGCGCCAACTTCCGCTCCTTTCAGACACAAAACATGTGCGGTTTGGTTTGTGTTTGTTGCTCCAATGATCCGACAGACACACATCGACCTGATGCTGCTGTTTGTGACTGATTGGGTTTAAGCTGCAGCGCCGCTTCAGACCCGTTAATGTGAGGCTTTGAACCAGGGTCCGCCTCCCTGTTTCCTCCCACAGCAGCTAACGCTGCCAGCTCTAATCCTCCCAAGGCTGCTGCAGCATGTCGACATGTTTCAACCGTGAACGAAATATTTCCTTTTTTTCTTTCTTCTTTCTTTTTATCCCAGCGACTAAAACCAATTTCTTCCTCTATGAGAAGTAATTAAAGCGTCAAATAAACTAACACATTAGCGCAGTGGCGTAGCACACAAATGTGGGGCCCGCACACAGGGTTGTCTCTGGACACTTTGGTGCCCGAGGTGAGGTGTCCTGAGGGTCATCACAAACTGCAGCCTCCGAGATTACAGATGAACAGTAGAATCAACATCTCTCTGAAACTACTCTCTGACTTTTATAACTTTCATGGAGGTTGGATTCATTCCAGGACAGTTGTATTTTACTGCATTTGTTTTAGATAGGTGTTCGTAATAAACTGCCAACTGAGTTCATCTTTGTATGCTTTTAACACCATCAGGTAACTGTTCATCTGCGGGTCCGATGCCTCTTTATTACAGACAGTACTGAGAAGCAGGTGTTATAAATATAAGACAGTCACTTATAGCTGTCTTTATACAATATTTATTTTTATTCTATTTTATTCTTTAATTATACAACTTATAGTGCAAACTTCAGGTACCGAGAGAGGACGTCAGTGTGAATCTTTTGTAGCAGTAAGATCTGGACAGGATTTAGAAAGATGCTCATTAACTTAAAATATTACAAACTAACAGCAACACTGTGGAAGCGTCAATGTCACTGAAACAGATGCAAAACAACTGTTTACTCGTTTTGTTCACTGCAGCTGTTACAGACTGAAACTGAAACTAACCACTATCTTTATTTATTTTGTGGCTCAGTGGCTCAGCTTGTTCTCAGATTTTGAGTGTTTTAATGGAGCACAGTGGTGCGATTTTGACAGCTGTCATTACAGGAACAAACATCTGGATTTTTAGCTGCCAGGCCAACTACAACAAAATACCTAGATGTGCCTGCCTATATCAAGAACTTCCTTGCTGCCAACCCCACTAAGGGCTCATTTATCCTTCTACTTTATTTCTATGCCTCTATTTAAACCTTTCAAAGACAAGTGACAGTTTCTCTGAATGTCTGTTAGCATAGAGCATGGTGGAAGTTTGACCAAGCGAACAAACTAGCTTTTGTCTGGAGGCTTTTTCTTTAAATGCCCGTTTTTTCTATGGTAAAAATGCTGAAACTTTTGCTACATGTTATCTTAGCAGTCAACAGCAGACAGTGGATTACCAAAATAGTTTCCTGCTCTGGTGGTGAGCAGTTCACCTCCACAGCACATCACACCCAAACTCATTGCCCATAAACAGTAATTTGTGGTTTGAAGAATGTTTCATTTTACAAGAAACACAGCATTAGCACAGTTTCCAACCATTTAGGAGGAATATAACTATAGAAACTGATCCACGTCCACATTTATAAAATACACAAAAATAATTTGTGCTCAGCAAGAAGAATATAGCTGCTGCATGATCATCCACTTACAGCATCTCAAACCTACTGACCATGTGAGTCAAATCACTTATCAGAACTGTCTTTATCCCTTTTATCCAAATCACCTGGCTGACAAAATGTGCACAATAAGTAGAAAACACAGCAATACTAAAATAAATTTGATGAGGCAGCATTTCTGGGATTTTTTTGAACCATCCACCCACATTTCATTACTTACATATGCTTTAGTCCAGAATATCACAACTGTTTTTCCAAAGTTTAGAAACTTTCATTCTTCCAAGCATCCGTCATATATGTATTACACAAGCCGGGCTAAGACACTCTCTAATGGACAAAAGCTGTTCAATGACTGAGTAGTCATCAGTCACATCCCCACAGCAAGTAACATGTTAAAAGAAACGTGTTTTTAAAATGTCATAGAAGAAAATAAGGAAACACTCCCTGCTGACAATGTGAATAAATCCAGATGATGTGTTTTTTCTTATTTTTTTCGTTAAACATTAAAACTCAGAAAAAATTAACTGCGAAAAGCAGCGTACTTGTGTGCCAACGTAGTGCAATGCAGTTTTTAGCCTGTACAATAGGATAGCAGCGCTTGTGACACATTTTGAAGTTTTGTTGACACTTTGTCAGAGAGTTAGTGGGATGTGACATGTTTGTCACTTTTTGCCCACTTCATGTATGTAATGGGTGTGAACCATGACATTCCCTGCTCACTGCTAGCAGACCAATATCACACACTGCAACAGAAAACGGTATGTGCCAAAAAGTGCCCACTATCATTTGTAAGTATCTGTTTATAAATAATCAAAACAATAAAACGTCCATTATCAGTGTGGGTACATTACCGTATCCATTTCTTTGTTTCTCCATTTACTTGAAATTGTTTTTTCACAGGGCTGTCCACGGCTGTCCAGGGCTTTTTTGGGCGTTTGATTGACAACAGACGGCAACAGAGCAATATGAGACAAGGAACAGTGAAACTAAATGAGCTGCAGGCACAACATGTGCTGAAATACAAGTAAATATCAGCATTGATTTTCTTTTCCTCCACTGAAGATTGCAAGAGTTGACAAGGAGGAGTGCAGAGATAAAGCTATATTTTCTGTGTCAAGGTGAAAAGATGTCATTAACACACAGTTTTAAAACTGCTGAATTATTACCTTGTGACTGAACAGCTGGTATAGCTGTGTCAACCTTGGGCTGCTCTACAGGCTTGGAGGGTTGTGACGGCAAAGGTGCAGGTTGTGGTTGTTGTTGCTGTTGCTGTTGCTGTTGCTGCTGCTGCTGTTGCTGCTGCTGCTGCTGCTGCTGCTGCTGCTGCTGTTGTTGCTGCTGTTGTTGCTGCTGTTGTTGTTGCTGTGTGGAAGGGGTTGGACACGTCTCTCTCACCACCAATGAGGTTGGCTTATCTTTACTGTCCTGAACCAGCCGAGAGGCCTTAGATATTCATTAGGATCAAAAGATAGAGGGAAAAACGTTAGAACATACATCTGAGTCATGAAGAGACACATCAGGGGCTGTTAGTACTTTTAATGTCAGTGACTCAAAAATTGAAAACCATTAGGTTTGGAAAATAGCACACCAGTGGGAAAATATTACACCAGGATTCCCAAACTCAGAAGAGTCCTTCTCAACATGTATGTCTTGGAACTGAAATGGATACTGTGGGTGTTGTTGGAACAGTAGTTTTTGTCTTGTTGGTCACCACTTTCAAAATACCAAATTCAAGGATGTGACCGACATAAAAAGTCAGGATGTTAAGTAGTGCCTGTCTAATCATGCTCCAACTTCCTGCCTGTACTTACACTGCCCCCTTAGATTTACCTTTTTGGTCTTTCCAAAGTTTTTTACTTTATCATTGATATTAGCAACAGTTTGATATAACTAAACAAAACCCAAGTTGGTCAAATGTTCAGTTGTTGAGACCTTGGTGTGTGTAACTGTACTCACCGTTGGCTGTATTTGAAGGTTGATGGCAGTAAGCTGGACGGGCTGAGCTTTGGCATGGCTGAGGGAAGAGTGGAGGGCATGGGGGCTGATGGTGGAGTGGAAGATGGTGGCCTGCTGGCTGGGTGTAGAGGGCTGGTGTGGAGCAGGTTTGGGCAGCACAGGGATAGGGTGCTGTGATGGCTGGATGGAGGCTGTCTGCAGCAGCTGGCCAGTAGTCTTCTGCGATCCTTGATTCTGATGGACCACAAACTGCTGCTGCTGCTGCTTGTGCTGCTGTACCAAAGAGTGTGGCTGAATCTGGGTGTACGCTGGAATGAGAACAACATGCACGCTTATTTTTGACTATGAAATGTATGAAATTTAAATGATGTATCTACCATACACAAACACTTCTAAGTCCTAAAGTCACTATGAGCTGACTACATAGAAGCCATTTTACCTTTAAATTAAGTCCTACAATTTATATCTGTCACTTTTATGACTGTAGCTACAAAGGTTTGTGGGTGCCTTTAATTTTACTAAAAAGGCGCATTTCCACCACAGGATAATTCCCTGGGAAGAGCAGCCTTTTGAGGAATCTTATCAAATATTATTGTCTTCTATAAAAGGTAATTCAGAAATACCTTTACTGTGTTGAACTGACTTGCTACAAACCATGAACAATATTTATTTCATGTGAGCTCACAACTGTCCAAACTCAGTGTATATCAGAGACACTGTGCCACAGGCTCATAAACTGTGAAAAATGTAGACGTCTGCATAATAGAGCATGTTTTGTAACGTTCCCTTCACCTGTATGCCCCCTGTTGACAGGATGTAACATTAAGAGCTTGTTCAGAGGTGCACAGAGTCCTGCTGTTGCAGTTTTGGCCTGAACATTACTCACAAATCGTTTCAAAATGGCCTGTCACCACCTGTCAGTGCTGTTGTGGGTAAAAAGACATCCTGAGCTCATAACTTGCCCCGAAGCCCAAGACACACTACATCAATCTTGTAATGTGGGAGCATGTGTGAGTGGGAGAGTGTTCAGCGGAAGTAGCCTGAGGCTACTCAAATATTAGAAATGCCTTAGGAACAGACATGCAGAGCCAACTGTCCATGACACTCTTTATGGAGTTAACATTGAGTCAGTAGGTCCCAGCCCCTTTGCTGGCTCCTTTATCTCCAACAACTCTACCAGGAAACAATAACGACCGATTGACTCAATCTTATTACTGAAACCCAAAGAAGAAATGAGTTACCCCTGCAGAGAAGTACTATACAGGAGCTTCTGCTATGTGAGCCGTGTGAACGTGGGGATGTGTTTGGTGATGTTAATAAACCCCCCCAATAAATCCAAACATGGAAACCTGCCAAGTACATCAGCATTTGTCTCAAATCCCCATCGCCCTCCTCCTCCTACTCCTCCCCCTGCTCTTTTCATGATGTTTTGTGTGGGATAGGCTCCATCTGGTTTCAAAGTTTCCCTGTGAGAGACTAACCACAGTCTGTACCCTGCTGTGGAAAATGTAGATATTTCTATCCAGCAGAGTTTGCATGTCATTAGTCCCTTTAATGCTACAGGATCTGCTGAAAAGTGTTTTCTTATTCACATGGTGGAACCCACCAACAGAAAATTTGGTTAGCTACGGCAGACACAGAAAGCCTTCAGTTAATTTACAATGTTCAGAGCAGGATGGATGTAAGGCATGGTTAGGTGGATATGGCCAGCAGCATGATAATCAAGGATGGTAGCCTATAAGATGGATCACACTTGAGAAGAACTTTAAACAGACACTTCAGTGGATAACAACATCCATCAGTTCAGCAGCTACGCCTTCGGGTGGCAAAAATAATTAATTATTAGATTCATTATGATTTTCTCTTGAAAAATTCAGCATCAATGCACAAAACTCCTTAATCTGAATTTTTAAGTAGTTAGTTAACTTTTTTTTTTTTTAAAAGAGTATGCATGTTACAAAGGAGTGACATCATTGTTAAAGACGATGAAAACAAATATCCTACAAATAACTTTATTTGGCATGAGAAGTTAACTTCTTGGTCTTGAAAAAAGTAGTTTGATGAGACTGTGTGCCGTGAGCCTGTACATAGGTACGGTGGCACTTTGACCCAAAATTAGGTTTAATTTTTAATGTTTACCATGTTCACCATTATCAGTAAAAAGTATGTAGGAGTATTGATGAGTCTAATAGAACTGTCAAGACGTTGCAAGATATTGTGTTCACAAGAATGGAACAGACAGACAACCCAAAAACATATAATGCCTCTGCCTCTGGCACGGAGGCATAAAAACCTGTGGCCTCAAACTTCTAATGTCAAGATCAAGAATGAACTTTGGTGCCTAACCTTAAGGCCAACACAGATAAGAAGTCCTAAATGAGATAAGATGAAATCCCAAGAACTACTAAACCTCCATGTTAAAAGATCCATTTCCAAGACAACCAAGCAAACTCCATCGACAGATGAAGACCGTTCAATATGATTGAAGGCTCCAGAAAAAGCCCAGAAGTCGACCTTGAGTTGGGATTGTTATGCTAAATTACACAAATAATTCAGTTAATGTCGACAATAACAAGTGGCCCATATGAATTGTGAAATTTAAAATGGAAATACTGTATTCTTGGCTATCTCCGGAAACATATTCCAAGCTGCAAAGGATCTCTCATATTCTGTCACTGAAAAACCTGGGTCTCTGCTAAATATAGCAGTGGTGCTAAAATAAAACATAACCTTGCAGCAGAAACACACACATTGCACAATAAATGACAACGGAAGTAAATCCACTTTTTTCACGATGGATATTAATGAATATGTTGGAAGTAAAATAAGAGAGCACCCTGAAGTTGAAAGTTCAAAGACGAATCAAACAGTGAGGTAGCTTGTGATTCGCAGCCCCAGGAGGGGGAAAGGAGGGGGGTTCCTGAATCAGTGCACACCGGATACAACCAGCCTTCCCATGAATCCCGAAAACTTTCTCAAACCCCTAATGAGGAACAGAGAGGTCTTGGAAGTAGAGGAAGACAGGGGAAATTATGCAACTGCTATTCCCCCTCAAGGTCTAAGGACTGGAATGACTCAGGAACCCACGCCTACACACACATATACATGAAATCATACAATCCCTAAGTATGTGGAACTGGCGTCCACTTCCCTTTTACTGTGCAGATATCTTACTCTATTTGTGCATAGTTGTGCAATGTCCTGAGGTTGAGGACAGTATACGTTCCTGATGAGGTTGTAGCACTAGGCCCTGGAAAATCCCTGAGTTTCCACATTCTCACTGGCTGCCGCTTTGGCTTACTTTCATGAAACACATTCCAACCTAAAACAACAGAGCAACAGCAGGCCTTACACCATCTTTCCTCACTTCACTACGATTGAAAACCAGGTTTGCAGACACCTTATCAGATAGGGATTAAGGGAACACTAGCTAAATTAGAAAAAAACAGGGCTGACACTGTGAAAACACGATGTCAGGCCCTCTGAACTGCAACCTTTAATAAAAATAACTGAGGGAAAAGCTCAGAATCTCAAGAGCGAACAGAAATAAAATCATAGAGAAAATTAGTGATGGACTTAAGTATTCTACCAGTGGTATACTGTGCAGTGAGAGTACAATTTAAGTACAACCTGACCCTTTCAACCTTTGAATAAACAGAGTGGATGTTTTAATACAATAGACAAGGGCAAAAAAAGGGTGATTTATGTGTAAAGTGAGAAAGTTTTACATAAAGTTGAAGTCTTTTTGACGTTATGAAAAAGGGTTACTTAAGCATTTAGTCTCTTGCCTTTCCAGGGTTTTTTGTAATCATTTTCAAGTGAAATTGGCAACTGATACTGTTGCTAGCAGCTACATAATATTGCAAAGAAACAGGCATCATGTGCAGACCTGCTCTTTTAATCTATGTGCATGGCACTTTTGGAGGTTCCCTGCTGTGGTTTTTATAGTAAGGTGGCTCTTTCCTGCCAAGAGTCGGCGATCAAACACTTACTGCAAGAAGCCAGACAGCCTAACATTAGTTTCCAGCCCAATTCCTATTCCAGGGAATGTGACTGACTCTTAATGTTTGTGACATTGACTGCAAGAGAAACACTGCTCCAAAACGATCTGTCATCTTTTGGATTGCTGGATGAAAACTGATGACCAAAAATAGCAAGCGCAATTAATCACACCACCTCCATTTTGCTGTTCTCTGAGATCAGGCCAGACTAGTCTCTGTTGAGTCATGTTAATACATGAGTAAAGTAAAGATAAAGTTGATTAACAATGCTGTTTCAATAATTGCACTATGGTTACTGAGAACATTTTGTTTTGTAACCATATTTGTTACTTGCAAAAAACTCTTAGTCTCCTAGTTTCCTATGCTTTATTATGCCTTCAGGAGTATTCAGACCATTTATTTATGTCAAAGAAGTAAAACCACACTGTAGAAACAGTAAATGTACAGAATTGCCTGTGTTCTTAGTTATTTTGTTAGGGCATCATATATTGTATTATCAGATGATTATTATGGATAAATTAAGCAGCATGTTGTAGCTGGGCAAACTGGAGCAAATTTTAACTACTACTATCATCATAGGTTTTTCTATGTAAAATCTTAATCTAAAATGTAACCAGTAATTGAAGCCATGAGATAAATGTAGTGGAGTAACAAATACAATATTTGCCTCTGAAATACGATGGAATTAAAGGATAAAGTAGGAGTAGGTAGAAATACTCAATAATAAGTACCTCAAGATTGTACTTCTGTATTGTCAGAAACATCAAAATTATGAGCAAAGTACATAAAAATGCACCAATAAAGTGGTAAATGTGATGCTGAAAGTCACATTTAAAAAGATCTAGACAATATTTGGACTTTTTATGCTCCTAATGCAAGCTTAGTACACAGTTAATCCAATAAAGTACAGTAGAGCCAATTTAGGGTGGAAAGCAAAAGTAATATGGCAAACTAATAAAGTAACTAAATGTTCTTCTTAGCATCAAATAAATGAGCTCCTTTTGAAATTTAACAGTCACGAGTAAGTTTCTACATTTTAATAACATTAAGAGACTAACTAATAAGCCACAGAGCCTAATTAAAGCCAAGGTCGTAAACAGGGTGTGCATTAACCACTCAGCACCAACGGCTGGCAAAATCTCTGGTTTCCTGCAGCTAAATTACTGGTTTGTCCCTTCTATTAGCTATAACAGGACACTAAACATTAATCATGACAGTAGTTGGCGGGTTGGATAAACAAGAGACAGTGGCATATAAGGACAAAACATTTTCTCGGATTTTAGCCTACAAATCAAAGTGCACAATGGCCCAGTCACAGTCAAGTTGAATCCAAGCTTTTATCCTAATCTGGATCCTATCAGCTAGCCATACTGCCTCTCCTCTTCCTGATCCACAGTGTATTAACTCCCCAGCATCTCATGTGCACACCTGTCCCTCATGGCCTGCTGCTATGGCAACTCATGTTAATTTTGTCAGACAGCATGCAGCCAGACTTCCAGCTTCCATCCTCCCTTTCATTTTATGTGAATCCATTACTGCAACAAAGCAAGACACAGTTGTGCACAGACACATTCAGATAATCCCCCCCCTTCCCCAGACACATGCCCCAAAACACACACACACACACACACACACACACATCTGAGTAGTCAGACAAAAACTAACAGCATGCATTAACACAGTGTACTTCAGTCCATATAAGGTTTACAGTCACAGATATTAACACACACAGTGCATTTATACTCAAATTTTTAGGCTCATGCACCATCCACACCATCAACTATCTTGGAAAATGTGGTGTCTTATCAGGACCCTCTGGAAGATGTGATAGTGCATCTGAAGGGACTTATTCTGCAAACAAAATTGACTTAATTTGGCTTAATCAGCTTGTACTTCTGGCATATTCACAACCATTCACACTAAAATGAAAAAGACAAAAAACAGCTGCTGACTTCCAATTACACAATAAGTGCTTTAGAAAGAGTCTTGTGTGGCACTCTGCCTTTCACAGCTTCTAGTTCACAAAAGCAGCTCAACTGTTCCAGACACCAACCCAACACACTATCTTTAATACAGCTGGTTTCACCCCTTAAGTGAGTGAATGGATTTGTGATGCAGGCCCTGACATGTCACACCAACAACCAAGACAAGAGCGTTACGTGTAAAAACCCTTTTCTCACCTAATCTCTCTCACCTCAACATTTATATCTATTTTTATAGATATATATAATATATATATATATATATATATATATATATATATATATATATATATATATATATATATATATAATATATATATCCCCCCCACAAACGGAACAGATCGCAGCAGAGACAGGCTGACAACTCAACAAATTAAGTGCAATAAAAGCTTCCCAACTGTTACAAATCCTTCTAAAACCAAAGATGGACAGATGTCAACCCCAAACGTCTGAAAGCCAAACCAAAATATCAGTGTATTTAATATGCACACTGGCAACAATGGTGAGGATACAAGCAGCACTGCTGCTAATGGCAGAGAAGCTAGTCCTGGCCAGAGCACTAACAGCTCCCCTGCTGTACAGCTGCACCCCCTGATGAGCATAGGAGGACAGGCTTTGACCCATCTTGGCTATGAGAGAGGAAAAAATCCTCCTGGCTCTACAAGACTGATATTGGTAAAGTTGGTACATAAGGAAATAAAAATGTGCAATTAATTCAACTCCATGCAATCTTGTAGCACATGATCAAACTGTTTTCATCTGTACAGAACAACAAGCCAAGACAAGAAGCCAACTTGGGTGAAATATTGAGGCACATTATCAACTAGAGCTTGTTTAATCAACCTGAAGATACTCAGGACTTAACAAGTAAGTTCTGAAATACCTGGTTGATGAATACATAAGGAAGTCCAGGAACGTAACTGAGCATTCATTGATCACTTTTGGTTTGGGACACAAAATTTGGTATTACAGAGAAATTAGATGAGTGAATATTTATGTTCAATACCCATTAGGGCTGCAACTATGTATTTCTGTTCTATACAAATATCAGTAATATCCATTATTTTCACTACTTTCTGCAGGGGTCTGGCCCCTTGGCAGTGATGTTCACAGGGTCAGTTTCATGGGTAAGAGGCTTCTACACATACTTAATATATTATTAACTTTTCAGGCGGTGGCATTGCAAGGTTTACTTACCTGGAGCAATCAGAGGTTGAGCACTGACAGCTGTAACACTGCGGCTCATATTTATAGCTCGGACTTCTGTGACTGCTGCACCATCCCCCTTCTTCCCTCCATCAGAAGGGCTGTCAGAAGAGCTGGTCTTCCCTCCTGTGGCAGCCTGAGTCCCCTGGCTAGGATTCTTGATCAATGAGGTGGGCTGGATGGCCACAGGGCTCTGCTTCAGACTCAGAGCCTGCAGAGTCTGCGTTTGAGAGGAAGACGTGGTCGCCCCCTGCTGGCCACGGATGGCCAGGTTCTGAACCTGATTCTGACCAGAAAGATTGAGATTATTGACACATTCACAGCGAGACACATTCTGTGTTTATTGCAAAATGAATGAGGTATGATGTATGTTAAGAACGCCAAACTAATTAAGGACATAACAGATGATGCTGTTAACGTAATAGCCAAGTGCAATGTTTTTAACTTTTCATTCATTATTGATCTGCTAAATGTGTGAAGACATTTACACTGCCATCACACATCCTCCACTCTCAAATTTTATGCTCACCTCTGCATTTAATTTCATATTTTCAAGTGGGATCCAGTCCAGGAAGTTCTAGATTAAAGATTGTAATTCTGTTTTTAATGAAAATAACTTCCAGTGAGCATACCTGTGAGGAAGCCTGTGTGGAACTCTCTGACTGGACAGCCGTCACTGTGGCTGTTGGTGTGAAGATGAGCTGCGGGGACAGAGGAACAGCCCGGCCCAGACTCCTGGCCACCTGCACCAGGTTGCTCTGCTGGGCCTGAAAAGCAACACGCATAAGAGACAAAGGAGAACTGAAGAAATGCTTTTTGGATTGCATTCTTTAATCTTCAATAGGTGAAGAAACGAATGGTTTATGACAAAATGAGTGACAGTTGGTTTTTCTCACTTTATAGCTTTAGATTTATATCTTTATATTTTATACTTGAGGAAGAGGGAGGAGGAGCAGCAGAAGAAGCAGTAGCAGATGAAGAAGAAGGAGGAATAAATACAACATCAGATTTGTGTTTTGGAGAATATGATTTGTAGACCGGGCATCTCTGTAAGCGCCACAACGTTCCAGCTCCTGCGATTTAGATATTGCACTTGGCCATATTTCAATTTTGATAATATTTTGATAAACTGTTCAGCCCTGCCATAAACAGACCATACTTATACAACAATTGAGTTCTAATTGTACAGTTCCACTCTTTTGAACCTCTAGCTGGTGAATGTGTGGAACAATCAATTAAAAGGAAATGACAATCTCTGTAGGGCTTGATTTAACACTAATCTATGCAATACTAATTTAACACCAGAAGACTATACCATAAATAAAAGCCATGGCAATCTAAACTGACAAATGTGTTTTGCTGCCTGCCAGAAGAATCAAACACATTTGACGATGCTGTATACTTGGTCATAATGAGGTGGCAGGAACAGTCTGTGTGCCAACTGCCAACTGATGGAAAATTAAAACCGACAAGTTACCCACAACCAACTGTAACAAAATGGAACAATACAGACTTTATGTTCTTCCAGCAACTCTTTCAAAACAACTGGATCTTAACCTTCAGCCAAGAGGACACCTGTGACCTACTAGAAATGTTTTCTGAGTATCCATGCATATTCAAAGCATTCCCTTCTGTGTTTGTAATGAGCCCTCTGGGGCTGGACAGATTATCCTGACCACCTACTCTGCTGGCAAGATGAGAATAAAGCAAACCAATTACTACTGCATAATACGCATGCATGCATGCATAACACACACACATCAAGCCCATAACACACGTAGACTACAGAGGACAACATCTGAGCTGCAGTGTGCTTATTTATTCAAGCAGTATGTGTGTGTGCTTGTGTTTATGCATATATGCACACTGAAATAAATGTGCCACTGGCTATGCTCCTGGTGTCTGCAATCTCACCATCTGTGCGCGCAGGTACATCTGTGCCTGGCTGGCCGTGAGAGTGGGACTGGATGGGCTTCCCAGCAGAACAGCCTGCTGAGAAATACTGGTGGGGGTAGAACTAATGCTCTGGGCCCGGCTGATTAGCTGAGCTGCTGCTGGGGAGGTGGTCAGGTTGATCTATGGGGGAGAAGATGGGATAATTAGGTTACACACCTCTATACCTCTACTAATATGTGTATCAATACATCAGTTTCTTTCTTCAAAACAAGACGTCAAGTATACAAGACCCAGAATATGTAAAATATTTTTTAACATTTAATATATTGCAAAAATGCATTTCAATCTTTAATCTGTGTAAAAAATAAGTAGCACTGCGCACAGACCTGCTAGTGTTATACCCGGTTTCACCCAAGCGTCTTGGTGCTAAAATCAACTTAGTTCCATGATAATCTAATGGACAAAGATAACTTAAACTTAAGAGGCTTTTAGAAGACATGACCAACACTCAAAATTGCACTTACCGTAGCCTGAGTAGATCCTGTTTGCTGAGATGAAGTGCCATTCTGCGAAGAGCTTTGTCGCCCAGCTGCAATACTGGCCTACAACATAAGAGAGAGGCAGGAGAGACCTACCATTTTCTGAAACATGTCTTGCAGCAGGTCAACAATAACTGCAATGTTCATCTCTAAACAATAAGGATGATTCTTTCACAACTGTTTGCTGACCTGCTGTACAGCAGCCAGGCTCTGGAGCTGAGCAGTGCTGAGGCTGTGCTGCTGCTGGAGGGCTGCGGTTTGCAACATCAGATGCTGCTGCTGAGCAGCATACATCTGCTGCAGGTACTGTGCTGCTGTGTTAGGCTGTCTGTGTAGCGCCTGCTGGAACACCTGAATATAAAGACAGTCATAAACAAAGATGATCAGAGATTGAGTTACATTGATAGACAACAACAGATGTGACCCAAATCCTGGATGAAATATCAACACAGCTGTCCACAACAAAAGCTCTGTACCTCTAGTGTGTGTGTGTGTGTGTGTGTGTGTGTGTGTGTGTGTGTGTGTGTGTGTGTGTGTGACCTGCCCCTCTGCATTCCCCAATCACACACCTGCTGCCAATCATTCACATCACTCCCACACTGAAAGAACTGTGTATACTCTGTACTATACTCTGTATAACACTGCCTGAAATCATTACATTACATTTGCAGTCTTCAAAATGTGCAACAGTATCATAGTACCTGCCTGTGGCACCAACCTCAAGGTGATATGTGCACTTACGGTTAAATTAATAAAGAGGACAACTCAACACAAGGCAAGTAATGCTAGCATTAGCAGCTTATTCACGGTCTGAGATAAACGATACCCCGTCAGCAGTTCAGTGAAAACTTCATCCTTTGGGTTAGGTTCTGGTGTATTACTACCTATGTTTCTACTTTTATGTGGAAGATAACATAATTTTATGGGATATTTCTGATGTGGGGAAAAAAAGATTTTTAATTTTTCTATCAATTTCATTTAGAGCTGAAACAATTAGTCAATTAGAAAAATAAACCAGTTGACACAAAATTAACTTGCAACTACAAAGTCCATTTTCAAGCAAAATAAATAAAAAACATTTACTGCTTTTAGTTGTCTCACATGATAAACTGAAAATGTTGTTGAAAAAAATCACCTTAGGAATTCATGATGGACATTTGTCACTATTTTCTGATGGTTTATAGATAAATGATTAGTTGATCAATTAGTTGATGAATTGACAATGAAATTCAGTCATTAGTTGCAGTCATAATTTCATTGTCAGAAAAGTAACAATAACAAAAAACACAGTTCAATCAAATTGTGTTAAATCAGAATGTGTCATATCATCAATTTATTCAATAGTAGATCAGAGGATTAGTCTATGTTTCAAAACGTCTAAAAATTGTGATCACTGCAAGTACAGACATAAATAAATCCAGTCCCTCAATCACTGTGAACGAGTCTCAATGATTCTTTGATGTAATTATAACAAAGCTAAACCTCTGCCATTGAGAATAACTCTCCTCACCCTTCACCTCGCAACGTGCCCCCTGCCTGGTTGCCAAGCAACCAGAAAGGATGTTAACCTGTGGTCCATGGTGTCAGTGGACCGTCCAGACCCAAACCTCTTGGAATGAGGGTAAAATTAGCGGAAATGCGACACAGACATACATTCAGCTCTCACTGACCATAAATGACCAGCAGTCTCTTAAGCTCAGAGGGCATTTTGACAATAGTGTTTGCCTTATAACTACGAGCAGGGTGAATACAAGAAAAGGAGTGTTGAATGTAACAAAAACCCCCTCTATAAAAGCCTCGGCACTAAAAGTTGAGCGGACCTTATTCAGGGAGGGTAAGCCTGTGTAGAGGCTTATCTCAGGGTCAAAAGGTCTAGAGCACTAAAGGATTGAGAGAATTCCTTCCTTCAACTTGGACAGATCCTGTGAAATGTCCATTTATTTAAGTTTCCTTCATTGGTATATTGATCAGAAATAAAAAAAAAAAACCTCTTATTTCTTCCACCTGATCCAATTATTAGACGAATCAAACACAATTTCAGGAGTACATCAGAAGCCTGTATGTGGATTTATGCACACCAACAGAGGGCAGCAGAGCAGAGGAAAGTATGCTACTTTATGTGCATTTGTCTGTGCATGCAGTCTGAGTGTCCACACATCACACACATTATCACAACTTAATATCAAGCTGTTAACAATTTCATTAAAGCCAAGAAACTCACCTGTACTGTTTGTCGGTCAGGTATCCCACTGTAAACAGATATTTGAGGGACTGTCTGCCTTCCTGTTGTAGTATTACTACTGGAACTACTGCTAGTGTTATTACTGCTGCTGCTACTACAATTACTACTGCTAGTGGAAGTGGTAGAAGTAGTAGCAGTAGTGTTAGAAATACTACTACTGCTGGCAGCTGTGGTGCTGGAGGAGCTGGTGGTGGAGGTGGCGGTCCCGGTGCTGCTGGCCGTGGAGGCAGGGGCCCCCGGCTCACTCTCCATGGTGCCCTCTGCTCTTCTCACCTTTGACCCCCGGCTCTTCTGAATGGCTCTCCTGTGCCTGGAAGACCAAAAAAACAGAGAAAAGTCAAAAAGGGCACACTATTTACCTTCTTTATATCCAAACCCCAAACTTTGCATTAGTCAAAAAACACATCTGACAACAACCAACTCTATTACTTCCCTTAAATTTTATGTGTTGGTGGTGTCACAATTTCTGCATGCACAGGGGAATTTTAAATTTATCTGATATGAGAAATCATGTGAGCAGTGCAAATTAGTTCATGCATGGCTAAAGATGAAGTATAGTAAAGTTTTCTATAACCAAAGGCACTACCAAACTTTATTCAAACTATGATGTAAGCAAGATTAAAATCATCAATCAGCAGCAGATGAGGCAATAAAGACAATAATCAATATCAATAATCTCAAGATTTTTTTCATTAACATAGCTGACTGTACATTTAACATTTAACTGCCATTGTACAGCACATGGTTTAAGGACTGACTAAAAATAATACATTTTAACGCAGTGAACAAAAAAACATCTGCTAAAGCATCCTATATAAACTGGATCCATTTCAAGAGATCCGTCTGACAAGCCGAACAAAACATTTGTCTCTGCACGCACTTTCATACAAACACAGGAAAACACAAAGCAGTATGGTTTTATTATCATTTGATTACCATGTATTCAATCATTTAATAAACTGGGCCAAACTAAAATTACATGAATTCAGTAAAAAAAAAAAATCCTGACACGTAGATGAATATACTGTCTACCAGCAGTGTTTCCAATACATTGATTTATTTGTTGCAGCCACAAATAGAATCTAATTTTGTGGGAATCACTACACCACGAAAGTCTACCTGCCTTGCTACAATACTCACACCTCTCTTATTCCCAAAATATGCCATCCGACCACAGATGGCAACAAAGCTGTAAACAGCAAGGTAAAGAGCTGCATTACACAAATCTGCAGTCGAACCCAGGCATCAACTGGGAAATTAAGGATTCCTCTGAAGTCAGCGCATTTTAAAAAGGCACAAATTCATAACAGAAACACTACATACAAATTTAAAAGCCTGTTCAAATAAACTGCCCTTGTAGTATTCCAAGATTACACACACAAACTCTGAAACACTATACAATGCATCTGACTTCATTCTCCAAAAACAAAAAGTGAGTCCAGGCAGAGCAAAGCTGGTTAGAGAAGCATACAAAAATGCAATTTTAGAAGCTAATGAAAGCCAGTGAATTTAGCAGGAAAGGAAGGGTAGCTGGCTAACATTCATAGCCACGCTGGATGGCATCCTAAACACTGGAGCATTTCAGCTAAACAAGACTCGTGCATTTGATAAAAACTAATTGGGAAGGCAGCAGAGGCTGTTCTAGATATGACGGAAAACTAAATCAAAACAGCCCAAACCATGAGCCAAACACGTCATCAACTTTAATGAGTATAGGCCTAATTATTGCTCAAATTCCTTTGATTAGAGTCCAGTCTACTCTTTCTTTTACAGCAATTGGTCTATAAAAAAGTACTGTGTCAAAACAACATTTATATGACATACACCATCTCAGAGTTCCACATCCATTTGTTATTGTCAATCATAACGAAAAAAGAACGCATGATTTAGGCCCCTTACATAAAAGCCTTTTTAAAGGTTGGTCCCCTGGTGCTCTGCTATCCATTAGCACAGGAGGAATGGGTCCAGAGCTCTCCAAGCAGATGACATGAGGATAGCACAGTGTGAGGGGTGAGAAGATGCAAAGATGATGGGAGGAGAGAAAGTATCCTTCCTTGGTGGAGGCAAAAAAGCATAGATTAAGTTGTTAAAAGGATATGAAGAAAATTCAGAAGCCTTTGATGAAGCTGAGCTCTGATAGAAAAAGAGAAGAATAAGAACTCGAGAATTTGAGATGCTGGTGGTGTAGAGAAGAGGGTGTGAGAGTGTGTGTGGAGGAGGATTCAAACAGCATGACAGCTGATGTAACAGAGCTGAAAAGAAAGGCCAAAACAGGGAGGTTGGAATTTCTAGCCTTGAGGACAGAGGTGTACGCATTAAGTTATTGAGGGATGGGGGGTTGGGGTGGAGGGGGTAGGATGGGAAAGAGTATGTGAGGTGCAAAGGTTGGGTGAGCATGTTGAGGCTTTCAAATGGGCTGGAGTAAGGCAAGGGTGTAATGGAAGTAATTAAATAAGGAGCAAGGCTGCTGCCATACCGCAATTCTTAAGCTATTTCCTCCTCCTCATCATTATTCTTTTGAGTGGATTAGGGGCCAAAGCACAGCTCTATAGCCCACTTATGCTACAAAGCAGACTTGGAAACAAACTGCAATCTTACTAAACCATATGCTATTCCTTAAAATGGCAAAAGCAGAACAGCCCTTAATAGCTCTAAAATGTTTGAGTAAACAAATCAGTCACTGAATGAGAAAAGGCTGGAATTTGAGTTTGCAGCACTGCCTGTGCTCTAAATGAAACTTAAGATGATTCATAATAATGAAAGAAAATACTTATATTAGGCAATTAGTGCACATGTCAATATAACAATTAAAAAAAAAAAAAACCTTTGCAAAAGCAGGCAAAGCAGGACAAACCCTAAGAGCATTATATGGAATCAGACAAATTATAACTAAACGTGAATAACAACCCCAGCCAGAACTGAAAACAAATGGAGACAAAAATATTTAACAAAAATACCAAAACTAATATAAATTCTAAAATTTCCCAACACAAAGGGACCATGAATTTACATTCAACAGTGGCTGCCGTGAATTCAAAATTTCACATATTTGCATCCGTGAAAAAGCTGAAATCCGGTCAGGCAGAGTGGGCTCATGGTTGTAAACAAAGCACCACTGCTGCCAAAGCCTGCCTGCCTGTATGCAGTCATTAGCCTACATCCCAGAGTCTGCTTCCCATCGCCTCCTCGTGTATAGACGGGAGGGAATCCCCTCTGGTAATGATGCCTTCAGCCCCTGTCTTTCTGAGAGGAGTCACCCATCCATCAGTAAAGAGGGTACGATGGAGCCCCCCCCCCCCAGTCCTTGACACTACATCCACGACAACAATCAAGCTTTGAGTTGATTTCAGGACAAACCTGGTACCCATGAGAAGTGGTAAAGCCAGTGTGTTTGACTGCATATCAAAGCAGCACCAGCAGCCTGTAATAAATTGCAAAGAGCCGGTCAACACCATAACAACACTATTTCAGCTCTTTGCAGCCTTCAGAGGATACAGTGATCTACTCATGCTAGCATTACAAGACTGGAAGAAATGACTGTCAGATTTGTGTCCGGAGTATTTGCATAGCCTGCAGGAAGATGAGAGCTGTTAAGAGGCTGTCAGACAGACTGGCTGTCTCTTCAGAGCTTAGATCACAGTAAGGAAGTGCAGGAGCCTCCATCAGTGTCCATCCTTTAGTCCAGATATAGGAAAACTCTGATGACCCACATTAAAAATACCACAAGAATACATTTGTCAGCTACACAAATCGATTGATGTGAGATAATGGCTTTAACAGCCAGGAGATCCAAAGAGAAATGCATGCCTCTGTGTGTGTGTGTGTGTGTGTGTGTGTGTGTGTGTGTGTGTGTGTGTGTGTGTGTGTGGAGGGTGCTGCTGAGACAAAGCCCCCTAACCCTGGTTTCTCCTACCTCCTCCGGCCCCCCCAACGCGATGCAGGGGTATGATGCCCCATCCCCCGGGAGCGTGCTGTCCTCCTGCAGGATGTTGCTCTTCTTTGTCTGCCTAACTGTGTGGCTGGCTGGTTGGCTAGCTAACTGAGTGAATGAGTGAGCATGTGTGAGTGCGTTTCTGTGGTGTATCCAAACCCCCAGCCCCTCTTGTCTACCCCCAACACACAGCGAGCTCGTCGTCCCAGCATCAACATCCCACTCCACCAACCAGGCCACGGGCTGCCTCCTGATTATGTGGTATCCTAGCGACAGCCAACGGGGTGCCTATGGATTCCCCGTGCAGAACAGCACACTGATTGGACAACAGGATCCTCTCTAATGAAGATGATGGTAATGATTTTACTCTGTCTCTCCCCTCCCCCTCTGCTGCTGCCTGAATGCTGATTTTTTTTTTAGGATACATAGATCCGCCAACATAAGGTAGACTGTAATTATCACCTAAATTATTTTATTGAAAAGCCACAAATCTAAGGTAATGAGGTATTTTATTAAAATGACAGCTCAGGGATAGCATAGTCTTTATTTTGATTAGTCTTGGTCTGGGCAGCTGAAAATTCAAGGTCTCATTTCTTTTTCAATGCCACAAATTTAAAGACTGCAGCTTTAAACCATTTATACAAAGCACCATTTCCATAAATAATGTGCAGCTCTGAGTGGGCCAATTTTGTATCATAACATTCAGCTAAGGACAGGAGTAGTGACTTTTGGCCAGACTGAACATCTAACCCATTATCTTACTAGCAGGACAGTAATCAGCATCAATTTTGTGACATGACTGACATTGAGGCTAGAGAGTAAAAAAAAAGAAAATTGTGATCCACCAAGATGGCCATTACCCAGTAACTCCCTGCTATATGAGGTAATGGTGGACTAAATCTTTAACAAAATATAACCTAAAGCTGCAAAAATAGCACTATTAAACCCTTATGATTCAAATCAGAGCCTGTGAGGGACATGCCAGCCAAATCACAACAGGAAAGTGACAAACCACCTATTTACTGCAGTTATGGAAATGAAATGCAAAACAAAAGAAGTGGGAGATTGCAAACCCCTCATAAAAGTGAAATGGGATAGCTTTGCAGTTGAATTCAAACCTCTCTTTAATGACAACAGAATTCATTTATGTGGAATAGGGTAGATAAAACCAGAGGATAATTGCATACTTATGGTGTGCCCCACCACATTAACACGCCACTCAACTGCCTGGCCGTATGAAATGTAGCCATTTGAGTCATTTGCTGGTGCAATCTGGTATTGATTGGGGCCAACCATGCGTGAACCTCATTGATTATCATCTTCTCATTAGCATATAGATTAGCTGGCGGTGTAGCCAGACACACAAGCCTCGAGTCTCACACTTGGCTAACAGAGCTGTGCATAAGATGAGGGGGTCAAAACAAGATGGAAAGAACAGGGATGGGGTGACTCAGTTTGACATGAGCTGCTTGATGATAGACCTCTAGATCTGATGGCCAAGGACCCCAAACTACTATGAGATACAAAAATAAATAGAGAGGGGTTGCTGTGAAGTGAGGCTTAAGTAGTTGCTGTGAAGTTAAGCCCCTTAACCCAGCAAGGGGCTTTAAGACAAACAAACCCCACCTTTTTTTCAAAGGGCATTCAGCTCATTATCAATTTCAAGAACGCTGATGCCTAACAAGCTCTTCTGGGGAGCAATGTAAAAATAAATAATCTAGGAACCATATGAGCCTTCCTATTAGATTGGTACATCAAAGACCCTGCCAGCCAATGTACTAAAAAGTTTTCTTGAAAATATATTAACTCCATACTTATTATGATTCATATGACAAGTCTGAAATGAAACAAAATGTGTCTGTGGCATAAGAGATACTAAAGAAAGAATTGTGAAGAAACAGACCTTGATTCAGCCCTTATGGGGCTGAATATATTAATTGGATACTTTTGTCTGTGTGCATGTCTGTCCTCAATTATTTTTTGGGGAGGAGTGCCTATTTATGTCACACAGGGGGATGTCGCATCTGCCCGACAGACTGATCAATTTTTATGGACAGAGTGTTCAACAACTATTTTGATAACTGAATAATAATTTATATTAAGAAAAAATGTCAAACATTCACTGGAACAAAATTAAACGTGAGAATTTCTAATTTTTCTGTTTTAAATAATTGTAAATTAAATATTTTGGGGATAAATTGTTGACCATACAAAACAAGCAAATAGACATTACCGTATAACCTGTAATATTGTGATGTGATTTTTTTGGTTCATTACATTTTGTAGATTAAATGATTATCATTACTATAAAACATTATTGTCATTAAATGAGTAATTTATGTGCATGAGTTCAATTGCGCTCATTATGTTGAACTAAGCAATTCCAAATGAGGGATACAACTAATGATTATTTTCATTATGAATTAATCTGTAGATAATGTTCTCTATTAATTTCTTAGTCAAGATGATGAAAATATTGAAAAATGTCCATCCGTGTTTCCAAGAAGCCAAGTCAAAATGACAAAAACAGAGTAAAAAAAACAGGAAGTCTTCATTTTTGAGAGGCTTTTTGGCCATTTTTACATAAAAACAACTTTAATATATTAATCATTTACCAAAGACTAATCATTGCACCTCTATTCCTTTTTTTTTTTTTTTTAATTAATTGATGCACTATGTCATAACCAAAGACAGACTTAAGGTAGTCAGAACAGAACATATAGACATCAAGAAAAAATAGAATTACAGTTAATGACATCCACACAATATAGTAACAGTGAAGGTATGGGAGACTACAATTCATAAAGAGCAAGATAGACATCCAGATGTTATCTTAACAGACAACACTACATGTCAATTACTTTCTTCTAATATGTAATGGGTGAGAGGGGCCTGCTAGTGAATCCCTAATGTAAAAAGTCCGCTTTCACATCCTGTGCTCTAAAAAAGCAGCACTTCCTCAGTGATGCTGAGGTCAACCCCTGAGGCTGATGATGGTCGATGGGTCTTGTCCAAACAGAGCAAGCAGGGCAATGCCTTTGTTAGGCCATGTAAGACAGAGATACCCTCTGATCCCGAGGCAAGATTGGTTGGCTCGCCGTAATTGAGCCATCTGACTCAGACGGACCTTGCCTTCCACAGCTGAGTAGACCAGTACAAAGAGACTCTGGCTGCTTTCCAGGTTAAGTGTGCTGAGCGTGTGTGTACCATTCCAGCACATGTAGCCTCATGCTGTGAAAATACAAAACACTTTCACTTGACTCTCCAGAGAGACCTTTGGTCTTTTGCTGTTCAGCTTCATTTTGTGAGACCCTAGCCTTCTAGGTGCAAATGTTCCATGGATGCTAAAAATTGCCTGGATGGTTAACAACTCTCAAAATAAACATGGGAGAAGAAGACGGAAAAGCACAGACAGACTGAGTGGGGCAGGAGACTGACAGATAAAATGAAAGATTTTCCTTCTGATCTATAAATACCACAGTTAAATAGTTCTGGCAAAGCTTGCAGATTAGCAGCACACTTCAATCCAGACTGTTCTATCAAAGCAGTCTCTGAGGCATCACTCTCAGGCGTCAATCGCACCAAGAGGAAAAAAAAAATAGGTCAGGTATGAGATGAGCAGCAGCACAGAGAAATGCAGTGTTTCACAGCCTTCATCAGAAACAAGCGCTTTAAATTTATATTAATGCCAGCGGTGGACCAACAAGGTATCAAAAGTTCAACAAATAAGCTTCTTGGTTATTGAAGACTAATAACTGTCAAGTAGCTCGGGCAGCTTAATTGTGAAACGCAAATATAAATTTCCTTTCTATGGCATAGATGAATGTGCATAAAAGACTTGTGATATAATGATATGAGATTAAAAATTGAGTCACTCAATTTCTTAATTTCCCACTGATCAAAAGTTTTCTTCTCACTTGCACAAATATTATTTCTCATGACAAAAATACCACATCCTGATTGTGATATCCTGATTGAAACTTTGTTTGCTGTTTAGACTGTTAAAGCACTAATATAGGTGCAAAAGTCAACCTAATCATCTACAAGCCTATTCCCTGAGGTAATCACTGGGTCAGAGTGGTCTTTGACCGGATAATGTTTTAAAATGTCTTGTTCTGGGATTATCTCAATAAACTTAAGCATGTGACATGATATCAAGTTTCACAAATATGGAATAATAAGGATACTTCACCATATTAATAAGTGTATGGACCTTTGGCTAATGCATTTATTTTATATTCCAATGTAATACCAGTATGACTAGTCTCAACCAGTAGTCTCTTACTATACCATCTTACCTTACTGTACTGATGTACTTGTGGTGATTCTGCTTGGTACAGATGCAGATGACTAGAAGAAAAATCACAGATTTATTTATACCTGTACTAACTGCGTTACAAACACCACAGTTTCCAAGACTGTCTCACTTATGGTAATGAGCACTCTTTACTTCAGCTCAAGAGTAGAAAACATGTGACATTTGTTAAAGCAAAACATTTTCAAACATCTCTATTCTTGTATTTTTCCAGCAGGTGGATCTTTGAAAAGCTTCTAAATATCATGCTGACTGTCAGTGGGTGACAACAAAGGTTGTACGCAGTAAAGAGCAATTCTGCTCACTTCAATCATCACAAAGGTTTTTGTCAGTGCACAGTTGGATGTTGACTTCACCCATGCAAACCTGGCTTTTATCTGTCACATTTAAACAGAAATAGACCGTCTAAAAAGACGAACACACCTGTGCACTTGTGATTGCAAAATGAACCGTCTTCCAATGACCTGACACAGCATAATCTAGCATGATTTAAATATTAATCCTGACAATTTATCCTTTAACAATTATTTTCCGACATCATGCATGCCTAGAGACAACATGTCTGTTACTATAATGTTGATGCTAACTGTTGCTGGGACCGAAACTGGCACCTTGCACACAGCTGGTGAGTATCTTGCGAATGAAAGGACATCCTGGTATGCTGATTTCACACAAGAAAAAAACAATCAGCCCAACTATTTCTGCTGAGTGAATTCTTTAAGCAGCTCTGATGCTGATCATGATTAACTCTAATAGATGGTAGTTCAAGAAGCAAGTGAATATAAAGTAGAGATAGACAAGGGAACACTGGAGCCATCCAACATGTAAATGATCATATGTCTACACTAAATATTAGAATGATGTGGGGATAAACAAGTCAGCATTTTCATAACACTCAGATAAATAGCACAGCACTTAATTTGAATAATAGCTTACTGCATTAGACCAAGTGTCAGCTGTAACAATAGATGTGTATGTAATTGTCACTGGTAGATTGTCCCCTGTTGTCCCTTGCCATGTGATCTCAGGTTTAAAAGAGGTTACTCTATTCCATAATAACAGGATGCCATGCTTTTAAGATGATAAAGCAAGACCTGAAATTATTATATTATATATTATTATTTCTGAGACTTTCTTCACTTAGCCTGTTGTTGCTTTTTATTCTTGAAATAAGCAAATTACTGGGCATGATGTGACCCTCTTGAGTGCAGATAATACAAGGAGGAGGTGTGAAGCAGAGGCAACTAGAGAGTGTGTTGCAATGCCTGTCAACTTGTTGACGTTACGACCCATGAGTACTCAGTAGTTATTACATGAGTACTCAGCACTCGTGGGTCGGACCACACCCATCTTCGAACTCTGCCTTCATTTTGATGTCAACTACACACCTGTTCAGTTTTGTGACTGTATCTTGCACAGTTGTGCTGCTATGGTGGTGACAAAGTTTTTCCACAGACATATCAACACCTGCCAAGGCAGGGTTTCCAGTCCAGCGACTGGACGCAGACGTTGGTTGATGAATTTCCCGCTACAGTATGTGTCTCCAGGGCCACATTTTGCCACGAGGATACACAGACTCACAAGGTGAAAACAATACCTGCCCCACTGTGACAGCTGTTGTGGCAACAATTAGCTACACCCACGGGCAAAATTACCTTATCTGAAGAATAGTAATATTGTTCATTAAGTACATAGAGGATTTGCCCTATAGGTTTTGACCACTCAGTTCATACAGTTTCATACAATGGGCACAAAGCACATAATTTTGCATCACCTTGTAAACTGGCCTGCTGGCTCAACTGGCTTTTGCAGAATGCATTTAAAACATGCACACAATGACTTCCAAACCAAGACTATTTCAAAGTGAGTAAACCAAAACAGCTATTAACTGACCATTTGAATAAACTTACAATAAATACAATTCCTCATAAAAAAGGACATAGATGGAAGCTGTGGCAACTTGCACTGATCAGTTAAGTAACACCAACAAGGCCAGGCAATTAACAACAATAACAACAACTCTGGTGAGTAAGTTGTAAGCTATAGTAGTATGTATGGTTCTAATGTGCTTTTGAGTCCACGGGATTACTTTGTCATACATTTAAATAGCCTCTGATCCATTCTTGCTTAAAAATTACAAATAACAGACTATCAACATAGCTGCTGATTAAGTTTCTGTCAATGGACTACAGTATTAATCAATTAATTGTTGCAGATTTAACCAAGCGCCAAAGGTATTTATCATATAAGATAATGAAAATCAGATAAACACACTGTGGCTAAACACAGGCACTGAAGGGAAGGGGGGTAGCTCTAACTGTGGTGTTATTTTTGTTATTTTGCCCACATTTGGGGTCACCGGGCGGCCATGGCCTCACCATTCCAGCTCTAGTAAAACATAAGGACCATCCACGGTTATGACCCACACTTGTCAAAATATCTGGCTCCTTATTTGTGCCAGAGGTCATGACCTATACGATCAAAGTTTCTCATGAAAATACCTAGCTAACTTTAGCTAAAACTAGAAAAGCTGAATTAGATACGTTATAGCTGAACAGAAAATTTTATCTACACGTTTTACTCACACGTTTATTTTCATTCATAGCTATCTTCCCCCCACGATAGCTGGTGCTGAATTCCATTACAAGACTAGCTAATGTTGTTAGCCCCACTTGCTTACGTTTTTGTCAGTATATTCCTACTTTTTAACGATATGAGGCAGTGCGTAACAAACTTAGCCGTTAAACTAACGTCAACGTTAGCAAGCAAGCTAGAAGCGAATGCTGCTGCTTGCTGCTGTTTTGGGGCCCCGAGTAGACGTTAGCTTGTGCAAACGATTAACCTCATGCGTTCCGACAGACACGGTATGACCCCGGTGCCAGCCGTGACACCCCGTGCCAAGAAGTAAATTAGACGTCGCCTTACCGTTGGCGTAAGTCTCGTAGCCTCGCTCTTCTTTCTGGCCGTGCTCCCTCGTCGTTTTTCCTGATATTCTACACCATTTCTGGAAGGTGGCTCGCTGTTACCCGACCAGCGGCAGCAGAAGAGCGGAGAGCAGGGGCGGGCCACACCAACTCTTTTCATTTGCGTTCCAAACTGGCAATGTGACTCAATTCTGGCCAATGAGCAGAGAGTGCTATATTTTGACCCTGCCCCTTGTACTGTCAATCAAGAGTGCCCCCCCATCCCCCATGCGCCTGTCAATTGGCGACCGCTGTCCTCGTCTCCATGGTAACAGAGGGGATTTAACCCTTACTCTGTGTTCTGTTTATGGTTTTCAAAACTCGGCTCAGGGACCTCACCTGGTTACTTAATAGTGTTAGCAGAGGACCATAACAAACTTTTAAAAGCTGGTGACCAAATTAATTAAGCACATTTACTCAAGTACTGTACTTAAGTACAATGCTACTTTTATTTTTACTTCAGTAGTTTCATTTTATGCTACTTTATACTTGTACTGCTCTAAATCTCATAGTAAAGATATTGGACTTTTCACTTCACAACATTTATCTGACAGTTTTACTTACTACTTACTTTTCAGATTTAATAGTTATGGGGAAAACTTGAAATTGAATGTAATTTCTTAAGTTGAGGCTCTGAGTTTCTGAATCTTGGAATTTTTACTTCTGTTATCTTAGCCTAACATAGATAGATGATTAAAATAATAAATGATTTATTGAAATAATACATGAATTTATTTGAAGTTAAGGTAACTCAGATCTGCACAGAAATATATGTGAATAACAATGTTTCTAAATAACATAAATTGATGAGTTAAGTAACAATCTATCTGACATTTTGTCAACTTGATTATTCTGAAAGGGTTATTACACAATTTAAACTGACAAACTTATCCAACTACACTTCATAATAAAGAGAAGTTTATTTAATACAATGTATCATGAGATATCATAGTGCAAAGGATATTTGTATTTTTGGGGGATCCTATGAGAAAGTTTACGATTTTGAATGATCATAACATGACACAAAGTAATAATATTAATGGTGACTGGTCCTGGTCCAGTTAGTATCAGACATGCCATGGAGTCAACATCTTGAACTGGAATGGAAATACAAGTCAAAAAAAAAAATCTGTTATAATTATTTAAATTCTGTTGAATTGTAAATACTAAGATCTGATGTACAAGGAGGACCAAAAATAAAACAAAACAATCATCATCACTTATGGTGACATTTTTGTCAGATTAAACGTGTAGAGTACAGTATCTATGCCTTTTGTAAAGTGAAGAGTAATAGACATTGCCTGATTTCATTGAAATTTTAATGTGTATCCAGATGGAAATGACCTCCTATGGCAATAAAATGGACAGCAATGAATTGCTAATCTTTCAGTGAGTCGCTATTGTGTTGCCTGCAATATGAGGCGGGAGTGCATTCATCCGCCTGCAAATACTGAATAATTTATCAGAATATGACTTATTTGGTTGGCCCCTGAGTTAATTATCTGGTCTTTCATAGCTCCCTTGATACCTTGCTCACAGCATCAGCATGAACACAGTATCATTCCAGTAACTTGGTTAATCCCCAAGGAAACGTTATGGGCTTGCGGCCAGGCAGAGTGTGTGATATTAATGTTGTATTAGAGGCAACACTGAACTCCAACATTGCTCTGCTGGGCCAGAACACACCTTCAAACTGATGTTTACACAATATCATGGGCCAGATGTAATGGTGTGTAGATTATACATGCGCATCTTCATGGAATATTTATGTGGGCTCCCGTTCAGCTTAGTTGATCCTCCATTTCACCAAAGTCAGGGATGGGGTATTTTGTTCTCTATCACTAAACAAGTGTCCCTGCTTTTTCACACTGTGGCTCACCGCTTTTAAACAGTACAGCATAAGATACAGTGCAAATCTGAAACAGATACACGATGACATTTTAGAGATCAAGTTACACACAAAAACACAGCTGGCTTAAAAAAATAACCCAACCTTAACCCCACCACTGAGTAACTATGGGATAGAACAAACACTGGGTTTATTTGCCCCAAGTGCTGGGTTTTTAACCCAGAATGCTGGGTTGTTCATTTGACCCAATTTAGTGCAATCAACTCTATTGATGTTACATATTAATCATACACTTATCATACAGTTATTTCCTATCTCATTGCCTTGATACCATTATATCTAATATAATTATAACAACAATGCTATATTATATAACAATTATTGTTGTTTACTTTATAATTTCCTATAATCATGCAAACACTATACAAAAAGAGCCCACTTTAAATGTGCATTTAAATGTCATTTTACAATTTTTTGTGTAAGATTGTAAAACGTTTTCAAAGTTTTTATGCATGAATACAAACACACATAATATACAATACACTACATGATAGAGAAACCCCAGGTGGGGAGGTATTTCTTGGTGTAATTGATGTCGAACATGAAGAAAGCCTTGAAACAAACATCTACAGCCACCAGCTACGAGTCTGAAATAATGGTGAAGGCCTGGTACGTTGTCATCTCAACAGTTGATTGGCCTCTACGTTTTGTAAATACTCAGCCATGTTGGTCCCCATCTGTTAATTACACATCAGTCACTTATTGTTGCAATATAACTGACATTTAAGTTATCAAGCTTATTTTATTGAAGTATCAAAAAGCAATAAAAAAAGGGAGGATCACCGAAAACCTTTGTTGGCAACTACACATATAAACATTGCAAAATATGGCTGAATACAAGGATGTGAAAGGCAAATTAAAATCTTTGCCAACTAATTATAAAAGTTGTTTGGAAATATGAGTTTGGACTAATAATATTATTATTGTTAATATTACTTCAATGTTGATATTGTCAACATTAAAACACAAACCCGCACAGCTATTGTGCACACACCAGATTTTACAGGCATAGTGTTTAGTGAATACATTAAATGTCTTTGGAAGCTCTTGTTCATGATTACACACGACCTGGTGAACATCCTTGGTGCTAAGTGGTGCTAGACAAGTTTAGCTATCAGTAACTTCAATGATGCTCCTGTGTTTAAGAGTATAAGGCAGTGCTGTCAAATCATAGTTTGCTACCAAACTCCAGTAATCACTAGAGGGTCATCTTTGAAGGTAATTTAGGGTCAGAATGTTTCAAAGCAAAAAATAACAAACTGTGACACTATAGATTAGATCACCCACCAAATGAGATATAAATGCATTTAAATGAGCCACACAGCAAAAGACTGAAAAACATTATGGCACTGCCTAGGTCTAATAAAGAGTAATAATAATCTCCCCATTCAGAAATCCCCAATTCCATACCCTCATGTACTCACATCTACTAGGACATGTTACATTTTTACAGTACACCATTTCAGAGTTCATAATCTGGTTGCTTGTTAGATTTAGAATAGAAAAAAATTATTTTTATTAGTCTTCAGATCACTCAATGGACAAGTACCTGAATACATCAGATCGTCAGATATGTCAGATATGCTTTTAAGGTATACTCCTGCTAGACAGCTCAGGTCCTCTGAGACCGGCCTTTTACTTGTTTCTAGAGTGAGCACAAAGAAACATGGAGAGGAAGCATTCTGTATTTATGGACCTGAGGATGGCACAATCTCTACTTACTTTAAAAGAAATTTAAAGACTTCTTTTTTCTTTTTTTTTTTAGCTTAGCCTTCTCTTAACCTATTTACTTATCTATTTATTTTGTCTGTTTACTTATCTATCCATTTTGTCCTATTTCAATAGATTTTACTGCTTTTTTATTATCATTAAGCACCCTGTGTTGCTGTCTTTGCAAGAAAGGAGCTACATAAATGATGCTTATTTGATATATCTGACAGCTGATATTTTGAGTATTGACATGTTATTGCACCTGTCATCCACAAGGGAGAGCCATTATGTCACCAGTCTGCAGAGGACTTTTCCAGCTCAGGCTCACAATCATTTTGACAGTTGAACAATGGACTACACTAACACCACTCACCAAGACTGATTTCCCAAATTAATTTTTAAGTAAATGAGTACGATCTTAATGTCTTTGGAAAATATGTTTGTGTGATATGAAAAAATCCATTGATTGTTTTGTTTGTAAAACTGAGACTTGGCATGTGTCTATGAACAGTTGGAAAATATATGTTCAACCAGTAGTTTGTCCTAATTTCTAAAATGGTGTGTGAGAATTTTTTCGTCAGTTGTCATCATTCAGCCTCGTGAAAGGTGTTTAAAATAGCATCCAGGAACGAGGTTAATTGTTCCCCTGAAACAATGAAAATTCCTGAAGTCAAAGGCTGTGTGCTGTTGCTTCCCCACTGGTTGGTTCTGTTGTGTTTGCTTTTATTATTTTCTTCAAAGACGGTCTAAACCACCACCTTGATGCCTTTTTGAACTGTTTTTTTCTGCTTGAAAGAGCTTGGGAGTGACGATAGAGTGGCCTCTAGCATCAAAGTTTGCTTATTAGTTCAAGAATTTCTCAGTTTTCTCCTCATTGTTGATTTGTCTCACTCAGTGTTTTTACAGCAGGGATGACTATTGTGAGGAAGGATATTTGGTCTGATTCAGCCCCAGCAGACATCCCCTCCCTGCTGTATAAAACAGACTTCACAAAAAATGCTTGGGGATTCAGACATCCTGTATGTTGACCTCTGCGTCGGACACTTAATCATGGTGCACTTGCACCACCATTACCAATATTTATACTTGTTTTACAAGCGGTGTTAAGCAATCAAAGAAACTGACAAGCCTATATGGAGCAAGAAAAGGATGACTTGCTGCAAACTTTCTCTGACTGATAATTTAACCAAGAAATGACCATTTGTCTCTGTCTTGTTACTGATCTTGACAGTATGAGTTACGACCCCTCAGTGACCTTCTGGAAAATCTTCAGAAGGATTTCCTCTGCATCATGTCATTTACTGTTCACTCATATCTGTACATACCTTTTCCTTTTATTTATTCTCTAATAAGACCATGTCGTTCTTTATAGAGTCATTAGTGGAAAACCTAAGGACTGGTAGCTGAATTACAGCAGCTTAAAGTGTCTCCGCCTTCT
This sequence comes from Seriola aureovittata, assembly GCF_021018895.1. NCBI lineage: Eukaryota > Metazoa > Chordata > Actinopteri > Carangiformes > Carangidae > Seriola > Seriola aureovittata. The sequence goes on along the minus strand of NC_079365.1, from coordinate 24,211,928 downwards.
CGGCAGAAACTGAATGGCCAAGTACATCGAACGCACTCATTACTTCAATTCCCTCACACCCGATCAAAATAATAGGATTTTTGCCATAGACATTACAACACGCTGGATAGCGTGCAGTGATGTGTGTGGAAGAACAAGGGTCCAGTGTTTTGAATGGTGTTTCACTGCCAATGAATGGCCCATGCACCTGTTTGTGTATCGTGCATTGCCCATTTTGGTTTGACTTACACTCATCATTCCTCTCAGCTGTCAGCAAATTACACTTAAAATGAATGTTTTATCAGTAATCTCAGACACAACAACCAATACTGACAAAGTGATATGTTAACAAAAATAAAAACATATAAAATATAATATGAACGGGGTCAATGTTAGGATTTCTTTACTTCTTTACTATCAAGGATTATTGTTGTTTGTCTATCATGAAAGTAGAATTCCAACCTGTAATAGAAGTTATTCTTAACTACTGCTTTTTGCTTCCCCACTTGTTAAATACCATTAATTTACTTCCATGTACAACTTCATTCCTGTGACGCAAATTGGTATTTAACCTGTCACTATTCCTGTTCTTTTGGATGGGTGATTAAATGTTCGCATAAAATCCTCAAGTTAATCATTTTGAAAAGGACCTGACCATAATTTCACCGGCCCTGCACATTTAAATAAATACAAAGGTTGTGCAATGCAAGTCAGGCCATTTATCATCAATAGTAGAAACAAGAATCTTTTGAAACAGTAACAGTAAAGTAAACATTGTGTCTGAAATGATGAAATATGAAGAAATTATTTATATTGGCAGTACTAGAAATCAACGGCATGTCAATCAAAGCTGCACGGACATAAACATTAGCTTGTCACTGTTGATAAAAAAAATGATGAAAAAAGAAGTACATTGGGCTACATGTTTAATTCCTCTCGACAGCTATGCAAGTACAAAAGGATGACATTTAAGTTAGCTGGAAAAGGAGTGCAGAAAACAAAATTAGCTTTTGTTTTCATTGTTTAAGCTCGTCATGCACGTCAGTTTACATATGGCAGAGAAAATGCTTATTGTGCAGCAGTCTCAGTCTTGCTCAGTTTGTAGGTTGGTGTCACACTGTGAAATTGCTAAGAAATGACTGAATGAGATGAGGTGCTGGAAATGACGGCAGTCAAAAGCATCCTGAATGTCAAAGCTGCACAGGCAAGAGTACCAGCTGAACGAAACTTGAAGAAACCTTTAAAAATTTTAAGTTTTTACTGTAACGTGTCCATGTAATGATGTCATACTTCATAAAAGTAGGTGTAGTAGTTGATTGGATGAATGGTAATATTTGTCACTGTTCATACAGTTGCCTCTTGTCTTTTTCTCCTTATTTACCTATTCTCAAAAAAAATAGTTCATAAGAAGATTATGAGGTTTAAGTAAGTAAAACAACCAGTCACGCATTTTAGTTTTGTTTTGCATTTCTGTGTTGCCAGGCCAACTGATTGATCATCTTTAGAGACAAACAAATTTCTTCTCACTTTTTGAGTGAGCGAGTGAGCGAGTGAGCGAGTGAGCGTTGGAAGTTAAATGAGGTGACCTAACAGGAACTGCGTAGGCGGGACATGAAAGCAGTTCTGCACGACCACACATATGTGGTGGTTTGACCTACAATGAAGCCTTATCACTTATTCTAAAAACCTGATCAGACTGGTAGAAAGGATGTTACATTAGGTTCTTCGTCTGTATGACATCCAGTTTGGTTACAGTAAGGTTTATTATGGCAGTCTGCTGCCAGTTACTGAGTGTGTGCTGCATGCCTGCCTGCACGCACACATTTTCTATTTCCAGTCTGTCAGAGTGAGAGTGTGTTGAGGGTTTAAACCACAGGGGCCTGTGATCTGTGAAGAGGCAGAATGTGCAAAGAAGTTTTAAAGTGTTTGGTAGTCTGGCAACCATCAGTGACTCAAATAGAAGGAATGAAAATGAACATGAGAGCTGCTGCACGTCTCCCATGAATGCCTGAGAGAAGCAGAATCAGATAGAGAGACTTATTTGTTAATCATGATCTACTACAGTTTTTCAGTATTCAGTCATTCGTCATCATTACGTCGTTAACAAATTATTTTGGAAACTGTTTTGGATATTGTATCATAAATCCCATTTGACGGAAACACAATCAATGATCTGAATGAAACTAAACTGAACAGACATGATGAATTGGTAAAATGGTTGAAAGATTATTGCACAATGTTGTATGTTGCAACGTCCTTTGTGATCCAGCTTGCTTTGATAGAATTGACTTGATGTCATGAACTAACCTGAATTAAAACAAACAAACAAACAAACAAAAAAAAGAGAGAGGAACAGAAGTGATTGAGACAGAAGTTGGTGACATAAATAAAAACTGTAGTTGGTTCATTTGTAGTAGAAATGAATATTATCCTTACATAAATTACATAAATTACTTGGCTTTTGCACTTTAATTTGATGATGAAAACTCTCTCTTCCTTGTCAAACTTGAATGTCCCAGTGGGAATGAATACAACCACTATTAAAAAAAAAGGAAAAAGAAATGAAAGATGACAAACAGGTAGAGACATGAAGAGATAAAAGAGAAGACAGTAAAGAAAGAGACGTGCAGGAGGAACTGTAGAGTGAGAGAGAGACTGAGTCAGTCTGTGGCGAGTCACAGTCACATGCCAGTGAGAGAAGCTGAACTGGTGTAGTCCTGAATGAGCTGGCTGCTGCACCGGTCCTTCCTTAACCTGTAATGTTTTAATAATTCATCATCACTCTATAAAACAAAAGCCAGCCTCAGGTTTCCCTTGTGTTCATGTTTACATGGCTCTCACCAACTTGCCTGGTTAGAAAATGCAAACCACTAGATATTTTTGCATAGCTCGTGGCACGGCCTGGAGATGATGATGACAGTCTTTAGGCTGATGGTTTCTCAGTCTGTTGGCCCGTGCAATACTTTGGTCCAGAGTAAAGATATCTTTGACCATCATTCCTACCGGTCATGTTAACATTGTACTCTACTATATAATTGCTAAGATATGGGAACATGGTGACATCAGACATAGGCTGGATGTTTAGCCAGATTGGACGTACAAAAAAGAGTGAACACACCTGAAATATTGGTAATAATCCCTCATTGTACAGGGAAATTGTTTGCAAGCATTACTATGGCAAATTCTGTACATCAAAGTCAAACCAAGAAGTTTTCATTTTTGGTCAGACTTTTACAGTTCACCTTGTGAAGAATGAAAATAAGACTCCTCCCATAAGGGCAATGATCATTTTAATGAGGGCAATGCCCCCGCCTACTGTTTACTCATCTAATGGCCTGGCCTTATCTGATAAATCAAATCATCTGATAAATGTAAGGTGCCAGGTAAGACTCAATGTCTTGTGGTCAAAGGTCAGGTTCTGTCTTGTGTACTAATCCACATCACTAAGAGAGTAGACTGCTTCCCTACCCACTAAAAACCTGTCTTGGTGGCTGGTAGATCTTTGCTTTTACGTTTGGAAATATTTCAGAGGAGTTCATCCGACCCATAAACCAGGAGCATGCATCATACCATTCATGTGATAAACCATTTAATTGAGCTTGGTTTAATAGTGTTTTTATGAGTTATGAGTTGCATGATAAGAGCTGTATCTGGTAAAGCCAATGCTTATACAAGAATAAAAAAAACACTCTACCAACAATGTTGTGTGTGTTGTATAAATATCGTGTTTTAATTATGTTTAAGTCCAACAGTGAATGCAAAAATGCATTGAACCACTCTTTGTCTGTTTTTGTGTGTCCTCTCCAGGTGAATACAACACAGACAATCCCAACTCTCTGCCTCAAGCTCAAGTGCACCCCCAACCCCTCACAGACACACTTCAGTGGACAACAACTGGCACTTCAGTTTTGTGATCCCATGGAGTAAAATACCATCAAAGATTACGATGAAGCCTTAAAACAAAGAGCAGCCAACAAGTCATGAAAGACATAAACTGATTCATCTGACCTGTAGGAGAGATCCCAACCATCTGCTCCACACCAGGGAAGAAAACATCTTGTCAACAGGTTGTCAACAGGCTGATACTGGTGTAATACATCAGGGGCTCTCTGGGGTTACACTAAGCTTTTTCTGCCTTCTGCTTTTTTATTAATATTTCAAAATATTAATACAATGTTTATATTATTTATTTTATGTGTATTATTATTTGCATCTTGGATGGTTTGATATTATGTTTTCATTCATATTGTGTTATGGCAAAAAGGCCATTATATTTCTAAATACCAGCGGTTGTTGCCACAGCAAAAAACATTGTAGCACATGATCTACCCACAGACATGACTGCACCCTCACACAAATATGTTGTGGATGTATGGAGCAACACATAAAAAGTAAGGGTCAATCCTTTTATCGTCAGCAGTGATGCAACAAATAAACATACGGAGAGACAGGAGAGAAACCAAATCCTCTATTTTGGAAAAAAAGAAAATAAATATCCCACCTCACAGCCACACAATGCACACAATGTCTGTTTGCTCAATTTCATTATTACACTCTCAAATTCCCTTTGATACAATATTTGTAAGTCTTTGATATGATGGATTTTAGTGGTTGGAGTTTTGATTTCTCCTCCGTCCATGGAGCCTGTTTGAGGTGTTTATGCTTTGCGATAACAGTAGTAACTTGGTAAGACCCTGGGCTTTGCTTTACAAGCGTAAGAGAAGTAGGGTATATATTAGGCTGGATGTATGACCAAGCAAAACTTCCATTGGCAAATTAATCTTGAGTTATAGCTTCACACCTATGGGTCATGTGACGGCAGACAGTATTTTTTTTTTTTTTAGCTGAACAGAGGACAGTTTGAGTTGAAGACACCAGTCTGCTTGCATGTCGTCTGTTTGGCTAAATCCCCCTCTTACCTCATTTGGCTCGGGCTGCAGACCTCAGAGACGCTCCAGTGGATCTCAGCAAACACTGCAGCGCCACGCTGATGCCATGTGACAATCTGTTTTTCTATTTTGCACGGTTTTGGAGGCAGCAGCGGGAGTGACATTTTTCTAATTGAACATAATGATGAATAGAGATCAAGGAGGGTTCCCTGTTTGAGATTATAATGGGCTCACTGCTCGCTCTTTTTATGAAAGACAGTGTGCAAAGTTTTGAGTCCCTCATAATGCGCTCCTGCTGCCAGTAATACTAGTTTGGGAGAAGAATCTTGATATTGGTCTATTTATTGTTAATACATAAGATAATGGACATATTATCCACTCTATTCCCCTCTTCTTTTACTCACATCTGAACTGGCCTTGTGTTTTTCAGGCACTCTGCTTTTCGCCTTTGTCCGTTCTTGTGAATCAAGAGGAATTTGTACTTATTCAACACGCTGTACTAACTGGTGTGAAAAACTCTTTTCTAACTTCACATGCAGGTTTTCTGGATCCTTCGTGGGTGTGAGGTACTATTTGGTCAAAACCTAGGAGATATTTCAGGCATTCCCTGTCTCATTGAACCAGGGCATACAAAGTGGTTGTAATAGTCCCAACATGCATTAAACTGACACTAGTGGGTACTCTATAGAAAGCCTTTCTTTTATAAATACTCCACCAGAGCTTCTGTAATCACTCTCAGCTCACCAAATGGATGTACAGAAACTGAAATACATTAACCAACAACTTTGGGTAATGTGAGTTACAGACAAAGTCAAACAATGGCACAAGGGTCATGGGAAAGTTTACCACTAAACATTTACACTAAAGTCTAATATTTCATACTGCCCTCCTTTGTTTCTGGCTGTTTAATTACTGTGGGATTAGACACTTTTAGCTCTCCCTAGCTCCCTCTCCTTTCCACGCACCTCACGGGCGTCTTAATCGGGACGGACTTAGGAGGCCCGTGGCACCAGGGGTGCAGCCTTTGTGGGCCCAGCAAAGAAAGGAAAGGAGTGTGTCAGCGATTTAGCTGACAGCTACGGCCTTGTTTGGCCTCTTGCCTGCTGCCTGGTCAACTGAGGTTCTGCAGGGGCACTGGGCAGAGTTACAGGGCCAGTTACAGTGAATCAAGACCTTGTTAGACCAAGGTGAGTTTGCAAAGATAGATGAGGCGAGATGGAGAGGATAAGAATGGGCATTTAGTCCGGGTGCTGGGGATTCTGTCTGCTTTTGAACCAGCTGGTTCATTCTGGTTGGTTTTTGGGTTGTAGTCAATGACTACAGTGCCAAAAGCTTGAAGTCATTTGTTCTTCTCATGGTCTGGTTGGTACTGCGCTGGCACAGAGTACTGATGAGTCTTCAACATGACAACTGCTCATGAGTAAAACATGAAGTATCCTTTTGTTATACAAACTGAGAAGTTGTTTGATTAAATTTTGGATTAAATGGACGTCTAGCTGCATTTTTTTCCCCACATACAAGTAAAACAAGCTTTCACATCTTTTTAGATCAGACTCATCGCTGACGTTGCAACATGCGCAGGCACTGACACGGAAGCTTTTTCCTGTGCTCTGTATACAATATAATGCACATATGTGATTAGACAACCTGAAATTTACTTATAGCCGATCACTTACATAGAATTTAAATATATTTTTTGTGTATTGGTTTTTGCATTTTTAATGGTGCACTGAGTGTTGGCATTGATCAATTTTACTTTTATTTTACATTTTACATTCTTTTAATGGAACATACATTTTGGCTTTGATAACACTTTTAATTTTTATTTCAATTTATATACCAACTGTCCTATTATATTTCTCTTTCCGGTTTATGTGTTACTTCCTCTTTGTGCACAATTGGTCGATCAGCCAGTATACAGTATATTTCCTCTTTCATTCTGTGTTTGTTAGGTCAGGTGGTTTGTTAATTTGCTTTATTATCATAGTCTGAGTTTGGTTTTGTTCACTCTTCCTCTTTAATGGAACCACAACTTCATTGCTTGTTTTGTGTAAATTAATTTGTGGGTAAATAAAGCCCCTATCTTCAAAATCCATCTCGTGACTTCTCATGTTTTCCTGCTCAGTCCCTCACAGCATGCTTGAAAAGATGGCAGGGAGATTGCAGAGTGCAGGAATTAAAGAGCAAGAAAAAAAAAAAAAACAGTGAAAAGTACACCAGACGATTGATATATGAGCACAAAATATAAAAATGATATGACTGAAAAAGTGCCCTAGTTAAAGGCCACACAATGATGTTCTTTTTGACGTTTTGACACACATGATCTTTTGTTGGCTACTGTGCTTTATCTTGCAGTTTCACAACTTCTCAGGCAATGGCTGAAGTGAAATGAATGAGATTGAGAAAGCCTTAGTGATCATAGTTGACATGCCAACTCTTACCGGCCACCACACTCTTGGACATACTGCACCACTCTGTTGTCTGTTGCCTTGGTGAATGTTGGTGCTATTTATTTGTCCTGAGTTGATGCCTGAATGTTAATTTGATCGCATCTACGGCGTCACTTAAATTGCATCATATTAAATCTGTTTAACAAAGTATTTGTGCTGCGAGGCAAATGATCTGACATTTACACATAGGTGATGTGTATATGATATTTATAGTGAAAAAAAATCATCTCAAATGACGAACAAATAAATATTTATAAACAGTTCTGCTGTATTTCCAGAACTGCTTTTCTGTTTCTTCACTGTATTGTTTGAAGTCACAAGACTTGCTAAATAAACAAAACTGTTAGGCAGTAATCTGGACCACGGCCAAGTGGTTCATAAGTCTGAACTAGTCTGCATCAGTTTATGAAATATTCACTACTAACATCTTTTAAAATGAAATTTGAAACTTACTTCTTGCTCATGGTCATAAAGTCAACTTTATTTTGGAAACTTTTTTACTTTTCTCCTCAAATATGAAATACTAGAAATGGCTTTAAAGCCTTTTCGAATAAAATACTTGTGGGTGACAAACAGATACAGCAAAATGGTTTTATAGGCCTAAAAAAGTATTGCACTTTATCAGGAACCCTAATTTACAATTATCGAGATGATTATCTAAACATACTTTATTGTATACAACAGGAATTAGAGGGATTTGAGTGACAAATTAAGCACAATTTTATTACCTTACATCGGGTTATATCATTCTTAAACTGAATGCTAATTGTTGATCAACCAAATTGAAGAAGCATACTCCTTAATTGTATTTCACATATTAATGTATATAATATTTAAGCTGTTTTGGTTTGCAATCATACTTCAGTTTAAAAAAAATGTTGTGTGTGTGAACTGCTACAAAAAGAAAAAAAATACATTAGCATACAATGGTGGTGGCATAACCATCCGTCTGAGGTCTTGTCACAACTGGTACGAATGATGAACAAAAGTGTGAAAACTCAGTAAGACTCAAGTTGCCCTACAGTGGTACTCTCTCAGAAATGAACTAAGTACTAATGAATTAAGAAATAAAAACTTGGGAAACACTGATGGAAACTGATGACTTTTCTAAAGAATTGTCAGTTGAATCTGAGTCGCAACTGCGCACAGTTGATGTCCTCAGTGACTTGTTGACAGCCAACTTCTTCCACAGAATAATGGTCATCATGATGACCAAATTCCATTATTCTGTGGAAGAAGTTGGCTGTCAAATGTAAAAAGTGCAATGTAAATTTGACAGCTCCGTGCATCAACAGTGCTGTTTAGCGCGAGCTGTTATAGCGGTTGTTCTACTTCATTATTATAAAAGCTGAATGTACAACAAAGACTCTAAAATAATAGACAACCACCTCTTTTTCTGTTTTAAAAATGCAGACACAGATTATGTCTGTAAATATCCCTATTGTGTATATATACATACAACATGTTTGAACAATACTCTTGGGCTGTTTAATCATCTTGTGATTTACGGGAGGGACAACCGTCTGCGGGAAGTGACATGGTCTGACTTTAAAACTTTCTGAGTGACACAGCGGGTTTGTTGCGCTGCAGTAAAAAGACCTAACGTAAGTCTTTACAAATAAACTACTTCCTGGCCCCTTTACTGTAGAGCTGTCAGCGTAGATTCCTTCTTCTACTGTATCTAATATGGACCGTTAACCACCTTCAGGCAGTTTAGAGAGATCTCATACGTAGTTACTCAAAAACAAATGCATGAGGACAAAGACCGTCTCTGTGTTAGAGAAAGAGCTTAGCAGACTTGGAGTAAACAAATACAGAAACAATGCCCAAGTGTTCCCACGTGAATATGTTCATCAGTCCACACCACACTAAGCTGAATTACAGCAATTGATATCCAGGAGTAGTTCAAGAAATGTGTCCTTGAATGGACTTCTTCTGTCATGTCAAATTACAGGATATTTTATGGAAACAGTGCTCTCAATACAAGATACACATATTTTTATTGACCTGCACATGAACAAGGCACACAGCAGCATTAGTGGCCAGTCGAACCAGAAAGTGACATGTTGAAATTCCTGTGCCAGTCCTCATGAAATAGGTGGAGCTGGAGGCTTGGACATGTATAGTGACAATTTGCAGGTTGTGCAGTGGCCACAGTTAGTCTTGGCTTGTTTTATTTGAGGCGAAATGAAGAAGAATAATCTATATGTGTTGTTTCTCACAGGTTTGGGGGTGACAGAAAATTTGCTGGCAAGTCACTGTGTCACACCGTGGTGAGGTTGTCTTGTCATGGGTTTGTTTTGTCCTGTCATTTCCTGTTTTATTTTGAAAAGTAATTCTCCTCTCGTTTCAGGTCACTTGCCCTTCCTCATGTGTCTCAGTCTGATTGCCCTAAGTGTTTCCACCTGTCCCCTATTTCCCTCCATGTGTTTAAATAGTCTGTGTTCCCCTTGTCTTGTGCCAGAGTGTCTTTGTTCTCGTCCTGCACCCGAGCATTTTGTCCATGTCCACAGCCATAGAAGTCGCCGAAGTAAGATTTATGTACCTCGAGAAGAGTGATTTTTTTGTTTGTAAATTTTGCCTTAGCTAAAGTTCATAGCCCTTTATTTTTCCTCGTTAAGAGTGATTTTTTGTTTCTAGTTTTTGCCTTAGCATATTTTCATAGATCTTTGTTTTTCCTCGTTAAGAGTGATTTTTCATTTTATGTAGCTCAGTTGTTTAATTATTCTAGATCCTCCGCTTAGTAGCGTGAGTAGACTATTTTTGTGTTTATCGGTTTGTTTATTTTGAGTAGTACCTTTTTCCTCCTCCTGGAGTGTTTTTTGGTTCCTTAGATTCAGAGTCTAGTGTCTAGGTTTTCATAGCCATTGGTTTATCACTCTGTCTGAGGTCGCCAAAGAATTCAATAAAAGCTTTTGGTTTTCTAAACATCTCTGCATCTGAGTCCTGCTTTGAGTCTCGGCCTGACACACTGCTAATATGACAGCTTCTGTCAAGACTGTTTGCAGCAGCAGGAATGGACCAACCCAAGTTTAACTCAGACGAGCAGACTTCCTCTCCACTAGAATCCTCTAATGACAGCAGTTCCTATGAAATGACCCAATTTCTGTCTAAAATTATGATGTTATATTTGCTTAACCTTGAACCTCTTTTGAAATGAGACTCTTTCAACTGCAAGGTCATGTGACAGTTGAGTTATTTTGACAAATACATATAAAAAAATATTAACAATATTAATGCATCTGTACAATAACTCAGGACTTATCATAACTGATAGGAATAAACTAAAGGCTCAGGTTGGTGCTCTTCATATCATAAAGAAAAAATGTCAGTTGTATAAACTGATGATTGAATGATGAATTTAATGCCCTTTAGGGGAACTTTCCTTGGGAGTTGCTGTGCATTGAATTTGACTGATCTATACTGGATCAAGTCAGCTGACAATCCCACTAACCTGCCCATACTCCACTTTCTTCTCTGAAGAATAAGTGAATATGGACATTATTAAAACGATCATGTGAATTTCATTGCTGCTTGTGTTAGAAATGGTTCTGTTCAAAACACCACGTAATCACCTGACCATGCAGTGACCACAGAGCAAAGACTTGGCGTTTGTTTTCAACAAAAGGAGAGAGCAGTAACTCTGCCAAAGAACAGCTTTAGCTCTCTTACATCATAAACCATGGCTTTGGCACAAGTCATGAAACTTTCTTCCTAGGTCCCTTCTAATGGAGATCATTATCTCAATTACAGATGTGTTACACTGCTTTCCAAGACAAGTGTTAATGAGGACAGTGGCAGTGTGAAATCTATAGTGGCTCTTTATGTATAAAAGCAATCTGTTGTTGTGCCAAAAAGAAGTATCTTCACAACATTTCCAACAACTCATTTTCATATAAACTGAAACTGATGATGAAAACATGCACCTGAATGTGAATGTCGTGGCTGTCAACATGAGTTGGGTGGACATGAGCTTACATTGTTTTCCTGGGCACCTGAATTCCCCTTCAGTTATGTAACATACGTATTTAGTGTTAATCCTGCAAGTCGAATAATACCAACATGAAAACAAACAGGCAAAGGAGACTTAAAAATCTACAGCTCTCCCTCCCTCTCTCCACAAACAGCAGCAGAAAAACCCCGTTGGCACTTTGTCCTTGTGTTGAAAGAGTTGTCAATTTAGAAAAATTAAAATTGTTTTAACCTGCAATAGCTTCAAGGTAGTGAAGGCTTCTTGGAAGAGAGCCACAGTCATAAGCAGTTGAGAGGGATTCAGATTTGCATGCCACAGCTTTAGAAGGTCACAACAGAGGTTCGATTGTATGGTGCTTCTGAGAGGAGTGGAGGATTAAATCGAGGAGAGCTTTTTTTGGAGGACTCTTTTCTTATTATTTCTATTGTAAACGCTGTGAAAGCCTGAGCTGAGGCCAGGGTCAGAGGTCAATGGGTAAAAGGTTATTAATTCTCATCAGGACAGCAGCCTGTCAAATGTTACACAATGAACTTCAGCTTGCACAACTCAGTATCACCTGAAGTTATTGTGTTAGTGTTTAAAATGGAAATAAAAAGAAAAGAAGCTGAAAAACACAACAACAGCACAGGTTATCTGTCTTTTCATGCTTTGGAATTAATTTATTGCAAAAGCTATTGTTTCAACATTTTACTGAGACTTTTCATTTGTGTTTTCTAATGATGACAAAGCATCTTGGTTGTTTGTTTAAATATCTTTGAAAACAGGATAGATGATCAGGATTTAAAAAAGCAGAACTTCAAACAGGAGGTGGCCTCCATCTGGATTTTTAAAACACCTGTGAAACATTCCTTGCACAGAAATGTCAGTCCCACAAACTTCATGGCTCAGTTTTTCTTTCATGTTGCCCCTGGCTGTTACTTTATTACCTTTTCAGCCCCAGCGGCACGGCACTGTGTTTGTTCACTACTTTGGTCCAGACTGAAATGTCTCAGAAACTACAAGATGGATTGTTGTGACATTTTGGACAGACACTCATGGTCCCCTGAGGATGAAATCTACAGACTTTGGTGATCCCCTGACTTTTCCCCTACAGCCATCTGACCATGGACCACAATATCCCAAGTTTGCTGGGGACCTGTATTGCAGGTCATTCCCCATCTCTTTCTCTTCACCTGCCTTTTTTTTCAAAATGTGTGTTCTGGGTATTTTTATGCCTCTGCAACAGCGACAGCCAGGGCCGAAGGCATTATGTTTTCGGGTTGTATGTCGGTCCCATTCTTATGAAGGTGATATATGTCAATCAGGATGAACTATTAGAATTTGGTGGTCAAAGGTCAAAGGTCCTCACAAAACACGTTTTTGGCCATAACCCACTAACTCTATTATTATAAGATTTAACACAAATGTCTAAAGGGATAAAATAATGAAATGATTTTGTATCCGAAAGGTCAAAGGTCATCATGTGCATCATAATTCAAATCACTTCTGGCCATTATTCAATGCTATAACTCAGGAAGGAGAGATTGTGACCATATTTCCTGCAACTTGGCTGGTTGGCGGAGGCACACAACTGCGAGGCGGTAATTCTAGTTCGCTATTATTAGAGAACGTATCGCAGAGAGACAAGTTCATGGTTGGTGCCTTAACCCCTAGGCCTCCAAGGACACCTCACTTCCTGTTATTTCTCCACCGATGGCAAGGTATAAAAGAAATATAATGTCAGTTTTTCCAAGTCCTTGTTTTATGACCAACTGCCTGCCAAAAATTGCCTGTTAGCAGGCTAACATGCTAAGATAAGATGGTGAATATGGTAAATATTAAAGCTGCAAATCATCAGCACGCTTGCATTGTCATTGTGAGCATTACAGCATGCTAACATTAGCATGTAGCAGCTATGTTAGCAGCCTCACAGGGCCACTCATGTGACTATGGATGTAGACTCGTTCCTGTGTAACCTTTAACCATTGTCCTGCATCGGGGGCTGCAGTAGAAAGCACTGTGCAAGATAAATTCAGCGAAAAACAGTCCTAAACTCCAATTTATTTTTCTGTTGACTATAGATATAACCTATTGTGTTGCCTAAAAGGTATGTGGCAACAGAGTGGATAGGTTTATCTTTTTAACAGTGACAGATACTGGATGTTTCAATAGGAATGAGTGAGTGTGTGCACACATACAGTCCAGGTTATCGGTCGCTACTGATAGGCATGGCATGACAGAGATTAGCCAAACAGAAGTCCCAATTTTAGATGTGGTGGCATTGTCCTGCAGCAGCTCTAGTTTCACCGCTCAGAGAAGTGTGAATGAGGTGACAGAGTACTGCACTGAAGTACCCCTTCATCAAAGGTGGAGGGCAGTTGTTACTGTTCTTTTTTTGCTCTTTATTTAAAAAAGGAGATTTTGGAGTCAGGCACATTTGGTCAGATGACAAGCCATGACAAATTTTGTGAAGGACAGAAAAAGGAGTGTGTAAAATATCCGTAAACTGGGAAGTGTTAGTGCTGCAATGAACTGAGGGAAATCCACACAGAGAGAAAATCAAAAGTTCACACTAAATTCTGTACAAAATTTCTTGCAATGGATCATGAAGTTGTTGAGATATTTCAGTCAAGTGTTGGACCAACTGACAGACAGACAGACAGACATCGCTATCCGTATCCATGCCACTAGCATGGCTTAAAAAGTTGTCCAAATGACTGTGGTTCATTTGTTCTAGAGTAGCCTACATGTGTTTGGATTTGCTGTATCCATGGTTATATAAGAAATGCCCTCAGGGGTAATAGTTACCCTGTATACCCCCATTCAGAGTGTGGCCATCTCTCACTATTTTAACAGGCAGCAGTAGTAGGCCCGGCTTGGCATGGCATGAGATCCTGTCAGCCAATTAAATTCCAAATGCTTAAAAAGATGAATGACAGGACAGCCTATGGCCTTGGCCTACCAGACACTTTAGTGATGAGCCAAGGGAAAAGTTTCAACAAAGAGGCCAAGTCCATAACTCTTCACCCAGTGGCAGAAAACCAGGTCCACTGGAAGGTCACTTGCTCCATTACAAGGCTTCTGTGTTCTCAGCAACGGGAGCTCCATAGGTGTGACAAAAGAGTTCAATCATAGAAGCCACCAGGTAACATGTCATTCGTCTGATTGGATGAACTGATGACAGTGTACTGGTGCACCTATCAACATAATTTATCCATACATTTTTTCTGTCCAGAAATGTCTGAAACTTTGTAGCTGATCTAAGGCCACTAAGGACAAATCTGACATCTCGGGATCTAATCTCACATGCACTGTAAACGCCAGTGACAGGAACAGCAGGCACCAGTGATGTACTGTTGTGACCCCACGATGAAAGAAGGCCTTTGATGCATTTGTGTTTCTTCAGGACCACAACCCAGGCTTGTACAGAGCAGGAAACAAATTTGTTTTTTGATAGAAGCCCAGGCTCTTGGGAGTGTCCGTATTGCGTCTGCAAGTTCGGTTTACGGAAGAGCTCCAGCAAAGATGTAAAATGTACTGAACAGGTGGATGTCGTCGCATGCATCCTGTTGTCGCATTTCCGCTCACAGAGTCAATACCTTATCTCTGTTCATTATGAATACCGGGTTTGAATGACGTGATCAAATTAGGTAATTTTAAGAATTAATGTCATTACTACGCAGAGATAAAATCAAGAGATTAGTTACTGTAACTTTAAAAGAGACGTTTGTCATTTTAGGAATACTGTTCACTTTCTTGCTGAGAGTTAGATGAGAAGGTTAAAACCTTTTTCATGTTTGAATGGTAAATATGAAGCTTCAGCCAGTAGCTGGTTAGCGTAGCTTAGCACAAAGAATGGAAACAGCTAGCCTGGCTCTGTCCGAAGGTATGAAAACCCACAGAAGAGCGCTGATAAAGCTCACGGCTCACTAGTTAACAGGTTACATCGGGTTTGTTTAATCTGTAGAAAAAAGCATCAGTTCATTGTAAAGACATTAAGCTGTGGGGGCGTATTTGGATTATTTCCGGAAGAAACAGTCTGGCCTGTCATCTTTACTCTTCGTTTTTTTGTACGGATTAAACAAACTAGATATGAGCAGTTAACTAGTGAGCATTAGACTTACCGGTAGAAGGATTTGGTCCCTTTGAACAGAGCTAGGCAAGCTGTGTCCTCCTGTTTTCAATTCTTAGGCTAACTGGCTTTTGGCTGTAGCTTAATTTTAACCACACTGATGTGACTCTGTACGAAATTGTCAAACTGTTCCTTTAAAATCAATGTATGTTCTACAGTTACAGTAGCACATTATGATGATTTTCAGTCCTGTGTGCCTGTAATATTCCATTGGTAGTTTATATTTAATAAATCTTCCAGCCCAGCCCTTTGTGTTTTAATCAATGCCCTACTTACTAACACATACCAACAGAGGACAAAATCAAAGTCCATGCTCTCCAGAAATCTTTACCTAATTATTTGGATCTTGTGTTTGACACTTTAAGGTGTGTGACCTGTTTCAACATCAGTCAGGTAAATTAAAAATGTAAAAAAATGCTGATCAGTTTTACAGGGTGAAGAGTTCTCACAGCATCGAAAGCTCGTCCTGAGAAGAGTATTAGCGACACAAAGGCCGGTGATGGCCACTGACTCATGAGAGTAACATAGTAGGGGAGCCTACGTGCACGAGGGCACAGACCGGGCCCTCTCTTTGTGAACAGGAGAATTTGAGCTGCCAGTTGACTCAGATGAAAATTAGCCCAGGGATACAGAGGAGGTGCTGTCAGGTGTATGTGAGGTCAACAGGTATGCCAACATGCAGTGAGAGGGGAGCTTCCGACATGAAATCAGCAATGTAAACACAATACAGGAGTAAACATTTAACATTTAAATTCAAAGCTTGGATGAAAAACAAAAAATGAATGAAAAAATTGCTACAAGAATATGACATTGTACTTAAAGGACTAGTTTGACATTTTGGTCAATATATCTGTTTTGTCAACTAGAAGCAAGAGCCAGCAGGTGGCTAATTCAGCTTAGCATAAAGACCAGAGAAACAGCTAGCCTGGCTCTGCCCAAAGGTAACATCCTGTTTGTGTAATCCCAATAAAAACTAAAATGTAGAAACAAGGAAAGCAGTTTTTCTAAACAGCAACTCAGAGTTATTGTGTGCTGCCAAATGTAAGTTCAGAACAGTTAATAATGCCTAAACAGGAGAAACTTGGACTCCTTGTGACTGGCATCCTGAGCTTTTGATATAGTGCACAATACCATCATTCAGAACATTCGCCCACGCCTTTGTTTCAGAAAAATGTCTGTTATTGTTTTTGTTGGGCTTTCAAAGGATTTGCATGTTAAAACCTAACATAAACAAACTGTTCTATAATGTGTCACTTTTTCCCGTTGTCCCCTCGCATCTGCTGCTGTATGAATGCAGAAACGCTTCCTCTCACCATCGTGATTATTTTCTTTCCATTTCAACACCAACACCCCAGCACTTGTAACAAAAGGCATGTGCATCATGTGTAAAGTCATGATGTCACTTCATCTTTTCCTGTGTATTGGATGGTGGTTCCTGGATAGGTAGAGAATAGGGGGATAAATACATTGTAATGGTTGAAAACCTCATCATTTAAGATTTAGTGCATGAATTTGATCTACATGTAATACAATAATACATGCATACAACAAAATCTATATTTTCATCCAGGTCATTACTATCCATCATGGTTTTGTTTAGCATTACTGCATGACATGATTTACAGGAAATGATATAAGCAAGAACAAAGAGTTTATTCCTGGAGACATTGTTGTGACGTGACAGTTGTTAAGTCCAAATTTTAACTTGTTGCCATATTTTTTGGTTTGTAATTCTTTATTTAAGGCATTTTGTTGAAAAAACAATTCTGTCCATTTGGGTTTCACACTCGACTTCTTCCTGAGTATTTCCCTGTTATTGTTTTCCCAAGCTTTCAAAGGCAGAAGATAAAATACGAAGGGAACAAATTTTGACAAATTCAACCGGTTACCCTCCCTTGCCTCTGTGCTTTCATTCACTGTGCAAACACATGCTTTTCCCTTCGTGTGTTCATAATTATTTTCTTAATTTTTTTACATACACTCAGACCGGACACCTCCCCTAAATCCCAAACAAAAGGTAGTGCGCAGTTTTCATTTTTAAAATTTGTTTTTTTTAGCCTTTGGTAACAAACATCCCAGATCACAGGACAGAGGTTGAATGGAGGGCAGACATGTCATATCATCAAGCTGGTGAAAGATCACTAGATCACACATGTAGACAGATTCAGTCTTATTGTTGGAAGGCTGAGAACTGAAGGCAAACATGGTAATAAAAAAAGAAGCAATCAGTAGAATACGGAATTATCTGTTATATTCACCATATGCACTATATTCCAAATGCATCTTTAAAAGTGGAAGTGGAATGAGCATAAATGATAGGTTTCATTATCAAGAGGTTATTTTCTGGAGGCAAATATCCCTGGGGTCAGATTGACCCCAAGGGTAAAATGTGTAAGTAGTATTTGAGGATAATTGGAGGGTTAAAGCAAAAATGCCAAACCAGCTCCCTGGTTTCAGCTTCTCAAATGTGAGGATTTGATGTGTCTGTTGTCATGTAAGATAATACATGTTATATTCTTGGGTTTTGAATATTTGGTTGAATAACAAGCTCACACCAGAATGTGAGAAATTAAACATATGAGAAATAGAACATTTTTTACTATTTCCTAATATCTTATAGACTAAATGGTTAATCAGTAATGAGATTATGTAACCAAGTAACAGGAATCCCTCTTCTTAGGGAAACTATTGGGAAACTTTTTCTTTACTTGTGTTACTTCATATTTGTACTACACAACATTTCAGAGGTAAATATTATTCTTTTGAATCCACCACATATATTTAACAGTTGTACTTATTAGTGATTTTGTGGATTAAGATTTAAAAGTAAAAGTATTAGCATCATAATATACTTAAAGTACCAAAAGTAAAAGTGCTCATAATGCAGAATTGCAGAACTTCACACACATCCACTAATGATGCAGGTGCATCACTTTATATACTGCTGGGTATGGTGAATTCCCCCTCTGTGATCAATCTGATCGATCCGTTATGTTTAAGGCTGCAGCTGATGATTATTTTTATTATCCATTAATTTATTCATTAATTGATTATTTTCTTGATCAATTGATGATGTTTTTTGGACCAACAGTCAAAAAAATCCAAAGATATTCAGTTTGAAAGACTGAAAATTGAAAGATTTGGGTAATTTTTGCTTGAAGAGTCAATGGATCAATGGATCAATTTATCAATTAATCGTTGCAGCTGCAGTTGTCTTATCTTAACCTAAATCGTCATCATTTTTTGTGGATTATATATTTACACTATAGATGCAATTTCGTAGATTGTGACCGTGGTAATGTATTCAAAAGTTTATCAACTGAGACCATATGACATGTTGCAATGGTTAATAGTGGACATAAATAAATGTTTATATAACCAGTGATGGAGGAAGTATCCAGATCTTTTCATTAAGGGAAAGTAGTAAAATTGCAATATAAATAAATACTTATTATTCAGAAAAAATTACCCAAATGCTGCAGGCTATTGGATTATTATTGCTGGTGCATGTGATGCATACTGTAACAATGCATTATATTTTATTAACTCATCACAGGCTTCTATGTGTAACATCTTAACCTGCAGTAACTAGTAAAGAAAGTGCAGTAAAAAAAGTTGATATTTCCCTCTGGAAAGTAGAGTCTGCAGTAGAATTATAAAGTGGCAGAAAATTGAAATACACAAGTAAAGTATAAGTACATCAAAACTGTTAAAATAGCCTTATATCGTATATAGTGAATGTAAATAGTTACTTTCCACTACTGGTTTTTTATTGCTACAGTCTGAATACTTCTTTCAGCACAGCTGTCCGCATCATTAACCTACGTGTAAAGCCTTGTGCTCTGTCATTGGCTGGGACTTGGACAGGCCTCCGGTTCAGGTCACACCCCAAAAAAATTGCGTCAGCTATATTATATTAACCGTCACCGCGCTCGTGTCACCAAAGAGCCGTTTTCATGAACCCCAAACAGACGGTACTACTCCAGCGACTGAACGCGCCTACATCCCGGAAGACTTTACACGGAGACGTGAATTAAAGCTGCTGCAGCTCTGAGGAGAAAAAACGACACAGGAGAGACCAACAGAGGCGAGCTCCAACTGAAAGCTGGTGGGCTTTTTAAAGACAAAACAAACAAACAAACAAACAAACAAAAAGAGACTTTGTGTTTAAAAACACTGGACTGAACTTTGAAGTTAACCTTTTGAGATGACTGACTTCTGAGCCAGACCACCGGGAGACCCCCTTCACCCCTCAGCCTCCTCCCCCCCCCCCCCAGCAGAGGAAGTTCCTCCATCGCATTCAACTTTGACAGGAGAAAAGAAGACAAAGAAAAACCAGAAAGAATAGTTAACCTCGCAGTGCTGCCATCATGGACTCAGGAAAGGTAATTATATCTCTATCTGTGACTCACTTCATCACAACAATCCTGTCAGACCTGTTTGATTACCGATGCTGGTAGTTCCGCGCTGTCCAGAAGTCAGTTCAGTGAGTTCACTTTTTCTTTTTTTTTTTTCTTCATGAGGCATTTCTTCCACATGTGCCGTGACAGAGAGTCAGCAGCGATGATGCAGAGGATATTTGCGCTATCTGTTGCGTACTTTTTATTTGTTGAATACTATTTCTGACGCTCAGGAGTCTGTTTAAAACTAAAATTTGTCGCTTTTATCTTCTTTATTGTGCTTTTTTTTAACGTAGTGTCTGCACTCAAGATGGCGCTAATAGTTTTGGGGTTAAATTTTTTTTTTTAGCTTTCTTATTTTATTATTATTTTTTATTTCCACAGCATGTTTTAAGTCATAGTGTATGAGGATGAATGCTTCGTGTGTGTTAGGTTATATGATGCAATGTTATGTCTCTGTGTTGGGCAAACTCCGGCACGTGGACCAAATCCTGCTCTTCTGCACAAATATTCACAAATATCACAAATGACATGATGGCTCCTGCAAACCCCAATAAATATGACCGTGTATCAGCAAATGGCTTGTGTCTCAAACACAAACAGGTAACAGTGTAATAGACCTGGAGTGATGAACCTTCTCTGCAATAAAAATAGTATTTAAGTTTAGCCATAAATGAAACAGGAGAAATGAGAAATGACATCTCCCCTCATGTGCAACACTAAAACATCAAGTGTTATAAAATAATAAAATAAGGTATCCATGTTATCATAGTTAACCTCATTGCTGACCTCTGGTCTGCTGCTGCTTGTGGCTACATGACAGAAGTTTGACATGTGCTATTTATATAGTGTTTTATAACAGCCTTAATAACAGTATCTTAGTAAGGGCATTAAGGACGTAGCACTCTGAAGAAGCAATACGACAGTGTAAAAATACTAAATACCAAGTAAAGTTTCTCTAACTTTTACAGAAGAAAAAGTAAAAGTATTAAAAAAGTCCACTTAAAGTATCGAAAGTATTGTTGTTGTTGTATTATTATTTATGTAGCAGGGCTGCAACTAACAGTTAATCTTCATTTGTTATTTTTGCATTACTCATCTGGTTTATAAAATGTCAGGAAATATTGAAAAATGCTCAACATAGTTTATACAAAGTTCAACGTGACAGTCCTAACAAAACTCACAGTTTATTTAAGAGGAAGACAAGTAGCGATTCCTCACATTTGAGAAGCTGGATCCATCTAATGTTTGGCGTTTTTGCAGTTGTTTTTTTTATGATTTGTTAATATACTGATCAAGAAATGAATTGTTTCTGCTTGTGCGTTGGGTTTTGGACGGTTGGTCAGACAAAAGAAAACATTGGAAAACATCATCTTAAGCTCTGACAACTTGTGATGGGTGATCTTTCACTACTTTTAGACATTTAATCAGTGATTATTGTTGAATAAATAATGAAGATAGCTGTTAACTGAGTAACGCTCAGTATCAAACACACATCAGAAGTAGATTGTCACTGGGAATTAATCCATCATCATTCTGCCACTGCATGCAAGCTTTATTGTGTCTTTTAGACTGTGAGGCTCCTTGCTCAGTCAGTAAACAGGAGATATCTTCCGTGTGATAAAACTGTCTCTATCCTGCAGTGGCTTTTGGTCACTCTTACATACACAGACATGCAGCACACTGAGGCACGTACGCCAGAGACTTGACTCTTCTTCCCCCCTCCCACTCTCTCACTGATGTAGGACCAATTAAACCCAGCTGAGCAGCACAGGGCAGCCCAGTCTGACATAGTGGTTTCCCTAGCTGTTGTTTTTTTATGTCTAGATGCTATTTCTCACCATGTGTACAGTGCTATCGTGGCCCTTCAGCTGGACGTATTTGTTGCGGACGTGATGGGAATGGTTCTTTCTGTTCCCAGTTTCCACTGTGACACCAACACAGCAGATTTCCAGAGAAAGTGAGAACTGAGGGAATAGACATTTGCCAAACCTGGGGATAAAGCCAGCCCCCACCCCAGGCTGTTTGCTTCACTGCCTTTTTTTTTCTGTTTTGTTGCTTGTAGCATTGTTGAGCTGTTTGTGTATGTCTGTAGTTAAACAGTAGTTGAGCACAGGCTGATTAACATCTCGTGGTCAGGATTTTCATACCTGGCTTATGCTTTGTGTTATGCCTAGGTCTGTGCAGATGACGTGAGGCACATGGAAATTGTAGCAAGTCACTCAGCTTTGGGGAAAAAGCGCTGATACTGAAAGAAGAAGTATAAATAGAGTTTGAGTTCCAGCGAAGTGAAACAGATTCAGGGATGTATTAATTGTGTGGTTTAATTTGCAGTGCTTGCATTAAAACCTGCCTTATCACCTATTGTTTTGGTAAGGTGTGGCCATCTCTGTGGTGATTGCACGCACTAGACTCTGGCCAGGTTTTACCACTTTGTTTCAGGTAGAAGTGATGATTCACACAATGTAACTTCATTTTGCTTCTTCCAGTGCAGCAGTATTCTAATGATAATGCAGTTATTTACATTAATTACACAGATTCTCCATCAAAACATGACATTAATGATGTCTAACTTAACATTTTTTGCCCTCTTAGAGCTTCATTCTGAACAACAGTAAGCTTTGTTTGGGTCTAAAAGCTCTAATTTTCTTCAAAAAAGAATAAAATGCTAATTGAGGTCAAGCATACAGTTGACCATATGATTCCTGACAGACTCGACAGCACAGGTATTTTGATTGGGAGTCCAGAGCCAACAACCAGCCTCACATTGTACAGACTTTGCATGGGCTTAATTCCTCTCCATCCTCTGCCTTTCAGCAATCTGCCAACTCCTGCTCTCCTTAAGACGAGTCCAGTAGATTTACTTTCATCTGCATGACTACCTCCCTTCAGTATGTCTCAGAGTGTAACTGTCAGCCATGTCATAATGAGGCATAATGAGGCTTTGCTGCAAAAGTTGGGATTAACAGATCTAGGAGGGTTTTAATTGAGATGAACAAGCAAGCTAGAGCACATGTTTAATTCGCTTTCTAAAGAAACAGGGTGGTTTTGTGCACACTGTACTGATCTACACCTCTGATCACTGTTGGATAAAATAAAATGGTTGGTGCAGGGCATAGCTGTCTCTGTGGGCCTCATTTAATGTCTGAGTTAAACTAACTGAGTGTTAGTTTGGTTTAATAAAATCACAGCTGACCAGGGGTGTTACTTTTTTGACAACTGCGTCTGATTCATGTATTTTGTTAGCTGAGCTAAATAGGGTCACAGTATCTGAAAATGCGACTGATAGATTATCTAGGCTGCAGGATTTCTAGATGCAAGATTTTCTCGATTTGCTACATGGAAAATTATACTTTGTTGACATTTCACAGTGTAAGCTAGATTTTAAATATCCAGATCCTAAGCAGTTTTACTCTTTGATCTGATAATTACAGTTATTAGATGTCGTACCTCTATGCTGTTGTATTTACTTGTTCTACTGTTATATAGTGTTATATGATAGTGGTATTGAAATGATATTGATAATCTTCTTATTTCTGTCTGTTCTTCATAGCTGTTGGGGGGGGGGGGGGGGGGCTTGGATTGGTTGTCTCAATCCACTGTTAGCCCCCAAAAAATCTTAGCACGAACCTTAAATGATCGCAACTGTTCACACAGTCATAAAATCCTCCTTATTATCAATATTATCGTGATGAAAAACTGCAAATACAGTCTCTAGTGAAAAATATATGAAAAATAATGAGGCACCACAGACCTATTGTTTGTGTTAGAGACACCGACATTCCCAAATATGGAGCCCAACTGCAAGAACATTTTAATCGGATTTTACAGACAGGCTGGTGTCTCATTGCTCCTCACAGATAAGACATTAAAACACTTAACAGTTGTGTTTACTAACAGTATATGCAGCACATACAGTTAAATAATCATCTTTAAGCTATTTGTCTTTGTTGTTTCGTCAAATACAGGTTACTAATAACCAGGAGTATCAGGACACTTTTACAGTCACAGAACTCATAGTAAAGTCAATTTAATAAAAGCTTGTTTGAGAAAACTAAGGCAAATTTTATAGTCAAATTTGCCTGTTCCATTCATATTATTACATAATTGATCAGGGGTTCTGCCCACAGTTCCTGTAGAGATCAGGGATACCTCCCCTTGGAAGAAAGCTTTAGCTGCACATGTACCTGAGATTTGCCAGAAATGTAAAACAGATGAAGATAAACACACAGACAATGCCTTTGTTCTGCTTTGCAATTTTTCATACTTTCACTTATTTCTTAATCAATCACAAGGAAAAAACTATTTAAACATAAACAGAAAATCTTAAAAACACTGCATTACAACAAATTAAGCATAAGCATGAATCAGTCATAATATATGGGCTACAACTTCAATACCTTTAATGACACCGGTATGAATTACACTCTGCTCTGCGACACCAAAAAGGCTAAAATAAGCATTAAAACTATTTGGGAACAGACTCCAGCTCAGCTCAGATCAGGATGAGGAGGCTTTAAGGCTGAATAGAGCAAAGAGGGTGGAGGTGAGTTCGGGGCACATATTGGATTCCCCTACAGCTGTGTAAGCTGAGACTGAAGAGATGACGTGTGGAGGGACGTGATGGTTGCAGCGTAGGCCATTGCAACGAAGCTGGCAAACTGGCAAGGAGGAAGTGAACCGAGCTGAATCACAGAGAATTGTGTGCTTCTGCCTTTTATTTAGCAGAGAATAAAAACTGTCGGGCTTAATTCAGTGGAAGCCTCTGTGAGTCTAGATCTGAGTCATAAACTATTAAAACAGTAAACACATAAAAGTAAGATAATAAAGTAATGTAATATAGAGTAGTGAATGTTTTAACTGCAGACCAGGCTTTGAGAATTTGTTCATTATTGTTGAGACATCAATCATAAATAATACACCCTCTCCCGTATCCAGTATCGACCTCCTTTCTAGTTTCGTAGTTGCCTTAATATTTTCCATTTGTCTGCTGTTATTTTGACTTTACTGCTTGAACAAAATGTAATTTTCCTCCTTGTTTGATAATTAAGAGGCACAGATGGATTGTTTAAACATACCACAAGAGGAATTCAGCATTGCAGACAGTAGATATCCACCCACATTTAAGAGGACTAATAATGTAAAGTGAACACACCTACAAACTGCCTCATCTAGTCTTACTGGCATTTATATGAAGATTATCTGCTTCAGTAGTTCTTAAAAGTGTTTGCAGGAGTTTGAATTTCCTGTTTACATTCTTCAGTCTTCTTAGAATAGTAGACTTACCGCGACATCCTCATGTTTTAAAGAATTTACATCACACCCTCTCAGCTGACTTTGCTTGTGTCTCAAGTGTCTTTGTTTTGCTCTCTGCGGGTTCAAGCATAAGTAGATGTATTTTACTGTAAAAAGAATCACATTTAGTAACTTAATGAGTACTTTCAGAGTTAGAAAGAGAGGACACAGAGTCCAGTTTGATGTTTGTTGAATCTCATCAACTGAACATGAAGATCAACTTTGTTTGAAAAGGTTTTGGATGTTGGATGAGGCCTGGCTCAAACATAAACAGTGAAACACTGGTTCATATAAGCTGTTGTGGTCACACATATCTTAATTTGGAGAAAACTGCTCATCTTTTTAACTTCCTCATTGTACTGTATTGTCACTAACCCAACAACAGTCGCTATGGTTTGTCTATGTGACTGAAAAGAGGGATTGCATGGTTGAATGTGAGCTAGTATGTAAATGTTTACACAGATCTTCTCCTAGTTCTTTTGCATCCTGTGCTTTATTAATATGCTCTTTATCAGTTGCTGTTTACCTAATAATAGTTGAGAGGCTGTGATGCTGAGCAACTTAAGCTAGTATCAAAAGTGTTATTGCCGCTCACACCCATCACATTTTACTTTGCACATGCAAAAATGGACACATTTGCATGCATGTTTGTTGACTCTAGGAGGCATTTACATGATGTAAAGGCATAAAAAGCAGGACATTACCTTTTATGAATCCCTTGATCTCAACATACCAAGCGCTTTTGCAATTATGTCTGATACTTTTATATAAAATTATCCTTTTTAACATGACTCCTGAAAAAATTGTCCATGTATTTAGTCAGGAAAACGCACCACACTGTTCATTGATTCAATCTTGGAAGAGGCAATCTTGGTTTTCAGGAGAAGGGTGCGAAAGTAGCACCAAACTCCAACCAAATGCTGGTGGATTTTGGCAGCTGAGTTTGTCTACTGAGGCAGCATTTTGCCAGTGCCAGTCATAGAGTTCTTTTTCTTTTTTACATCGCCAATTCAAAGGCACAAAAAGTCACTGAGACCTGGATAGGCTGGATTAACGGCGATAATAGACTTTTCCATGTTACTGAAGTGTAAATTATAACAACCAAGTCTGACACTGCTTGAGCACAACAGTAGCTCTAGTCTCTCTCTCTCTCTGTCTCTCTCTCTCTCTCTCTCTCTTCTCTCTCTCTCTCTCTCTCTCTCTTCTCTCCCCCATGTCTCTCCTCTCAACCGAACCGGTCGAGGCCTCCTTTCCTGTTAAAAGGGAGTTTTTCCTCTCCACTGTTGCCAAGTGCTTGCTCATTGTGGGAGCTGTTGGATTTCTCTCTTTAATATTTTAAAGTCTGGACCTTACTGTGTGAAGTGCCTTGACATAACATTTTATGATTTGGAAAAAATGTAATTGAATTTAAACAGTTGTACTTATTTTACCTTTTTTTTAATATCTGTTATCAGCTTTTATAAAAACACAATCATTCTCACAGAGTGAAATCCTACTCCTCTTATCAGATTTAAAGCTATATGTAGATTAGCGTGGTATGCAGTCTAATTCCGGGTCGTTGCGAATGGCTAACTAAGCCATCATGTGTAAGTAAACAAATACAAAAACTCCATTTACAAATGTAAACACAACAGAAAGCTGCAGTTGAGGTAAACGTGCCCCGAGGATCAGGAAAGGTACTGTAGAGATCCAAGCCACGGGATGAGGACTGGCCACAAGGGTGGCTTCAAGGCTAATTTTTTCTTTTTTGGGTGTGACTTCATTGTTTCCCCGGTGAGGAGGTCTTGTATTGTGCTGCTGCCTCCGGCTTCTTTTGTAAAGGGAACTTTATTAATCTCACCTATGTTCTTGTTTTGGTATTTAACAAAGTTGCAGAGCAGGTTAAACTGATTCATCTTAACTGTAACCAATAAACAGCAACCATTTATCAACAGTAGAGCATTTGGATTTCCTTCAGTTTTAGATGAAAGCTTTACATGTTTATGACATTTTAAAAGATTACCCTAAACATAGTTACTACTATATGTTTACCTAAAACACATTAGCCTGTCCAAGCTCTATGTGTGCACTTAGGCCAGGTTGAGGGAGGTCCTCCTGGCTTGTAGGTTAAAGGTAAAGATGTCACAGAGGAGTGTTTCATTTCACATTAACACACACTGCCGTCCCCACTTTTGCATCTGGATTCAAACATCCACTTTCAGGGGGAGTTTTTGCAAATAATTCCAGCTATTCCCCAGAGGCGAGGGAGAGGGGGCTTACACAGACTCCAGTGATGACTTCTCCCATTGGGGACCGACAAGATTTCTCTGTTTATTGTAAAAAAAAAAAGCAGCTGGTAGAACACTGAATCCTCATTTCTGATCAGCAGTGGAGCCGCAGCTTTTACTCAATCACATCAGCTCTTGTTTGTCTTCAGATCGACAGCATGGCTCCTTTAAGCCTGCGATCCTGAAAAGTGTATTTCTGTGTGTGCGTGTGTGTGCGTGTGTGTGTGTGTGTGTGTGTGTGTGTGTGTGCGTGCGCGTGTGTGTGTGTTTACATACTGTGCCTAAACAGTCCTGTCGTGTACTTGTTGACCCTCCACAACAAGAGACCTGATTGGTTCAGAGGCGTGGGTGGGTCTTTGGTGTTTCTAGCCAGGCCCCTTTTTTCGACTGAGCATGCTGGAGTGACCGCCTCCAAACACACACACACACACACACACACACACACACACACACACACACAGACACAGAGCTTTTTTTCTTCCTCTTCTTTCTGCTCTCCTCCTTGTTCATTATGCAGGGGAGAAATTCTGGCCCACAGGAAAAAAGTAGCTCGTGTGTTACCTCGGATGTCTCCGGATGTCTCCGTCAGAGAAAACCATTACTTAAAAGTAGCCTGCAGCACTTTGCTGATATTACAGAGGAACACACACAATCCGTTCAAATAGTTTCTCCGGACTGTCCTTTTAATGAAACCTGGTGGGGCCTTTCCTTTTGTTTATCTTCTTCATCTGAAACTTAAATGAAAATTTCAGGGAATCAGCCTCAAGACACAATGACAGTACTCACTTTTAACTTAGCAAAAATGAACGAATACTTAAAGCAGCTTTGATGAAAATTATTATTTTTTGTAACAGTGGATCAAATGATTACTTGTATGTGAAAGGGGTACGTCACAGTGGTGGACCCACAGGAAATAATCACCCAGCTCTGTAATTCCCCCTCAGCTCTGCAGAGCTTCTCAGCACCCCTCAGCTTGTTTTGGTTTTCTGGCACCACAACTTTACCGTTTTGGTTCACCCTTACCGCTCTCATCAGCGTTGTTTTTCAGCTGCAGGCAGATGTTTTCAGCAAGAAAGCTCTTACGAAGTCACTGTGCACTGCCTGCTCAACACCAGTCTGCAGACAGACAAAGTTAACAATTATCTAGTGAATATAAAAGAGCATTTAGCAGCGAAAGAACCGGGTATTTTCCCCAGAAGTTGGCGGAGACCGAAAACAGAGCTAGTAGGATTATTATAGTAGGAAAATTTTAACATTAACATTCGTCAGGTTGACAGAAACATGACTCCATGTGTGTGTAGGTGTAATTTATCTATTTCGACTTGAAAAGTGACAATATGTCAGTGTTGATTGCAGCTTGTTTCTGCTGCCCCAAAGTGTCAGAAAACATGAGTTAATGTTAAATAAATAATAGTTAAATAATATTAGAAGTGACCATTAAAACT
Organism: Seriola aureovittata; assembly: GCF_021018895.1. Taxonomy (NCBI): domain Eukaryota; kingdom Metazoa; phylum Chordata; class Actinopteri; order Carangiformes; family Carangidae; genus Seriola; species Seriola aureovittata. The sequence continues at coordinate 24,183,119 of NC_079365.1, read as the reverse complement.
GATATTCAGTGATACCACATTTGTAAAGGTGTAAGTTAAAGTAAGCAGGTATCAACTGCTCAGCGGCTTGCTCGAGGACATGTTACCAAGCTCCTGTTTGTTTATGCAGTAAATTGATATCTCGATGGGTCAGAGACTTCAGATACTCATGCTTTGTGTTCATTCTCACCGTGGTCCACAGATTAAATAAGAACAATTACTGGAAGTTTATAGGTTTCATCTAAACAATAAAAGTATTTGTATCCAGGCAGTTTTTTAGGAAGAAGTTACATTTCTGGTCTTTTTATTTGTCCATGATAAAGAAAAGAGATTTCGAAGTGACACCAACTCTGGTGAAGGTCAGGTCCTTTGTTGCCATAACATAAGGAACCTATCTAGTGTGAATCACAGGACATTAAGGCAAAACTTTAATCATCCAGACATGATGACTAATTTCAAGATATTAAAGATGGAAATAGTTAGTTTGCTTTTCTCTAAATTTAATCTGAAGTACGTGCACTCTCAGGTTGATAAATCTGAGTATGTGATGTACATGCGCAAACTCATAGTTCTCCATCCAAACTCACGCACTTAGAGCGTCCCAGAATTACAAGTAGTAGAAGTAGAAATGATAGTGGATTTGGATGGACAGCAACAGAAAGGTAAATTGTGGCTCGAGGCTGTTTGTCTGTCTGAGAAAAGAAAGAGGAAATACACGGCGACATACTTCGCTCTGGTTTATTAACTTTTTGGTATGAGGAATATCTCTACTAATCTACTGGGCTCTACTGAGATCAAGCTTAAAATGAACTCTGCAATAACAGGACCAGGAACACAGACAATAACGTGCCATAAAACATGAAAACACCTGGGGTCTGACCTGGACCTGTTACTGCAAGCAGATTAACTCAGTTATCTAGATAAAAATCAACTGATAGAGAAAGACATAACCAGGATCTTACACTGGAAATGTTGTCCTTATAACTCATGCTTCTTGGAACAGGTGTCGATCTGAGTAGTTGGCTGTGTCCATTTCTCCAACACTCCTCGTGAGCCCATCCATTCAGGTGTCACATTGCATCTTTTATAAGCTATCCATTTTCGCCACATTGCAGAATGTGGCTTGATACCTTTTATTTTCAAGATATTTCAGGATATTTTTCACAGTGCATTCATTATATGGTTTATGAACACATGGTGAAGTTAAAATTAGAGGCTGCCCAGCCTGAACTTTCCAGGGCAAAAACCACAGTCAGTGATACAAGGAAATAGTGGATGCTTTGTCCTAAAAACATGTGAAGGGGTTTGATAATCAAGTAAAACTTATTTTCCAACCACAAAAATGTTGCAGATATTAATCATACTATTTGCATTCACTCCAGCTCTTAGAAATATGAATCCATTTGTTGACTGGATAAAATGTTGATAAACTGGTCAAGCTGGTTTTTTCACTGACAGTGTTTCCTCTACCCTCTGTTCACTTGCAGCAAATAACGTTCCCATTGTTGATGAGTGTTGGAACAGCTGTGATCGGCTCTCTGCAGTTTGGCTACAACACTGGTGTCATCAATGCCCCCCAAAAGGTGAGTTACCGCCAGTGTGCAATACATTACTGCTCAAGCAGCATCTCCGCAACAATTGTAAGGCTTGTTTTAGCCGACTGGGAAACTATTAGTCCTGAGTGTGAAGTATTTGCATGCTATTATTCATACAGTACATCACCCTCCCTGCCAACCTAGTCCCAGTGCTTGCTCTTCAGTCACTTGTTGGATTGGAAAAGAAGACAGAAAGTGGAGGGCAAGGAAGGGGGATAAATGTAGCTAATAATAGCTACATTTAGGCCAAGGTCCAAGGACATCTGTATTAACAGAGTCTGAGTAAAAGAGTGTGTCCATGACCAAACATGGACCTCTGCTCACCAGCTAACAGGCTGGGAAAATCTAGACATAGACATTCAGAGGAAATTAAATGTAGGAGCTAGACAGTCACCTATCCCCATAACAAAACAAGGTAATAGAAGAGATGTTTTCCTACCCCCTGAAGACTAAATCTACAGTAGGTTTTATTAACAGACAGGTACAATAAAAAATTGATTTCCTTGGGATTGTCTATATTGCATTGTGACTAAATAACTTGCGTTGCGTTGGTCTGAACACACCCTGCAGCTACACAGCTGTCTCACAGGTCACAGGTGTGTCACCAGATAGGCCAGAGCTCTGCCTGCTCTTTTTATTTCCCTTTTGACACACTATGACTCCTCAGTTTGCTAGAGACAGACTGTCACAGTGAGCTACACCCACAGGTGTTTGCGGTGTTGAGGACAGCCTGGACTGCTCGTCCACTATCATCATACTGTCAAAGCTACCCTGCACTTTGATGTGAAGGACCATTCGTTAAAGAGAACAGCTTTCATCAGATGACTCTGAAAAGTGGGGAGATATTCCCTTATTGTATTGAGTAAGAGTAAAATATGTTGAAATAAACAGAAGAGATAGTCTGGGTGAAGATATGATCTTGTATGCATTTCTTCTTCAGTCATAAAGAGAAGTAGTGGGTAGCCGATGTTGAAGAGGGAATTTCAGAGTGTGAGAAAATAGTGCAAAAGTTGTCCAGTTGTCATGGATTGTGCAATAACAGTAATGATGAAACTCAGTATTAGGAAGCCTTTTGAGATGTTATGTAGAATATGGATATAAATGAGTAAAGTTTGTCAAGGGCTGCAAATAACAATTATTTCAAGTATTGATTCATCTGCCTATTATTTTCTAGACAAATCAATTTAAAACGTCTGCCTGGCCAACAGTCCAAAACCTAAAGATATTCAGTTTAAAATAAAATAAAACAGAGAAGCTGAAATATAAATGAATATTTTCAGAATAATGGCTTTTTTCTATTAATCAGCTGATCAGTGCGGCTCTAAGTCTGTCCCTACTTGCCAGAAAGTAATCCAGACCTATAGGTGTTTCATAATGATTTAATCTTGTATTTTGCCCCAGGAAGACTGAAGTTGTTATTGTGGCAAAGATTTTACTCCCCCATGAATACGGCACGTGTTCTTCTTCATGGAGCTCATGCAGCGAGTGCATTGTGAGTGGCTGAGTGAGGGGCTGCACAGTGAGGGGGAGGCGGGGAATATGTCGACTGTTACACACTGGGCTTGTATGAGCCTGCCCTCTTGGCTCTGTGTCCCCTTCCCAATACTCAGCTTTAGTCTCTCACACACTCAAACTCCCAGGTCTGAGCTGCGACACGTGTTCAAGACCGATCATGACTGCATGTGCAGAAAAAAAGTTACTCAACACAGGATCTTAATCCTTTATTAGTTCACGACCACTTAAGAGGCTATAACTGTGCAAATGCAACTTTTATATAGCAACAACACTTCAGATTATCACTGGCACGTCTACCCTCTGTGCTCCAGTGTGTGATAAAGGCTGCAGTGAAGTGATGCTGCTCATGCCTTTGACGCAGGCCCTGGGGTTGTTGGAGCGTCTCTGATTGGACACACTGTTTCAAGGACTCGCTGTGCCGTCCTCCTCCTCCCCCAAGTCCACCTGCTTCAGCATGCGCTTACTATCCTTATTCCACAAGTCATGTAATCAAGGAACTCATTTGTTTCTCCGTTTCTTTTTTCTCCTTCTTAAATATTGGGAACATCTTTGGTACTAGGTTTTACGCCTTCTACAGTTTCCTTAAACACACTATTCTGCTGTTTTGAAGGGTTTTCTTTCCTTGAGTTTCTAGCTATTCATTTAGGTGCGTTGCGCCTCCTGAAGCGATAAATTAAAAAAAAGTAATTCATAGTGCTTCCTGTGGGGCATGATTATTTTTTGGACGTACTTAAAATTCAAGACCATTTTGTAAAAAAGTATAAATTGCCCTGAAAACAAGAAACATGATATTTCTTTTGTTAGAATCATTTTATTTGCTCCGTGTGCGTGCTGAAGAAATTGCTCACCTTGACAATCTGTCCAGCAGCCAGTTTCAACAGCATATGCTGACAGTCTGACAGCATGAATAGATGGCTTGTTTCATTGTGCGGTCTGAGCCAGCTGGTGGTTTGGACTGCACAGCCTATTCAGATTAGACTGGGGGAGAGAACACAAAATAATGATGCAACTCTTCAAGATCAGCCATTCAGTTCATCACTTTGGCATTGTACACTGATAAATACTGAATTGCCGTTTCAGTTCACTTCATTCATTGTATTTGAGATCGAGGCGGCAATTCAGATGTCTGGAACAAGGATACTTCAGACCCCGTACACTGCCTGTAAAAAGTAGCTATGAAATAATTATAAAGGAGCCTGTGAATTAAATCTACACTGAAGCTTCGGCTCCACTGAAGAAACTAAAAACGGCCACAGATGAAACTCTCAGACTGACACTCTTTTAATTACATAGTGTCGTTGCACCCTCTTCTTCTGCAGTGGTTAAGTGGCACCCGACTGGCGTCACCAACTGTTAATCTCAAGCAGCCAACTCCTAATATTCACATAACTGTAGTGGATGGAAAATTTTAATTTAGATGGAAACTTCAACATCAACAATCAACATGAAATCTTATTTTTTTAATAAGTTAAGAAAAAAGAAAAAACTACAGCTCCCATGAAAAAAAATGTACAAGTGGAGCAGTGCAGGTGGTTGTGGCATCGAAACTTTGTTTGAAACCTCTTCTAAAGTCATTTTCTCGACTCTCAGGTTGTTATCTCTGAAGTCTGCAACATTCAGTCCTCTCTGCCCTGCTGTTATTACAGATATGTCTGAGCTAAACGGGACACCCCTGCTCGATCATGAGCTGCGACATGTAGTCTGGGAACATCTGAGGCTTATGGGAAATGGTGTATGTATGTTAAAGGCCCTTAAAAAACATACATTTTTGAAAAATTATCTGATGTTGTTGTTTAATCAAAACTAACATCTGAATCTAAACAAATGAAGCAAGTCACATGACATATTGTTGAGAAAGACTCTGTTCCAAGCCTGTAGTTACAAATGTCAGTGAGATTTTGAGGGAGTGTTTTTGACTTCTGGAACAGAAACTGGAAGTTGCAGTTTCATGTCGGCTCTCTATATCCTTCCTTGCAAAAGTATAAACCCAGAGATCAGTTCTTCTAAATAGAGCAGGTTTTAAAGGGTAGATGTGAAGGTGAAGGTCAGGGGTACGGTGCAGTATATGATGATACACTTGTGTTATCACTAAGTGAGGTCCTGTGGGTTGAAGTTAATAGTGGATATGTGTTAAGGGCGTCGTCAAAGTGTCCGTATGTATTCCTGCACCACAGGAAAGCCCTTGACAACTGACAGCCTTACCATTCCTAACTGGTTCATTGGGACACTGCTGAGTATTTATTCCGCGTGCCATCATTGCGTTCTAGTACATCAAGAGCTCTGACATTAGGCCAAATGCCAAGTGTTTCACAACAAAAAAGGGTGATGTTACATTATCGCAGAGGCACATGACAGAGACAGATTTAACATTTGGTAACAGCAGTGGTGTTAGTTGGGGGTCAGAGACATACTGCTGAAGTCACAAGAGTTGTTGGAGGCTGCAGACAGGGTGGTGACCTTTCTGAATCATTTGAGACGTGTCACTATGACGCACACATAAACAGACAGGCTCTTCTGCTGAAACCTGGTCACCAACTCTTCTGGGTGTGTTTGTCAACATAGTCGCCTATATTGGAGAGCGAGGGGGGTGGGACTAAAAACTTGTCACTTAATCATTGCTGGCAAACTTCCTGGTTGCCAGGAAATGGTAATGATTATACAATGCTGCTGCCATCAGCTGGTCACACAGCAACAAGCTCAACATATGGGCTTGAGCAAGAGAAAAAGAGGAAAACATAAAGCTGTAATAACTGTAATGGTGAAATTAAAACTGTGACATAATACCACTTCTATAATGACAATTCTCTGCCCCCAAGTTCAAATTGTGATCGTGTTTCATTATGGAAAATGATAAAACATAATCAAATTCATAGTCGAGTGTGGAATGAGGTCAGCACAGCCAGCTCACGGCAAATTTCTTATTTATTTGTACAAAAACATTAAAAATGTGTCTCTTTATTTTAACTGTTGCAGATCATTGAGGGCTTCATTAATGACACGTGGTCACAGCGCTATGAGGAGCCCATCACCAAGAGCTCCCTAACAGCCATCTGGTCCATCTCTGTCTCCATTTTCTCTGTCGGTGGCATCATAGGCTCCTTCTCCGTCGGACTCTTCGTCAACAGCTTAGGAAGGTAATAAGTGAATAAAATCCTTTCTGGAAAAGTCATAATTTCAGATTTTCTGTGGAAAAACACAAACACAAAAAGCAAAGAAAAAACATGTTGTACATGACAATCACAAGAGAAAGACTCAAGTAAAATACACATCACAGAACAGTGTGATGAATCAAATGTCAGCATGCAAATCTGTAAATGTAAGTTTTGCCGACAGCCTGTCTGAATTCAGTTTGTTAAATTTAAGTTCAACTTGTTCTTTGATGTTTACAGGAAGAATTCTATGCTCATGGCTAACATCCTGTCCTTCATCGCGGCTGCTCTCATGGGCTTCTCCAAGATGGGGAGCTCCTGGGAAATGCTGATCATTGGTCGCTTTGTGGTCGGCCTCTACTCCGGCCTCTCCACGGGCTTCGTGCCCATGTATGTAGGTGAAGTTTCCCCAACGTCTCTACGAGGAGCCCTGGGCACCCTGCACCAGCTGGGCATTGTCCTCGGCATCCTCATCGCACAGGTTGGTGGATAACTTCACTTTTCTGCAATGTGGATAGTGAAGTCTCGCAAATGCATTCTAGATGCTTTGCAGGTGGTTCATGTCTGGGTTGTGTGTGTCTGGGTTGGTTTTTAGGTGTTTGGAATGGAGTCGATCATGGGCAACGACAGCTTGTGGCCGCTCCTCTTGGGTTTCATCTTCGTCCCAGCTGTGATACAGTGCGTCCTGCTGCCTCTCTGCCCCGAGAGCCCCCGTTTCCTGCTCATCAACAAGAACGAAGAGAACAAGGCCAAGACTGGTGAGTTCACACACATGAAGTTGACATTATTAACAACTCTCAAGTTTCAAGATTTATCACAGATTTCCAAATGGCTTCTGAAATGTTCAAAAAGAAAACAAAATGACGAAGAAACACGTAGCCAAACTGGGTAAAAGAAATAGTGTAGCTTGCATAGTTAACAATCTGCTCTTTCGCTGCACATTTCAGTGCTTAAGAAGCTGAGAGGCACGACAGATGTGAGCGCTGACATGCAGGAGATGAAGGAAGAGAGCCGGCAGATGATGAGGGAGAAAAAGGTGACCATCATAGAGCTTATCCAGTCACCCCTCTACCGCCAGCCGCTCATTGTCGCCATCATCCTGCAGCTCTCCCAGCAACTGTCTGGCATCAACGCTGTGAGTTTCAGATCCTAAGCATACCTAGATGTCAACTTTAAAAAAAAAAAAAAAAAAAAAAAAAGAAAACCATCTCATGTTAATTCTTTGTGGCTGCTGTACTTTCAGATATTCTACTATTCCACCAGAATCTTTGAGAAAGCCGGGGTTCAGCAGCCCGTCTATGCCACCATTGGAGCCGGTGTTGTTAATACAGCTTTTACTGTGGTGTCGGTGAGTACAGAGTAAAGTATTTTGTGAAAGTGAAATCGTCTTAACAGTAAAGATAAAAAAAAAAAAAAAAAAAAGAGAGAATCTTTTTTTTATTTTTTATTTTTTTATTCTAGCTCTTCGTTGTCGAACGTGCAGGACGTAGGTCTCTGCACCTGCTGGGGCTGCTGGGAATGGCTGGGGCTGCCATCCTGATGACAATTGCCTTGGCTCTGCTGGTAGGTCAACAAACACCTGCTTACGCCAACTTAGATATGTCAGTGATTGTCTTAAAAATGGTGGTAAGCAATCTGTTTTCTTGTGTTCTGTCCTTGTAGGAGCAGCTCAAGTGGATGTCATATTTGAGCATCGTGGCCATTTTTGCCTTCGTCGCGTTCTTTGAGATCGGACCGGGTCCTATCCCCTGGTTCATCGTGGCAGAGTTGTTCTCGCAGGGACCCAGGCCTTCAGCCATTGCTCTGGCTGGTTTGTCCAACTGGACTGCCAACTTCATCGTGGGAATGGGCTTCCAGTATGTAGAGGTCAGTAGAAAAAAACGACCAGAGAAAACATTTGGATCTAGCATCTGTGTTTGTGAAGGGACACTGTTTTATGGGTGTGTTATTTCTTAAGAACTTTTTGGTAAGAATTATGTTATTTGGTTTGAATTATACGGAAAATGAGGCAAAGTCCTTTTAGTTAGATTTATAGTTAAATTTACAAGCGATTGTTTTCAGAGGGATAAAAATGGCTCCATTGTAAATACTCAAACATTCATTAATCAGTGGAAACTTTTGCATGCTCAAAAACTCTTTAAATCAAAATAGCAATTCATTTGAAAGAATTCACTGGAAGGACAACAGTTAGAAACGCAATATCCAGTGTTTTACCTATAATTAATACTAGATACCATTGCTCTCTTATGATGAAATTACAGACCTTCAGAAAAAGTGTTACTATGCTAACTGTATAAGAAGATGGCTGGGTTTGTCGAGTCCATTCTACCTACTTAAAACAGACACTTCACTCTTCTGTTCTGACCAGTTAAGGCCGGACTGAGAGCTTCAAGTTGTGACTGATCAAATCATAATCCGCTTTGCCTTTCATGTCATTACATGGCCTTAATAAGTTATAGGAGAACAACTTTCACAATTAGCAATTAGACAGTATTAGCAGAAATTAAAGTGATGGTTCAGTGTGTTGGAGGCAAATAACTGAATTACACTAATCAGCCAGAGGATGGCAACATTACAGCTGGACCAAAAACCTTTGATTTTAAAATCAAATTTGTCAAATTTTAATTTTTAATTTATTTTTGCGATCAGTCCACAACTAGCCGTTCACAATAACCAGTCACAATTAGTCATAACATTTTGGGTTGTGCTCTTTTACCCCATCATCAGGCCAATTCACAAAAAAACCCACATGTGTTATATTTCAACTGACTGAAGCAACTTGATCATCAACCATTTTCACACTGAAAATCATTCGCTCACAGTGCAGTAAAGAAGCTGACCACAAAGCGGGATGGGCTGCTTAGTTCCCAGATACGTAAAAAATTCAACCTACCAAACTTCTAAAAATAAAATGAAGATCACATGTTGTCTTTCTCTCTATGTTTGAGATGTATGTTTCCATGTAAAATAAATCCTTCTTACATACTCACTGTCAGATCATGTCAGGCTGAAGTCTAGTAGGACTCCACTAAATTTCTGTTTCTTCTCTGATGCTTCTCTACAGGAAGCCTGTGGCCCCTACGTGTTTGTTATCTTCACTGTGCTGCTGCTCTTTTTCTTCGTCTTCACCTACTTCAAAGTCCCAGAGACTAAGGGCCGGACGTTTGACGAGATCACGGCCGGCTTCCGCCAGACGGCCGCCACAGGGGCAGAAAAGCACTCGCCGGAGGAGCTCAACAGCCTGGGAGCTGATTCTCAGCTCTGAGTGACTGTTTTGTTTTTGTTTTTTTTTTTACTTTCTAACAAACTCTTTCTCGGACCGAGGAGGGACGAGAAAGGTCTACTAACTAGAAGTAGACAGGTCCTTTGGTAGAATAATTATCACACTGTCACCACATTTCAGGCGTCATAACCAAACCAACAGTTGTGCGTGATTCTCCAACATGACGTCTTCTGCTGCCCCTCTTATGTCACTCAAAGAAAAAAAAAAACTCAATGGGCACTATGTCGCCTGGCGGATGTAGAGAGGGGAGTTGAGGATAGATGGGGAAGATTTTTAATATTTTAAAGAAGGAAAAGGAGTGTCTACATCAACCAACCAACCTTTTTTTAAAATAACTTTTTTTTCACTGAATATATTACTGACATGTGCTTATGCTCTGTTCTTTGTAGCCTGTTACAACACAGTCAGTTTGCTACAGTCAGCACTGTAGCTGTAGAGATCTGTTCACTGTGCAAAAATTACCTGTTTGTGTTGATCATACTGTAATGCTGTATCACTGTAGACCCTAGCACTGTAGATGCTGCATAGCTCGACTTTGTCTCCCTCCACCAGATGGGGCACTGCCCTTAAAAACAGAATGAGTTTATGTTTGCACCTTTTTAAGTTACTGAGTACACAATCTCCCATATGTTGGTGTTTTACTGTGAGGAGTTTAATTTTGCTTCATGAAATTTTAATGGTAACACTCCACATATTATACACATTTTTACTTGTTATTGTCACTGTCATTATTGACACGTTTTGTCATTTTTAATCTGATTTATATTTGTCATGAAGACAAAGCTTTGCCCAAATAATATATCAAGAGATTTATTCATTCATCATTCATGTTTTTTTTTTTTTTTTACACCATTCCTTTTTAACAGGACAGCTGATGGAATTAATGCTGGGTCTGTGCACGATTGAACAGCATCTGCACAGTCGCGCTGAACTTGGCAGTGAAGTCAAATAAATAAATCATCCACCCATTTTACTATGACATGAGATAAGTACCCACCCACAATCAGCAGCCACGAAACCAAAAATCTGCCTTGCAAAATCCAGAACATTTGTGAGTTTAAGTGCCTGTCTAAAACAATCAAGCCTCGGCTGCCTTTCAGCCTTTCAGCCTTTCAGCCTTATCACGCCGGAGCAGTTCCAGGTCAGATCCGCCTGATCGAGACTTAAAGCTTCTGTCAGTGGATGATCTTCACTTTTTTAAGTGTCTATGAGTTGTGGAGCCTGATAGCTGTCTGGATTTTTTCACACAAACAGGAGCTGCATGTTGTTCCTCTGTGAAAACTACAAAGCATCTTCAGAGGAGTGAGAGAAGGAAAAAAAAAAAAAGAAAAAGGAAAAGAAATAATGGGGACCAAAATGAACTTCAGCGTTTGGAAAGGCTTTCATTATCCTGAAAGTGCTTGTCACCCGTTTGAGGTCCATTATATGTCATAGGAGGTGGACACTTAATGCTCTGGTGCGAGGCTCATTCTGTACCTTGTACACTGAATACTGCAGTATTGTGTAGCTCTCTCTTTCTCTGTCTTTCAGTTGTGTACTATGTTGTATACAGTAGCTGGTGGGGAAAAAAACATCTGGCTTACTTTGCCTAGCTGCTGTCTGTGACTGCTGTATCACTTGGTTCTTCTCTTTAAATACATTGTTTGAGGAAAGTCTATCTTTTTAGCAGCACTTTATTATTCACAGTGATATTTGTCACTAAATCATATATTTTGAGGTTGTTTTCATTTTTTTTTTTTCTGTCACTGAAGAGAGACTGAAGTACTGCTGATGGATTACTTGATGTTTTTGAAATGGAAATGTGTGAAATTGTGTCATATGTTCATATCTATTACAGCGTTGTATAGAGCACATTTAGCTGTGTACACACACACACACACACACACACACACACACACACACACACACACACACAGGTCAGTTGTGAGGAAATATAGTAATAATCATTATCTAGTGAGGACAACTCCAACCCAGCAGTCAAAAAAACATTTTAATCATTCCATAATTGGTTGTTAATTATTGTACATAATAGATCTTTATCGTATATTTGTTGTCATTCAGTGGGTTGCCTCACCTGCCCTGGAAAGCACTGTAACATCTACGCTCTACACCTTTGTGGCTTTCACATATCTTCACCAGCAAACTCATGTAAACAGCACCAAAAGATGCACTTCCCCACACACTGATGTCTATTGCAAATATCCAAACTGTATTTTATGTACATACTGTAGATCCACATTTCTGCTTGGGCATTTCATTTTTAATGTGGCCTGTAGCCTATGAAATCTTTTCCTTATGGCACAGGTTGGTGGTCTATACACACGGGATGATGTAAATATGAAACACACTACAGCCTAGCCCTCTCCAAATTTATGAAATATTTAAGTTTTAGAAAGTTTTCTTTTGATAGATAAATTAATGATAAGTACTGTAGTGTTGTACATCTCTATGCATTTAGCTTGCTTTCTATACCCTTTTGATTTGATATCTGAAGATATGTTGTGGCCTCATAACTATAATAATTTTAATTCAGATTTCACATGTAAGGATTGTTTAAATAAGATACATTCAGTAGTGTTTTCATTTTTAGTGCACAGAGCATATTCTAATGTTTGTAATAAGAAAAAATCTGTGTGTATGGTGCTGGAATGTGAGCCTTTGCTGGGGAAATATACATTGTGATGGATGATGATCTGGATGTTTCTAAAGTCCTGTATAAGTGATTTAATGGTTGAATAAAATAAATCATACATACAGATCTGAGGTTTTTGGGTCATTCTGTTGCTTTTGTTGGAATTCAACCTGCACTAACTGATTTTATTTTGCCCACTTGAGGGCAGCAGAAACAAGCTGTAAACACAACATTTAGGTTACATCTGAGCAGAAATGGCAAATATGTTAAGGTGGTAACACACAATGGTTATGAATATGATTTTGGCCGTGATGACTGGTAGGACTGATGGGACCAGCCTGGACCGGGTCACCTAGTGCTGACAGCCGAAGGATAAAATCATATAGTGAGTGATATTCTCGATCTTATAGAACAGTATAGGTAACAAAGTCATCTTAACATCCATAGAAATCCCATTTATAGTTTTTATTAAGTCTCATGAACGTTTCTGAACCTTTCCAGAGTTTTACATTAGTGTGTATATGGCTGAATATTCACAGCTAGAGTGAGTGACGTCACAAAGAGTGGGGAGCTGTTTAACTGCTCTGTTTATCTGTTTCTGTTTAACTCATTCTCACAGCCACAAAGTTTCCAATAACAGTAAATGCTGCATGATCACAGTGGATCTTTGTGTCATTTGTGCGCTGGTAAAACAAGCTACTGCCAATGCCCCAGACAGACAAACAAGTGACATCCTAACTGATGACCTGCCTTGATGCTCTGTATGTCCATGTCAATGTGAGTACTCATGTTGTGCTAAATGGGTCATTTAATAGAAGAGCAGTCATATTATCCATTTCTATCCTGCATCCAAGGGAAGGGTTGGCATTGGCATGAAATGAATAAGAGAACTGGTAATGGGCCGAGTCTGGCACGTGTGGTGTACTTAATGCCTGATTGTGGGTTGTTGGACTATAGTCTCCAGGCCACCTGTCGGCCACACCTCAGCCGAATCTCTCAGCCCAAACCCGGCCGAGTCTTTTCCAGGATAGCATGTATAACAGCAGCATAGGAAAAGAAAACTAGGGAACAAACACCCGCAAAAACTTTTCATACCTGTGGCAATATCGGAAGTCAGGTGAACAGGAAACAGGGCGTGCAGGGAGGAACCTGAACAGTGAGCGTTACGTGCTTTTAACAGACTGCCCACCTACAGCGACTTGGCTGTGTTCGCGCTATGTTTGCTTTATAAAAGACACTAAAAACCATCATGGCCGCAATAAAATGAAACCTGGCTCTGTGTACAGCTCGTGGTCAGTAAGTGATATACTCAGTAAGTAAAATTCCCATGCTGTTATATCTTCTTTGCTTGAAGAAATCAACTACCAAGTACCGGAGGTAAGTCCCACAGTGATGGAGGTTTTGACTTTACTTTCTCAGCAAAGTGGTTAGAGAATGGGTTTGTATCTTGATGCTTCATGTGAAGAGTGCCATCTACTGGCCTGAATGTAAGCTTGGCAAGTACAAAAGTTTGTATATCACAAATTGAATGCAAGTATAAGGGAAAGCATGATTGTATTTTATATTCCAATATATATATTATATATATTATGTTTTTATGTTTTATTCATTAAATGTGCAGATATCAATCATGTTAGGCTCAATTTCTTTGTTTCAACTTAAGGGTCAAATCTGTAAGTCAGTGCAGTGTGGGCAGAGAACATAGCTTTACTCTTAAATGTCATCTTTGGTTGTTGCTCTTTAAAGGTGCAATGTAAGGATTGGCTAGAACTTTGGTTTAAAATGTGGGGAAAAAAATGAATTAACACCATCAACAGTGTGTGAAAGAGCCATCACGAGGGATCAACACAACACGTTTTCGCTTGTGAGGCCTGAATTGTCATCACCGAGGTTTATTAAGAACAACAGACATTTAAAGTATAACCCAGTATAATGAATCATTAATCCTATTGATGTGATGGTAATGCAGCACCAGGAGAAGAGTTAGGGTGAATCAGCTGAATTTGCTTTCAATTGTGGGTTGGGGACTTTTGATTGTACATTTTACTCCCTGTTTGTAAACAAAAGAAATAATGTAAGATCAGATCTGATCCAACTTGGATTTCATAATGTCATCATGGGACAAATAACGAGTCTGAGGGTGGACATGATGTGACCCGCTGTGCGTCACGAAAGCGGAAGTAGTCAAACGCCGTGGGTATTTACATTCAGCTACATTCAGTGCCTGCAGCTGACTGGTAAAACTCCTAAACCAGGCATGTCCAAAGTCCGGCCCGGGGGCCAATTACGGCCCGTGTTCAAATTTTCACCGGCCCGCAGCCTCTGTCATAAAATCAATAATATGCGGCCCGTCAGCACTGTTGACCACAGTATAAAATACACGCGTACAAAAAAAGCTATTTTACATTTCACCATAAGATGGCATTAGACCTGTGGCCGCACTCTCGCCGACGTGACCCTTGTGTGATCCTTTCAGCCATTTCAGCCCATTTCTGACATGGCGCCTGTAACTAAAAAAAAGAAAAGTTGACAGCGAGGGCCGCCGCTTCCAGGACAAGTGGAAATTGGAGTATTTTTTCGCTGAATTACGAAGCAGTCGGCACCAACAGCTCCCTCTTGTCAACTTCTACCGCCAGCTGGATGAAGGCAGGTTCCAAGAGATTTGAACATTTGCTAAGAAAATGCTGAGCTTGTTTGGCTCGACATACTTGTGCGAGAAGACATTCTCGGTTATGAACATTAACAAGAGCCGCGTGAGGACGAGACTAAGTGACTCTCACCTGCGTGACGTCTTGCGCATCAAAACCACTGGTTTTGAGCCAGACCTGGACTAGGCCTACATACTGCAGTCGAGATCTCAGTATCACCCTTCACATTAGTGCAGGTAAGATATGTGTTTAGTCCTCTGAGGTGAATAAATTCTAAAATCTCAGTGAATTCATTTTTTTGTGATGATCAAAACCACAGTTTTGAATATGCACGGACTACTGTTTTAAATTTAGAAGTTTACAGTGAGCATTTAATAGAGAATAATATGTAATGTTTCAAATGAACCTAGATATGTTTCATCTTCCCAAAAGTTTTTTTTCCAGACAGACTTTTTCTTCATTTTATGTGGTCTTCAAATATGAAAGGCAGAGTGATTTTGGCAAAAACTTGAAAATGATTAAAAAAATGAAGTATGCCATTTGCAATAAAAATTTCATAAAATAGTTCATTTGTATTTAATGTTAATGGTTCAAAGAATGTCAGGCTGAATGGTCGGCCCCCACACATTTTCACCTTACCAAATCTGGCCCTCTTTGCAAAAAGTTTGGACACCTCAGCCCTAAACGATGGACAAAATTATTTCCAACGAGTAACTCCACAACTTGCCAAAGACTCAATGGCTGATGTCAACAAAATCTCTGAAATGTTTTCATCAACATCAAGTTCTAAACTTGAGAGAGGTTACAAGTTCTTTGTCGAAAACTACTTATTCGACTATCAAGGCAAGTCCCCCGATGCTAGGCTAACGCTAGGCTAATGTTAACTGGTTAACTACCTGTGCTAACTGTTTAACAATCTCTGGATATGTTTAGTTTATTTTCATCATCATATACTTCCTCAGTCATTGCTAGTTTTAGTATTTCAAATTTTTCTTTTAGCAACAGAATTCTAATATTTTCCCCGTTGCCCGGACATATGCAGTGTTGGAGATAGTAGATGGAGAGGTGGCAATTCGAGCAAGATGCCACAGATCAATGACGAAGTGACAGCAGCCACATTACCATCAACAATTAAGTGCAACGTTCAAGTTCATTTAGGCTACTGTGGTTGCTGTGTGGTGCGGCTACGTTCAAGTTTACGGCGGATGCAGTCAGTTCTGTTGTTCCCGAGTTCCCCTGTAAGTACTCAAAGTTCAAATGAATTACGCCACAAATTTCCAATGTTCTTTACCTTATAGGTATGTTTGGTTCATACTCCTGCCATTACTCCTGACTAAACATTGGCTTTGGAAATGGAGTTTAACATCTGCCACCACACTGTGGCAGCCCACAGCTTTAAACAGGATCGGTCAGATGCAATTTAGGCAAGCTAGCCACCTCCCCCGATTAGCATTAGCATATAGCTTGCTGGCATTGTACATGGTTGAAAGAATTAAATGATTTCATCATAAAAACTGTAAAATATCAACATGTAAAAAAGAATAGACTGAATACTTTCTCAATGCACTGTATGTCTAACTGATCCGTCAACCAGGCCTATATCAATAATGTCTACGTCGGTAGAGAATGGCGTATGCTACAATGATAGGTTACTCATTCAAACTATTTATGATGAATAATAAATAAGATGCCATCGATATGCCTGGTTAATGTTTCGCGAGGTGGAGTTTAATATAATGTAATGTGATCGCGTTCTACAGATCCAGCATGTCAAAAATAAATGCACGTACTATTTGTTTGGTTAGCTGTTCATTTCTGTTATTGATTAGTCAGAATGGTTACTGAAGGTCAACTAAGGTTATTTTTTCTTTGTCAGAGTCAGTATCAGAGTAAGAAATTATTTTACTGTCGTTTCAAAAACATTGCACAAACCCCAACCACAGAACAGATGAGACAAATTTATATACACATATTTAATGTGACAGTCTGACCATGGCCGATCACTGTCCGATGGCACCTGAAACGGTGCAATCGATCCCTATCAGTATGCCATTCGTGTTCCACCATTTCAGGTTAGGGAGTGATCGGCATAGACCCTGGGTACTTTCTGAAGTGACTAGGCTATGTATGCAGCCTATGTGTTGATTTAATCTGATAGTTTTACTGTGCATGCCAACACTGGTGAGTCTACACAGGCAGGGTCCTATATCCGTCAGGAGGGGGCACTATAGGCTACTACACATTTGGTAACTTGTTCACATTCAGAGCGTGTTTTAGAGCCACCAAACTCAGAGCCCATGAACCGCTCCACGGGTGATGTGTGTGCTGCATTGTTCTTATTTTTATTATTTATTTTATTTTATTTCTATTATTATTCTTATCTTCTCCATGTCCCCTCCTGAGCCTCGTAGTTGCGAAGTGTATCATGAAGAATGTAAGTCTGGAAAGGTAATTATTGATTTATTAGAGTCCACACATTTACCAGTGAGACAAAAATATATATATATTTTTTTTCTCACTATCTGAGTGACCAGATGTGAGTCTCTGGCTTCAAAGACATCTTTGAAGATGGCACCTCCAGAACTGTAATCTGCTCCCTGAGTGACTGAATCTACCTTCTTTTTTTTTTTTAATCTCCTAAAAAGCAGTCACCTGAACCCCGTCTGTATCTCTACTCTGAGTCGCAAATAAAAGGACTCAAATTTCCCTCAACATTTTCCTTAACCTTTCCCTAACCTTTAACCTGTTATACAACAATTATGACACTGGATGACTGGTATAATGTGCCAGCTAGGCCTTAAATAGGTGAAATGTTACTTGTTAAGGTTTATTTAAGTACATCTGTCCAGAATATGGTCGGTGCATGACTTTCCTTGGCAGAGCGAGGTCAGCGAACAGAAAATGAGATCATGTCAACCCCCATGGATGACCTCAAGATGAATGAGATTAAGGTTATCATCGCTAAAGACACGCTTCGCCTCACTCGTGTCCTCTAGCTGTCTTTACAGGGCAAGAGACTCACCTCTCACTCATGTGCCTTTTCAAAGAGATCTATTAAATCTCAGCACAAGAACATCATAATTTTTCATTGACCCGATGCACTTTTCTCTCCGGAGCAGCAGCAGCCACACACCTGCAAACATCAGAGGGTAAAAATTATCCATCATCTGTGACCTTTCAGGTTTCACAACAGAGAGCAAACAACCAAAAACACATTTTGAAGTCCTGGCCTGTTCCTGTGAATTTTAAACAATTCTCAAGGTTGCCAAGAGCAGTATGCTGAATAATGAGATACAGGAGAGACCCAGGCAAATGCAAGCATTTGAATATGTTTGATCATGCACTGGCATATGAATGTTTGTAGCCCAGACAGACAGTGAGGCAGCCCGAACCTCCAGGGTGGAACAAAGCAGAGACGCCTTGAACACTGGGACCCTGGGCGCAGCTTCCATTTCTCCCTCCCTATTATTATACATACAAACCCCTCCCCCCGCTCCTCAATGGATAGAATCAACCAGTTCAAAGGCACGTTTCCTGTTAAATATAACTGTGACGTTGCTTCATGTCCTGCCATTATTGATTTCAAGCGAGGGGAAAGAATGAAGGGGAGGGATGAAAAATCCCTCAGAGGGGAAGAGATATGCTGTACACAATGTTAGCTGACCCCTATTAAAAAGCAAATTTCTGCAATTTCCACGGATTACCTCAGATTTGTTCATGTGTAATTGTTGTGACCACTGGAGCCTGTGTGTTTGATTGTCTTCTTTGTTCCCTAACCCTACACTTATGTGCTATAAAACATACCCTCACTGCTAACTGCTAAAAAAACCAAAAAACTATTATCAAGTTTGAAAATAATCCTCAGGCTTTGACACCACTGGGATGTGGATTATGTAACGGGACTGCAAATCAATATCAGGCAGCTGCAGCTGATATTTTATACATTCAGGTTGTGTTCCGTGTATAAGCCCACATGCAGAGACAAAACTCACAGCTGTGGATGAGACGGATAAGATTTAACTGATGATGAAAATGAGGCAGAGATTAAATCGATGCATGAATATTGATGAGGTGACATGTACGTGAGGAAGTATGGGTGTTGACTAAAAGTCGATCTTGGGTGAGTTTTACAGGGCAGTCAGATAAAAGATACAGCAAACACTCAGGGTGTGGGTGAAGTCTCCGTAGAGGAGCATCTCTCACTTCTCTTTGACGAGAAGAGACTGTATCCTTTATGAGAAGGTGTTGTTCTAAAGCGTACGGAAACTTGGCTGCGACCAAAATGGGATCATCGGCAAACCTAGAAAGTGAGCAAGAGCCACTCTGTCAATTTGGCCTTGAGCAGGATGTTTGACCCCCATTTCCTCTGGGAAAAACTCCTCAGCAGCCAACAGTGATAGAGCTGTGGCTTCACAGGAGAATGAACATCAAACAGGTTGATTCTGACAAGTGAATGTGGACCCAGCAAAAATTCCCTAGAGAAATAAAAGACAGGGTGAGAGACAGTTGAGAGAGAGAGAGAGAGAGAGAGAGAGAGAGAAAAGCAAAGAAGGCCAAAAGGAAGGAGGTGTGACAAGTCAAATTAAGTTTTGATGGTGAGAATGAATCCAACATAAGTATGACTGCGCAGCAGGCAGGATGGAAATATAACGTGATATTCATGCATCAAAATGTTCTTTCATCATCTTATTTTGTGAAGCAGCAGCTCTGGAGTCGGTTCCCAAACACGAATTGGGTTCTACACTAAAGACAAAATTCAATAAAAACATCCAGGAGATTGATATTTTAATGTTTTGTTCACCTGTGCTTTGATACAACAGTTGTCCAAATGAAATGAAACCTGCAAAAATCTTTGATGGTTCAATATTTTCTATTAAATTTCTAAAATATAATTTTCCCATTTCCAAGCAGGTGTCTCATACTTATCGCAGAAACAGGATAATACCTGTTCTTTTTCCAGGATGTCATGCTGTGGTACAAAATCTGCTGCAAAATGCTTTACCCTCTCTCTTGCTACAGGAGGTAATTTTCAGATTAAAAAAAGACTCCCACCTGTTTGAGAATGTAATGAAAATGTTTAGTCAGATTTTTGCAGCCAGGTAGGACAACAGGAAATCTTTCTAAACAATGATAAACCACTGTTTTGTCTTTAACTTCACTTAACTCATTCTGTTGTTCCGTATACTCCATATTACACATTTACTCCTCGCATTTTGTGAACTATATACTAATAGTATATTGTTTTAGCAGTCAATACACAAAGAAATCAACATCATCTTTCTGAAGCTGTTTCATTCATTTCTTTCCATCTGTGAGCAGCTTCTCCATTTCCTTTGTAAATTGCACTGTGGGAGAGTATCCATTAATAGCATGCTGTATTCAATATGCATGCTGTCTACTGTGAGAACACACTACATACCAAAAACCTACTGAGCATTACGATGTGTATTGATTTGGGACACTGTATGTCTTTGATTGTTTGTTGATTATTGTCTACTGTGTGTGTTTTTATTGCATTCTTAGATTTTGTGTCAACACTGCAAACTAATTTCGCTCTGGGATAATAAAGTTAATGAATTCATCAAATGATAAAATAAAATGTATTTTAATTAAATATGGTAATTGTTCTTTGTTTTGGAACTGAAATTAGTTAGTAACTAGCAAAATAAAGCAATTCCTCTCAAGTGATTTACTCCTGTACTCTTTAACTTTCTAAAATGTAACTTTTCTTGAACGTTTCAGTGGTCCGCCTTTCCAGCTAGGACATATGTGGCACAATGCCAGCAGTCTAAAACTGTAATACTTAGCAGATTAATGATAATTCTCTTACGTATATGCAGGTTCTGACCTGCTACACATTATGAAGAGGACTGACAAATTGCACTAATGATACACCTCTAAGCTGAGATGCTTTGCTGGCTTCTGCCTCATCTGTGAATGTGTGTGCACATTCCCTATCCTGAGCCTTTTATAAAGTCACTGCACCCTGTTCCCAGATGGTTTTACATTGGATTCTAAACTGTAATAGCAGCTCTCATTCTCCCAGCAGTCAGTGAAGGTGTACAGGAGAGACTAACATGACGAATTAATATATAGTATATACAGAACTCCCTCACCTGACCAAGTGACTGGATATCCAGTATTTACAAAATGCTTTAAGATTTATGCTACACGAGTTAAAAAAAGTAAAAAAAAAAGTAAATAAATTCTACATTATATAAACAATTACATACAGATACACTATTTTCTAATATGGTAATGACCAACAAGGTCCTGGAAATAAAACAGCCAAACAAGCAAGCATGTTAAATACTTGACTAAAAGGGAGTGAGCTATTTTGCCGCTACCTATTGGCCAACATCTTTTTTATTATATATCTTGAGGAATATAAATGATCAGATATCAGATATTGATTTACATATCTTACACACATTGATTCACAATGCATTGTGGGAACTGTTGGGTTTCTCTTTATAGTATTGTAAGGTCTTGACCTTAACTTGTAAAGTGCCTTGAGATAATGTATGTTATATTCAAATAAAACTCAATTCAATTCAATTAAAAAATTATTTACAACCTAAACCCTAAAAATACATAAAAATAAATTAAAGTAAAATTTGTGAAAATGTAAAATCGATAAAATATGATGATTGTTATATTTTTACAGACTGCTGTATCATTGGAATACGTGCATTTATTATTATAGATTTTGACAAAATTTTGTTTTTGTGTATCCTGAGCCAAAGCATGATGGGACAGAAGTGAAGCCAGCCAATTTGGTAGAATGTAAATATAAACTTAATGAAGACACTTTACATTACATTTGGTAAATTTGTTCATTCATAATCATTGATGCTTGAAAAAAAAATCATATGACACCGTTCCTCAGAAGTAAAAGAAAAGTAACGTGGTCGAGAATAACAAAGGAAGAATAAGTAAAACATCATCAGCATACAGAGAGATATGATACTTTGTGGCTTTGCATGTTACTGGTGTTATGATTGATGCTATAGATGGATAATCTTACTGGATGAGTGGTTGACACTGATGAGTCAAATAGATTAGACAATAGAGGGCAGCTCTTTCATGTGCCTCATGTTATTCTAGTGGGACTTCCTACTGTATTTGACTGGCTAACAAATGCCACAGCAGACGGAAAGAGGGGAGACACCCAGACTGATCACAAATGTAAACCCAATAAAAAGGTTTGCAATATGTTATGGTTGTGCATACAAACACAAAAACATATGGTGCTAAATAAAGGACATAATGACAGATGTACAGTCGGTATCTGGAGTCAGGAGCTGAACCATCCTGTTGTTATTGTTATTGTTGCTCCTGTGGTGTGTTCATTAGCCTGGTGCCCCTGGCGACTGTTCCGTTTTTGAGTCTTCTCTCCGCCTCCCTGCTCTCCCCTGCCACAGGCGCTGTCTTCTCTGTGGCACTGGGGGATTTTTACACTGATAAGTGTATGGGTGGATGATGATGATGCCAGGTCGGGGTGGTGAGGCCACAGAATTCATAGAAAATGCTCAGTGTTGATAATTGAGGTGAGGGCAGGGTAAAGTAAAAAGGGTAGGCTATGTTTTGTTTTGTTTTTGGATGTTGACAGAAACATTTGACTGGAATGGAAAAAGGATCAAATAATAACAGCAATGATGACAGCAATTTGTATTCAGTCCAGCTCGACTGGGTTCCCAAAGGGATAACAGGTTGAAATGTGTTTTACATTAAAAAATTAAAGCAGTGCATTCTCACTGTGGTGTATAATTTTTCAGTATCAAAAAACAGTAATTCAGCTCACACCTATTTGCAGTGAATATCATTGTAAGGCAAAGTGCTGTTTATTATGCACAACGAGCGAGAGTGTGTGTGCCTCTGATTATTCTTGTTTAATCTTCAAGTTTCCTTGGCTGAAGTCAGCATTTTATACCCCCACGAGAGAGTAGATTATGACGAAGAAACCTACTCCCCATTTAGAAAATGCAGCAAGTGACATTTTTGGAATAAATTTTGATTACTGTTTAAATAATTTAGAGAGAAAACATCATTAGTTATATCAGTATGATGTATTCATACTGGTTTGGCATACTGAGAAGATGAAATAGTCTGTTTTAAGGATACAAAATGAGTTCACAGAGACAGCCACATCACTACAACAAAGGCAGGTGTGGCAAGAAATGATAGCAGTCAGATGGTACGGTTGTAAACTGGACATTGGTTTAGCCAGATTATGTCAACCACTCAGATTATGTCAAGTTGCATGTCAACAGAAAATTTGTATATCCTAAATGTCTAAATGTGTGCACACAAATATTGCATTAAGTACAAGGTTTAACCAGAAAGTTAAAGGAGTCCACTATTATTAGTATGTTGGCCAGCACTATGAAAATAAGACCCAAGTTCTCAGGAACTGAGAATTGTCATTTAATTAAAAAAAAAACTAAGATAAATTAATAAATAAAGCATGGAACATGACTTTATATCAAACAGACAGCTCTGGGTGAAAATGCCAACGATAGTTAATGTCCTGCCATTTTATAATTGTAAAATTTTCATTTTAGCAAGCTGTGCACGGTCAGTTCACACACACACACACAGTGCTGAACTTCATCAGCCCTGAGAACAGCGAAGGCAAGGCACTGTTTGTTTTAGCAGCAGTCAAGGAAGGGTGAAGGGCAGGATTGAGGGCACTGAAAGCATTCAGCTGAGTTTGTATCTTCATGAGCAGTGCGAATTTATCAACTGCAAAATCCCCCTCCTGATACCAGTTGCAATCTCTGTGTGTAATCAAGACTTGGTTATGCAAATCCTCAATCCCTCAGGGTCACACAGCCCATGCTCCAGTGGCTTTAGTCAAGATGGAGCTACTCTTTGGATTTGGATTTCTCTGTTTGTCTTGACAATAATCTACAGATGCCAGACTGCTGTTACCACAAGCCAACAACAAAATTGACTGAAAATGAAAGGTACTCAGTTGAAAGTACATGAGAGTTAGAGGAAATCCCAGTGGCCTTGTATGTGAAATTTCCCTAGAGACAGAGAAGAGAACTAAAAAAATGGAAGGAAAGGATGAAATGCTTTTTTCTAGTAGACACAGTCAACTAATCACTTGTCTTAATTGCAGATAGAAATCTTATTCTAACACATTTAAAGGAAGTTATAGGCAACTTAGCAAAAAAGACTGCTAACAGGGGGAAACAGCTCGCCTGGCAACTCTAAAACTGTTATATCTCATTTGTTGGAAGGAGGATCTTTCTTTCTTAATCTTAGCTAGCTGTTTCCATTGTTCATGCTAAGCTAAGCTAACCATTTTCTGGATGTAACTTCAATTCTAACAGATATGAGAGTGGTATTGAATTTGTTATCTTTAGACAGGCTGTTTCCCTTTGTTTCCAGTCATTAATGCTAAGCTAAGATACCTA
This sequence comes from Seriola aureovittata, assembly GCF_021018895.1. Lineage (NCBI taxonomy): Eukaryota > Metazoa > Chordata > Actinopteri > Carangiformes > Carangidae > Seriola > Seriola aureovittata. The sequence goes on along the minus strand of NC_079365.1, from coordinate 24,158,893 downwards.
GCTGCTGGCTGTAGCTTCATTGTACAGATATGAAAGTGGTATCAATCTTCTCATCTAACTCTTTACCAGAAAGCAATCAAAAGGGTTATTTTTAAGTTTTCTCTGCCGGCGAATGTGGTTTCGGAACGAGCGGGTGATGGTGATTGTCTCTTGGCAAGAGCTTCCGCCGTTGTGTTTACAAGACGCCCTCTGATCAGCACTATGTCTTCAGGGCAGATGGGAGGCTACAGTGAGTCACTATTGGAAAGTGATGAGACTCGCTGGTTATCATGCTAACTTCAGTAGAAGAAAAGACGTGATACAGACCCAAAATGTTGAAATATTGCTTTAAGCGTCAAAGCTAAGAAACTGTAAATCCCCAAATCCTAATTTGATATGTATAAAAAAAATAAAAACAAAAACAATACACTGACATTCCTGTCTTCCCTTTACAGCTCAGTGTACCTTACTGACCCCCACTGAAAAAAGAGAGACGGAGACAGAGGGAGAGTATGACATGGCCCGAAAACATGCTGCTATTCATTTTCTATCTTGAGCAATTATTTCTGACATTGCACGTCAACTGTGACAAACTGTGACAGCTTGAGACATTCAGGACTGACAGTGTAAGCAACATGACAACGAGTGAACCTTGAGATGAAGAGAGAGGGAGAGACAGAGAGAGGGTAAAAAAGCAAAGTGTCATGAGCACACAGCCACACGGCAGCAGGGCATTAGTGTTCAAGGAGGTGAAGTGGACATAAAAGGGTGAGGAGGATGCTGTTGTTGGCGGAGGGAACCTCAGTTGTATGAACATGATGTGTTCAAGTAAAAGCTGTGTGGAGGAAATTATGATGCATTGAAACACAGCAGGAGGTGCAGCCCACCCGCAGCGCTTTGTACTTTCATTTTAAGTCATGCGCTGGAGAGAAAAACATGAAGAAAACCTGTTATAATAAGGCTAAATCTAGTGTTAGACAACGTACTGAGCCAGGCGTACGTGTGTTCCTCATTCTCCCTTCATTGCTGTTTGAAATTACATTTCTGTCTCTATTGTTCAACAAGTTCTTCAAATTAAATGACAAAATATATCATTTGTAACTGGCCTTAAGAGCAACACATAGAAGTGTTTTCTGCTCTATCAGCAGAAAAGCATAATTTGTCTGTGCCTTACCATAGTATGGTTAAGTTTGGTTAGGCACAAAAATGACTTGGTTAGGTTCAAGGTTTGGGTTAGAATAAATACTTTCTTATGGTTTGGAGACCTTCGTCATCATCGTTACAATAACAAATCAGTTTAATGTAATAGAATGATCATGATCAGGCTTAATATCGTATTTATTATTCTATTATTTTACTTTGCGGTTAAATTGGGTTTTTGACGACAGTTTTTGGAAGGACTGTCTCATTTTTTTTCATCTTTTATAAAACACATTGTACTGCATCTTTTGCATGAAATGTGCTTTTATTATTCTGATTAGATATCTTAATGGGAACAAAAATTCAGTGAAGTTAATGAGACTTAATAAAGGCAACCATTTACTGCAACAAGTTACTGTGTTAGTGCACTTATCAAAAAATCATACTAGTTCTATTAGTGAGGCGTATGTGAAACATTTTAATACAACAAAAGCAAACTAAATGGATTTGAATTAATAACATTACATTTTGTTCACAAATGTATCCAAATGCATTTAAATCTCTCTGTCTGTCCGTCTGAACATTCAGCATGACAAACTTTAGCCTGTGGTGAGTCTTATTAATAAGATAGACTTCCCTTCTTGTGACTCTGGTGAATACTAATGAAGAACAACTAATTCTCATTAGCCAACCTGATACTGTGCTGGTGGACATGTACAGGGCTTTGCGTCTGCGAGGTGAAAAGCAAATTTGACATTTTGAAGAAGGCTGATGGGAAGGAACAAGTACAAGTGTTCCCTCAGGCGGATCCATTTTCTCTAAGGTATCTGAGGTCAGACAAATTTAGAGCCTCCTATTCGTACAAAGGATAGCTCTGCCACTGTTTAACACCACCACTCTGCTAAGTTGTGTGGGTGCACGTGTGTGTGTGTGTATGTGTGTGTGTGTGTGTGTGTGTGTGTGTGTGTGTGTGTGTGTGTGTCTGTGTGTGTGTGTGCGTGTATGTGTGTATGTGTGTGTGTGTGTTTGTGTGTGTGTGTGTGGTGTGTGCATGCATGCATGTTGCTTCCATAGATTCGTGCAAGTGATAGATGTGTACAGTATACTACAAGAAATATTGATTTCAGTGTGTTTTTCTGTCTAATTTTCCTTTAATGTAAAATTAACTCACACATCTATGCCATAAAAAAAGCAAGGCAAATATAATCTCTGTATGATTCTTTGTGCTAAAGTTTCAGTATAAATTCAATCCAATTTCAGCACCACATATTTTGTAGCATCTTGATGGCTATCTAGTAGCTGTCTCCATATAAATCGCTTCAAAAACCAACAAAGAACACCCCATTTAAGATTTAGTGAAGGGTAGAGGCAGAGCTCTTTCATTCATACTGTTATGGAGCTCAGTCCGTGCAATGCAGAGAGGAAAAGAGGCAGGCAGGGTGGGGGAACATGAATTATTCAGCAGCTCTGCCACAGTGAGCCCTGGATTCCCATCCTCCTCCCCACCAGCCTTGATCCCAAAGGACCCTAAGTGGGCTTATAGTACAGCTCGATCAGCACTACATACACACTGATGTATGCACTCCACAGCAGGGAAGATCATATGGGAACTTCCGATCCTGAGGTGACTGAGGGGATATCGGCAGAAACCCACAACTGAAAATGCTAAAGCTGGAAATGCCATTTCCTGTCACAGTGACAAACTGAGTAAAGCTGCCCCTGCCCAAGTTCAACCCTTGAACTTGTGTGCTGTATATTTAACATGCACCACACTAATGGGAGGCGCAGTATTTGGCACACCAGGAAGTTTAGGAAATGTATTGTGCTGGTTCCCTCAGTGTAAACTGTTATGGATGAGAGCAGTAGCTAAAAATGCTAATGTGCAAAATGAAATGCGAGCTAAGCAAACTTACTGAAACCCAAAAATGTTCAGTCACATGTCAAACAGATAAACGGACAGAAACCATCATTCATTTGACCCAATAAACACAAATTAGATGTGAAATAATTATTAACCTTTGCCTTTATCCTTTCTGGGTATTTGGGATTTTAAGTGCACAGAATGAGCTACAATTAAATGTGGTGATGAATTTCTATATACTGCTATAATTTCTATATAACTGACAACATTACAAACCCACAAAGCCTCTCTCTCACACACTTACAGACACACACACTTGCAAACATACATTTCTACCTTATCAGCAGTGGACTGTCGGACTAAGTTGAACATGTGTGCGCTACTATTTAGTCACTCTGAAATAATAATAATAATGATAATGATAGTATAACTAAAAACTGGTTTTGTAATTTTCTATTAAAAAAATGTCAAGAGAGGACTGATGTCTACCTACCAAAGAGAGGACCTCCTTAACCTGCAGTGGAACAGTCTGTGATGAACACAGACTGGGACATGAAAACATCTTTCTTTGGCAAATACCCTGAAAATACTTATGTAGTGTTTCATCCATTATCACTACAGTGGCCAAAAGGCACAACGATCTGGGTAAATCATTCAAGTGTGTAATTGATCACTATATATGGTGTATGCAGTTTATATTACCAGCTGTAGTCGTGGCTACTTTAGTACTTTTTGGGTTTTTTTGTATAGTTAAAAAATTTTTCAACATTTTTAAAAAGATTGTCACAACTTTATATTTCAGTAAAACCTCAGCTGCTTGTGGTTTTCCATCCCATATCCCAGTGCTTCTGTCTATCTGGAGCGTCAGTTTGGGTAATGGACTTCATGATTCACTCATTCACCTCGTCAGAATCAAACTCACATCCCCAGAAATTTCAAGCTTCTCTCACACATCAAGTAACTTGTCTCCTGACTTCCAGAGAGAGACATAACAATTATTATTATTCCCCTAACCTTAACCATCAGAAATCAATGCTTAACCCCAGCCCTGGCCTCATCAAGCGGCCCTTTTTGGGTCAATGACCATTGTATTGTCTAACGGTCCTTTGCCAAAACTTTGCACCATGGAAGGGAATTAAAGAAATCAAAGGACAGCCATGCAAAGATAGTGGGGAGATAAGAACAAAGTGATCTGTCAGGGTGTTGGTGAAGCATGAATGAAGCAGCTGATGCCAGCAAATGAAAGCGCGCCCTCAGTGCTCCACCTGAGCACTGAACTCAATGCACAATGATTGTGTGGTGGAACATTACGATGGTGTATCAACTGTGGGTGAAGAGCCGTTCTTTGCTCCGTTAAATGCCAGTGACATCTAACTTCAATATTTCACCAAATAAATGGTTCTTCAATTGCATTTTTCATGCAGGCAAGAATAAATGGGTTTCCATCCACCTATTTTTATGTGCATTTTCAATTTGCACATACAAAAAAAACCTGAGTGGAAACATTGTAAAAGTTCCAAAAAGATTGAAAACAGTTTTTCTGCTTGGCAGAGGTGGAAAAGTCGGAGTATCATTAAAAGAAAAACGTAACAAAGTGCAGTTATTTGTGACTCAAGCTTCCACTGAGGAGCCTAAACATAGCGACAGACGAAAACATAAAATCTGTGTGGGACAATAAGGACACTCTCACAACCCTTAAATTAATACATGAAAAAACATAAATACCATAAATACCATATTTCCATGGTAATGATTCTCGCTTGACAAGAGCTTCAGCCATCGTTATCTTTATAAAGCACTTCGACTTTAAGACTGATTGGAGGCTACAGTGAGTCGCTATCGGAAAGTGACAAATGGGTTGGGGCTAACTGCTTAGCGCGCTAACTTCAGTGGAAGAAAAGATGTGATACAGACAAGAGATAACATTGACGTTGCTTTTCACCGAGACAGCTCTTGGAGAGTAAAGGAGTGAAGATTGATGGTGAACTCGTAACGTAGACAGGCATTTAAACAGCTGTTAATGCTAACATTAGCCATGTAGCAATAGCAAAACTTACAAATCGCTCCTTTAGCAGTCAAAAACTAATCTGCTTCATCAGGACTGTGTGGATGTGGTTTGATCAGATTTTGACAACATACAGTTAATACCTCAGAGCTGCCGGCAGATTTTGAATCAAATGTCATTTCTTCAACGTTTCTTCAACGGTGGCTTGCCAACTTCAATCCAGTGACAAGAGCACAGATAAACCAGCGCAGACAGAAATCTCTCATGTGAAATAACCAAAACTGTTAAAAACTCTGACAGAAATTGGTGTGTTCATATAAGAACCCATCACTCATGGAAATAAATGTGCATATTAGACACAAATGCCTGGAGGAATATGGGCATGAAAGAGCAGGAGGTTTACAGTCTGTTATTTCTGACATGATGAAGTCAGAGGCACAAACCCAGAAATAACATATCCATGCCCTGACACCACTCCTGAACTGCAGGTTCTCACCATCTCCAATCAGCTGTGAAAATAAGCAGCGTCTTGCCTTACCCGTGTCATCTCTTCAGATCAATACATCCTGTGGTATGTGTGTGATGGATGATCCCTACAATTAATCCAGTTTGATAGATGAACCTATTGACTCGTCACACGTATTCTGTGAGGCCAGCAGTTAGAGGAGCAGTGGGGACAGATGCGCTGCAGCAGCCTGAAGGTAGCTTGGGAAATAAACTGCCAATTAACAAAAACCACGTAAACAGTTAATATAAAGTATTTTGTTTTTCTCTTAGTGAAAAGCCTTGATTACGAACTGCAGTTGACTTATGGGCTCATCAGAGGGTAGTTAGAATTGTTTCTCTTGTTCCCTCCAACAATGCACATGCACACCTTTCCCAGCCTCTCACACATGTGCTAATACACACACACACACACACACACACGCACACCCTCTCCCTCCTCCCACCTGTTCTTCACAGATCTGGTTTTCAATCATGGGGGTGGGGGGTTGCTCAGGATTGCGGAAGATCGTTTCTCAAACGCAACCAACAGTAATGCTCTGGCTTATTACACCAGCAGTGGGATTAAACTGGGTTATATCGATCCCAGGCTCACTGGAGCTTGTGGCTTGGACCAGAAGACACAAATCACCCAGCCATATCACCCTCAGAGAAAAGGATAAGGATCCTTCTGTAGCGCTGCTGACAAGTGGAGATAACACGTCTTAGAAAAAGCTCAGTAATCTGCTGAAATCATCAAGCGGGAGACTATACAGATGTTTTGTAACTGTGCTCCCTTTGGATGAACATATCTTCCAGGAAGATTTCACCTGAGAATCCTGAACCTATTAGGACCCTTGCTGCTCAGAGGATGTAGTGGTGCAGATAACCTTCCCCTTTTTCCTTTTGGGCTGCAGATAAAGACTTGTGTGTTTTGCCAGGAGCATGTTATTGATGGGCGCAGTTTTGTTTTTGAATGCACAATTAAAATTCCTCCAGAGAACAGAGAAAGTCGTCAAGCCTTAAAAACAGTGGACTGTGCAAGGCATTGATGCACTAAGGGGATATTTTGAATGTACAACCTGTGACATACTACAGTCCAACAGTCATGGAAAAGGTCCACAATCATCCCCATCCCCAAGAAGAGCAGCCCCAAGATCCCACATGTTAACTCCAGCCTGCTTCTGGCCTCCTCTTCATCTCTTGCCAGTGACTGTAGCCCCACACATACAGGTCTGCCACAATCCCCCACCCCCACTGCCCTTTTATGTCATTTTCAGGCACTTGACTGCTGGATTGATCAGCTAAATCTTTCAGCTCTGATAGAAATGACAAATTGTGGAGCCTCCAGGAAGTGACTGTGCCCCCACCCCAGGAAAAAAAACCACAAATTGTCCTTTTTACACTTATACACTGCAGTTTAAACAGACGAGATATAACGGGTCAATTAGAGCTTTACACGAGCTGGTTGGATGATTTTTTTGGCGAGCTGTGTTTCCTGTTTATTCTATGCTAAGCTATTCATCACCATGCTGTAGTTTTATATTTAATGGACAAACATGAGAGTGGTATCAATCTTCTCATCGAAGTCTCTGCAAAAAGGTGAATGTGAATTTCTCAAAATGTCAAACTGTTCCTCTAGGAGAATTTTAATATCTATGGGCTTTCAAAACCCTTTCTCTGAACATACAAGGGGCAGGAAAACATGGAAAAAACTGGATAGTGGGAACAATGAGAAGGCTATTTCTCCTGTGTCTGACAGAAACCTCACACCTGACCTCACCGAGGCTGCAGTCAGTTCAGATTTTATAGATGTTCCACACTACAGTAGCTTAATCAGTTCATTTTAGTGACCTAATTCAGAGCTGCCTTGTTCATGAGCTCTATCTAATGGGGACAAATCCTCTGATCCAGGTAAATCAGAGATGCAAGTGGGCGTCATGATTCTCCATAAGTCCGATCCAGGCTCTCCAGTTTACCAGAGAACATTATGTCCCACTCGTTACTGGTAGCGTCTGTATAAATAGCCTCTCAACATGAGTCAGGATGCACTTGCATTACAGATTGAGAGACAGCGTGACCCAGCAGGATGGTTAACGTTGATATGCTGGTTGTGTTCGCTGGCTTTTCAGTAGTTGTGCAGAGCAGCATGACGGCCTGTCTGCGTGTGCTCTCATTGGTTTCTGTCCTGCCACTTTAGAGACATTATTTTTGAAATGACATGTTTGACGATGGATGTTTTATTGGCAAGTAGAATAAGAACATACTTTAATGTGAAAACATCCCTTTAAGTTCACAAATCAAAGGCAATTACTCATTCTTCCTATTATTCATGTCAGCATGTGTAGTGCCACAGACATCATCTTCACATGAGTCACGATTTATTCACATATAGGAGTGGGAGACTGCATAATGCTGGGGGAGGACTGATGACAAAATTTGATGTGCTCTGGGTTTTCAACAAGCATTGGCTGACACAGGAACATTGGGCCTCATTCACCAACCATTCTTAAGAAGAAATTTCTTCTTAAAACCCACTTACGCACTTTTTTATGAAGAATCCGACATTCACCAATGTTTTCTTATTTGGGATTTGTTCTTAGGTAAGAACAGAATCTAAGCAGAGTAATACTCTTACACACATTTGAGTGCTGACATGTTTGAGCAAAATAACTGCTTATTGCATTTTATTCTGTTCTACAGTTATATAATTATGTAATAATTATAAAAATATATATAAAACTATTATTTTAATTACAATAATATATTTGTCGTTTTTAATATTTAAAAAAAAAACTTTTGTTATTTTATAAAGCATTATAGTCCTTTAAAATAAATGAACACTACATTAACACTTAACCGCTTGTTTGCAGCTCACCTCCTGCAGCAGTGCTTCCATTTCAGAATTACTAAAGTTCCTTTTGTGTTTTGATTCTGGTGCTCCGTCTTTAGATTTTCGTTTTGGCATTTTCTCAACTTTCCCTTACGGCATCTCTTTGTGACTTCTGTCTCTGTCTGCACACGACCCTTCAGTCTCATTCAGTCGCCCTTTTAAGATCGTTTTCGGGTGTTTCCCTGTGCTAATTAGGGCCAACTGGCACCCACTTTCAATTTAGGAGGAGATTGGCATTCATCAATCTAAGAACACAGGTGCGGTTTAATAACACGTTCATGAATCTGACGTAGAGTTTTTTTTAAAGACTTTCTTAAGAAAGAATTTAAGAAAATACTTAAGAAGATATTGGTGAATGAGGCCCATCGTCTTTCTGCAAGTGCTTTCATTACTTTATCTGCTGTTTAGAAAAGAGGAAGTACACATTGTGCCTGACAAACAGCAGCATGTTTATATTGTCACTGTTAACACGTCAGTATGCTGATGTTAGTGCCGCAGTCTCACAGAGCCACTAGCTTTGGACTCTTAGTCTTGCTTATCATTGTGAACAGAATATCATTGGGGTTTGGACTCTTCATTGAATGAAACATGACATCTCACTTGGGACTTGAATAACTGTGAAATGCAGTCCAATTTTTTACATTTTGGGTTTTGTAAAGATTAAATCAGATATAAGATGTTAATTATTTAGCATTAGAGGTGCTGGAAGCAAGATCTTGTCACCTTTAGACAAAGGCTGCACAATTAATCGATACATAATCAAAATCGCAATATGGCCAAGTGCAATATCCAAATTACAGGAGCTGTAATGTTTTTGATAAAGGTAAAATGTGTCACAACATTGTTGTGCATTGTGAGAGCCATTAGGATTGTGCTGCTCAAGAGACATCCTGGCCTACAAATCATATTCTCCAGACGTTTGGTACAGACCCTAACAAAAATCACATCATCATCATAATCATCATCATCATCATCATCATTTGAATTTTTTTTTTTGTAAAATTGAAATCATGACTGATATCGCAATTGCAATATCTGCCAAAAATAATCGCAATATGATTATTTTTTTTGCATATTGTGCAGCCCTACTTTAGACAGAGCCAGGCTAGCTGTTTCCCCATTTCTTGTCCTTATGCTAAGGAAAACCAAGACATACTAAACTAAGCTAAGCTAAGATTATATAAACTAATCCTCTCATCTTACTCTCAGCAAGAAAGTGAATGAGTGTATTTCCCAAAATGTCAAACTATTTCTTTAACATACGGAAGAACAATATGAAATATAATACACACAATTGCCACAAGAAATTCAGTACTCGAAGCAAAGTTAACTGACTGAGTTCATACATATTAAATGTGTTAGAGGGAGAAGGAATTTAAAAGCCCAGAAGCCTTGTAAAAGTTATGTTTTCTAGATCAGATTGCAAACCTGCGTGAAAAACAGCCTGTTCTACATGACAGTAAAGCAAAAAAAGAAACCATCCTTTCATTAGCCCTATCTCTAAAGAGGAACGACAGTGCAGCTCATTACAGGCACATGATGTTGACATTTCCCTGCAAAATTTCTGTGCAGTGTGGAGCCAAGGTCTGAATAATGAATACAGATCTATTAGGCAGCCTTGATGCCCTTCTCCCGACAGGCAGACTGTGTCCTCGCCCGGCCCGCTGGAAAGCAGGCCTGCAGATTGTTCACTGATTTCAGTGCTCGACTCTGACTACAGTCTTCACATCCACACGGAAAACAGCACTGTTGTGAACAACAAATCACTCCTCTTTCACATAAGAATAGGAAATTATACTCTACTATATTGTGATTATAATACTGGGCATTTGAACTGTGTCAACAGTGACAAGTAACCCTCATTATAATTATATGACAAGAAAACCATAATGATAATGGTCTTTTACCATTAAATAGAGATTGTCAGTAACTTGAGGTAAAAAAACCCCACAAGATTAAGTCTAATAATCCATCGAAAAATTCCTAAAGGGCAAAGTTATGTCATAACATCAGCTTTAAATCATCAGTTTAAGTTGTGAGTGCAATTAAACTCTGTACTAACTGCATCATTATTGTGACAGAGTGTCTATCACCTCAGGCAACTTTCACCCAAATGACATTCATCCATAACCACAGCCTGTGCTCTGAATGTTGCACTGTGATTTCTGAAATTGAATTTTCCCAGGCCACAGATATCTAATAACCTTGCAGCTAATGACAATTGAGTTAGAAGAGATGACTGACTGAATTGCTTTGTATAGGCTTTAGGTGTTTCAAAATTCAATATCCATTTAGTGAATATTTGGGACTTAGAGTATATGAACACGATTTAAGACTTTCCTTTCTCAGGAGGGAAAAAGGGAAGCAAGTCTCCACCTCTCTGACCTAGACTTAACAAAAGCTGAAAAATATAAACTTCACACGTAGTATCAGTGCACTCATACTGAATTACATTATTTTGTGTTCATGTTATTATGTCCATCCCTTATAAGTTATAAGGAATACAATATAAGGTTTATGTGATAAAAGCAGCAAATAACTGAACAATAAGAACAGGGACGGGAATTTATTGCTAAGCTTTCCTGAAAACTATGGACTACGCTGCACTAGTCAATATCTATGTTAAAGATTCTCCTTTAAAGGACCATATGCACTATCACAGTTACTGAATTTACAAGTACTTTAATTCTTGCAGACAGTAGAGCTTTTTAAAACATTTGCTTACATGGTTTAATTAGATGATTGTTGACTATGTTATTATGATATTGTTGTTATTTTGCTTCTAAATTGTGTTGTCCCTTCCTGTTGACAAAAAAATTCACTTGAAAAGCTCATGTGAACAGTTTGTAGTCTTATTTTGTCATAATGGGGTTACGGACAGTTTCTACATCCCCCTTTATGTTGCTCCAAGTAATTAGGTAAATCATACCCACGTAGAATATGAAAACGACGCTGCAAAGAACAATGTAAATGTTGTTTTGCAGCACCTACCAGAATCCATAAAACAAGTGGTGAAGTTTTCATCTTATTTCAGACAAAGATGTGTGAGAGAAGAACAATATATTTTGGGCATCAGACAGGCCTTTAGTAGTGTCACAAGTTTACAGTCCAGATAAGGGCGATGCTACATTAACCTCAGGTGTGTATGGACACCACTGTATAAATTTATATGTGACAGCCAGTTCAGCCAACCTGAAACGCTGCATCAGTGCAGCAGAAACACAGAGGGAGAAAATTCCTGAGACGTGATAGAGCTGAAATCTCATGTGACACAGTGTCCTCAAACACAACATCAGGCATTTTTGTGATTTTAGGCTGATCCATCTTTGCTGATACATAGATGTCCAATAATTTAAAAGTAATTAGGGCCACAACCAATATTTATTTTCATGAATGTGCCATTTATTTATCTTGATTAACCGATGAAATGCCTTCACCTATGACACCAAATACTCATGTTTACGTATTTTGAACCATCAAACATTTGGCATTTTTGCTTAAAAATGATTAAAATGATTATTCTATTATCAAAACAATCGTGTGTGTCTCATTTGAAAAGGACTTATCCGTGTGCTAGAGCTGGACAGACTGTCCCACCTGATGCTGCTTTTTTGTACAGTTTTTCATTACTGGAGTGCAGCGCTGGCGTGAGCGATGACTTAAATCAGCTTCATACAGCCCAGTAAAACAGTAAAACAGATGGTTTGGGAGGAGTTCGGGTTATTAGGTCAGTGTGGGAGGACAGGGAAATATATGCACTGAATGCAGCTTTTCTTGCTTTCAGTACAGAGCACAGTGAAGTCTGCACTGTCCTTGCTTTGTTATTCCAGTGCAGGTGAACGAATATAATGCCTACAGGTGCTCAGATACTCCTTGAAGACGAGGCAGACACGGCTGAGATGACTCACTGCTGAAAGATAAATTTTGATTTGTGGATGTGTATTGTTTTCCCTTGAATGAAGATCGTCTGTGTATCTTAAAACAAGAATTGTTGGAGCTGGGTTTGATGCCAACAAGAAAATGAAGACAGAAAAAAGAACAGGACAAAGGCAGAGACGAGTGAAGAGATATGAACAGCAGGTGGCGAAGAATGACAGACTGAATAGAAGATATAAAAAGGAAAAAAAATATGAGGTATCTTGTCTGGGATCCTACACATCCACACGGACACACGTTCTCATAGTAATTATGTCTGTTGACGTCCCTATGGTCCAGAGGTTTCTGCAGCCATTTTTAGTCAGGCCCTCTTGTCTCCTTCACACAGAGAAGGAAGTGCACGGGATGCAGCCTAAAGCATCTTTTCACTGAACAGCAAGGAGATCTCCCAAAAATTGGTTTGGGACTGTACAAAGAAGACCCCCAGGCCTCATCTAGCAGCAGAGGTGGGACCACAAATAGTGAGCTTTGGGGGCTGAGGTAATACGCTCTTCATTAAAATGCATCAAAATAATGCTGTTACACAAGAGATGCTCAACTGCTGCAGGCTGTTTAGCATGTATTATAGAGGAGACAGTCAACAGAGGATTTCCCTCTCATCTTTTTTTTTTTTTTGGCTTTTAATTCATCTTCAAAAAAACAGATAGGAGCGACTGGTTTCACTGTAGCAGTGACTGTTAAAGATGAAGGTTTAAGGTTTTGCTTTTTGGAGAAACAAAGCAAAGATTTTGTCTGTGGCACCACATGTACAAGTGATGCAGAAGTGTAAATGTCTGCCACAAGAAACAAGAGCTAAAAAAATACATACTCTTCTCTCATTTAATGTTTCAACCAATGAACAGCATGCTTACTTTGCAATAGTTTTAGCGTTTTTGTGCGTCAGTAGACCTGGATATTCATTGTCCCAAGAGGACGTTTACTATTATTTTTGGTGATCTACTGGCTTTTGGTCTAGAGAAACCAACAGGCCAAATCTTTCACTTTCAGAAAAAAAAAATTGCTGTGAAATTGATTAAACACATCCCAGATAGCAAAATAAATCTGGTTCCAGACTTGGCCACATGCTTGTTTTCTTCTGGTCCAGTGTATGTCTGGTTCCATGACTCAAAACTGGCCCATATACAGCATGATTGTAAGATGCTGCCTCCACATCTGGACATCTAGTGAACATAAAAAATCTTCCAGCTGTCAGTCAATACTGGAGGATAATAACTGGACTCTAGCCTAGATGGGAATGTGGATAGAAGTGGAAGTATATGGGCCAGACTTGGGCCAAGGAACCAGATATATGTTGGGCCGGAAGTTTCATTTTGCTATCTGTGATCCTCAGGCTCCTCAGAGGATGGATCATTTCCATTTTAGGAACCTCTCGAGTCTTCCTCTTGTACCACCCTGTAGCCAAAATTTGAACTTGGCACACTATAAATCTCATAATCTAATGGCCAGGCCACCATGAAATTAACTGAGAAAGATTCATGCTCCAGGGAGGGTAAGTAGCCCTTTCAATTTGCTGCTGGTTTTAATCCAACATTTTCTTGGTGTAATGAACAATGCATTCTCTCGGAGCTGCCATCAGGAGTTTTGAACTTAAAAAGCAGATGCCTCTCACTTAATGAAAGTGAAGATTGATAACAGACCCATATTTTTTCATATGATGAAAAGTCTCTGCACATTCAAGAGAGACATAACATTATTTACTAACATTATGGGTGGAAGAAAGTTACCATTGATTTCCTTAGTACACGACCACTTGACAAAGGCAGGATGATATAGGAAAAACACACCAATAGTGACTCTGAATTTTACTTAGGCGGAGCCCAAATAAAATTTTACCGTGTTCGCCACCTTAGCTTGCTAACATTTGATTAAGAGCACTATACAAAGTACAGCTGAGGTTATGTCCCGTAATATGTTTTCATTTAAAAATCTGTCCATGTGTGCATTTTAGCTCTGTATCAGAAATAATCTTCTTCCATAACACACATGAAAACACGTGTAAGATGACCATTCATGTACACTGTGTAAAAGGGCAGGTGTGTGTGGATCCAAATGCAGAGAGAGTCAGGCAGAAGTACAATGTCCGAAATCCAAATCTTTAATCCAAGAAACGTAGCAGAGGTCAAAATACCAAAAAGACAGTCAAACCAGGCAAAAGGGCAGATCAGGAACAGGCAGAATCGAGGGTCACAAAAATACCAAAAAACAGATCATACACGGGGAATCAAACAGGACTTAAACGCGAGAGAAATTGAACACTAGGGTAACAAAGACAATCTGGCAAAGACATGAGAAATGAGGCGGGGTTTAAATACACAGGAAACAAGACACAGGTGAAAGACATTAGGGCAGAGACAGCAATCAAAACAGGAGAGAAAAACCAGGAAGTAAAACAAACAGCAACACAACAGAACCAAGACTTCAAAATAAAACAGGAAATGCCAATAAAATGAATACAGATCCTGACACACTGGACATAGGTGTAACAAATCAGGGAAGGATACGTTGTGACTTATAAGACCCAATCAGGGAGTGAACGTGTGTGTCTGCGTCCTCGTTTCTCGTCTGATGAGACTAAAATGCAACTCCAGAGTTTTCAAACTAAAACAGGACCTGCAGGGTTTCCAAAATTCTCTGTTTTAGAGGCTTCGAAAACTCCGCTGTAATGTGGATGCCAGACAGAAAAATAGCAAAAGTAATGTGTTTTAAAGCTAAGCACATAGGCTGATGAGCATGTCATTAGGTTTGCAGGGGTCATAATGGACAAATTGAAATTTTGACCTTATAACTTCATCACAATCCATCCAATACTTTGCAAAAAGTCTAGACTTCATAAGAGGTGATAATAACCAAATTAATTAGAAGATCATTAGTGTCAGTTGGCTTTATTCCATGAGAACCATGAATGTCAGTGCAACAGTTTCATGGCCAGTCC
The DNA here is from genome assembly GCF_021018895.1 of Seriola aureovittata. NCBI lineage: Eukaryota > Metazoa > Chordata > Actinopteri > Carangiformes > Carangidae > Seriola > Seriola aureovittata. The sequence continues at coordinate 24,143,664 of NC_079365.1, read as the reverse complement.
AATATTTGTTAAGATATTCAATCTGGCCTGATTAGACTGTTCCAGCATGGCTAAAAACATTTGTTCCAGCACCTGTTGAAGAGTTTTTCTTAATCACCAGGAGTATCCTAAATTGTTCTTTCTATTCTGTTCTATGTTTTTATGTTAACATAACAATCACAGTGCTTACTCCCATACATACATAAACCATTTTTAAAGTTATGACTATATTTGAACTTTCTGCTTTGGTGGTTCGGTCTCAGCGCTTCCATCCATTACCCCGGTGGGATCCATGATTTCACTGGCTGGAGTCATGCGGCTTCACTCAGCCGTAGACATCAAATCCCCTCACATCAGCAGTGCCTAAGGCGAGATACAGCCAAACACAAATCGCTGATGGACACGGAATGACTAGAAAGATGGATGAGGCTTTGGGAGGGGATGGTGTGTACAAAGCAGCCGGGGTTACATCGAGCACACGTAGGCTACTGAGTGGAGGTAAAGTGTATGATTAGGTAGAAATACTAATATATTCCCTTGGACTTGAATTAAATTATTTTTTTTGTGGTCTTTATTACAAAATAAAACCCATGCACATTCCCCTTCCCTGTTATCTACTTCACAGAAGAGTATATTATTAATGCTATGAAAATGAGCAGAGGTCCTTAAAATCCCTCACAATTATTCCAATGTGGTTTTGGATTGTAATGCATTCACAGCGGCCAATTACATGCAAAGTAAAAAGGGTGAAGGCGTCCCCCCCCCCCCCCCCCCCCAGCTGTTAAAGGCGGCATAGTAAGCTGCAGCATTATATGGTGTGTGAGAGGATGGAGGAGTAGTAAGGAGCGCATTGGACGGTGGGGAATGGTCACATGACAGTGACAGCATGTGCGATTTAAAAGAAAGGAAAAGAGAGATTTGAGCATCAGATGCGGGTTGATACGTAGTGAGGATCTGGACCTGGACCTGGACCTGGACCTGGACACCGCCACCTCACCGGGCTGCTGAACCGGGACACCAGCTCAAATCCGCTTCTTTCTTCTTTTTTTTTTTTTCCGGTTCCACGTTTCATCAACAATAATCTCCTCCCTTCAGTTTGTGCAAAATTCACAGCACTGACCCACCTTTGTTTCGTTCATCACCATCACAGCAACGAGGAAGCGCGTCCACACAGGGCACCTCTCATCATCCTCCAAAAAGGTAAAAGAAGGTAACTTTTTTTTTGTTTTCTTTTTTTTTTTTAAGGAATCGTTTTACACGTAATTGTTATTGTGTAATCTCGCGATTTTCTGCGTGCTGCAAACCCAATTAACAACCGGATTTACACAATTTTTTTTTTTCCCCCTTGCGATATTTTAAACAAATCCCATGCATGGTGTGGCTGAGCATGTGCACCTGACAAAGAGAGAGACAGTTAGAAATGAGAAAACTGCGCCAACATAGTGCAGCACTGTAATTTGCAAGGGTTTTTTTCTTTTTTCTTCTATGACTTAAGGTTATAGGATTACTTACTCACAGTTCCTGCAGCAGCCTAATTAAACATGTGATGTGTAATTAATTCTGCCAGTAAATACAGTCTTCAAATAACTTACTAGAAATACATTCAGCTGAAATGCCTTTACATGCAGAGGCAAGGACTCTTTTCTTCTTCTTCCTGTTTTAGCTCCTGTATTACTGACGTGTGTTTGAAACTCAGGACAACTCACTGCAGAGAATGTTACCGATCTTTCTTTTGAGTTTTATTTTTCTGTATTTACCTGTAGTCACATGTAACTATATTCAGTTAACAACAATGTGTTGGTTACAGAATTGAGCTTTTGTTTTGAAGGCGTCCGACTTGAGTCCTATCTGTGGAAATGTGAATTTGACAGTCTTGCCATATTGTGGTGCCTCTGAGCAAGGCACTGAACAGCTGGTGGGAAGCTGTGGAGGGTGCTTGGCAGCTGCTGTGTGAATATGTTTGGGTGGATGTGCGGGGGCTGACTGTTTCTTTAATGTAGGTATTTGATGGTTCATACGTTTTGGTGAATTGTGGACAAACACAGAATGTCTCTCGCGACGCTTCTCTTCCTCCGTTGATCTCTGCAGCATTTGGCTCCTGCAGATATTTCAGTAGTTTTCTGGCAGCTAGTTTGTCCCATCAGAAAAATGAAGGAGAGAGTTGATTCAGAATTAATGTAATCGCTTCCAAAGTCAATCCGGGGTCGGTCAATGTGACTGTCTGCATCTTAATGACGACCTGCACGGTCAGGGATGCAACCATCATCCTGGGTGTCCTGGACGCCCAGCTGGCTGCAGACGCATACCTTAACCTCGCTGCACATTGGGCAGACCAGACCATCACCTTTACTGAATGTCAAACCTGCTCTCTTCTTCTGCCAACTTCTCCTGTACTTTTCACAGCACAATTATGAACAGGACTTAAAACTAACTTTGATCTCTGTGGCTTTTTTATACGTTGCTAAATGGAAGTAGTATGGTGCAATCCTGTTATGTTCATGCTCAATCTCCTCCTGCTGAGGATTAACTGTATGTGTCAGTCAGATAGGTAAAATGTTGAAGAATTTGCAAATTGACCGAATTATTCTGGATTATAGAAACGAAGATTTAAGATTTGATTGTATACATCAGAGCAGTGGAGTCTTGATCATTTGTTTCCATTAGAGGAGACAGACAGTTGGTAATGAGAGCGTTTGGCTCCTATTTCTTCAACACAAAACAAAACCTTTTCAAAAACAACATTAATGCAATCATTTTATTGTAATCTCAGTGTCACAGCTCTCTAACTAAACACACATTTGACTCTGTATAAGAGTTTTCACTGTTTTATTTGCTGAAAAATGCTCCCCTTGGTCAGTGGAGACCATTTGTCAACAACAGCCATAAACTATTCCCTAATCTACCATAGGAGTAGTTGAGAATCTTTTATCTGTGTGTGATGTGTGTTTAATAGTGGCCTGACCAAATAAAATATTTCTTTCCTACAGCATATTAACTATATCTGTTACCAAGGAAACATATGTACGGTAGCCCTTAAGCACAAAGCACATACAAGAGAAAAAAGCACAAACATTAAAACCTTGGTGTTGTCCTTAGGGGCCACCGTAGCTATGAAGCTACCACAGTAAAAGGATCTGCTTACAATGTTCCTAAATTACACATTTGAATATTGAATTACAACATTAAACACATTGCCTTACCCCCGCTCCCCCCAATGGGCATGTACTGTATAAAATGATAACTTGGATATTAAACTGTGAAATCATGTATATGTGATTTGTGAATCCTCCAATCACTTTCACCCAAGCAGCTTGTTGCTTTGTGGTTCATGTGTTGAATGTACAGTTCCTCGTGAAAGAACGCCACTTACAGTAACATCAAAGTCAGACGTTGAAGTTACCAGCCAGTAGCACTGAACTTGTTTACACGGGGAGCAACGCAACCAGCGCTCTACTAAAATATATGTGTATGATCTTACAACCAAAAGATTTTACAGTATAGCATTAAAAGATTTAAATGATGCAGCTCAGAAAACATCATGTCTCTCCGCAGTTGCTCTTGCGGCCTAAAAAACACATTGATGAGACTCACAACAAACTCTGCAAACTTTTTTTTTTCCTTGAATGAAACCTTAAATTTGTGCTGCTTTTTATAGCCTCTCTTTTGTTCTTCCTGTTAACATTGCAGCGGATATGCTGTTGCCTCTCTACTCACGTCTTTAATTTAAGGGCCCCCGATAATGTGCTTCCAGTAATCCTTAAGGCTTTCAGTCTGCAGTTTCTCCTCTGTTCAGGCATTATTCCAGGTTAACATTCACCTCGTGGACTTTCCATACACGTCTACACATCTGTCCTTAAAACAAACAGAATTTATACCTCAAGTCATGTAGTTTTACTCAACAATATTCCTATGTAAATATCCTTCGAATGACCTACGGCCAGGAACTGCTCGTAAGCCTCCTTTAATGTCTGTATAAGAAATGCTACTAACCCTTAATGGCTGTAATAAAAGATGTTAAATCATAAAGGGGTATTTTGCTGTTAATATAAGCAGAGTGCAGTATGTGTATAAGAAAATTCTGAATATTACGCAATGTTATGTAAATTGACGGTAAAAGAAAAGGTCTGTACATATTGTGAACAGTAAAAGGTGCAGAAATACTGCTGCCTTTGCTGGTCTGCAAGAGTTGGAACATTCAAGGATGTTGCTCTGTCAGAGTGAGCTGCCTTTGAAAGCAGCTGTAAAATACAGTCTCAAGCTCTGCCATATAAAAATGGTGAGGGATGCAATTAAATTTCCTCTCCAGACATGTTCTAAACTATCTAAAAATACTCTGTTATGATTAATATACTTCCTCATTGAGAAAGCTGGATCAGACCTTGTGTCCCGACTACCACCGCTGCTTGCGCTAGGTTGACAGGTGAAACATCAGTGCGTATCAATATGATTAGTGGAGGAAACATCAGAGACTCAGCCACATGCTTGAGCCTCAGTCAGATCCGCACTCAGGAGTTCCTGAGCAGTTTGTTGTGCAACAAAATCGGCGACTAAAAGACGTATCAGAAAGGTAAGCGTAGTTAGCATCTTTTATTAGTTTACGCAGTTTGTTAGCTCACATCTGGCAGTGGCTGATACAGTGTTGGTGGCTGCGCTAATGCAAACTCTTGCTCTCTCTACTGACAAGATTTTGGATTTATTTAGCCTGCTCCTCGTCTACAGGATTGGTTCCTAGGTTATATGATGTATGAAACCCTGGCTGTCCCAATCTCTTTTTAGAGACAGTCATTGCAGTGCCCAGCGATGGCGTTGGCGGCTTATTTCGCTCCTGATATGTTTTGTATTATATAACAAGGTTAAAAACTTTCAGGGGAGTCTTTAATAAAGATCAAAATTGAGGTCTCTCAGAGGTCTTAACTGACACACCACTGATCTGATTTTGATGAATCTGGGAAGACAGGTGCCTGTTGTTACCAGCTGGCTGGAGGGGTTCCTCCATTATTCATGGGGGATGTCAAGTTTTTTGTTTCCTTTGTCTTTTATTTTATAGTATTTATAATGGCACAGTAAACCTAGGACTGGAAGACATGCTGTTGTGCTGAGAAAGGCACCCCTGCCGTGAAAAGAACCCCCTTACGGTTTGGTTCAGGCAGGAAGAGTGATCATTGGTTAGAATTAAAAATGCATCAAATGTATAGCATGTAATATATTGCTTTTCACCGCAGGGATGAGTATTACAGCCCAACACATGCCAGAGTCTGTCAGGGCATTACTGGAAATCATTGCACTTAACTTTAAATCCTCGATCAAACAGATTTTCTTGCTCTGCAGCAATGCACATCCAGAATCTTAGCAGGACTCTCTGTGGTTCTTTGAGTAGTTGTTATTCTTTCACTTTCATTTTTCTTCAGCAACTACTTCTTTGTATGTATCAGCTTTTATCAGTGTATCTGAGAAAATGTAGGACGATCCACAGACTGTTTCAGGATACACACTGGGTTACAGTGTTCCTGTTTGTGTGAGTGTGGAACAAAAAATTGTTTGTAAACCATGAAAACATTTACTGCCTTTTCGGTGAAAAGGTAGTGACTGCCTATTCAGTGTTTTCTTGAGTACCACCTGGCATAGAGGTAGAGACACTTTCCTCCATATTATACGTTTGAAAAACGGAAAGAAAGGAGGGAAGGAAAGAAAGAAAGACAAAAAATAAAAGAAAATGTCTGTATTTATTTGTTGGAATGCAGCCTGTGTTTTTTATGTATAGTAGTATGCTGCATGTATCAAGGACATTAAACACATTATCATGCTGGACTCAGTCTGTCAGATGTTGTAAAGGTCTTTGAACGTGAATCTGTTTTTGTGACCAACAAGTGACCTATCTCATGCCACACATCCACACACACACACACACACACACACACACATATACACTCTCTCATGTGCCTTCCTGCACATACACAAGCATAATTTTTGATTTTCAAGTTGACTCATGTTATAGCACATTGCATCAAACAAATCTCGTAGTTTGCCTCATTCTGTCGGCTGACATTGATTTTCATAAAGGGTGAAAAGATGAAAGAGTGGATTAGTTAAGCCTGTTAGCCTTAGATGAGAGAAAAGTGAAAGGGAGATAAAAGAATGTACAGCTGCCACTGTAGACATGCTGTAAATATAAAGGGTATATGTTGGTTTTCATGTCATGTTTCTATGTTTGCATGTTTGTGCCCACCGCCCCATGTTGTGACTATGAACTTGTGTTTTCCTTTGTCTCTTCCTAAATTTGGCCATCTAAAGCCATTACCTCCATGTTCACTTTTCCTGGAGATAAAACAGTGCACAATAACAAGACAAATCACTGTTTGCCTTACAGTAATGATTAATGAGTTCCCCCACTGATTCCCCTGAAGGAACCTCCCGCTGCTATACCGAAGCAGGATCAATGCCCCTGTTGTACAACAAAAATCCATTACTTCACAGCACTCTACTACAACAAAAAATGTGAAGAGGCCAATTCATAGTGGTCCTGCCCCATGTATGTTGTAAGGTACAGCGAAATGGCCTGCAAGCTTCAGAAAAAGCCGTCTCGCCCCTGTGCAACAACAGAAGCTACTGACGCAGACTGTAACAGATGTGCTCAAATGTCTGTTTATTGTTTTGAAGAATTACCATCCAGCAATTTCCTCGCACACATTTAAAAAAAGCACTATTTTGTTATTTCGAAGATGATGAATGTTTTACACCGACATCTCCAATAAACAGATAACTGACATCTCAATCCAAGTGGGATAATTTAAAGTTGCCTGAAGTGTAGGGTAACTTTTTTTTTAAAAATACAGATATAAGCCTGATTTAATCACAATTGAGATATATGTCTATATACAGTTTATGGTCAAGAATCACAGAATCTGCAAACAGTCAAAACAACATGAATCCAAACATGGTACAGGACTATACCTCTGACCCAGAAATGTACAACAGGCTATCTGTCCTGTTAACCAATATGTTGAACCACTCATTAATTCACCACTCCCTACTCACTATGTATGGATGATATAATGAGCTCAGCAGTGAAATGAAAAACACAAGTTGTGTCTCACTAGGCCTTATTTTCACAGAGATATACATATGTTGTTTGGTAATCAGCTATGGGCTCAATTTAACAATAACACAAACCTAGTTTAAGTATAGTGTCATAATACAGTATTATTGTATAAATATATAATATTGCGTTTATGTTCTGTTAGAGACACATTTGAATAATTTCCACTGACATGGTTTTAAAGCTGTTATTTTTGGGAAGCATGCCCTCTAACCCTCCTAGCAAGCTTAGCTGGTGAACCTCTGGTTGTAAAAGCCTGTGTACAGCCATGACTGTGTTATGGTGTATGTGGTGAGTGTGTCGATCTACACTCAAAACACATAATGGCAAAGTGAAAACATGATTTTATAATTTTCTCCTTTAATTAACTAACTAACTTTACATTTATTCAACTAGATTCGTTAAGATACATGCTGTTTGTGTTTGACTCTTTTACTTCATTGAGGAAGGTTTCCAGTTTTTCACTGGTGCCTTTTTAAATTAGTTTTATTCTAACATAAATGCAGGTGAGTGAATGTTACAATATTAGAAAGTGTACTCGGTGGGAGCAGCATTTGAAGTTGTGTGTCTAAAGACTGTTCTCGACTAGTCTCCACAATTACAGACACCTATGTAATTGACCGTAATAAGGTGTCTGAGTGTGACTCCATTATATTAGCCACCTGTGCAGCTCTGTCTGTCTCCTGAAGATGCAAGTCACAAATCCCTAGTTCTAACCCTGCAATTGTTAGACCACAGACAATGGCTCCTCTGAAGCTAATAAGCCTCATTTGTTCCCTTTTGCACATAAATGTCTCTCTTATGTTATTTAGGATCTTAGTTCATTTACTTTCACCAAATGCAATAATATTTGGATAAAAGATTGGTTCTGCCTTTGCTCATGTGTTTTTTTTCCTCCATATTCTTTCTCCTTATTTTTGCAGTTTTGCTTTGTCACTGTTTTTATATTTGCATGTCTGTTTTAGAAATAATGTTATAATGACACACAGTGCAGATAAATCAACAGATGGGATAAGAAAGAAAACAAGCAAACAATGCAACAATTCCTCCAACCTGAACAACCATATATTGTTTTTTTTAACACTTTTATATTACCCATTGAAGGGTAACGCCCCTACAGCGGCAGATATGTCAGACCTTGGTTGTCATGGTTGCAGTAATGAATACATGGACTGTACTGAGAGCGGTGCACCTACCATCATCGCCATGGTTACTATGATAATGGTCATGGCTTGGTTAAGTTTAGGCACAAAAACTACTTTGTGATTTGGGTTCAAATAACATTAGATGATCTTTGTTGTCATAGTTAAAATAAGTACAACGTGGTTAACTTCATCAAACAGTTACTGATAATAGAAACAACATAAACTGCTGTCGAACGCCGCTCTCCTGTGTTATGTTGACTCATCCATCCACCCCAACCTCCTCCTGACATGGACTTTGTCTCTCTTAATATTACATCACTGCACTTTTGCCTTCGCTCCTGTCATAATTACTACGGTTGCTAGATGTTGCCTAACAACAAAGCGTAACTATGGGTCATAATAACCTGCCGCACAGACGACCTATGGGTTCATTTTTTTCACAGGAGGACAGGATCAATAATGCTGTAGTGCAATAATCGTCAGAATAGTTAGTTTGACAGTTTTGTACATTTGAATAAGAATCACCAAAATACATAGTTCTTAAGAAAATCTCTCTAAAAGACAAAAATGTAAAAACCACTGACATAAACAAAATATTTGTCACAGAGTTGATTTCCTTCTCTCTGTTGAGCTGCTGCTTTTTCAGAGACGCACTGTAATGCAGCTCCTTGCAGTCTCATGGTGTTATAAATGTGAGAAATAGAGACAGTCTCAGCTATTATAAATGGGAAACATGTTTGGTATTCTGTGGTGCTACCACAGATCCCATTTCATGTAACAGCTTTATTGCCAGAGAGAAGGACTCGACTAGTCCAATAATTCCCCCTTCTAATAAAAAGCTATTTGTGTGTATATGTAATGAATGCCTACCAGCCAACTTTGCACTTTCCCAAAGACAGGTCTGAGATCAGTGTCTTTGGAAGGACGTTATTTGTTTTTTCTGGTGCCACTGATTTGTTCTTTGATTGCTTTTGCTGCTGTTGTTCATGGCAACATGGAATCCATTATCCTTCAGGTATCAGCACCGTGGCAGAGACAGGCACGTTATCAAAAATTCCTCCGCTTTCATTACGTTCCTGTTTGCCAGGACAGCCCATTATACAGTGCATTACCACACTTTCACATTTTTCTATGACTTCAACAAATCCCTCCGTTGTCACATTCTCAGCTGGAAAAATGACTGGATATGAGTTCCTGATGCTCGGAGAGGAATTTCGATTTATGAGAGACATTTGGTGGAGAGGTTTTAAAGAGCGGTATTGGGCATCTGTGAAAATAGAGCAGCAGCAATCCATCATTTTAATAGTTAAGACCCGGAACCATGAGTGGGGATGATGACCTGAAGAAAGTGATTGTGCAAAAGGTTCAGTCTGAGCCACTGACCCCCATGAAACATATTGCTTTCTCTTTCTCTCTCTCTGCATAATACAGTTTCTTGTTTCTTCATCATTCATTTTAAATTTGAATTAAAAAAAAGACTTACCTGAAAACCTTCCTGCTCACAGTTCAGCGGTGGTGCAGTACTAAATATGCAGATTATTCTTACTTGGGCTGAACAATTTGTGGAAAACATCCAATTCCAATTTGTTTGTGCAATAATGCAAACCGATTTTAAATTGCAATTATTTTTCAACTAGAGGCCTGTGTTTTTGGTGTACATAGTATTAAACAAGAAGATATGATTGTGCCAAGCATGAAGGGCGAGACTCCGGTGGTAGAACAGGTTGCCTATCGGTCCCTAGGTTGGTGGTTTAAACCCTGGCTCGCTCAAACCCCACAAACTTCACAGACTGACATCACGAGCTGCTTCACTGCTCTGAATCCTGGAGGGTCTTGATTCAGCGTTTTTATTGTGATCGGCCTCAAACGTTGATATGGTGTGCTGACAAAGTTTCACTGGGAGATTCCAACAGCTATGTTCAACAGCTAACAACTATTATAACTATAATAGTATAACTATTATAGTTGGTAGCAAGTTGATATGAAGTGACCTTGTTGATGTTCAAATAGTTGCCACTCTGCCAGTCTGAAGAGTGAAAAAAAGTGAAAAAAAGTCCAAATGTTTAGTCAAAGATCAAAAATGACAGAGAGTGGTGAGAACATATCAACCAGACAACAGCCTAAAGTTTCTTGTTTCACCTCATTGAATTACTATCATTTAACTACAGCTGAGTGAATCTTTTCAATGGCAAATTATAGCTGGTGAAATTAAAAGCCTCGGTTTAATCTTTCACTTGCTACAATTTGTTAAGACATCATTGATCATGTAAGTTGTAATTAAAATCGCTGCACTTAAAATTTAAAATTTTCAATCTTTCGAATCACAATTTCAATTTAAAAACAGGCAGGTAGGACACTGTGATGCGATACGATGCGATTGCAATTCTGCAATTTGTTTTTGTAAAAAACGTGTCAGGAGATCTGACAGTGAACTCAACAAACGTGTCGCAGTGTCCCGCCCACAGCAGCGTCTGATTGGTTAGACGTCACGAGTAACAGCCTATCAACGCTGAAGGCTGCTGTGAACACAGACGGGCTCGAGGGCAGCTCCGGTTAACGAGGGAAGATGATATAAAGGTAAAATAAATAAATAAATAAAAATAAATAACGAGCGGAGTGTGTGTGCGTCGAAGGTAAGACAGGCAGACATCACTGAAGTTGTAAGCATCACAATCCTTTACACTGAAGTTACAACAACAACAACAACAACACACTGATGAATAAATTCACCTGTTGATCCAAGACACACCGAGCAAGAGAGGGGGAGAGAAGCCGACGCTAACTGCTAAGCTAAAGTAACTAGCACATCTGAAAAGCATGTAAACAACTGCGGAATTGGGGAAAGTTGCTAAAGCTCCTGGAGCAGACCTAGCGTAAGTTTTAAATGTACAGCAGGTGATGAAGAAAGCAACAACGTTAACCGTGTTCAGACAGAGCAGCAATTAACTTTACCAGTAACAGAAACTCCAGCACCTGGAGATGAGACACTACACTGTAGCACGTGAATGCTCACTAACTACTTTTTTGACTACTGATTAATATATATTTTATTTTACCACAGTAGAAGTAAAATCACTGTGTGAAAATGTTCTCTGATAAAAGTATAAAGTAAGTCAGCAAACCCTAAAATAAAGTAGACTGCACCACTGCTTGTGAGTAACTTTTGGATTCTGTGCTGTGTGTGTTGGCTCTTTTGTCACAGTTGGCATTGTAATTACGTGGTCAACTTCCTTCACTCCTTGCAACCCACAAGTTCCTATCTGACCTCTGTTTGCCTCTGCTTTCCATCGTCAGTTTGTCTTGAATGATATGTTTATACAGTTAGTCTTGTGTTTTACTGTATGTCAGCCCCTGCCTGATGATTTTCCATCCACCTTATAGAGGGTGCCTTTCTTGTGCGGCATTATTTCCCCTCACTGATTCGCCAGGTTTTTTGAGGTACACCTACTGTAGCTACTCTGTGCAGTAATGCCTCAGTAAATCCAACCTTTATGAAGCTTGTCATATTCTCGTCTTATGCTTGTCAGTTTTTATTGAGATTATGAGAGGCGTTCATCCGTTATGGTGAAATCTATGGTAATTTTGCGGACTGTAGGTTTGTTGTGTTGTTGAAATGTGTAGGATTAAATTGGAGGCAGTTTTTTTAATGCAGCAACGATTCCAGGGCGGCTACAACCTACACTCTTGAATATACAGTATGAAGATGTCTCTCTGTCTTGCAGCTTTTCACCATTTACAGATTCTCTTCTGAATTGTGTTCACTGAATCACAAATGAATTTTCTGAGAGGATAGGACTCGGTGAGGTGCAGAATTTCATGGCACAAAAGATTTGTGAGCTTCAAGAAAGAGTAGCCTTGATTTGAACTACAGGGTGTTATTACATAAAAAACAGTCTAAATCAATGTGTTCTTCAGGAACACTGGAGTACTAGAGAATGGAAAATGACAAATGTGTTTGAAATTATGATAATGACTCCTCATTTAGCTCTCATGCACTTCTCTGAGTAATCATGTTTATCACAATTTAAAATGTGCATAATGATTAGCAAATCTGAATTGGTTATGAAACATAGGGTCACAGTGGGAGCCTTTAAATAAGACAAACATTAGCAGCCCGGGTGTCTGTGCTGGGGCGGAAGATGACACATTCCTTATGGTCTATATTTTTAAAATCATCAAATCCACACGCATGGTGTACCAAGGCAGTCCACATTAGACCATTGGATTACAGGGTTGACTGGTTTTTCAGTAATAAGCATTTTTTTTGTGAGATGTAATACGTGGCCTTCAATTTGCAGCTTGACAAATACCCCTAATCACAGTAAAATATTCACTTCAGTGTGTCCAGGGTTGTTATTATCAGTACATGTTGGATTAAATCATTGAGACATTGCATGTGATTTTTCGCTTAATAATTAAGCATGTCTACCATTCTACTTCAAAATGAGCAGTCAAGTTCATGAGTGTAGAGGGACAGTTATGAGGTGTTCAGCAGGTTCTGTAAATCTTCTTGTCAAGTAGTTGTAGTAGTAAAGTAGTTTTACACAGCAACATTAGCATTGTTTCGTAGCCATGTTTTTCATCCATTGCTTAAGTCCACTCTCCTAGTAGCTCTGTTGTCGGTCTCCATCAACTCCCAAGAGAAATGTCTGGCTCTTTAGCTGCTAAATATTAGCGTTCCCCAGTTTGTCACTAACTTTGTGTGTATGCTGTTTGGTGCTGGCGAGGAGAGAGATGAGGAGAGTGATGAGACTGAACCAGAATGGTAAAATTTAAAGCTGTAAAATCAAAACGATTAGCTGCAAGGTGCTGAAACACTTTGTGGAGCTTTAGAAGCAGAGTATCTCTGGCACAACGTCACCTACTTCAAAGGTGCATGTAGAAAAGATCAAGTCTGAAGATGTAAAAAAGCCTCCTGCAACACTTGCATTAAAGCACAACTTTATAGTCAGAGCTGACAATAAAGTTTAAAGTTGTATAAAGAATGGTTTTATTTTCCTGACAGTGTTGTTGTTCTTTATGCTCAAGTGTTGCTGGAGTTTTTTTTTTTTTTTACCTCTTCACACTTTGTAGAGCTGACAGAAGTGCAGAGTGTGATTATCGTTTTCTGTGGGGTTTTCACTGTGTGCTCTTTATATTTTGACTAATCTTTACACCAGTGTGTCTCTTGTTCAAATGAAAACAAGGCTACAGGACATGCTAAGAGCTGCACAGTGTGAAAAGATCTTTTAAGTGAAATCATTTGCATCTTCTCTGGACTTTACCTGTTATGCAAACAAAAAATTGTCTCTTGTGCTGTGTTTCCGGGGAAGTGGGGAAAAGGAAACAGACAACCCTGGAACTGTCGAAAGGTCGGGAGGCAGGAATGAGTTTACTGATAAGAGTCATCGTGCGCTCTGGGGCTGATGGGCAATGTTGGCTGCACAATCCCTTCCATTACTCATGCAGCGTGAGGACCTTGGTTCTGTCACCTCTGTAATTAAGTAGTGTAATGACAGCCACCTCCGACTCAACACACACACACACACACACACACACACACATACATGACAACAGAAAGACGAGAAAGCTGGGGCGCCTAATCTTACCTGCTAGCCACCAATGCCACTATTATTAATTTAACAATTATTAATTTACAAGTTTAGTTTGTTCAGAGTGCATGTAGCTGCCTGTACTTAAAAATAATGACCGGCTGAAATTGCATTCATGCTGCCTTCATGAATTGAACTTTCTCAACGTGAGTCATGATTTTGCTGCTTTGGTAACCAACATATTGTTAAATCTCTTTTCCATAAGAAAGTACAAAGCAAAAAGCACAGCAGTAAATAAAGATCAACAGAAAAAGCTGCCAGTGAGCTTATGTCAAAGCTTATAATCAATTAGTCATTTCCCAAGCAACATTTTTGAAATTTCTTTTGCTGTCATTTCTCAAATAAAGGCTGTTGAGAAATGGGACAAGTTAAAAGGATGCAATCAACAGCTCATATATCTTACATGTGCCAGGAGACCTGTTTGAAACAAAATTGCATCAACAGGGAAACAAGACATCACTATTTTCTGACAGTGTTTTCCAATTCATATATATTATACATAGGGTATAAATAGGGTTTCTAGCAGTATTTCATTGTGGCAACATCCTGGCTCATGTTAAATAAAGTGCCAATATCAGAAGAAATGATAAGCTTTTAATGAGATATAATATTAGGTGTATTAAGCTGCGGGGAAACTGAGCATACCTTACTCAGCAAAAGCTATGTATGGGAGTGAGCATTAATACATTCGCACATATATCCTCTTCTTGTGGGAGGTCCTGTTCGTACTTACTGAGAAACTTCGAAATGAGCCATCTTTAATGTTATTAATTCCCACTGTGCTGTCTACAATGTCTGCATCGAGTATATCCAACTATATTTTCCAGGTGTAATCCTGTGTGTTTCCTCTAGAAGTATTGTTTTCTAAGGTTTCAAGACACTAATTGCCTTGTATGCCTTAAAAAAAGGCAAAAGCAAGGGAATACTACACTTTGAACAAGTGAAATGAAATGTCCTCACTAGACTTTTTCTCCTGTTGTGAGAAAAGATTTCAAGATTTGAGGGAAAATAACTAGAGACAGATATTTTATGCAGGTTGCATCTGCTGGTCGAAGCTCTGCCAAAGCCTCCGTAGTGCAGTGATTAATGGGCAGTACAGAAAGGAAGCCAGTGGTTTAAATCTAAGCCCTCTTTTTATGTAAACCTCAGCCTGTCAGATGTAATAAAGTGACAGAATGGGTGCTACATCCAGGCCAGGGCCAGGCTAGAGTAGTGATGCAGTGTGGTGATGACGTAATGAGACACAGAAATTTGAAGTTGGGAGAGCCTGAACCTCAATGCATCGCTTACAAGCCTGCAGGAGACATGAGTCAGAGCTCATGACGATGATGACCTGTTTGCCCTCATGCCGCTGCATCCCCACAAACATCTTTAAATTTTCAGTTTCTCTCCCATTACTAAGCCTCTGCCACAGAAATACAGTGAAGATTTTCAAGTAACACAAACACACAAAAAAATGAAATGTATAATGTTGCTTACTCAGTGGGAGGTTTGAGCTTGCATGTAGGTGGTGAGGTGTTCCAGTCACAGCTGTGGAAGAGGTGCAAACTATCTTTAACCCCAAAATGGGCTCTGTGCTTGTTTTTCAGGAGCGCCAGTGCTGCAAAGCCGACCTCACAGAAATAATAGTATTTACCTTGGACTGATATGACCAATATTCAGCCAGTGGCTTCTCCACAATTCTCTGCTTGAGATCTATATCAGTTGCGACATTAATCAATGATCCGTGATTATTTACACTAGATTTTATTTTCGTGACAATCTCTTAGCCACAGCATCATTTGATACTGGTATCAGTGCTAATTGATTTGCTGCTCTGTTCCCGCTCATAACTGAAACCATCTCTTTAGTTGCATGACGGTGAAAAAAAGTGTCAAGTCGTGCGGCTTCCCACTTTTAGCAGTCCAATGAGACATTCTGCAAGACTGATTTTTGACCAAGTTGCTACTGTTGTAAGACTCAAGCTGCTTTGTGTGCAGAAATTCATGTTGAGTCTGCAAGTGCCCGAGCATCTTGGAAGGTTTAAGGCTCTCCTTCGCCAACACACCGCAACAAATCACACACTGTGGGTTGTGGATCCCCGCCACCTGAGGTCTGAGTGAAGCCATTCTCCAGGTACTTTTTTCACCGTATTTCCTGCTTTCGGCTTTCTTAGCGGGGCCAGTCCTACAATCACGAATGTCCGTGACTGACTGATTGAGTGAGAGAGTTGAATGATCTAAGGTCCATAGTTTTCTTAGCTTCCCCATTGGTTGTTGCTCTTTCAAAATGAATTGGCGCCAACAGTTTTTGTTGCAGGGGTGTTTACAGCCTGCAGTGTCGCTGACTTAGCACATTTGTCTCTAGATTTAAAGACATTCTTTTTTAAAAAAAAAGTACCAAGCGACATATCTAGAAACTTTTTGGACAAACCCTTGTTACTTAGAAGAGAGTCGCCAGCCCTGCCCTGTCTTTCTTACTCAGTGATCATTTTATAAATAAGTATAGCTGAGATCACAGCACAGTCCTTGTTTTTAATTTATGTATTTGGTGATTTTGTCAGATGATGTCATGATTATAAAATCAGGAATATAGCAGCAGAGCAGCAGCTTGGAAATGGCTTGGAAGTTAACATAGTTTTAATGCGCTGTGTTTCAGTTTCAGTCACTATTTCAAACTTGTTCTGTTGTCTGGCAACAGAAGCAGAAAAACATGTCAGAGAACAGCTTTCTGCTGTATTAAAATACTGTATATGTTAGCACAGAGAGTAAGAGAGAAGCAAACAGATAAAGGGTTGGAATTGGCTGACAGTAGGCAGAATGCTAGTAAGACATTATGATGACCCATGTCCTAAATTTCACACATTGACCATATGCAGTCCAGCCATATACTAGGTTTTGTCCTGGTCTTGTTTCCTTTAGATTCTTTCTCTGCTGGACATCTCCTAGCGTTAGCATTAGGGGATTTTGTGCTCCTTCCTATGTCTCTGTAGCCCAACTACACTGGCGAAGTCACAAGTTAATCTTAGGTGTTAACGTGTTTCTATGGCCTATAGGTGGTGCAATTATGGCAGTATTTCATGCACTCATATTTCATGCAATATATTATGTGCTTTTATTTTTATATTAACTCATTAGAACCATTATCACAACCCTCCTGCTACCTCCAACCCCCAGGTCAAGAACCATGGCACTCAGTAGGTATAAAGATTTTAGGCTTGTTAGTTTTATCAAATAATGCATTTAGTGATAATCAAAACAGTGAGAAAGACACGTGCTCTGCCATGTTGTACATAATGCAGTTATGCTGTGTCACAGGCATCTCTGCAGGATCCAAAAGTTAAACAGCCAAGGTGGAAAATCTGGTTTAAGAAGACAAGCAGCAAGTTTGCAATTCTAACTAGCAGGAATAGCAGGAGACGTTATTAACATTCAGTATACACAAGCCAACAGGGATGTTTAACTTGTGATTTGTATGTAAATGCATTGGTTGCTCACAACGAGATTATTTGTATATATTTCTGGTGTGGAGTACACAGAAACCGCAAGGTGCAAAAAGTATGTTAATTCATAAAAGGGAAACAAGTGTATTTTGTTTGCTATGAAGTTCAGTCGGGTGTACCAAAAAAAAAAAAAAACAGTGTCTGCATTCTCCAGAACCAAGTCAGGAAAAAAGATGGCACTCCATTGTAAAAAATAGTAATAAAATAAATCATCTTATTATGATCTTTGAGGTTGTTTTTTTTTTTCTTCTTTTAAATCAATAGGCTGACAAGTGTACTGATGACAACGTTGAGCTGTTTCTTTCTAAAGAGCACGTCATGTAGATAGATATTATTATATACCACCAGATATATTAGGTGAATGTTATGCATGCCGGTAGTGTGTGAGGAGGGGACCAGAGGATGGAGTTTCTGTGTTTGACTGTCCGTGCAGCTGAACCATACTGTGCTACTACTACTTTAATAGAAGATGTGATGATTTTCTCGATGATGGCTGAGTAGAACAGCCAATAATCAATAAAAACTGAACATTATAACCTTCATGAAGGTAGGGTTTATTGTTTGACTAAACTGCATTAGTTTTAGCTAGGTGTACCTAATAAACTGCCGAATGAATGTATGTGATATTATTCAATTTACCTTTCTCAAACTCACCTTTAAAGTAAAACTTTCATAGTTTGGATCAATATTCTCAATAAGTCCTTTGTCCTCTAGATCTGACACCTTATCAGCAGGACCATATCATTTACCTGGCCTTCTGAAACTGTCTTGCTGAATAATGACTCAGTTTAATGATAGGGAAATAGTTAAGGTTAGGTTAGGCTTAGGGAGAACGTTAACACGGTTAGGTTCAGGGGGAGGTTCTGGTTTGGGTTAAAATTACTACCTTGTATATGTTAGGGGATCTTTGTAGTCATGGTGGCAATAATTAACAACAATAAGCACTTGGCATGGAATGACCATGGTCATGGTTCAAGAAAACAACATTGATTATCAGTTTGTAGTCATTTTTGGGGCATGTGCTGAAACAACTGATGTGGTTGTTCTTCTTGAAAACTCTCAGTATCTTTTATTCTTTTAGTTTTGTGCGAAGCTTTTACTCTCAAATTTAACTGCTAAAGAGCAGTTTAATCATCTAACTGTGACTCTGAACTCAGATTTTGTTATTTTGGTTAAGTTAATTTGGTGATTAAAATTATGCCGTAACCCGAAAACTCAAACTTCATGAAAAAAGAAAACAAAAATACAAACTAATATAACCCTTCTCCCTCAATACCTAAATAGAACAGCAGTATCAGATCTCCATAAAATGTCCCACAGTCACTTTCTTTGAATCATTGCTCCACAAAGCATATCCCTCAGGTTCTGTATTCAGCGAATACGAACACTTGATTGTGAAGGCTTTGTTTACTTCACCATGTTCCATGTTTTCATTTTTTACCTCCTGGCTACTCATTGTTTCTCCCTCTCATCCTCCAAATGTTTTCCATGCCTGCGGCCCTCAGGGACATCTGCCCTTGCCAGCCACCACTTCAACATGTTTTTATTTCCCTTATTGTTATATTTTGTCAATCCTCAGGGGACGTTAGACAAGGTATAGCATCAAAAGTCAATTAAATACATTATTTAATGGTCTTTTTTTTATTCTAATGAAGCAATTAAAGTGTCTTAACTGCAGCACATATTCAGTAATCCAGTACTATTGACACATTGCATGTTTTGAACTCTGTGTATTGTTTTCATTTTGTTCTCAGCGGTGTCAGATCAAAAGCTTATGCTTTACCTGTGTCAAAGAGACAGTTGCACACATACTGTGTTGTGTTTACTGTGTAATTTGGCAGTAGGTGGGGTTTTTGGGATGCTCTCCTGATCCCCATCCTCCGTCCTGCTTCCATCCCTGGAGATGTTTCTGTGCGAGAGGGATGAGAGCGGCTTTCTGCTAAGCTGGACTGTGTGATTTGTGCTTTAGTGTAGGTGGTATTGTTGTGGAGAAGTTTACAGTAGTTGTTTGTGTCTTGTGTGTCATAACTTATAAACAACATACTGTATTGACCCTGCTGTGCAGTCAGAGTTGGCAAGAGATTTATTTCTGTAGTAGTATATTGTACAAGAGAAGCAAAGGGTTTTGACTTTTGCAGTGTTTTCCTCAGTATATGACACCAGATCTTTCAGTGAATGACACTAAAGATAATAAGTGGGATCTCAAACATTACTCCAACCACCCCACATCCCAAACGCTGACAGATTGTAGAAAGTGTACAACAGACTGAGCAGTGCTTTATCCCTATTCATTCCTGCCACTGCTGCACTTCTAAGAGTAATTACTTGCTGCATCAGTCACTGTGTTGTACGAGTAAAAATACTTAGATGTCATTCTACTCTGAGATGCCTGAGACTCTTCTAAGCAGACAGCACGCATTTCCCTCAGTGTGAGTCCTAATACATCCTCCTTGATTGAGTTCCAAATTCATTTATTAAAACAAGTGTCTCACTGCTCTGATGTTCACTCCTCTTTCCATTAAAACAGTCAGTGTTCAGAATTGAAAACACCGGGAAAAGGAATGGATAAAGAAAAAGAAATTATGTACAAAGCGAGGCACTTAATTTGGTGCTGATGCATTGATTTCTGCATGTTTTCATTTTTCTCATGTCAGACCTGAGGGTGAAATTCAATACAACCAAGCTATGTTAACACGTTGCGGAAGTGAGCTGCTTGCACGCAGGCTCAGTGCAGCAGGGTATGCAGAGGTGTAGCTAGAAAATAGTATGATCAATGTTTGTCCTCTGCAAGCTCCTTGATGGCAGAGTTTGGGTTTAAAGCTGACTATATGAACAAATGCAAATAAACAAAGATTTTATGAATCATTTTATCAAGTCTGAGGCTGCCTCAGAATCTCCCCTCTTCTGAAATAGTCACCTGGGTTCACTTTTGCCATTATTACTCAGTTTGTTTTCTCCTTTATGTTCACACAGTTCATATTTAAATCATTTATTGTGCTCTTTGTGCACCTGGACACATGCTGTATCAGAGATTATTATCCCATTTCTCTTAACAAGACATTGTGATTACAGTTATGGTTGACTCAATTAAATTCATTCCCTCTCCATTTTCTCTGTAGTGGAAAAGGTAAATTAAGATAACTGGACTGGCTGATTAGCCCCACCTCCAACTGTTAATTAGGATTAGTGCACTCATGAGATGGTGGTGATAACGATAATGGCTCTGCTGTCTTAAATTAGGCCTAGAGTGTGAGGCATTGTTGTCTGAAGAAAATGCAGCACAAGTTAATTATTTAATGCAGTATGAATTAATGCAACCTTGAAATGCATTATGGAAATTGAGTCAATCCTGGATTGGTGTGGAGTGTGGATTACCAGTTACAATTTTAACCTTGGTTATTTGACTATAAACATCACTCTTGATCCCTGCTGTTTTCTTTTATCAGTTTATACTTGTGTAAACTCCAAGCCAGAAAACATCTTAGAGTCTAGTCAAAAAAACATCTAACTACAATTGACTGAGCTGCTAGTTTGAAGCCAGAACAGTCAGCAAACTGTGTCCCCAGAGCTAATTTCTTTACCTCACTGGGCTTGGGTGATGTGATTACCTTCCACCTCCTAAAACTCTCAAAGTCTTGCTTTGCCAGGTAGCTGTAAACGCTGAAAATGAAAGCTGCTGTAATAACCAGGTCTCAAATGATTGCTGGGGGGACAAAAGATAGATAGAAAGTTTCTCTTTCAAATTGTAAAGCTGGTGTTATTCTATATTTCCCAGCCGAAACACTGTTTCACTGCTATTGTCTTCACCTCGAGAGCCTGTGTTTGTGTGTGTCAACAGAGCAAAATGTAATCCTGGGAACACCTACTGTAGCAGGAACTATCACAGAGGTGGTTTTAAGGACTTTGGCAGGTGTTTATATGTCTGTCTATGTGTGGACAGATCACTGTGTTAGTGTTGCAAGATGCAATAAGGACACTTTACTAGTGTGTAGTGAGTTCCAGGATGTGTTTGTTTCAACCCATGACTACTGAGTGCTCATATAATAATGTAGGAATGACTACTGAGTAATCATGGGTTGGAATGTCAACATGTTGATGACGTGGTGTGATCCCATAGCAAGATGATCTCTAGTTTCGTCTTGTCAGCAAATTCCATGGAAAAAACTAAACCAACAATGTGATAATCTGTTTCCTAACACTGTACGTACTCCCTACCCTGTCTGCGGCACTCAGCTGCAAGCTCATTGGTTCTTGCTGAAGACGTAATTCTATAAAGATTTCTTTAAAAGGCTCAGTAATTTCCTAAAACAGCTGGATACAGTGAGTTGCAGCAAACTTCACTGAAACAAAAATAATTTTAATTTGTTGGGGACTATTTCAGCTCCAGACTTTCACACATTTGGTGCTCTAGTGAGTATTTACAGCAGCACTTCATTGGTGGTTTTGGTCATTTGATGGGATTTGTTGACCAAAAAAAAGAATATAGCTGCTAGTGAAAGTCAACACTTACTACAGATGTTTCACGATAAAAGCCATCAACAAAAATAAAGCGATTGCACTCTTTGAACAACTGGATGTGATTTTAAAATGACACAGATTGAGAAAGTGTTGAGATTGAGTTAGTAACAACAATAGTCAGGAGCAGATCAAAACTCAAGGAAGCTTTTTAATAAAATATCAAATATACCATTAAAACAAGGCAGTTTCACAATAAAGGCTCTAATATAGCACATAAAGTCCAGATTCATGACTCCAAGATGTTAATGAAAATATATTTACAACGACTGTTACCTTATCGATTTTCATTGAAGAGGGACTTTAGCTGAAGATATTATTTATTGATGTTTGAGGTATGATTTAAATATCACATGCATTTTTCAAATGATTGATGCCAGAACTGAAGAGGCCTCTTAGCTGAGAGGTGAAACGTCTTCAAGTATCTACAACCAAGTGCAGTTGCCCTCAATACATCTTTTCTTAGATGATTGATGCCAAATTTCGAAGCAACACTCCTCAGGCATGAATGTAATGTTTTTGAAAAAAATAATTTGTTTTCTCTTCCCTATATGTTTGCTTTCTCCATTTTAGTAAACCCAATTTTTCATGCATTTTGCAAACCAATCATATAGGCCCACACACATTTTCAATTTATTATTCAAGCTCAAGGACAGAGTTGTCATGGTGGCTTAGTACTGGCATTAACCCTACAGTTAAATGACTGTCTGAGTTTCCATTAACCTACACAATAGAACCTCCCTGCTAATTTTCACAGCTCCACTTTAGCAATAATTGATATTCATGATGTGTGTTCTCGCAGCTGCCAGTTAAATTCAGTGTACACAGACTCGGGGCTGGTGGGTGGTTTAATCTGCTTGGGGATGTGTGTCATATTTAAGTCAACAAATCAGTCAAATAAGGCAAACTATAGTCACGTTTTCAATGGGGCGCTTAAGATGTGATTGACTGTATATCAAACTGTGCCATTAATTATTATAAAATGGGTTGTACGAGCCAACCAATCTGCTTGGTGATGGATAAGTGCATTCAGCTGCGGCTACAGCTTGGCTACATGAAAATCAAGATGTATATCTCCATCTTATTGTTTTTATAATTGATTTCTTTTCTTCCGCAGAAAGGGCTGACAAGAGGAGCATACAGCTTGGCAGCTTACAGGTAGGCCAGCATTTATTTTATCATTACCCAGATCGCATCACAACATTATATCCACAGCAAAAGTGATGACAGAATTCAAGCTTAGATAGTGTCACCTACCCTGTGGGAACATGGTCCAAAAAACTGAAATGAAGAGAAAAAAACACATGGTGTTGTATTGCCACTCTGTGTATGGTGAGCTGCCATGTGGGGGGAGTGCTCCAGGTCACTTCCTGTGGTGTTTGAAATGGCTGTGACCAGTATCTGTAGAGATTATTGCCTCTGTAACAGAGGTGGTGAGCAGCATGCAGGGCTTTAAACCCTGCAGTCTTTACACAGACTATGTCTCACTACTGAAATTACCTTGACAAAGATGTGATACTTATACAGGTTTTAGTGCACAGCCTTATAATTATAGACCTGTTCCGTAGTTAATTAGTAAGGTCTAATCCTTCATGGACTCCGTTTGTCTTTAGATAGAGGGTTTTCTAAACCTTTTAACGCATGCACTCTTATTTCTTTCTGAATTCCCATTTAAGCATTTAAACACACTCAACCGCTACTTTTGCCAAGACATTTATAAAGGATTCAGTGAATGGCGTTAAAAGCTCCTCTTCTCCTTCTATTTTGTTTTTTCATGAACTTACTCACAGTGTAGCTGAACTCCTGAGTTCCCCCTACATTAAATGTAGCATCACATTTGTTGCTTCCCCTACTTCTTTTTGTGATTCTGAGTTTTGTTATTTTTGGGGTTTTTTTTTTACAGCTTCCATTTTAAGAACGAAAATTGTGAGTGTCTGTGTACGTGCGTGACTCATATCTATTTATTTGAAAATTATTATACTGTTTCTTCCGTTCTTCCTTGATACAGTGAGTTTTAGCAAACTTCAAACAGAAGTAATTTGCATTTGTTGGGGACTATATCAGCTCCAGACTTTTACACACTTATGGCAGCAGGACAGTGCATGCCAACTCATGTTCATCTCAGTGAAGGACCGTGTCGCTCACTGCAGTGGCTCATTCATGTGTTTTGTAATATTTCATTGGCAACAGTGGAGCCCTATGGCACTGAGGAATAACCTCAGGCTTCAGCCACAGGGGAAATTAGAAGAATCACTTCATTGGTGGTTTTGGCCCTTTCGTTGGAGTTGTTGGAAGAAAAAGATTATAGCTCCTGGTGAAAGTCAACACTTTTTTTCCTTCTTTTTCTTTCATTCATTTTTATATGAGTAGATGTATTTTGTATCATACTGGCTGTAAAATTTGTAAAATTGTTTGGGTATCATACAGACCTAGACTTAATTTGAATGTCACACATAGAAGGTAAAGAAAATAGTCATCTTAAACTCAACTGTCAGCCTCTTGTCACCTATTTCTCTCTTTTACTCCATCCTGTGCTGCAGCTGTGTACTCTATGTAGAGCTTTGACAACTTTTCAAGTTCCACATTATATCCAGCACCGCAGCTGAGTGCCTCTATCCTTGTGTTATCGACAGTCTGAGTAGTGCAAGCCCATTCAGTTAACAAGAAAGCAATCTGTATTGGTTGCCTGTGTACTTCAGGTTGAATAATTCATGAGTTGACCGACTGTCAGATCAGATTACAGAGTGCAAAAAACTGTACCCTGTGTGGACTGCCAAGGCTGTGTTACATGAAAATTACAGTTTTTGTGTTTATTTTCATGGAGCTATCACGTGCAAAAATCAAAGTGTTATTTTAAATGTAATGCAAAAGATGCAGGACAACCCAGCTGAATTTCTGAATTCTGGATCAGACTTTTCTGGCTATTCAATTTAGCTAAGAATAGTTCAAACACTTCCACATATCCCTTGAAGACAGCATCTATGTTCTTGCTGCAGCAAACTGGATGTGAAGCAGGTTTACACAGTATCCTCCTAGTTTAAATATTTAGTAATTGCAGTGAAAACATTTGCTATATAAAACTGTGCAATTTGAAACATGGATGCAGTTGTTTTAAGGCTGGGAAATTGACCAATTACGAATCTTTCTCCTTTAAAAGATCTAATCTAGAGATCTAATACCATATCATTCATGTCATGTGTTATATACAGTATATCACATCATTTTTAACAAATACATTGTCAGTTCTGGAATAAGTAAACTGAAAATCCCCAGAACAACCAGTGACTTTTAACCAGACATCCAATCAGCCAGTGAGTCCTCACTCCAGTCCAGATGCCTAGTCATGCTCTAATTAAGAAGGACAAACATAAAAGTGAGTCAGCACGAGAAAATAAATGATGTGCTTTCATTAAATGTATCATCGTCACAATTAATGTGACAATTTGTTGTTATAGGGGGTGACATCATCCAGCCCTGCCCTGAAACCAAAACCTCTTTGTATGTGTTGGGAAACTGTAATGCTGTAATGTTATAGCACTCAATTAAAAATATTCTGTGCCCAAACAGAACGTTAGCAGGCATGAGAATCTCAAATGAGTTTCAGTCTTTTTTTCCTGATAAATCCTTCCAGAAGTGACAGATGTGGCCGCTGTCCAGAATGTACAAGCATTTATGTCAGGTGAGCTAGCCTTGGAAACAAATCTGCATTCTCTATTTAACAAATTAGTGGATTATTATTGACACATTTGTCTGACTGACTCGACTGTCGAGTCATTTGTACATCGGAAGCTGGCTCTGCAGAGGAAGCGGCTATTTCACACTCAATGGTGTTGTCTCCTGTGTGCAGGGTTATGACTGTATATCCAGCACCTCCTCTGCGTTTATATTTTCTGTGATGACTTCTTGTGTATATGTGTCCACTTTTGCCACTTGACTCTCACCTCAGCTGCGAGGAAGTCAAGTTTTCTGAACCTCGGGTCAAAGAATGATGCAGTAGCCTACGCAGTGGTAGCAGAGGATCTAGCTCACAGCGTTAAATGACAGATGAGCCTGTCAAGAGCGGCATGTTGCACGTTGTGGGCTCCATGTCTCAGTGCAGGGTCACCTTCATTGTATTTTTCAGGTACTCTGGATTTACCAGTTAGAACAGGCAGCTAAATGTGGTACACTATTCTGACCTAAGAAGCATATGAGCCAATTCAACTGGATTCAATACAGGTATGACTTGATTGATTAGGGTTACTTTGATGATGACATCCAGAGAGAAAAGCAGTGACAGATGTTTTTATCACATCTGGGTCTGAAACACACACATCTGTGTGTGCATCCTGTTCATCATTTCCTATTGAGGCAGTGGTTGCCATTTTTTAAATGACTTAAAAAAATGTCTTGTCGTGGAGGACACTTCCCTACTTTCAAACTGCACTCAATGTGTCTCAAGGAAAACACACCTCCCTCACTCACAGCTCCAACACATTGTGTCTGCAGTATTGTGAATATACTGAATGCTACTCGCTTTATCACTTATTGTAGTCTGGTGTTGCGTAGTGACATGTAAACGGCAGGATTACAGGATTGTGGCTTATGTCAGTTTCCTGTCTGAGCTTTCTCATACACATTGATTCACTCATTATTTTCAACACTTGCAACACAGCAGCTGGTAGCCTCGGGCAGTGATTGGGATCAGGTTGTTGAATGCCTCCCTCTCTCTCTCTCCCTCTCTCTCTCTTTTTCAACAGAGTTTATAGATAACCCATTTATATCCATGATTTTATTTGAGGCTTTTGTAAAGTGAGTTGTGTGCATCCATCAATGGTGTTGGCTCATGAGCGATCTGATTGTAATGCTGTACTGAGTGGTCTCACGAGAGTTATAATAAGTGAGTAAGTGATTCTTAATCACTGATGAAAAGAAAGGCAATGTCATTGTGCTCACTAAGGTTTTCGTGATTATTATTAGTGATAAATGTACAAGGTGTTTTAGTTTCATGTAGGTCTACAATGTACAGTTGGTACTTTGAACCAGTGATTGGAAAAACAAACAGCACCTTTTGCTCTAGGAGTAGCGGAGTACTTACTCCTCAGCAGCTCATTATTATCTGGGCTTGTCTCTCACATGCAGAATAAGTATCTTTGTTTTTACACCTCAGGCCTACTACCTCAGCCCAGTATTTTTGTAGCACATGCAGTTTTAAGGAGCAATTTGTAAGTTTTGCCATCACTATATAGCTAACGTTAGCATTGACAGCTGTTTACTTAGCAGTCTAGAAGAAAAGTTGCGAGTTCAGCATCAAACTTCATTCCTTTACTCACCAAGAGCTGTCTCCAGCAGTGGAATGCAACGTCAATGGTTTTCTACTAAGGTTAGCATGCTAACCAGCTAGCCCCGTATCACCCCGTCTCGTCACTTTCCCATAGTGTCTGAGGGCGTATTATAACCTCTTATATTATAAAGACAACGATGGCTGAAGCCCTTGACAAGCCACAGTCACCACCACTCACTCCTGGCAAAAAACCACGTTCAGCGGCAGAGAAAACTTAAAAATAGCCTCTTTAAAATGCTGTTGATTAAGGAATTGAAGCTTATTCCAGAGTCAAACTTGGTATGAATTGCTCTAAATAAGATTGTGTTTATGAGATACAGCTATAAAAGGAGATTAAGGCCTCACCAGGGAAAGAGACTATGAGATATTCATCAAACAGACAATAAGAATATACAGTATGCTACTTGATGTAATAAAGTAAAGTATAAGTAAAATCTACAGTGGTGAAAAAATAACATGACAAAGCTTTTATACCTTATGTAATGGAATCATTCGTTTCTCAGTGGCTCGGTGGATGACTCTCCTCAGTGCATTCAATGAACAAGTCATTATATTTTCCACCCAGACCACAGTGCTCTCTGTATGATAACTGTTTACTTAACTTGTGTGCATCGAGCAGTGAAAAAGCTGCAGGATGGGTTTTTTTCTGAAGTGCGGTCTGGTTGTTAGACATTGTGGTTGTACCGTGACTCAGCAAAGAGTGATTAGAAATGTTCAGACAAGATGAAATGTCTATGTTTCACTTTTATCTTTACTATTGATTTTATCTTAGTGGTCACACAGACAACTTATTATTTGCTCAAACAGAATTTATCATCCATACACACACACACACACACACACACTGTATCTACTAAATTAAACATCAATATCCAGTTTCTCCTCTGAATGATAAGCTATAGTCTCTATGATTTCACTTGATACAGCTGTGGTGGTTTATATTTACATCATGTCAGTCATAAAATGATGATGATTTTTTATGAAACTGTTGCACACACATCAAACACTCAAAGATCAGCTGAACTTTACTTTCAGTGAAAAGCAATTACCAAAAATCCCATATGGAAATTCTTCATTCAGCTGTACGCTATCTTATTTTAGCCAAAATGTGTCCATTGTACCCATGACAATAAAACTCCACTTCTCTCAGACAATGTTTAATAAAGGCTTGTGGTGGTGAATGGGATCACTATGATAATTTTACCAGTATTACCAGCAGCCCACAGAAGCCATTCGTGACTCTGAGCTAAACTCATTATAGGCTCCACTATGCAATGTTATGGCTTCTCTGAGGAATATTGCCTCCTCCAAAATTACCCACTGATTTTAGTTTCATGGATTGCCATCTTTTAGTGCTTTCCTGATGGGCAGGTTTCACAACCTTGCATCATCATGAGCCAGATTGTAAGCAAATAAAAAAAGAGATTAAAAAAATCCAAGAGAAATAGATGTAGTTATTCCTAAAACTGTGGAAGGTAGTAGTTATCATTTGAACACAGAAGTTCTTCAGCTTTTTAGAAGGATTGGAAACTGACATTTCTGATATTATTTGGGAAGGTAAGGTGGCTGAGAGCAGGAACAGATCCTTCCTCTGGACACAGAAGGAGGTATCCCTCTGGATCTGTTTAATTAGTCACCTACAAGCTCTTCTTAAGCTCCCCTTGTGACATGTATCATCATACTGTACATTACGTAAGTGGCTAATTACAGTGCAAAGGCTGTACACCAAATGGAGAGTGGGACATTTGAAATGAAGCACCCTTAACTTTATTTTTATTAATCATATAAATCTGCCATATTTACTGTTGTATAGTCTGCCTCACAGAATATGGGTAGTGCACAGAAAACCTCAAATAATCACAATGTATTCTGGGTAGGATGAGTGTCTACACATGACCTGCTTGCTCCTACTTAAGGAGTCTCTATGTCAGACTGTTTACTTGAGTTGCTGGAGATATGTATTAGAATTTAAATACCAGCATGGTTTGCCTGGAGGGTAAGTGCCAAGGTGAATTTGATGAGGGCAAGTTAAAACAAATAATAGTTCAAGGCCTCTCTGGAGGGGAAGGGGGTTGGGGTGGGGTGCTCTCTGTGGGGAGTGGTGTATTCATTCTGGGTGTAGTCATTATTAATATTCAAGCTCTTCTTCATGTGATCTGACGAAGTGTAAAAAATAATGTTGTACAAAAACAAAACAAAACAGAAGGAGAGGATAATAACAATATGAAATATAGAAGACAAAAATGCATTTTAAAATAACTATAAATAAAGATGAAGTTAGTAAATGTACAATTCAATAGTAGAAGACGGAAAAGCAGGCTTGATTTTAAAATCTCTGTTGTGTTTGCCGCACTGATGCAGCAGGGTAAAGTATTTCACAGCAGTACAGCAGGGTAAGAAAATGCTCTGCCAAAGTGTGTAATTTCTTTACTAATCTGTGGACTAAAGAGAGCCTGCATGCAGTGATCTGAGTGTTTGTGGGGAAATGTGAGGCCAGATGAGCTCTGCAAAGTAAGGAGGTGCAGTTTTGTTGTCTGAAATAGCAAGTTGGTGAAGTGAGGACAATTTTATTGGCTTCATTTTGGATTAGATGGTGTTTTGTAATGCTACAGAGTGTAAGGCCATGTTGCAATGGTCAAGTCTAAATGAGATGGATGCATGAATGACAAATTCTGAATGTCTTGACTGTGTCAGAAATGGGTCAACTCTGGCAAGGCAACTCAAGGCACTGTGGCCTAGGAGGAAGGGATGTTGTTAGTGTTAGTTCTCGAATATAAGGGAAAAGTGACGGGTGTGTCAGTAGTATTTGACAAATTGGATGCATATTTCTTAGCTCAATAGCCATGACTTCTGTTTTGGCTTTGTTTGGGCGGAGGAAGTTCTTTGACAAGCCAAAATTTAACTGTGTTTGAACAATGATCAAGTTTAAAGGCATCATGTATATCTCCAGGCAGGATGGGAAAATAAAGCTGGTTGTCATCACCATACAAATGGAAATTTACATTCAGTTGACAGAGGAAGTTTCCAAGTGGGGAGCATGTACAATAAAAAAAAAACTGTGGTCCAAAGACAGAGCTTTGGGGTACCCCACATGCAGAGGACATGACGATGAGAGAAAGTTGTTGTAGATAATAGCATGTGTCCTGCCAAGCAAATATGCCACAGATATTAATGTCATCTCCTTTGCATATTGCTACTTTGAGGAAGAGACCGTATTATACAAACCATATGTGTTTGTATACTGCTGTAACATTTGTCTTGATGCATGTAATGACCTGTAAAGATTGTATTACAGGCTCACCAACATTTGCATGAAGCTCCTTTGTTCAAATGGTTACACTGCTTCTCTGTTTGTTGACTCGCTGCTCTTAAATACTGCTCTTTTATTCAGGTACCCAGTCACCATGGATGCATTGAATTTAAATTTGATTTAATCCTGAATGTCTACTCTCCGTGTCTTTGATGTGACCTTGTATTGCCCGTCATCCATCATTCCAAAACACAGACATCTTAGATGGGCTTCGGTTCCAGTCTGAAAGGTGGAACAGAGAGGTGGCTTTTCATCCCTGTGCTGAATACTCTTTAGAAGAAATGGAAAATGTCCCAGAGCTCTGACACTGCTCTTCCTCTCTCCTCCTCTCACAGAATTTCTAGCATCAGAGCTGCAGAGTTTGAATTCTGTTTCTGAAGAGAAATGTATAAGGCAGTATTGAGGGTAGCATTTGTGTTGTTAAGGGCTGAAATATTGCACAGTCTATATTGGTTTATCATACAGGGTCCAGAAAGACAACCATGTTTCTGAGTTATTTATAACAGCAGGCTCTGGGCTGGCTATTGTTACACATTTCTAGACACAGAATCCTGTTGTGTGTGTCGAAATTTGATAAGATTGATTTTTCAGTGTTTATTGAGTAAAAATCACATTTCACTGTGCAACAGAGTATATTTCATTTCAGTTTAATATTTTTGCACCAAATCTGCTATAACAAATAGAGCTCCATCATGCTCAGTCATTTTATTACACACACACACACGCACGCACGCACGCACGCACGCACACACACACACACACACACACACACACACACACACACACACACACACACACACACACACATATATATATATTTGTTTTTTGTTTTTATAATCAGATGCCCTGTGGAATTACATTTTCATGAAACCCTTTGAGAAGACTCCTGTGGGGCGTATTTGGCTTACAAACCTTTGGCTGATAAACATCCTAGAGAGTGTGTCACAGCAAGTTTTGTCCTCACAGGAGCAAGCTTAGCAATTCCCAGCTGGAGTCTGGGGGGGCTCTCAAAGGGTCAGGGCCACAGCAGGGATTGGATAGTGCCAGTGCCATCAGATTTGGTGAAATGTCACAGTGGGAACAAAAGCTAATGAAAGAGCTGTTTTGCCCTTTGATGCTGCAACTGAAGTCGAGGGCTATTGCCAAGAGGCATAGAGGAGGATGAACACAGAGATCACGCTGCACACTGAGACTGTGTGCCACAAAGCGCATTCCCTCACCTTAAGCAGCTGTTTCTCTCTGGCATATCTCAGGGTTGTAATTTGTGGAAATACTGTTATTTTGCGGAAAGCTTGCACATGTTCATGCACACATGTCAGCATTTCTTTAGAGTATGTTTGTGTATATACAGTGCATCAAGAGATTTAGCAAAGAAGAGGTTAAAATTGGATTTGGGTATGCTGAATTTAATGTAGCTGAATTTCCATCCCCATGTTTTATAGACAGTTTGAGATTAACGCATCAAAAGAAATTGAGTTCTGATTTTCTCCAGGACGCTTCATTTGAACTGGCCCATGCCTAGAAAGCCTCCACTGAGCATAAGTTTATCTAATTTGAATTAAATGAGCTGATATTGTTTTGCCTGTGAGGACAAATTTCTCAAACGATAAAATCCTCACTAACTAAACATCATTTCCAAAACAAAATGGTGCAGATATCTTTTTTGAGTTGTAGTTATCAAGTAACCAAGAAAGATAAATACTCTATAATTTATTTTGGCTTCAACATTACATCAAATGAAAAAAAAAACTGTCCAAGTTTTGTGCAATAACATATCAAACTGTAACTTATTATAATCCGTACTTGTATGGTGAGTTTAGTAACCTTGGGTACTTGACTACATTTAGTGTGGAGTGGGTTTGAACAATTTTGTTGTACACAATAATATGCAATGATCGATTCACTTACTGCAAATGAATCCTTTATCAGAGCTTGCTCCTGCTGCTGCTGTCCATGGTGCTGAAAGCTGCAAGTTTCCTGAAAGCCCACTGCAGTTCATTGTCTTATGAGTCATGTGTTGCTGGGAGACAGTACTTATATGTATGCTTTCAGCTGCTCCGTATGAGATGGTTTTTTGTCAATCAGGCTGGTTACACTCCCTGTGTCTGAGAAAGAGATGCTGCTGAATTTAAATTTGTTCATAATTTGTTTCATTTGATTCTCAGTGCATTCCATATCTCCTGAGCAAAGACAAACAAATTATCTAAAATAAAATCTTTTTCTCAAATGGTGCAGCTGCACTTTTATTTCAGTGTTTGCTTGATAAAACAACTACACACGTACAAAAGTATTGATAACCTCAAAACTCTTTTTATATAACGTTTTCAAAAGTAAAAAGTAATAAGGATAAGTTCAGATGTTTTCAAGTCTGTCGTTGAACAGTCCTGAATTGGCAATGTGTACGTTGAAAGAGTTATTAAAGTTACCATTCCAGATATATAGTGTTATAACTTTGTAGTGTATAGTGTTAACTTTTGACTGACTAATCAATACTATAAATACACCAGGTGTTTCAGTGTTAGACATGTGAACATTGTTCTGTGATCCTTTCAAAAAAGAAAAAGTGCAATATTGATATATAATGTTTTTTTATTTGTTCATTTATTTTAAACAAGGTTCAGTATTTAGGGCACTTGGAAATAATCTGATCACATAATTTGACGCTTTCTCAGACCTTCTTTCTCACTCTCTTAGATACTTAAATGTCATTCAAATGTCATGACAGATCATTTCCATAGAACCAGCCCCCAATTAAGTAATGCCGTGAAGACAGGAAACAAACAAATACCCCTTGTCTGATGGACAACTTTCCCTTAACAACGTCATCTTTATATTCACACCCACATCCTGTTGAACAGTGAACATATGCTTCTGCGAATGGGTCATCTTTGTTCGTGGACGTTTCTTGAAGTGTAACAACTTTAACTCCGATGGCAGATGCAGAGAAGGAGGGGAAGCCCCAAACAGCCATTACAGGTCATGTCAAGGCTGCTGACGGTGGACAGGCCCTGAGGTCTGAATGGATGATTACTTTGATGAGGCTGCATGATTAGAAATCTCTCCCTCCCTCTTCATATTCCCTGTCTAACCCTCTCATGTGGATAAATCAAAGTCAGCCCCTCACCGAGTCTCTGTTGCTCCTCTGTCTGCAAAGTCATTAATCCAAGGATGTGGCCCACGGGGTTTTCTCCTCCTGCTTGACTCAATAGTTGTTACATGAAAAATAAGCTTGGTTTCTCTCTCCCTTGCCTCTCCTCCACTCTCCACATCTCTCTTTTATTTGTTCTAATGGGCTTCTGCTCCTAGTTTTCACCCCAGAGGATGAGTTACGTGTCCGGCTGGGGCTTTTCACTGGGATTGTGTGTGTGTGTGTGTGTGTGTAGTGGCACTGTATATTGCTACACTGTGCCCTCACTTTATATTGCTCTAAGGGCAGATTCACAGAATCTCCCACTCTGTCAGTGATTTGTTAATTCAAATTTCTTCTTTGTCTCTGCTCCAACACGCTACTCGTGACTGTAAATGGGGTGTATAAAGAGAGATAAAGTAGGAATAAACTGGGTCTTGTCATGTCTAATCATACTATATATATCCACACCCTTGCTGCCAGTCTTAAACACACACCCTCTTTCTTTTCTCCTCTGTCTCTCTTCTCTCTATCTCCCTAATTTTTTTTTTTTTCATGTGACGCCCCTACCTCCCTCTTCCTCCTCTGTTATCATGGCCTGGAGAGGAGTTGTGAAATTCATGACATCCAGATCTAGAGGGGCTGGGTGATGGAGGACAAGAATAGTCTCCCGAGTTCCTGCTGGAATCTGTCTGTCTTTGATGAGCAAGTTATACAATGTCAGCACCCCCGATAATCTCGCTCTTTCAATTCACGGCAGAGAGAGATTCTCATTTGTTGCATTTGGTTACGGAACAGTAGCTGCCTCAGTGCGGTGGCTGTTTCTGCTCCGTGGCTTTTTAACTATACTGACCATTAACGCGTGCACAACCTGAAGTGGAACAATGGACAGTGTCATGAAATTAAAAAAGAGATAAAATCGTTGTTTGTGAGCAAGCGTGTCTCTCCTCCACTCCTGCTCTCTTTTCTCTGTGCCGTGAAGCTCATCATAGGCAGTACACTCTGTCGCTCGAAAGGCAGCGGAGTCTATCTGCTTAAAATTCAAAGTTGTCTGTGTCAAACATGGCTCTCAAACAGCCCCTGAAACACTCAGCAGCTCGAGAGGATTAAAAGTAGTTCCTCTGGCTAACTGCGAGAGGTAGTGTTGCTCCAAGACAACTTAATAAGTCTCATGCTTTCCTTTTCGTTTGACTTCCTCCGTCCTGTTTGACATTCTTGCATAAAACCTGACTGTAGTGAGCATGGTGATAATTCAGTTTCATATGGCTTTTTAATCGCCTTTCAAAATAGAATTGATGAAAGTCATTTCTCTAATATCAGGTTTACTACTGATGAGTTTGTGATGCTGCCTTCAAATGCTTGTAGGGTTGTAAATATATCACACTGAGAAAAAGATTAGTAATGCTTTTTGAAGCAAAAGTGTGTTTTATCCTGCAGAAAGTTCGACAACAAGGAAATGGAAATATGGTTGTGGGCATTTCAGGCCACTGAGGCAGAGCCCGTTGTCCTTGCGATCTTGTCATGGGTGTAGTTGTGTGCACAGTTGGTAAATATTTTATGTCTGTGTCCTGCTTTGCTGTTCCCACAGTGAGTGTGGGTGTTTGGACGGTTACTCTAAAGAACATTGTGTTTCTGCTGAACTTGCAGTTTATCGGCTGCTGTATATTCCAGTAGCGGGTCAAGACAGCACATTGGTCTGAGTGTCAACTGCAGTTTGAACCTACAGCCCTTTGTGTTTACTCAACCTTTATAGTGGCATGGCTGTAGGGGTAGCAATTACAATCTTTCTGTCAGTGTGTCTTTTGGTCAGTCCATCACTTTAGTCCACATTGAAATATCCCAACAACTATTGGCTGGATTGCCATGAAATTGATTGATCCCTGGAGGATGACCCCTATCGACTTTGGTGATCCCCTGACTCTTAACTCTTAAGGGCTGTCCACACCAAGAACAGTAACTGTAACGATAATGTGAGCATCTATTCTTTTGAACGATAATGTTCTGTAAACAGAGGCGCCAAGTAAGTGCTGCACGCTCCAGCTGTGGCAGAGCAAAACACAAAACACTTACCACTGACTCTGCATCCCAGATGTTCTTCTTGTTAGCGTCTTCATAAATACTGTTTGTTGTATCAAACGGGTGGGTTTTTTTGAACCTCAGTGATGAGGTGTTGACCTGTTAGCCCGGTGTTATGCTCACCTTGTGGGACAGTAGGTCCGGGTGACGGGCTGAATCAGCTCTGGTGGGCGCGGAGGGCTGGTACACAAAGGCGGTGCTCGGTGTCTTGACGCAGTAACGTTATTATTGATAAGTATAACACCTGCCTGTGAATTCATATGTATTTTGAGGGGATGTCTGTGTTTCTATCGTTCATCAAATTTCTCTGAAAATGATCCCAACGATATTGTTCGCCACCGTCATTATAGAGGCGGTGTGGACTTAAAATGATATATTTATAGTTATCATTCTTGTCAGCGACTGTATGTCAGGGAGTGAACTACGGCGGTGATCTGTTCTGAGTGACATAATATCAACTGCTGTATGAACCACAAGACTATTATAAGCCTCTTTGTGTTTTTTCTATATCATATTGCCCTTGTCAAATACAATGTACTGTAGACAAAAAAATCAATTTTGTTTCTAACCACATCAATATTAATAATGTTCTATAGCACATTTTGTGCGTGACAATTCTGTTAATTAAATTATTATGTCCAATATAATATTATATAATAGATAATAATAATATCTCCATATTCTTCTTTTCTCCTGACAAAATATTTATCATTTTCTGGTAGATGTAGTGTTTGGATAACAAGCTTCTTACTCTGTGTCAGAACTCTGTCTCTTGCTCTGGGGGTAGTTTGTTAGCATGAGTATTTATCTACCGCTGCTGCAGCAGTGTTTGATGGTGGGCTGAACCCCATCTCACAGAGGGCAGCCTGTCATTACTGTCCCCCCCTCCTCCCATTGCCAGTCAAGTCCTCAAAGTCAAGGCTGCCCTGCTTTAGGAGAGCTCTCCAGCCGGCCTGCCACATCTACTGACATAGACTAATTACACCAAAATGCCCTTTCCCTTTCACCTGCCTCACACAAATTACTCTGGGTATACAGCTGTTTTTTTCTCTTCCCACACCCTCGCGAAGGACATCTTTTGAGGGACACGAGGGAAAAGCAACAGTGAAAAGAGCTTTTGAAACTGTATTACTGTAGTGACAATAACAAGTTTGTCAGCAGAAGTCTGGCTCTGGAGAATCATTCTGTCAGAGGCATGACGTTTCAGTATCATTATCAGGACAAGCCGACTGGAAAGCAGGGGCAGCCATTTCTGCCCACCTTCTCTTAAAATACAAAAAAAGATCTGACTGTGAACTGGAACAAGAAAGTACATTTGAATACTTTTTCAGTATAATGATAAAACTGCATAAAAAGCTGTCAGATAAAATAACAATTAAATGTATATAAAAGGCATCCAAAGACTAAAACAATGAAGAAATCAGTGTCCTAATGGTCCAGCTTCAAGGCAATCAAATCCTAAGAGACTGACCCAGCTCTGCTGAGACGAGATCTTTCATCATTCAGACTCAAATATTTTTGACATGAACACAGAGGTCATGACCTGCATATATCAGATATAATCCATATTGTAAGTTTAAGCCGATTTTTAGAATACATGATTAGTTGTTTTAACTTGAGAGAAAGAAAAGTCAGATCAGAGGACAATCACTATCAATATCAATCAATATAGGAGCTGGATATTCATGGCACATTCCTACGTCCTCTTCCCTAAGCTTCTGATTTGATTTATAGCCCGTGTCTGGCCCGAGTCCACTCAGACCTAATAGAATCACAAAAGGTTGACTGGGGTGTCATCAGGGCACCCTGACATTAACACTGATGTGTAGGGGGGACAAGAGGACAATCAATGCACTTGAACCAGACAGGGCAGAGAAGAATATACAGTCCCGTCACAGCAGAAACTTAATGATATACTCTGATAAACAGTATATAAGACAGGCAGGGAGAGTGGGCAGCCAGATGAACAGAGAGGACATGAAAGGAGAAAAGAGCAGAGGGAAGGACGGAGAGAGAGAGAGAGAGGGAGGAGAAATGGAGAGGAAAGAAAATGTGAAGAGACAAGAAGGAGGTGATATCAGAGGAGATGTGAGATTGTCCTCTCTTGTTTGACCATAAGCAGACACATGCTCTGCCAGCAGATTGACGATGATATCACTTTCCACACATCCTGGTGTAGTTGTCTCATTGACACGTCTCTCCATTTGATTTATTCAAGTTCAAGAGACATTGAGCTGATATCAGTGGTAAAATACTACATGTCTATTTCTGATCAGTGTCATCACAGCAAAATGCTTGAACCTCGGTTACGGAGCAGGAATTACCAGGTAGAATTAGGTCAGACAACATGAGAGACTTACCTACATCAGATGATCGTCTGCTTCACCCTCTTTCCAACCCCATTTCAATGGGAGTTGTCATTTGTTGTCATAATGTTGGACAAAATTATGGCAGATCTATTTGGCCCTCTCAGATGATGACACTCACATATGCCCTCTTTCGACAAAATCATCAGACTCCAGCGACAGCGAAATGAAAATGAAAAGGAGTGTGTCTGATGTGAGCTGGCGCGGCGCCTTGGCATCGCAACTCCAGCGCAATGCAAAACTTTCTGCCAGATCACTGAACCCCCCTCAACGGTATACAAAGAGAAAGAAACCAGTCCTGAACATTGGCAGCATGCCACTTTCTGAAGAACTAAATAAACTGTTCAAAGTCTATATTTAAAAAGCTGCTTGATATTATACAGAAATAATTACACTATCACATCATAACTGAAGTTTCACAGCTGCTGCCTCTGTCATGTCATGAACTAGATGTTTGATTTCGATGTTGAATCCTTAGTCATGTTCAATATGAATATACCGCACTCTGGCGTATTGGGCAAAAAAAAAAGTCAAATGCAGTAGAGCTGTACGATAAGTCGATTGATCAATTACCTGATCTATGTAATGTAATGTAATGGTAACTAAACTTTTGGTCATAATGCCTCCGTGCCGGCCAGAGCCGGAGATGTTATGTTTTCAGATTGTCAGTCTCATTCTCGTGACCCCGATATCTCAGTAACTCTTCGGCGGAACTCCTCAAATTTGGCACAAACATTCACTCGGACTCAAAGATGAACTAATTACATTTTTGTGGACGAAGGAAGTTCAAGGTCACAGCGACCTCACATTCTCTCATTTCATTACTCCTGGCACACAGTGATCTCGCGAAAAAACATTTTTGGCCATAACTCACAAATGCAAACACTAATTATGACATATTTTAACTCAAATGTCTATAAGGATGAAATTAAGTAAGTTTTATTTCCAAATGGTCAAAGGTTAACTTCACTGTGACATCATAATGTTCTTTAAAAACACTTCTGGTAATTATTCAGTGCTGTGACTCAGGAAGCGGAGATTGTGATCATATTTCCTGAAACTTGGCTAAAGGCATGCGACCATAATTCTAGTTTTTCAAGTTCCAAGCTTCTTAAATGTGGGAATTTAATGTTCTTTTTCATTTAGTAAACTGAATATATTTGAGCTTTACACTGTTTGTTTAATAGAGCAATAGGCTGTTTCAAGGCATCACCTTGGGGTATTATAATGGGTATTTTTCACTATTTTCTGACATTTAAAATGATCAATCGAAAATCGTTGGCACAATAATCAATAATGAAAATAATTGTACGTTGCAACAAAGGTCCAAAGCAGAAAAGAAATCTGGTCTCTCCCTAACCTTTATGTGCTGTTACCTCTACATGCCTATTTTCCACAAGAACCATTCTTGATTCACATGATCGCTTGCCAGAGTTGAACAGCAGAGGGAAGTTGCCCCCATGGGACATGGTTAGGAAATTTAAGTATTTCATGCCTTTTTCCTGCTGGAAATGAGACAGAATTATTCAGAACGGTGTCAGAGAAATCATCCTGTTTGATTCCAGAACGACAGGACAACAGGACAGCCGGACCTTTGTTTTAATCTGGCAGCTACTTAGTCAGAGAGCACAGAGGAGGCACAAGGAGGGAGGGTCGGGTGTGTGTACGCACACAAAATACTCTCAGACAAAACACACACACACATACTCAGTGAGGGCTGAGACAGGGAGCGAGGAGAGAAGAGAAAGAGTAAGGGGTGTAGAAAGAAAGGAGAGGTGCATAGAGAAACAAACAGAGATAGGAAGAGGAAGAAGTATGGCTGTTATTCTGTAGCACTGTGTTGTAAACTGCACTGCAAAAACCTGCACGCCCCTGGGACGTGTCATCAGCCGCTCAGCAGGATGCCTCAGAGGAAAAGGAGTTTCACATTTGGAGCTTACGGAGGGTAAGATAATAGAGAATTAATCCCTCCGAGTGTACAGTGCAATTTAGAATTTGCAAGCTTTGTCTGCTATTGTAAAACTACACGGCAGCATTTGCGTACCTGTTGCATCTTGTTACCAACCCAGCTGACGTGTCGTGAGAGGAAGATGAGAAGCTGCTCAGGCTGTTGCACTGTACCTGCTTAGCTACTGCAGAACTAGGCTGTAAGCACAGTGAAATCCTTGTTTACGATTTTTACCATTAATAGTGAATAACTGTTGAGATGCTGAAATAATTAGATCAGTGTATTAATATGTGAAAGTTAGACAAAGTGTTTCTGGCATGTGATTGGCTGATCAGGATGATGTTTTTCTGAGACTTGACAGAAGTTGCTGGTCAGACAGTGCATGTCTGATAGTCAGTGAAAGCAATACACTGGTGGTTTGAGTACATTTGTCAGTCCATTAGTGATAAATAAATGAATCCAGAGATGATTAAGACATAAGGGGATTTTTGATTACTGCTGAACTGCTGCCTTTTTTCCTTTGGGTGAAACAAACACATTAAGAAATGCTGTGTCATTCTGGGGAAAACAATTAAATGCTGGGAATATTGAGTTATGATGCGATTAAGGATTCAATTAAAGGCTTATTTAGGTAGCGTATATCACTCTGAGGGAAACAAAAGGGAGCAGTTAGCAGCATCTTCACTTTAATGGCCGTGAATAACTTAAATATCTCATCAGCATGGTGTAAAAGAGGAATTGCTCTTTTGTAGCAGTCACAATGTGAATCTTTCAGATATGCTTCACAATGCATTAAATTTCATGAGCCAATGAAATATTTTTACTATTGTGTTTTGCAGCTTGTGGGCTCTGCCAAGTCTGCTTAGAAAACACTCATGAGGCTCACTTTGACATATCTGTGGTAGAAGTCAGGTTGAAAGCTAGCCTGTGTGCACATGCTGATACCGCCAACCACTGTAGGGCACGGAAAACAACATTTTTGGAACAGCAACAACCACTTTGTACCAAGATGTGCAATGAGATTCTAGGAGTAGCAGTCCAAAATAAAGCGTAGTGGTATTCTGAAAATGCACTCAAATGAACAACCCCGGGGTACGTTTTATTTTCGGTTTTTCCTTTATCAACCTTTCCTGGTTTCAGGAAATTGGATCCTTGTTGTAGCATCACCGCCTTGTAAATTAGTAAGCTGTAGGGGTTTTGTCTAAAAGATCTCCTCACTGTTAAAGAATCTAGAGGAAGCTTTATAGTACACCTGGCAGAGGCTTTTTCTTCAACCTACAAACTCAAAACTTGGACAACTGGATGGATGAACTGTTAATAGCGACTTGATGGTTAAGTCCAGCTCAACCATCTGGTTAATTGGAAGTACTTGCTTCTGCTGACTGCACATCGTTGATATATCTGTGAGCCTGGAGCTGAGGTGCAGCAAGGGCCATTTTGGCTCATTTTAACTACAATCACTCTTTTAAGGAGTCCCATCAGAGTCTTTAAGGTGCTTAGACTTTCTCATTATTCCTATTTGTTTCCAGTGGAATATGTTTATAAAGAAAGGAATCACGCCGGTCATGTCTTTTGCCCACAGTGATATTAGGGGATGGATTCCACATCATGAATGATGTTTCTTTTGAGCAATGATTCTGTTGCTGCAGCTTCGTTCTGGAGCTTTTAAAGTTATTTTAAGCTGCATTAATCAATATTTTATCTTGACAATCGATCGATGTAATGTCTATTGTGGGATGTTAAAGGGGTTGCCTGTAGTCATGAACCTGCAGAGAATTATCACCCGAGGATTGGTGAGGCTCGAGATTTGACTGTTTATGCTTCACTCTCGCGTCTCTGCATCCACCCGTTCCCAGGTGCAGCAGCGTGGTATTTACATTTAAAAGTTGCACACACAACTTGCACAGCGTCAAATGGCATACAATCAGGTTTAGTGACAGACCATCAGTCTGTCAGCTAATCCAAAATCAGTGGCTAGCGGCTGAACAAAGAATTGAGAGAGGGAGTCTATCAGCTAAAGAGATTTTCCCTCAGGGCTCTCATGAGATACCAAAGCTAAGCCAAAAAGAGAGAGTGATTATTGGACTTCAATTTGTCAGGTTGCTAGATTCCACAGTCGCATGTGGGAGCAACATTATTTCACTCTGTCCCCCCAGAGAAGTTCTACTTGAACCGTTTGTGAGTTTGGTGACTTGCCTGTTGATGGATGGCACTCCATTCTCATTTACCTTACCATTACCTTTTCAGGCAATCTATTATCCAGTCTGGTAACGCTCCAGTCTCTAGCCCGCTCCTCTAATCTCTAACCTGGCTTCAGGAGTCTTTGAAGCCGTCACATTTGTTTCTAGGAAAGGACTGAGCTTTTTTAGTTTTACTTTGTGTCAAACAGATTTGGTTTGTTTGCTGTTGTCAACAAAATGTGTCTCTGTTCTTAAAAGCCTTGTTGTTGAAAAAGACTCTCAGCAGGGAAATTAATGCTTAATGAATAACAGAGAAGGGATTCTCAAACAGAAATGGATGGGGCCCAGGCCCAGAACATCAAATTACTGGTCTACATTTGTTTCAGGATTTGTCCTCGAAGAAGTTATTTTGTCGCAGCATAATTTCCGCATACAATTTATTGGAAATTGCTGTTATATATATATGCATATAATAATGTGGCTGTTTCTACAAAATATTTATAAACAACTGCAAACAAAAACAGATGAGCTAAAAAAAACAAAAACTGCTGGGAATTGTGCCTTTTTCCTTGTTGATGTCAGACTCTTTTTATCGCTATGTACATTCAGAGCAGGCAATTATGTGAAATAGGCAAAACAATTAAAAACAATAGATTGCTGAGGGCTGTGGGGGTGAACAGCCATTTTGGATATTCAGTAAAATCTTTCTTTAAATCTCCCACTTGTATTTTAAGCATGGGAACAAGCAGGTGAAGTCACAGCCCCCACACTCCTACACAAGCTTAAAGGCCTTGTTTGATGTGAGTGACTTAACTATTTTGAGATATGAGGTTGTGATGATAAACTGAAGTTTTAGAGAAAGCTAGTGGATGTGTTGGTATTTTCACAAGCAGAAAATTACAGCTGGCTGGTGCACTGCTGTTGAGTGAAGTCAGCTTTAAGCCTGAAGACAACTGGTAACTGCTCAGCCGAGCGAAAGATTAGAGGACTCTGCTTATAACCCACTGCTCTGTTACAGTTTCCCTCCCCCAGGTATGACACCTATAGGGTGCGACTGTGCACACCATACACCTTTACTGTCAGGCATTTCTGCTGTCTTCCTCATCTGTTCCATTTGAGTGCTTGTAGACATCTGCATGCTGATACAAATGCATTGAGTGAG
This sequence comes from Seriola aureovittata, assembly GCF_021018895.1. NCBI lineage: Eukaryota > Metazoa > Chordata > Actinopteri > Carangiformes > Carangidae > Seriola > Seriola aureovittata. Next base: position 24,100,365 of record NC_079365.1, on the reverse strand, counting down.
ACATTTGTTGCTTAAAGAAGCTTTATATTTTTATAATGTAAACAATGTGTCAAGTGATGATGCGGCTCACAGACTTCTCATAGTGATAAAGCTGCAGAGAATTATCACCTGCATCTGCAGCTTCCTCCGGTGATATATATTTCAGCTCAGGGTTGTAGTGTCATTTTCAGCAGCTGGTTTTGACCATATGGGTCGTTTTGAGTCTCCTGAAATAGACGGCCTTATGACGGCAGGCGTACCGGACCTCGGTTGTCATGGTTATAATAATAAACACACGGACTGCATGCCATGGTTATTATAATAATGGTCATGGCTTGGTTAGGTTTAAGAAAAGAGTGTGATTTGGGTTAAAATAAGTACTTCCTCAACATAAGCCTTTGTTGTCTTACAATATATACTGCTGGTTTCACCTGGGAATCGACGCCGCTCTCCTGTGTCATATTCCTTTTTGAGAAATACAGAAAAACAGAAGTGTTGGTTAATGTAAGACCCCCTCACTCCATAGTAAGAAGCTGCTTGAGAAAAGTTGTCACTGACTTTGATTTGATCTCTCTCATTTGTAATCCCTCCATGATAATGATGTTAATATTCAGTCCAAATATTGAAGATTTAAAAAAAGAAAAAATGATTTCACTTGTCTGTTCAGTTATTCATGTCATTTTGAGAAAATTAAAATGTTGATTTGCATTGTTAGGGTGCTGCCAGGCTGCATCCTTCCTCAGCAAGCAGCCAAAATACTGCCTTTCCCCCCTCAGGGGTTTGCTTGTCACTTCTAGCAGAGCTGCATTCGATTTAGTCCAATTATTCTAAAAAGTTTGATGGCAGCTCTAAAATTAAATTAGCTGGTGAAATTCTGGTTCACTGCCACCTCTGTAGATGGTCACATGTACAGCTAGTATGAGAGTGGACTGCCTTGGAAATAGGAAAATGGAAAAAAAAAGAAAAAAAGTCAAAGTCAAGTCAGTCACAGTTTGTAATAAATCCCACTTTACTACTGATGTGCGTGTTGGAACCCCTCGGAGTGAACTTAACAGTTCACAACAGCCCGTATTTATCAAGTGTAGCAGAGGAAGAGTGCTGATGTGGTATAATTACTGAATTTCTCTTGACAATCTTGCTCGGAATAGCTATGCTTCCACTCAAAGAAAGCTTGATGAATACGCGTAGCTGCATCTTATATTGATTTCTCACATTTAACACAATCCATAGAGATTTCTGTCTGAATAGATGCATTTTTTTTTTTATCTTCTAGAGAAATGAGCCTGCTGTGGTTTAAGTATACACTTCACTCCCTCAGCTGTTAGTGAAGTCCATGTGATATGTGTGATTATAAAATATGAGAACATAATAAATTGCTATACCCATCTTGCTGAGAATGTTTCAGCTCATTTAAAATGAGCTTTCTATGCTGGGAGTAATTAAGCTCATTATAATAAAGTCCAGACATTCAACATGGAAAATCAGCTCTAAAATAAGGCTGTTAGTATGTTTATGTCATGTAATGAGACGTGAATTTGAAAATCATGAAAAATGTTGAAGTTGTAGAGCAGAAAGGAATAGTCAATTAATCGATTAGTCAATAGACAAAAAAAAGTCAGCAACTATTTTAATAATTGATTAATTGTTCCAGTTTTGCTGCTTCTCATTGTCTAATCTAACACTCAACTCAATATCTTTTGGTCGTGGACTGTTGGGTGGGCAAAATAAACAATATGAAGACGTCACCTTGGGTCCTGGGAACTTGTCATCGGAATTTTTCATTACTTTCTGACATCATATAGACTTAGTTAATCACAAAAATAAACATTAGTAGTAATCAAAAAAAAAAAAATCATGTTTACTTGCACCCTAATATACAAACTCAGTGTGATAACTTTAATCTGTCATAATAGTGAAGCACATTTTGGTGCCTGCTGCTTTTACGTGTCCTTCTGTCAGTGTCATGTGCCCCCACAGTGGATGGAGGTGTAGTTGTTTATGTGACTGGCCTGTTTTTCCTTCCTGACTGTTAACACCAAAACAGTGTGCTGCCTGTGTCAGCAGGTGGATGATCACCAACCGTATCGCTGACTGGCAAACTAATATTTCCATTCTCAACACTGGATAACAAACACAGCAAAAGAGCAGAGCCCACACCAGCAGCTTGCATAATGTCAGTGTTTCCATGTCAAATACATTCTGCAGTCACATACAAAGGTGAGTTGTATCCAGTGACGGAACCAGGTGCAAAGTGTGTTCGTTGTAAGAGTTGTTTGGTGTCAGACACACACTGCGCTGATATGATGATGTTTCAATTTCTGACATCATCCCATTCTCTCTCATACAACTTCATCAATATTTTGACAACAGGAACAAGTACTGAAGTAGGAGACAGGGGAGGAAGGACAGAGGGGATTGGGGGTGGGGGAGGTAGAGCTAGAAATAGTAGCCGAAATATAGAGCTAGCAGAAAAGAAAAAACAGTCATCAGTGTGAAGACAGAGACATGCACTGATGCACACATACGACACATGTTTTCACCACCCGGCTCCATCCTGCCACCCAGTGGCGAGGGCATGCTGTTGAAAATTGACCCGCTGCTCTTTACAGTGTAACTAAATCCATTATTTTTAGAATTTAGAAATTGCATTTGCAGATACTTTGTTATACCATCAACTGGTCCTGGTCCCAGTGTAGAGTGTTGACTGCAGCAGTAGTTATTTCATTTCCCTTTTTCCAGAGAAAATAAAGCGCTGTTAGCCCCTGTTTTCCTCAACTACTTTTATTTGACAACTGTAGTTTCTGGTTGTTCTGTAGTTCTCCATGCAAAACATATGACAACATTATAATGGGTCATTATAGATTGAACTACCCAACAGCAAAGTGGTTCAAATTAGCTTTTTGACCAGCTTCAACAGTAAAATGCTATTTACCTATTAATGCATCAACAATAGTAATACAATTATAGTCACAGGAGCCATTTTTGCTTTTGGTACTTTTTTTTTGCTAATAAGCTAATACTTGCAATGTCACTTAATACTTAAGTGACATTGGAGTAAAGGATTACAATACTTCCTCCACCATTGAATTGATTGATTGGTGCGAATTCATCCTTTGAATATGTGAAGAGCGGGAGCATGTTAAAAGGTTTTTAGAAAACACACATAGTATCAGACCGTGCATCTGTTCATATACATCCCAACCCCTCTTTGGCATAAATCAATTATTTTAAAACTGAGTGAGATGTCCTTCTATGAATATTTCATGGAGGTGATGGTAAAACATATGTAAGTGTTGGCTGAATGCATCCCTACTCGCCTTGGGTAAATCTTACAGTAAATGGTTTTTGACACTGCCAGGAATCTCATTCATCAGCCTGAAAGGATTTTCATTAGACCGTGTAAGGAAGAGGAAATATCAATACACCGTCTCCGTGTCAAAGTCAACGGATATTGTTAACAAACTGTGGATGAAAGTCTGTTGGTTTTTTGTAGCATTTCCGATGCTGCTGAACAAGCCAAGATTGTGCAAAAAGTTGTCATTACACATTGAATTGAATGTTACTTCTTGGTACGGATGAGAACTGCTGATTTCTCTGAAGTGGACACATTACTGAAATGACCCAGCAGTGATCCCATGGGAAGATGAAATTGAGTCTCCCTGTCACATTGCTGTTGCACGCTATATTCAAACCAAACTTCAGGTGTCTTTTCTCTCTTTATCCTCTTGAAGGAAACTGTCAGAGGAATGACTTCAATTACATTTTTTTTTTTTTCATTTTGTTCTTTTCCTGAGGAACGGAGCGAGTGCCTGTGAGAGTGTGTGTCTGCATTAAAAGGCAGCGTTAATTATTTGATAGGCTTGGCCCATGGGGAGGAAGGGATACGCCGTGATTATCAGTAGATTGATTGTCGTCTACTGAGGGCCTGCTTTTAAAGATTGATCCAGGTGGGAGAGTCTGCCCTGTATCATTTGTATGCAGGGTAAATAGAGAGAGAGCACCACAAAACCACAAAACTCCTATCACTCCTAAATGTAATGCACCGACAGAGAAAACAGCCAAACCCAGTGTTTCCCTTTGCTGGCTGCCTTTTATCTCCTATTCCCTCCTTTTATCTTCTTGGCAGTTAATTCTACCTATAAACACACACTCTCTCTCTCTCTTCCCCTCTCTGTCATTACTCATATCAACCCATATTTCCATGTAACAGCAACAGATCACAATCCTTTTCCTTTTTATCATGTGTGATATTTGAGTCCTCTTTTTTATGAAACCGGCACTATTTAGCAAACACCCAACAATCAGACATTTCTACCGTCGACTCCAAACACTTTATCTGTCTGCCTGCCTGCATCTGCCAGAAAGCACTTCCCATCTTTGAGACAATCCCACTCTGGATGTACTTAGCAAGTAGCTGGCAGGCAGAAGAATAGATAAAGGAAATGGAGGGAAGAAAAGGGAGCAGTGGAGGGAGGTGATGTGGATCATATTCTTCTGGCTTCATGGAGGCACATTGTGGTGTTTATTGTTGAAAACTTCACCGGCACTGAGCAGTTTTTTAGTATTGATCAAATCATTACATGTGACGTGAAAGAGGTCGCCTGTCTTGACAAACTCACAAGGAATATTAGCCAATGCCATCCCCTTGACTCTATGCAGCTCTATATCTGTTTAGCTTTCACAGCGTCTTTACTGTTGTTATTTAGTCTCATGGCTTTCTTTAAGACAGAGCAGGCATCCAAAAAAAAAAAAACAACTAAAAAACAAACAAAAAGAAACTCAGATAAACCCAAATGTATGCTTCCTGCCCAGCACCAAACAGTGCACAGACAGAGTTAGTGAAGAGCTGGTGGAGCTCGACCAAGTGAGTGAGACCAAACAGGAACTAAAAGGAGAGTGACTCAAACCTACATTTGTCAGGTGCACAGACACTTGACTCAGAATGAATGCTAATGTTGCTCTGTGTCTGCTTGACATGTAAATTAGCAGGAAGTTAACCAAAAAAGTATGGCAGCAATGACCTTTTTGCATTTAAGGTTTCTGAATCAGTATTTTCATTGCTTTGGTAAACGCTAGGCTTAAAAAGTTATTTCATATATTCACTGAAAAAAAAATATTTCCATCAAAAGGAATTAGAGTATATTTAAAAATTCTCAAACACCTGCTGTTATTTGGTCTAAAATAAACCTTCCCAGTGTTAAATGGAAATAAATGAAGGTCGTTCTTGGCTAACTCAACGGTTGTTCAGTATCAGTTAGGTACTTCTCACATCTTGCTTTGTTTCGCCTTCTTCAGATGTTTCTAAAATCATCTTTCAGTAATGTGCAGGATGAGAACCAACATTAATCTCATGTCGCCTTGTTTCTCTCTAGAGTCGACAAGAGCTTCTCCAGGACCAGAACCTTATGGTGAGTCCTCTCCTCAATGAAATACAACATCATGCATCAGAGAATTTTCTTTTCATGCCTGACTGGACTCCCTTTCCAAACGTTGCATTTCCAACTGTTAAAGCCTTTGAGATTCAGGCTACGAAGCTGTTTTCCTATTCTAGATGACCCGCTACACTTTTGATTATATATCCAACTTCAATCAAGTGAAAGCATCCTCATGGACTAGCTCTATTCTGTACCTATCAGGAGTTCAGATTGCACTATATATCAGTTTTCACATAATCCTTCTGTTCAGCATGACTTTGTGCAATGCGTGTGCAATAAACAAGACATTTTCTGTGCTTGTATTGTACAGTCAATTGACTCAGCATGAAGATCTGAGGGATAGCTTTCGACTTGTCCATCAGTTTCGTGCTTAGTCAGTTACTTGCTTGATGAGGTTTTGCAATGAAGGCACCCTTCTCCACTTTAATAGTCTTAAAATGTGCTTTTTTCCCCCAAAGTGGTGACAGTGTGATGACCTGAATATAGACATAGTTAAAGAAGAAGGCTGATAAGACCTGTATTTTTAGAGCAGTAAAACCATAAGCAGACGCCCCCTCCTCCTTATCTCAACTCTGGCTTTTTTCCTAGCTCCTATAAGATTTTCAGTTGTGCATGGAATTATCTTCTCACTTAGAAAAACCTTTCTGTACTTATGGCTTTGTACCTCTGCGTATGATCAGGATGGAGATAGTGGAGCTTGCAATGTTCCCTACTTGGCAGGTAGTCTCCCAGCAAATGTGTGGCTGTAAATACAGGGGCAAGAGCAGATGGAGGGAGACAGGGAGCACAAGTATGTGTGCGATACCAGCTGGACACGTAGGGCTCGCGCCTTTGAGATCTCAACCATCAAGGGCCACAGGCAGAGTGATAGTTTAACGTTTACATAAATACCTATTATTTCATTTATATTCCAGTGCGGTAATGAATCCATGAGCATTTGTTTGTGGTGCTGTTAGTTATGTGCTGTTTATATTCAAATATATGTTGACATAAGTTTGATATTTTATTATTATAGTGATATGTCGATGTGCTATACAGTTTTTTTGTAGGGAATCAAAGCAGCAAATGTCATCATGAACACTGGTTGTCTATGATGATGATTTTCTGTTTTGCATGGATGGAAACTGGGTGTAGTCCGTCCCAGAGCTGACTGAGAGATTGAAATGGAGAGAAAACACAGGAATGGAGACTAAATATTAATTACATTTTATGTTAATTGCATTTTCCTAAGTATGTGTGTTCCTGTTTATGTCTCTGTGTCATACGCAGCAAAGCATCAGAGTGTGTTCTTTTGTTCAGAGGGATTTTGTCATTTTGTTTACACGGCTCTCAGCCAACATGCCAGCAGCTAAAAAAAAAAAACTGTGCTGCTTCATCATTATACATCAAATGGGCTACAGACTCGTAAAAAAACTGGAGTCATAATGAGTGTGGAAAGGACAATGGGAGGGTGCACTGGAAAAGGGAAATTGAAGGCGCAAGGATGATTCAGGCTCATCAGGGGAGAATACACCCTTGCACACCCACTGAATTTCATTATGAAGATTCGGGTTTCTCTCTGTGGCAAACAGGTCTGTAGCACATGCTAATGGTGCCGCAGGGCTGGGTCGAGCAGCAATACACAGCACATCTCTCTGATTTTAATCACTGAGTCATTTTGCCAATCGTGTATTCCACCAGTCTCAGGCTGCACTTAGATTAAAAAGCCTAAGTATAACCAACATACTTAGTAGTTAATAATTCATTTGTTTTGGGCACAGGGAGTGATTCCTCGAGGAGTTAATTTCTCTCTAAATCCAGCAGTTTTTTTTTTTTTTTTTTTTTGCAATATCACACTGTATATTTGTGTCCCTTTAGAATAGGTGTAAGGCTTAATTAGGACATGTCTCAGTTTTGTCTGTAGCGGATTTTGTGTGTGCTACCTAGCCTTTCACGCTGCTATTGCGTTAGGAAAAGCACCGTGTCTGTGAAATTTAGAAAAAAAACTGCCATGGCCATTGCTTCAAATCTATCACAACATTATCCTCAGCCAGCCAGGTGTAGGTATGTATGTGTGGGTAGAAACACACAGTGCCCACACTTTTCTGTCACTCTCAGCGAGCACCACCGTCTCCATCATCTCACCCTGGCACACAAACACGTTCTGTTGGTGTTGATGTAACTTGAGTATCCCTGAATCATTTGGACAAGGAGGGGCTCCTCAGGAGAGGTGAGAACACACTTACTTTACTGTGCTAAACTGTAAAGTAAGTGTAAACTGCACAGTGTTCCCAATTAAACACTCATTAACTTGATTGCTCTCGATAATGGTGGTGCTTATCCTCCTCAGTCTAAAGCTCCTCCTGTGCTGCAATAAGAAGCCAGAATCAATGGCGTGGCATTTCTGCAAGAATTGTGATTCTGGATGTGGAAATTTTTGTCCCTAACATCTTGATTCTGCTTTAATGGGAAGAAGTTAAAAATGACTGTCTAGTAATGCAGCAAATAAAGCGGAACCTATAAACTATAGATTAAAATCATCAGAGAAATCATTAAAGGTTCCCTTGTTTGAGATATCGTAACACATTATGTATGTGAATAGCTGGGGGTACGTCTTCTCTGAGCAGTGCCAGGGCCAAGAGCCTGAGCAACCCGATGACTGACACGAGGAGCTGGGCGGTAATGAAGTGGTACTCAGTGCTGAACGATGAGAAAGAGTGAGTTAAAAAGCTCCTAATTGGCCATATGTGGCTCTTCAGATTGCTGTTTATGGCCGTTGTCTATCCTAATATAGGAGCTAGTGTTGTGTGGAGGGAGCAAACAGGAAGAGAGAGCAGCCATCTGTAGCTCAATGGCCAGATCAAGGCTCATATACTGAGTCAGGGTTATGGCTTTACTGTGATGGGGGACAAGCAGACTGTTTACATTTGCCATATTGGATGTTCTGGATGGAGACTTCCACTAAATGACATACACCACATGAACAAAATATTAGAGCTGCCTTCCTGATATTTTGTTGCACCTCTTATTGCTTCCTGAACAGCCCGAACAGGCCACTGCATCAAGCTGAATTTATTGTAATGTTCATTGAACCATTCCTGGACAGTCTTAGCCTGGTGGTACACCCTGCTGCCAGGATGTCCTGCAGCTTCAGTTTTAGCAACGAGAGCCAGTGTGCAGTGGAAACACACTCCACATCATCCAACCATTACCATTAACCTGCTGTATTGACACATGACATGGAGAGTGGATAACATAATTTTCATTGTGTATTCCTCACATGTAAAGGATTCTTAAAACCACAGCTCTTCACTGTACTTTAGTGTCATTCTGTGGACGTCATTGGCTGCCACACACCATTCTTACTAGAGTCTTACTAGGGTGTGACACCCTGTTATATTTTCTTCTATTAGTCCATTAGCCACCACTTTTCGACTGGCCTGTATCACGGCTGGACCATCTGTCGTTTCAGCCTCCTCTGGCCTCATCCTCTCCTCCATAGCCACCATGACCTTCACCTGGAGCCAGCAGCTTCAGCAGCTTCAGTCCCTGCATCACTCTGTCCCCACTGCACTGACAGCTATGTTGTTTTTCAGTCCAATCCTGAAATTACATACATTTGTCAGAGTTTAGGCTCAGAGTTAACGGTCACATGTTTGCACTCTTCACCCAAATATGCAAAATAAAACCTTTATGTTTTCTTCCTTTCACATTTGCCCATCAGCTCTGGTGACATTTGCATCTTAGAGAATTTATACATCTGGACACGAGCCTCAATATGTCTCTAAACAAATCCAGTGTAACTCAACTAATGTAATCCACATAATAACACAAATGCAAAAAAATTAAAGGCATTGTGTCGACTTTTGATTAATGCACTGCAGAAATACTTCTTGTTTGAATGTGTATATGTGCACACAGTTTGGGACTCACCCATATATAATTTACAGCACCTGCACAATAGATTTGTATTTTACATAATAGCCTGGTTCTTGCTGTTACAAAAATGTGTCTTGTGATGTCCTTGTGTCTTCAATAGACCTTACTAAAATCTTTTCATGGTGGTAAACATCCTCCAGTATTTCACTTTAGCTTTTTGTCTTTTGTACAATAAACATTACACATAATCACCAAATATGCAGTTGTTTTATAAAACCACTTATCTTATTATATCTTACATAATAAAGTGCATGTGACTGTTGTTAATTATCTCTAGAGGCTAACAATGAGAACAGAAAAAAAATCCTTTCAGAACCTTTTTTGTATCCTTTACAGTGGTGACGGTCGCACTAATTAAACCCAGGTTGTGTCTCTGGGAATATTTCACAGAGCAGCTGAGTTTAATCATAGATATAGAAAAAACAAAAAAAAGCACTGGGACTCTGGCTTTTGTTCTTGTCAATGGACTGACTGTGTGCTATTTTGGCTGCTTCAAAACCAGGCAGGGAAGAGACCACTGCTGCGACCCAGGCGGGTGTGTCCAGTCCTCAGTGACTTCACCAAGGAAAACATTATGACCCAATGCAGTTGCAATGTGGTCTGCACATGCAGGTTGTGCAGAGGGCACAGTGAGAGAGCAGCATGGGGATGGAGGTTATTTTAGCAGATGGGGTTCGCCTGTTTCTCAGTGCACCTGTTCAGTTAAATACGTGCTGGCCTGCAGCTGCTGGTAGATGAGAAAAGAGACATGCATGCTAGGGTCTTTTTGAATTACCGTCCACCCTCTTGTCAAACTTAAAATCACATGTTTTTAAAGATTATAATTCTCAGTTTTAAGACACTGTGACATAGGGGCGTTGTTGCTGTTTTGAAATGTGTTACTGCATGTTAAAATGTGTTTTTTTTCCCCCACTCTCCATTTACCTACTGATGATTAAAAGCACCAATTAAAATATTACTCACGCAGTCACCTACTGTACATTCCTCCCTGTTGCACTTCATTAGCCTCCCTACCTAGTATAGACGTATTCCGCTAATTAACTGAAAAGCTCAGACTTGAGGGGGTAATGTTGCTTGCAGTTGTAGCCATTTAACATTATCAGGAGGTCGACTCCATGTAATCAAGCTCTATTACAACTCGGTTCAGGAGACACCTCAATTAGGCGTTGCACATACCTCACTGAGTAGGATGACAGAGAGCAAATGATGGAGGAAATGATGCGTCAGTCTTACAGTGCAATTGTTTCTCTCAGGCATGTGCGGTTTGCTTTGTGTTCCATTTATGAACATTGTTCATAATTGAAATGGTTCCTCATAGTAACAAGATGACGTATATGCAGTCAGTGTCATCAGCTACGTATTTGTACACCCATCTCTGAAGAGCAAATTGTCACCGGAGATGAAATCTGACGCATTCTTTTGTCTGGGGAGTGGTGAAGACGAATGTGATGTTTCGTGCTGAAATTTCCAATAGATGGCTCATAAACACTCAGTGTAGTTAGTAGTGGCAAATGGTCTCAGTTCTTCGCGATTTCCCACAGAATCACTTCACTGTATCGAGCCTGTAAATAAAACATCTAATTGTCAGGCATGCATGCTGGTTTTATGCTCCAACATTGCCATGTTAACAAGTCATATACCAAAATTTGTTGTTTGCATTTGCACATCACTATCTTCTTATTCTCAGCTTCAATCTCTGCTTGAGGTCAGCTGTGTTGTTTACCGTTTTTTCCCCTTTTTTGTGTGTGTGCTCCTCACTCAAGAGCCGCTGCGCCCACCTGGCGCAGCTGCTGACAGCCCTGCATGTCCACATAATGACTCTAATCACCCAGTTAGTCGCCAGCGCACTCAAACACTGCAGAGTGGGGTTTGGCTCAGTCCACTCGCCATTCAGTCAATTAAGGATAAGGAAATATTGTCAGAATTTTAACTTTGAAAACTCTTTCCCCTTTGGGAAAGTTTGTCTTACTTTTCGTCTTACGTTTCCTACCAAGAAAAAAAATGAGAAAAGTGCAACCTATAGAAATAAAATACTGCTGATACTAGCTGTTTATGTGCTGTTTAATTGATTTGAGTACGAAGTGTACTGACCCCAAACCTGCCTCAAAGCATTTAACCTGCTGTTTTGTGGACAATATTGTTCACAAGAAAACAAAGGTAGTTCTTAGATTTTCCTCCTCCAATCCGTCTGTCGTATTCCCAGCAGGCTTCATTTAGCTCCAGAGTTGGGATCTAGTGCAGTTTACTGTGCTTCAAGAAGTGTTCTTTTACAAAAACAACCACCAACAGGCAATTTAGAGCTCCCAATTTCCATAAGTGCGAATGTGAACCTGTCCATGATGTACCCTGCCCAATGCATTCTGGTATGGAGTCCAGACCCACTGCAGTTGAACAAGATACACTGTACGCCAAAGGGGTGGATATGAGCCATTGTTACTGCTATCTTTTTTTAATCTATTTTGTCTGTTTGAAATTTAATGTAAGCCTGAAACTTGATTTAATGGTTCCAAATAAAGTACATAAAATATAAACTGCATAAGGAAAACGCTGGAGTGTAGTCTAATTGGAAATAGGGGAATTTTGTTGGTGAACTGTGGATGAGCCACAGCATGTCTTCCATATGCTACCTGCCCCACTGACAGTCCTGTGGTTTCACACTCAGTTTGGGTCCAGGTTTATCACTGCCAAAATCAATAGAGAGGGCCACCTAAATGCAAGGTAATTATGAGAGCTGGCAGGGTTCTGGGCGTGCTGACAACACTGTTGTTGTGTTGAAGAACTGCTTCGTTTCCCACCTTTCAAGCCATGAGGTGAGCGAGAGCCCAGGCCCAGTCCTGCAACCAAAGGCTCCGCATGTTAATTACATTTTTGATAGAAAGTCATCTTATGTCTCTTTTCCTGCCTCCAGTTTGAAGGTGCCCTGTGGAGTTTTCTTGTAAATAAACAAACGTTATGTTTACATTTAGTGTTTCCCACCAATATGCATGGTGTGTATCCTTGAGGTTTAACAAAAGTTCACTTCCCTCCCTCCATAAAACATTTGCAAAGCCATTTTTTGAAAACATTTTAAACCCTGTACTGTTTGCATCCATGTTTGCATTCTAGCAGGATCCCTCTTCCCTTCTGGTGCTTTGCCTCATTTGTTGGAGCAACCGATTCTCAGCAGAGTAGTTTGAAACCAACGGCAGGATGTTTGGTGAAGACATTGCTCCATAGCGCTGCTAGTGGTTAAAAAGTCCTAGTCCTTTTTAGTACTAGCATGCATAAGTGTCCATGACACAAGAATACACAGTTATGTAAACACTGATATACATCATGATATGTGAGTGGAAAAGATGTATAACTTTCCCGCCTTTTTGTTGTTGTTGTTGTCTCTGTTAGACTAACACTGACCCTACTAAAAGCAAACCAGGAAAAATTCTCAAGACTGCAAAAATAGTTGTATTTAACCTGCTGATGCACAGGTTTAAAATTTGGTTGAGCTGAGATGAGCCTTTACATCTTTAAGGATTACTGAAAACAGTTTTGACTTTTGACCCGAGGAGTTCACATAGAGGAGCAGCAACTGTAGAGGTTTTTTTTTTTTTTTTATATAAAAGTTTCAACTATACTCTAGGTGTCACTAGAGCTCAAATAACACGAGTGGAACCAAAGTATCTTAAGATATAGATGGGGGAGAGAAAGCTGTGGAAAAGGCCAGCGAGGCTGAATCTGCCCTGCAGCATCAGGGGAGGGGGGCTTGAGCGTGACTTTTGTCCTCAAGTGTTTCATTGTTGTCACAAGGACAAAATTCTTGTAAATTAAAGTGTTACTAATGCTGTTTTGAGGAGTATTCTCTGCTGTTTAGTGGTGTGTAAATGTTAAATTTAGCTGCCTCAGGAGTAGACTGGGAAGAGAGTGGGAAACAGTCACAGTGAGAGACAGACAGAGGGGGATGAAACTAATGAAATCAGAAATGGGGGGGAGAAAAAAAAGAGTCAGAAGAGCCGCAGCATGACCCACATACAATTGCTCTTGTAATTGCACACCATCTGATCAACTTGACAATTCTGAATTCCCATGTACTCACTTGGGGGAAAAAAAAATACAGATAATTTGTTTGTTCAACCTCCTCCTGACCTGGTTTGACTCCTGCTTGTTCTGCCCCGTGTAAGCAGAGATCCTCTTTCATCTTCAGCTCCACCCCACTGGTGGCTCAGAGGCTTGAAACAGGCAGGAAGGTGTTGATTGTATTTAACCTGCCTGCTTCATGCTCCTTCTCTGCCTTTTTTTTTTTTCAGCTGCCCTCCCTGGGGTAAAACTATCTTCCCAGGGTGAGTGGTATAGAGCAGCTTACCTGGGACCTCTGCTGGGAAACCACAATGTAGGTTAGTCAGTGTAACCAAGAACATCCTGAGTAGTAAATAAGAAGAAAATGTTCATTGTGGCTACCTGGAAACATTACGCTCAGACGAGGGTGTGGACAAGCCAAGAGGCAGCCGATAGGCTTGTCTTGCATCCTCTCATGGGTTTGTTTCAGGGCCTGCAGTCTGTACTGAAACTGTAACCCTAGCAAGCAGTTAGATCAGTCATCAGAGGTAATGCTCCAGAGCAAAGACACAAGAGGAAGAAGGCATTTTGAGATTTTGGAGAGTGAGCATCTCTGACACCGTTTCCTGAAAAATGGAGCATGTTTGGTAAGTTGATGGGTCAGTTTATTATATATAGATCTTTTGTAGCTTTTGTTTGGTCCTTCCTGGTGCTATATGTGTGGGATAGCCTTGTATAAAAATTGTTGCAAATGTTACAAAGCTGAGTCACAGCAAAGACATTATGTGACGCATTTTGAATCATTAGTTGAATCTGTAAACACCAAAACTCCTGTTATGGATATTAGAGGAGGCTCAACTGTATGCAGCCCCCATTTACATACTTTGGACTTATTTTTGATGATAACGTGATTCGGGATTCATACAGTCCTTTGCAGATACTGTGCTACGTTTGCTGCAGAGAGGTGGACATGAACAGGCGGCGTGGTGTTGAAATCCAGTGAATGCCTTATATGCAAATCTTCTTTGTTGTGACTGTGCGCGTAATGTGCAGTGATGTCTCCTACTGTCTCATGCATGGGGATTTAGCCTCCCACCAAATAGTGAAATGTGATTGCTCAGTAATACATTGGACAACACTGACCTGTGCTTATTCCTCTGTGGGCTGAGCAAGTGATTTTCTCCATTATGTGTGAGTGTGCTGCGAAATCTGCAGCATTTAAGAGCTTTTCAGCTAACTGTCTGCCACTGATGTTTCAAATGGACAATGGGAGGGTTAGGCTTATCTCAGCAGGAGGTGTTTCAGGATGTTGGAACAAGCTGTCAGAGTGAGACAGATAATAGGACAGAGATCCGATGTCACCTTTCAAATGAGACAATGTCTCTTTTTATGAAAACTTTGCTTTCAAGCCCACATCCGGCTGCAGAATTTGGTCCTATTGAATGAGCAGACTCCGTTATTAACAAGCAGACTCGCTGAGGGAAATGCTAAGCAAAGCAACACCCACAGCTTGAATGGGCAGCTCTCTGTCACAGACAGATGAAGAGAAATGAGGGGAGTTGGAGATGGAAAGCAAACAAAAGGGGAGACATCGGGAGGAAGAGCAGGAGCTAGAGAGAGAAGAGAGAGCGTTTGTGATCGCCTCAGAATAAAAACAGCCAGGAACATGCACGCATGTACGTGACAAAGAAGGAGAGAGAGGGAGAGAGGAAAACAAGGAGGGTAGAGGGAGGGCTACTCTCAGCATCATCTGACAGGAGAGAGGCTGATCTCCGACAGCAGGTGTTGGAGGACAGAGAGACTGAGTCAGACACACGGAGCGAGCGATACGTTGGGGAGCAGCAAATTGTTGAGGAGAAGAGACTGAGCTGCAAGTGAGGCAGACAGGTAAGCATGGATAGAGATGATGGAGTGCACTTGAAACTGCTGAAAAATGAGAGGGACGGAGCTAAAGTCAGCACCAGATAGAGTGATAAGGGAGAGAAAACGGACATTTGATACAAGGAGCTGAAGAAGAGTCTGCCTCTTGTTTAGCTCTGTGTGCAGCTCTGGCTGATCCGTCCTGATCTCTTCATCCTCCACTCTAAACTTTCTCTCTATATGTCTCTGTCCTCCTCTCCCTTTCTCTCTTGTCCACCCAGGAAGTGGCTTACTGGCATCTTGAGTAAATGACTCTGCTTTCATTGTGCATTAGCTGCTGTAGTTGATTAGATTAGTTGCTCTCTACTAAGTGGACCTGCAAAGCTTAGGGGTTTATGTGCACTTGTCTCTTTCAGACTCAGTGTACGTGTTGGTGTGTGTGTGTGTGTGTGTGTGTGTGTGTGTGTGTGTGTGTGTGTGGTGCTGATGGAAGAAAAGATGCAGCCAATATATATAATATGATCCAAATATTATTTTGTTCAGTATTTATGAATCGTAGGAACTCTAAGCCGTGGAAAGAATTTAAGCTATAATGCAACTGAGAGGCAAAACCTTGGAGCTGCTCCAGTGAAGATGAATTGGAAAATAACATTCTGGTTTCATGGATTGCTTTGAGCTTTCACATTGAGTTGAACTACAATTGACTGTTATGACAACAATTATCAAAAAGAAAATAAATGTGCCAGAATGTCTGTGAAGTTTGCGCTTTGCCGGAGCTGTTTCCATTTCAGTCTAATTGGAGCAACTCCAGGGTCTGTCTTTTGGTGACAGCAAGACAGGAACTGACTGATGATGATGATGATGATGATGATGATGATGATGATGATGATGATGATGATGATGATGATGATCAGCAATGCAAGAAAATTAAGTCATTTTTGTCCCAGTTACAAAAATAAGGACAGATTTTTGACATGAAAGTATTGACTGGTGGTTTGCTGTTGTAACAGATTTGCTGTTTCTTGTAATAATTTAGTTGTTGTTGGTTTATAGAAGGATTTGCGCTGGAAATATCTTTCAAATGTTCAATAAAAGAACAGTCCTGTGCAGATTGTGCAGCTGCACATATCATATTGTCAGACCCATAATTACACAATCACTGACTATCCGGACTTTGTGTGAGTAGATAGGCTCAGATCAATGTCAATATGCTCCTCTATTTCCCTTTAGAAAGGTTTTTTTTCCTGTTGCTCACAGAAATCATTGGTCATTTGGGCTGAAGTTACAAAATAATAAATAGCACTTCTGATCTTTATTAATGTAGGAAGCCCCAAGGTTTTCTCCCTGAGGGAGATGTGTGTGCTAAATTTTGCTGAGCTTTAATGGACAAAGTTACTCTACCATTAATAGACAAGGTTACTCTACCATAGCAGCACTCGATCCGATAATATCTGACTCTCCCTGCACTGCCTGTGGCTATCTTTTGTTTGCCAAAGAAACCACTGCATCTGTTGAGCTGGCACACATGCAGCAGTCGTCTTCACTCCATGTTTAGCCCGAGGTCCAGAGTATTTACTAGAAGAACCACTGTAGATTTCTGCTGATGAGCATCTGAGATGACCCTTTAGATTAACCTCAGAAATGCTTTTTTTTTTCCTTTTTCACCATTTCAGTTATTTGGTTTTATGACATGCCTGATGTTTTTCTGCTGCAGTGATTCATATCATACTGACACATGCTGGCAGGCCTGACTTTCAGCTGACTGTGGCTACTCTGCTCAGACCTTGAGGAGCCAACCACAGCTGATAAACTGTAAAATGACATTTAAGGTGCAAAGTTAGTGCAATTATTGTCACCCAAGATAGTTACAGTAATTATAAACAGTTTATCTTTCTCTCTACAATTAAACCATTATTATTAGCGTGTATCGAATGGTAAAAACACAGTCTCTCTTTTGCTATGGTCAGTATAATGCTAATGATAATCAGTCATGACTCACCACAATACACAGTTTTGTTTTGTCTTGTTGTTTTTCAAGCCTTGTCAGTGAAGCAGATCTGTCATTTATTGGACATGGAAGCTCTGGTCTTCAGTCCAAAGGTGACAGCAGCCACCTCCAGAGGAAACATAGATTTTACTGGACAGCAGATTATGTAGTTTAGACATTAACCCTTAACATGTGAAATAATGCTTCAACTGTGTCTCACTGATCTCCATACAGATCCATCCTCTACTCCTAGTTTATGTTTTCAAAATGAAGTTTGCCGAGCACTCAGTGCCGTCCAGCTCATTTGTATTTGCAGGTGCTGCTCAGCCGGAGCCATGACTGGACTAAAGAAAGGTGGAATTCTTATCAGAGCTCATGGCCCAGCAGTCTGCGGAGGCAGCTGCAGGCAACACACGGGATTAATTGGTGGATTTAGTTTCAGGATGCTTTGTGTCCATTTTAGGAGCTTTATCGCAGCCAGAAAGTACATGAGAACATATAGTTCAAAGGGCCCGATGGTGAATACCACTTATTTTGGAGTTTGGTCTACCAACATAAATTGCAAAGTTAAAGATTTTTCACTGTTACTGTAGATTGTTTATTCTAATGTACGCTACTTATTTTTTGGTGATTATCAGCGTGTTGAAAATGAGAATCTGTAAATAAATAATTTATAACTTAGTCTGGCACTTTTACTTAAAACAAATATGTACAGTTTTTTAACAGCGTATGTTTGCAGAAGGATTTTTTCAAATTAAAGAGGAGATTAATATTTAGATCATTTTAATACCTTTCATTAGGATAATGTATGTCAATATAGGTTTGTTCTGTGTATCATTCAGCGGAGGAGAAAAAAGTTTTGCTTGGGCCACTGGAGCTCCTCAAAAAAATAAACCGGTCAGTTTGGTGCCAACATTCATTTGATATTGTGTTTTGTCTTTGTAAATGGAACATCTTACAGCGATTCAGGGAATAGGTAATGTTGCTAGGTGACGGACACATTTATACAATTGCAGCTGTAACCAGAAATTAGCCTCAGTTTGGAGAGAAAAAGAAGAAGGAGCTTTTTGTATAGTGTGTGTACCACAGAGCAAGATGTGCTCGTACCTGTAAGATGAATGTGTAATCAGGGAAAATGAACCACAAATGTTTGTGGTGGTGACCACACACTCAGCCCATAAAAGCAGATGATTATGGATCTTTTATTAACATTGGCCTGAACAACATGCCGTAATATACCTCTCTCCTTTTCTCTCTTTCTCTATTTTTTCTCTGCATCCAAATAATTAATCAGATGTGATTTCGAAATGAACTTTTCTACCCAGGATCATGTGTGGGCAGCTTGGCAACAGGGAGCCTTTCTGTCATTGTTAAAACTGGTTAGATAAACATGGCTTGGGGATGTGCTTCCCGTGTGGCAGTCAGAGACACGGTGACCCTGCCACCTGCTGCTGCTGTGCACAGGTTTGACCTGTGTCAGCCTCCAGGCCCAAAACTCATTATTTTGTTTGTCATTTATATAAACTGCAGTTCATCACACATAAGGAATGAGAGGA
This sequence comes from Seriola aureovittata, assembly GCF_021018895.1. Lineage (NCBI taxonomy): Eukaryota > Metazoa > Chordata > Actinopteri > Carangiformes > Carangidae > Seriola > Seriola aureovittata. The sequence goes on along the minus strand of NC_079365.1, from coordinate 24,081,601 downwards.
AATGTGTGTACCATTTTAATATCAATCGCATCTAGTGTTAAAATAACTGGTCAGCTAGTCTGTTACCTGATTAAAAAACATTAATCAGCAACTATTTTGATAATCAATTAATAGTTTAGGGATTTTTAAAAAAGCAAAACTAGCAAAGATTCACCAGTTCTACCTTCTCAAATGTGAATCCTTTGTAGTTTTCAGTCTTTTATGATAGTAAACTAAATATCTTTGGCTTTTGGACTGTTGTTCAGAGAGAACATGTAATGGGTATTTCTCAGTCCATTTTATAGATCAAATGATTACACAACCGATCGATAAAATAACTGTCCGGTTAGTTAAAAAGTAATGGAAATAATCATCTGTTACAGTTGTTACAAGTATATTAGAACAGTGGGCCTTTGTCACTGCAGACATTGGGGGTTGTTAATCACTTATTAATTGCTTTATTAATGAGAGTAATAACATTAAGATTTATAATGGTTGCATTTCATTTAGAAATGCCCCCCAGCCAACATTGCGTCACAGTACCATGGGAACTGGTCACTCCACAATGAACCAAAAAAAAAAAAAAACAAACAGAAATACACACAATACAAAAGGTGAAGCATTTTGGAAATGGCAGCCCTTATTTTGAAACACACCTGAAAGGTATAAAGCGGTTGTTTTTTGTATCACTGTTATCACCTCTTTTAATCTACATCATAAAAATATAACAAAGAATGACAGAATTGCAGCCAGTGAAATGAGTGATAGAGCAGCTACATGTATATTTACATAAGCTCAGTGAAAACCTATCAGTCCAGACTATAAAGTATCGTCACGCTCCTTGCATGCTAACAATATATCCACCGCACCAGTGCACCGCGACTCCTTTGCAGCAGATGATGAATTACTGAATATTCCTCTTTGATTTGAGACTTAATACATCCCTATCTTACAGTATCACCATGTCATATGTCAGGATGATGGTATTTGATAATGTGTGCTCACTGTGATAGTCAGAATACGCCGGCCTGAAATCCTTCCCTGAGTCAAATTTAGCATTTACTCCTTCGTATTTCTGTTATCTGCCTTGTAAATCAATGCAGTGAGGGCATCAACATAACACAACAAACACACAGACACACACACACACACACACACACACACACACACACACAATCACAAAATGTTTTTCATCTTCTGTGATGAGAGCCACCAAGCCTGCCATTGACAGTGAAAGTGGCAGGTTGTCAGGCAGCCTTCATCTGTCCATTAAGTCTTCATAAATCAAGATTGATCTGCACCTTTGTGCTTTGCTTTTCATTATGGATATGGGAAAGTCCCACACGGGCGGTTTGGGTTAGCTGTGTGTGCACTAAAGCAGCAGGCAGGTAAAGAAAAATGAATTTAAAGGAACTGATTTTATATTTGCAGACATAAAACAAAAACAACATCTTATTTAGTGTAATCATAACTGCGTGTTTGAGAAATTTGAGTTTCAGATTTGATATTTGACCTTTAATTGCTCCTACAGTGTGACAGTTAAACAAGGTGTCATCACTTCCTATAGGCAGATTTCTTACTAAACAAGCTCAGTAAGCCACTTCTTTGTCGGCAGATTTTAATACATAATTCTTGGCTTGAAGCAGCCTTTGACATCTTATTTTTCTTTATGTTCTGGCTGCATTATGTGGAAGACGTAACAAAGTTCACGCTCTAGTGAAATGTCAGTTCTGAGAAGCTGAGGATGCTGCGGAAGTCATTTTCCAGGATTCAGCAGAGATCAGAGGGAACAAAGAACAGTGTTTCTGCTCTGTTCCAAATAGATCTCTGAACCGCAACTCCAGGTCAGCAGTCTGTTGTCACGAAAGTGCAGCTCTGTTTACTCAGACTTACAGATTCTCCCCAGCTGTAATCAGCAAGGTGTTCTCAGATAGGAAGAGCTACAACATCCAATAATGGGCTGTGTTGCAGAAGAAAGACCACTCTGTAAATGATAGTATATCAACTTCTCCACCTTCAAACCGCCGTGTTGTGCGCCAGGATGGCAGAATGGAGGGAATGTGTGAGTGTTGGAGCACAAGCCTCCACCAATTTTCACTCAGCAAAGGTTTAAGCTCATGTTCTGTGTTTCTTTCGCTCCTGAGCAGCGTTTAGAAATGCACTCTGCTGCAGGTTTGCGAGCAGGATGCGTGCACAGACGGACTGCCAGTTCTAGCAACTGACTGTTGTGTGAGACAAAGTGTGAAGTAATATGCTGTGACCAGAATCCTGGTCAGACTGGTAATTCACTCCAATCACACAGAGAAGACAAGAGGCGGAGAGGAACAGCGGAAGAGAGGCGAGGGCAGCGGGTTAAGAGATGAAAGCTGAGCTTCCTTTCTTCTTCTGCTTTGTATCAATTTTCTCTTTGTTCTCCCTCACTTCTACAGTTTCCCTCCTCATCTGTGCCGTTCTCCTGATCTATTGTTTCACTGTCTCACCTCTAATCACACTAATCTCATTGCTTTCAACATGGCTACTGTAAGAGCAAAAACTGCAGGCAAGCTACACACAAATTACAGGAAGTTTTTGTTTTATTCCTGACTGAAGAAATACTGTGGCGAAATAATTGCACCATTGTCATTGTAGTAAGAGCTGAATGATTTTCTTCAATGGGATGAATCAATTGTGTTACAGACCTTTTCCTGCTCTTTTATTGCCTAAATGAGAAACTCAGCTTAAGGCTACTTAACCTCTCTCTCACTCTCTCTCTCTCCCTCTCTCTCCCCACCCCTACATCCTCTCTGACTCACAGGAAACAAGATGGAAGGATTCCTCGTATCTCTGATGAAGTAGAGCCCCCACTAGTACACTCCCAACCTCCATTTCTTCTTCCCTCACTTTCAAAGGTAATGTGAGACTTCAACCTGCTGCTGCTCTCTGAATCTGAACCTGAGAATTTTTAACATGCCTAAAATCAAAGAATGATTTTGCAATTTTTTCAGCTTTTTAGAAAAAGAGATATCTTGACATGTCACAGCCATGGGAACGATCTGCACCAATATACCAGCTCTTCTGTCATATGGGCACCTCGCTATTGAAAAACCTTGAACCCACTTTAGTAACATCAATCATGGCCACATTTCATTTAGGTTTTCATGTTCCAGACTTCTGAGATTGTACAGGGTTGGTGAGCAGCATGGCTTACTGGTAAAATTGAATCATTAATTACTAATGTTATTAGCCGCACCTGTGCATTTCCTGTTATGACAAGCCAAAAATATCCGCTGTTAAAAAGGTCTGTTGAGGATATTTGCCTAATGAAGGATGATGTAGACACAAATGGATTTCAGTTATTCCCAATCCGTATCCTAAATTGTTCATTTAAAGAAAAAAGTCAGACAATTGTGAAAGAAATTCTTCTTGAATGTCGAGAGTTGCCAGTCCTCTGAAGAATTACAGATGCGGCGTGATGAATCAAATCTCTTTAATTCACGCAGCATGAATAGAAGACCCTAACACGGTTGCTCTCTAAAGACTACGGCGTACTCACTTATCAAAATAGATGGAGCGTCCGCTGTCCACCGCCTGCGTCCGGCGTCAGGCGGGATCCTGTCCTCCGTTTGTCAGAGTGAAACTTTCCCTGAATCTTCTTGAGACTGCTGCTAGCGGGTAATCTTCAGTCTAGAGTCAGATCGTTGTCAGACAATTACAGATGCAGTGTGATGAGACTTCTGGGGTGTCTTGCTTTTATATACTGCCAGGCAAACAAAAGAAAAACAGCTGTTCACTCATGGCAAGGTTGGCTCAGTCAGTCATACATTCAGGTTTTTAACATGCATTTCTCAGTACAATGATTGAGTCATGTTCGCTGAACACACACACACACACACACACACACACACACACACACACACACACACACACACACACACACACACACACACACACACACAAATGAAAGTATAATAGTTTTGCCCCATTAAAAATCATCTTCAGTGCTACAGACAGGGACTGTGGAAATGACTGAGAAATAGACACATTGTAGGTTTTGAGCTTTTCATGATATTTGTTGACAGTAAGAGAAAATATAGAGTAACATCAGCCTGACTCTTTAAAGTGATAGGAGAGATCAGTGTTTGGAGCGATCCCCAGAGGCATGAGCCCCGTACATGGAGTAACCATTGGCACTGAAATAGTGTTACCAGTCCGTTCCCTACCCTCATATCATCTGTGCTTTAAGTCCTCATCCATTTCCTTCTTCTTTTTTCATTCACCAAATCCTTTCGCTTCTACACCCAGGTGAAAGGTGCCTCTGATGCCCCCACCCCTGCTAGCACAGTTGGCAGGCTGTTGTGGTTCCTGACAGAAGAGTCTGTGCCCTCTGTCACAGGCTTCTGTGACAAATATAGATAAACAGCAGTTGCTCCTCTCTAATACATACCATGGGAGGCACACTGGTGTTATTTTTGTCACACATGTACTGGTATTCCAATTTGCAAGGGATTAATAATATGTAGCTTTATATGGATCTGCAAAGAATAGACTTCTGGGGATACATTTGTTTTTGTTTTTAAATGCTGTGTCCTAGACCTAATGATTTTATAATGTCACAAGTGAGATTTCTAGCAAACTTTAGTTTGCATTTGCCAAAATGGATTGTGTGTAGTACACACAGGTATATAGGGTTAGAGGTTGCAGACGGTGGGGTTGCAAAATCCAAGAGCTGAGACAAGACGGAAACACTTATTGCTGCGGAAATTGCAAGTGGTTGAAGTGAAAAGCTCTTTAGGTAATTAAGTCTTTCTGAATAGAACAGGGCTGATACAAGGAATTAAGACAAATTCATATAGTGGAGTCTGGATCAGAGAAAATCCAAGAAGACTTCACATGAAGTATTGTACAGTATCCCAAATTTTTAGGTGCTGCAAACACTTATATTGGCCTGTAAGTTGCTGTGTAACCTTTGCACATAGACGTAGCTACAGAGATGCTACCTGTGTTTTAAGTCTTCTTACTACGGAAGAGTTACTTCCATGCAAGTCAGACACAGTGCTTCAATGTGTTATAATGATGTGATCAGAGCTGATAGTCTGAAGGTTTTTACAGTGTTGTCTCCAAGTCCGACTACAACACAGGAGTCCCTTTTCAAACAAAGTCAGATATTCATCTGTGTATGAGGATCCATACATGTGCTTCGTGCTTCAAACTCTCATATTTCAGCTCCAGATGGAGCTGCACAAAGTCATTAATTGCCTCAGCATCAGTTGGGTCTGAGGACTACACGCTTGAAAATAATTTGAGGGCGCAGACTTAGAAGGAAGTGAGTTTACCAGACTTCTGTAGCCCACTCCTCATCCCTGCTGGATGCTAGAGGCTTGAGGCCACATTAGCCACTACTTGCAAAATATACCCATATCTCAGAGTGAATTGTGGGCGGTCAAGATGCATTGTAGGTAAGTTTTGACAAGAAAGAAGAATGCTTAGAATAAAAACATTATATCTCTGCTTCTCCTGCATCAGTTGTGATCCCTTTTTTCTGTCTATTATGAGTCTGGCAATGTTATAGCAGTGCAGTGCTAAATTGATGTAGCTCTCTTGTGATTATTTCACGAACTTGCTCAGCAGTAAGTTCAGCAGTAACACAAGGATACTAATGGATTCAGCAGCTTTATGCTGAAAGTTCAAGGTTTTGCTTCCTGAAGTCGTTAATAAGGTATTTAGTGATAATAATGCATCACAGATACAAATGGCCAACAGATGTAAATCAAAGAGCAACAGGTGCTCTCTGTTCCAGGGAGTCAGAGCGCCTCTTTTTATAAAATCATTGTTCACTGCTTTTAAAAGACAGTCTCAGCATACAGAAAACTCAGCAGCGGTTCAGTAGACCTTAATCTTTTGTATGTGTGGCAATCAACCAGCTCTTCTGACAGGGTGGGAGAGGAATCCGCGTGAACTCCATTTGTGTCTCCCAAGCACCGGTGGCCACAGCAAGGTCAGCCTAGTCTCTACAGGCAGACCTGATGAATGGCCCCCGATAGATTTTCTCTGGCTGAAATGATGGGCTTCCGCGCCCACTGATTGACTCTCTTTGAAGTTTAGTTTTCCATTTCTACTGTATTTCCTTTGAGGGTGCAGCTAAACCACAAAGCATAAATGGAGGGATGGAGATATTGCTTTGGATGCAAATCATTGGCAGTTTGTCTGTGGAAATTTAAATAGGTGTCTGTATGTGAGGAGTTAATGAAGTGCTGGACTCAGAGGTTTTCACGAGAAATGTCTGGACTGTGTGGTTCACGGATATTAATGCCCCTCATATGTATTCACTCAGACTGTATCTTGACTCACTCATCCATTCAGCCAAGTCAGTCAGTCCATCAGCGAATCAGTTGATCAGTCAGTCACGCACTCTCACTACCTCACTTCCATAGGCGCACACGCTGCAATTGCTGGTAATCAACTTAGAGAGAAAGAGTTGTGTGTAGCTCTCAACCCCTCAGGCATTCAAACAGTGATGATGCGTTCACTGCAGCAGCTCCATATTGTCTCTGATGCCTGAGGTGAGCAGTCTAAAAGCACATGAAATCTGAAAGTCCCTCGCAGATGCTTCACAGTCAAACCTGTGATGACTTGCACTTGTTTATTGCTGGCCTTGGGCTTCTCCAGTATATATTGTTCCATAAGATCAGAGACATCATAAGGGAGGAGACAAACCACTTAATTGATCCTGAATAGAATATCCATAATGCCATATATCCCGCCCTCCGCCGAAACAGCCAATCGTCTGCAGCCAATATCAAGCCAATTGTGTTGTGTCACCTTGTGCATGCATAGTATTAGTATAACTGGTGGGGAAAAAAGCGTTTTGAACCTTATGCCCACAAGGACTTTGATTAGATCACACCACATACTGTAGTCACCAAAACCAAGCAGGGTTGTACAACAGCCCTTGACCTTCCTAACAGCTTGAGGTGAAATGTGGCACTCACCAATGCAGCTTCACAGTCCGTACGCTTTTTAACTGACACAGTGTCAGTGCTCATATTTTGGATCTGAAAAAGTAATTAATATCTCGTTCAAATTTTGCCATCATAGAACAATTATAAGTGATTATCTGGTAATTAAGTAATTAGTATGCAGCTTTCTTCTGTAAATGTTCTCAGATTGTAGTTTGGCATTTAGCTAAAGCCAGTCTGGACCAGAGTAAACTGACAGCCAGCAATGAAATGTAACCTCAGGATGAGACTGTGTTTAAATAGCCTGAAAGTTTCCTCTATTTGTACAAAATCCATATTTTGTGCACTTTTTCTTCAAACCATGTAACCTCTCCTCCTTGTGTGTACTTTACCATTGATTTTCCTCAAGGGAAATCAATGCAGACGATTAGCTGACCGTGCTTATCTTCTATTGCAAAATGAAAAACACTTAACATATATGGGTAGAATCTGTCCTCTTGAAAGCTTTCAGCAGTATTTTTTTATTTATTTATTTTTTTTAGAAGTAGGTCAATGTTTGTTGATAACTGATGTTGGAGGCGCGCCTGATGGAGAGAGCTGCACAGAAAAGACTCTGCTTTCACAGAACGACGGTTCCTCTTTCATCCCACAGTGCTTCCTTCGTCTTTTTATCTCTCCTTCTCCTCCCCTGTCTCTCACTATCTCTTATGCTCCCATGTCATACCCGTGCGTGACTATGTACAGATGATATTCTGAGGCGCTGAAGTTTGGCTAAGTCAAAATCAGGCTGTGGCATCTGGGCTGCTTGATTGTTTCACATATCTCCCCTGGTGGAAGTGATAACACATTGTTGTTTTACCAAGGACACAATGCAGTGAAAAGTGCCAGATGCCACCACTCATTTATTAACTTTTCTCATTCATTTATGACAGCTAGCTGAAGTTATTAAGCATTGATTGCAAAAATGTCTCATCAGGAAGTGAGTTGAAAATCTCCCTGTTTCCTTGTACAGAAATAGAAGCAAATGGCAAACGGCTCATAATCCGCATTTACAGTCTATAAGAGCACTGCAGATATAATTAACCTACTTCTCAACATGTGATGCAAAACACAGGGAAACATACACTGTAAAAAATTATGCAACTTTCTAGGTTTGTCATTTATCATCTGAGATGTAAAAAGAAATGCCCACACTGACCCGTTTTTATGTTTATGGTTGCCCCTCTGTGTGTTGGGATGAGGACAAGTGTTTCTGAGACGAAGGCTTGAGAAATCTGAGATGAAAAGAAAAGGGGAAGAGAATAGTCTCATATTGTGATATAACCAAAAGGAGAACTATACCATTTTGTGTGTGTATCTGTGTGTGTGTGTGTGTGTGTGTGTGTGTGTGTGTGTGTGTGTGTGTGTGTGTGTGTGTGTGTGTGTGTGTGTGTGTGTGTGTGTGTGTGTGTGTGTGTGTGTGTGTGTGCGCGTGTGCATTAAAAAGAGAAGATATTTGTGCAGAGCACACAGGGAGGGGAGAGACATTGTTCCTCCCTTTCTCCTACTTCCTAAAGAACAGCTGTGTGTGTCTATGGGAGGGTGGGGTGGGGGGAATGAAAAGAGGAAGGAAGGGAAATGATAATCTCACATTTCACCACATGCGTTTACCTCACACATAGATGTATGGATTCTGATAGCCGTCAAGTTTGTCCTCCTACATTACTGCCTGAGCGACAGTACATGTGAAGTGTCATTGTCAATCTCACCTCTCTCCTTGTGGCTGACGGTGACATCGACACCCTCGCTCTTGTCAGCTTGCCTGTATACGTACTATTGGAATGATGACTGAGCTCAGGATAGCTAAGAATGTCTTACTGGATGGACTGCTCAGCAGCCCCCCCGGTAAGCCCTTTCTCAAGAGACGGTGCCTCAGTGATGTGAGTATTTTTTACTTTTTGAAGTGAGAGATTCTTTTTGCTCTAGTTACTCTTGCTTTATCAAATCTTAAGGAGGCTTAGAGACATAGATATATACAGTATGCTTGTTGTTGTAGACCAGTAGATAGAGTTTTTACATTGTAAAGACGGATCAATGCTCCACTGTCGCTATATGTCAGAGCCATGTACGGAAGAAAATCAACTATGTATTGAGAGAAACTGTGTACTGTCTGTGTAGTTTTTTTTGACCTATTGATAGCATGCAAATTACAATTACTTGACTCTTAAATGATGCTATTTTTATGAGAACATACTGTATAACTATGTGTGGTTCATGTTCTGCTGCACTGGAGGAGCACATCCATCCAGCAGTCCATTGTTTCACTTCTTTCTCATGAGAGAGTCGGCACTGATGTGGTTTCTGTGGAATCTGTGTGGTTCGCTGATAATCTGGTCAGCGTAGGACAATGTTTGTTGATGTTTGTTTTGCAGTGAGGAGAGCAGTATCTCCCTGAATATCATATGGCACTGTTTGTTTTCACATGCAACAATAGACTGAGGCTGCACCTTTGGCTTTACTAGGTCAGGGTCAGGTGTGTGTGTGTTCTTGTGTGAGCGTTTTTTTTTTTTATGGGTGGTGATAATATGCGTTTAAGTTTACAAGTATGTTTTAGTGCAGGCATGTGTGAATATGTTTATACGCATGCACATGTGTATGCTCTTGTTTGTGTGTTTGTGCTTGTGTTTGTGTGTGTGTGTGTGTGTGTGTGTGTTTAGCAAGCCCTGCAGTGCCCCTCAGTAAATCTAAGCTGTCATGTGGAAACATCGGCTTGGCACTTCAGTCCACTTCTGTTACATGGTGAACAGAGGGTTCACCCCACAACAAGCACTGCTGTAAGGGCCACGGCGATCCACCCCCTCCTTCATCTCAGGTTGGAAATAAGAATAATAGGAAATGCAATAGCAGTGGGTTTTTTCTTCCGCTTTGGCCTGTACCAGCCCCTCTGCTAATTGGTAGTGCATGGGTAGCGCAAGGTGTAATTATAAATCCAGTAGCTGGATTCATGCCTGCAGCACAGGTATCAATACACCACCTGAACACATGGTTATTACAAAACATCAAGAGTAATCCACGGTTGACTTGAAATCTAGTTGCGAGACCATCCATGTCAATTTAGCTTTATTTCCTGCTTTGAAGACTCAGTATTTGCCTGTTACCTGATAGGTTAAGTGTGTCTCATTGGCACGCTAATGTCACTGCCTATTTCAGACATCAAAACCAGAGTGTCTTCCAGTTAATTTGGCCATTATACACAGTCAGATGAGCTGTTGGCTGTAGCAACAGAGAAAAGCACCATGGAGCTCTGAGGCTCAGTTTCCTGTTTACGGCGTGTTTGTCTTCAAGCGTGGAGGAAAGATTCTCCTGGCGTTGAATGGAGCCTCAGTGAGAGTAGTGTCAAGTCGGGTGGGGGATGCATTAGAAAAGGAGGGCTGTCGTAGTGAAATATGGAATTGGGGGTGTCAGAGATTCCAGTGTGCGGTCTTGTGTCTTGAGACTGCACAGCAAGCTTTCTCAGTGAGCAGAGATGTATGAGGGTGAGTGAAGACCACAGGGAAAGCAATATCAGCACTGCTCTACAAACTCTCACAGCCGTGTCCCATTCTGGATCTGTGTCGTCTCTCTCACCCAGACCTCAGACCTGTTTGCCATGATCGAGAGAATGCAGGTACAGTAAGTTGTCCCCCCCTGGATCTGCCTTTTGTCCTCACTTCCTTTTAGGCTTTAATCAAACGCTCTCCTCTGAAACTTCACTCGCTTTGGACATAAAACTTCCATTTACTTCTATTTTGAGGCTCACGTTTCTCTGCTATTTTTGTATTCCAGCTCGCAACTCTGTTACTGTTACACTTTTATATGTGTGTCCACGCATCCCTTTTTTTTTTATATATACATATTTGCAGCAGGGACACCCTCAGGCTGACTTTAGAAACCTGATGCTTCTGAATGTGCTGAACAGAGCCTTTTGTGTTTTCTCTTCACAGCTGGGTAGTTTTGTCTGTGTCATCAGATGTGTGAAATGTTGTTATGTTTTTCAATATGCTGAGGTAGATTTGTAGGAACGTAGTTTGTTTTGTAGCCGGTGATGTTCAATCACAGTTACATGAACCAGAAGCAAGAACAGTAGATTCTGAGTAAGCCACTGGAGAGATCAACGGAGTTTAAACAGATACTTTGATCTGAGACTGTCTTTGACACTACAGGCCTTCACAAATTTCCCTTTTAACTGTATCATAACATAGATCTTTTTCTTTCTTTCGTTTGATCTTGAATAAATTGTCTGTACTGACAAAAGGTATTGTTTTTATTTCATGCATGCACTTCTGTAGTGGTCAAAGACTGTATGGAAATGACCTTTTAGCTTCACCATTGCTGTGTAAGGGTCAACTTGTCATGACCCTGAAACACTGGAAGCACCATTTAAATCTGAATAGAGTACTGTGATAATATCTTCGGTGGAAGCATAGAATATTGCTGGCATTAAAAAATTATTCAGGTTTTGAAAAACAACTTTTTTTCTGATGCTGTAGCTCTGGAAATAAGGAAGAATCAAAGGCGTAAAAGGCACAATGTGTAGGCGTACAGATACCTATTACTAATGCAGGAAACTTGCGGATATTTCGTCAGATTCAAAACCACTTTTGATTTGTTTGCTGTTGGTTGTTAAGCACCTGAACAACACAGAGGCAACACGACTACTGTTGCAAACAACAGCACTTTATAATTAGTGATGCATATTCTTCATAAAAAGGCAAAGAGAATGAGGGAGGGAAGGAGAAACAGAAGCAGCGGAGGAGTCTTCAAAGAATGAATTTAATGAAAGCATTTCCAATTTCCATTTGATTCAACTTCCTTAGACCTTAAAAAAATATGCATCAAACTTGATACATTTCAAATCTCGCTGCAGGGTATTCCACACAAAGGGGCGACTGATGGGTAATGCTTTTGTTACTCGTCTCTCTCTGTGCTCTGGGAACTGTCAGTAGTTATGAGTTAAAAGAATTAGAATAGTTAGAGTAGATGGAAAGTCCTGTTTTGGCATTTCATGGGCCGTTAGTGGAGCTGTGGTTAATGATATCTGCAGTGTGACTTTATGTTCTCATGGACTTCTGCTTATCTTTTGCAATGTGCTACAGCCTCTAAGATATCGCTCATCTATACTTCCTCTTTCTGCAGCCCATCTGGTGATTTAGTTTGTGTTATGTAAACATGGATTATTAGCACAAGGGCTCACTCACTTTCATACTGCACAAGAAATTTCATGCAACTTGACAATCAAAAATGTTCTGTGTCCCTTGTGTACATTTTCACACATGTGATCCTGTGTTGCAGATATTTCACCTGTTCCTTCAGTATCCTGTCTTTTTTTTCTCTCTCTCTCTCTCTCTTTTTCTCCACAGGGTTGCAGAATGGATGAGCAGAGATGCCCCCTCCCTCCCCCCCTCAAAGTGAGTTGCAAATCGTCACATCTCCTCATATGCCACAGTCTGGTAAAGCATCCGTAATGGCAGAGTTATAAACCTTTCCTTATCAGCTGTCAGACAGGCTTTAGGGTGCTCACCGACTGGGTTAGGAACTCAACGGGTACTGGGACGGCAAAATCCTCTGCTGTCCTATTCCCTAGACGGGCTAATGCACGGGGTATTTAAGAGTGGGAGATTGTCTCAGCAGGAGGTCTGGAGTCAGAAAGGTCACCCAATAGATGTAATCATCAGAGAAAGGAACATAAAAACCATTTATTGCTGACAACAGCCACAGGTTCCTTGGTCAGGGGTTGGCTAACCTCACATCTATATAATGTGGTTTGGGAGTTTGAGGTAAAGATTAACATGAAGGCTGATGTAAAGCATGGTTCTACTAATCTATTGGCATGAATTATTAAAAGACATTGCTATAAAGGCAACACACAATAAATTAGCTACCAGTGAAGTACACTGAATGGGCAAAAGTATGCGGACACCTGACAGGTTGTCCATGTGAGATAGACAAATGTCTGATTCCAGAGGCATGAGCTTTAATCTGCTGCTATAACGGCCTCAATGCAGCTGGGGAGGCTGTCCGCAGGATGTTTAAGCTTGGCTTCAGGGAATTGTTTCCATTCAGCCACAAGTGCACTAGTAATGCTGGGCACCGACGTTGGGCTTGCTCCCAGTTGGCAGTACATGTCAAAGTCAAATTCTTAAATAGCTATTTCTTTATGGACCTCGCTTTATGCACAGCAGTGGTGCAATGTTGAAAAAGAAAAGGGCCTTCTGATTGTGTCTTGTAGCAATTAGGTTTCCCTTAATTAGAGCTCATGGGTTTAACTTAGCACAAAAACAAATTTACACAGAAGTATGTGGACAGAAATATATTCTGCATTTCTGGGACAGTTTTGTTGTTTGGTTTTATATTTTCCTTGTTGACAATATAATGCAGCTACAGTGGAGATCGGTTTCTTCCCCTAACCTAAACGCCAGTTTTTAGTCACCCTAGCTGCTCCATGGATGGTGATGTTATTCTACTGGTCAGTCGGTCCACCATTTTCACCCTAACTTGAGCTAATTATTGGATAGATTACCAAGAAATTTCAGACGTTCATGGTCCCACGAAGACAAAGCCCAGTGACTTTGGTGAATCCCTGAGTTTTTCTGTAGCGTCACCATGAGGTTGACATGATTGGTTTTAAGTGAAATGTCTCGACAACTATTGGACTGATTGCCAAGATATTGGTACAGACATCCATGGAGCCCAGAGGATACGTCTTCATCACTTTGGTGATCCTCTGACCTTTCCTTTAATGCCATCTCCATGGTAGCTACAATTGCTAATAATGCAGTATCATTGGAAAGGTTTTCATGAAAAGGACTCTGACTTTCACTTTCGTTGCATATAAAACAAAAACTTGCTCTTTTGTTCTTGTTCTTGCTTTCACTCCTGTTACATATAGCCAGTAACTTGTAATGGAACAAGTGCAGGTATGCTTTTACTAAAGGACAGCAAAGTTTAAATGGATTGTCAATAATAACAGCAGGAGCAGTTAGAACAGAGCGAGTACAAGAAAAAAGGGCTATGTATGCACTAGAGATATGGCCTTTGTCAGAAAGGCCGTTAATGTGGCCTCTGTCATTTTTGCAGGTTAAGAAAAATAACTGTGAGAAATATGGAACTGCACAATACTGTAGTTAAAATTCTGTCAGTGTCTATTCTCATTGTTATTTTCTTCAAAGAACCAAAAACTGAAAGTATGACTAGAAACGGCTGTTTGTCAGCTGGACTCATCTTCGTTTCCCTCCCTGCAGACAGAAGAGGACTACATCCCTTATCCCAGCGTTCATGAGGTACATACCGCGTACTGTCCGCACACGACACAGTATATATACTCTATAGATGTCGAGAACTGTAACACTAAATTGCCATCACCGTCAGGTTCTGGGTCGCAGGAGCCCTTTTCCGCTGATCCTGCTGCCACAGTTTGGAGGCTACTGGATTGAGGGGACCAATCATGAGCCCAAAGACCCACCAGAAGCAGATCAACCCCCCTGTCCTACCTCCCACATAAAACTGGAGACAAACAGCACCGCCAAGATATACAGGAAGCAATTCATGGGCAAGGTGAAGATTGGAAAAAGGGTTTTTTTTCTGGTTTTCTTTCTTTTTGCGAAAGTATCAATCTTGGTTTAATATATAAATAGTAGCATCTTAAAATATACATGTGGGTTAGGGGAAAGGTCACTTTACTCCATTTTCTTAAATCTACTTGCCTATTTTAATAATCTACATATAATCTTAATATCTGTTTTGAAATAAAATGTTTCAAAAAAAAAAACTGTATGTGTAGCATTAGCTCATTTCTCTTTAAACAAGTAAAAGTTTAAACATTATGTCAAAAGACCAAAGAAGAAAATCTTTATAGTTTGTGCGTGGGTTCGTTTGTGATCATCTGTGTTTGCATTATTAAACATTCAATCACCTGTACAACCACTTGGACAATTTTCAGGCGCACATCTTGGAAAAAGATGGAGACATTTGAAAGCAGTTGGTATATAATTACATTAGTTAGATGAACATTTAATTCTCTGTGTTCCCCTAGAACAACTTTTAAATGAAAGCAAACTGTAGAACACATCGCTAAACTAAAAATTCAGTATATACATTAAGCAGTTGTGCATTCAAAATAAGATTCATATAAAAACTGGTACATTGTTCCTTGTTTCACACCTTTTCTTCAGGGGCAGTTCAAGCACTTTCTTTAATTAGAAGACTATTACTCTCTTCACCCCTCTCCATTTCTTCTTTGTTTTATCAGTGTGCCACCCCCTGTCAGCTGCTGGAGGAGTATTCATCCTTGCATTAAAGTGTCTTCTGCTTATCTGCCCCCAGGAACATTTTAATTATTACACCATGGATGCTGCCCTGGGCCACTTGGTCTTTTCCATGAAGTATGATGTCATTGGGGATCAAGAGCATCTGCGCTTGATGCTTCGGTACAGTTTCCTATTATCTTTTTTTCTGACCTGTTTTCTCTCCCTTTTTTTTTTTTTTTTTTCTCGCTTGTTGATCGCAGTCCCCTCCATTGCAAAATCCCTTGCAGTTATTCTTTGCTTTTATACCCCTTTCCCTTTCATTGCTTCTCTCTTTCTGCCTTTGTCTCTAAAACACCCTTTTCTTGACTCTGACTTCAGATATCCATGTCATAAGCTTCTCCCAAACAGAACCTTTCCATATACAGTATTTCCCACTTTTCTGAAGAAAAGCATTAGGTCTAGCAAAAATGACACAGAGGAAGATTTTCAATTCTCAATTCTCTAACGATTTACGTATAAGACAGAGCGAGGTTAAAAAATAACCTTCACTTGTGCTGCTCGTCATAACCTGCTGCTATGCAACAATAAATGACCCAAAAAAAGTTTTGTTCTTGTACTTTATTAAGAGAATAATTAGTATAATGAATAAACCGATTAAGTAATTCAGTTCATATTTTTAAATGATAATGCTGTTGTAGATTTGTAAAAGGTGCAGCTTTTATATCCATAAAAACACAACAAAACACATGTCAGCAGAGGTTTGTGTCAGTCAGTGTTATGTTGTGGGAGTAGTTCAATAATGTGAGGAGAAATAAAAGTGTTAAAATATTTGTGCGATGCAGCATAAACACTCGAGCTTCTCTTTAGAAATGTTGACTTTAGAAACTGTGCCACAAACTACTTAACCATCAGCACACTATTCATCTATGTTGTACAAGCCTCCCACCATCACCCAAACTCGTGCTCGCTCACTGAAATCCTCTACTCCTTTGCTAGTTGCTAAATAGAGATGAGGGGAAGAGAGGCAGAACTCGACACACCGAGTAACCTGTGAATTAAATTTAGCTCCCGAGAGACTCCACTAAAGGTTTGATAGTCGCACACCCTCTTTGTTAATGGAGCTTCAGAACGGATGAGTGTGTAGCAAGGTAACAGTCACTCTGCCCACTACTTTATTTCACATAGTGATGTTTTCCAGTGGGTGTGCACCACCCACAGTCACTCCGTCATCCCAGTCTAACTCAGTCGCCTCAGCTGGTGCCGTCACAGTCACTGACTCACAGTCCATCTGTAAGAGACCTACATGATTAGTCATAATCTTTTTATATTTTATTGTTACCGCCCCGCACACTGTAAAAACTCCAAGTTATATTGTTTAGTGTACATAAGGATCACAGGTTGTTAGGTTTTTAGAAATACAGTATAAACTGACCATTTTCCAAGCCTCACTTTCCTTAGTCACTGTTGCTACACCTTTCTGCTCTCATACACACAAGCAGTTTACAACAGATTAGACAAAAGTAAGCTTCTCATTTCTAGCTGAAGATTGTTGTTATTTTTACTAGCTAACTAGTTAAGCTAACATTGCTGCCTCTGGCTGACTTTTTAATGTTTCCAGACTTGTTGCAAAATAAGAATCTTGTAAAAGAGGTCTAGAATATAAGAACTGAATTTGATTGAGATATGTATATATATATCACGAGTTCAGTGGGACTGGTCATTTATGTATTTTGATGATGTGATTTTTGCTGGGTTCTGTACCTTGTGTCGGCCGGTTAATCACCACATTTTATTCATTTATGGTAAGCTGAGATACATTTTAGCATTATCAAAAATATTGCAGCTCCTACAATTTGGATATTGCTCTTGGCCATACTGCAATTTAAATAATATTTCGATTAAGTTTTCAGCCCTATAGAATACACACTTGACAGCTGCATAGATGATATCGCGTTAAATAACTGAGGCTAAAGCTCCATGTCTCAGGAAAAAACACTTAATAGATTAAATAAGAGTGATTGTTCTGGTAATGCACTCTAGTCCAAAACCAAGGAGTTATTATATTCTAATATAAACATGTTTTGCTGCATGTCTTACATATTTGTGTTTTCAAACAGTTTTCAATTTTAATGTTAAGAGACAAAAGGTTTTAGACGAGTACTAACAGGTATGTTTGGCAAGTGTCATGTTATCTCTGTACAATAAAAGCCCATTAAAAAACAGGACACGTCACACTAAACTCATAAAGACGTCCTGGACCGGCTTCCATGAATGGGACCTTTTTTTTTTTTTTTTTTCCTAACCTTTAACTGTACTTTGGAGGTTGTGCTTAGTCACTGTTGTGACTGCTAATGAGTGTAGCTTACATTGGAGCGTAACATAGAGTTTAATCAATTCCTTACAGGTTTGCTGTTGAGGTGTTGACTTTGGAAAGTCTAGGGAAAGAAGACACCACTCTCAAAAGTCATGAAGTACAGATTATTGCTCTCACTACAGCTGCATGCAGGTCACTTCAACACAGCACCGCAGGCTTAGCACCTTGTTGGTGCTGTGATTGGAAAATTGTTGTTTGAGGGAGGGGTTTGCACCTTTCCAAATCATCTGTCCAGCTCCTCCAAATACATGTGAGTTTTAAAGATTTCAGTAGGTGGACTTTGGCCTGATATAAGGTTCAATAGGTCTTTTGATCTACAGTAACTCTCAGCGAGAGAGTCAATAAGCAAATTTTGAAGTATTCTTTGTAGAATCCCACCACGATCAATGTGAGCTACTATAAGTTGTTCAGATTTTCTGAACCCATTGTACCACTCAGTATGTGTACGGTTTTCACAGTGTTGTTTATTGCAACTCTTTGATAGAGCAGTGACCCCCCCTTAGAAAAGTAATGATGGACAAATTCAACCCTCTCCCAGGCAATCTCGTCTCAAACACGTCAAGTGTAAAGACTTTTATACTGTCAACTCCACGCAGCTTCTATAAGAAAGGTCTCCTTTGAATGTTCTATTCACCTGCATGAATGCCAAGCAACAAAGAAAGAAACCATTAAAGCAGAAGAATTGCTTTGCATTACAAATAGAACTTTGACTTTTCAAACTGTTTGCCTTCCAGCACAAAGCTAAAAACCCACCATGATGTGATTCCCATTTCCTGCCTTACCGAGTTCCCCAACGTGGTTCAAATGGCCAAGGTAGGCAATTGTTATCATGCAGGATGTATTGTCAAAAAGTATTTCAGTATACATTCAAAATTTAAAAATTCTGAATGTACCTTTTCACTTTTAGCTTGTTTGTGAAGAAGTAAATGTGGATAGGTTTTTCCCTGTCCTCTACCCAAAGGTAGGCACTGATCCTCTTTGTGACTTTGTGAAATATCACTTTCTCTCTGGCTTCCTGCTAAACCAACGCTGCAGCTCCGTGAACCTGACCTATAACTTTCTTATCGTCTCCTCCTCAGGCATCAAGGCTCATTGTCACCTTTGATGAGCACGTGATCAGCAACAACTTCAAGTTTGGAGTTATTTATCAAAAGTTCGGCCAGGTGAGTGCACTTCAAGGACGCGGCTGCTGATCTTTCCTTTTGAAGTCAAGTGTCACTCCTGAACATGTCCTTTGCTTTGTCCTCACAGACATCAGAGGAGGAGCTGTTTGGGAATATGGAAGAAAGTCCTGCCTTTGTCGAGTTCTTGGAGTTTCTGGGCCAGAAGATTGAGCTTCATGACTTTAAAGGGTTTGGACATTTTTCAATTCAATTTCTTTCGGTTTTCACAGCAGCAGATTTTGGCACTTTCAGTTGATTGACTGTATCTACTTAATGTCATCTTAGAAACAGGCCAGCAATCACTTTTGCTATTGGTCAGAGTAAAGCTTTAAATAAAACCCTGAAAAAGCGATTTCAGGGGCCCTGATATTACGTTGTGATTGAGTAGGCAGAAGTGCCTTTGGCATTCCCTCGATGATGGAGCGTGGAAGTACCAGCAGCTCGGAAGGCACGCATCAGTTTTCCACTCCTAACACCACTTTGTTTGTCTTTCTTCTGTCCTCCTCTCAGCTGTTCACCTCAATCCTCTCCTTGACTTTCCTTCTCATTCTTTCTTCTCTTATGCTTCTTTTATTCTCTCTCCTTTTGTTCTTGCCTATGCCCTTACCTCTCCTCTCTCTGCTTGTCCTTTTCTTCTCCAGGTTTCGCGGTGGGCTGGATGTCACTCATGGGCAGACAGGCATAGAATCGGTCTACACAAATTTCCATAACAAGGAGATTATGTTCCATGTGTCCACCAAGCTGCCTTACACAGAGGGAGACTCACAGCAGGTATAGAGACATTCCAGCGACTAATGATCACAGCAACTAACTTGTCTCTTCAGGACAGTTTTCACTAATTGATTTGTAGAGGCCCCTCCTTGTGACTCCACCACATGTTTGGCTGCAGGGGCAGTTCATGGGTCAGGGGCTGTAAAATCCAGATATAGGTCTTTTAAGTTAACGCTCATGAAGCAAGGAGAATCATTTGAATCTGTAATTATTATCCTAACCCTGAGGTGCAGGGCAAAAGCTTAAACCATTAGGTAAAGCAATACGTTGACATTTGTGCAAATACGCTTGATCCCTTTCTTGCAGAGACTTGAATGAGAAGATCAAAACCACTCTCATATGTGAACAATAAATCTGTAGCTGGAACCAGCAGGTGATTATTAAAAAAAAAAAAAAAAACAAGTAGCCTGGCCGAGAAACAAACTAAATCTGTCTACCAGCACGTCTAAATCTCACTAATTAACATTATCTCATTTTTTTATTCCATACAAAAACTAATTTTAAGTCTTTATTCTAAGCTAAGCTAACCAGCATGTTGTCTCTACCTTCATATTTATCATACAAACATGAGAGTGGAATCAATCCTCTCATCTAACTCTCAGCACAGACATAAGTCAGCAGGGATTTGCTAAGAATGTAATTAGGTTTTGCAGGTTGGCTGTCCTCACCTGACCTCATAGAGAAATATCAGTTTTGAAGTTTTCCTATTTCCACCAACATTTCAGTGTCTCTTATTCTGGCATTGAAGTTTCTCTTCTGTTGATTTGTGGCTCAAGACCTTCATCTCTTTGATGCCATGTTGCAGTGAGGTGCATCAGTGCTAAGTTACTGTCTCTTAGAGTGGTTTGAATCTTGTTACCATAGTAACCCTGCACAGACAGACCATGTACAGTACATGAAGAGAAACAGGGGACACGAACAACACCAACATCAGATGATCCATGAGGCAAGGTGCACCCATAGTAGCAGAGCTTTATTCCAGGAAGGAGAAAGTGCAGGATTTATGCAGTCAGATCAGATTTGAGCAGAAATATACAGAATGACAGATGTCAAGTGTCTCAATGCAGTGACACACTTGTTGAGTTCGTTTTTGAGTCTTAACTGTCTGTGGTGACGCTGTAGTTTGGCTGTCCATCTGCACAGAGAATGAATGTTATTCAGCTACCTGGGTTCAGAAAGCCACTGTGTGAATAAATATTAAAGCTAACAGCTAATAAGCTTGGTTACAGTAGTAACCTGGATACCTGAATTTCATTATTAAATGGATCACACAGACCCTGTTCAGACCTGGCATTAATATCCGTCTCGGGTGATCCTATCACCAGTGGACATCTCTAAGTTCAGGTGTGTGAATGCACCCAAGACGCATTGAAGACGCATTTGAGATCCGATCACTCAGACCAAATTCGGAGGCGGTCTGTCAGTTGGACTGGCTGAAAACAACAACGCATACCTGTTTATTTGCATGGAGGTCTAAAGCGGGGAAGTGAGATCCAATCACAAGTGGTCACTCAAGACATGCCAGGTCTGAACAGAATATGGTTTGGTTGGGAGATTTAATTTTCTACACAAAGGACCTGCTGTTCATTTATGTCTATCAAACTGTAATCTCACTTTTCTCTTAAAACGTGTGTTATTTTTCAGTGTTTAGAAAAGCTGAGATCAGATATCTCGTGCAATTACATGGCTTATTAAACGCTTTTTTCATGTAAACATTTGCAGATATTTGATAAATGAAGGCTGGACTCTTTCCCTTTGAACAATAGAAAACATTTTCCATTTATGTGGGCATTTATTTCATATTTCTGGCATATTTCTGGCTCATATGGTATCAGCAAATTATGAAAACTTGCAAAGGCCTGAAACAGATGGTTGATTGTTCTCGTGCGAACAAACAGACTGGCTTTAACAGAGAGAGGATGTAAAGTAATTTGACTAACTGGAAAAGAATCATCTATGGATCCCAGAATGAATATTTGCTGTACTATAGTTTGCACACAATTGGAGCAGCACCACTTAACACTTCAGCTCAACAGGTGTGAAGTAGCTTCGTTAAAAGGCTGTACTTTAGCGCGTTAAACAGCCTGATGACTGACGAAGGGTAATCAACGCGTGCTGCTGCAGAGCAAACATCAGAGCGTTGAGGCTCTTACTGTGGAGGAACATGGGAGATGGGTCTATTTTTGCAGGGACTATCTGCACTGAGAATATTTTTGACTGAGAATTTCTTTTTTTCACCAAACTGGATCTGTTTGTAAGATCTGATGGATCTGCTTCTACCTACATGCTGTGGAGTGATTTAGGTCACAGTGTCTTCGTGATAAGAATCATTTGGCATGGCTCAACAGAATTTATTTTGGCATTCTGATATCCACTTACAAGTATTTTACTGAATTCCGAATGACATTACAGAAAATTCATGCCGACTACTGCGAAGTCCTAACTATGCATATTTTGTCACATTTTCATTTAATAAATTTAAAAAAAAAAGGAAAGTCATATCTTCTCAGATATTTATGGAAACTTGTGACCTGTTTAAGTCAGAGTTCCTAGCAAAAGATAATGAGCTGACAACATAATTCATATTTCATTACAAGAAGAAGGTGTCCCTAATGCTTGGCAACACCGGGCCATTTAAACGATATTGCTTGGATAAAAAATGTACTACTCTGGCACAGTCGCTCCGTCTTCCAAGTGCATGAGTGTCCTTTTGGCAACTTTAAGCCTATTGGCAACAAGAAAAAGTGCAGCCATTCTGCAGCCCTGATTTGGTTTGCTGACAATCAGCCATCTGTAGAACTGTGACTTTGCAGCACTTCCACTGGTATTCAGATTTATTCATTTCCACACCACCTGCACACGTGAAACCCTAAATTATTCCAGCATGTCATGGCTACATTGAAAAAGCAGATTACGTGGATTTACGGGCGGTCGGTATATACATTTATGGATGCCAGGCACACCCATGAGGTACACTATCTGAAGTGTTAAATCCTTAGCAAGAATAGCTACAAGACATTCCTTTGGCTGATAGTTGTGTAAACTGTTGTGTGATGCATCTCAGAGAAGAGGTTGCGCTCTTGGATTACAGTCAAGTCCACCTCTCTGCTTGGACTATATTTACTCTCAGTCAATCTCTGAGTGCGAGTCCTGGAAGTGATTCTGTGACGGGTGTGTGTTTGTGATTCTCTAACTGGTTATTTGAGATGTTTCCGCTGTTGTTATGTTTTGTTTGTCTGTGCCCTCCAGCTGCAGAGGAAGAGGCACATAGGCAACGACATTGTGGCCATCGTGTTCCAGGAGGAGAACACGCCCTTTGTACCAGACATGATCCAGTCCAACTTCCTGCATGCGTATGTGGTGGTGCAAGTGGAGAACACATGTACGGACAATGTCACCTACAAGGTTGGTTCTAAGGACAGAAAATACCGTCTCAAGATACTCTGACTGACAGTGACCTATGAAATCTATTTCAGATGCACTCATTCATTATTCAGGAGTTTTGATTCTTCTGTGTGCCTTTAAAAAGCGGCACATCACAGTGTCTCTTTCATAGGCAGCTGTCACAGGCTTTGCTCACCTGCTTTCTCCTCCAGGTGTCTGTGACAGCGAGGGATGACGTACCTTTCTTCGGGCCTGCTCTGCCTGACCCTGCCATCTTTAAAAAGGTCAGGAGTCAAACAAAATTCATAAACTCAGTTCCCCTTTACAAGCAGACACCATAAACCCTCCTTCTCTGCGCCTTCCCTTCCCTGTACTTGCCTCGGTCAGGGCTCCGAGTTCCGCGAGTTCCTCTTCACCAAGCTCATCAATGCAGAGTACGCCTGCTACAAGGCCGAGAAGTTTGCCAAGCTGGAGGTGAGAGTTTTACAATGCAGCCTGTGCCATAGAAATTTTGAATGCCTGTATTGTGTGTGTGTGTGTGTCTGTGTGTGTGTGTGTGTGTGTGTGTGTGTGTGTGTGTGTGTGCACGCACCACATACCTGTTAGTATAGATGTGCATTCTACTGAGCTCTACACATTTGAAACAGAACTAACTCGAATTTCAGATCTCAGATTCACTGTCAGTACCTTTGCAGACTGACTTTGCTGTTGTTGTTGTTGCTGCTGTTGTTGTTGTTGTCAGGAGCGCACACGTTCAGCCCTGCTGGAGACTCTGTATGAGGAGCTGCACATCAACAGCCAGTCCATGATGGGTCTGGGTGGGGATGAAGATAAGCTGGAGAACGGGGGAGGCGGAGGAGGAGGAGGTTTCTTTGAATCCTTCAAGGTACAGCCGCATCCCTCATTTGAAGAGACGCACCGTTAATCTGCAACTCCACATGCATTAGAGAGAATGGTGATGAGTGGAGAAACTTTCAGGATGCCTTTTTTCCCCCTCCCCTGTCTCTTGGCTGGGATTCTGGGTATTCACACATGAGAAAACAAAGCATAGAAAATGTGCAGTATCTCAAAGGACCAGTCCTGTGGCATTTGATTTCCTCACTTGGCTGCGACTGCTGAACTCAGTGTGTTTTCACATGATGGTGTGGTTTTGTGGCAGGGGAGCGTCCAGTTGTGTATGAAAGGCACTTTGCTCTGACTGCGAGTGCTCCATCAATGACCATTAGGGCTGTGGAGCGTAGCCCAGCCGCTGAGGCGCGGCAGCAGAAGCTGTGATTGTGTGTGCCTGATGAACGATTTAATGACCTCTCATTAGGGAGCTGATGATGCAGTTTGCATGTCTCCCCATGGGCAGTGTTCCCTTGCTGTTTTTCTCTTCTCTCCGTGTCGTTGACTTGTTCTCTGCTATTTTTTTTGCATTTCTTTGTAACTTCAGAGAAGTACATCCACCTTTATCTCTTTAGATCCATCTCTCTCCCACACCTCCATACACTACCTCTGTATGAATCTGCTCTTGCCTGCGAGTCCTGTCTATCTTTATTTTTTTCTACCTGCCGAAAGCCATCTTACTGCCTCTCTTTCTCTCTTTCACACCTCCACAAATTGTATCAGCAAAGCTTTCCCACTCTTCCTTTCTCTGTCTGCTCTGTCTCGCTGTTTAAATTCTGCTGCTGCTGTCTCTCCTACTTTCTCTCATTGTTGGTTCTCTCATGTTGGTCTTCCTTGTTTCACGCTGTCTCATCTCCGTATCATAAACCCCCCCCACAGATACTTCCCCGTTAAATGACAACTTAGAAGATAACTAATGCAGCTTCATTGTACTCCACCACAAAGCCTCAAACCCTCTATGAACTTACATTTCTGTCACGCAGCCTCTCCCTCCTGCCTGTTGACCTGCACTGCCTCTAAGTGTTCAAAAATAGTCCGGCATACAAACACTCACACATTCGAATACTCACATCTGTGCCCTCATATTCACCACACTTCGCAGCAGGTTCAACATCAAGTTATATTAACCTCCATTAAAGAACAATAATGGAGCAAATCTATTATTAAAAGTTGCCATTTGTCAGAATTTTTGACATTCTATGAAATATTATATTATTATTTTTTAATTAATTTTTGTATTGATTTCTTATTATTAATTTTATTATTGAATATTATATTATATAGTTATATTTGTAAATATATTAGTGATAAGCTTTTTTCACAGCACACATTTTGACTTGTCATATAGGAGAAACACAGGTGTTTCTACCCGACTGTGACTTCAAAATGTCTTCCGCATAAAAAACTTTTTTATCGTGTAAAAATTTTGTAAAAACACATCACTAAAACATGCACTGCATCAATAATATTTACATACTGGTCGACATTTGAAGTATCGGCCAGTGTGTTGCATTTCCACACAGTATCAGTGGATCCACTGACAGTATCTCCTCGTTTCTCTCTGTAGCGGGTCATCCGCAGCAGAAGCCAGTCTATGGACGCCATGGGCCTCAGTAACAAGAAGTCACACACAGTCTCCACTAGTCACAGTGGCAGCTTTACCCACAATCCCGCAGAGAGCCCCAAAACCCCAGGGATTGTAAGTAGACCATTTTGGTTCACATGATGCCCACCTAACACGTGCATTCAGGATATAGTATATTTTCACTACTCACAGCACAGTGGATAAGTGCACATACAGACTCCTCAACCCCTACTCTTTCTTCTGAGCAGCACTTTAGCAAATTACTCCTGTTGGCACATTATAGCCCCTGACTTACATCAGTACATTAACATCAAAGCACTCGCTTTCATTCCTAACATTTTAAATTCACTCTTGCTTTGTACTACAGTAGCACTGATTGCCTTTTTCCATTTATGGCTCTAAGTGTTTGTATTAATAACTAAGTTTTTTTTTGCTTTGTTTTTTTTTTGTTGGTTTTTTTTTAGCATAATTCATTCTCAGCATTTCATCCATTCTCATCTGTCAAGAGAATCTTCATCACCACATAGTGTGACAGTTAGATGTCTATGATTATGTTAAAAATGGAGAATCCATTGTGAAATTAAACCAATGATTTCCTTCTCAATACAAGATGAATGACTGTTTGTGATCCCCAGTCTAGTCTCTACCCAGAGTTTTGAAGTGAGCTCAGCATAGCAGCTGTTTGACTACCCAGACTCCCTTCCTCCTTAATGTGCTTTTTGTCATGACTGTTTCCCTCCTGTAAATGTCACAACCTCTCTTCGTAGCCTTGTGCATGTGCACCTGAAAAATATGCATGGCATGTGCCACAAATGCAAGTGGCACACTGTCCTGTCCTGTCCTTTCAAGGATGGGGTTAATCATGCTTCACTCGTTTTTGAATTAATTTACTGAGAACATTTTGAATTGGAACTAAATTCACCCCATTTCTGAAAGGAATAAGTTTTCTTTGGATTCTGTCAGCCCTCTTTGCCCTTTTTTCTCCCTCCGAATGCATCACTACACAGACCTGTAGCCCTCAGGGCAGAAACTGCAGACACGCCTGCTACCTCGGTGGCACTCCTCATCTCCTGCTGTGCCCTCCTGTGTTGGACCCCAATCTGTCTTTGCACTAAAAAAGCCCTCTTACGGTTTCCTCAATATCATGTCTTCTCTATTAACTCACGCTGTGAGCTCCTTTTCAAGCTCTTTTTGCACCTTGCTGTTTAAATTCTTTGTGCTGTGCGCATGAGATCTTATGATGTGTTCTTTTTCTTTTCCTTCCCTCTCTTGCCTTTTTCAATCTATCATCTCTTTTCTCTCTCTGCTTCCCCTGACCTGTCTTGTGTGGCTTAGTCATTGCTTGTCCCAGGGAAAAGTCCCAGTAAATATGGACGTCGAGGCAGTGCCATAGGGATAGGAACAATAGAAGAGGTTCACGTATAACTCTCCCTTCTCGTTTTCTATTTTTGTCTTTACTTTGCTTTTTTGAAATGTAAGTGTATAGCTAGAGGATTTTAAATCTGTAGGTGTAATAAGTTATAATGACATTTGTTTAGTTATGGTTTTATTACAATTTCATTCATTTCATTCATTGAACCAGTAGCCGAACCCTCTTGTGTTTATGGCTGAGATGGAATGACACATGACGGACTGAGCGACGTTATTATAGCTCATTTACCTTCAGTTAAAAATCTTTCCTGTAACATAAATAGCTTTTACAGGTAGATGATGAATGTTTGGGCTTCACGCATGAATTCCTTCACTTCTTTTTACTTTGAAGTGTGTCCCTTAACACTGAAAAAGAAAAGTAAGAAATCCAACAAACACTTGTGTTGTCATACAGTCATTCACTGCTGAATCATATTCCATCTTAAATTAGAAATGTGCAGCATACAAGAGTCTGATGTTGTTGCTTTAAATAAAAACCAAACAGAAACACCCAGGACACTTCTAAGAGAGAAAGATGACAAAAAAGTCTGTTTGTCAGAGACAAGAGTCAAAAATAAGAAAATACAGAATATAAAATCAATTCCCACCTGAAGCCTCTGCATCATATTTGTAAAACGCGTTGCCAAATGTGTCATTACATCATCTCAGGATTTATCAAGCCATCAGTTCATAATTCCTTTGTAGCATATTTTACATGTAGCCTACTGTATCATGTACTGTATACAATGTGTGAGCAGCTCAGTGTGTCTCACTTTCCTCTCCCTGCCCACTGTCAGTCATTGATAATTCCTGGGAAAAGCCCAACCAGGAAAAAGTCTGGGCCCTTCAGCTCCCGTCGCAGCAGCGCCATTGGCATCGAGAACATCCAGGAGGTCCAAGAGAGGAGGTGAGAGGACAGAGCAGAGCGGATCAGCAGGGAGTGGGTAGTGAGGAGAGAATAGTGTTGCAACAGATGGAAGCAGAGACATTAAAATGAAGAAATTAGTTATTAGAAGACACACTGTGTCAGATATGAGTCTGTGTTGGATGGCAGTTTCAATTAAGAGAATTTGTTGTGCTTTAGTTTCTTTTTCATCGCTAGATTTTACACTAATTCTGTTTGATTGTTTGATTAGATTGTGCGCTAATTAATTTTACCACCTGAACTAAAGATTCATAACTGTTGCTGTGTGTAAAGCTCATCTGTTGTATTTGTGATCCAGCTGGTGATCAGTCACTTTAACAAAGGAAAAAATGCAGACAATAGTTAAACAGTAACTTGTGGTTTGTTGGAATTACAATGGATTTCTTCAGATCGTACAACACACATTCAGATGATGTGAATGTGTTGTAACATCCATCAATAGTTTGTCAAAATTTTTACTATATGAAATAATAAACGAACATTACCTTCATGTCTCAATCTCCATCCCCGTCCTGAAGCAGAGAGGTGTCGCCCAGCACCCAGAGGACACCCGACAGCAGCCACTTTTCGCAGGAAAATAAATCAGACAACTCCTCCAATCACAGCTCTCCAGAGTTTCCTGCCACTAAGAACAGGTGACTATTATTTTAATTAATTCTGTAATAGTTCACTGTCTTATAGTCAAAAACACTGAGAAGTTATTTGTGGTGATAGATGCCTTTGATGAGTGGGGAGGGAATGCATTTGTAGAGTTTAAAACAGCAACTCTATTACATGGATGACTGCCCTCATAGTCATAGCTCTAAGCCTCTCTATTTATTTGTCATTCATCACAAGCCACAAAATTCACATTATCCTTTTCACAATCTCAACGTTTGGCTCCAGATTTTCTAAAAAAAAATGCAACACGGGCGTCTCGCTCTGCAGGAAGCAGGTGTGTGTGGTCTAGACAAAAGACAAGAAACAATACATTAAAGGTCTGACAGTGATGTGATATATACAATACTGACATGGTAATGAGGCAGACGACATTTCATTTTGAGAAAAGTATAAACATGTATGAACTAAAGCTCATATGAGACAAGGAATCATCCGGGAGCGTGGTATAGATTAAATTGTGTTTTACTGTGTCTTAAAGGAAGCACTTTAGTCTGTTATCGGTATGTAGGCAAAACTATTGTGATATATGCAGGACGTTTTACTCAGTATCACCCCAGCCCTAGCAACAGCTAATTTAAAGGACTGTTTTTCTAATCCTCCTAAAAGATTACGTGGCACACAGTTACAAAGGCGCTGCTGTCACTTTGCCTGAAACTGGAGGGAACGTTGGAAGGGCTCTGAGATGTAAATGACAAATTAATGTGACTTTTGGAAGAAAAACATTTAAACAACTGCTCAAATAGGTGTATTGGTGTTCAGTGTATGGGTGTTGCGTGGGTTTTTGTGCGGTCAGAGTGACCCAGGTGTGTAGCTTGGCGATGTGTTGCAGGGCGCCGTCCATCCCCGAGGCACAGGACCTTTCCCGCTCCTCCTCCAACGCCAGCAGCTTCGCTAGTGTTGTCGAGGAGCACGAGCACGAGGCCGAGGAGGAGTACGACACCGGACTGGTGGGTGGAGACAGGAAGTGCGACAACACATAATGAAAGTGCAGACCCATGGAGTTTTGTCTCTTACTGAAACCAAACAACAGCAGAAAGCTTCTTTTACGGCCCGTGACATATTGCGGTTCCATTCACATTTGTTTCACTTTTACTGTGGGGGGAATAATGATTCATTTTTTATCTGTTGTTTAAGGACTTGAGAATGTTTGATGGATTACACTATATCCCAGTAATGACAGCGGTCAAAATTCTTGCAGAGTAATACATATTAATGGGTTTATCCATTTCTTATACGTACAGCACATACACAAAGACAAATACAGTGACAGAGTAGAGCTGTTGTTTGGATTATGCCGTCTGCTTCTCCTTGTGATACATTGTCAGTAAAAAAGGGAAATATGTCTAACTTCCTTCACCCCTCTTACAGGAAAGTATGTCTTGTGTTACGCCACTCAAGAGAGACTCGTTTTTGTACGGGTCTGGGGTGGATGACAGTGCCTGCAGTTCCAGCCAGGGAAGTTCTCCAGGTGAGTTTAGGAAGAAATGACTCCTATTACTGGGCCAGTAATAGCCTGAAGGTGTGAGATGCGGGCAAGGTCGACTGTTTCACATATCCAGGGTATCTGGGGAAAATCTAGATGGGGGCATGGGGCAAGAATAAAACTCTCTGCTTCCTGAGCAATTAATATCGAAGCAGCCATGAGTGATGAACTTCCCCTCAGCTGCACCAGTAGAGCTCACTCACTCCCACCAACTGAATATGTGACTGTATGAAAAGAGAGCACTTTGCAAATTCCTCTTAAATGAAGTTCACTGTTGCCTACAGCATTACAAACTTATCTGTGATTCCCGTGCAAACTTCTTTTATTCTGCACATTTTTTTTTTTTTTTTCCACCGCTAATGATTCACTCTGAACCATTAATCTTTGCATGCTGGAATATTTTTTTCGGCTTGAACAGCTGGCAGCATTTTGTGCTTGAGTTTATTAACTATGACATCCACGCATCTGCCGCCTTCCTCCAGCTTCTCGTCTTCAGCAGCAACCGGATGGAGTGAAGACATCGGAGCCAAAAGGGGCAGACGGCAGGCCCAAGATGGAGCGCCCCCCCCAGGAGCACAAGTTCTCATCGGTGAGACAAAAGTGCCTGGCATCAGTCATTAGTTGACGCTAAGATGGATTCACTGGAAAGAATGTTCCCTCTGATTATTGTTAAAGTCATTCATCGACTACTAACTTCCAACACTAATAGAGAGGCCACATATTGGACAAATGGCGATTCTGACCTGCTGATGGCGTTCGGTGAACGGTTAAGGGATGATTGAAGTTGTTACAATCCATCCTGAGCGGGACATGAATGTCTGCACCAACATTTCATGTCAGTCATGTTCATCCAATAGTTGGCGAGACATTTCACTCCAAACCACAAATGTCAGGCTCCTGGTGAAGCGAGAGGATAAGTCAGGGGATCGCCAGAGTCAATTTGGGTGCATCTTATGAGGAGGATGATTGTCTGTAAAAAAAAAAAAAAAAATGTCATGGCGATCCATCCAACACCTGTGGAGATATTTACATTTTCATCCACAGAGCCGCACGACTAGCATGGCTGAAAACAGATTCGTCAAGACACATTAATCAATAACAAAAACGATCATTATTGCAGCCCTGTTCTGATGTTCTCTTGTTCTATTTGCTGATATTAACTGTGTCTCCATTATCTCTCCATGTCTGTCTGCAGAACTGTTAGCCACACCCTAATGATCTCTACATCAGCCTCCATTTTCAGGTTTGACATATTAATATTATTTTGGGCCTAATTAAGAGTTTGACACTAAAGACCTGATTCTTCTACGTAACCTTGTCTCCCTCAGCATTCCCATACGAGGCATCTTTTGCCACAAATGAGCGAAGGGGCGTGTGATTCCCACCACTGATGCAGAAGGGGAGCAGAATTAGAAGCCCAATCCAGAGACTGACAGATCGTCCACCGTGTGTTTGGGATGGATCTGCCACCTGTCATGACAGACACCCAGCTTCACGGACATGTTCCTACCTGACGCCCCTCCACATGGAATCCCTTCTCAAATGCTCGAGGCAAAAGAAAAAGAGACCTCCACACCCATGCCCTCCTAACTGACACATCTGTCAGCTGGCTCAGTCATTTTCCCAGGCCAGTATGCTCTGAAACCCAATTCTTACTGTAAACTGTCTTACTGTACTACTCAGCTGTTGTGTGTCCTCTTTTAGAGATCAGGAATTGAACAGGGGTTTAATCTTGTGGCTGAAAGAGCGGTGAGAGAAACCGAGTCCGAGGGTCTAAAGGACAGAAGAGTTGCACTGGAGAGGAAATGTTTTTTTAATGTCAGCCTCACATCCCTCTGTACATGGGTTTAACTTTAATGTACCGGGTCTGTATGTGTGTGCGTGTGCGTGTGTGTGTGTGTGTGTGTGTGTGTGTGTGTGTGTGTGTGTGTGTGTGTGTGTGTGTGTGTATCTGTCAGGCTACGTTTGTGTTTTATTGATGATCTATTCTTCTTATCTTGGGTGTTCTGCAGTGGATATTTGTCGTGTTTTACGACAGCTTCATAATTCATCATGTTTTTGATGGAGGGTACTTGTATGATGCTGCTGTTGGTGGCTGCATCACTCACGTTTCTCCTGGGTGGGTGAAGGGTGAGATATATTGCAGAAAATGTGTCTGCAATCTTTTGCATTCAAAATGTGGTTGTGACAGTAAATCTGTAATAAAAAAAAAAGAAAGAAAGAAATATTTTAACATTAAACTAGACTCTGTTGATGCTGTATGATTATAGTTAAAAGCAGAATTACTGTAGTGCCCCAACCAGCATCACGCATCCCCACTCCACACTTCAAGGTACTGCTGTTTAGACCTTTGTCTCCAAATGCTCTCCGTCACACACCACTTGTTGATTTGATGTCTGTGTACAGGTGTGTATACAACGGTACTGTGCATGGTGTAAATCTGCTTGCCAAAAACCTCTCCTCTGTACACTGGTGCCATGCTTGACATAGAGGTGTTATCCCTGTGATTTGTGTTTTTATTGAAAACCAGCCAACATCTCCAGATGCAGTGCATATTGCTGACTGAGAGCCACCGTTTCCTACTTTATTTGTAAAGTGTAATATACGTACGCGACCGAAGCACTACATTTTCAGAGTTATCCCTGAAGCGCTGACCTTTTTTGAGAAACATGATTTGTTGCTGAATATGAATTACACTGTGACCTGTCTTGAAGTTGCCTTTATGATTGTCACTTGAGCTGCTTTGAAGGAAGGTCATATTTAAAGGCACCTCGTTGCCCGGTGGCTTGAATGTAAAACTAGGCAGACATGTATTTATTTGTACATATCTGTTCCGATGAATGAGGATACTGTGTTGACTTCTGACCATGGAAAACTTGAGTGTGAAACAGCTCATCTTTCTTGAGAAGATCAGCTTGTTCCTGTTTTCAGTTTGTTATGAAGGAAAGAGCTGATACATGGGATTGTTTTTTTTCAGTGATGTAAGTGAAGCAGACTTGAGATTTATTGTCTGTAGTGAATTAAAGACAGCATTTAAAGTTACAGTGAAAGTACAAAAGGTTTAAGACACTGGACCAAAAATCTAAACAACCTAAACACTGTATTCACCAAGCTGTTTACAGCTACAAATCACCAGGGACAAAGTAAGATTTGACTCAACAGAAAAATGGCATAGAAAAAATATAGACATTTTTGGAAATAATTACACATTTGTGTATTACAGCCCATAAACTGATTTATGAAAATATATGAATTCAGATGACTTTCCTCTGGACTTTTGAAAATGCTTGAGTAGATGAAGTACACCCTCTTGTGGCTATGTAATATTATAGCACATCACCATGTGGTACCATTCGTCTGTGTGCTTACACTGTATGCCAACGGCCAATCCGAACCACATCAGGACCGGGAGCAAATCTTCTATGTGCTTGATTCAAATGATTGTATTTCTGTTCTTGTTAACAGTCTGCTTAAGCCCTTGTTCAAAAGACCTGTAAATATTGCTTTACATCCTTTTTGTAAATGAAACCAATAAAAATATTTAATAAAGATGAAGATGCGTACAGTAGATCAAGCCCCTTGGGTAATTTTTGCTACACAATTATGAAAATGAGGAATACATTATTTGAAAAAAAAAAAAGTGATAAGAAAATGATTGATAAGAAAATTAAGAATTTCATGATTCTAAAACAGAGATAATGTAAGGCTTTGACAGAAAAAAAATAACAATTGCACCATGATTCAACCTAAAGCTGCTTCAAGGTGCTATTGTTTTCAAAAAGATTCTAGTGCAGTGGTTCCCAACCTGTGGGCCGTGAAGGCTGACAAATCATTTGCAAAACTACAATTTTGGTGAAAAGATGTAATTATAGAGAAATACATATATATATATATGAAATAATCTTTAAAAACAAACATTCAAAAATTATTTATTTATTTTCTTGTATTGAGGCCTGTCTGCAATAAGCCAATTAACTTTCAGCTTGCCGCTGGGCGGACTACCGCTGTCAGATCCCATCGTATACTTATTTGCTATCTCAGTCTGACAGCTGGTTAGCAACAGGAAGAATTAAAAGGAAAGAGTGAACAGAAAAGAAAAACTGAGCTTCCCCTGCCTTCAGTTCAGTCCTGAATGTTCGATCGTTATCATTAAAATGAAAAGAGCTCTGAGAAGGCATTAGTTGGCCTCTGTATTGTTAAGGGGTTGGATTTGGGCCACCGACATTTTTGAGATTTTAAAGTGGGCCGTGAGTTGGAAAAGGTTGGGAACCACTGAACTAGTGTATTGACAATGACCGTCTCTATCTGCCTGTGCAAAGTTATAGTCCTCAAGATTTTCAGTGAAATCATAACCCATTTTTATACCATTTATTGCTGGCATTTCCAGCGATAGCCACCTCAATGTATTAACAATCTGCAGTCACCTCTCTTTGTGTTTTCATAGTTAGCAGCGGAGTCTGCCATTCCTGCGCTGGTTTCAAACCGGCCTAACATGCAGGTAGTGCAAAGGATTCGTTCAAAAGAACAAATCTCTTGGGTGAACGAACTGAATTGAATCACTTCGTGGAATGATCTGTTCATTTCTCAGTTCAGTTGAGCTCTTAGTTGCCAGAGTGTGAATGTGCAGGGACAACACTCACTGGGTGAGTGATTCTAGTCATTGACTGAAAGAACTGCTTTGCACACAAGAAACGAAGCATGCATGTAATCCCGCATTGCTGTTTAGTGTTCACTCTATTTACACTGTCAGAGCTGTGTTAAGATGCTGAGTTGTTAAGATTACATTAAAAGAGTTCAGTTTGCGAATCCAGGGGTGGCTTTTACCAGACACGCACCTTTGTTAGCACTAACAGCAACTGTTCCTGCTCATTTTCTAAAATTCTTTTGTCAGCATATTATTTTTAGTTTTTGTTATTGAGTAAATACTGTAAGCCT
The DNA here is from genome assembly GCF_021018895.1 of Seriola aureovittata. Taxonomy (NCBI): domain Eukaryota; kingdom Metazoa; phylum Chordata; class Actinopteri; order Carangiformes; family Carangidae; genus Seriola; species Seriola aureovittata. Next base: position 24,046,845 of record NC_079365.1, on the reverse strand, counting down.
GAGCAGCCACAGTGAGCTGTTAGATGAAGAGTTGCAGGCGAAAGGCTGCACCCCTCCATCTCTTCAGTGAGCTAACATTTAGCATTTAGCATTAGCATTTAATCAGATCGCAGTTGCAATTATTGTTGAAGGACTTTTTTTTTTGTAAAACAGCATTTTGGGAGGGTTATTTTGGCAGCAGCAATGTTTCCAAATCAAGCAGGACTGAAATTTTAAGGATTACAACTTTAACCCGTCTCCATCCACCGCTCAGTTTTTGTTCACATCTCCAGGTTCCACCACTTGAAGTCAAATGGTTGCCTGCGGACGTTGGAGCCACAGTGCACCTCTCCCAGCAGTTTGTGGTAAGAGGCGAAGTCGTCAATAAACGTGCATTTGAGGCCCAGGCCCTCCATCAGGGAGCACATCTCAGCCTCCAAGGCACAGCGTCCGTTCACCTTGGGGCCAAAGGGTTTTGGGATGCCCAGGTTTTTTCCCAAAACAATCATGTTCACCTGGAAAAAGACATGACAGATGATGAGACTCACAGTAGTATTATCATCATCCTAGATTTACTCACTGCACATATTATCTCAAACTGATGAGTGCTTTCATGCCTCTTAAATCGGAAACAACCACTGGGAAATGATCACAGCGGAATAATATGTCTGAACACACCATGTCAGGGTAGTAAGCCACTGCTCTGTACTCCTTGTCCTCCTCCTCTATCAACTTGAATAGGATTGGCAGGTCAATGATGTCCTCTTCCTCCAGGCCCAGCTCCCTCTTCAGTACATCCCTGTTCCAGTCGATGCAGTTCTGGGAGAGAGTAAAAAAAGATATCATGCATTGCACATACTGTACAAGTCAATAGTTCAAAGTTCAAAGTCCACTGTGTGACCAAAAGTATGAGTACAAACAATTGCTCACAACACATGTGTCATACTGCAGAGCCGAGTGACTCATAAGATGCCATCTCTCCAATATGTCAGCTGGTCTGATGTTTGCTCTGCTAGATTTGCCCTGGTCAACTGTGTGTGCTGTTATAGTAAAATGTAAACATCTAGGGGCAAAAACAACACACTGAAGCTCAATGAGCTCATAGAAAAGGGGCACACAGTGAGGCACACAGGGTGTAAAAACTGTGTGGAACTTGGTGGTGAGAGAGGACAAACTGCCTCTGGAAGCAACGTCAGCACGAGAACAGTTCATCAGCAGCTTTAAGACGAGTGGACTCAGATCAGCAATGCCAAATGTCCCAAAGGTGCTGTAAAGCACACCATCACTGGAGTCTACAGCATTGAAAACGTGCTGTGTGAAGTGATAAATCCTTTTTCACTTCCTGGTTTTCAGCTGGATGAATCATACTTGGTGGATTAAGTATGATAACTGTCTGGGGCTGTGTTTCATGACTTAACCATAGCCCCTTAGTTCCAGTAAAGGGAGATCCTGATGTCATGGCACCCTGACCTTTCCCACATCCAGCAACACCTCTGGAATGAGCTGAAACGCTGACAGTGTGTCAGGCCTTATCGACCCCAACATCAGCAACACGTGCTTTTGGCTGAATGGGAGCAAATCCCTGCAGCCAGGTTCCAAAATCCTATTGTGGTAATCATTCCCATAGTCTGGAGGCTGTTATAGCAGCGTATTACTGCCCATAGTTTTGGAACTGCACTAGTCTTTCATCATCCTCTCTGGGCTTGAGTCTAACCTTACAATCCCACTCACCTGTACGTAGTTATTTTGATACCGGAAACCGTCATCTTTAAGTATATCATCCACTGTTGTTGGTTCTTCATCTTTCAGACCTTTTCGGAAATATTGTGAGAGTGACTGTTAAGAATTACATGATGAATCTGTTCATTGCTAAGATGCACATTGCAGTCAGACGGGGCCTACCCTCAAACAGTCTGGCCTGTCCGTGACCATCCTTCTGTAAGCCTCTGAATAGCTTGTAGCCTGCGTCTGGGCTGGCCAGCAGCAGGCGGAAGTGCTGTGAAGAGAAGCAGAAGAGACAAACATAACACTGGCTGTCTCACATCCAGACAGCTTATACAACCCCGCAATGTATGTAACAGCAAGTCAGTATCAGCCAGTAAAAGCTGACAGCTTCCAGTATATGTCGCATTTTGGTTTCGGTTTAGCTGTTTAAGCTGTTACCTTTCTGTCAGGTGCTGGAACGAACGTCATGAATTCATCTACGTGGCCGACAAAGAGCCAGTCAGAGAACAAGGCAATGGGCTCCTGAACCTTCTGAGCCCACAGGAAGTCTTGAACTACTTTGGTCATGTTGCGTCCTTTAGTTGCCCTTAAAGAAATTAAGAGATGCAGGTACGTCCGTAAATCCTCCGTCACATGTTCTGTTTACTGTGCAATAAACTGAATTCATTAATAGTGTGAAAAACTGCTCTAGATCTGTGGAACTCACGTAGGGAAGGCCACTCCAATGATGATTCTGCCCAGGGGGTAGTTTTGTCCGTTCACTGTAACAGGAGGACTAACCTCCAGATTACCGAATGAGTCCAGACTGCTCACATCCTTTCTCTGGGCCACCCTCGTCACATAGCCAAAGTCTGGGCCCTGGGGACGTTAAGTTGATTAAGATAAGACACAAAATCATGCTTCTCTCAGAGCTTTTTCATTTCCCGAAAGCCTTTGACTCACCAGTAGCTCATTATATGGGAAGTCCATGAGTTCTCCATCTCGAGGGGAGTCCAGAACAACAGGAAAACGGTGATGAGGTGAGTCGATGTAACCAAACTCCAGTTCGTCCTGAAAAATGGATCATACACTCTATGTCAATACTGTATTTCAGCTCTAAACAAATGTTTGTTCGTTTTTCTGTTCTCCATGTAAATTTTGGGTTCTATGTGAGTTCTTTCTTTTTTTGTTTCCTCTTTCTCATAAAGTGACTGTTGTGAAAACCATTGACTGCCCCAGTGTTTCTACATAAACCTGATGTGATCTGCCCTTGTCATTTTTCAAAGAAGCACATTTTTTCAGTTGTGCTCTTTTTTTTCCAAGAATTCGTAATGTAGTAATTATGAAACCTATGAGACTGTTACTGTACCTGAAATAAATCTGTCATAGTCCACATTCTATCAATTGCATGCACACTCATGGTGCATTGCACTAAATGTAAACAAGAATTAAAAAGTAATCTGAGTGAAGGACTTCTAACAAATAGTGCAGATGTGAATGAGAAGCAGACATCAAATGATTGTGAATGACAGGTAAAACTAAAATCTGCATGAAAGTGTGACACATTTAGTTTATTCACCTGCATCCAGCGATCTCCTCTGTTCACATACTCATGGCAAATCTTCAGCTTGTACCCGCTCTTCGCAACAAGGTTCTTCATTCCTTTCAGGAACTGGTAGTTATCAGATGTGCTGAGACAGTAACCACAAGCAGACACACAGTTTTCATTAAGCAATGTTTTGCCATTTCTTTTTCATTTCACAATGCAAATGCATTTGTTGAAAAAAGTCAAAAGTGCTGATACAGATTTGGAACCATAAGTCATTTACACGCAACTTTCTTGGTAGTGTGATTCAAAATTGAGGGGAAATGTGTAACACTGTAAGATGCTGTCAGCACATCTTTTGTCACTGTCATCTTCATTACTCATCACTCTTCTCTTACCTGCAGATAAACACCTCCACAGGCTGCAAGGTGTTGGGTGTCATGATCCAGGGCGCCACTCTAAACACGATTTTGTCTGTGAAAATGGGCGTCTCAGGGATACCCTGTCAAAACATGAGAGGCCGCTGAGTGATGCCTGTGAAAAAAAAAAAATCCTAAACTGACCTCACATTTAGTAAACAAATCTATGTAGCATGTTCTTTTGTTGAGAGTAAAAGTTCATTGTTGGCCTTGGAAATAGCAGTATGCCAAAAAAATTCTTATCTCAAGGTCAATTTACTAACTTTGTTGTGAACTATCAACCAGATTATTAGAGGACTTTGAGATTCAGTTGGAAGCTCTGAGGTGGATGGGCAGAGAGGAGGACGGAGAGAGGAGGACAGGCAGAGAAAAACTATGGACCTTGATTTAAGACTTTTTGGAAAGTATATTTGCAATTTAATCACTATCAGTTTACATAAAATACAGAGTAAAGAAGATGATTAAGCAAAATAAGGAACTCATTGTAGGAGATGAAATAAAGGTGTGTGCCATTCTGCAGGTCTTACTTCACAGATGGGCTCTAACAGACTGAGGTTGATGCTGATGAGGCCATCGAAGTCTTTGTCAGGAAATCTGAGGCCCTCCACATAAAACTTCATCTCTGCTACGCCTCCAATGTAAGGCACTTCCTGTGACAGGACCTCACTGTTCAGCACCACTGGATAGTCCCTCACAGAGTAGTTATAAAAGTGTTTCACTGCTGAAGTAAGAACATCATAAACAAGGTTCAAATACAAGGTTCAAATACTTAAAAATAACAGTAAAAAAAGGTCTGAACATAACAGTTAAAAACAGCACAGAGCCTTAACTAACCAGCTGAATTACATCCATGTTACATCATGTGTTTGGGGCTTTCATCTTTACTCACACAGGAAATTATTCGCTGCTTCAGGGGATGTGGACATGAAGACTCTGACACTCTCTGCGTCGCCCTGAGACATGTGCATGGTGAGCTTGTAGCCCTCTGGGAGCTTGGCCGGGCCTCTGGTCCGCAGCACCATGACTGACATGTCCTTCAGATCTGCACATCCACAAAGAGTCATGTGAAAGTTATTCAAGTGAATTGTTCTGTCCAAAATATCATGTTTTTACTGTAAAGTTTCAACTCTACTGGTTTGTCCACCTCAAAGTCATTTGAAAGGCGTATTTTATCAGCCTGCCCTCTCCACTCTCACACTGGGCTCTGGATTTGTATTTTATCAAACACCTGCTTTATCTGCTGACTTTGCAAAAACAAATATGAGAGGTCTTTTAACACTGCCAACAGTTATAAGCAGGCTCATGGTACAGAGGGACCAAAGAATATCCACTGAAGAACAAGAACTGATACTGTGTTACCTGACGGTCTGGAGATGTAGTTCTGCTCGACGTCCGGTTTCTTCGCATAAATCCGCTCTGTGTCACAGTTGACCAATAGGATGGCTCCATGCCCATTAGGACCCCATTTCCAGGAGCCCTAACAAGTTTTCAATAAATCAGACATGGGAAATCTTTAAATAATAAGTTTTGTGAAACAACTCAAGTCTTCAGACAACTTCTGTTTTTTGACTTGTGCATACTAAACTGCCAAACCACAAAGAACAGAGAAATGAAAATGTGTGCTTAAAAAACACATATATAGAACGGTCTCAGTTCTGATGGGAAAAAGTTGATAAAAATCAGACGAGAAAGTTAAATGAAGTGATACATTCTTGAATGGTCTCCAACTACAGCCTGCTCAGGCTTGTACAGAGTAATTATCTGAACCTAACAAAACTAAATAAGAAGCGGGAGCACTTTAAAATGAAGAAACATGCAGCACAGAGTTTATTTCACAAGCAGAATTCTATTCAGTTTGTGACGCTTGCCGACACTTGTTACTGTTTATCAGAAAGTGACAAAAACACAAAACTTCTCCATCATATCTGTCAGATTTTAAATTGCCATGTAAAACTGAGACATCTGCACTCACCTTATTAGGGTTGTCTTTCTCCACAACACCGTCTCTGTCAGCATCCACATCCAGAGAGATCTCTGTGTCACAGACACATTTGGTTAATCACACAGTGTCTTTGCATGGCTCCTGTTATGTTCCAGCCGCTCTTCTCAACTTACCAACAGCTGTCAGGTGTATAACAGCTCTCCCCAAGACCTCCTTATTGCCCCCATAGTACTGGACAGACAGCTTATAAAATAAAAGGCACAAGTCATTTACATTCACAAAACGACAATATTTGACAGGAGCATGAGTAAAGATTTTAAGATTATGAGCTTTACATTGCAAAGCAAACATTTCTTCTCTGCACAGAGTGGAAGATCTCCTCTGGTCATTTAAAGCAAAAGGCACAAACGCCACAGGTCTGTTAGTGTTTTTGTTGCAGACTCTGAAACTGACTCATGTTTAAGATTTGAAGTGGAGATATTTTTTTCAAATTGTTCCAATAATATTGTCTCTGGGGAGCTGCTATTCACTCAGTCATCTTAGAAAAAAGAAAAACAATAATTACTTTGTCTAAATAACAACAAATCATGTTTTTGAAATAACTATGGTTCCACATGAATTTGAATAATGGTTTTCTTCAATGTGCATCGATAAACCGATTTCACATATACATATATATTGAAATATGACACTTTGTGACATCAGTGTCATGCACTCATGTCCTTCTTTTACCTTGCTGTCATTTTCAAATTCACTGGCACGTCTCATGCTGATGAGTAGCACTGAGTTTCCACTGAGAGGGATGGGGGAGAGGTGTGACGTCTCCAGGGGTGGGGGGCTGATGCTGTACTGAACATTGTAAGTGCATTTCACAGAGAAGAACTTGGAGCTGGGTGGGGCACTCCTGAGAACGAGACAAGCAGCATGTTTGTTGCAAGTTAGTGCCGTGTTTACAGTATGCAGATACACTGTATTAAGCATATTATGGGTGTGTCAGAGCAGATAATTATTTATACACAAGTGAGGAAGAGAGTTGACGTATGAAGGCAAGCCACAAGCGGATGTTTCGTAGGTGTCAAGCCAAAGTAGCAGCTGTAGACACGATAGTGATTCAGCCTGTTTTCTTTATACTGTGGAAGGCAGCAAAAACAGACTATTGATCTCTAAACAGTGACAGAATAAAGAACTAGAACAGCAGGTGGTAAAATGTCCCTCATGCCTTGCTGACTGAACTGACTGACACCTTCTGAAAAAACATCCTGTTGAGTCTGAAGTTTTTTTTTTTTTTTGAGTCTCAGGTGAAAATGCCTGAATTCTGCCTGAGGACTGAGATACCTGATATTCCCCCATATAAACTACCACATGATCTCATGTTTTCTATGTATCAGCTATTTTGCTGTGGTATCATTACCACTGCTTTGTTTATGAAAAGGCACCAATGCAGTCAGAATGTCAACTGAAGTTCTATGAGTATTAAAGGAGACAACCGTGCTGTTTAAAGGCTGGTTTAAAGGCATATATGCACTGAAACAATCACTGGTAGCTGCAGTTATTCCTCCTGGCCATACTGTCTGGTGCCTTTCTAATACAGTTCTAATACGGTGATACAGCTTTTCCTTGCTGAGCTGCAGTGGAGTGATCAACTATAAAGATTTCACACTTGATTCGTCTTACTGTAGCCTACCTCTGACTCATTGTAGACTTTGCCTTCCATAATTAACACTGGAATCACATTAGGGAGGGATTGCTTCACAGCAAATATGGACAGAAGAAATAATTACAGAAGCCAACACCTCTTTCAATCTATAAATAGTTGTGAGTATTAAGTGAGACTTAAAAGACTGTAAATCTAATCTTTAACATTTTAAAATGGGGTCCTGTTACATGTCAAGGCCTGTATACGGGTAAATCCATTCAAATAATGTGAGACTTTTATTTTTGGACATTCCAAACAAAAGAGCCAACAGAGCCCCCGCAGGTCCGGGCCACGGGCCAGTCTCCCACCCTGTCCGGCCGGTAGTCCAGCTTTCCTCTGTTGCGTCGGATGACACTTGGCAGTACTTACAGCCTACATTTCTTTGGTACAACAAAGTCTTTCCTGTTACCAGCAACAACAGAGGACTGTTGTCTCTTTCCACAGTATAAACAAAAGACCATGAGGTCTGCCACCACCAGGATCTGCATGCAAATGATGATCTTCCCCACAGCTTTGTTGATATGGGTTGACAATGGGACTCTTATACACACACTTCCCAGTTTATTAGATTCAACTGCTACAAATACAGTCTAAAGCAACCACCCTGGACATGGAGTTTATTAAGCTTTCTTAGTCTCTAGCAAGACATCAGTGACAAGCAAGATAACATAATAGAACAGAATAGAATATAATTTTTGACATACTGTAGGAAACCCTCACTAAATCCAAGAGAGCAGGTGAATCTATAATCGTGAGAGTGTGTGTGTGCTGTGCGTTATGACAACAGATTAAGTAAATGCTTACCTGTACAGGTTCACATTAAGTTCCGAGCCGACCACACATACCACTCTTGCAGCATTGTCATAATCTACTCTGAGAGTGCGGGGGTGAATCATGGTTGCAGTCCTCCTGCAGTCTGCCTACTACTGACACTTAATCCCCAGCGACTGCTCTGTTTTTATAAAAGTAAATACACAAACTGGTTCCGGAAGATTGTCCGTTCTGAGCGCAACAAGTGATTATGGAGGCTGCAGGTGCTCAAGGTTTAAGCCTCTGTAATGCGCTGATTGGTCAGCGAGCCGCCCACAAGCACCACCACCCTCCACTCATGTCATCTATTCTCTTTCTCTTCTGTTTATTGTCTGTCCTCTGTTTACTCATTCCCTTTGTCTTAGGTCTTTTGTAGAGATAAGGTTCGCATTTAGAGCCGTGGTGGAAAAAACACTATCCACTTATTTACTTAGCCTATACTTCATCACAGCCTAAGTAACAATACAGTACATTGACGTATGTTTTGTATTTCCCAGCACTATATTACAGAAATATCGGTATAATTTCACCGTCACAGCTGTATCAATGAACATTATAGCCAAAGTCATTCGGGGAAAAATTACTTTTCTGGGCTTTGGAAAAGAAGCAAAGATTGAAACCCCATAGCTTAAACGTATACAATACGGAGTCATAACTGACTATGCTTTTAGCTGCAGGTGAGCTGTCAACAGGGTTTCAGGCGTCTCTTTTACAGTAGCGGTCTATGGGGAAAATACTACAGGGGATTTTTGCTGCAATACCACGAGTTGCCACTGGGCAGAATTGGCCTTAAGGTTGGGTGGAAGCGCCATATCCAGGTGTTATAATACAGCCGAGGCTGCACACAGAGGAATAGAAATAAAGTTAAATAAAATGTTGAATCTTAAACTGATGAGTCTCCTCACTAGCACCGCCACCACTGACATCAACGTTAATAACATGCGACAAATGTGACGGTCTCAATCGATGCATTTCAGCTTACCTGTTCAGGTTTGCCTTCATGGAAGTGCCAACAACATGCACAATGCGATTAGGATTTTCTGTGTTCAGGCGACATGTCCGATGATGTTCTGGGGCTCCTGTTCCCCTCCTTTGTAAGAAAGCAGGTACATTAGTTTGTGCAATTTGTTGAAACATCGTTGGTTGGTGTTTGCCTCAGACTGCTTAATGGTTTCTGTAGGTGGTGTCTCCTATTCCTGGTGTTGGCTTTGTAACCTGAGAAGAGGGGCACCGTTGTCGGCCCTTTTAGGCACACTTCCAGCTTGTTTGGCAGACAGCTGAAAAGAAAACCCATAGGATCATTTCTTCAGGTGAAGGGTGCGGCACTGCTGTCTAGTTGAGAAGGTGAGGTTTCTCATCTACTGCACAAGATGTCCCAGTTCCCAAGTCCTGAAATGGGTTTGCCCGCTTTCAGCGATTTGATCAACTTTTGCCCCCGAGAGAGAAATAGATTCCGTGCAGATGACCTTTACATGAATGCAAGAAGCTATATGAAAGCACACTGTCTACATCTTCTGAAAAGACTTGCAAATAAACCTAGTCAACAGATAGGCTATAATCAAATGAGAAATAATAATAATTATAATTATAACAATAATAATAATAATAATAATCAGCACAAACAACATTTAATGATAATTAGTACAGGGACTCAGAAAATACAGACAGATTACTCAAATAACAAACATAAATAAACAATTATGATAAGGATAGCAATCCGCATTGCATGAATAATTGACTTATAATACATTATAGAACTGAATAATAAATTATTAATTTCTTAGATATATTCTTAAGATATCAATTTAAAAGCCTTGTTTTTTAATGCTTGCCCTAGGTTTTATTTTTATAGCTCTAATCTGACCTAATATTTATTTGTTCATTTTACTCTCTTTTATCCTATTTTATTGTGGGGCATTTTAATTCTATTGCATATTCCGTACTTTATTTGTCTGATTTTATTTAACTGTTGTGCTTGAATGTTATAATCTTTTACCCCCACAATAAGCCATTTGGAATTTTGTTTTGAAAGGTGCTATACACTTTACTACTACTACTGCTACCACTTACTACTATTAAATCCTTTAACATAGGCTCTAGGCATGTATTGCGTACCTTTATTTTGACAAATTGCTGCCATCCTTGAAATTGTTCACTCATGTATAGACTCAAAGGGAAAATAGTCTATATGTTTGGTTTGTAAAATAGGGATACAAATAATATTCAAATTTTGAAATATTTTAAATTAACCAAAAGTGGCATGACAGTACATACTGCATAATTAAAATTAAATTAATTAAAACACAGTATCAACCAGGTCCTGCATTGAGAGCTAATTATCTGGCCCTCTGTTGTGGATATGCCCTTTATGCGGAGCTTATTCTGAAATAAAGTTGTATTTGATTAAATGACCATGAACTATTAAATATGAACGATTAATTCGGCCATGCCTATATTTGAAAGTCTCTAAAGGCATAAAGCGGAAATTACCACCGATATCCACAAGGATGTGAACGAGCATTTCATACTGGAGCAGTTCTGAAAAACTTTTTGCTGTTTAGAGGGCAACCACAAAAACACAATGGACTGAGATCCAATCCAGTCGGTGCAAATGTTTGACAGGCTTGAATACCGACCAATAGAATAACTGTAAACATGCTGGAGAGGGGCGGGATCTAAGATATCCTATGTCATCAACTCAAGGCGCTTTTTGTTCTTTCAGGACAGAAAGACGGAGAAAATTATTTTTAATTGGTCGCGAAGGGTCCGGGTTTAGCGAAGATAACATTTCGCTAGGTTCACTGCAATCAAAAACCGGTCAAGTGTAGAGTCAAACCGATGCCGTCTGGTGAAAAGTTGCGCATTTGTGGGACTAAATCAGCTCAGCAGTGAGCTAGCATTAGCCTCTCCGAGACGGTGTCCAGATTGGAGCGGAAGGAGTTCGGGCACTGAGAAGAAGGGGAGAAATCTACTGGGATGCCTCATGCAAGTTGGAAAAAAATGTATCTTACAGTTCCGCCTGGAATCACGGCACTGTAAACCTTAAGTATGTGTTCCCTTGACTGATATCGAATTGCAGGAACAGTTTCATGTTGGTTTTGTAACAGTTAGCGTGCCAGTTGAGCGAGTTAGCCACGTAGCTACGTAGCCTTCAGTGGGAAGACATTTAAAATGGCGGAGGGTTGGCCCATTCCTTCGGCCCTTGTCTTCATGCTGTTCGGTTTGAGTGCCTGGGCCCTTGAGTCTTGTCCCACTCCTTGCTCGTGTTCAAAAGGACTAGGTGAGGTCCATATTCTGGACTGCAACAGGAAAAGGCTGTCGACGCCACCGCTGGACCCACCAAATGGGATAACCCAAGTGTAAGTACACAACCCGTCAGTAAGTCAGTCCTGTAGTTAATCCACTGCACTGATTTGTTGATCGATCAAGGGGTACACCATAACAAACCAACAAACCCCATTTTGATGCATTTTAGCATCTGGACCCTAATTTTGTAACATTTTATCCTGTGGTGTTTAACTTAATTGGTTTTGTTTTGCTTTAGGACATAGACTAATTGTATATTTTCCTTAATTTAATCATGAACATATTCGTGGGAAAGTTAAAAAAGAATGACCACCACATCCATTCTCATTTATGCAGTCACTGCGTATCAAGTTGAACAATATGCTTAGATATTATCCTAACATAATTAACGCTCAGTTGACAGTATACTACAGTAAGTCTTACCTTCATGAAAATTATAATGTTAAATTTTTACTAAAACTGTTGAGGAGAGGAGTTGACTAATGTTTATGGTCACTTTGGAGCTTGTAGTTTGTAGTGCTGTCAATTTGTATTGTGTTCATTCCAATATCTAATCTACCTTTATCGATGTGATACGTGGTATTAGAAATACCTATCAATGCAATACAGTTCAACATCACAAATACTGCAGCCTCCTACCTGACATCAAATTAATATTAACTTCGCTTAACAGTTTCAATCGAAATTCAACCTTATGACCTTCATGATGGTAGCATTTGTTGTTGGGCTTTTGTTATTGGAGTTTTCAATTTAGCTAGGTGTACCTAAATAAACTGGAAACTGAATGAAAGTATCAAACCATTAAATTGCTCAGAATTTATAGTTAAACTGGAAAATGGTGGTTTATTCTGTGATCGTTTAATGTCCCCATTTCAATCATGGGTCAGATATTATAATAATTTTCTGTTATTTCATTTCAGCACCATGAATCACAATGAGCTGACTGTTCTTCCATTTCTTGGAGATGTTTCCTCAAACATCACCTCACTGTCATTGTAGGTACAAAATCTTGGTTGGTTTTATTCTTTCTTGGTTTTATGTGCTATCTGAATATGCCTCTTCCAAGCAATATGTTTTTATGTGTACTAGTGATACTAAAACACTGGTATGGTACTGTTAGGTGTCATCTTTTTTTGTGTAGCGTGGTAAAGATAATTGTGTCTTTCCTTGTGTTGTTAGGATTTTAGTAAACCATCGACATAGCTTGTCTTACTAATCAATATCATTATTCGAAGACTAACATCTGTTTTTGTTTTGTTGTTAGAGTCCACAATCGGATCTCAGAACTGCTGATGCATCAGCTGCAGCCATATGTTTCCTTGGAGACACTCGACCTGACATCCAACTCCATCTCTGAGCTCAGAGTTGGATCCTTCCCCTACATGCAGCTGAAATATCTGTAAGGAAATGCTGCTCATTTAAATAATCTTTTTTTTCATTCGATTAATTAATTCAATTTTTTCATCAATGAAGCTAAGGAAAATTTATCTACAAGAACAGCCTGACACTACAATGAAAGTAAAATAAGAAAGAACGACATACATACAGCTGCCAAGCCTGCACAATATTGCATATTAGCAAATGTCTAGGATATAATCTAATGTAATAACAAAGACACTTGTCATAACACTAAATCAGCCTACAACCGTTGAGTAACTAATGGTATAAGTAGGAAGAATGGGCCCTGTATAATACAGCAGTAAGATGACATAGCATTTATAGCTGTTCAAAGTATTGGAGAGTACATATTAATGCAAAGCAGTATTGCACAATCAAATTGTTTTAGTCAATGCTAATCAAGTAAGAGCACTGAAGACACCTTGTTTTGGTTAGTTTGCTGTAAGTAAGCATCTTATTGTAGACAAACCAACTGTGTGGGGCCTTCTCTTCTTTATAAACAGTAGGTGTAACTACAGAGCAAACATTATTCTCCTGCCTGAGTTTAGCTCTAATTTTTCTGCTCTTTTATCTCATAGGAATTTGAGTAATAACAAGATCAGCGTTCTCGAGCCAGGCAGCTTTGAAAACATCTCCAGCTCCCTGCTGGTGCTGAAGCTGAACAGGAACAGATTAGCTGTGCTGCCATCCAAAGTCTTCAAACTTCCTCAGCTTCAGTTCCTGTAAGTATTGTTTGTGTTTTTGATGCAAAATGAAAATCAATCAAGAAAAACCAAGAACTGAGTGGTTGATAGTTGGCAGATAAATATGTGATTTCTGATTTGTTGTAACCACTCTTTTCAAAGTAGCTGGCCGAATTTACAGTAAATCCAAATATTCCAGTGGCTCTGTTTGTTTTCCGTTTTGTTTTTTCAAAATTATGCTTGCTGTCATTGCAGTGAAATGAAGCGCAACAAGATCAAGATAGTGGACAGCCTAACATTCAAAGGGATGGACTCACTGAAATCACTGAAGATGCAGAGGAATGGCATCAGTAAGCTCATGGATGGAGCCTTTTTTGGACTTAACAACATTGAAGAACTGTGAGTATAGTATTATATACTCTCCATGCTCTGGAGTTCATCACCAACTGCTGCTGTGCTGGAACAGCACGCTGTAAACCCATTTCAAAATAGCTATAAAGACAAAGGTAGCCGGTGTTAAGTGGGGAAAGCACAAAAGCAGGCGAAAATGGTGTCCTAAAATAAAAGAGTTTGTGTAATCGCAGTTGTTTTCTTAATGTCATTTTGTTTTTTCCCATCTGTGTCTCAGAGAGCTAGAGCATAACAACCTAACTGAGGTCAATAAAGGTTGGCTGTATGGCCTGCGCATGCTGCGTATCCTGCGGGTCAGCCAGAATGCTGTCGGCATCATCCGACCAGACGCCTGGGAATTTTGCCAAAAGCTGGAGGAACTGTGAGTGTGTTTGCTTCATAGCTAAAATCCCCATGCAGCTAAGAGTCCCCACTTTCTTTCATCTGCCCCGGGCTCTGAAATTCATTCTGTGTGCTCAGAGGAGTTACTGTTATCTTTCTGCAGTAGGTTGCTACTGTGGGTTTTCTGCCTTCAGTGGATGTACTGTATACGGTTCTAACGATTTTCTGTAAATGTCTAATTTTTTCAAGTATCATCTTCGAGTATCATTCTTGAATGTGGAGTTTCACTTGCATACAAGACTGGTGTTGAATAAGGAAATTGTTTGAACTAATCATATTTATTTTTGTTTTGCGCAGAGACTTGTCCTTCAATCATTTGACCAGACTCGAGGAGACTGCTTTTGTAGGATTAGGTTTCCTGGAGAGCCTCAACCTAGGAGAGAACTCCATCAGCCATTTGGGAGAAGGAGTGTTCAGTGGCCTGGCAAGTCTGCGTACCCTGTAAGTGCTACCGCTAAAAGACAGCTGTCTAAAATATGTGTCACCTATTCTAAGAAGTGCAATGAAGCTCACCATTCAAAATATAACCAAGTCCTGGCTTGTTCTTGGCTCTGTGCATTCTCGTGCAGGATGCTGAATACAGTAGGTCTGCTTGTTTCAGTCTTCATGTGTAGTTCTAGTCCCTTGAATACATTTCCAGAGTAATCCCAAGTAGTTTAGAGAAATAACAGTAGAAATTGCCAGTATTTTAAGTCTGTATCCTTTAATATAGTCTTTGTTGTGTTCTGATCCTGCCTGTCTTTAGTCATCTGTTTAGTCTTAGCTCAAACCACCCAATGTGTAATTTCATAGAATCTTGTTCTCTTGGTTTTGCGTCCTTTGGTCTGCCATTCACTGTGAGCATCGTGCTGACTTGAAATGAGTTGAAAACTCTAGAGGACACTTCTTTTCATTCACAGGAGAAGGAAGGGAACTTTATTACTCTGCAAAAATGCATATTAAATATCTGAGATGCAATGTAAGTGCAGTGTCTGCATCATACATGTGAAACATGTACAGTATAGAGGGTTTCTTGTAATATTGCATGGCTGAGAGAGAGCAGGCTGGTCTATACACTGTAGCAGAGGCCAAGAGATGAAGGTTATTAAAATTTGTAAGTAGGGTGAGACTCTCTTTGTGGGCTTTGTGATCGTTTGCTTTTCCATATTTCATCAAGCAGGGATAAAATAATATCAACATAGTAAGCTCAACAGGAATTTCAGTGTCTACTGAGCATTTCAACAAATAACACAGAAGCTCTAGCTTTGTCAGGGGGAGAAATTGTGATCTGATTCCTTTGGTGTTGAATACCATTAAATATTATGCACTATTTTGATTATTAAGTTGATGGGAGTTATGCATTACAATAATATCGTCCTACATTTATGTGCCGCAAAATACATGAGTTGGTTCAAATGTGGTGAAAGTCAGCTGCTTTTACACATTTCAGTTCACAAAATTTGTATGCTCGAAGGACAATAGATTACAGTTTGAACTACATTAACACAGCCACAAAATCTTTCAAAATTCAGTGTAGATAAGGTCCAGAGTATCAGCCTAATTAAGCAAGTATGTGTTCATCATACATTTATGTGCGAGGTAAGAAGTGTTGAGAAGAGAGAAAGTCGTGAACTCATTATTTGCCTCACAGAGCTCCACTTAAGCCACTGGGTTGCAATGAGAAAGAGGTCATATTTGGGAGGTTGCTTGTCCTGAGAGCTTTCATGGGAGAGGGGAATTGGAGAGTGCCGGAGTTCTTTCATAGGTGCCCAGGCATGGGGAAAGAGAAACAAAAGAGCTCATGACCCATCCTGTAAACACAAGGCCTCTCCGGGTTTCCACTGGACCCATGAACTGTCCCAGTGCTAAACAGAGCCAATTAATTTCCCTTCATCAGAACAGCAGGGGCAGTGAACTGTGACACGCTGTGGAAGTAGGGTGTCTTAAATTGTTAGTCTCCTAACTGAGACTCACTGCCACTGACAACCACAGTGGAGATGATGTACAATCTCTGTGGTGTTGCAGGAAAAGGCTTTAGATGTACAGTCTATGTAGAGTGTGTTTACTATCTAATGCCTGCTTTTGTTTTTCAGAGATATCCGCAACAATGAAATCTCTTGGGCCATTGAAGACTCCATTGGTGTATTTGATGGAATGAAGAAGCTGAACACATTGTGAGGACACACTGTTTGTGCAGATAAATAGATAAATGGTTGAGAAATGTCATATATAGAAAAATAAAAGGGTGCATCTAAAGTTCTATATCAGTGTTCCAGATACTTAGTTATGTACTGTTTTTCTGGTGAGAACAGTTCGTTGAAAGGGAGATGCTTTATTCATGTAAGTATGGTTGTACTCTACTGTGAAATTGTTTATTCTCACTTCCATTGAAAGGCTGGTCAAATGTCCTTATTTAGCCTTAATGATAGCTGCTGACACACTGGTTCCATGGATCAATAAAATGTTACCCAGGAGCATCATATGAAATATTTTTTATTTTCCAGAATCCTACAGCGGAACAAAATCAAATCAATCACTAAGAAAGCGTTTGAGGGCCTGGAGGAGCTGGAGCACTTGTGAGTTAAACCACGGCACAATCCTTTTTCTCCACACAGTCATACTTGTGTCTCAGTTGGCTCTTTTGTTATTGTTGAATGATTAAAGATAGCAGAAGGCTTTTATTACCACTGTGCTGCTGTTGCCTGTGAAGTGGGATGCCATTTTGATCAAATCACATTGTAGGTGTGTCTAATCCATATTATTGTCCCTTCTGCAGGGACCTCAGCAAGAATGGCATAATGTCGATACACCCCGAGGCGTTGTCCCACATGAAGCTCAAAGTGTTGTGAGTAGACAAAATTAAACTTACAGCACTCAAAAGTGCATTTGGAAGCCAGCTTTTCCCTTTGTTGATATTGTTCCTTCAATTGAATCACCATTGTTGCCTTCATTAAAAAGGAATAATAATGATAAAGTAACAGTGTATGTGTCATGATTAGATAGCTAAATGAAGAAAATCTCAACTACTGGAATGTGAAGTTGATCTACTGTAGGTTTAGTCATGAATGACTAAGAGAAGACTATAACTTTACTTTTCTTGCTGTTAACCCTCACTTTTGGTGGTGATGTTTAAATATATGCATTACTGCTGATGCACTAGATTGTTATCTTACCAAAACCATACATTTATTGGCTTGGACAAGCAGAGCTTTTGGATTCAGCTCTTGAGTTGCAGCAATATCCGCTTTTGGTAGAACAGCTGTCTCTCCTGCTTGTGAGGAAAGACAGTGGAAATGTTTGGTCTTTTTGACTTTTTCAGGTTTCGATCAGCCCATCTTAGGAGTGTCTCTCAAGCAGTGGCTAAAGAAATCCACCAGCGGCTGTCAAACACAGAAAATGTGACATGACAGTAGTCATATCCTCTTGCTATTAATTAGTATGATGCTTTAATAGTATATAGCACCATTTGCTTGGCGAGTGCATGGATTGGCTTTGCCTGATAACTTATCTAGAGGAGCATAATGGCCACACCCTTATAACTGAACTGTATTTTAGCACAAAGTGTAATAAAAACAGGCTCCTGGTGGTGCTTTTTATAGCACTGAATCGGTTTCCTACCATGATTTGGATAATAGAAACTTTGCATAAATGCCTATATGATGGTTGCATGGTCCAGCTGACCTAAATATATATCCCTTGTTGTGGTTATGGTCGTTTTTTTTATGTATCTAAACATAAAAAAATGTTCATTGTGACATTAAAGTTTTATGAACTCAGTGTTAGGTTTCTTATTAACACTTACCTTTGGGGTTCAGAGAAATTTCACATCATAACAGAGCCACCAGAGCACTGTTTTCATTAGAACTGAGAAAACTAAGAAAACGCAGCTACTGTTTCTTGCATACTCACTGTTACTCAAGCAGCACTGGGCTTACTGTTTCATTGACAGACAGTTGTACATTTGCAGAGTAGATAGCAGCCTCTTTTAAGCAACTGAGGTCCATTGAACCTTGATTTCACATGTAAATGCAAGTTTGCTTTTCTTAAAGGATAAACCATGATTCACTTCCAGAAATTATCACAAATACAATCCTTGAAATCCCAATTTTTTATTTAATTTATTTGTTCAGTGGGTTTTGCTCATGGCATCCTTTTATCTCTACAGCACTTTGATTATTCCAACAAATTTTACAATCACTCATCTAATGCTTCCTTCATTATCTCTCTGTCCTCAGTGTCCTGAACACCAGCAGCTTGCTGTGTGACTGCCACATGCAGTGGTTGGGGCCATGGCTGACCGACAGCCAGTTCCAGCAGTCTGTCTCTGCCGTCTGTGCTCATCCTGCGAGTCTACTTGGTCGCAACGTCCTGTCCATCAGCCAGAAGAGTTTGTTTGTGGTCAGTCCCTATCTCTTTGTTTGATCTTTCCTAGAGTGATCCAAGTCAAATAATCTTCAGTCAATACAGAGCTGGGAAAAAGTTTGTTGGTGTAAATCGGGAAAAGACTTAGAGTTTTCATTTTGTGGTGTTTGGAAATCACTGAAATGTATTGTGGATTATTACAGTATGTGTATGTGTTGCATAACAAGCGGATTATTTAACAGTGGAGGTTTGTTACAGAGGTTTTATAAACTTCAACTTCAAAGAAAGCCCCAATAGAGTCTACCATGTTATTCCTCCTGTATTTGAATACTTCATGTCTTATATGTCTTATATCTTACATTTTAGTTGCTTTATTTTTGCTGTAAAAATGTGGACTTTCTGACTTAGAGAATTGCTGCCTGAATTTTGCACTTTCTGTCTCTGCTCCTCCGCAGATGATTTCCCCAAGCCTCAGATCACAACTCACCCAGAGACGTCTGTGGCACTGCGGGGGAACAATGTGACTCTGAGCTGTGTTGCCTCCAGCAGCAGTGATTCGCCAATGACCACAGCTTGGCGGAAGGACGGGGAGGTGCTGTATGACGCAGAAGTGCAAAACTACGCCCAGTACCAGGAGGGAGAGCTGATCTACACCACTATGCTTCACCTCCTCAATGTCAACTTTACTGATGAGGGGCGGTACCAGTGTGTGGTCTCCAATCACTTCGGCTCCAACTACTCCAACAGGGCCAAGCTTACCGTCAATGGTGAGGGTGTTTGCCTGCTTTCAAAGAATGTGATTGAAGGTTGTCAGTGGGGCTCATTTGTTTTTCTCCTGCTCTACAGTTATTTTCTTTAAGTTTTAAAGAGCTGTTCATGACTGTCATAAAATTTAAGATAGTAAAACCATAAGGTTTATGCAACTACTGTTTGATCCCAGTCTTCTCTGTCACACTTTTGACTTTCATTCGTCTATCTTTCAGAGTTGCCATCCTTTCTTAAGACTCCAATGGACCTGACGATCCGGACCGGGACTATGGCCAGGCTGGAGTGTGCTGCTGAAGGCCATCCATCACCCCAGATTGCTTGGCAGAAGGACGGAGGCACAGACTTTCCTGCTGCCCGAGAGCGAAGGATGCACGTGATGCCAGATGATGACATCTTCTTCATTGCTAACGTGAAGACAGAGGACATGGGAGTGTACAGCTGCACGGCTCAAAATGCAGCTGGCAGCCTGTCGGCAAACGCTACTCTCACTGTCCTGGGTGAGTCACCCACCTGATAAGCAGAGCATACTACTGATGTTTTACTACTGGGTAATTTTCTTTCTGAGCCACTCTGCTGTCACTGTTTACATACTCTTATTTTATGTTCCCTCAACTCTTTTAACTAGTGACAATATAAATATAAACCGTGTTATACCATGGCCATGGAGAATTCTTAAATGTTGCTGGAGAATCTTTGACACAACTGTTCAATCACATTTCTGACGAATGTGCTTCTGAGATTTCAATTACACTATGAGCTGGTATATAATCAATGACACAGCCAGAGTGGCAGAGCTTGTGATTGAGGCTTACACATACTAAAAAAAGTTTTATATTTTTTTTTTAGTTATTCTAAAAATAACAGACTTGACCTCACAGACATCCATCTAAACAGATTGACATAAATGCCACTGAGATAATCCTTATTAAATCAAAAATCAATGATTCCTCTTCTCCTCCAGAAACTCCATCCTTCATGCGGCCGCTGGAAGACAGAACAGTGGCCCGTGGTGAAACTGCTGTGCTTCAGTGCATAGCTGGAGGTAGCCCTGCCCCCCGTCTCAACTGGACCAAAGATGACGGACCTCTGGTACTCACGGAGCGCCACTTCTTCGCTGCTGCCAACCAGCTCCTTATTATAGTGGACGCTGGTCCTGCTGATGCTGGCAAATACACCTGCATCATGTCTAATACTCTGGGAACAGAGCGTGGCCACATCTACCTCAGCGTCTCGCCATCACCTAACTGCGAAACGGGTGGCGGGTACGACCAAGATGGCTGGACCACCGTGGGCATTGTGGTTATTGTGGTGGTGTGCTGTGTGGTTGGAACCTCGCTGGTCTGGGTCATTGTCATCTATCACATGCGCAGAAAGAGTGAGGACTACAGTATCACAAACACAGGTCAGCAGTTTAGACAATAAATATATGTCTTATTTGAAGATATTCCCAAAAGGGATTGTTGTTTGGAGACCATGAAATGTGTCAATGGGGACAGCATTTTGTTGTCAGAATACAACGTTTCACAGAACACAGGACCGTGTAACAAAATATGTCTCTGTCTGTTCCAGATGAGATGAATTTGCCAGCAGACATCCCCAGCTACTTGTCCTCTCAGGGTACTTTGTCAGAGCCTCAGGAAGGGTACAGTAACTCTGAGGCTGGCAGCCACCAGCAGCTCATGCCTCCTCTCTCCAATGGCTATGTCCATAAAGGGACAAATGGTGAGTAATTTAGCTTTTAGTGTTTGACATGTTTGGTTTGTCATAATCGCACACTATTTATATCATGATCTCGATATGACAAGCTTTGCTTTTCTTGCATGACATCAACACACAGTATTCTTATAGTAACCATTTCTGAACTGCACATATACGTCCCTGTAATATTCCCTGTAATGGTAAAGATTTATACTGTGCATTTTATTGCCGTGCACACTTTCAGTATGATGTATGATTTAGATACAAGGCATTGTGATATTCCAATAATTTAGTTTGCAATTAAGTCACTTTTGATTCAAGTCAAGAGTTTGTGGTAAAGACTGACTCGTCTGTGCTGATTAAGGATCATATTTCCACATTGTTTTCTTTTGAGTTTTAATCTGATGTGTTGGAATATGTCAACATTTCGATCACAAGAAAGCAAAGCCTTTTAATTTTTACATTACAAAGATTGTTGCGTGTTCACGCATGAGGATATACTATACATTTCTAATTTCTTTAAATAAATACAGCTTCTCAGATGTGATTTTCAGGATTCAATGGTTTTGGACACCTTTGTGCTCATTAGGTTCTTGTGTCTGCTTTGGTGTGCAATGAGACACTGACTAATTATCATGTCTGTCCCAGGTGTGTGTTATGGAGACACGAGCAGTGAGGTGGAAACTGAGGGGAATGGCATGCTGCACTGCAGGGTCGGCTCTCTGTTCACTGGCCGTAGCAGCTTCCACCCTGGGGAGCCCTGTGAGGGGCTAGCTGGAGTCCCCACAGGTTAGTGTCAAGTACACACGAGCAGTCATATAAGGTTTTGTTTTTTATGCATTTGCAGTGTTCACATGTTTTTCCAAGCTTTTTATAATATCTTTGCCTTTCACACGGTCTTTCAACTTGTCCAGTAAATGTGTAGATCTATTCATATTAAAGTGTCATAAGGTTGATGGTCTATTCTATTATGTATGTGTATATATTTTCATTTCATGTCAATATAATTACGATTGATCAAATTAAGTAAGAGAAAATGCATGCTACTCAAAATAATCAGGTCGGGGTC
The DNA here is from genome assembly GCF_021018895.1 of Seriola aureovittata. NCBI lineage: Eukaryota > Metazoa > Chordata > Actinopteri > Carangiformes > Carangidae > Seriola > Seriola aureovittata. The sequence goes on along the minus strand of NC_079365.1, from coordinate 24,024,694 downwards.
CTAGTATCTGAACAGCAATCCCAATATCGATGCATATGATGATGGACATATAACAAGCCCAGATAAAACATGTAATATATATAATGAAGATAAACTTCATTTATATAGCACCTTCATTTATGTAGCACTTTTTCATACATGACAGGCAGCTCAAAGTGCTTTACAAGGCTAAAAACAGCTGAAATATTAAATTACATTTAAAATGCTGAAGTAAACCATTTAAAAAGGATCCAAAAATAAAGGTGTGGTTTGTATTCAGTTCCTCAACAGTGTAAAAGAGGGCTTAACATTAAATCAAAATATGATCAAAATTGCAATGTGGCCACGTACAATATTCCAGTCACAGGAGGTGCACTGTTTGCCTTGAACATAAGTGCATAAAAATAAGAAAAGGCTGAGATTGTTTTCTATCCTGAAACAAATGAATACAGATTGTGATTGTTAAAAAACATAAAGTGAGAATAATCATTAATAACCAGTTGATTACTCTAAGTGTACTTGAGAGGCTTTTTCCCAGCCACTGTCAGCACACTTCACACTGATTGAATCTTGGGTCTTGACAACAAACAACATACATACACATCTTTCTTGCCAGGTGGTGCAGGTCCGCTGGTCATCTGTTCCGACTGCTACGACAATGCCAACATTTACTCACGCACACGGGAGTACTGCCCCTATGCCTATCTAGGGGAGGACGATCCGCTGGACAAAAGTCTACCAGGCCTGAAGGGGAGCTTCAGTGAGCATGCCCAGCACGAGGACACAGCACTGGAGAGCCTCATTAGCAACCAGGACTCCTCTGTCTTTCTCACCTCACATGACAAAAGGTTGAGCAGCCACACTCCCCCGGAGCACTACACTAATGGTGAGAAACAGAAATTCCCATTTTTACCTTTTTTAGAGAAAGATGGTGACAACTATCATGTGCTATATGCTACCTGCAGAGGTGTTTTTGGTAACATGATGAATTTGCACCATCCAAAAAAACAGCAGGTGTAAACATTTTCCTCTACTGTTTGTGGCTGTTATATATTTTGCACATTCTCAGGCTGGTTACCTTACCTTTTCTATACTGTACAGACACTGAAGTTATTGATTCAGTGAAGCCAGTATTATAGAAATGTGAGGTTTTTCAGTGAACTGGTAAACCCATAAGATTAAATTAATAAAAGATATTGATCTTTCAGTTTATTTTTTCTGTTTAGGTACATAGAGGCTTGTTAGGGGGGTTGTTCGAGTGATCACAGTACTTGCAGGCTACAGCTAATGTTATGATCTGTGTTGAGAGGAGAGAAAGACAAATGTGTAGAAGTCAGCCTGGCTAACTACATTTTAACAAACTAAAAACTAGCTGCTTAAATTTATTTTTCTTAATTTTTAAAAAAGTCAGACAAAGAAAGATACCCATCAAACAATCTGGGAGCATAAGTGGGCATCTTTAAATTATTGTTTTTTTATCCAACCACGGTCCAGTATAGCATTCAAGTTACAAAGATATAAAACAGTGAAAAGCAGCAAATCCTCACATTTGAGGAACCCGAAACACAATATTTGGAAACAATATATTTACTTTTACTCATTTGGCAGATGCTTTTATCCAAAGCGATGTACAATAAAACACTGATGAATTATTATCGCATTTAAAAAAAAAAAAAGTATGTAGTTGAGAATCAGTTAGGGGATTGTCAAGTGTAGCCCTCTAAATATTGCTCCTGTTGCCATCTTTGCAGATTCCCTTAGCAGGTCATTCTGGGGAGAAGGGGAAGATCTGTCCTCGAAACCCCAATCAGGAGCGTCCCAGCACCCAGTGACTGTTCACAGGACACCTCCTATAACTTCAACTGCAGACGGGGCACAGAACCAGAATGAAGCAGAGGTGGGCTACTTCCCCAGCCAAAGCACACAGGACCACAGAAGTGCCTCTAATAGGACTAACCCTCTGGAGCATCCTGCTCCCACATAGGTCCTTACACTCCGCCCACACTCCTCGTTGCTGCACCCCATCCCCCTTCACCCACTACCTCCAAAGAGACTCCTCACATTCTGCCAAAGATGCTCTCTTGTATGTTTACATTCCCCTTTCACTCAAGAGGACATGCTAACGTTCTCCACTGTGGAAAGACTCCTGTGTCAGGCTGGAGAAGTGGACCTGTGATTAAAGTGACCTCCTCCTTGACACCTCCACCTCTGCAGGACCCCTCTCTCCCACATCCTCCACCACTCTTCTTTTTCTCTTTATAGAGAAATCTATGAATGTATGTTTTAAAGAGCCATGTTGGATGGGATCGACCCTGCTGCTGTGGGGCTGAAATTGTTTGCCAGTGTACTACACATTGGCTGTTTGTTTCATCATTCCTGGTACAGACACGTGTTGGAACAGCCTACATGACTTTGGTAGAAAATCATAAACCATCTCTTCCCAACTGGGGAAAAAGGGGTTTAAATGGGGGACAATTATAGTTCCCTCACCAGCAGATTGTGATGGTTAATATAGGTAAGAACCTTGAAAGAATATGTCCCACATTCCCACAGCTATTCTGACTGACTCTAAACTACCCTATCTAATATCCAGTTATGCAAATTCCAGAGACAGTGACACCAAAATGTGGTGTATATTATGAATATATATGAATATATCCTATATCATCTTTATCTGATCTTGTTTTTGTTCTATGTCAAACAAAATTGTTAATTCCTTCACTTTATATCTTCGTAATGATAAGCAGTTTGGGGAGAAAGCATACAGTTTTTTTTGCACATGTGACAATCATGGTTTTGCTGCCTATTTTCTGATGGTTGTCTGTTAGATGGCCTTTTTAACAAGCATTCTCAGTAACCTCGATCAGGTGACATTATGGTTTATATATACAGTATGCACTGATTTGTTTTCCCTTCTTCTCATGTCTTACAGGCACTTAATTTAATGGTGGTACACTTTATTATGCAATGCGCATGTTGTTTTACATTGTGACGATTTATCATCACAGTTTTTTCTCAAAGTTCATGATCCTTCCATAGAAATTGATTAAGCCTAGGTTTTCACTTGGGACTGTGAAAAATGAGAATGTATTGTATTATTTTATATGTATGTGTGTGTGTATGTGTGTGTGTGTGTGTATGTATGTATGTATGTGTACATAAGGCTAGTTATATGAAATGCCATGTCCTACTAGTCCATTTACAGAGAGGTTTGAGACGTAAGCTGCAGTAACTTTAAAAACATTAAGCTTATTAATTTTAATCCTGTAGTGTCCCAGCGTTATCCAGACGTTTTTAAATATGTTGGTTCAGGTAACAATGTAACACATTTTCTTCAGAAATGGGTGTTGTTTTCCTCATAACTCAAAGACAATAATCAAACAGCTTCTAGCTTCAGCAAACTGTACTTTTTCCAAATGTCTGCTATTATAATGCTTTGAGGATTTGAAAATGAAAACGCCTCTAGTGTAAAAGAATGTGGACGTGTTTCATCAGGTTTGATCTGTAGTTGTCCTTAAGAATCCTCTTCATTATTGCACTTCAGAGAAGCTTAGATGTGATTGGCTTTGGCTTTGTGACTCACAAAACTTATGTGCTCAAAATATTTAGCAAATTAATCTCATTTGGCAGTTTATTAGGAACACCTAGCTAGAACTAATGCAATTGAATACAATTCTGCACTAAATCCTCCCTTCATGTAAGTTATAATGAACTTTTTTGTTTTTTTAATTGAAACTCTTATAGAGAGTTGCTGATTCAACTGTATGCCCATTTCAGAAGATGTAATTTGTGGCACTGTTGAATTGTGTTATGCAGACTGGTGTTTCTGTTATTTTGTCCACCCCATTTAGATCAGTGAGAGCAGGCTGAGTAACAGAAACACGCTTATATCATTCTCTTTTTTTATAGATATCATGTCCGACATTTCCATTATGTTGTTGATCATTACTGCTACATTCTGCTTTTATATTTTTAACAAAGGAAGGGTTTTCCATGTTCCTTTTTCTCCCTCTTCTGAAGTGGTACACCGAGGATTCAATGGTACTGAATTCAGACACTAAAATCAGTAATGCTGAACAGTTCATCTACATTGCGAACGTGCTATGGTGCAGCTTGAATGCTATATTTTCGAAGTGTGACCGGGCCAAACGAGTTATTGTTGGTTGTGATCAATAATTACTCAAAATTGACTACATGTATGTGGTAAGCAGCAAATGGTACTCTTACAGCTCCACCTCCTCTGTGGTACGTGCAGATATGAATTGCATGCCATTCTTGCACTCTTTCGGTTCTAACGTGTTTTCATCTTTTGTCTGTCAGGTTTCATTTTTATTACCAAATGAGCACATCCCAAGCCTATTCCTCTGAATGTGGTGGTAGCTAGAAAGATACTTATCAAGTGCTTTTGCTAAAAGCAACTTGACTTCCCACGTCCTTCTGTTTTTGGACACACTACTTGCTTCGGTGGAAGCAGACTTTTGTGGTTTTGTTATGTTTTCTGACGGTTGCTAAAGGTCAATTCGCTGCCCCTTTGGAGTGATTAAAAATGAAAACCTGCAGTGATAAGTCATCATAATGGAGTTACATGTCTGGGGGGGCATACATTGATTCAATGTTAAATCTTTTCTGCCAACATGTTGTAACTTAATGTGCATTTGTATTGTTTTATTCTCTGAACGTCCTTTACAACTTTATACCAAAGTTTAGCAGTAACTGCTCTGGCAAAATCCAATGCTGCTTTTTTTTTTTTAATATTGTTGAAGTTTTGCATTTTGTTTTCAGTAGTATTTTTGGACCTTGTTTACCTGTACATTCTGTAAAGCATGTCTAAAGAGCCTTTTTGTTACGTAGCCATTACTCAAACATTAAACATGAATTCTGATAAATTGGTTTGAATCTTGATTGTCTGTCTCAACGCTTGTCTTAAATAGAAAGAGTAGTATTTTCATGATTGATTGAGCTGGTTTCTACTTAGTCGTTTTGCCAGTAAAATTTCAGAAAAGGCCTCATCACAGGCTTTCAGAAGCCAAGGTGACACTCACATAGTTTGATTTGTCCAATCAGCAGTCCAAAACTCAAAGATATTACATTTACAGTGATATTTAACTGAATATGGCAGAAGAATCTCACATTTCTGGAACAAACAAATCTTTGGCATTTTTGCTTAAAAACTACTAAAATGTTTTATTGTTTATCAAAATAGTTCATTTTCTCTCAATTGATTAATCACTTTTCGGGTGTCTGTCTTTACAGTAATACTTTACAGGCTGACAGAAAAATGAGAGAAATATTCTGGCAGGATTAGATTTACATTATATGGAATTCCAGATGCAGGGGTCTTAACCACAACAGGATTTCTGGGCACACCACAGAACGATTTTAAAAGCCAAGCCATCTATAATCTGGATTTAGTCATGTCAGACCAACACAAAACCAGCTAATATCTGCCTTAAAAAAAACTGTGAGTCCATCATCAGTCTTGACGTTAAGAAAAAGACTCTGTTTTAAGTCCCTCCTTCATAAATCCAGGGGCATCCCAGGAAACGTGATGCGAGCTGAATCTGACAGTGCTTCAGCCATTAAAATTCTGCAGTTTGTTTGGAGCTGAGCTCCACTCTCCAGTCCCCATCAAAGACATGATAGCATTGTTAATCATTTTCTACAAGCCGATGAATTATTCAGCACAGTGTCCAAGGTAGCAACTCAGTATTTAAACAGAGACTCCTGATGCATCACACCTGGAGAGCAGGAACTACTGCTTCATAAGAACTACAGGTGTGTTTTCCCTATTTCCTGTTATACAGGGGAACTGACTGCATGGTGTTGACATATGACTGAGTTCTGTGAGTCAATATTCCCAAATAGCCAAAATCCATCATGTTGTACTGGAGAGGTTTTGGCAAAAGAAAGCTGTGCATCATTTATAACATGCTGTGTGAAACACAGCGGCTCCCCTCACAGATAAAGTGACATTTAAAAAGTTTAATGAACTTCCAAAGCTACACTTAAAAACCACTTCAGTTCTGCGTCATCTTTTTTTTTTTTTTTTAACTAAGTTCTAGTAACAGGAAATGAATATTACAAACAAAGGATCTGTTATAACTCACCAATTGGATACTGATGCACATATGGTATGTAAATGAATGAGCTCATGCAAAACCTGTGCTCTCAGGCCATGAAGTGTGGAGGCATTGCATGTGGGTAGGTGGGAGGACAGCTTCCCCTTGAATAAAAGGTCAGATTTACACTAGACCTACTTAATATATGTGCTGATGATTTATGCATGAACACAGTGCTATGCACAGAAACACTTGGAAAAACAAAGCTGTAGATAACATTCAAGCGATAATTAACGATTAAACCAATTCAGTCATTGTCTTACAGAGCACGCCTGGGTAGATGCTGTTGAATGCCGCCAAGCGGAGTAGTGCCTACTGTAGGTAAGCGAAGACCTCAGGGAGGGATGAACTGGAGCAGCAAATTGTATGAGGTGCTCTGCTTGTGTCAGTAGGTGGCGCTGTGGAGATGTTAATTACACTCACCCGGAATTTCCTCCCCAAGAATACTTACCGTACTATACAAATTAAGAGTCTTAATTAGTTGTAATTTGTTTTGCACGCTTAATATTGGGATTACACCGCCTGTGTATTTTTTAGTTAGTTGTATATGTTACGCTTATTTCGTCTTACATGTGAGATAAATGTTAAAAAAATGCTGATAAACATTGCGTTTAGACAGCGACCACGATGAGAATAAGTTACGGTGAACATTATTGGACTGACAGAGTATGTTTTTTTCATTTAATACCACAGCACACCGGCGGATGGAGCCCGCATGAGAGTCTCGAAAACACTGCTGTTGTCGCTGCTGCTGCTTCTGCTTCTGCTGCTGCTGCTGCTGCTGAGCGTAAAAAGGGGCGTTTCGGAGCTTGGCAACATCTCTCTTGGCGGAGCCAGGTGTGTTCAAACCTGTAGCAGACAAACGCTCGCAGATGTCCCTCCGCTCAGTCATCATGGGCTGGATCTCAACTGCATCAACCGCCTCCCGGTGAACGCTGCCGACCGTCTATTTTCAGCCTGCCTACAGGTATGAGGGATTTCTGGTTGACGCACTACATTTCGGCGACCGACAGTCCACAATCTAGCACCGAGTAAAATACTCTCTGTTTACATTTTGTTTTTGACTACTTGGCGTCGGGAGCCTCCTCCAGAGGCGAGGCAGCGCACTGATATGGTTCCAGAGTAGCAATGGAGAGCATAAAACCTTGATTGTTCCCTTTTTAACCATCTCGCCGCTATCAACTCCCCTGTTTTACGCACACGGAGCGCTTGGAATTACTGCAACCTAGACAACTGTGCGCACACCGGAGCATAAACCCGTGGGATGCCAGACCTCAGCGGCACATTCACGGGTGAAGAGCAGACTCATAAACGTCAGGAAGATGAAATACCCAGCAGGTCGGGAGAATAACTCAGGAGGGTTTATTAGGCCGCGTCACTTCGCGCTCATTTAACAACAGCAAACCGAGGCGACTGTAACCAGTTTGATCGTTAGTTTTTTGGGGAAAAAAAGGGAGTAACCATGTCCAGAACACTGAAGAAGAAGAAACACTGGTCCAGTAAAGTGGTGGAGTGCGCCGTGTCATGGGGGAACCTGGGGGACTTTGGCTCCGTGGTGGAGGTTCTGGGAGGAGCAGAGCTGGGACAGTTCCCTTACCTGGGCCAGATGAAGCTGGACGTGCTGGTTTGTCACGTCGGGAAGCTGCCCTACTACGGGGACGTCTTGCTGGAGGTGAACGGGACGCCCGTCAGTGGACTTACAAACCGTGACACCCTGGCTGTGATACGCCACTTTCGAGAGCCGATTCGCTTGAAGACAGTCAAACCAGGTGCGTCCCCTGCTTTCTGTTCCCAACACTACTGCTGCTGCTGCTGCTGCTGCTGCTGCAGCTGTGTCACCTGAGCTCTGTTTGTAAGATGAGTGTTATGATATGTTGCATCCTCTCAACAGAAAAAACCTCATAATTATACACACACCCTGTAATGTCAGGACCAACTGCCAGTCTGTGATCACAAGCCCAATTAATGTGCAGAAATCAATCATACATTACAAGGCTAAATATATAGATTTGTGCTTAAAGACCTCCTAATATAACTTGTTTTAGCTTTACATGTCTTCCTGTGATGTATGATTGTGCACGTCAGCTAAAGTTGATTTAACCATTGCAAAATAAAGCCAAAGGGTGAGTAAAGTGAGTTTATGTGTGTCTACACACCATCACATCCCTGTGCACTTCCTAAAGGACATCCCAGACTTCTACTGTAAGCCTCCTACTTCCCCATAACATCTAATTGGCCAGTTCCCTCACCGCTTTCCCTGGGAGATCAAATTGTGATAATGGTAATAATGGCATGTAGCCCAGTTGGAGCCTTCTAGGCTAAGTGCACTTACATGCATAGAAATAAGGCCTAATTACATCCTCCATTATTCAGGTTACTCTGCTGCCCAATGGCCACAGCAGTGAGAGTGGTTAGTTGTGTTGTATCCCATGGTCTCATCAGTCCACGTCCGGCTCTCCAAGGATGCTGGCTGCAACTTCCAGACACTGATAATGAGGTTTAATAGCTGTAATGGCATGGTGATGCTGCTGTCTTCGCTGTTCTGGTTCTGACCCAGGGGCTTTAGTGGCACTGGAGTGAAAGTGGTGTGTTTATGGGCACGGGAGATGGCCTCACTCTGGAAGCTGGAGCTGGAATGTCTAAACAACAACTGAGACTGTACAAGAGGTTACATCAGCAGCAGCAGCTGAGTTTTAGGACCTCAGGCCAGGATCCCTGAAGATCAGCTGTACTTGTGCACATGCTTACATATGGTGTGTGTCTGTGTGCAAGTGTGTGTACTCATTCCTATGAGTTTTCCTACATTTTTAATTAATATTTTAGAGATTTTTTTTTTTTTTTTTTTTTTTTAATATAAGTGACCGAGAGATAAAAGGAAAAAAAAAATGTTTGCCTTGCTCTATGGGTGCAGAGCCTCTTAGTGTGCATGCACATGAAGGTGTGTGTATTTCAAGGCTCTACACTCCCCAGAGCTCCTAACACCATGCTCTCTGCCCCACTAACCAAGGATGATTAATAAAGGGCAGGGAGAGCGAGGGAGGGAGAGAGACACCAAGAAAGAGAGAGAGAGAGAGAGATACTTGTGGAGGGAATCATAAGGGGGGTGGGGTGGGGTGGGGTAAGCTCAGCCTTTGGCTCCACGTTTGACTCCCATGCGAGGCTGTTTTTACTCTTTAAAGCTCAGAGAGATGTAATAGGTGGCAAAGATGGCAAAATTCCCAATCACCTATCTGTTCACTGTCATCCTTGCCAGTCTGTCCTCATGCTGTTTCAGTTATGTAAGGCTCAGCCAGCATAGATCAGCTCCTCAATGTACTGTTTGCAAAAAGGCCTCACAAAGCCCCCCCCCCCCCGGCATCAGCATACAGATTGGGGTTATTATATTCTATGACTACGCATCATGCAAGTGTGCACGCCTGTGATGTGTGTATACATTCCTGTGTGGTAACCTCATGTTTAATTCACACCTCTTGCATAATTGAGTTAGCGAGTGGATTTTCTCCACTCTGATGGAGGCAGTGGGCCTAGAGGATCAGCTGTTACCAGGAAGCCCGGAAAGCTGTAATGACGTGGCGGCGGCCGGCAGCGACGGACAGGCTCTCTGGGTTTACCAGATGTTCCTCCCCTGCGCCTCTTCCAAGATCCTCTTGTGCTCTGCCTGCCTTGCCCCCTGGTGCTGGTGGGCTTCCCATGCTGCCGCTGACAGTCGGGGCAGATCTAAGAGGAAAGAGATAGAGGGTGTGCGAAGACGCAAAGGCAGAAATGGGGATTTGAGGCGAGGACAGAGAGAGGCAGGATGCAAGATGCAAGTCTCTGTGGAAGCTATTATCTATCTCAGCCATTGATCGAAAAAAAAAGAGTGTGAGCTGTGAGAGTTGCACACAGCACTACACTTACTTTTCTGTGGCTGCATCATATATTCTCTAGGGGCTGCCAAGAGCATTCTCTCGCTTACATATGTTCTCACATACATACACTTTCACCGCTTTGAGATGAACAGATTCACACTAAGCTTACACCAAGAATTAACAATATACTGTGAGGTGGATGTGCCCATTTCTCTGATATCTATGATTAAGCAGGGAGATGCCTCTATTAAAAGCTCCGTGCTCAGTGCAGGGATCTATTTCTGCTGGTACTCCCAGCTAAGGATCGGAAAAGACGCCTGATGAAAAGCCTCATGAATGGCATCCCAGAATTCCTTTTCCTGCACAGTTATTTTTCTGCTTTGCCTCCCTATATGTTTACAGCTTCAGTCAGTGTGCAATCAAAACATATGTCTAACCTGTAGCCATTTATATGCAGCTGAAAGGATGATGACTCTGACATCAAATGAATAATTTCACATTGCAGCACACACACTGGAGCTGGTGCAACAAGCTTGTATTTGTCTCTTAGATGACTAATATTAGCTGTGTGAATGTATGAAACACATGTATACAGGCACCCTGCTTCCACAGCTATTTGTGGAATATAGTGATGAAATGAAACAGTAGTCACCAGAATGTAGGTACTGTATGTTTAAATGAAATGATAAATGATTTAAATACTCAAACGCCTTTGGGGTGTGGGAAGAACAGCGTTTTTATTGGAAGATTATAGTCATTTAATCTTTATTGATCTTAATGGTTGATAATTGCTGGAATGGCAATGAGAACATATTGTCTCTGCAGAATGGCATAACTCATCTGGTTCTGTAAGCTACTGAGTTTCAGAGGCTAATTTTGTTCTTGATTATCTTTGAATTTTGAATTCAAATTACATAATTGACTTACAGCATACAGCAGCAGCGGATTCTGCCGTTGATAACAACTTGTTGTCTGCTCTAGATCACATTTAGAGTTACCTGCTTCCGCTCACACATCAGCATATTTTCCATTACCTGCTGATCATGCCAATAGAGAAAAATACAGAGTGACATGAGCCCCTAAGCTCCTGTATCAAACGGCAATAGTGAGTGTGGGTTAATCACATTAATGCACCTCTCATATCAGGAAGTGCCTCTCAATGGAATCATCCTCTTGACAGGCGATGCTTTGTCACTGCAAAGAGATTTGCAGTCGGCTGCAAAAAAAAAAAAAATAAAAGAAATGGGGATTGAGAGTGAGAGTGAGAATTCAGCAGCCCGGAGAGCCTGGTCAAATAACCAGAGACATCTGTTCTCGCCTTAGAGATGTTTCTGACAATCCGCTGAATGAAGCGAGAGAGCCATCGTGTACATCGCTCCTTTGGCACAGAACTCATAACAAAGTAATTTAAAGCTGAATGAGCTCCCTCTTAGTGAGTTTAAGGTGATTATGAGTGTTTTTTATGCAGATTCAATAAGTTGTCGGCTATGTATTGTTTTGCTAAGATGTGCTTAGGCTTTGGCACTGATCCTGCTGCTCTGCTATTGGATTATTGACTGTTTGGGTGCTTAGCTACTTTTGCACCTCTTTGTGATTTTAATTGCACTGTTGCTTAGTATGCATGTTACTGTATGTTGCCTACAACTGTCTTAATACTGCTTTCTAGGCCAGGCTCCCCTTGGATAAAAAAAAAAAAAAATGTTCTTACAGTCTTGATGCCAACTGGCTTGATAAAGGATGAATGAAGAAGTAGACATGTAGATAAAATGATTACTGTACACAAAATAAAACTGGAGGCGGTAGTGAAATCTCATCGGCCTCATTAATAATTTAAAATGCAGGTAACACAGGATTAAAGAGCAAACTTGGCATAACTACCAGACACTTATATGAAATATAAGATGAATATTGCATCAGCTGCTCTTCTGCTGCTGTATTTATTGAAACTCCACAGCTCCGATATGCTCCCAGTATGGAGGAGCTTAAAGGACCATACCAGTGTTATTCATGTGTCAGCCCATTAACTGCAAATATGTGCACTCTATATTACTGCTGTCCATTCTCTAGAGCACGCTACAGTGTTTGAGATAAATATGATTTTCCTGAGTTCCGCCGTTTTCAGTTCATATCACTACAATATGAAAATCACCCAGCAGAAACTTTCATTTAGGTAATCCATCAGAGTGAAGGCCATGCCTGCACTCTTTGTTGACAAAGTTATCAGTGTGTGGTGATATTAATAAGATTTTCCACTCAATGATAATATAACAATAAATGCAGACATGATATTCACTCTAATGGTTGATTGTCATTCTGTTGTGAAATGGCTGGCTACCTGGAAAACACAAATTCAAAAATAATGTGAAGTTTATTTGTAGGAATTGTGATGAAACATGCTGAACTGTTGGTACAGCTTTCCAAAAGATCCTCCTATACTCGCATTTTACATAACTTCTATATGTAGCATACAGTCTTCATTAGTGCAAGAGTTTGCTCAGTTGTCATGGAGATGGGTGTGTTGACTATGGTCCTTTTGAGAGCAATGTTTTCCATTCAAAGGTACACGTACCCAAGGGAGTACTTCTGCAGATGCTGCAAGGTACATAGGAATGTGTGGGAGTAGCTCAGCTCATTTGAAATAGAAATTATGATTTTTCATGTTTGTATAGGCATATTTGTGTTCAGGGAGAAAATTAACACTCACATTGGATCACAAATAAGAAATTGTCACAATATTGTCACAATAACCAGGTTACGCGACCAGCTATGATGAGGTTCCTGCACAGGACACATCTCCCAATTATGTGCTGGTTAGCAAGTGAGCAGAGAAGTTTAAATTAAAACAGTGGATGAATAGTTGAAACTTCCCCTGGAGGAAAAGTTAAGGCAGCTAGCACAGCTATCCATCCAGGTTATGCATTCAATAGAACACATTTGAACAAGAGATCATCTAACAGTGCTTTGGGGATATGTAAGACAAAAAAAAAAGAAGCTTTAAACGTACTCTGAGCAGGAGCTCATAATCTGATAGTCATAATGTTTGAGATGAGAAGCACAGCAGGAAAAACCCTTGATCGCAAGCCCCTTGTGTTTTGTTACCATCACCAGGCCACTGGCACGTCACCGCACTCACCAGCCAGCGTGGGTTTGTTCATGCTGCACAGGGACACTTGAGCAAGACTGTCAAACTGTAAATGCAAGACAGTTGCTGCAGCTCCCGAGTATGACAATTAGCAGGAGTGTTGTTCCATCGCTGAATGTTCTCAACCTTCTAACCTCGCCTCATTAATGTCGTACTAACTTTCGTTGTTGCCTCTCTCAGCGCTGTCTTCCCTGCTCTCCTCGGAGCTGACAGATCTAATGCTCTGATTTTGATCTTCTATTAAAAACACAATCAGTGTAATGACTGTGTTGCAGTTTGATTAAATAGTTACTACACAGCATTATGTGAGTCCCTGAAAGAGGAATTTATTTTAATGTGCCACCATTATTTCCATATCAAATTAAAATATTTAAAGAAATAGAATATAGAAATATTATAATAAAGTCCAATTCAAATATCTTTGTCATTACCTCAGACCAGGGTTAACTGCAATCTGTCGGATTGTTTTCATAGACTCTAATAGGTGGAAAGGATATTGTCTATTTTTCTTTCTTTTTTATGTATTTGTTTGTAACCACTCAACATGTTTTGTATCTGTTTGGCCTTTTGCTATATCATCCTACAAAGCATTTAGTTGATGAACAGTTTGTCTTCTGCGACTCTCTTACTCTCATCATGCAGCTCCCATATGTGTGTGCTGTTGTCTTGCCACACACACACACACACACACGTGCGGATTTAAAAATACACTGTCCATCTTGACACATTAATTGAAACTGAACTAAGATCCTAAAGACCTGCTCGACTGCTGAATATCTGAAAAAAAATTACATGCACTCCCAGGAAATTTGGCAAACCAGATAGGGTGAAGAAATTGATTAAATTTTGGAGGTTGTGGAGGGATTTCCAGCATAACATGATTAGCAAAGGTGAAGAAATCAATTTAGATTAAAAATTTAAGTGATGGAATTCATTGTGTGTGAATTGTACAGTGATGATGGAAGTTTTGCTCTCTAAGGATTTACAGTTTTTACATTTCCAATGTAGTTTCAGTCGTTTCAGAGTTTTTGCCAGGTTAAAAAAAGCTTAGAGTTAGGTAAACGAATGTCTCTAATAACAAGTAAATGTATCCAATACTTTGATCTTCATCAGAAACGACCTCTACTTTTTCACAAAGTCATATCAGCAGCAGGATTAATGACTTGTTTTGTGGCAGTGCAATACTGCACCAGTTCCCCCATAATGCTACTGCAAAGCAGAGCTGCCAACATACCACAGCATCCTAGTTGAGAGCCCACTCTACTCGTGCCTTGCAGTGTGTTTGTGGGGGTTGAGGAGGTGGGGGGGTGGGGGTAGGGGGGTTGGTGGGGGAACGCGGGCGGAGGCATAATGCGACTACAAAACAAACGAGCGTAAAGTTGCTCCCAACCCTTCGCCAAGTCCTCAATAATTCATCTATACTAGAGCCAGATACTCCACTTGTGTGTGTGTGTGTGTGTGTGAGTGTGAGTGTGTGTGTGTGTGTGTGAGCAAGCATGTGCATGATAACTGGTGGTATTAGAGTAAAGCGGTAGGCTACAGTCAAAAAGCATAGCATGTCTCTCAGTCGGCAGCTCTCTCTCTTTATTCCCACTTTAATAAAATCGGCGCTGCTCTTGCCGCACACTCAACCAGCACCTGCGATGATCACAACGTAAACAGCTTGCTTGATGAGGTGGTTTGGAGTTGGAGGAGTACATTTTGAGGTTGATGAAAAGTGCGTTTCATGATGATTGCCTTGCGCATGTGAAATGTATGTGAAAGCTTTGCTTCAGGGATGTCATATAGGCTTACATTCAGTGATTACAGAGGTGTATGGGTTGAATGACTGGTAGGCCGTGATTTCTTGGTCATTTCAGCACATTACAAACAACCGCCATAAGAAATGTTTACTTTCTTTTTTAGATAAGCATTAATATGCTTTATCATCCCCATTGTTTCTATAATCATGCCACTTTGACTCTGCTGCATTCTGCAAACAAACAGGAAACAAGGTGGTGAAGCTGAGTGCAAATGAGTTTATCCTCCACTACATCTCTGTTATTATCCGCTGAACTGGAAGAAAATCCTTCATGTCATTTCTCCTAAGGCCACCTATAGAAAGAAGTGTATAAAAGAAGTGTATGAAAAGGAATGTTTGTAGCCTCTATGACAGTGTGAGGACAAAGGGGGAAGTAGAATTCTAAACCTTGATTTTAGCTTGGCATCATACATTTCGTTGTCGTGGTGAGGCGTCGGGTCAGGACCATATTACGGTGATCAAATTCCCTGGGAGCTCAGAGAGGTGGACGCAGGTCACAGTGGCAGTGTTTAATGAGCAGTGAGTGTGTTTGTGTGGGGGAGAGAGTGATAGAGAAAGGGGTGGGTGAGGAGAGATAGGAGGGGGCCGGGCACCAGTACAAGCAAACAACATAATCTCTCCCACTCAGATCTACACTACATGGAAAAAGCCCATTATGGGAAGCTGCATTTTCAACAACTTTAATTGCATTGTCTATAGTAACTTACTCTAACTCTGGTCATAAAGCCATAAAACAAACAAACAGCATTTGGGTGTTTACAGTATGTACAGTTTCCCCTGGTATATATATATATATTTAGATTTTCCTTTGAGGCAAATTTGTGACTTGTGATATTGGGCTATAGAAATAAAATTTGACTATCAGTCGGGGCTCTGGGGGATTTCAGCTCCTCAGTACCTTCAGTCCCTGTTCCAATTAAAGACCATGTTGTTGTCTTAAATGCCTGTTAGCGTTCATACTGCAGTATAATGACTAATTCTAATCCTGGCCCTGTAAATATGTATTTATTAGGGAGCCATTAGCTACATTTTAGTTGTATGTACGACTATAGCAGCGGAGGCACATTTGCAGTTTGGGGCTGGATTTCACTTGCGACTGAATTGACAAGGAGTAGTGGGTATGGAAAGAGGTTATTTTTGCTTTGACCTGCATCCTGTTTGCCCTCATTACCCACTGTTCTTCCTGCCTGCTTTGTGTGGAGAATTCTGCTCCTGTCTGCCTATCACTACAACTGTGAGATATCCGCTTCATTCTCTACCTGCGATACAAATCTGTCATTCATCACATTCCTCTTTTCGGAACGTATTATATGTCTGTAGTTGTGTATCCATTCAGGAACTACTTGTTGTGCAGTCCCTGTACTTGGTAGTATCATAAAAATGGATTTAGTCGTATCATTTTATCCTGAGGGACCCACAGAAACCCCTGAATATGTAATCGCCAGAACAGGATCAGAGCAGGAGCTCAGAAAGCCCCAAAAGATGTTTATATGTGATATAGCTACAATCTGAAAACACAAATATTTAATGTGATTTTTTTTTTTCTTTTCTCCCCTGCTTTTTGCCCCTTGTCTTGCTCTTCAGTGCATCAGTCACATCCTGTAAATGTGAAAGTGGATTGGGAAAAAAAACAAACAAAAAAAAAGCACAAAGGGCTGGATGTGAGTGTGGCGTGGGTCGTCTTTTTGTTGAGCATTGTCTCTGTCAGTGTCTGAGAGCAGATTGAAGGGGACGGCTGGTGAGGAGTCACTCCTCGGTCTGAGAGCCTTGTTTATTTTACCAGAGGCACAGCGGCCATACGGTGTCTGACTGACCTAGCACTGTCATGAAGGACGTTATCTTTATGCAACAATGATTGCTACACGCCATAGTCCCTCCACCCACCCACACCCCCCCTTCAGCTGTGTTCAATGATTGCACATTTGGCTAGCGTGTCACTTCCCACTTTCCTATTATCCAGATGTGCATTATCCTCCAACTGGTGTTTATCACTGCAAGATAGGGGGCTCAGGTCACCTCTAGACAGCTCACAGGTAATGGGCCTTGACATCTGAATTAGTCTGCTCTTTCAAAGGGTGATTAGCAAGCAGCTTAGGATTCTGGGGGGATGTTGATAGGCAGACATAAACAGGCAGGGGCGATGGGCCGGTGGGATGCTGTCTCTGTGGTTCGTGATGGGAGGCTTGCCAGTAATACAGCTCATCATGAAGTGGTCACGGTGTGGTTTCGCAGATGACAGGGGGTGGGATGGAGCGGGTGACTGGGGCCAGTGCGATTATGTGTTTGCACTGGTGATTTAGCCACTTGCAGTATATCGTTTTCATAGCTGATACTGCAGCGCGAGGCGCTAAGCAAGCTGCTGCTGCCCTCGTAAACTTTATGAATAGCAGACCTTTAGAATTTTATACCAAAAATCCTTCTCGTGTGTCTGTGTCTTGGCTGTGTGACTGGCTGGCCCAGCTGTTATACGCTCATCCCTTTCCCCAGCTCTTTTATTATTATTCCTTGGCTGTGTGACTCGCCTGTGTGCTTGTGGCGGCAGGGGAACGGCTGGCTTTGTAGAATCTTAATAGTGGTGAGCTAGCGCCAAGCTCTCCATTCGCCGCTTGCTGCAGGCGTGTGACTGAATGCCAATGAGACATTAGGGGTTGAGGCAGGATTGGATCAGGCCAGGCCAGCCAGGTGTCTGTAGAGCCCTTTACCAGGTGAGGCTCGCACATTCCGTCCCTGAAGTTGCACAGTGAGAGGCACTCTGTGTCTCAGGGTTATCGCAGTGCGCCTAATCGTCAGGATGTGCCCTCTCTTGTGCTCCGCTGTCAAGAGGGAGATAAACTAAGAGCATTCTGTTCAACTTTGACTGCCGCTACCTTCTCTTTGATTGTGTAATTTGCTCTCACCCCTGTGAGTCAGGTTGGATGATGACATGCGATGATATTTCTCTTAATTTCCAGTGTCCTGTCAGTATCTGATGATATTTGCCTTTTTCTGTTGAAAATGCATGAATGTGATGTGTAATTTAAGACTTCCTTGTAATAACACTGTTTATACTGCAGCTTCTATTCAAATATATTCTCCTCTCATTTGGTTATCACCACAAATGATTTATTATTGTCTCTATAATTTTATGATAACTGAATAAAAAATGCATCACTCAAGATGGTGTCATCAAATTATAGTGGGAATGCAAAATAATTTTTTCATACTTCATATCACGCATTACCCAGCCTTGCTGCTTGGTTTTCCATAGCAGCACAGCACACACCCTGTATAACTGTAAAGGCAAAGGATGACTTAAGTGTGTGTGTGTATCTCTATGGACAAGCTAGGACCTATTAATATACTATTATATGTACTATTAATGGACAGCTGTAATACTTTACTTCTTTTGTACACACACACACACACACACACGCGCACACACACACATCAGCACATTAATCTGTCTCTTTCGCAGCGTGCACATGGTTCTCCACATGACGCAGATGTTGCTAACAGTGGGATGGAATGATGGGTGGATGCAGAAGCCCCAGTCACCCAGTCTCTTGCTAATCTGATTACAGACGGCTTCACACAGTCACACCGACTGATGAAGGGAGGGCATCAGGGAAGGGACAGATGGAAGAGCCGTGGTTGTTAACAGCTGTGGTTAACTCTGTTGTGTAATATACAGTTGTGGTGTTCAGAGGAGGAAAAGCATGTGATGGCATTATATTGTAATGGTTGTACAATCAGCAAGGCTGTATAGTGTAACAGGTTTGAATCATTTGTGATATAGAATTCATCCTGCGCTGTACATCCAAACATGTCGTCAAGTCAAGTTTTCCCTCAGTGCCTTTAAATTGGTGTTATTGAACCACATTTCCCATAATTCTCCCATGCAGTAGAACAATTGGTAAAAGCAGATATGATCCATAATGTTAACTTGAAGTAGGAAGAGTGAAGTCTGTTTATATTAGATCTGCTAGAGCAAATCTTTCACCACTGATTAATAAACCGAATCTGAGAAGCAGAAGTTCGTGCTGATGAACGTTATGTTCATTATCTTTTTCAGCCTCTCTAGCCACTCAAAATGTGACTTCACTGGAGTTGAGTGGTGGCAGCTGGTGGTGAAGGAGCTCTCAGCTTTGCAGGGTACCAGCATACAGAAAATGAACTGAATTCCCTGTGAAAAAACGTCTGTACATTTAATTCACATTGGCAATTTTTGGTTGTCTCTGAAATATTGTGCTGTGACACCTGACATGCTTTACTTTACAGGCATGCCCTTTCCAATCAAGTCGTCTATTTAAAGGATAACAATTCTTTATCCTCTCTTTTGCACAGTGCACTTTCTAATTCTGCTGTAATGCTGCAGCACCTGCTTCCACTGCTGCTGCTCATGTACAATTTTCTGAGCCACATCACCTGAAAACAGTTCAGTCATGTTATCAGAACTCCTTTTTTCTTTTCTTTTTTTTTTTTTCAAGGAAATAAACGTGTTTGGGCTTCAAAATCGCTCTTAAAGCCAGAAGTGGGTTTCTGCTGTCCTGCTTCTGGCAGCTTGGAGCCACACTGTTTCTGCCCAACGGATTCATTCCCCTGAGGACAAAGATGCCGGGAATTGCCTTTACTTTTCATTAAATTAAAAACATTTGCCGCTCATAGCAATATGCATAATGGGAGTCGTTGTCTTGGCTTTGTTCAGTCCCTGTCTGTGTGCTTGGAAGCATCAGTTAGCTAATGCTGCAAAGTTGGTAGCTGCCTGTTTTATTGCTCTCTCGTGGATCTTGAGGGTGACGTCTTTTAATTTCTGGTCTTACGCTGCTGAGAGCGATGTACAATTAATTTGCATTGATGGTAATTACAAATTAATTTCTTACAGTGGCTTAGCTTATTCTACTTTTGTTATTTGGCATGTGCATTATATGATACGTTCATGCTGTTAATTATTAGGCAGTACTGAAACAGAGATACTCTCTCTGCATGATGAACATTATGAGTGTTCAGGGCTGGATTGAGTTTAGGGCGTATTTCTCCACAGGTTGTTGAGTGTTTCTTATTGTTTTACTACAAACTCTTTCACAGTTCAACCTCTCCAGCACCAGAACTACTTCCTGATAAAAGTGAAGTTATACAACAGCACTGTGATAAAAACGGACTTTCTCTCCTCTTTTTTAAGGGTTGGGCTCAATTCCCTGCAGTCTAGTTAAAATGCAATGCAAAACTGAAATTAATTTCTAATGTATAAAGCATTCATTCTGTATTAGTCCATTATGATGATGAGCTTTTTTTAAATTACAATTTATGCTCAGTTGAGTGACTTTGAAAAAAATTCCTTGATGAAGCTGTTAAGTTTAAAGTAATCATGATAATGATGTTCACAACAACATGGCAGCACGGCTGAAAACACAACAGATATAAAAAAAAGTATGAGGAGTTGGACATTGGCTACAACTTCACTTAAAGCACAACAATCTCTAATGCTAATCACCATTAGATGTGATGATATGAGTGTGATGAAAGCGTTTTTACTGTGTTTAAACTTTAAAGACTGTCAGCAACAATAAATCCTGGGACTCAGACTCCACGCTTCTGACTAATTTAGACTCATAAATATGAAGGAAGCTTTCCCAAAATGGCCTTCATAAATAATGATACAACAATGACTAAGTCTACACATGTCCAGAGAAGCAGACCGGCCTCAACATGCAAGGTACAATGATGAGTCAGGTATTACCAATTTTTGAGATTTGAATCTCCGAGTACCAAAATAAACAACGGCTGACATCCAGAGGAGCTGAGCTGATGTAAACAAATTCCCATAATCAAGTAAAACAGGCAGCATTTATTTGTTCCTAGACTCATAAAAGCATGGAACATGAAAGCAAGCAGCATAAAAAGTTTGTTTCTGAGGTAAAAACCCTGCAATAAGCCTTTTGAAAAAGTTTTCATAGTGTGGATTTAAAAGAGAGACAGTCATCAATTAAAATCCAGTTTGACACCAGACTGCTGCTGCTGCTTCCCGTTTGTGTGCTTACAATACGTAAGTGCTTTGAAGATTGTGCTTCTCACTCTGGAATACAGCTTCTGTGTTTCATCTAAATTACAAACAAGCAGCTTCTTATAGGCGTTCATATACATATCCTGTCTGAGCTGCAAAGTGGCCAATAAAATTGAATGATAAACAAACGCTCTCCTCTCCCAGCTTTTCCTCCATTGTTCAAGAGTCTGTGCCTGCAGTTTTATACCGGTGATGCGTTCACAAACTGGTTTTACCTCTGAAATTTAGATTCAGATCTGTTCTGTCTGTCTGTCTCTTTCTTCTCTCTTAGTCTGACCTCATGTCTGTGCAAGTTAGGGCCTGTTGTTGTCAGTGCCGCAGAGGGATTTACTGAGGAGTTACACTCTTACATAACTACTGTATTTATTTCAGATCTCAACTTCATTTTTATAGTAAACAAAGGACCTTACTGTATAAAGTGATTTACAGTGTTTAACAAAGCAGCAGGCGCCTGACAGTTACACATTTGCAGCTACACTTACAGATGAAATTAACTATTATTTTCTTGATTAGTTAGTCAGTCTATTGTGATCTTGATTATTTTCTTGATTATTTTATTAATAATTCAGTCAGAAAATAATTAAAAATTCCCGTTACTTTTCAAACCCACTGTCCAAAACCTAAGGAATTCAGTTTACTGTCATACAGGACTAAGAAAACAGGAAAATATTCACATTTGAGAAGCTAATGTATCTTTAACAATAATGATTGTTAAACTTGTTGCATAATATTCAGTAGATCAAGTCGAACTTTGTGAAACCTTTAACCCAGCTATCTGCCATCTCAACAGATTCGTCAGATTTCTTACTTGGGGTTGGGGCTGTGCCTTGGCGCTTCAGGCTAGATGATGCAGTGTGGCATCATGATCTCTCCCCTGATTCATTACAGACTGAGCCAGTTTATGTTTTGACATGGCTGAGTCTGACCCCGAGCCCCAGTCTGTCTGGATGGCGGTTTTTATACCTGGCTGAGCAGCCCTGCCATTGGCATTCATTCACACATGAACGTACCTACAAACAAATCCAAAAAGACACACTCACATGACCACACACACACACACACACACACACACACACACACAGAACTGTTAGGTTGGAAGGCAGAAGTCGGTAAAAGGTGGTCCTGCCATCCGTCAGGCTGCGGCGTATTTGTGTAGGAGGAAAGGTGTTTTTACTTTGAAATTAGCATCAAAGTCTGACATTAGCGATATTAATTTTATTGTGGCGTCTGTGATTGTGGCTGTCTGCAGGCTGACATTTGAACAGTTAATCAAACAGAAAGGGCTTTCTCTGGCTAGACTAATGCGGAGGCCGGCAGAGGCAGTGCTTCTAAAAGTTAAATTAAAATATGTATGATAAAAATTACATTCTCAATATTGTGAAATGAGCGTTCATACCCACCCTCTCTTTATTTGGTAACGCCATTTTTAATAATAGAAGCACTTATGGGGATACATTTTTGCACTTTATTAAATTAAGGGAAATGCTAGTGAATGACGAATTGCACATTCCCCTCTCTATTATACTTTACACATCATGATATCCAATTAAAGAAGGAGTTGGAAAGCTTATATTGTTTCCCCGCTCCTCAAAACACAGCAGCAGCCTTGCTTGAGGAATCCTGCTGTCTGCGGTTTGACACTATTGTTCTCAAAAGTGTTCTTAAAATTACAGCATTGTCGTTTGTGTCTCTGCAGAAGCAATTACTTATAAAGATCTTCCACTCGCTTAGAATATGCAAGTTGCATTGTCAGGAGTTGCAAATGAAAACAAACTGTATATACTGTACATGTTTTATATTCTAAATTTTAAGCTTGCATTATTTTAATAGTGTACTTCTGAGGCACTGTAACTCTGTCACATAACATTTTACTTCCGGAGAGATTTGTGAGAAGAAATAAAAAAAAAAAAAAAGAAAATCCAATTTTTATTTAGATAAAAATCCCATTTATGGTCCAGCATTGCAGATATATATTTCACCATTTGTGAGTCAGATGCCCTGAAAAGACCCCGTTTGAATTTTTTAGATTGTATTAACAGTAAAAGGATACAAGAATGAAAGAACAATGCAGCCAAGGAAAATAGTCCGTTTGGCAAGCTCTCACACACAATTTTCCAGGCTCACAGCCATGTACCAAAGCAATTTTGTTACTCTGGCACATAGAAACAAAAATTGATCTGTGTAAATAGACTGGATTACTGTTGCGCTGGAGGGGCCTAACAGAGAGAGCAGTGATGAATAT
This sequence comes from Seriola aureovittata, assembly GCF_021018895.1. NCBI lineage: Eukaryota > Metazoa > Chordata > Actinopteri > Carangiformes > Carangidae > Seriola > Seriola aureovittata. Next base: position 24,001,523 of record NC_079365.1, on the reverse strand, counting down.
ATCCACCCATCCGTCCATCTATCCATCTGTCCATTCAGCCATCCAGCCAGACATCAGTTTCCCTGACAGGGATGTTGCTCACTGTGACAGACTTATTGACAGGCCAGAGAGAAGCTCGGGATTATGGGACTAGAGGACGACACAAGTGCTTGTCAGGCTGATGTGGTGGGTAAAGCTTACATTCTGTCAGCAGGCTGAACACACCTCTGTGGCATGCGTGGAATCCATGCGGCTGCACCTCGACACAGAGAAAGCTCTTTGATGAAAACCAGTTGAACCAGTAGCACCTTTGGACATGCGCGGTTGCCGTTGGATACCTTATCTATTTATCTGTCTCGCTTGGAGAAGGCTAGATGTATGTGAGTTGATTTAATTGCATTGCTGACCTTTTCAAAAGGGAAAGAAAAAAGCTATTTAATTAATCCTTTTTATGGTCCAGCTGGTGAGTCACTAAGGGAAAAACATGAAGTATCTGTATATTCATCTACAAATCTTTATCTTCTTTAAATGGCAACAAAAGTGCCTAGTTCTCCATTAAGTGAGTGCTTTTTAATTTACGCAGGGAGAAGTCTAACTTCAAATATCCTGGAGTGTAAAATTGATCCAGTGGAGCTTCAAAAGTTGTACACTACAGTTAGATCATTTCTCAGTTTGAATTAAGCACATGGGACCTGTTTGCTTTTGCCACTGTAGGATTTTAAGATGGGTGGGATGGGATAAAATATGGAGGGATAGGCTCCACTGAATGAGTTCCTCATGTGAAACTCTAACTAGATTTCACCATATTTTTAAAAAATTTTTTTTTATTATCATTTCCTTTTGTTTATTTCCTTTTGGGCTTTTGTTCCAGTTATTACTTCAGAATTTCTCCAAGACATTGCTGTATGTTTGACTTAGAAATACAAGGAGTTGTCTGTTAGCTTCTCCGAGTTGTGTCCCAACGGTAGCTACTGTCCAACCCATCCCTCTCTTTCATGGTTGCAATACTTGGTAACAGCTGAGAGGAGGCTAAGACTTCAGGCTGTATCTTGCAATACTAATGAAATGTTATATAATGTATGTATATATCATTTTGTTGAAATGTATTTTTTGTATCAGTGGGATCTATGTATTCTTTTGAAAATATGTATCTCTTCGCTTTGACAAACATACTTTTTTTTTTAATTTTAAATTTTTTAAGTACGTTGTTGACCAGAACGTGGATGAGTGATCACGTTACTTTTCAACTCCCCTTCAGGACATGAACTCCAACCTGACACTCCATATAACCGGCAACATTCAGGACAGAGTTAGCCTTGGGTTATTTGTCAATTCCAGTGTCCATGTGTGTGAGGAGGAATCCTGTGCACATTGTAAGTATGTGGCTGCCGAGAGAGAGAGAGAGAGAGAGACATCGACTGATGTATGCTGCCATCAGTGTTTTCACAGGTTTTATGACTTAATTCATGCCACTAATTGGTGTAATTCTTGAGGAAACACCTTAAATGGGCAAGACAGAGACGCAGGTGTGGATAAAGAGACTGTATTTGTATTGACCGTTTATCCTCATGGTTGAATTCCAGAACGTGTCTGGACCACAGGTGTGGAGAAGAACAAGCTGCCACTACAAGGTCCTGCCTGCCTCTGTGCAGTGAATTGGTTGAATCATCCTCCTTTGTGAAGCCAGTGTTTAAGGCATTGGTATTCAGATCCACCCAGCCACACCAGTGATGTTCCCCAGCTTCATATTTGAGCTGCACCCTCCTTAAATCATATTCCAAATCACCTTCCTCTCAAACGAAGACAGGTTAAAAGCCTCTAAACAAAATAGTGTCCGAAAACAACATAAGTTTGATATATTTGGAAGGCCATGCAGCAGGACGGGAATTTGTAAAGCAAATTTTATAGTCATATTGTGGCAGTGGATTTCACACTGTGAGGTTTCCAGTTGATGTCTGAAAAGCAATTGTAGCTGCGATAGAGCTGGATTTCATTTTCCAGCGGCAACCAATGCCCTCTTATCGCTCCTTTTACTCTGACGCCTATTATAATAGCTTTACACAGACATGGGAAGAATCCCAGCAGCCTATTACTCCTACCTGCATTCAATTTACGTCAGCTCTGCCTGAAACGCTAACCCCACCCTGCCCCACACTTCATTGCACTACTTTTTTTTTTTTTTTTTTTAAATCTGTTTTATCAGGGATGAAAGGAGAAAAGGAGGAAAAAAAAGAGAGGTGTACAGTACATTCACACATATATAGTTTATCCTTAGTCTGTACTCTGATGGCTTAGAACAAACATATCGATGCTGCAGCTGACATTTCTTGAAATATAAACATCCAATATTCTAATATTTCCAATACCTAAATGTTAGAGAGACAATGAATGCCCTTGGAGGGAAGAGCTGCGTTGCTTACAGTGCTTGCATTTTGAAATTTTTCCTTGTTAACAGTAAATGTAAAATCTGTTGCTGCTTGAAAACTGCACCTCGGCTTTGGTATTTTGTTCATGCTGGAGATGAGAGATGCTTTGTTGAACCTTCCTGCTACAACATCCTCTCTACAGATCATACAGAAAATATATATATGGTTATACAAATATTGTAGGAAACCGTCAGAGGAAGGCTGGGATGTAGGTGATACCCTCTTAACGGGGAGACGAGTCACTGTGGCCACAAGCTACATTTACAGAATAATGGAAAGTGCTAAAACGGATGTTTGTTAATATTAGTGAACATTATTCTACATGGCTGTACCTCCAGAGTGTATTCAACTGACTCTATTACTTATGAGTTCAAGATTCATTTTGTGTTGTTTCTTATTTCAACTATTTAAATGTCTTTCTTTCAAGGTGTCCCGTGGAGTTTGTGAAGCACTAGAAGGGCTATGGAGCTGTTTGTTCTGACTGAGTTGCCTTATTTGTTTGTCTCATGCATGTGCACAAGGACGCACATGCATTTGGGTGACGTGCTATCCATCCCTGCCAATGGTCACACATTATTCCACTGATCTACAAGTGGCTGTTGTGTGCCAAGACACGCAGCAGCGTGCCAACAGAGGCAGTGTGGGGAGGAAGACGGCAAGCCAGTAGACGGGGATGTAAACAATGTAGGTTTCAAAATGTAAAAAAAAAAAGAATTTGTTTTGCAAATGTTTCAGGAGGAAGGAAATGAACTCAACATGGCTGTTTGATCTTTAGGACAAAATGTGTTTTGGTGTGTAACAGTGAATGAAAACTGAGCTTTTTGTTTACAACCAAAACTCCACCGGGCGCCGTTAAAAAGCAGAGCTGTTCTGCTGTGATTTAAATTGCTGTCTGTTGCCTAATTATGCACCGTGCAGCTGTGTTATGCAGGACTACACTGTTTAGTAAAATGTCCTTCATTTCTGATGAGTTCTTCTCGATGACTATATAAAAACTGAGATTTCAGCAAGTAGTTCTCTGTTGCCAGTGCAATGTAAGAAGTAATGCTCATGACTGACAAATGTTTCACCACTGCAGAATATATTTGCAGCATATATATATATATTTTTGGCATTTGTATGTGCAGGAGACAATGAACTACTAATTTTAAATTTTGTATTGCATGTAGTATTGTCAGATACTCTGTATGAAAGGATTTGGATTAGGAGCAAGAAAAAGGGATTGGCATTAAAAATAATAGTCATTTTAATGAGAGGCTGTAGCTTAGACCCCAGCGGCTCCTGTTCCCTGTGCTCTAGATGTCAGGATATGGTGATTTAAAAGAAGATACAGTACGGTCACGGTCCCCTCTGAAAGACTTTTTGGTAATGTGGCCTTGTCAGCTGCTCTCACATCAGATCTCATCTTAGAGACACTCTCTTTTTGACCCTTTCCATTTGCATCGGCAACAGATTTAGAAACAAAGCAGAGGCACAGTAAAGCAACAGAGTAAATGGGTAAAATTAGTCACCTCAGATAATAAGTCTAGGCTCAAGGTACAAGTTTCCATGGTAACAGTACTGAAGTGTGCTCTGAGAAACCAAAAAGTTAACCAGTCTTGGTGAGATAAATCAGACTTGATGCAGGTGTTTTTTTGCTCGGTGCTCCTGTGTTCAGCATCAGCCCGAGATGGATATCTGTCGTCAAGACGACTGACCCCTGGCTACCCCCTGGCTACCCCTTGCCATCTTTACACATCAGCTTGCATGCAGGAGCTCCTCCCCTTCTTTCGGGTGTTTATTCTCGAGCATTCCTATTATTGGACTCTCCTGCATTCATCTGTCAGTGGATGCTCCTTGATACGAGGTGGCAGGCCGCAGAGGCACTGAAGCATTTCCGCTCCAAGTGTCCTCTCTCCCCATTTCCCCTCTTCTTCCTCTCCTTTCTCTGCTATCATCCTTTTCTATTTGGCTCTGTTCTTCTCTTTTGCCCATCTGGCCCCTCTGCTGACAAGTGCATGCAGACACACATGCAGTACACGCATGTTTTGTACTCTGACTCAAGCACACACACTCTTGCATTGCCATAGGGAACTGTGCTAAGGTATGTGTGTGTGTCCAACCACTTGCCCTAGAGTCAAAGGGGTAGATCATTCAAGGAGGGGGAAAACTGTATTTCTTTTTTCACTCTTAGCTCTTAATGCATGCTTACATTGTGTTTACATAGATGGAATCAAAAGCTGTGTGTGTGTGTGTGTGTGTTTGTGTGTGTGCGTGTGTGTGTGTGTGTGTGTGTGTGTGTGTGTGCGTGTGGGAGGGTGAATGAACATGCCCACATGTGTCCTGGGAGCTGACAGAAAGAGAGGGTTGAGATAAATAGTCCATTGTCTGCTGCAGAGCTGGACGGGAGTGCAGCGCTGTTGTAGAAGGAGAAGAAAGCCGAGGTGGATAACAGGATGTGCCGGCCCTACTGTTGATTTAGAGCTAGGCTATGATCCACCTCTGGCTAGTTTCTTCTCCTCTCGGAGCCTGTATTTCCAGATTCAAGGTGTGTCATGTACCAGAACACGTGAGCCCATGTGTGCTCTTGTATTTGTGCACTTAGAAGCAGAGGTGAAAGAAGTATTCAGATCCTTACATAAAAGTAGTCATACCACAGGTTACTCAGGGACAAATAAAAGTCCTTCGTTGAAAATAGTTAAAAGTATAAAGTAAATATCCAGGTTTTTTTTTTTCTGACTAACAGTCCAAAACCCAAATTACTATTAAAAATCTTCAAAATTTTAAAAGGTGTAAATGAGAAAATTGTTGACATTTTTGCTTTAAAAATGACTGGAACATTACGTGATTATCAGAATAGTTGCAAATTAATTTTCTGTCAGTCATCTAATCATTTCACCTCAAATTATTATTGATGCATGAACATTAAGCTGGTTGAGGTGGAATTTTTTTTAACTCCTTTTCTTATAATCAGGTATCAGAAATCATAGCATTTAGTGTTTTTGTTTTGTAGGATATTTTACTCGTGTCTTTGAGTATATATTTCAAAGCAGTCAATAAATAAAATGTATTATAATTATAATTCTATATTTCCTTCTGAAATGTAGTAGAGGTATAAAGTAGAAGAATAAAAGTTCTTAGGTGAAGGACCAGCACCTTAAGGTCTTACTGAAGTAGAGCCCGGGCGGCCGATTTAATCCACTGGTAAATCGGCCTGTCGCAGATATAGCACATATATTGGCCGATCACAGATATATGAGTATCGGTGCATATATTCTCCAATATGTGCTGATACGAATACTTTTATTAAGAAGCAATAATGCAGTGGAAATGCTCGGGTCAAGTTATATAGGAAGCATTTTATGTATATTTGATCCTTTGTTTTCATTCAAGTTAAATACATACATACATACATAGTTATTTTAATTCAATTCCCAGTGAAGTCAATATCGTTTTGTATGTATACTGAAGTACAGGAGTTGGTTAAATGTACTTCGATACTTTTCATGACTGTTTACCAGGACAAAATGTCCTCAGGGATGTCGCAGGATTCTTGGAAAAGTTCTTCTAGTTTGCATTTCTTCTAGTTCGGAGACAGTATTTGCATTCAGTGAAAAGGTCAGAAATAGGTTGAGCAGTGAATATGTTCAGTGAGTAAAGAGTTATTTAAAGCTGTGTACACAGTACGTATGCTTATTTAGATGTGTGTGTTGCGCTGGCTGAGAGAGATCCAGCATCTGAAAGCTTTACATGTGCCCTTGATGGATGACAGAGATGGAGATGACTCCATCAGGTACGCGTTCAGGTCTATAGTCAAGGGTATTACTGCAGCGCTCTCTGAGCTTATACATTAAATAATCAAATACAGCTCAGTTGTTCAGAACCTGCGTGAAATTGTATTTGAGAATATATATAGTGTTTTATTTTTAGCCTCTCTGTTGCTGCATCGAAGGTTCCCATTATCATGGAAACCAATATACTCCAGGAAATGTTGAAAATCACTGGATATGTAAACTGACTAGGATGTTGTAAGCGCGCTTTCATTGTGCTGCAGCAGAAAATGATACATACAGTTTCCATGGGTGTGATGTGATATGACGGGGTGAGGTTCCAATATTATTTCATCCAAACCCGAGATTCAGATTATCTGAATCTCTCATCAGATGTGCTCAGATTAAGCTGTTCAAAATGCCAAAAAAATAAGTTATCAATAATTTGAATTGTAATAACTCATATTGAAATGGAAAGAACTCAAAGAAGATTTGTTAAGCTCTGCATGCACTTTAACAAATCCAGGCATTTTACCAACTTGGAAATGGATCCAAAATAAAATGACTATTTGAACCTGAGGAAATGATTCTCAGACAATAACAGTCATTTATTGCATAAATCCCCAGAATAGATGGAGATAGAAGTCATTGTTTGATGCTGATTATTTAAATTGTAGTCATTGCCTCCCAGTTTAGTATTTTTACCTGTCCGATTTGTTCAACAGCCGTAAACTGGCCTCTGCCTTGTATTCCAAACAAAACTGCTAAGAGAGATTTAAAGTGTATGACCAATTTTTGATGCATACATCATTAAACGCACTCTCTCAATTGACAGCCTCAGCAGAGTTTCTCACAGTGGAGATTTTTCTCACAAAGTTTGATAGTTATCAGATATATCCTTCAGTGATGAAAATCTCATCTCCATCTGCTCAGTTGTGCCGCTAACATCCTGCTGTAGATTTCCCGTCACGTACAGTCAGCATGCTTTGAGCCACCGGCTCACATTCAGTCTTTGAAGTAGTCTGCTTTTCCCTTCCCTGGTCCCATCTCCCATGCCAATACTTTACCTCCCTCAAAGTGTTCCCATCAGTCCCTGCTTATAACTGGGGCACGGCTGCAATTGTTGTGCAGCGTTTTATACTGAATAGTGCTGAGTTTTGTGATAAATGCATACATCAGGATTTTCCTCTTATGTGTGCAGTTTTGATTCTTGCCATGGTGTCTTTGTGTGCACTCAGGCCAAAACAGAGAAAACACACACACACACACACACACACACACACTGTTCGCTGCTCTTACTGCACAGACAGATCTGAGATGTCGATCTGCATAGCAGCGGGGCCGTGCCTGACAGACTTTGTGTGTGTCGGTAGTGTACACGTGGATTGTGATTTGTGTTTGGCTCTTGAGAGGGGCTTCTCCTGTGAAGTGCTAAAACGCAGAATTGATCTGTTTACTTCACCCTCAGACACAGAACTGGTTCAATTGGAGCTTGAGCTGATGGGAGATCTTGGAGTCAATTGGACCAAACTGAAAATCACTAACCAGTTACGTTGCTCTCTCTCTCTCTACGGATGATTGGATGACTTCAGTCAACAAGCTTATTTCTATTTTCTTTGTAAAATCATTTCCCTTGCAGATCAGAGGGATATTGTATGTATTTGTTGTTGTTTTTTAAACCAGGATTTGCTCATTTTAGCCTGTGAAATGTGAGAACTGTCATGGTTTGCCATGGTGGACATTTTATGTTTGAATTTATGTTTGAATTTAGTGTTCTTTGTCTTGTACTTCCTGTTTTATTTTGATTCTCACCTCTTGTCTCAGTTTCTGTTGGCGTTTTGTGAGTTCTTCGGTTTATTAAACATTTTTCACTTCTCCCTTTGTGTTGGTTGCATTTGGGTCCAGACACAGCCGCGATCGTGACAAGAACTTGCTGCTTTCTCTCTGTCAACATGTATTCAATTCAGTCCAGCAAAAGGAAAAGAAAAAGGAAAAAAAGAAGCTATTTGATGACATCACCTTTGGCTGCTGTTTTCTTCAGCATTTGTGAAATATTTTAGAATTTTTTGTAGGACAAACGATTATTGAATTAATCAAAAGATAATAGAAAGATTAATCAATAATGAGAATAATCTTGTTGCAGCTCCGCAGTAAATTTTATGAGAAGATAAATTAATATGCCTTCAGTCGACTGATTAGGGCAGCGGTAGGTATAAATTATTCTTAAATATGCGAGTGAAGATCACAAACATCCATCGTTAATCAGACCAGATTCAACATTTTACCGTTGTAATCTGGACGTTTAAATCACAGCTGTCCTGTTAGGACAGCTTGTCCGTCCTGGTGGACACTGCTTTATTGACTTGCGAGACTTAGTACATGACTCGCATAGCATACGTGTCTAATAGATTTGCAAGGAATCATTTCCAGCTTGGGCTGAAATAATTAAGTTGACATTCTCTCCCCAATGCAATTAACAATGAGCGCTGTCCAATCTGTGACCTGTTAGATGTTTGATTTCATGGACTGTGTCTTACATTACAAGCCCACGACGCAGAGCGCTTTCCAACAGGAGGCAGCATGTGCAACTCATGGGGGATATGTGGTGTTAAGAGGACACTGCCTGTGAGGCATATCTGGTTCACTTTGCTAATTTTCTTGAGGTGTTGTGAGCTCTGCTTGCTTGTGTACAAATTACTGTCACGTTGCTGTGCTGTTGGCGTGAATTATCAAGCTTGCAAAATAGATTGTGCTTTTGAATGTGAATCCACTTTGAGGATGAGTGAATGTTAGATAACTTCTTAAATTCACGCTTGTAATCTATTGTAAAAATGTCAATGTACGAATGTTTCCTCTGTTTCCTTCTTCGTTGTTTTGGTTAATTGTATCCAATATGTCTTTGTGCATCTGTGACTTTGTGTGTGTGTGTGTGTGTGTGTGTGTGTGTGCGTGTGTGTGTGTGTGTGTGTGTGTGTGTGTGTGTGTGTGTGTGTGTGTGTGTGTGTGTGTGTGTGCGTGTGTGTGTGCGCTGGCTTGTCTGTGTGCACACGCGTTACCTTGATGTACAGTAGATCAAGCAGCTCCTCAGATCAGACTGAGCGGCTGAGAGCAGGATGCTGTGAAATTCAGATGCACCATGTGCTGGAAGGGAGGCAGCCTCTGATGTATTTTTAGACGGGCTAAATAATGAATGCCTGAAAAGACAGCTAGGACCCCAGCTGCCAAACCTTCCCCTTCCCTCTGTGCTCACCTGTTCTTGTACGAGCCTTGAGAAGTGGGGTAAGGAGGAGGGCGTCTCCACCTTCACCAAAGCAACCTGCTGCCTCTGTCACCGGCTGTCACTGGAAATGGCAAAAGATCACTGACATGTCTCATCTGGATTCAGTTTGAGACTATTACTGCTCTTAAAGCTGGGAGGACATGTGAGAAGTAGGTGAGATTACTCTGTCACCTTTGTCTCAGTGCAGCTTTAGCTCTTTTTCTTTCTATAATAGTCATTAAAGTCACTTTATTCCACAAATGTAATTATCTAAGTTCATGTTATTGGAAATAAGTGAAGTGATTTCACTTTTTTATATTTGAAACACAAAATTAAAAGCAACATATTAAGATGTGCAGATTTATCTGTGCAGAATATATATTTTCGTCGTCATAGATTGTCAATTAACCAGCGAAGATGCGATCGGCTGATTCCAGCTTCTTAAATGTGAGGATTTGTGGAATTTCTCGACACTAAATGATTAATCAATTATGCAAAATAAATACTTAACAGGTCAGTCAATAATGAAAGAAATCATTAGATGCAGTCAGGCTTTTACTTATCAAACTGATGCAGTGAACTGTTTCCCTTAAGTATTGTGTAATTGCGGCGTTCATGCCGATGCCGATCTGTTCCTCCATCCTCCACCTCCCTCACACTTTTAAACAGTCCTGGAAGGGATAAACTGTTATTTACTGAGTAACTGTGATGTACGCCCCCCCCCCCCCCTCCTCCCGCCTCCTTCCCCACCTCCCTACAAGGATTTGACTTGCTTGTCTGTATCAGAGCTATTTTTAAATACAAAATTATCAAGTTATTTTAATCAATCAAGCTGCACCCCCTCGCACGCAGACCAGCCACAGAGTGATGGAGGATCAGATAATAAAGATGCCATATAGGCCTGTGGGCATAACGAGGGAGGATCCATGAAGAGAGATGATTAAGGAAGAATGGATGGAAGAATGGGAGATAGTGTAGAGGGTGTGTGTGTGTACGGTATGTGTGTGCGCTTTTCATGGCAAGTGGCAAAACCAGACTCTTAAGGGAGGAACCCGGCGAAGCCTCCTCACAAACTAAATGTCTTAAATTCCTCTCCATAAATGCTGTGGGGCAGATTAAAGGGATGATTACACAAGCAGCGGGGCACTCATTAAAACATACCATGGATAACAATAGCAGTGTCACCATCTATATTCCCACTGCCATATCACCAACAGTTTATGGTTAAATATAGAACTTGTGAATCTGCTGGATTATAAAACAATATATGTTTTATATAATATCTTTTACTTTTTTTTTTTTTTTTGTGAGGATGTAAAAAGCCCTTATTGGGGTCCCACCCTGTTTTCTCTGCTTTGAAAGATAAGTGAGTTTTGGTGAATCTCTCATTATGAGCTCATTAGTCAATGTGGGAGAAGAAAGATCAGAGATTGTTGTAGTGGCTGGGGGAGCCCCAGAGGTGTGTGTGTGTGTGTGTGTGTGTGTGTGTGTGCTGCTTTGCTGTCAGTCACAATACCTTACCTTGTGTTGGTATATTGGTGCTAACATTTAGATTTTCTATAGTATATAGCACTTTCATGGCTGTGCCATTGTTGCCATGGCACCAGGTGACCAGATGAGGTCAGTCAGGCAGATTGAAGTAATTTGACTCATAAAACAGGAGTGTGTCGCTTACTTTTAATTGTATTTGAGTACAAAGGCAGAGTTTGTTTGTGGAGCTGAAACAGCTAGTCAATTCATTTGATTAGCCAAACAACATATGTTTGAGTTGTAGACTGTAACTAAAAACCAAGAGATGAGGTCAGCCCTTCAGCTTTAAGGGGTTGTGATGGTCATTTTCTGACATTTAAAAGATCTGAAAAATTATTGATAAAAAAAAAAAAAATCAGGAGATTGGTCAATAATAAAAATAGGTGTTAGTTGTAGCCTTGCTAATATTGTCTTCAACTTCTTGTGACCTTAGCCTTCAACCATCTCTTGCTTTGTCTCTTGAGTCTGTTGATTATTTAATATTGACGATGATGACACGTCGTAGTCGTCATCCAACTTGCTTACTATTGTTGTTGATCTGTCCTTAGTGATTCTTTTTCTTTTTTCTATTGATTGTAAATTATCACTAAATTGTCACACTGTCTAATCATTTTTAACAGGACAATGAGTTTCTTGCTCTCTCTTTCAATATTTTCCTCAATAATCCTCAAGTTTCTCATTAGTGTCTCTACTACATTGTTTTTCTTCTCAAAATACAGTTTACAGTGTTGTTGTTGTTTTGAATGTGTAACACCTGACACAGACTTCTTGTTATGTAACCCTGAAGTCAAAGTGAGTGTGTTTATCTAAACAATAAGGGGAAACAAATGTTGTAGTGGTATAAAAATAAGTATAAATACTCACGTTTTTACCAGTTTAAACACGGCTCCGGCAGTGGTATTATTTTCAAAAATGATTAAATCATTACAACAGAAGTAAGCTATATTAAGCCTGTCTGCATATCTGCGAGAATAACATGCAAATGCAAGACACACACACACACACACACACACACACACACACACACACACACACACACACACACACTGTAGATGTGCTTGCAGTCAATCAACAGTTCACAAACACCAGAAGTTCTGTTTTGATTCTTAACTCGGAGCCAATCAGACCTGCTGTTTGGTAACAGTGTGTCACAAATCAATAGGATCAGTTCATACAATAAACATTCGAAGGCAGCAAATGGCAGATTACTTAGTTTTTGAGAAGTACTGGAACTACACACAGAGAGAAAACGCTGCTGTGCGGTCGTGAGAATAAAATCTCAGATCGGGAGATGCATGTTGTTTAGAAAACCTTCAGGGAGCGTCCCGTCTTCACTGTGAGTCGATAGGAGCCGTCCAAATGGCAAACAGAATCATCAGCTGCTGTTTTCGTGTTACTCTTTTATCAATACAACTTTGATCTTTGTTTTTTGGAGCCATATCTCTGAGGTCAGCCTTTCTCCTTATTATCTCCGTGTCAGCAGTTTTTTTTTGATGCAGTCGACAAGGCCTGTGCGTGTCCTGAGGGATCTGTCCAACTTTCCAGCCTCACTAGTCGAAGCTAAACACCTGTCACGTCGACAATCCACTTCCATCCCCTTGTCACCAGCAGCACAGGGGGTTTTGATGAGCCTTGTCCCGCCTGCTTAGCGTCAAAGTGTATGAAACAGGCAAGATTTTCCCCTTCTTTCTCTCTTTGATACAAGAACACAATGAAGCTCACTTCAGGATCTACTCAGTTAGCACGTCTTTGTGCACTGACTTATTTAAATATATATATTTTTTAATTGTTTTATCATTTGTTCAGTGGGGTAATCAAGAAACCCCCTCTTTACTGATAGTCTTTAAGAAATTACCTTTAAATGAGCAGAAACAAATTCTCATCATCACAGCTGAGAGCTCTACAGCTGTGCTGCAGTGATTGGTCTGATGACAACTTCAGCTGCAAGAAATTGCATCATGAAAATAAGCACCTTGTATGGTGCCTGCTTTAATGCACATAAGGATATTTAGGGCTATAATCTGCTTATCCTATGATAACATCCCGGAGTAGCTGGCTACTAAGTTAACGTCTTAATACCATAAGAGGAGATTTGCCCGGCTTGGTTACAGTGACCAGCTTTTAGCTTGAAAACCTCTTTACTCTGGCTGCAGTATCTCAAGAGCGAGGAGGGAAAACATTTTTGTTTGTGTTAAATATTACTGCATGTCTCCCTAGTATTTGACTTCGTGCAGCAGAAAACCCGAAGCTTGAAGCCAAAATATTGTACTATGGGTAAATTCAAAAGGACAGAAGCAGGGAATGTAAAATCATGTGAGACCAAGTTATTAATATCCAAGAACAAGGGCTTGTTTACATTCAACAAAGAGAACAGAAACAAACACCACAATATACTTACCCAAACATCCCATAATCTCCCCATGATACCAGAACATATGTCATCACACAGAGCAAGTGGAGTACAGAAAATGTAATTATCTCTTTGTTTTGAGGGCTACATCTCCTTTAATGGTGTCTTTATATCTAGCTACAAATGCTATGTTCTGGTCCCTGCTGCAGTTGCCATAGATACCTGACGTGGCCTAGAGGACAGGACAATGTTTAGACACCAGACAGGTTCCATAAGAGCAAAATAAGAGCTCCATCAAGCAAACAGCGAACAGCTGTAAAAAGCAAAGGACCAGTGAAGTACAGAGATACCTGTTACCTGTTACCTGAACTGAGAAGCTCCCAGACATTTATTACATCATATTTTGTGCAGGTTAAAGTGTTGACAGCTCTACAAGCCTCAGACACTGATGTTATAAGCAAACTGTTTGCAGGAATGTTCTTATTCATTGCTACAAGTAAAGCAAATCCCTGCTACTCCACCTTTACTATGGATATAGTCCTCTTTGACAAAATCCGGACCAAAGCTAAACTGGAATTAGAAAAGGCATCGCCTCTTACAGTCCAAATTATGTCAGCAGTTGTCAGATGTGTTGTTAACATTTTTGAAAAGGAAAGGAAGAAGAAAGTTTTTAGGAGATGCATCCAACTCGTTTCCTTAGCCTCCAAACTTCTGAGTGGGCAGGCTGGAGTATGCACTTGATTGACAGCTGAGCTGGCAGGAACACCAAGACCCAAACTACACAAACCTCTGCTGATAACTGTTGTCAGTTACAACCCATGTCTCCTAGTAATTACCTTCAACTACTTAACTGTTTTTCCAATTATCGTGTGGCAGCATAATCACTGGCTGCAGTAGGTTCATTTGCAACGTTATTTTACTTCGTATTGGCTTGAAACCAGATTTTGTGGTGCTTCAGAAACAGTGTTTTGTTAGCAGTATTGCAAAGGAGGTGTCTAAAATTGTACAGCTAACAAGCTATGCTTATTAGCCTGCCAGTAGGCTTTAACCAAGCACTGTTCCCTGGTGGTATTATTTGTATGGTAGCTCATTCAGTGAGTCAAAGTGCAGGACAGGACATGTGTCCATGTTTGTAGATAAGAAGGTGAAGAAGTGTTTTTTGTGGAAGGCTGCTGTCTGGCTGTTGTTGCCTATAACAGAATGGTGATGATGCTGCTTTATGCCAATGCAGTTAAAAATGAAATGAGTAGTCTGTTCATGCACAGACAGGGAGCATGTCATTTGAACCAAAAGAATGCAAAATAAAAATGTCTGCCTCGCTGCTTTCTGGTCCTGTTTCTTTCAGTCTCAAATTATGCAACTATGCAAATCCAAATAAATATAAAATCAGTAGTATGCCCCCTGCAATATTAAGACAAAACAAAATTTAAAATTTTTACAAAATGTGTGAATGCTATAAACAGAATTTTTATGCTTCCTGGTTCTCTTCAGTCTCACTTTCTGACAGAATCTTGGATGAATTCAGCGGACTCTGACTTAATTCATAATTCCAGCAGCTCTCTCCTCATGTACATCACACAGGCAGCAGCAGCGGCAGTAGCAGTGGCGGTGTTGTGTCAGGCTATCTGTCTCTTCCAGACAGACAAGCCATGCATGCGGCTCAGAATAGAGCAGCTGGGCTGGCTCTTAGACTGGGGCAGTGAGTGCTGTCTGTGGTCAAAGAAGAGCAGGCAGAGATATGCCCTGTTAAGCTGAAGCCAGACACGGCCCTGCGGAGAGCCTGTATCAGCTATTCAGCAAAGCCCAGGCTGTGAGCAGTGGAGAGGCACTGGAGTAATAAGACACAGATAGAGACAGCCACCAGATACACAAACTGGATGAAGAACATAACTGGAGGCTCTCTGGAAACATCCTGGTAGTTTTGCTTATTTCAGCCTGTGGCATAATCACATAAACAAGAAGATTTCAGAGAAACACACTCAAAAAAAAACCCACAAACGTACACTTAGAAAAAATATATCTGGACTTGCACCAACACACGCTCATTCTACACGTACTGTGTATCTTAGTTTCAGCGTCCATGCAGAGCATTTCTGTGGTGGAACAGGTTTGAGTTTGGATCTCTGCTGGAGTCTGGACATGCCCGCTGCACACCAGAGCGCAGGGCCACAGGTGTCGTGACAACCGCCCAGGCTGATCGATCAATTAGGAGAATAAATAATACTCTACAAACTCTGCCCCAGCTGGTTCATTCTGTGATTGATTCTCCACATGCTACCAATACTCAGAGCGGATTATTGGCTGATTATTTGTAGAGCCACAACCCTCTGTTCCACAAATCTTCTAAGAGCCAGTGCTTTATCCAAAATAACATGTGTAAGAAGTGAGGATATTGATCACTGGGCTGTAATTCTGTCTGACAGAGTTATTAACATGGAGCTGAGTTATGATGGAGCTGCCGGTCACCAATATTCTACTTCAGCCTTTCTCTCAGATCTGAAGGCTCTTTATTCTCCTCTCGTCTCTCTTTCACACATCTTGATGATTTTTGCCGTCTTAGTTTTCTACCCTTAAATTCCGCATCTGTCTCCGTTTGTAGTGATCGCTTGTTTGAATTTTGGCGACTCAACATAATTGGAACTGAAATGCTTTGCAATGTTTCTCCAAAAACATTTGAATACCTTAAATAGAATAAGCCACCCAAGTCTGTCTGTGTGACAGGAAAAAAAAGTGGTTGTGGAGGGTTAGGAGGGGCCTTTTTACAATTACAGAATTGATCGGTGCTACCGATTTGAATCAAAATGCTCAATGATTCGCTAATTGCCTGGAAAGTGATGTGGCTTTGTTTGTTCAATCTTTATGTATGAGGCTCTGTTCTGGACAAAAGTCAAATTATACAAGGGAGAGATGTGATGGCACGGTGTTTGTGGGGTTGCGATGTGTATTGAAAAAGCTACTGCAAACAAATGAAAACATCTTTGTGTACAGCATTTGTTCAATGGTCGTGCTCCAGTGATTGAGTTCTTGCACATACATAAAACATGAAACCTCACACAGGAGAGACAACATGCTCACAAGGAGCTGATGCACCTATTGTACCTTTCTCTCCCCTGATACTGATTTTAGTACTTAAACTGAGAGTGTTTTATATCAGTCTGATCCCATTCGTCTTCTCTTTTTCGATTTAAAATTTGCATACCTGTTAGCATCACTTTTTCAACATATAACATGAGGTTGTATTTCTGCAAAAATAATTTAATCCCATCAGCAAAGTTCAGCACCAGTGCTTTTTAAAATTAATCATTATATCTGTACAATATTTGTAATACCTTGGCAACACTAGTTACACTATTTGGTTAAAGAAGCTATTTGTAAGTTTTGCTATTGCTACATAACCTACTTTAGCATTAACAGCTATTTACTTACCAGTCTAGAAGAAACGTTGCAAGTTCAGCATCAAACTTTACTGTTTAGCTGTCTCGACCAGTGGAAAGAAACCTCTTTTTTGCTTCTATTTCAACCTCTTCTTGTACCACTGAAGTTAGCATGCTAACCAGCTAGCCCCGGGCTGGTTAGCATGGGCTCATTTTCCGATACCGAGTCACTTTAGAGTCGAGTCTTCCCTGAAGAAGTAGTGCTGCTCAGCGGGTGTATTATGACCTCTTGTCTTGTAAACGAACAATGGCTGAAGGTCTTGCCAAGACTGAAGACAAACAGCTGTTAATGCTAATGCTGGCTATGTAGCAACAGCAAAAGTTACAAATAGCTCCTTTAAGGTCAGGGAAAGATTATACTCATGAGTTAACAACAATGGTCTGAGACATGATGATTTGAGATTTTGTATTTGGCTTATTTCTTTGTCAAAATATTGCCAGGTCTCAGTTTCTAAATGGTTTGTCATGCATAGCAAACCCGATGAGATTCTGCTGCCTCATGGGGCTACATTTCCTGTGGAGGGTTTCATGCTTATTCTGTGCCATGTCTCCACCGGTGGCCTGGCAACCTCACTGTGACTCTGGGAAGTCACTGATCCAAAGTGTAGCTAAACTCTCCTTGGTTTGCACATTTAAAAACAACAACAAAAAACATGATATAACTTGTTATTTTATTCAGCTTTAGAGGGATTGGTATACTTGAACTTTGAGAGAGCCAAGCGAAGCTAAACACCTGCTGACTCAAACTTCATACTACACCAACATGAGAGCGGTATCGATCTTCTCATCTAATTCTTGGAGAAAAAAAATTAATAAGCTTTTCCCAAAGTATTGAAATATTTTAATTAATTAGTTCTGTGCAAGCATTCAACCAAATGCACATAACCAATGATCTGCCACTTTAAATAGAGGTGTTTATTGTACATAAACAGTATAGTCTCTTAAACATTTCTCCATAACACATTATATTTATATTTTAAATCCCTCCTAGTTCAATTTGGCTTCCTTTTTTCACAGTGACCAGTGGAGTGGAGGCCAGAGAAAACTGACTTACATGTTTCTGAAAATTTACTTTAAATTGTACTTGTTTGGGCAGTGGTGTGGTTACTCAAGAAATACCAGCATCGGAAAAGATCACTTGTTACTGTCTTGTCAGCCGAGCCTTCTTTTACACAATTGCTGTAGTACTTCTTAGTTTAAATGTAAATGCTCCACAGGACTGAGCAAAGGGCTATTTTTCTGTATTTGGCTAATTTGTCAGGCGAGGTTGAGTGTCTCCCTCCACCTTCAGACCAAATGGGGTCTGCCACTGTTTATTCCTCTTGACTCTGCTCAAGAGTGGAGTCTCTTTATACAACCTTTCATTGCATCAGCAGACACAGGACTGAGCTCTCTCTCAGCTAACCTTGACCACGCTGACCAATCACAGAGTAAACGAGCGCTCTCCTTTTTTAGGCATGTTTGTTATTACTTTGGAGGCTGATACTTTGGAGGTAATAACATCAGAGCTATGGTGATTGTCTCTCTTTGGGGCAGACAGCAGACTAATTGGTCCCATATCCTCTTGAGTAGATGTTCCAGGAGCTGGGCATAATCTCATTACGCAGAGGCGAGCAGCAGCCGCCGGGCTGTGTTGGGAGAAAAAGGAAGTCCCTTCGTTCATGTTGAGCTGGCCAGAGGCAAAAATCCTCCTAAGGAGACCGCTGGGCATATGGAAACTGTGTCAGCTAGGAATTTTCAGGCCGACATCTCCATGTATGTGTGTGTGTGTGTGCATGCGTGCATGTGCGTGTTTGCACTGATGTCAATGTAAGAACCTGAAATGGATGTTGTTATTCTTTCTGGGCAAAATCATCTTCGGATGAATAGCGCAGGTACATCTGAGGTCTGCTGTTGCCACAGTTACTAGCTTTGCTATCAACAATGAGTATTTCCCTCTTTGGTAAAACTACAGGTGCCAGAAGGCTGAGTAATGCACAACGTGTCTGAGAAATGATTTGAAGAGGTCGTCCAAAGGTTAGCCCCGTAGCTTAGCCAAATTTCTCCTTACCATAATTGTACTTAAAAAACAACCTGCTAAAAGGCCCATTTACTTGGCAACATTTTAGCTGGAACATTTCATTAGAATTTAGATGTGACAGCTTATTCTGGTCAGAAAAGTTTAATTAAGGCCAATAGTTTTTTCAGGGGAATATTAAAGGGGAAATTTTATATTTTGGAAATAAAATAAAAAAAAGGAAAAGATTTATTTTGGGACTTATTGCAAACTCCTGAATCAGTTATAATGCAGTAGTAAAAAAAATGCCACACTTTGAATACAGAGACATCACAGTCTGTGCTGACACTAGCAGCACACAGAGTGACAACTAAAGTTGACAACACTCACTTCTCATGCACTTTAAACTCATTCCCAACATGAATTATGTCTATACAAATTACAGTGAGATGCTTGTGCTGTCATGTACATCTTTGCTGTTCCTTCTACACACAAGTGCAGGAGTTAAAGCAGAAATAGACTTGAGTGGCAAATACCTTCACCATTGAGACATCACTGAGAAAAAACCACTCTGACAAACCGAATCTCGACAGTTCTTTCACTGTACGGTGTAAAGTTATCAGGAAGCTGTTTCACAGAGCACCGGAACTGCTTCGCACAAGTCGCTTTCCAAATACTTTATTTGCTCTAAAATGTAAGAGTGTATTCACTGTTGGTTCTTCCTCTATAAACACGCTCTTGGTTTTTCCATCAATTATTAATAAATGTGTTTTGCAAAAAGTATACTCTTCAATTTTCAGCCCCAAGTCCTGTCGCCTCCAATCACGTAGAAATAAAGTGGGATCTCCCATTCTTAGTTCTAAATAAAGCTTCCAATGCGTCCACAGTGTCGGGGAGAGCAAACCATCATCATCACTAATCATTCTCCCAGCCAGCAGGTCTGAATAAGTACCCAGTTGAAGCTATTAAGTCACTTGTCAACAGCACTTTCCAGAGTGTGCTGCCTTTGGCTTTCAATCTAATCAGCCCTGATAGGAGCCTGCTGACACCACGAAGGATATCTCCTCTTCACCTCCAGCTCATCATACGACGGCATTAAATGTCTGTTTATCATCACCAACCTGCACGATTAGGCGTGAATCCAGTTCTCTTTTTCATTTTGGTTTTTAATTAATTTGGCTTTTATAGGAGGCTGCGTTGATAACCCTCTACTTGTGTTGCTCTGAAGAACTCCAGATCTTTTTCGGCTCCATTACAGCAGGCAAAGGATTCTGCCAGTGAGTTATCTACCTCATTAGACTTCTATCCATCTGACAACAAGGATTGACAGGTAGCTCTGCTCTATTTCAGAAAAGGAAACCAACATCAGATTACAAGCAGGATTTCCCGCAGCCCTTTTCTGTTGGCCTTCCCCTCAGAGCTCCTGCCAAAGTGATGGCATCTTATCAGTCAAACGATAGTCAGGTTCACAGTCAGGTTCATCTGCACTGATGTTACTGCTTTGACTACCTGGGTCTGTCTCCTTGGCTTCCTCTCAATCCTTCCATAACCATGGCATCACAATGTATTAAAGCAACAGTACTGATTCCAGTAAAAAAAGAAAGAAAAAAGGAAAAGATATAATTGTAAAAACTCAATGAAGCCTCTGGAATTCCACTAAACCTGCAATAGAAATACGAACATTTATTCATTATATCTGGCAACAGCAGTGGGCAGAGTGGCCTGGATGAATGCAGTTTTGATGAGAAAAAGTAAGTAAACACTTTTGGCGAATGTTCATGAAACAGAGCAGAGTGCAGAACTATATGTTGTCAGTGGTAACTGGCAGAGACCACTCAGCCTATTACAGAAGAGTATACACTAAAATGTCAGTAATGCTTTTTAGAAGATTCCAGGGTTTATAATAATGCACAAGAGCTTTTACTACTTTGCGCAGTTAGATTCCACTGCCTTATGTGACTATTTTTATGTAGCGAAAAAGGTCCATTGAATAAGACTTTGATAAGGCAGAGGACATAAAGATGAGCTTATTATCTGTTAGATATACACTGTACAGATACTGTCACAATATCTTTGAAAACACTTCTAAAGCGTGATTATAAAGTGCATAACATTTGATAATATGCCCATTTCAACCAAATTAACAACTCAGAACATTTGCTTTGAAGATTGCCATTGATTTAATACATGAGACCCACCAAGCTGATTCTTTACCATTACTAAAATCCTCATTTAAATGAACATTTCGGTCACAGTTATGGTTAATGTGCCAGCTCTGTGTGTCTCATATTACACACACACACACACTCACACACACACATTAATCAACATGTCACCATTATTAAGCCTCTATATTAGCTTTACTTCTTCTACCATAGGAGGTTACTATCATACACTGGGACGTGCCTCTTCCTTCCGTTCCACATCTGAGGAAGTGTGTTGTTTCCATGGTAACCACAGCCTTATCACACTTGCATGAGCATAAATTAGGCTGCCAAGGTTTATTAGACAAATGGAGAGTTTAAAAGTGCAAATGTAAGTCAGTGGCAACTTGTTGAGGCATTTTTGTACATTCCTTAACTGTTAATTACTTCTGTGCATGATTACGTCGAAGACAACAGCTGAAACTGTCACAAACATAAGTAAGAATGAATCAAATGCATTATGCAGTTTCGGCCGTTTAAGATGTTAATGAAAGGAGTTATATGAATTACGAAATAATTTTGATATAATTATGAGAATTTTGATATGCCATATATCTGAGAGAATTATGCCAATCTTTGTGAAAATGAGGTCATATTTAATAGAAACAGATCTATAGAAAATATCTACTGTAGCTGTGTAGAACTGCACCATGAAAGATTTCAAATATATTTACAGAAAATGTGCTGAATCTACATTTTTGAATATAAAAAAAAATCTTTTGATAGAGGAAGCATATTTACAGAAAAGTAACCTCCCTGCAATCCTGATTATCAGTGTGAGAATCAGAACCTCTTTGTTGTCAAACAGATAAGGTATAGATTGATTTTAATAATGAATGTTCTGATATATAAAGTGTGGACGGCGATACAGATGCCATGATCACAGTCCTGTTTGCTGAGGCTGAGGGAGCTGCTTCAGCAAACTGTCGAGCTGGAGGACTGTGTTGTTCAGGATGAAGTTAAGTCCCTGCCACCTTCTCTGTCACTGCCCCCTGAGGGTGCCGAGGCATCCTGCCTGTCGCCTCGGCCTGGGCGCTGCTTCTCCAGTTCTCCAAAACAAGGCGACAAATTTATCTCATGTACAGATGCAAATGTTACAAGACTGGAGCTGGAGCCACCTTAAGAAGAATATTTGAGTGCTTCCGTGTTATGAATCCCAGGTGTCTGTGGATCGGCAACATCTCCACCTCCTCCCCTTGCTCAGTGATAGGTGTCAGTGGTTTTCTGCGCTATCACGAATGCAGCAGCTCACTGAAGCGCCATAGTTCTCTGTGCAACACCCAGCTAAGGTCTTCCCTACTCCTACTCCTACTCGTACACGCATTCTCCTTTGCTGTGTCTCCTTTTTTTTTTTTCTGTAGTAGGCTCACAGGCAAGTATCTTTAGGCACACAAACAGTTATTGATTCAAAACCATGTCATTGCTTGCCAACGTTATTGCAGGGTTCTCAGTGAGCAGAGATGCCTAGATGTGAAGAATTACGCTAAAATGATTATCACTGTGTTTCTCTGCCCAGATTAGCCCTGTGGAGCAAATAAATCCTTAAAAGCAAGTTTTTTTGCTGCAGTGATGGTGATGTCTCAGCAGTCTTTTGTGGAGCCTGCTTAAGAATTTACTGTAATTCAAACAGTAACAATTTTTGAAGGGGAATTATGAATAATTATAATACTTAACTCAAATATGAAAATTCTTCCTCCAACGGGATAATTCCTCTGAGAGCTCATATATAATAATAATAAGATGGACCTTTTTGCTGGGGAGACAAGCGAGGCTGATGGATATTATTTCCTGTTACTGTTAGAATTAATAATCTTAATTATTACAAACAGGAGTCTGTATTTTCCAGTTTAGTGATTTAATTTCCAAGCACGAAAGAAGAAAACTGCAATTTTCTGTACACGTGTTTACTACCATGGCTATACAGCACAAGGGAAAAGGAAACCTTAACTACACCCAGTGAATCAATAAATAGCAGGGGTTATGGATTTGGAGTTAATATGAACAGGTGGAATGAACTTTACCTGACCAGCGGGGAGTCACATCAACGGCACAAGAACACAAAGATCAATAGCCAATTTAGGTTACAAGTTAGTGAGAGCTCTAGTTTCATAAAGTTATGAGGAGGTCTGCGTGCACCCTGCGGAGCCTTGCAGTGCAGCTACAGCATCGGCCTGGACAGGTTTGCTGGAAGAGAGATCACTTCACTCTTTTAGTTTCTCTGGTATTTAGTTATTTTTTTCTCAGGAGTTTTTGTCATGATTTGATCTCGACTGGCTCACATGCTTTGGTTGGGTTGCTTTGCTTATTGGTTAATATTCTCAGGACTGAGTCAGCCCCTCTACTGTCTATTGGATTGTACATTCTGGATCTCAGGCTGAGCGTGTTGAGGGCAGGATGAGCAGAATAACACCAAACTTTGACTCAGTAAAGCCAAGAATAACAAATCGGTCTGCTCAGGTTATGTGTGTGCGTTCATGGCCAAAACCGCATGTTTGTCTCAGCTATTTTACTGAAGGTTGTTGTTGTTTGGTGCTTGTGTGTCTCTGTGTCACTGGGGCATAGTCTTTGTTGTGCCGTAAGTCTGGATGCTGTTTTTCCTTGTCTAATTGTTACAAGGCCGCATTCTTGGGTCTGGCACGAACTTGTTTATGCCTGCATAGCTTATTCTTGTTTTGTGTGATGATCCACATCAGCTCTCATTCAGTGTTCGAATTCCACTGAAACATAATTCAACTAATGTGTGAATGTTGAGGTGGCGGTGAAAGCAGAAGATGAGTGTGGTGTTTACCGGGTTACAGTAGGATGATCAGCTCACATTCTTTAAGGTTCATGGCTGATCACTGGAGGAGGGTCTGCTCATCTTGACACTGGTTATTGCCCGGGCAACCAGACCCTCTGTGTAGTTACACTGACTCATGTCGGCCAACATCATGTGTTGGTCTTGCTGGTGATGTTCAGGTGAGTACATACTTGAGAAGACAAACTGAAAACAGCCTTTGTAGTAAAGATCTCTTTCTGCCATTAGCTGTCAGTGTGTAAAGCGATGTCACCAGAACTGAAAACATGCAGAGAATGAACTCATCTGCACATGACAAATATCAAACGTTGATCCATTTGGTGAAAATCCATGAAATTATACAGCTTGTCCTTACCCTAAAATTATGCTGTCTGTTTGCAAGAAAGATATTACAGATGTATATCACTGTTAGGGCTGGGGGAGAATTCACTAATATCATATGTCAGTTTTCTGGATCTAGTGCTGAAACAGTTTTTGAGTTTGTGCTACTACTAAATAGAAAATGAATTAATATCTTTGGGTTTGCGAAAGAAGAAGTCAAAATAAGTGCTATTTGCGGCCATTCTCATGATCATACCATGATTTTTTTTTTTGTGTGGTTTTTATTATCATAAGGTCTTGGCAATATAGCTATTGCTTTCAATGAGATAACCAAGCGCTTATCAATATATTCATGGCATCAGTGTTTGTTTTGTAGCTTCACACCATAACTCAGCGTTAGGTGTGAGAGGACGTCGTGGAGCATGTTCTTTAATGTCACATCTCTTTATATGAGACGTGAGATCCTCTGGCCGCCCTCTGGGGCTGTACGGCTGCCTTGTCAGGCATCTGTTTTAGCTGCTTGTTGGACCAATTTGTGGCCGGCATTAGTCTTTCATTACAGGGTTCCCAGTGCACGCACACCTTGTAAGATGGGACTTAATTAAGTTTATGCTTTCCCTGGCAGACCCAGGGGCTGGCTGCTTGCTTCTGCTGCCGATTGTTGATTTATGTTGAGTCCTCAAGGACAATCTGCTTCCTCTGCCACAGAGCGGATCAGAAAACAAACGCTAGTTCATTGCCAGCTGTTCGGGGATCATATCTCCCAAATACTGTCGCAATATTCCATTTTTATCTTGTCTTGTTCTCTCTTTTGCCCTCTTTTAAGAGAGTTTATTAAAAAAGCTGAAGTTACAAACACTTGATCCTCTGGTTGCTGTTAAGCTGTTCTGCATCTTTTCACTGTCAAGTGTTTTTATGCCTCCGCGCCGTTGACAGACGTGACTGGATTCATTATGATTTCATGTTGTTCATGAGTCAAACTTGGTACAAACATCCACTTGGCCTGAAGGATGAACTGATTAGATTTTGGTGGTCAAAGGTCAAAGGTGAAGGTCACCGTGACCTCACAAAACACATTGTTGTCCATAACTCAAGAACCCATATGCTAATTATGGCACAATTTAACACAAATGTCTAATAGGATAAAAGTATGACCTGATGACATTTGGTATCCAAAAGGTCAAAGGTCAACTTCACAGTGACATCATAATATTCTGCAAAAAATACTTTTCTGGCAATTATTCATCACCGTAACCAAGGAACCGAAGGCAAGATTGTGACCATATTTCACATTTGGTCGGATACTGTATTAGAAACACTAAATATTAAGTGAGTCCGGACAGACATGGATGTTAACTGCAGTTGGACTGATTGACGGAGGCGTGCAACCATGAGGCGGTAATTCCAGATACTTTGGAAGATTCCTCTGTCGGCCAGTTCCTATAGTATTTATGTATTCTTCTCATGTGTCTGTTGAGTAGGTAGTATGCAAACACCACTCATAAACCCGGAGGCCATCAGCTTCTCAGGCAGGAAACCCAGCCGGATCATTAGCCACAGCTTATCTTTCCCACGGTATAGACTCTGTAGTGTCGATATCTGGGGAAATATGAATGCAATGCAAGGACAAGATACGGTGCCATTTTTGACTGACAGAAAGTCTCTCAAACAATGAGACCGTCAGTCAAGGTGCTAGAGGTTCAATTTCAGTTTCTTTCTCCAGCTCTTGTGATCGGATTGAATTGTCTGTTTTTGTGAATGCGCCGTTTTTGCCTCTGTATCTGTTTGGCTTCAGCATTTTCACAAGAGGACCTGCGTCTCGTTCATTATAAAGAAAAAGACATTTGTCGGTGCCGGGCTTCTCTTTGATGTGCACTTCCCTTGCTGTCAGCCACAATAAATGAGATTCATCTGAGAAGCCGAGCAAGACAAATAAATCCAATAAGGTTTTGTCACTCACTCTGTGTGTCCTTTAGTGACATCCTCTCCTCCTCTTCCCTCCTGCACTCTCTCTTTCTCTTTGTGTTTGTCAATCTCTCTCATTCCCCTCTCTCTTTATATCTGCTTCTTTTTATACACTCTTTGCCACTCCCTACTGAAGCACAGAAATTGTTTACCTTTTCAGATGGAAAAACGGTGCTCGCTTTAATAAACAAACATAGCCCTCCACCACCCTGCCACCTCAGGGAGTCTTAAAGAGAGCCTGCACTGCTTAGCATTTTTGTGTGTTTTGGAAGGTGCTGATGCTTGTGTAGCGCAAAGCCCAAAAGAGTGACAGAGTAGCAGGATAAGGTCTGCCAGACGCCACATGCCTGCAACAGCGGCGCATCCATCAGCTGTGTTCCCGACGCGTCTGCCGTGCCCAGGTTCCTGCTCTGAAGCCTGGCAGGCGGCTCCTAGCAGGTTGATGATGTGCCACACGATGCTGGGTGCAGGTACAAAATACAAACTGCTGGCTTTAAACGCGCAGATGCATCCGATTCAACGGCGACATGCTCGCGCTGTGTTCAAACGCGACCTTGGCATCGCTTCAAGGAGAAGGAGCAAACCTGTTGATGCACCAGAGAGAGACGGCAATAAGGAGAGAGTTGGGTCCATGCCCAGATGACTCTTTGTTTATGTCACAGGGTCACTTGCGCAACACAATGCTCCACACGGAAAAACAGGGACTCGGAGCGAGAGGGTAAAGTGTGACAGGCTGAAAGTATTGGCGTGCAAACTTTGAGGCCCATCTGTGATTTAACTACTTTTTGACACTAATTAGATGTACTGATGATAACACAGCTGGGACAAGACGTGAAGGAGCAGAGCTTTGTGCAGGCAAGTTGGCTGCTGCTGGTGCAGCTACGGGGTGAACTTAAAAAAGTTTGTCTTTCCTCACAGCGCACAAAAATACCCTAAACACATCTGTGGGAGTCTGTCTGGCCTACGTCCTACCCCAGCAGAGATTTTTCATCTTACTAATTGGCTTTAAAGCTTGGGCAGAGTGTTATGTACTGTTTTTTTTTGTTTTTGTTTTTTTTTAGCTGTTTGTAAGTGCTGGTGTTTTTCAAACTTGGTGTTTGGTGTCAGTGCGGATGTTATGGGCCCTGAATGCAAAGACATTTCACACAGTTTTGTTTTGGAAATGGTTTTGTTATTCTGGCTCACTCATCTGTGACTAACTGTTCTCATTTTGTTATTGAGAAAGACAATGCAAGTGTAGCAGCATGGGGACTTACTAGCTGCTGAGTCAATGTGATTGTTGCAGGAGTGCTTCAAACATTCAGAACAGCTCACTGACATGTTGTAGACTGGTTTGATAGAGTAATTAAACAAATTACATCATTTAATTAACCAGTTTTCTAACAGATGTTTGGGATGGTTTTCATGATGTAACACTAGTTTACAGTGTTAAAGATAAAGAATCCTTTAATCATTTTCAAACCATTCCTGAACCCACATCTTAATTAAAATGTCAAAAATGTTTTTCACAAAAAAATGATGAGCAATAATCCACACTACTCAAAAAGAAACATTGTGTGTGAGGCGTTAGACTTGAGCAAAGACTCTGATGTTGTGTGATCGCTGGGAGCTTCGTAAAACTTAGTGTAATGAGCCTAAGAAGTTTTTCTTTGAGGTGAAAACACTGCAGGCTGTAATGATATTAGAATAATAAATAATCTCAATTGGAATTGCATAAACTTCTTCAAGCGTGTGTGCACAGGAAAACCACATTGATTTCATGATTAGCTGCGAGTGCAGAAAGATTTAGCAGGAGGATTTAGCTTCCCCCCCGAATGAACCAGATGCAAAACCTTGCATCTTGGAAGAGCGGTAAGAAAGTCTCTGAACATGTCAAGAGACACAACACCCACAGATTTAGGATCCATTAATCAGACTGAATAAATATGCAACAGGGGCTGCTGAGATGCAGCCTGCTGCCTGTCTGGCTAACAAGGCTGGCGTCCTGCAGCTTCCCTCTGAAAGAAATATATATATTTTTCAACGGACAGAGCTCTGAGCAGCAGGCGAATGTGCTGTTGCTCGCCTCTAGCTGTCTCCTCACTTCTTACCGCCTCTTCTTGCCATTCCTCTTTTTTTTTTTCTTCGAATGCTGATGCTCACACTTGCTCACTCATTCATTCTCACTCACTCAATCACTCACTCACACCAACAGCATCGATAGTGAAGTATTCTTTCGTATTATGGAACAAGGATTATGTCAGTAGGTGTTTGACTGTGCAGAAGGACAGTTGCATGAGCACAATGGACACGTTGGTCTTGAATGAAAAGCGGTAAAGATATTTTTCCTCCCTTTCCATATAGGTAGGAAATCCATATTTCGGTCAAAGTTGATTTATTGTGGTATTGTGATATAGTCGAAGAACAGGTCGATTTGAAAAGTCTATACTGCATTCGGTGTTACACAACTGAAAGAGTCTGCTAATTGATTTTCATACTGCATTGGTGGAAATCAATGGATGGAAATGGATGGAAAGGTCAGAAATAAATCCAAATATCAAACTGTACAATTAGGCCACTAATCAGTTAGTTCAGAAGGTCTCAACCCGTGTGTGGTGGTGCAGTACCAGACCTCAACCCATTAGAAAAACGATAATGATGGATCATGGATAATGATTAAATAACTTCATAGGTTCTCCTCGGTTATATTCGGGGTAATTACCATGAACTTCATGCATTCCATGTTTAATTTTTCCTCATTACTCCAGGTCTTGAACCGAACAACAGTGTGGACGTTTTTAACACCTTTTAGTGTGCAAAAAAAGGTTGGGAACCACTGGGTTAGTGGATTGACAGAAAGTTAAATGACAACAGTTTTGATTATAAAATGTTAAATAAAAACGTGAAAGAGTTTCTGCTTTGAGCCTCTGAAATGTGAGGATATACTGCTACTACTTCCTCTGGTTTTTATTACTGTAAAGTGAATTTCTTTGGTTGTTACAGCTGGTCTCTGTGACTCCTTTTGCAGCCTCTGAAACTGTGACACATACATTTGAAAATGCTGAGCAGAAGTGTGAACTATGCATAATTTGAGAGCTACAGTAAAACCTGCAAAAACACAGGTATTATGAGTTTTGAATAATCAACTCGTCTTTTAACCCCTCTCTTTAAACTTTTAACACTTCAAAAGAAAATATGACCCATTTCTTATCAACTTAGCTAGATCAAATGAATTGAAATAAGCCTCAGAAGAAGATGATCAGGATTCATACCAAGCTCTGTTGCAGCCCTTCCTTCAGGCTACAGTGTGCAGATGATGCTTCTGTAGATGCCAGTGACCTTTCTGCCCTTAATGTGCTAGATGTCCAGACAGATAACAATCATTCTACATCCATTATATCTGTTGCAGCAATACTGCATCACAGATGCGACGTGGAGGGGTCCGGAGAGAGGTCGCCTCTGTGTAATGATAAATGTTAGATATGGCTCTAATTGCTGGCATCACTCAAGGTAGCATTAACCTGGTTAGAGGGAACGGTCATAAAGCACATTCTGGGCTTCTTTCATACACCAGCCAATAAGAACACGGTCCCCCGGGTGCTCCGAGGAATGCTCCCTCTCAGCCGCAGGGCTTTTTGATGGTGAGGACTCCAAAACCTGTGTTATTGAAAACACTATCATTTTCCCTCTGCCTCTGGAGTCTGAGTCACATGAAAACACATAAGCCTGGCTTTCCATGTAAATCACTGAGGATTACATTCAAAGTGACACTGAGGGATGATCAATATGCCGGTGTTGTCCTCCTCCCAACTATTTCACAAACATGGCTCTTGTAAGTTTATCACTTCATATTCTCCAGAAAAAAAAAACTGACCTACTTAAAGTTGACTCTGTATTCTCTGTCTCTCTCTGTGAGAAAGAAGGGGAATCTGGGGGTGGGCAACTGCAGAGCTAATCTCCCATGCATTTGTGTTTTGTTATATGCTGTCTCAAACTTGTTACTGACACCATTTTTTTTTAACTACACTCTGTGATGCGCATGCTTCCAAATGAAATGAGTCATGGTTAAACCAGCTGGTACTTTTTTTTTTTTTTTTTACCTTCATACTGCACCTGCGTACTCGTAGACAAAAAATAGCTTATTTTCTTCGCACAATGTTCATCTTTGATCACACTCACTTTGAAAAAGCGCCAGGAGGACTTGTTTCTCTCTCGGTACGAGAGACGATAGTGAATGTGATTCTCTTTGTGGTTAACTGGAGCCGACTGATTTTGATCTATGCCATCATTGTTTCATCACATGCACCAGATGGGCAACCGCAGAGTAGAAACAGCAGCAGGCAGGTGACAGGAGCACCCATTAGGCTCCAATCCTCCTCGACTGCCGAGGCATGCCACAGCATGAGAGACAGCGCTGTCATTTGGGAGCAAGATCGTGTCATAATAGGGGAGCTTTTCTCCAAAAAACTATCACAGTCTGACATGCAGCCTTTAGATGCAGGGCTCCATCATGATGCTGAATGTCCAACTTGCCTGGCGACAAATTAAGATGTAAGGTTTACAGGCACGCTCACGCAGAGACCTTCAATCAACTGCGTAGTATAAAACAGAATAGAACCTGCCATAAACGCACATTCATCACTACTCTATGTCTCATTTATTATGACATATGGAGCAAGTCTCACTATCTCCACAGACATCTGCCATAGGGAGGAACTGTTAGCCCTGTGTGAAATCCATCGCACATCCTCTGGCTGTGATGAATCAGACAGTGAAGAATGTGTTGGTCAAGCCAGACAACAGGTTTTAACCCTGCCCTGCATTACAACCACCACATGGACAGAAGCCATCCATCTACATTATATGTTGCTAACCAGCATGGAGCCGGAGCAGAAGTGCCTTAGGCTGCAGGTCGTCTAACACCTGGCTCCCAGACACATGACTGTTGCTGTGAGTCAGGGTTAATGTCAGTATTGTCTTTGTGTTTGTCGAGATTCTGAAACTCTGATTTGGTAAGGGTTAACTTCTTTAACCAATAATAAGTAGATTCAATCTTAGAAAGAAAAAAAAATCCTACACTTTATCTTTAACAACTTCCTGCCAAGTACAGGTAACAATGAACTGCAGCGGGTTCCATTGTCAAGTTTCAAGCCAACTCAGCAGCTGCAAAATCAATGCAAAATCAATTGTAATGGTTTCATCACAACGAGCGGCGCGAGAGCTCGTTCTGTAGACGTGCTCAAGGACAGCTGCAGCATCTGTGTGCAAGAGACTCAGGGTAACTGGGGAAAAAACGCGGAGTATGTGATGATTAATAATAATCTCTTCATCTCATTTTATAACTTGAACACTTGTACTAATCACAGAAGCGCACATGGACACAATGTCTCACCACAAACAGAGTCCTGCTAGCAAAATAATAACGCTCTCTGGGAGGAGCAGAGTGACAAGGTGTGAATATCCAGACCACAAATACGCAACCAGACACTTTCTGAATGCATCGTATAGTTGAAGTGAATTTGTGGAGATATTGAAAGACTGTGTCCCGCTCTCTGGTTTATACAGTACAGTGCAGCTTGTATCACAGTTT
Source organism: Seriola aureovittata (assembly GCF_021018895.1). Classification (NCBI taxonomy): domain Eukaryota; kingdom Metazoa; phylum Chordata; class Actinopteri; order Carangiformes; family Carangidae; genus Seriola; species Seriola aureovittata. The sequence continues at coordinate 23,969,944 of NC_079365.1, read as the reverse complement.
AATGATGCCAGTGAAATATACTGGAGAGTCATTGTGTCTTGTAAATGTTTAAATCCTTTGGCTGTTGATCCCTGATCCAAAAGCACTTTAGAAATCCCTACTCGGTCGGAAGTCTGTGTCTGCTTGTTCTAGGCGTCATTGAGGTTATATGATGTTTATATTCAAGCACAAAATGCCGCAATCTCTGTTGCACCATTAACAGTCCATCACCCCATCACCAGATTTGAATATAAAGTGGTATATTCTGTGGATTTGCATTGTGCAGTTTGCATCTTTAGTCATCAGCCCATCAATGGGTTTTACGACGGGGGGGGGGGGTAGATTTTAGAGCATGTGTGCTTGACTGTCCAGTATCCCAGCCTGTATCGCAGTCAGCTGGTGTTTGCTCCTGATCTGTCCACCTAAGTTCTGCCAAATCTTTTGCACATTTGAATTTCCCTGACTTAGAAAGGGTTAGAAATATTTCTTCAGAAAACTGGCGGTCTGTGGTCCACCTTCACATCATCCACTCAGGCTCATGCTGCTGGGTGCACAGGCAACCCACACTTGACCAATACCGCCTTTTCTAACTCCGCTTCAGCCCCACCGTGCCTCATCTCCGGTTCTGTCAGCCCCACAAGTCAGGAGACAACATTGTTCCACTGATGTGAAGGTTTGAGTTTGGAGGTTGTTTTGGGCCGAGTCAGCGGGAATGACCTCAGGCCAGATGTCAGCTGATCTTCACCTCTTTACACAGGCATCGTCATTCCCTGTGGTGATGCTGCCAAAACAATAAAAGTGCAGAGAGACCTGTAAGTGTTTGGTAGCAAATTTGCGAATTTGCAGGGTTCACGGTTCATTGCTTGTTAGTTATGGGGTGAGTGTGTGAGGTGCTGTTTCTGTTTAGTCAGCCATGACAGTGCTACTCTCTCTCTTTTTTTTCTTTTTTCTTAGTACAAATAGACACCACACATTTTGTTCTTGTCATTTCTCCATTTGTAGGAGACATTCTGCAAAAAAAGTAATGGAGTCCCTGTGGAGACAGGCAGCCGATATGGCTCTCCTGTGGGGAGGGTTGTACTGGATGGATAATGTCACGGACCACTGCTTAGAGAAGGGGGGGGGGGGGGGGGGGGGGGAATGAGAGGTTGCAGGAGTGCTGGTGGCGATTGACAAAAAAAAAACATACATACTGTACATTCACAAAAACTCATTCTTTTATTTGTTAAATATCCCACAGTACTCCAGTGGTGAGTATTAAATGAACCAGAACTGTCACACGCACAAAACATGCTTATTAACCTTATTGTGCTTTAATCGCCCTCTGGAAATCATATTCTGTCAGATCATTGATGAGGGGATTTTACCTGCGGATTCAAGCTTTTTTTAATTTTATATCTACCCTAAATTAAACAGCTCTTTCTGTTTAATGCCGTTTCATTTTACACGCTACATACATATGGCTCTAGCACACTAGTGTTCATCTTGGATACTGAAGTCAAAGAGAAATTTCCACTTTGAATTTCTCTCCTCTTCTTGTTCTCTTTTTTTTATTCTATTTTTTGCCACTCATAAGGAAGCCCTGAATTCATAATAACGATTGTTAGTGAGTGAAGAAAAATGTGGGTGACAGGCAAGCAAGAAAGCTTTGATGACAATATTCAGCACTCTTTTTGCACCCTTATATGTGTGCGTGTGCTGTGTGGGTGTATGGATATGTATGTGTACATGTGTGCATGTGTATGAGTCCCAAGAGACGCCTTGCAGCAGCTACACACCTCACAACGAGCACCGAGAAACGGGGACGGCATGCATGTACTTGTTCTCTCCTTCCACCAATGGGAAAACATCACTCTACAGGTGACGCGCACGCACACACACACACACACACAGTAATGCCGCGCCTTACTGTAGTGGCAGTTAGAAGAGTAGGGGTTGGTGTGTGTGTGTGTGTGTGAGAGAGAGTAAGTAGGTCATGCATCCAGAGTGAGAAAATAATAGATTCACATTCAACTTAAGTCACAGAAAGGAGTTGGGATTCTATCCTCACTACGAGAAATGTTTTTCCATTTCCACAAACAGTGAGCTGCACGACTCGCTCGATGTGACAGCTTTGAGGTTGTGCTTTTGTTTGCGTTTTGTCTGCATCTGTGTTCACGCATGTGGCAATGTTGTCGCCTTGTATGTTTGCTAAATTAGTCTGCTGTCCTGACCAGTGGTTGGAGCATGATTTTTGGTTTCCAGGCACAGTTTAAGATCCTCCGGAGGTGGAGGAAGGAGACGGTATGAAGCTCTGATTCGACAGGCTCCATTTTCACATAAAATGAGTCACTGGAAATCAGAGATATACAGAGCTGAGTAAAGGAGACATCATAGAGTAGGCATTACCTTTGTGCTGTGTGGTGATAATGAGGACCAAAGCATATAGGAGTGTGTGTGTGTGTGTGTGTGCGTGCGTGCGTGTGTGTGAAAGATGGAGAGAGGAAGAGTGTATGAAAGGAAGTCAGACCAGGGCCACAAAGTGCTTTAATATTAGCTCATATTTTTAATCTGCTTCTATTAATGGATATGGGTCAGGCAAATAATCAATAGTGCAGCTACTATGATACAGTCTCTTGTAATGTGTTATTGATACACTGGCCTGTCTTGTTGTGTGTTCTCTTGTGATATTGCAGCAGAAAACATTCTCATTTGAACTCTGAACTCTGAACTCTTCAGCTTTCTGGCAGTTCAGCTTATCGCCGTTTTATTGCTGTGTTGATATTTGAATAATGAAACACATCAAAGTTTCTGTGTGTATAAAGTCTGTGACACTTTGCGCTTTAGCAGTTTCATCTCAGTTGTCGATCAGACTATAAAAGTGCAATGCTCTCTTTGCAATTTTATTTCTGTACATTTAAGACATAAGCCACATTTCAGTGTTATAATGCTAGCTTGGCTAACATGTTTGGCTAACGTAGCAAACAAGTGTATTTCTGTAATGTTTGACGCTCAAGTCTCATTTAGTCTGAAAGACCTCATCAAGAAAACAGGATAAAGACAGTGACATGAAACTCAATACAATACTCAATACAATACTTGCACCCCAGTTGTGCTTGGGGGTTTTCAGCTGCAGCTGAAACCACACCCAACAGTGATGTCACAGTGCACTGACACACCCTTGTGGGGTTAGCAAAAACAGGATTTTTACTATGGTTAAGCAATAAATGTTAATTTGGGATTCAAAAATTTTTTGAAGAAATAACCAGCCATGAGAAACCTATCAGGTGACGGGATTTACACATAAAAATCAACCCGTGAGTACACCTGCAGTGATTGCTCCTTTAAAAGCAGCGGACCCGACTGACCACACTTAACATCATATTTGGGTGTGGACGGAAGACACAGACACAACCTTGCAACGCTGCTTCACCAACCTGTCTATCTCACCTACTATCGGCACATATTTAGTGTGGAGTTGCTCTTTAAAGAACTGTGTGTCTGGGCTCCACACACTCATCCTCAATTCAAGTCCCACTGAGAGAGACAACTCTTAAGAGTTTGAAACTGCAGAAGGAGCCTGACAGACCTGATGTTCTGTGATCAGCGAGACGAGCCACCCAGCTGAGAATGAAACCCTGAAATCTTTTATAAGTGAGAGAGAAACCACAGATAAAGAGGAGCGCTACTCAGCCGAAGTCCTCAGTTCAGTTTTATGGCCATAGTTTTTCATTTTCACAGATGCTGAGGAAGTTGTCTCGGGTCCAAATAGGAATCAATTTTTAAATGGAGAATGGAGTGTCCCTCATTATGGGAAGTGGTGGACAGAGAAATAAAAAAACAGTTTGAGAAATTGTCATGTTTCACTTAGTGACAACACACTGTTAAATGACTTTTCTCTGACAAAACAGTTTATAGTATTGCTAGAGAATGCCTTTAGGCGCTGCTGAATATATTCAGTATAATTTCATACAGTTCTTTTGTCAAGTTTACCCAGCAGCTATTTTACCTTAACAAGAACCAGAGTTTGTTGATACTGAATCTGTAACAATACGAGCTCACCTTTTATTAAAATGCACAAGGCCGTGACAAATAACGATGCGTGCTTTGTTTCATAGTGTAGGCGAGGATTTCAATTAAAATACACCTAATAATTGCCTGCATAGCAGTAGTGGAAAATCAACTTGAAAAAGAACTTGTGTGGGAGAATGTTAAAAAAAAAAAAATTCCTATGGTTGAGTATGAAAGCTTAGCTCCCTTAGCGATACTCCAGGATTGTTAAAAAATAAAAATAAAACACTGCAGAAAAGGAAAGTTGAGCAGTGGAATTCATTCTCCCACTGCTGCTGCGACGGCTGCTTTATGTTTCATAAATGTTGTTATTTATATTTTTATTTTCACTGGAGACATGTTTGGAGTTTTTCATGTGCTTGTTTGACTTCTAAGCTGCCAGTATCTGCTGAACCATCCTTTATGCCAGAGAGCGACTGAAAATAGAAACATTTCTCTAATATAATATATTCATAAATGCACTTAATTCGGTGCTGTTCATTGTGGCCATTTCCTATCACAAAAGAACATAAAGCTTGAAATTACAATGTTTATTTATTTATTTATTTTTAGAATGAATTATTGTTGTAAGAAATCCATTCTGCACGTTTTCATTGGCTCTGGAAAGAGTTTAGGCAAATCTGGTGAGTTACTGAATATACATTACACACCGCTCTTTATGTCTCCCAGAGTCTATTTAATTAGAGCGAAAATCACACAGTGTTATTGCTTCCCTTTGTTCAACTTTGATTCTCGCTGAGTTATGATAAATGTTGTTTTGAGTGAGTCAATACCTATGTGGTGAGCCAGATCAGCGTGTTCCAGTAGAGATGTTTTTGGGGAGAAAAAGATTTTCTCTCAGCTTTTATCTCTATTGTCCTCTGTGTTCTTTGGCAGACAGGTGTAATTGACTGAGAGCTCAGCGTGTTAGACAGAAACGGCATGTACAGTACTACTGAAAAACTGCCTTTAAAATTTTAGTCAGTTCATGGCGAATTGTTAGACTGTCTAGACACGTCGATGTAGCATTATTCAGTTTTACTTTGAGCAAAATATCTGCGACATAAAACCTGAATAAAATACTTGTTGTTTTTGCAGCTTTGCCATAAGCCACAGATAACTTTTTGTCTTCTGCGAAAGAGCTGGTATTTTGTCGACTAGCAAAGAAAATGTCATGTGGAACGGGGCAGGCGGTGGATCCCAGCCCATTTCAGCCAGTATCATCCAGTTAACACCTTAGTCGGACTTAAAGGTCACCTCCCTTACAAATCTCCTCATACATATTCATCCTCGCTCCTCTTCAAGACTTTGCTGAGCGAGAGCTTAAGCGTTTCTTTTATCCCCTCATTCCCACCCCTTAACTGGAGGAAACCAACCTCTAGTTCACATCCTCCTTCTTTGGGGCCCTCTGCTCTCATCTCGGCTCCTCAGTCGGCCGACTCATCCAAGGAGGCTGAGTTAGCACCCTTGGATCGTAAAACGCCTGTTTGGCCTTCAGGAGGAACGGAGTGAGGAAGACGGAGCTGAAAGTTGGCTGCTGAGCTAGCTGGCAAAGCAATCTACTCCTCTCTTTGCCCTCAACATTACTTTAGCACCAGCAAACTATCCCCTAATTAGCAACTAATCTATTATGTATGAGCCTCTAATGGATCTGTAGAAATAACTACACGGCCGTCCCAACGTGGGTTTGTGGGTTTGCGCGCGGATACTCAGTCATGCAGCGCCAACCATGCATGCACCGGTGGTTACACGCCTACATGTGCATGCCCACATCTAATGCACATGTGCGCTATCGTATCTGCACGCATGTGGTTCCAAGCTGTTTGATATCGCCGTCAGCGTTAGTATCTGGTGCTGCCCAGCTCATTAAAAGCACCCTGCGCTCAAACCACAGGCAAGAACAGAACAGTAGTGGATAATCTCATGAAAAATGTAGAGGAGCAGCAGCCTTATCTCTTGGGCCCTGTGCTGGGGTGGTTTGTGTGCTGCTCCAGCTCTTTGATGTAGTCCATTGATCTCCCCTTGCTGACATGTTCCCCCAGGCCCCTGGCTGCACCAGCCGGAGGGGTGATTAGCCTTATTAGTGTAATGGAGGGGAGTAAAGGGCTTTAGAGGTGGAAAGGATGGAGGAGAGAGTGAAGGAGGAGGAGAAGAGGAGAGGAGGGCTGTTTGGCCATTGCAGAAGATGATGATCAAGCTCGAGCCCATAAGTTTCTCTGCCCGTAATCAACGCAAAGTAGCGAGAGAGGAAGGGGAGGAGGCCGGCTGCAGCAGCGCCAGCCGCTTTGTGACTGGGGTTGGGTTAAAGTGCAGCACTGCAGTCCTTTGTTGTACTGCATGCTTCACTGCCGTGATTTATCGTCTGTCTCAGAGGATGAGTGCTACTCTAGAATGCAGAATTGGTTTTGACTTTCAAGGAAGGGTCGAGGGGATTTGGCCACATTTATACTGCAAACTATGATAAACACTGGGGCACTGTGGGTTTTGGCTTAACTGCCAGCTGGTGGTTCTGAGAGCAGCATGGTACAGCAGACATCATTTAATATGAGGAGATGGGTCAGCAGCAGGAAACCAAGTGAATGACAGTAGAACACCGTAGGGGTTTGCCAGTGGACCCGTGGTGACATCAGTATTACGTTGGCAGTGTTGAGGCATGTGGAGATGAACAAACCACAGAAAATAGTTTTTCTCTTTAAATTGCTGCGTGATGACTACTTAAAAGTATTCAAATTGAATAGGGAAGCTGTTAAGCCAATATAAGAAGATCATTTCAGTTAACAGACTCTGAACGTGCGCTTTTCTCCCACAAGCAAGTGCACAGTTTGACCAAATGGTTTCCTCCGGGCCACGACAAGGCTGACCACTCCTTCCATTTGACTTTCCCATCATTCACTGCACAACTCCATAGACAGTGAATGTGATTTACGGCCATGCATTACACTGGCAATCAAGCCAGGTGTAGCTGGTCTCAGTGAAGCCCATTAAAGTGCTTTGGTTACAGTGAGGAAGCTGAGCGGTTCAATATCCCTGCATTCCTGTAGCTGCACTATTAAAGACCAACGCTCCACATCTGCCTCGAAGTTCACGGTGGGGTGGTAAACACTGAAGAGCTTGGTAGAACGATGAGTAGTCGTGTCGTCCTTTTACTCCTGTCTTGTGTTGTCGACTCCTAATTCCTCTTCCCCTGCCGCCATGTTTTTTTTTAGGCAGCTGCTTTGGGCTTGACTGCTTGTGTGTGTGTGTGTGTGTGTGTGTGTGTGTGTGTGTGTGTGTGTGTGTGTGTGTGTTTGTGCGCGCGCTGTGTCCTAAGAACAGACATGGCGTTGCCACAGTGCCCAGAGGAGGTGGGGCACCAGGCAGCAGAGGGACGGAGCTCGTGTCTCTGAGAGTAAAGTAGCCTGTCGCTCACACCTTCAGCTTGCATCACCAAAGTCAGCCTCCAGCTTGGTCGACCTCACGGTCCAGCTCGGCACAGACCCGGTACCTCTGTCCAAACGTTTGAATCGTTGCCGAACCTGGAACGTTTGTTGTTATGTGTTGGATGGTGATTGTGTGTTGTGAGAGATGCGGCTGAAAACAATACCATGATATCAGTGAGTATATTTTTCTGATGTCTGTCTGAGTAATAACTGCTGTCCGCCTCCTCATTTCCTCACAGTTTTTTTAATACCTTCATGCACAACCTCACCCTGTGTATCTCGTTGTTTAAAGATATTAATGTTATAGTCATTTATAGTTATATATAATAGTTATTTATTAATGTGTTTATTAACAGTTCCACATATAGCTTTGTAAACTTATAGCCTTTGAATGTTTTTAGCTTAGTGATTCACTGAATCTTTATTTCCTATCTACTCTGTGTGTATATGTTGATCTCGGTGGCAAGCTGCTGCATGCAATTGCCCTTGTGAGGATATATAAAGTTGTATTGAACTGAATATCACAACATGGCAAATTACAGAACTTCCTATGTGTAAAAATAAAATCAAACTCAGTATATCTAATTATTGCGTAAGCTAGCTGGAGCGTTGTAAATGAGGTGTAGGCCAGATTATAATGTGGTTTCACAAAAACTGATTCATTAATGCTGCACAGTAAAGACCTCCTAATATACACACATACACACGCCTCTAATCATACCTCAATGACCTGCCCTTCAAACAGTATTAAAAATAAAGAATAAGACAACAAGACCTGAACAAGACAATCTCATTTCTTATGCAGCACCTGGAAAAAAACTTTTTGAAGAGGGGAGGCATATTTACGCATATTTGAAGGGACCCTGTGGAGTTTTTGACCCCTGGTGGAGTTATGGAGTAATGTATTGATGAGCAGGTTCCCAATTTGTCTGTATCTCATGCTGCACTAGCGCATTCATTTGATTCAGTACACATTCCTGCCATTCCTGTTGCAAAATATTGAAGAAAATTGTGTTATTCATGAGGAAAGAAATGGATTCAACAATCTTTTGAGGCCTCAGTGGCACACAGTTTTGTGAGAAACACTGAATCTAAATGTGTTTACAAAAGAGAAACTCTACACGATACCTATGATATCTTCACAACCGTTGTGTCGTCACAGCTCAAGCAAAATTAAACTAATAGAAACAAGATATTTAACAAACATGAAGTGATTTCTTTACATTTAACACCTAAAACATATATTCTGATCGATAAATGAAGTATGTATCTATCTACACATTATGATCAACCCCTTCCACTGTGCTTATGGTCAGAGCATCGTCATCTCTCTCTCTGTTTTCATGTCTGCATCTTTGTCACACACACACTCACTTCACTCACAGATGATGACACAGCGTGAGAATAAACAAGTCTTCTACTCGCATTTGTTTTCACTCTTTGTCTTTGCCCAGTCATGCCCCCCCACTCCCCCCCACCCCCATACAGACATCTTGTCTCCCATGTTGCTTTATCACCAATAGACCGTGAAGAGAGACCTTTTTTTTAATGAACACAGTAAACAGTCTGTCTCTGCTGGGGACCTTTGTTTTTTTCAGCAGGCTGCCAGGCCCTGGCTGTATCACACCTCAATAATCTCAGGTCAATTGCTTTGACCACAGCACCTGCTGGCTGCAAGATTGCCTGCTATCACTTTAATGGATCGCCACTCAAGATACACTTTAATTATGCCTCACTCCTGACACACTGCACAGAGTGTCAGTCTTTTTAAATGGTTAAAGTACAAGACAAACAGGAAGTCTGAAAGAAATGTCCTTTTCCCCTTTGAATCTGCATCCGACCGATATCGCAGGGAGTAAATATTTGCTAAACCATGACATCTTGTTTCTTCTCCCACAGCTATTTTCTCAGGGCGGCCGGACTCTTGCTGTGACAAGATGACAGGCTGTGTCATGGCCCTGTAGCAGGCCATGATTTACACACACACTCATGAGGACACCGACATGTAAAGGGCACCCTGTGCACACACACACACACACACACACACACACACACACACACTACATGCATAGAAGCACAATATGCGCAAACACTCAAAGGCAGAGCCAAATCTTTGTATGTGTGTGTGTGTGTGTGTGTGTGACTTTTCAACTCCCAAGCTCTAAACCAGCATCATATACCAGCTTCCAATACCGCCCCCCCCCCCCCCCCCCACACACACACACACACACACACACACACACACAAGTGTCTGTGACACACATCGGGCCCCATGGCAACCCTATCTGTCTGCCAGCATCAGCACCACAGTGGGCCAAACATGGGTGGTCTTTGCTCTGAACTCGGCCAGTCTATTCCTCCTTCTGCTCCCCTCTTGTCCCCGCTGCAAGAGCGCCGAGAGACGCTTCAGTCCAACGAAGAACACTGTTTGCACTCAGGAACACTGACTCATTTGACTTTATCGTAAGCTAGTCTGTGTTTGTTGTTGGACCCACTGCAGGGTAACATAAGTTCAAGTGCGAATAGTGTGTTTTATTTATAACGCTGGCGTAAACACAGGAAGAAGAATGTCTGGATATTTGACTTTTAACAGTGGTGCCACTGTGTTCAGTATCTACTACCACTTTCCACTTTTGTTTTATATTTATAAGGGGGTTTACTGGATGTTTTTAATGCCGCACCATCAATGCTAAGTCAACTGTAAAAAGACAGAGGCCTGGTTTATGAGACGCAGTGTCTAATGAATCCTGAAGCCATTTACATGGTGTCGGGTGATGAAGAGAACGGGCAGAGTGGAAGAGCTCTGAAGTGTCTCAGAGGAAATTTACTGTTTTAACATCGAAGACAAATAATGAAGGGGCTGGATGTCTTGATAACAGCAGATCATCACTCTACCCAGAACAATGCTCGGAAATCGTTCAGCCGTACAACCCAGCCCAGCCCAGCGCAGTCCAGCAAACCATCCATGTTTGTGGCGGTGTGGACTAATGAGTGAATAATGCCGAAGTTTGTTTTTTGTGTGGAGAGGAACAGTTGACATAAGGGAACAGTCTGTGTTGTGGTGATATGCTCTCATATCGTATTCTGCCTGTGCAAACGGCTGTCATCCAAGGCAGATCAGGAGGACTAATTCAAAGGGCTTATGCATGCTTAACAGCATGCTGCTTGGTTTTAGCAGTTTATTTACACACTGTATCTGTGCACATAAAACACTTTTCCTAGCCGACCTTCTGACTGGAAGAGGGACTTTTTCACCGAGACAAAATGGTTCTTGTAACCATTTTATTTAGCTTTCTTATCATTTTTGTTATAGGGATTAGGTTGAAAAGCAGCATTCACATATTAAGTGTATACATTTTGAGTGTCATCATCCTCCTCACATTTGTGTCAAAAACGCTGTCCGCAGAGGAAACAGAAATTGTGCCTCTGCGGAACACTGCTGAGCAGCAGCTACAGCTGCACCAAAGCTTGTAAGCAGTGTCAAACAATTATTAGTGAAATGAAGAAGAAATGAAGAGCAACTAGATAGTATTCTGCCTATTCTGGCTTATTAACACAACATGCTGCCTCCTTTGCAACCTCAACAAGATGCAAATCACACACTCCTCCAACCTTGTTTGCCAGATCACAGCGCGCTGCTCGCTAAGCTTAATGGAACCAAAGGAAAACAAGCAAACTCTGCATTACTCTTCATCTTCATACTCTTCATTAATCACGAACCTCCAGTGTGATTTTGGTTTTGGAGTGAATGCCTTGCTTGTGGGGCGTTTTGCCTTGGCTGGGCTTGAGATTTTCAGTCTTGTGTCCGGCATTATCATTTCTATCTCTGGTCTGCACACTGAACATTGTGAAGTAAAAATTACAAGCTGAAATTAACAGTTGAGTAAAGTTAAGCAGGATTAGTCATATCAGTCGTGATAATGTTGCGTTTTTGAATCCCACACACCAGAAATACCAATATGGAGGCTGAATTGGAGACACACGTCAGATCTTCTCTTCCTGACTGTGTAACCTTGAATATTTTAGGCCTGTGAAGCCTTCACAGTGAGTGTGATAGATTCTGAAGGTGTGAATTGGACTTTTAAAGCGATGCTACACGAGAAAGTGATAAATGAGCCTGTATGACATGCAGCACCCCAGGGACAATCAGCTCCTTAATTGCAGAGAGGGAGAGCTGTGCTGGCATGCTAAAACCAGAGTGGTGTTGATTACACAATACACCACATGCAATCATGTGACACAGAGATCATTATCTTAGTGTATTAGAATTAATTATACCCAGCAAAATTCATTACGATCCTGCTTAAGGTGCCTGCATAACTCAAATGAACTAAAAAAACATCCTTTCTTGTGCTAAATTCATTCCGCTGTGACCCATGTTGACTTTCTAATTCTTTGTGTAGTGATGTCCTCCACTTGTCATTTCCCTTGAAATTGAAAGAAGCTGTGCTAAAGCTCTGCTGGATGGAGAGGAAGAGAAAGCGGCAGATAGAAGAGGAGGGGTTGTGGCCGGAGAGTGCCCTGGCATGGGAGGACGGTGATTTGGCAACATCGGCATTGAGCTGCCTTCCCCTGATCCCCTCTCTCTAATTCTGTCTTCCCACGACAGAGAGCGCCCAGCCCCAGTCTCCCATCCATTATGCATGGATGAGCTTTATTGCATTATGTTTTTTTAGGCTAACACACTTAGCAAGCTTGTACCATGCACAACCCCTCTCCACCAACTCGGTGAATAATTCAAGGCCACGGCATTAGGCTTGGAATAGAGGAGCTTAATCAAAGGCTACAGCTTTCAGTGCGGCTCAGCGCCGCCCCGTTGGCAGTTGTAACCTCGAGCTTGGCACAACATAGATTTTAAATAGGAAGTTGAATTATCAGGCCAGAGGGGGACTTTGGAGAGCTGTGCGAGCTTTAAGAGACTCTTGAGATTGTAATGCAATTCAGAACTCTTACATTCAGCAAACCTCCTTAGCGTTTGTTGTTGGCAGTCAGGACACCTTGTACTGCACATGTGACTTCTGAAGCTGCTGTGAAGGCAGCTGAGCTCAGGTCCATCCCTCTTTTAATTTCAGCTTTAATCCACAATTTGGATTTATGCTGTGTTTTAATTTTTTTTTATCGAAGATCATTTGCCTCTAAGCAATCCGTGGGAATATTTGCCCACTATTTATATTTTGGAATATTATTCAAGAATATGGCTTCATTTCGTGTCTTTTCATACAGGTTCTAGGCAGTGGGACATAATGTTGCTATGAGACGAAGAGCTTTTCAGGAATTTTGAAGGTCTGCCTATTGGTTTCAGAGTGTAAAGGATTTTTTTTTTTATTCAACATATGGGTTTCTACAAATGTTTTTCCAAGCTCCAAGTTAAAAATTTCTCAACCAAGTCAAATACACCAAAACACAAAACAACAAAGTCTGTAGTGTCTGCCATGTGCCTGACGCAACCCGACCCATTCCACTGCTTTCAATGTTTCCTCAGGATTTTTCTCAGCAGCACGGATCTATTTAATAATTATGTAATTATGACAGTCATAAAAATGTTGATACTGAACAAATACTGAAGGTCATGGTTCAGAAATATAAGTCCATCAGACATTTGTAGAAGAAGTTTGTATGATCTAAAGAAACCTTCACTTGTGGTTCTTCAGTGGTGTTACAGAGTGGAGCATCGTCCCTCACAAACCATCTTTGACAAGTGTTGACGTTGGCAGCTGATCTGACGTACCACCGGTGGCGTTTGTCATTTTAACTGCCGAAAGTGACGGCGCTCAGCACTCAGCTAAGATGAGAAGCTGCAGCTGATGTTTTCTACACTGGTTTGCTAATGATCATTAGCGCTGGAGCTCAGCGAACCTGTGAATCTTTCCAATCTCAGAGTACGAACCTCACTCAGTCACCCAATAAATATTTCTCTGTCACTTGCCAATTTTCAGCGCGCCTCTGCAAAGTCTTGTGATTGCAACTTCATGACATTTCATAAGATTAAGCTGCGTGCCACTGCAAAATGTACATAGGAGAAACACTGGCTTGATATTTATCTGAGGAGCACATGGAATAGTAAAGGTCTTTTGCTGTGGGAGAGTGAGCAGTGCTGCTGGTCCAGTTAGGAGTAATGTTAAAGACTCTTTTAATGCAAGTAATACTTTCCAGTCCCTTCTCCCTTTCCTATCTCTTTCACTCTATCTCTGCTCCAACCCTTTATAAATCTGTCTAGTTATGAATCCACTGTATTTTTCCCTTTTCTAACCATGTCTTTCCTTTGCCCCCTGTATCTTATTATCCAACCTTTCCCTCTATTCTGCCTCCCTCCATCCCTCTCCATCTATCCATCTTCCTGACTTTATCTACCTCTATCTCTGTTCTCCTCTCTCTCTATCTCTCTTCTTTTCTCCATATAGTTCCTTTCTCTCTCTCTCTCTCTCTCATTCTCCCCTGTAAAACGCATCCAGGCTTCCCTCGGGGGCTAATCCTGTTGGAAACGTTTCAGGGAAAGCGGATTATCTGTCGGAGCAGCATGATTTTTGGAGAAAGTTCACTCACACTTGATTAAATTAATCATTGTCCTCCAAAACCCCTTATGGTCTTTCCTTGTGGATATTGGTTGAGATAAATAACCATCCTCAAACGGCATAATTCAGCTGTAATTGATTTGGGGTGCTGGGCTCCTTCTATAGGTGGAGGGGTGGGTTGTGTTGTTGGTGTGGTGCTGTTTCACCACAGAGAGTGGGCGGAGGAGCTGTCTAGAGACTATTGGCAAAGCTTTTGTAGGCACAGAGACTATTTTAATCTGGCAGTTTGCAGGTCGATGCAAAATCTTTGACAGCTTGATTTATCCTCGCTTTTTAATTCAACATTGGATTGCTTGAAGGTGGCCCCAGTGTGCTTTTGTTAGAGCTAGACAGAGACTAATGCCTGATTTGGTCTATGCTTTCATAATTTATACAGAGGTGTCAGCATGCATCATGCTGCCACCGCGGAGATTTGCTGCAGAACACATTAGAGGGAGGAATTAGTGTGTAAATACAGGTGTGTGTGTGTGTGTGTGTGTGTGTGTGTGTGTGTGCGTGTGTGTGTGTGTGTGTGGCCAGCAGGCAATTGTTAGTTTGTTGTTTATTGCCCATGAAGAGCAGTGTGGTCAATGAAGCTTCTCAGGTGGATAGGATACAACATAACCTTGAAATGACGATAAACTTTCCACTTCCTTGCCTACAGCCATCCCTCCCACCCTCGTATTCTCTCTTCCTCTTCCTCTTTCTCTTTCTCTCGCACTCTAACCAATACCATCCGTTCAAAGGAAAGCCTGCCAAGACTCATTTTAACAAGAATATCCCCTCATTACACAACTGCAAAACCTTAAAAGTTACCATCCACTAAGTGGTTTCATTGAAGGCAATGAAAAATTCTCTTTCAAAAGAAATAATTACAGCTTTTGCTTTTTTCAGGGGGGCACATAGCAGCCGTGTTTATGGAGGATAATTACTATGCAGAGCAATTACTCTACAGCAACAATGGTAGCTTTACCCCACATGAGTATGGGGATTAGAGCTGTGATCATCCTGGGTGTCGAGCACTTGTCTGGCTGTGATTATTGGAAAGGTCCAAGGTTTGGAGTGAATCAGGAGTGAGGATTTTCTGTCTGCCCTCTGTGTGCCACAGCTATAGTACGAGAAAGGTGTGTGCGCATCTTTATATGTGTTTGCATTGTGTGAGGGATGCAGCTGTAAACTCACTGATATAAACTTTAAAAAATATATAAAGTATTGTTTTTATTACCAATATTTGTCCAGTTGTTTTATATATCATATGATTTTGATAGAATTTTATTCTTTGAAGTTATAGAGTCTTTGCAGGTAAAGATGCTGTAACTTTATTATATACTGTAGATAAAGCAGAAGTGTAAGGATTGCTGATTTTTTTTAATTTGGACCAAAGAAACAACTAAGGAGGATCCAACTAAACAATAAACAGTAGAAGAAGAAATAGAACAGAGCTATGTCTGAATATTTTAATCAGTTTATTGTGTGCACTCGTTGTATGATTCTTTTGAAAAAAGACATGGTTATACATTAACTGATACATTCACAACATGTCCGTGTGGTTTTATATGTAGACCGACCGTAGGTGCATTCATTTTGTGTGTGTGTGTGTGTGTGTGTCACATTTGTCACGCATCTTAGCTGAGGTACAGGTTGCTGTCTGAAAAATGGCAGCCCCAAACATCCTTACTCCACGTCTCCAGATATTCATCACGTTACATCATGATCCATTCGCTCAGCAGACATCCTGCCTGAAATGCCTTTCAGGTTTGACTCCTCGGGTCTGGATACCATAGTCTGTCTGTTACATAATTTGTCTGCAGGAAAGATGTGGTCTCTCTCTCTCTTTTTTTCATGCTGCTTTCAATTCCACACACATACCTGAGGTTGTCTGTCTTCCAGAATCAGTGTATCTGTTGCAGATTTCACTGTGGACTGTGGAGAAGGGATTCAGACTGCAATGGATTTGCATGCTTTTTGAACTGGGCCATGTGCAAATGGGGGAGAAAAAAATAGATTCTGGTGTCTTGTGCACAGCCACTGGTTTATAGAGGTTATGAAAACACATTGTTTCTACATCACAGACCACTGCTGCAAACTGCCTCCACTGGGCTTTGTGTACACGTGTATATGTATACTGGCTGTGAGTGGTGAAACCATTAGGAGAATAATTGAGCTAATGAACAGGAAATGAATCTAGAACAGTTTTGATATTCTATTCATAATTTAGAAAATCCAAACATTTGCTTGTCCCAGCTTCTTTTCTCTGTTACAGACTTTTGTAAATTGAATATTTTGGATCTGTTGTTTAGACAAACAAGCTACTTGAAGATGTGTGATCATTTCCGTGCCTGTTTTGAAGAAGACAGTATAGATACTAACTGGAAACACAAAGAGAGGAGGATAAATTGAAAATTCATTTTTCAAATGATCAAATTATTTTTAATTTGAGAAATAATCATCACATTAAGAGCTTATGGGAATAATAATTAGTTGCAAGTCTATTACTGCAGATGTGCCGAGAAAACTTGCCGCGCAGTAAAATGCAGTAATAAATGTTTTATTGGCTATAGTTTTATGTATATTTCACTTTTCTGTTGTTTAATCTCCCGTGAAATTTACTATTCGGAATTTACTATCTTCTTATATTCATTGTTATTCTTATCTTTGATAATAAAGTTTAGAGAGACGTTTCTCATTCTGAGCTTGTTGGGACACGTAAACTTGATGCCCGTTCTCATGTAGAGTCTCTCAGCCTTTGTTGTGAACAACCTATATGTGAAATCATTAACAGGTCACGGCACACCTGAGCCAGGTTGTCATGGGGTCGTCATGGGGACTGTCAACATCCCCAGCCACAAATAACAGCTTCTCCTCTCGTGCCCTCCTCACATGTTACCTCGTCTTCTGTTCAACTGCAGGCTGTGCTGACTCATTCTCCTTCCTGTCCTGTCAGCATGTGTGTGTGAGATCTAACTGTCCCCTAAGCCAGAGACATGTCAAACCTTACCCTACATGCTTGTCTCCAATGACTTCTCGCCCAATGAGTGTCAACACACAACTGGCAGCAGACTCTCTCCTTCTCTGGCCACTCTAACCTCTCTGTCCTTCTCCTCTCTTGCCCCCCAACCCCCCACCCCTCAAAGCACACGCCTGATTTCCCATGAAGTCTATCCCCTGTCATATGAGGTGAGAGTCAGCCCCAGAACCTACAGTATAGTGCAGGGATGAGAACAGCCCAGAACAGTGTTTGTACGCTGCAGGTTAACAGATTTCTGAGAACTTAGTCCTTCTCTTCTCTTCTCTTCTCTTCTCTGGTTTTGCTTATTCCACTATCCGAATGCTAAGGTTGATTAAAGCAGGTTTCTGAGGTTATTTCACAGACATATGTTCTCACTTCCCTCTAGAGGTATCCAACTTCAGTATGAAGATAGAGTTGCTTGGTTTCTTTGGTTTTCATTGGAGTCAATTAATCATTTGAGTTAAAGCAAAAATGACACATCTGCAGGTTTCAGCTTCTTGGATTTTTATGTATTCGCTGCTTTTGTTCGTCTCATATAAAAATCAAGTGGGTATTCGGCTTTTTGGGGCGTTGGTGGGACAAAAAAAGCAATATGAAAGCGTTATCGTCGTCTCCGTTGGCTGTAGAAAATAAAGCTGCCTTCAGCAAGAATTGTTGATGATCCAAAGTAACTGCAACACTGTATATGTACATTATGAAATGTAATGCATCAATACTGTGCAGGCCACAAACAGAATTAGATTCACCTCCATTGTATTGAGGTTGAGGCAGAAATCTCACAGATGCAGCCAAATAAAACCAAAACACTATACACTGTTAAACACTACTAGAGGTAAGAGAGAAAATATGCACTTTCTGGTTTATTGGGTGAAAAAAATTGTGATTTATGTTTAGATAAACAGAAAGATTAAAAGCAATTTCCTGGGTTCAGACATTTCTTTTATGTGTGAAGCTGCAAAAAAAGGTATCTGAGAAGTAAATTAATTGTATAGGACTCTCACAAATCTTAAGGTTATTTCATGGAAGGTTAATATTTTGGAGATACATGATACATACACATACGATAGTGTGAGTTTCAGTACAAATACCAAATCTGGGCATTTTTCATAGCTTACCTTTAGAAATAACAAAAAAAAAAAAAGTAAATACACTTAAATGCTAGAAATTGATTTAAATTATGAACTGACTGTTCAAAGAATAAGTAGAGAAATCTTCTCAATTCGCAACGCTACAGACACATTTCAGTCAATACCAACAAAGTATTTAGGTTTGATACCCAGCACTGCCCTGACCTATTTTAGAAGCCTCTTCAACCAAAGTTTAACTCACTATGTCTGCACAGTCACTGGGGAATATAGTTAAGCTGTCCCCCTACCTGCATACATACATAAATTCATACATTATACACACAGCAATATTTCTGGCTGGAAGACTGGAGGTAGTCTGGCAGTCTGGCAGCTGTGTGGCTCCTTCTTAGTTCACAGAAACTATTTTTCAGAGCCACCAACAGTGCCGCTGTCCCTCAACACCCAAATCCTGCCATCCCTCAAACTCCCTCAGCCTTTTGCCAATTAGGCGCGCAGCACATTCTGTTTCCCACTGTTTCCCTGCAGACTCCACAGCTGTAAACGGTAGTTACAGCCAATATAGCCTCATGATGGGGGTGAGCAGTTAATCCCCGACTGCAGATGCACAAACACACCTCCACAGTCTAATCAACACAGGCTGTTCTTTACCTGTGACGAAATTTCTTTGTCACTTCCCCACTCTTGTCTGTGTAATATGCTGGCGTGATGCCGACACACCATTTACCCGTTCACTGTGCGGAAGGTCAAGGTTTAGACAAATGCATCATCGCATTTTGTGTTGAGGGCTGAGAATGGAATCAGACTGCAAAATACTTGTATCGCTGACTGTGTACATAAATAAATGCATAAATATACACGAGGCAGACATTGATGCAGAGACAGCTTACAACATAAAGCGACAAGGCCTGGCATATAGCTGTGTTCCACGTCAGTTATTTTCACGGAGTCAAAGCTGATGTAATCTGTGTGTCCTGTCATAAACACCGCGGGGATGTATTTTGTGCTGTCTTCTTCATTACTTGCATTGTTAAAAATGGCTCTCTGGGTCCTCTCAGTCAGCAGGATTAGAGCCCAGGATTAAGATTCTGCACAGAGAGCGAGTGGGTGTGCAGCAAGCGAGACCAGTTATTGGAATTGCCATCATTATCCTCTGGATATCTCATCATGAACTTCTCACCTCAGTGCCCCTTCAGCCACACTGTACACTGCACTTACTGAATGCACATACCTGCGGAACATTAAATGTACAGATGTTCGATAAGTACCACTTTTTAATGTGCGCTAGCTGAACTACTGCGGCACTGGTCTGCAAATCACATAAAAACTTTTCATAAGCAAAAAGTTAGTTTTGGTTTTATCCTGCGAACTTTTACACAGGACGATGAAGGTCTGTTGCATGAAGTGGGATGATTACACCCTACAACATATATATAGACACTGCAGGTATAGTGCATTGCCCACAGTATGCTCTCCACTGTGGGAGAGCTACTTTTCTCCTCTAAAACAGTGGTTCTCAACCTGGGAGATGGGATCTTTACAAGGGATGGCCAGGGGAATCTAAATGACTGTTTTTCTGACTGTAATGTGATCTAAATGTGCTGTATATTGTAATGGTGCATAGTTTTATATAATGGAACAGTCTACAAAACGTAAATCACTGATTAAAACAGTTTATAACTCATGTTACGGCTAGTTAAGGGTTGCTCTCACAGTAAAAAAGAAAACAGCTATTGGTCCTACCTAATGTACACCCAATTGATCACATAGTGATTGTTTAGCATGCATAACATGCCTATGAGTGATTGAAAGCATTGGTTCATACCCATTCTCTAGTAGAACTTATTAAAGACTGGGGATTGTGCACAAATCACTATTTGCAGGACTATGACTAGATTCCTTTGAGATTATTTCCCATCATGCTCCTGGTGGACATTTACGGGAAAATGACTGACTTAAGACGGCTCAGACAATCACCTTACTCCAAAGAGGGGAACTTACGGGAAGACGCTGCAACAGCGAAACTTTCATGATTTCATTCGACCTTGGAAATTTGTCTGTGACGGTGAAATTGCTTGAAAAATTGTTTGGTGTAAGATCGACATTTGTTGTATCCAACAATTCACATAGTTTTAGTTTTATTTGTCAAGGTTTTGAAATATCTGATTTAAAAACATTTTCTATCTCAGTATGATCAAGTTGAATGGATTTTTTTGTGCTGCCCAAAGAATGAAATAATTAAATCTGTCTGTATATTCAGACTGAAAGTGGCGAGAACGTCGACGTGACTGGAATTCATTCATTTTCTATGTGAGCCAGCATCATTAGTCAAAGTCAAGGCAACTTTATGTTCATAAGCTATGATGCGGTTCGGTGGCAACCAATCAGAATGTTGAAGTGCTCCGCTCTAGAGAACAAGAAAGAGGGAATTGCATGTTAACTAGCACCATAGCATAAAAAACAGTGTTACTTGACAATTTGATGCAAATCAGTCGGTAACGTTAATGTTGCTTCTTTTTGATTTCATGCGGTTAACTTAAACCCTGCTAGTGGTCAATCGGCACAAAGATAGCGGCTGAGATCTGTTTGCTTTAAATACAGTTTGAAAGACCTGCATTCCAAAACAAACTCGCTTAAGTTCACACTTAAACTTAAGGGTAGTGAATTCACCAAAATACTAAATGTGTGGTATAGTATGATAAAATATTTAACTCTTCAAATGTACTAAACATCCCTTACTTATTCTAAAAGTGATGAAAGACACAAGAATAGATTTTCCCTTTAACTCTAACATTCTTTACAACTGAACATATTTCAAAAGCAATGTCATGCAGTCACTGTTGAGTAACTGCACGCTGTAGTTGGATGGGGGTGTGTGTATGAGTTTGTAAGAGGAGAAACGTACGTGTGCATCCTGCTCTCTTAGCACAATGCACTTTCATAAGATGCCCCGTTGCCCCCAGGATGCTCTTTGCTCACTCAACAATAAAATGCACGGTATTGGAGGCCATGGACTGGCATTTCAGGCTGCACAGAAATGACGACCTTCACCTTCCACAAGAAGCCGTGATGATAAAAGAAATGCTGGAAGAGGAGTCTTAGCCCGGAGATTAGAATTAGGCGGTGAGCTGCACCTTTTGTTCACCCTGAGTCTTTGTTTGACGGCAAACACATCCAGATTGACTTGTCCTTCAGTCCAGACCTTGGCAAGTTACTTTTAATGATAGCACACTGTAATGATGTTCAGAGCAGTGAAGTAGAGAGCTCTGAGTGACACACACACATTCTCACTCTCTGCTCTGGCACACGCACACACACCGTCTTGCTCCCTTTCGCTTTCTTCCTCTGCAAAATCTGGCAAGGCGGCTGCTGTCTGAAAACAACGAGGTTAGCACATCTCATCACCACAGCAACAATTATGGTTCTATTTCAAGCTTATCTTTGCCTGGGTGTGCGTGTGGTTGAATTAATAACATGATCCTCCTCTGACAATCTGTCAGTCACTTAAACGCCTCACAGAGAGAGAAACGGAAACAGTGAGCCAGAGATTTCCCTGATTCCCGTCCGCTGCTCTGCGATGGCCCACATTAACGAGCACTTTGTAGTCTGACTGCTATCTGCCGCCATTGAGGAAGATGACTGTGATAGCTCATATTTCTCTCATCATTCCCTGATGGCTTGCAGGATTAATGGGAAAACCGAAGACTACGGCACTCGACAGCCATCTTGGGTTAAGGATGACTCAGCCCTTTTTGCTCGTTGTAGACTCATTAAACATCAAAAGGAATGGCTGATGAGCTCAGTAGTTGCAATAATGCACAGAATTTGTGATGCAGTGTTGAGTAAACAGTATTTAAAGCCGTCCTTGGTGGAGCAGTTCCGAGTGCCTGCTAGCGTGTTTGCCAGCGCAAAACACTGTGAGGTAGTTGTGTTTACGGTGCCTTGGTGTGACATGTTAAAGAGAAAAACAGACTGTGCCATTAGGTTGGAGGCGGATGTAAGTGGTGGTGGGAGATTAGGAACCAGACTTTTGTCTCATGTTCCTGACTCCCTGAGTATGTTGGTCGGCTTCCACCTCATTTCAGTGGCTAATACATTCCCACTCTTACTGTTTTCTCCCGCTCTCAATAATTGAATACGTCTGGCCGAGTTCTTGCTCCACAAAAAAACATGACTTCACTTTTATGGAGACATGATTTGACAACAAGCTTGGGATTAGATGGACCCTCCCACAAACGGAGAACAACATAGTTCTCTTGAGTCACACTTGTGTTTTTAAATATATCTTGAAAACTCATTTCTTTGTAGCAGAAACACTGTTTTCATACATTTGTGCCAGATGTAGTTTTGCTTGTGAAACAGGTAAGAGTGGAGAAGAAGGGGGGTGAATAAGAAATGCACATCAGTTACACCAGCGGTTCTCAAACTGAGTGGCACAGAGATGGGAAGGATGCACATGACCAAAGGGAAAAGCCTGCTACAACTTAAGTGCTCTGATTCTAGCAAGGCTGTGTAGATTCAGTTTAACAAGATGTCTAGATTCAGTTGTCTAGCTGTCTAGATTCAGTTTAAATAAATTTATTTAGAAATAAACCACATCATAAAAAGGACAAGATGGACAGATTTTTGACAGGAGAAAAAAAAACTGGTGATGCTTATCGATCAAATATGTCAGTCAAATCCAAAATATCAAAAAGCTCATCTTTCAATCACAGTCACAAGCTGAAAGAGGGAGGAAACTGTGTGTTTTCTTTTTTAAAAACTCAGTGAGTGGCAAAGTTTAACTTGCATTTTAAGCAATGCTATAGAAAAATGTGGCTATCGGATGATCCATGAAAAATCCCAGTGACTTTAATGTCACCAAGAAGTTTGCATTTGTGGTTCTGAGTGAAATATCTCCACAGCCATTTGATGGATTGCCAAGAAATTTAGACTATAGATTAAAGGCTGGTAATTTTGATTACTGATGTCACATCCTGCCCCACCAGTAGGTCAATATTTTCACTTTGTCCAATAATCTGTTTTCTGACCAAACTAATTCCCATTCCCTCACCTACACTTTATTTTTTACTGCTAATTAGCATGTTAGCATGCTGTAAGGCTAAACTAAGAAGGTGAATGCAGTAAACATTATATCTTCTAAACATCAGCATGCTAACATTGTCATTGTGAGAATGTTACTGTAGCATGTTTATGTTAGCATGTAGCTTAATATTTAGCTAAAAGCAAAGCTGTGCTTTGGGCTAAATGCCAGCATCAGCCTCACAGAGCTGCTAGCACGGCTTTACTCAGTGATATCAGTTGCTAAAAAATTCAATGGACATGTCAGGCAGGGGTGTGGGGTGTGTGTAACTGTTCCATTCACACACGCATGTCAATGTGGTTTAAACTTTGATTGGATGGATAAATGATTTCTTATTATGGGGTTTTGCTGACATGTTGCCTGAGCTAGATGCTAAATGAGGACCCACATGGGACGTTAAGTGTGTGTTTGTGTGCTTGTGTGTGTGAGTTCATTCTCCAGCTGTTTCATTTTGCACAGGTCACATTAATGATAGATGCATGGGCCATAGACTGCTCATTAAAGACAGAGTAGAAGAAGAAATGTGAAATGGAGAGGAGCCGGACTGTAGAGCACTATGAGACAGCAAAAAGGAAAGATCTGGAACTGAAGAAACAAAAAAGCAAAGGTACGCAAAAACAGCGCAATATAGAGCAACGACATGACTCAGCACCTGCAGGGCAACACTCCTCCTTCCTCTCACCCCCCCACCCCGTCCACCCCTGTCTGTCTGTCTCTCTGGGCCCTGGACTTCTCTCCTTCCCCCTGTGACATTATCACAGCAGCTCTGGCACTCCTGCTGTTGATGCTGCTGTTAATTCGCACACCCCGAGCTCACCCCCCCCCCCCCCCCACCCCCCACCCCCTCCAGTTCTGCTGAGTTGGGCTGATCGTGCCTTTACCTTACAGGAGGAAGGTCGTCCCTCCATCTCCTGTGAGGTGATGGACAGGGGGGAGGAGGGTGGAGGGCAGAGAAGAGGAGAGCATATGGTTAGTTAACTTTAATGCAGACCCAGATGTTTCTCTGTGTACTTGTGAGATTACTAGGCTGAAAATGTGTCATGCTATGACCATACAAGGGAATATTTGTAGTCTTTATTGTCGGGGGACTAAAAGCACATGTGGTTCTAGTGCTGGTAAAAGGGGATATAAGCATTTCCACTGTTGTCTTTATTATGATAAAAGAGAATAAATATTCATTTCCTTTTTAATTATTTGACTGTCAATTCATTATAGATTTTTATCACTCCACAATGTTTATAAAGTCTGTGGACATAATTTGGAGCCTGGAATAATATTGTAATTAAAGCTGCAACAGTAACACTCAGTAACACTCTCTATATACTGCATTTGTTTGTGTCTCTCTCACAAAGAGACACACTCACAAATGACTGAACATAGTTTTTGAATAGTTTAATTTGCTGAAGTCAAGCCAACATCTAAAACACAAATCTAATTACCTTGCTGGATTTTTATTTTTTCTAATTGTTTTTTTTTTTTTTTTTTTCTCCTTCTCTTACTTCATCCTTTTAAGCTGCTTATGCCAGACCGGTGTCCCTGTGCGGGTGCACTGCTAAAATGAGGTGAAATGAAGTGTGTAGAGAGAGGTTTGGGCGTGTGAGACCACTGCCTGTTTAACTCTGCATATCTCTGTAGCCAGCCAGCCGAGCAGACAGACTGGAAACCCAGCTACACAGTGGCCCATCAGGCGAGCCGCTGCACTCCTCTAATGCAGAATCCTCCAGCTGTAGTAACACTCCACATGCCAGTTATATAAGTGAAGAGAATTCATCTGACGGTACCGCACGAGGTGTGAGATTATAAGCCAGGCTTATGGCACACCGCTCACATTCTTTGCTTCTCTCAGCGGAGTCAGTGAGATGCCCCTTGATCCCAGTCTCACCTACAGCTGTCTGAAAAATTGAGTGGAGACTCTGCTGTAGACTTGCCACTAAAAGGTGCCCAAGGCAGTTTTGTCCTCTAAAATGGTCACAGGAAGCTGCAAAGTTAGAGCAGGATGGAGGAGATCGTGGCAGGGAGGGCTTGGTGGGGGTTAGGTGACAAGAGAGTGATGAGAGGAGCCAAACCAGAGGTGTTGCAAGTGTTAGTGCCTTAGAAGCCCCCCCCTCCCGTTTTGACTGAGTGCCACAGGGGAAGAGCAGAACCTGATGAAGAGGATGTTGGTGACCTGTCATACATCACATGATGGATGGAGAGGGATCAGGGGTCTACAGTAGCATCTGTCTGCCGGGGAATATGGGTGAAGCAGAGCATTAGAGAGAAGGGTTTAAAAACACACAGTGTAAGACACACCTCGGGGCGAAATGTCAGAATGCAGAGAAAGCAGGAAACCAGAAACGTATAGAGAAGCAGAAGAAGCCAAAAACACTAACAGTGTGGCTGGTGTGTTGTTTTGAGTAGAGCTTTTAAGCCAATCATGGTTATTTAATCCAAACCATGATTTTTCCCTGACCCTAACCAAATTGTTTTTCTGTCTAAACCTAACCAGACTGAGACTGAGACTGAACCACTGAGTGTCGGATCAGAAAACTGTTGCATTTTTGCAGTGTGATTTTGGAAGAACTGACTTTTAATGTGCTGTTTCGGCGAAAGGGGCGAGATTAGATTCCTTTAATAAAATAAAATCTGTCAGGCCTGTTCGTCTGCTAGTAAGTAAATCCACTTGTTACCCAGTAAAGATCATTGGATTAAAAGCATATTGTATGTTACTTCACAGCAAGTCTGTGGAAGTCCCATGTGCATCTATTGTAGAGAAAAAAAGAAAGGCGAGTGTTCAGTCTAATAGATGTGTTACATGGGAGAGTTACACGGTCCTGCATGTGTAACCTGTGTCTTTCCGAACGTCTTTGGGCAAACTGTGTATAATTGCTGCTTTTGGTCTCTCTATGAGATGATCCAGTGCACTGAGACAGGTATCAGGGAACACTTCCACACCTGATCACATATTCCCTGTTCAGAGGACTGTTAATGAACTGACAGTCAGACAACAGAGATAATAACCTCCCAGTGGACGTCCCACATGCCTCAGGGAGAATGCCTCAGAATGAAATACAGAAATAGACACCAGACATTTGCTCACATTTCAATGTGTACGGAAAAAAAATGTAAACTTTCTCCATGAGTTTTGGGAAATTTCGATAGATGAGGCAGATTTAGGGAAAGTTACAGCACCTCCAAAAAATAAAATTGCATCATTTTATCTCTATTAAACTCTGTGGAATGAAATAAACATCACGAAAGTAACTGATTTTTTCCCCCCTCCTTTATTGGGTACAGTGATCTCAGTAGTAAAAGTGCCATGATGTGTTTCAGCCTTACATAATGATTTTCCCAGTGAGTCTGCGTTTTCTTACAACACAGCATTAACATGTCGGCTTTTGCAATTCGTCGAACAAATCTCTTCAAGCAGATGCATGACATGTGCTTGTGTGTGAGAGAGAGTTATGTCTTGAGCTTGGAGTGTTAATCTAATTTTGTGGCTTCCGAACGAGGTGTTGGTCTAAGTGAGGGTGTTAACAGTCTGCCGCTTCACTGGGGGTGCCAGGCGCCGCTTCCGTCACTGCAGATATTTTCTCTGAGCCACCAGTGTTTGAGAGGAGGAGTACTGCTGATGCTAGGTGAAATGGCAACATGGTGCGAAAATGACAGGATAGCAGAGGATCTTCATACGAGTTGGGTGTAAAGCAGCAGTAGTTTAAAGCGGTCCGCCTGTTCGGAGGAAGATTCAAAATGCAACTCATGATATCAAGGTCAATCTTCTACCGTAACAGTCACTGCAGTAGAATGAAAATGAAATTGTAAATGTTGAGAAAAAAGAGTTTTAAAGGCCAGAGTTGTGATAGAAATGACACCAACCCCCCCCCCCCCCCCCCCACCCCCATGAATGTCTATTGTTAAAAGACAGTTGCTGTACAGTGTGTTCATCTGCCTGGCTGGCTGTAGAGAAATAACCTACAAGTGAGTGGATGGCTGAAGGGGTACAATAGAGCCCATTGAGCCCCCGTCGCAGAAAAAAATGAGGCCTGCTACAATAGCAGTGTTATCTGCGGGGAGGAGGAATGAGGAACTTCTCTGATGCGACAGCCTCACTAACAGTCTCTGACAGGACCCAGGATGCCACAAAGACCGCACTGTAGCACTGTACTTGTACTGCAATGAACAGATCAGAGCAGTGTGTGTGTGAGGTGGTGTCTCTATGTGTGTGTGTGTGTTTTTTTTTTCTTCTTTTTCTTTTATTTATCCAATGCCTGGTTACTGTGCCTGTTCTGATGTCTTACAGTCAGATACATCCACACCTGGCAGCTTCACTGTACCACACATCTGCTGCTGAGGACTGTTGTTGTTACTGGCATGTGTTGGGCATGTGTGTGAGCTATGGAGAGCTCTTGACTGCTGGGAGAAGAAGATGTTAGCATTCTTTCATCATCAAAGAGCAAGTTTCATCATCTCAAATGTAAAGTTTTAGCCCACAATTACACGTTCAGTATGTAGAGTAGTATTTGATGTGATTGGCTCGCACTCAGGGAGATTTTGAGAACAAGGAAAAGATCAAAAACTAGTCAAGTCAAGTTTATTTGTAACGCCTAATTTCGCATGCAAAGTCTCAATTGTCTCTACAGGCCCACAACATCAATGATTCCTGACCCAGCTTGAGCTCTCAAAGCAGACAAGGAAAAAGAAAAAGAGCTAAAAAGAAAATCCTAGCACTTCAGGAAGAAATCAAAAAAAGGAAGACAACTCCGGGGAGAAATTCAAAGAGGAAAAACAAAGTCATAGAAAGTCAAAAAGAAAAAAAAACATTTAAATTACCAAATAAATTTCTGAATCTGATAGTTCGTCTTACCCTCCCTCTACCTGTATCTGCATCCATGCAAGAAAAAGGAAGCTTTCCAAAATGTTTATGAAAGGTCTTCACTACACATATCTTTGCTATTACTGCTATTGCTGACTGTTATTGTTGCCACATTAACAGCAATTTACTGAGCCTCAGTACATTCTGAACATCACTGAAAGGCCTGTTGTTATTTCACGGATCTGGTTGTTCAGGCTTTAGGTAAACCAAGGATAACTAACAGATAGAAAAAGTTGGCAACAAGACTGTATATAGCTAAAGTCGTTGACTCCTGTTGTTGATGCTACAGCACATCACTATCCCTCAGAAACATATGGAGCACATGTAGTTTGTTGAAATGGTCTCGTTTCCCTGTGTGTGAGCTGAATTTGAACAAAAAGGATATTCTGGGACAGTTTTGAGATGAGGTTGCCAGATTGGAACTTGGTTTCCCCGGTTTCAGTCTGTTTGCCTGCTAGACCAGCTGTGATGCAACCCTCTTTGGAGAGGCAGACGGAGAACATGCAACCTTTATTCTGAAAAGCCAGGCCCGCCGGGACGACGGCTCCTGAAACAGCGTCAGATGGCAGCGAGGCCTGTGGACATGAGGGGCATTCTGATGTGAGTCAACAACGGCCTCCAAAACTCGAGAGAGAGAGAGACAGAGAGACAGAGAGAGAGAGAGAGAGTAGGTTTAGAACATGAAATAATAGGATCGCCACGCTGTCACAATAATGGCCTGTGTTGTTTTCTGTTGCGAGGTGAGGAGGAAAAGAGGATTTGAGGGTTGAGAAAGCGTGCTGAAATATTCCCAGAGCTCATCATTATTCTGTCACCCTTCCATAGTCAAGTACATCTCCCCTCTCTATTAGCACATACAGTACATCTACAGTAGCAAGATCACATCTTCAGTCCTGCTGATTGGTATTCATAGCAATGCAGAGATGAGTCGTGCTGAGCAGAGTTTGGTCTGTGCGCGCATCAGAGAGGGAAAGAGAGACAGAGAGAGAACAGGGGAGAGAAGTAGGGAAAAAAGTGATTACTTCTCTGTAGTCAAACTGTTTCAAAGCCTCCTCTCCCCCTTCTGTCAAGAGATGAGGCTCACGCTGAAGCTGAGGGCAGGCAGACACTGAAGATCTCTTCCTGTTTTCCAAACTCCTCATCATGTTCTCTCAGAGAGAAACTTTTTTCCCAGCGTGTGTATGACGACTCTGAAGTCTTCCTCTGCCATAAAACTTTGCATGAACTTCCTTTGTTTTCACAAAGGCTTCTGGGAGTTGAGAGCAAAGGCGAACTCTTTTTCATATTTTTGTATGAAAATGTCTGGCGCCTCACTTTTGAGGTTGTGGCATTGCACATCTTTGGTGAAAAGTTTCTGAGGCTTGTGTGAAATTGTTGAGACTGTAAAGACAGTCGAGCATGAACACGGCATCCATCATCTGTCACTTAGCCGTTTGGATTTCAGATTTGTTGCTTCAGACGAATGGAGGCAGTGATGACAATGAAGCTCAGCTCAGTCCAGTTTGTTCTTGGCTTTTTTTTTTAACAAGCAAACTTCACACAGTGTGTAAGGCAGTCAGAAAAGCATTCTAGTACATCATTGCGCTGGTTTTTCCCACCAACACATTTGTTGTGTTCTCAGGCCCAAATGTCCCTCTGTAACCAAAATCTCTATTTACCCTTAACGATTGAAGTGGATTTCACAGAAGAGATCAGAGTTTAAAAATCTGTTTAACCTTTGCCATATCCCTGAATCCCCTCAGTGATCAAACTGGAATCAACAAAGGTTAAGCTTCCAAGCTGAAAGAACAGCTGAAACTGTACATACATGTGCAATGCTGCAAACACAAGTGAAAATCTTCCATGCCCAAAAAAAAGTAGATGACCAGCCATTAATTTGATAATCTGCCTTTTTAATATGTGGCCTGTATTCCACTGTATGTCTTGAATAAATATTGTTTGTTCCTGGTTTAAAAAGGAATAAAACACACAGATTTATTGAACTGAATTTAACTGAATATAAAGATTTTGGAGTTATGTAGAAACTCGCTAAACTCTCTTACAAAGACAAAAGTCTATTTTGCGATATTAAGCATTCAGTGTCTGTGAAAGTACCAAAAAAAACATCTGCACTATGATAGGGTAACCGTTTTGTCAAGCAGAAAATCAGTTTGCTCTAGTGCTGCGGTATTGATCACATTGTGAGGGTACATGTCACTTGGATAGATTTCCTTTTAGGCATAAACCCTTCAGAGAGAGCGCCGCCATGTTTTTATTGACCCTTCCTGCCTCTGCCTCTGTTGTTGCAGGTAAAGTATTGAACACGGACCTGCGCCACTACCTCAGTCTGCAGTTTCAGAAGGGCTCGCTGGACCACAAGCTCCAGCAGATCATACGGGACAACCTCTACCTACGCACCATCCCCTGTAAGTGCATCATACACGGCTGCATACATAACTCCTCATTCGCTGCACTCAAAAGCTCCTTGCGGGCACAGAGCAAACCAGGAAACACACACATCATAACCTACTTTAAGTGCATATATGTTTTTTCATCCGAAGCACCGTATGGGAAGAACGAGGATGTTCTGTTCAGCTGAAAATCCGTCCCACGAGAAGCAGCGTTAACATGTTCCTCTTTCCATTAAGCTATGTGGGACTGAGTCGCACACATCGTACCTGCAAACACAAACTCACACGTACCTAATGCACAGACATTGTCATGGTCTCACAGCTGTCTGTCACACACTCCACGAAACACACACACACACACACACACACACACACACACACACACACTGTCACCATAGCAATCCGACCAAGGACATCTCTCTAACCCCCATGTAACTTATTTACTCCTGTGCCGTATCAGCACAGTGATCAGAGTCATATTCTTCCCATAAATAACCCTGTGTTTTCACTCCACTGCTCTGCTTTCACGCGCTGACACTCCGCTCAGTGGGCCCGTCACAAACTATCGTTCTTTGCTGAAATCAGTAATGGAGGGGGTAAATAAAAAGGTTGGCACTTTGGACAGCCAAGAACAACTGCAGTGAGCTGTGTATGTTTTACAGTATGTTGATTAACATTTTTTTATTTTATTTTTTTTTAAATATTGACAATGCAAAACAGCTGCTGATGTAATAGTCTCTAGGATTGCTGCATAAAATGGCACCATATATCACTGAAAGGAGTGATAATGTTCATGATGTTTTTGGAGTGGATGTACCGGGTACAATTTGCTTTTTGCCATGCAGACAAAACACCTGGTATCTGTGAAATGTCACTTTCCAAGAGCTGAGAAGAAAAAAAACAAACAAATACATTTATAGCCCGACGCCTCTGCATTTTCTGTCTTTTTTTCAGATTACTGAAAGGTTTTATGAGCTTGAATGTTGTAATTTTTTGAAACGAAAGCATGAAAATTACCAAAATTAGAGCGACAAGGCTGTTAGTACAGAAAAGGTGCAAATTAATATCCTGATTAAGGTTTGTGTGGGTTGCAGAAATGCAGATTATTTGCCACACTGGTGCAAACATCTCTAAATTTAGAATTACAGGTTTATTTTCTCGAAAATACTTTTTTTTTTTAAAGGTAAACTGCTTCTGTCTGCTGCCAATGTAATTTGCTCTCAAACTTCCTATTTATACATGAAGATGGTTCTTGACTTAAAAAAGAAAGGTCATTTCTGATTCATTTATTATAAGGGGCTGAATAAGGGGAAAAAAAGGGAAAAAAAAGACATTTTTAAAACACCATGTGACGCGTGGAAGTGAAATCACATCAGCAGGAGACGCTGACTGTGACGCAGTATCTGTAATTCTGAAACTGTGGTGACGTTCGCGCAGATATATTGGCCTAAATATTTACCACGTCCTGCTGAAGCCCGACTCCGCTCAGACGAACGCCATAATTGAGTGTAGTCAAGGCTTTAGTCATATGTAGAGCGACTGCTCCTGAGGCGATGACAGAGTCTTAGGCACAGCACTGTCACAAACAAGCAGCATCTCTGCTCTCCACCCCCCCCCATGGGCTGGAAGTTGCTCTGTCTTGTTCGGAGGGGACTTGCATGCACAAGTGTGAAAGTTTTTAGGAAATAAGCTGCTTACCTTTCATGTATATTTAATTTCTGATTTTTTTTTTTTTTTTTTTTCTGGAGGGGGAAGGGATATTTTTCTCACCACCAGTACTTCTTATTTTCCATTTTCCTTCCCTCTCTGTCTGCCATCCCATCTCTCCTTCATTCACTCCCTCTTTCTTTCTTTCATATATCTGTCCATCACTTTCTAAGCTTTGCTCTTTCATGGGCAGTTGAGTTCAACTTGAATTGTTATTGAATTTTTCTTTTTCAAAGCTCAGCAGCACTGGCGGAATCTCTGGTCAGTTACAGCGGACGGACAAGATGATTATAGACTTTTACAAGACTCATGGCATCAGTGATTTCTCTTCCAGGAACACTGCAACCTGTCATTCTCACCCGCACTTTC
Source organism: Seriola aureovittata (assembly GCF_021018895.1). Lineage (NCBI taxonomy): Eukaryota > Metazoa > Chordata > Actinopteri > Carangiformes > Carangidae > Seriola > Seriola aureovittata. Next base: position 23,937,470 of record NC_079365.1, on the reverse strand, counting down.
CTCCACACACATAAGCCTCTCTGCTCTGCTCTCAGTCACTCACACTCACCTGTACACAAACCCCCGACATGAACTACCACCGCGAACATGGCTGTCTATTTTTTTTTTTTTTAATGTACAATAGTGGCGGTTATTGAGGTTTTACAGCTCGTAACCACCATTCATCATCAGCAGCCAGTGGGCTCGCCGCATGAATCTGACTCTCTAATCCCCTGCTTGAATTACTGTCTTAATGAGCAAGAGACCAGGACTCGCACAGTGACGGCACCTCCATCATTCACTCGCTCTCGCTCGCTTTCAGTCTCCCATCCTTCACCCTCTCTATTTCACTTTCACTCTTTCTCTGTTTCAATTACCTTTGCCTGCCTTTTTTTCTTTTTTTTTCTTTTTTTTTAAACTTGGTTTGCTCCTTTTGGTTTATTAATTTCTGCACTTTCTGTTCACTTGATTTTGTGAACATCATCAAATATGAATATATCAAAAATTATAAAAACAAAAGCATTTTCATTAATTCAATTTCCTAGTGTAATAAGTAGTTAATAACAGGGTTTATAATCACATAAATCTGCAGTTCTTATGTTTAAAGATCAACACATTCATTAAGAAAGTCCATATATTCAACTGGTCCAGAGCAGGTTCCTAGACTGACCCCTGCCATCAACCAGATTAACAAATTTTTTAACACATTTCCTCTCAAAGTATTTATAATATTCACAAGATACAAAGTTTGAAGTTCAAACATCAGCTGTCTTAAGGAATATCACTTCAGCACTTTTCTCAAGAACTCAAGAAACTACATGCATTTCCAGGTCTCTTTTGTATGACAATTACCTCTGCAGAAAACTGTCTTTAACCACAGTGGACCACAGAGCAGCTACAATACAAAGTGCTTGTTGAGTAATGGGCTTGTCTGTTTCTCCCAAAATTCACTCTCCCTCTTGCTCTCACTGCAGTTATTTGGCTCCAGCAGCTCCACCCTCTAAACATGCAGCCCAGACTCAACTCCTCACCTTTTTGTTGCTGTGCACCAAAAGGAAGAGAGAAGTCATTTTCTCATCGTCAGAAATCAATACTTGGGGTAGAGGTATACAAGGCAGGTTGAAGGAGTAGTGGTACGCCACAAAATTACAAATTACAACACAAAAACAGTTTCTAGGATGTTTTAAACATCACAATTTGATGATAAATAAGAAAATCTGTGGGTGGTTTTATACCTAAAATGTGTGTGACAATCACAAAAACAGCAAGAGGATTAGTAGAGATAGTTTGTGTCACTGTGCCAGTGGTCCACTTTAGTTAACAGCCAAACTGCTGTACTTCCATACAACTGCAGCTGATCTGTGTTTGTGCGTGCTAACAACACTACGGAGTCAATTCTGCTGAGGTCAAGCACTTTGTGGCCATAATGAAAGTATTAGTTTCTACTTTTAGACCAGTTTAGTTCAGCATAGTTCATGTTGAAAGAAAAGAAATATGAAAGACAGGCAATGACAGACTTGTCTGTACTGGAGGAATAGACAAGTGAGGAGAAGAGAGACAAAGAGAGCAAGGTCTTATACTGTCTATGTGTGGTAAATCCCTGTGTCTCCTTCACTGGGTTTTGGGATGGGCTCCATCTCATTTGGATTCTCACAAAAACACCAGAGGCTCTCAAGAGCTCTGGAGAGGACAAAAGGAGGAGGATTTTTTTTTTAAGACGACAGAGAGCTCAGGGTCACACGCAGTCCCTGGACTCCCCACTGAGATTAGAGATGGGCAGAAAGAGTTTGATCTCTCACAAACTGTCCATCTCAATAGTGTGTGTGCCCGCGCACGCACACACACACACACACACACACTGATGGTGCAGGTACACATGCACAGTAATTCAGGGGGAATCGGGACACGTCTTGGACACATACATCTCTGCCCTGTGACCTTTCTGCTTAGAGAGATTCTGCTACCATTTCAGGAGCCGATTCTTTGTTTTCTTTTCATATCTTCCTTCTCCTCCCTGTCTTCCTCAGCGGACCGTTATTGTATTGTAGGGTAAAAGAATAGAAGGTTTTAAATAAGTTGTTTTGTATTTCTTACCTCTGTGTCATTAGTTAAAAGTGAACACTTTCACCATCATCTGCCCCCGGCAAGAAACCACATCTGGCGGCAGAGAAAACGTACTAATAGCCCCTTTAATAACATTAACTTTTTGGGGAAGGGAAGTAAATATCTTCTCGTTAAAGGAAAGACAACTCAGTCTGCCTGTATGTTCATGTTTATTGGTTTGTTGCTGTGTCACATTTGACAGGCATGATAGATATCAGGTTGTGTATAATGCTATGATGATGTCACTGCGATGTTTAGTAGCTGTCAATCATAATTATGTTTTATACATGGTACAGCAGCTTTGCATGGATGGTTCACTTATGTTTACCTGTTGGTAATTCAGATTCTTTTTTTCTCTGTTTCTCAGCCACAAACATTGAAGCTAAAATTTATTAGATGAAAGTAAGAACAGGAACAAAGGAACCAAACTCTAAAGAGGAGATTCAGGTACAAGCTACAAAAACGAATAGAAAAGAAATAAAATGGCACTGTTTCTGTCTTGCTGCCTCCGCATTCCACAAACAATCAGGGGCTTATGTTATGGCCATGAATAAACATCACGATCTAACCTCTTTGCAGCAACAAAACCATGCAGAAAAAACTGTAGCCTACAAGATTCTGTTTTTTGTGCCATCCCAAAGTGAGTGCTGGCCTCGACCTGTCCACCCCTATGAAAATTGTTTGACTCAACCACTGCTCTCCTGTTCCCTCTTTCTTTCTTGCCATTTCAACGGCAATGCCCTAAGCCATCTTTTTTTTTTTTTTCTTTTTTCTTTTGAAGCACTAGCATAAAACTATGCACGAAATCACCATGTTAAATTTAAGGCCTGCCATTTCTGACTGACTACCTCTGATGTTCCCGTTGTGACATCCTCCAAGTCCAGACGGTTCGTAAAATAGGTCTCAGCAGTGCACAGGCCTGAGACCTTGCAAGACTAAATTGACAATTTGTTTCAGTAAAGGACAGACAGACACACGTAAATGCATAGCTTCAACCTCGCATGGCCATAAAATGAAAGAAATAACTTGACATTTTGAAAGATACGCTTTTTCACTTTCTTCCCAGGAGTTAGATGAGACAACTCTGTGTCCAATGATGTTTATATATCCATGTAATGAGGAAATGTTGTTAATTTACATGAGTGAAATGCTCACTGAAATGTTTTTCCCCTCAAATATCTGATATTGCAGTACGACATCCAGTCGAGGTGACTACAGCACTTTTTTAAGCACTCACAGCACTTGGTTAAAGTTAGGGAAAGTAAATGGAATGGACTGCACTTATATAGCGCTCAAACGGCTTTACAGTGCAAGCCACATTCACCCATTCACACACACGTTCATACAGCGCTTTTCCCTACACATACAGTATAGCGCTTTTATACCATACACGCACATTCACACACCCATGATACATTGAAGGGCAATTTGGGGTTCAGTATCTTGGTCTTGCTTAAAGACACTTCGAAATGCAAACTTGAGTAGGCAGGAACCAAACCGCTGGACAACCCGCTCTACTTCCTGAGCCCCCAGCCGACCCGATTGTGGTCTGGTTTAATACAGAAAAAATTATGTTGTTGGTAGTTTTATTTTGGATAGAGCCAGGCTAGGTGTTTCCTCCTCTTTCCAGTCTGTATGTTAAGCTAAGCTAACTGGCTCCTGGCTGCAGCTTCAAAATTATGAGAGTAGTGTTGATCTATCTATCTCTTGTAGCTACACCTAATACAATTCAAATGTATTCCCTGATGTATCAACCGACACTGTGAATAACTTGATATGCTGACAGAAAATCTTTGTTTTCTTTGATAAAGCCTCTCTACACACAAGCTCCTCTCTTGTCTTGTTTAATTAACGGTGTTGTATTGATATTATATCAATGCACTGTTACATTTTGTTTGAACAATCAGCCTCCAACAGTGTATTTGAAGGCACATCCAAAGTGTCAATGTCCTTATTGCAAAGGAAAGTACGACAGGATTTTACAAAGTTCTGCTTTAAAAGATTTGATGCTTTCACTCGGCTCTACCCTCAAAGCTCAGCAAGCCCTCATTATATTGTCAGCGAATGATCCACAATAGGAGACTTATGGTATATATCGGTGTGACATCCAGGATGATGGCTCAGGGAGATACTTGGCAGGTACATAACTGTGGCTCAAGTAATTGGGCTACAGGGGACATCTTTGAGGGACCACAGCCAGTGCCAGCAGGCAGACAAGTTGGTAATGAGAAGCAGCAGAGGCTGGCATTCTCACACACGATGCAATGTCAACAGCTTTTGGTAACGCAAACTGTGGTATCAAGGCACATTGTGGAAGGAAAGCCTCTCTGATGGTTTTATTTTCTTTTTCAAGAAAAAAGATTTTCCTCCTCTGCTTGGGTGCGGGGAAGCTGTCACAGTCCAATTAGCGGGAAAATATGAGAGTGGAAAAACAAAAGGGAATGGCAACATAAAGTTACTTAATAGGCCATTGGGCCATCACAATCTGCACTGCTAATTGGTGCAGGCTCCACAAATGTCAAGAAATTTGTGGTCCTGGTCAAAATTATTGGCAGCCCTGAATTTCAACTACATAATTCATATGTTAAATTAACCAATTGTGTAAAATCAGAATATAAAATCATCCAACTTTATTGAAGAAAAGGAAAAAAAACAACTTAATAGTGCAAATGAAAAATGTACCCTAGACACAATTATTGGAACCTTTTACTAATATTTGTGTTTCTTTGGCAATAATGACTACCTGTCATCATTTTTTACCATCACAACTTCTCGCAGCTGTCTCCTGGTAGTTTCTCTTCCATTGCTTTATGCCTCCAAGCTCTTTTAAGTTTGCAGGAGTTATTTTTGCAATGGCAAGTTTCAGCTCTCTCTAAAGTATTTCACTGGAATTTCGATCAGGACTCATTGCTGGCCAGTTTAAAACAGTCCGTCTTCTCCTTTTCAACCATGTTTATCTTATGTGCTTTGGGTCGTTATCCTGCTGAAATACCCAAGACCGTCATCTCTTGTACCGGAGGCAGCAAAGCAGCCCCAGGGCATGATAGAACCTCCACCATGTTTTACTGTAGGTAGCGTGTTCTTTTCCTTATCGGCCTTATTTCATTGCCTATAAACAAACTGATGCACTGCATTCCCAAACAGCTCTACTTTGGTTTCATCTGTCCATAGAACATTATCCCAGAAGGACTGTGGCTTATCTATGAAAGTTTTCGCGGAGTCTTTCTTTCACTAGTCGTTGGCTCCTTGGCTGAAGCTGATGTTTCTTCCACAATCTGCACCAACCTTCGCAGACTTCTCTCAATGAGTTTCTTCTTATTATTATTAATCTAAAAACTTCTTCTTCTTCTTCTTTTAGGGTGCAACTTATTACTTGACTTGACTGTGAATGAAGATTCATTCACTGGCTAATTCAGGTCATGTGAACACTGAAAATCAAGATATCTTACTTGTTTTTAAGCTTGTTTGAATAATGACTTTAAATTCATCAAAAGACAATAATTGTGTCCAGGCTACAATTTGTGTTTTTGTTATTTCATTATTATGCAAGTTCTCTTTTGTTCAGTAACCTTGGACATTTGATTAAATATTCTGGTTCATTTGCATTTATTCCTGGAGATATTCTGAATTATGCACTTGAAATTCAAGGGTGCCAACAATTTTGACCAGGGCTGCACTCAGGATATGCAGCAACATATTTCAGTGAAAGTGCATCATAGTCGTAGAAGAATATGCTATTTAAATTTTAGTTTCAATGCAACTTACTGTTATCAAACAGATCAGCGAATGTCCTCAATGTATAGTTAATACAAAGCCCTACTGTTGTTTGTTGCTGCCACTGTGTCTTTTTGCTGTTGTACTGAGGTATACTGGGGGTCAAATTGCCTGAATGTGTGAAAGAATATTCAGTCATTAAACTCTGATCCTGATACAGTACATACTCCGCTTCTGACTCATCTCACAACAAGACATTTTTGGCCTCAGTTGAATATCATTTCAGTGTGCTCTGATTTCCTCTGACATAGAAATCAGGTTGATCTGAGGCTTTAAATTGCCTGCGTTTCTGAATATAAATGACTATTTATGTTAGCCTCTGCGATCCACTGGTGGTCCGCCTGGGTTTTTTTCAAAGCCCTCCTCCTACCCTCGCCCCTCTGTCCTCCCTGCGACCCTGAAAAGGATTCACCAGGCTTAGTGAATAAATGTATTTGTTCCATAACCACGGGTGACAGTAAATTTAGGTGACAGAGATTGCTATGGAATGTGGCACAGATGATTGGTTCACGCTGTGCGCTCTGTTCAGCCTCCCGTGCAATAAACAACTGGCTGTCTTTGCTCCTGCTCAGCTGTGGTTACTTCTATGGAGTTTACAAGTTTGGTGGCGCACCCCCTAATTAGCATTGAGTGCAATCGTGACACAGTCCTGCTTATCTATTCATGGAATATGGTTTACATAATCCTCGTGCTAATGTAATCATTCGGTGTCCATTTGAGCCTTGTGGATATTCATCTTGGGAAGAAGAGAACTCCTGTTGGTATTGAAATAGACTGGCTTCACCGCAGGAGCAAAATCTGCACTCAGAATGGCCTCGTGTCATTTGCATTGACGCTACAATCCATGGGACTGAATGAAACTGAACCACACCAGGAGGTTACACAACCCACTGCTTCCATCATATTTCATTCCCCTAATTTTCTCAGCTGTGTTTTTTTTTTCATTTCAGCTGTATTCAGTACATATATCAAAAACCTCCCAATAATAACTTGTTAGCAGAAGCTGCAGTTACTCAAAAAGGATTAAATGAATTACGTCCCTCACTGCTCCACAGGCCTTCATTAATTATCCATCTTTCACAGGATGGCACCAAGGTCTTTCTGGCTCTTTGTTCTAATATGCAATACCCACCCTTCCTTAAATGTGCCACAGTGTTGTGCAGAGATAGATCTCAAAGCCACTGTTACAAAGGGGATCCTCTGTGTCTTGTGAATCATGGATGATGTCAGATGTCAGTTAAAGCTTGTTCTCAAACTGCAGTGTATCTGTAGTGAACTAAAACTTTTTATTCACAAGTTCAGCAGCCAAACCCATGATTGTGACACAGCTTGTTGCATCACTGAAAGACAGGAAGCAGATGCTCAATAAAGAACTGGAGCTGGATGTTTGTAATTTTGCTTTAGTTCTGTGAAAACCTTGAATGTGTTTGCGTTTCACTTGATGAATTCAGCTCCGAAGCTGTGAGCTGATGTCATTACTGCAAAAACACCCCGTTTTCACAGATGCTCTAAAGTCTCCATCTCCACAGCAACAGCAGCATTTTCAACACACTTGTCTTATCTACACTTGTTTGCACTTATGTTTCTTATCTGGAACATGTTGGGACATGTATGTTTATGCGTCTCTCTTCTTTTCGTCTTGTTTCCCCAGGCACCACGCGACTTCCTCGAGAGGGGGAGGTGCCCGGCGTCGACTACAACTTCATCAGTGTTGGCGACTTCAGGATCCTGGAGGAGAGTGGCCTTCTCCTGGAGAGTGGGACCTATGATAGTAGGTGTCACCGCAGTGTTAAGAGTATTAGAGACCTGTGTGTGGCCGCATGCATTTACCTACAAGATTCACACTGACAGCTCTCTATAATGGACTGAGGGTAAGCTCAATATTCACAGTCAGTATGACTTACAGCCTGCCTTTGTGAAATGGTGACAAGCAGGATGAAATGTATTGATCAGTGAAACATGATTAAAGACTAGTTGGAAGTGACAGGCAGATTAGCAGCGATACTCGCAGCCCTTGAGATGAGCTCCACTATTCAGTTTCTCCACTCTGTGTGTAGAGCGGGCCACTGAGGGATGAAGTATGCAGACCTGAGATTTAAATATAAATGGAAATACTGTAAAAATTCACACAAGGGTTTAACTTTTTTTTTTTGTCAGCAAGGATTAACATAAACCTTACATTTGTCAGAAAGTAAATGTTTTACCAGCCAGCCTTTTAGAACCAGAGAGAACCAGCAATGACAGGTGTGGTGCAGGTTCAGATTCCTTATTCTGTCCAAAACACTAAAACAGGGTGTAGGTTACCGTGATAACCAACATTGCAGTCATACGTCTGGTGTTGTTTTTGGGATTGTGAAGTTTTACTGACTTAAAGAGGACTTTACATTTTTACAAATACACATATTAAACATTATTTCTTGACTGAATATTTTTTCATGTGACTGTGATAAAATACAATTCGGGAAGATATACCTACAGAAAATGCAACTGCAGATTATGATACATTTTTTGAGGCGCTTGGTCTCATGACCTTAGCGTTTCTAAAATCCCGGCTACACCTGGTTTCCTGAAACACTGATCTGAGTTTGAATCTGGCAGAAAAAGATCTTTGACATATGTCAACCATTCAGTCCATTTTAACTGCTAACTGCAGCTACTTGTAAAGGCCAAATGTAACAAAAGTGGGTTAGTTGAGCATTTAAATGTGGCAGAAGGTTAATTAAAATGTAAATATGCAATATGTAAGTGCTAACTGCATCAAAAAAGGAGCAGGCTGTACTTGTTGCCTTTTTATTAAGTCTCCTGAAATCCTTTAGGGTGCTACCAGCTAGAAGTCCATTGCCAGCAACAGTCCACTCACGCAGAGAGAGCTTGTTCTATGTTTGAATTCAACACTCATGCACACTTGTGGTGTGTGTTGGTCTTTAAATTTATTTGTGTGCCCATGTACGTTGCTTCCCTCTGTGTGTTCTACGAGTCTGTGTCAGCACCTCTGTGTCCGCTCTTGCTAATACAGTGTACAGTACATATTCACACAATAATGTGGGAGCATGCAAGCAGCTGTAGCACCTGATGGTGACCTTATGTAAAACCAGTCAACCTGCTGATCCCACCGGCTGGCTGCACAGTCACACATCAGGAGGTCCCGCTTGTGTTCTTACTCTCAAGTCGTGCTTTATTCATGGGATAAACCAGCCTTCTCCTTTTCCTCCCTCTCTCCTCTCACAGACCTCTTTTACTCAGACAGTTCAAGGCGGGAATGTCGCACCTTTATTCCGCCTCGCTGTTCTGTATAAAAAGTAAAATCACGGAATAGGGAGGGCATTGTTGTTCCGCCTTTAAGCCAGCGGCGGAGGCAGTCACGGAGCCAAATCGATGTCGGTGGAAAAGGTGGGACAGACGTTGATGCTGTTGTGCTACACGTCATGCCGCCATGCTATCTAAAATCACACACGGGGGCGGCTTTATACCGGCTTTGTTTGGCTCAGTGTAAACAAGCAAAGGCAGCATAATGGACGGCCTTCTTATCAGCGAGGATCTCTGTATAAAAGCAGCTATAGACAGATACACGCACCCTTCCCACACCGCCTCTCTTAAAAAATAATAATTTCATAAATGTTCGTTTGCCAGCATGTAGCTGCAGTTAACATGTGAGTCAGTTGTGACTTCTACTTAACAACAAGAAGACAAGTACAGGCATGTTCTTTCCAGTAAGAAGTTTACACAATGAGGGATATTCCAGCTGAATGGCCAAATATTTACCATTTCTAACACATTACACTACAATGAAGCATAAGCACTTGCCCTGCATTCAGAGGTCTTAGAAAGTCAGACGGTCGCAGTGTATTTGTGTCATGAGGGGATTGGAACGGAGGATTTCTCTCACATTGCGCAATGATTATGGCAATAACATGATAATCTTCCTGCTCTCTTTAAGCTCATTCTTTCTCACTGCAAATCCAAGCTGCTGTAAAAAGGGAGAGGATTTTTCTAAATGTTTGAGGGGCAAGCTCTGGTCGCATGAATGGACCTTCTTCTGCACCATTCTCCCATTCCCATTCAGCTGCATCTTGTGCTTCCTATATGATGGAGAATTAAAAGATAAAGTCAAATCCTCATCCAGAGAGAAAGCGCCTTAAGGCTGACAGCAGCTTCCTCTGGGTGTGCACAACTGTGTGTCTGCGTCTGTGTATCTGAGGAAGTTTGTGTGTGTGTGCGTGTGTGTGTGTGTGTGTGCGCGCGCGTATTTACGGATGGTGAAGTGCATATTTTAACATGAAGCATGATGGGCCTGTTGAGGCAGTTTTCTTCCAACAGTCCCTGATCCCTGTGATAAGGTGCCAGTCCCCCCTACCCTCATCTTTGTAGCACAGTGGCAGCAATGACATTAGACACACACAGGTATACACACACACACATATATGAGGACACACTTGTACATCTTTGCACATATATAAATCCCGTCCTTCCTTGTGTCGGGACAGATCATCTAAGAACTCAAAGATCAGGTTTCAAGAGCTGCCAAGTCACCCACAAGCTGTCCTTCATCTCTGAGCCGGAGCCAGGCGGGATTTACACCTTTTATAGAAAGGTTCACTGTGGGTAGGAAGGGAGAAATGGAGAGCAAACTGTGGAAGAGCATATGACAGAGAGCGGGTGTTGATAAAGAGGCGTGCTGAGCTCCTCCGCTCCCAATGGAAACCTCCTTTCCTGTGGAAGCAGCATTGCCTTGGCGGCACGCAGATGTGTGGATTAGCTTCTCAAAAGTTGGAAGGTTTCAGTATACTATCCCTGAGAGAGAACTGAACACTCTGATAGTGGCTGCCCCCCCTTCTCTTTCTCTTAAACCCAGTCAGCACAAGCCCTCCATGGCTACTGTGGCAGAGAGTGTTGATCTCTCAGCGGCACAGTCAACTCAAAGAGGAGCTGGAAGTAATTGGATCGTGGAATGGGATTTACTCCATTTAGTTGTGCTTCAAAAGCAGCCTATTTTTTTTCTTGAAAAAAGAGGGAAATAAACAACGCCCTCTTGTATAGGTCACATGGGTTGTATTCTTCCTGTAAAGAGTTCATGAATTACCTCCGGTTTAAAAGTGCACAGTAAGTGAGCTGTGCTCAAGGTACTAAGCTAATGGGATTCTTAGCTAATCATAATGGTCTCACTAATAGTCCCAAATGACTTGCCTGAATGCTCATTATGTTAATGGTTCATGTATAACAGTTTTTCTCTACTTAGAAGATATTTTATGGGAGTCATTTAATGTATTGTACAGATAATTTCAATTTAAACACTCTCTCTTCTCCTCTTTTATAAATCACCCTGTCATCTGTGACTCTGTGTATCCATCACCTTCTCTCAATAAACGCTGATCAGAGGTTAAGACACAGCACACATGCATACCTAGCCAGGGTCAGACTGTTTCCGTGGGTCCAAGCTGCTCTATGAGTGTTAGGGTACATGCCAGCTACTTCATGTTGGTCCTGAGGGTCCCAGGTTGCCTGCCAAGCAGACACATAAGCCATCTGTGCCAGGCGCTGAGAGCAAGTCTCTCTGGACTTGTGGTCCCTCCTCAGTCTCTGTGCCTCTGAGGGTCAGGTTGGGACACTCTTTCAGAGCAGCAGGACAAGAGCTGAACAGTCCAGTGCAGTGAAGTGCAAGACTGGAGGGACAACTGCCAGGAAAATTAAATTCTGCACATAGAGAGGGTTTTTTTTTTTCTTTTTTCTGACAAACGACATTGCTAATCTTCTACCAGGGAACAGGAAATTCTGCCAAATTGAGATCCACTTCAAACCTGTTGTTTTGGAATCCCCATTGTGATAATGAGTCAGATTTAAACAAGGAAGGAAAACAGACAGTGGATTAAATTGGGTGTGAATGGGAGAGCAGTATTCATACATTAGATGCGATGTGTGGCATACTGGGTGGATGGATTTGTGGTTGTGTGGCTCTGTAACTGTAACTGTCTGCTCATGATCTTGGCGAGATAAAAGAGCGCTCATGACCTTGTGTAGCTTATGCATAGTGCCCTTGACAACAGGAGTCTTTTTATTACGAGTAGCTGATTTCACCACCATGAAATTGCTTGCACGCACTTTGAAAGAGGAGGCTCGCTCTTCCTGGCTCATCAACCCTGTGACACGAGGATCACAAGTAATGTCAGACGAGCTCCCCATCTCATCAGCTTATGAGGCTTCCCGCCATTTATAATGGCAAATGGTGCCACAAATCTTCACTGACACGCCGCTTTCACACACCTCTATATTTGCAACGCACATTTATTAGGGGGCCAAGAGACATGTTTGTAAGTAATTAATCACAGGGGTAGCGTCTGTCTGATGAATGTCAACGTGTGGCAGGAGACAGGCGGAGATTAGCCAGCAAACCCAATCTCTCCTTGCTATCTCTCCTGTTAATGAAGCCATCCTTGACAAATGCGGATGAGTGTCGCTTAGTAAACAGAGAGTCGAGTGACAGGGAGGGAGGGGGCGGGCTTTCATCCAGCCTCCTTCTCCTCCTCAACCTTTCTGCTGCTTTGAGGAATCTGAGCATAGCTGCATTAACCCAGTTTGCTGTTTATTGTAGTTGGCACGCCTGAGGAGATGAAGGCCAGACTCAAGATGGGCTCACTTATCAAAAAAGCGGTTGTGATGTTACTGTATCGTGCTCTAAAGCCACTGGAATGACTATGATGTTTCCTCAGAGCCCTCTGTTCTTCCTGGCATGCATGCCATTGCCGTCTTTCCCTCTTTGTACAGAGTTATAAATGATCTGGAGCTGATACATGCTGCCCTTATAGTGCAGCATTTGTCATGTCTGCATGTTCATGCTTAAGTACATCAAAGGTTTATAATAGCACGGTCCCATACGCAGCTGGGCCCAAATGAAAATAAGATCAAGTTTATGGAGGCTAATTAAATTGCTGAAAATCCCTATTTCCCAGTGGTGCCTCTTCCTATTCTTTAATTAATCTAATTATAAATCATGATTTAGCTGAGTAGACTCAATCTGATGATTGCTTATTGTGGGAACTGAGTAAATATCTGACCTCACAAATGGATTGCCAGAACATAAATTTGATATTATTGCATAAACACATCTCACAGAGAAGCATTTAGCACACAAATAATCATAATAAATGGTAGAGATAGAAATTAGTATGCACATTATTTATAATCCTAATAGAGGTTGAATAATCACCACAAATAAATTGAGTTTCACATACTGCTCACCAGCCATACATAGATGGATCACCCCACGAGCTAAATGAGCAGATGATTTAGCAAAGTTTTTCAACCCCCCCTCCCCCTTTACGGAGTACTGTTATCCCACTGAATAATTATAATCCGTAACACAAGGTTTTTCTTCATTAGGAAAAAAAGCAAGCTGAGAGATAGATAATTGCTGTATTCAATGATCAGTGTAATTAGTTGCTGGCAAATTCCAAGTGAAGTGATTTTAATGTTACATGAGTCATGACAGCCCCGTAGTGCAGTTATCGAGGGAAAACAAAGCAGGGGATTAAGATACGTGAACGTCATGCAGAGGAAGCAGACTTCTGAAACTTGTACATAGTCGACCATGAGTGATGGCTGGTGTGTGACATTCAGGGAATTATTTTTTGATTTAAATCAGGTGAATCGGAGTGATGTTAGACATGGTGGATGGTTTCTCTGACTGCGGTTGTGTTATTTTAAAAGTCTCTCATTCTCTTATTCTTTTCTCCATCTTTCCTTTTCTCTCTCTCTCTCTAAGGTAACTACTATGGGACCCCGAAGCCTCCCGCGGAGCCCAACCTGGTGCAGCCTGACCTGGTGGATCAGGTGCTGTTTGATGAAGACTACGGTGGCGAGGTTCCGAGGAAACGCACCACCTCAGTGAGTAAGATGGACAGGAAGGACAGCGCAGTCCCTGAGGAGGAAGATGATGATGAGAGGCCACCGCTGGTCAATGGATTGCCTGGTCAGTAAATGTCAAAGCACAGAACGTCATGTTAAATAACAGAGATTCTGCCGTACTCTGTTTATCTTTTGGTTGTGGAATTGCCACTTTAGGTCAAAGTCACTGTCTGTTTGTCTCGTGAGACATAAAGACTTTGGCTTGTTGCAGATTGTGTACAGTTGGATGGGCCCAGTGTGTTGGATGAGGACACCACAATACCGTGCAAATCTCAACCCGTCACCATAAAACAGCATTTGAAGATTGACTGCATCCCCCTGAGCAGATTGATCATCTTTCTTAAGCTCGTGTCCCATCTGCTTCTCATTTATTTGTCAGTCAAGGTTGTATTGTGTTGTAGACCCAGATCAAATTGTATTTTACCCTTTTTTTTCTTAAAAAGGTGCCAGATGGGGGAGATTTGTTACAAATGGAAATGTAACTATTGCTGCAAGTCAGTTTGATATACTTTTTTGTGTACATGAAACTGAACTGATTTGACCTTCAGTTCTTTTTAAAGGACAAGTTCCCCCCAAATTCCAAAAGCACATACCACTGTTGGTATCTAGTCATGTTCTGAAAAGGTGCCCAAGGAAAGTCAGAACCCGTCCACAGTAGACCCAAGGATTGTTGGACTTGGACGTGGACCTGGACCTGGACCTGTATCTGGGCCAGAGAGAACATAACACACAGACCTGTGGCAATATAATTTGGACCTGATTTGAGCTCCAGAATTTTGGTTATTATCAATCTCCAACATTTTTAATTGTTTTTCATTTATAAAGCACAAACATTCGCTGGTTCCAGCTTCTTAAATGTGAGAATTTATTGCTTTTTCATGTCTCACATAATAGTAAACTGAGTCCCTTTGGACTGTTAGTCAGACAAAATGGTAACACAACCATTTTTTCAGATATTTTATAAGCAAAATAATTAATTGATTAGTCGAGAAAATAATCTGCAGATTAGTCGATAATGAAAATAAACATTAGTTGCAGCTCTGTTGTGGATAATCCACAGACCTCACTGTCAACGGTTGTTTCTTAAAACCTGGACAAACAAGATAAAAAAAATGTCTGCGTGCCTAGATAGTGCAGAAGTTAAACTGTTTTGGGTGATTAAATCATTTAATACTGGTCTGCTACTGAGCTACGCTCGACTTAACAGGGTTCACATGTTGTCTCCAAGGTGACAGTTTTCTCACACGTATTCAAATGTGATAGCCACACTGCTAATAGATCTTCCACTTGCAATGCTGTTACTGTTACCTCTTAATATACTGCCGCACAGGTCACCTTGGGAAAGTGTGATCCAGAGAGCAGGACACCGTGTATGTGATCAATCAGGACAACTCTTCAGCTCTCTATGGAGCAAATCTGTCCTTAATGCTGACAAGGAGAACAAGCCTGCAACAGAAATAGGTTACATACTGTGCACCATACCTGGGTTTTTTAGAGTAAGAGAATTGGGGTCCAGGCTGAATTTTTTTTATTTTCTATTTTTTTTAACTGAATGAAACATTGTTTTGACAGTCACGGCGCAAACACTGCTTGCTCAGCTGTACAAAGGATTCACAGAAATCCAAAGTCTGTTTACCCAACTGTTCTGTCATATTGAAATCAAACACAAAATGATGCCCGGACATCCAGGAGTTCTTTTTATGGAAAGAAACCAGTCACAATTGACTGCTCCGCTACAGCCCACAGCTATGGCAGAGGAATCTCAGACCAGCCATAGATGGGCAGAGTTATGGTCGAATGAAAAAAGAGGTTAATGGAAAATGTGAGCTCTAAGTCTCTAAACTCTTGACTGCAGCTTCTCCCATCCTCGCTCAGACTGTCGTTATCAACCCCCCTCCCTCTCCTGCTGTCCCTCCATAACCCATCTGACTCGTATCATGGAGTGGGCCCTCACCCTGCTGTGAACCTTTATTGAAGACCTCAGGTCTCCTCAAGGCTCTGCCCTCTGTCTCGTTCTCCAAGTGTTTACATGACTGGAGCAGATGCAGTATTACGCGTTTGTTGTCTTTAAATGTGAAGCCGTGTTTCTGATCAGAGAGGCGAAACAGAAAAGCCTTTCAGAAACTGCAGATAACTAACACGCTGATGCTGATGAAGGGCTCTGTGGTTGAATTTTTAGCAATTTTATACCCAATCTAAAATTCAGGTGGAAAGATCTTTAGGAAATACATCCCCCAGAAATGCTTTTTTTGTGGTGTGCATGACATATTTTGGCATTATCCTCCGTTGTGAGGAGGTTAGCATCACATGAAAAGAAAAGGATGAAAAGCATTCGTTTTTCATCCTTTTATAACCGTCTTCTGAGGGAAGGCATGAAGTGCTAAGTGAATTAAGAGGGCCTTTGTTGTATGTTTCATGTTCATTGTAGAGCAGCTTCTCATTAAAGGGGAGTGTCCACAGATGCAGGAAAAATATATGTGAAGAGCAGCGGTAAAATATTATCATACAGAAACCGCCTCAGGGTTCAAATGGCCCTTTCTAATATTTATCCCTGTCTCATCATTGCAGCCCACAGGGAAATGCACACATACACATAGGCCTAAGCATTAACACTGTGCACACACACAAAATGCAAAACAGCCCTTTGGCAAAGACATGCACACCATCACTCACATGCAAATCCTATGAGTGATATAAGGCCTCCCTCCACTCCCTGCAGCAGGCAGGAAACCAGAAGGGCAGAGGTGTTCCTGCAGGCAAACCTTCCTCTCTGGTTTGCTCTGTTTTCTCCCCGTTCTTCCACTTTTTAATCCACTCTTCCACTCCTCTTTCCAGAGCACAAAGAGAGGGCAGACTGGAGGAAAGCGGTGCCCAGCTATACCCAGTCCAGTAGCTCCATGGACTTCCGCACATGGAGCTCGCTTCCTCGCGATGACAGCCTGGAGCCCCTGCCTCTTAACTGGGAGATGGCTTACACTGAGACCGGGATGGTCTACTTCATAGAGTAAGTGACAGACGCAACCCACTGGTCATGTGAACAATTTAGTGCTAAAGCAATTAGTCAGTTGACTAATTAATCAGCATCAACTGAAATATATCAGCATTTTTTGCAATAAATTACTGTATTTGAAATTATTTATCAAATAAAAACGCCACATGTATCATCGTCTTCCAATATCAGGATTTACATCTTTTATATATGATTTTAATTTTTATAAACTCTCTGTCGATTTGTTATAAATAAGTGTTGTTCTGGAAGAGGAAACCTTTGGGTTTTGAGAACACATGGCCATTCGTACTTTGTCTGACATTTTAGTTACTAAACAAGTTATCAAAAAATGAATCAGCAGATTAATTGAGGATGAAATCGATCATTGCTCGCAGCACTGAATACATTTTGCATTTTAATGCAAACATTTCAATGAATCCGAATTTATAAAACACATTTAGCTTTCACATACTGTCAAACCCAAAAAATTCAGACATTACTGCACACCTTAAATTGGACATTATAAATAATATCCCATGTAATTACATGTATATGGAGTTTCAACTGTAGGTAGCCTGAGACAAGAAAGGACAGCTGACAGTCTGACAGTATTTTATATTTTTCTTCCTTTCCACAAATGCCATTAGAATTGTAAAATGTTGTGTTTTCCCATTAGAAAAACAAGAATTGTCCGTGTATCCAACAACTCTCAGTGAGCCACAGCATTGCAGTGGGTGAAACGTTCCTTCATTACCATGAACATATCAGTCCCACATAAACTGGCCTTCTGCTCTAAACACTAATTAGTGCAACATGTGTGTATTATTCTGCAGCTGAAAATTATCCCCAACAAATGCAAATCACCCCTGTTTGAGTAAAGTTGTTTTAGGAAATTAGTTCTATAAATGAAACTATATATTTGTGAGCTATTAAATATTTACACTGTCGGTTGGAACCAGTGGACTTGGAGTCTCTTCATGTGATGATAAGGAAAGTAGAATAACAGAAGCCAAAGCACAAGCAGCAAGAGGAAGCTACACACATTAGCTTTGACTTTAGCTTCATCAGGTACAGAACAATCTATGCTCTGAATGATAAGTGTTGAAATTGAGGGCAACTGACGACTTGAGTGCTGTTACTTATGTTAATTATGTCATCTTACAACTGCAGTGGGGTAGGCAGCACGATGTGATATTAAAAATGAAAGTGATATTTGCGTGTCTGATGTCATAGAGTATTTGTATTTACTGCTATCTATGCATAATGAAACACAGATAAATGTGTCTGTCAGTATCAAATCAGTGTCTAATCAGCCCAGCAGTGGGGTTAGGTTTGATCCTGCGTGTGTGTAATGATGGCTTTGTGATCTACAAGTCAACAGCTCGACAGCATCACGTTCACATAAAAGGGAGAGAAAGAATGAACTGGGTACAGTGTACACATACTCATCCTTCCATGATAACAGACGTGACTGACAAGAGTTTAAATATTTCTAGGCCCCACTTTGATGGAGCTCAGAGCGTCAAGAAGGTGTAAATACTCAGATTTATTCCCACTGACAGCCACAGTTGTTTCACTTGCTATATTTTACCAAACGACACAGCTTTAAAATCCCAGGTTTTCATAATACATATTATTAAGCTCTTTCTCTGAACCAATCAATGCTTTGATTTTAGAAAAATCGAGTAAACAAACCTCTCTGAGGGCTATACTATATGTGTGTGGGAGGACATACAAGCACACGTGCGTGTGCATGCAGGCCTGTGTGTTTTATTCATGTTTGGCTCTAAGCCACTTGTCTCTGAAAATATCAGAAGACCATTGTGATTTTCCTCCTGATTACACACCCCAGTTGTTTAACGCATTTGAGGATAAACGAGTTTGTCGTGTTTCACATTCAGAGGGTTTTTTTTCCCCTCCCGTCTGAAAAGGCCACCTAACCATAAACACAGTAATGTGACAGCTGAACATAAACCAATGGATCAGATGTTTGTTGATGAATCCAGTAACCCTTGTGCACAAGAGCATATTACTCAGGAGAATACTGTTGCTGTTCTTCTGTTCTGGCACGTCCTTAGGTTGGCTACTCCTGGTTCAGCAGCGATTTCTCTGCTGGCACATGCTGGTTTTTATTGTTGATGTTTCCTGGCTGCTCTTTTTGCTCTGCAGTCATAATACAAAGACAACTACGTGGCTGGACCCCCGCTTGGCAAAGAAGGCGAAGCCCCCAGAGAAGTGTGAGGATGGAGGTATGTAGACTTGCACTACGCAGCTAGTCTGTTCAAGCATACAGTCATTCCATTAGCTGCTGCACATGTATTTACACAAGGGCAGACCTTTAGTGTATTTGCCATACATCACATGATCCATCACTACACATATTTTCACACAGTTAATCAAATAACCAGCCAGGTAAAATATGACAGTGTAACTTCTCTTCCAAAATGACATGTCACCCAAGATTGACCCTGAACATCACAGTCAAGCAGCTACATTTTTCTGAAATCTAGTGCTGAGGTCTACTTTAAGGAATTCCAGACGTGCCTTTGTATCCCCAGGATGCTAATGTGGGCTTAAGTGCAGGCAGAGACAGTGAGTGGCCACGGCTGAAAGAGTGGGACCCTTCCAGCTTGGTTTTAATGGACTTTTACAGGCGGCCGGAAAAGCGAGTTGGTGTGTTGCTTCTGAAAAGCAACTCCAAAGCTCTCTCTTGCGTGAAGAGCTCTTTTCTCTCTCTCTCTCTCTGTCTTTTTCTCTCTCTCTCTGTTTCTCTCTCTCTCTCTCTTTCTCTCTCTCTCTCTTTCTCTCTCTTTCTCTCTCTCTCTTTCTCTTTCTCCCTCCCTCTGCCTGATATGTTCATCAGGGCATGATGTACATCAGCCGTTTCATCCGGCCTGCTTGTTGAAACCACAGAGATGTTCACTAAATTATTGTAGGCTATTTTCATGGCTACTTTCTTATGCTAAATGTCCCAGTCAGGGGGAAAAATACACTGGTAGCTACTGCTGTATCTCACCACCATGTTGAATGGGTTACAACTCCCAGATGACTGTCTGCTAAATACTGTGCCTGCTTTTCGTCTTCTGTTATCTTTGTGTGTGTGCCCTATTTGCATTGTTCCACAACACAATGTAACATTATTTTCTTTTGCAGAGTTACCTTATGGCTGGGAGGAAATTGATGATCCGCAGTACGGCACATACTATGTCGAGTAAGTGTTATGCATCTATTGATATATGTCATTTCCTGGGAGTCCGGTTGCCGTCATCAGAAACAGCGTAAATTGTCTTATCACAGATGCACATAGCGCACAAACACATTTCACCAGAGGCATCACAGCACAACAGCACATTACACTGCTTAGTGTACATTAGCAGTGGACCGGCATAAATCAATACTGTCTAAAAATAAACAAATGGATCCAGCACACAGCTCATTTTGGGTGTCTCAGGTGAGGATGATCTGAGTTATGTAACATGCAGATAGGAAGCATTTACCTGGAGAACAGTTGCAGATTCTGATCAGATTTTCGCATTGTTTATCAATGGGTGGCAAAATGAAACTCTGCGGGTAACATCGCAGTGACCTGCATGTGAACACAACGCTGATTGTGCTCTCGCTGTGTTCTGCCTGTGTTTGTGTAAGTAAGCGTGTGTATAGAATGCGAGTCTGGGTATACGTCTCTGCATACTGTTTGTATATTTCTCTGTGTGCAAAATGTGTTTTGGTGCTCAGCAACGCAGCAGGAAATCAGTGAAACACAGCCATTGTAACAGCAGTGGGGAGAAGTGGGGAGATTTTCAACTAGAATGCATGGAGGGTGGAGAGTGGG
Source organism: Seriola aureovittata (assembly GCF_021018895.1). Classification (NCBI taxonomy): domain Eukaryota; kingdom Metazoa; phylum Chordata; class Actinopteri; order Carangiformes; family Carangidae; genus Seriola; species Seriola aureovittata. The sequence continues at coordinate 23,916,894 of NC_079365.1, read as the reverse complement.
GGCAGGAAGGAGAGGTAGCAATCTGTTGTGATGAAAAGAAAATGGGAACGCTCGCGTTGTTTTATTGCTCAGACTGCAGAAGGATCCCTCCTAGGTAGAAGTGACATGAGAGAGAAACTCACTCTTTGGACAAGGAGAGTCAATGGCACATAGATGGAGCTTGTAGCTGCCAGTGTTTTAGCTTGAAATGAGCTCACTAGGAAACAACGGCTGCGGTTTGCATGCCAGGGGACAACAGGCTGTTTACCTTGTTGTAGAGGAACAGGATGTTGCTGGCAGTCGCAGGGTTCATTTCCTACAATATTAAATGGCTAAAAGCCATAGTAGCTTCCCCCCATAAAGAGGAGGCAAGCCAGCCTTTACTGTATGTGTGCTGTGTTTATGAACGTATTTATAGTGGCGCCACTATAGTCTCCGTCTATTAGAAAATCATGGTTGCATTATAGGGAAGGTGCATACGTAATTAACTGCAGAAAAATGGTTATTCAGACCCCGTTACTTTTTGCACATTTTATTACTCACTTAATTTTTATTTATAAAATGTATTAAAAATCAAAAACTGTACGAAAACTATATATATAAATATGTATAATATATATTGTGGGTGTGTTTAGAAGTCTCTTCTCTTAAATCTGGGTCTGTTGATTTTTTAGCCACATCAACCAGAAAACCCAGTTTGAGAACCCGGTCCTGGAGGCAAAGAAGAAGCTGAGCCAGGAGACAGCTGTGATCCAACAAGCCACGGCAACACCTTCTCAAGGTAACGACAGCCCTGCAGAACATGTCCCCTCTTCAAGTTCCTCTTCATTTGGAGTGTTAGGAGGGAAAAAAAAAACATCCAGTATGCCATAACAGAAGAGGAGTTCAATAAAGGACACACAGAAAACTGTTACCACCACGCTGCTATTATAACACAGTGACCTTTAAAAAAAAAAACATCTTGATGTTGCAGCCTCCCTCAGGTTTAACAGACATGTATATACATGTGTAACTATAATTGCTTCCACCAGCTTTCTGACTCGCACTGTCATTGTCTGTTTGGGAAAGAACAAGAATTTCCTGTAAGAGTGATGTCATCTAAAATGATGACACACTTCCCTGCAGCTGTTAATTGACCTAACACTTCTGTTATTTCACTTTTATGTATGATATTCTAGAACAATAGGAGAAGTTTTGGCTTTATTAGAGTCGTGTAACATTTTCACTGAGCTTATTCTATTTCTGTACTCACTGTAAATCACTCTGGACATTAACACCAGCTAATTGTCTAAACTATAATTGTAGTTGGCTGACCCTTACACCTCAGTTAGTGTGCTGTTGATAAATATGTTTTCTGGGAATAGAAAGCGGTGGGAACGCCATCGCTTCACGCAAGGTCAGCTGAACGTGTCAACCTTCAAGTAGCCTCAAACAATAATAGATTGTCAAAATCAGTCTTTTCTTCCCTGGTGCACTCACATAATACATGTTCTTGTCAGCTCTCCTGTAATGGTCTGTTCTTTAGGTTGACAAGCCATTTTTCTCCCGCAATAAACATTATGAATTAAGTATGTTTTCATTACCATGGATGTATAATAGATTACAGTGCTGCAGCAGTGGAGATAGACAGGCTAGGGCTGGTGGGGATTCAGGGAGTGAGAGAGAGGGAATGCAGGGGAGGAGGGCGGCTTTTAGAGGTGCATGTGGTAACAGCTGGTGGACCAGCATGTCAGAGAGGCCAAGCATAATCAGACATCTCTCTGCTCAGGTGTGCGGGGACTGAAGAAACTGCCGTATCGCCCCTGATTACCGATTACACAACCTACTGAGCTGTCAGACGGTTGCTATGATGAAACCAAAGCATCGTCAGTTGGCTGTTACACCTCAGGCAACGATTCAGAGTTTTACTGTTTTCCAAGATATGAGATTCCCAGAGAGATTTATTTTTATGGAAATCAGTACTGTTAAAACACAAAAGCGATATAAACTTAAATAATACATATACAGTGAGTTCCAACAGTCTGATACCACTTTACCATTCACTAGAAAAGGAAAGTTGTCTCCGACTTTTGGACCCCACTGTCTTTATTTAACAATTCTTGTTAAATGTTATTTCTCCATTCTAATTTTTGACGACAACGGGTTTCCTTGACATAATTTCTATTCCAAAATGCTGTTTTTCAGCACTTCTCCCAGTGTCATTTTAATGTCATGGAGTCTTATTTATCGGTTGAATATTGGCAACTTTCAGGTCGATATATTTACATTAGGTGTTGCTATAGGAGACTATACTGTGGTGTTTCCCATCCATATAACACACCAAGCTTTGTGTTGAGTGCCTGCATTGTTCTGATTTGGTTGTCGGCATTGTGTACTTGGTACTTTCCCCCCCGATGGTCAACTCTTAGCCTCACTTTTTAGATTCTGCCGTTCAAGGTGCATTCTTGGAGACAGCAGCTGCTGTTGCTCCATTGATGTAGTAAAGAAGATGTCTTCCCAATTATGCTGAATAATGTCACTGGAGATTTACGACGCAACTGAGTCACACATGAGAAATCAAAAACCATGGCTGTTTGACGCGGTGGATCTGATGGTTTTGTCTGCCTCTGGCTTTCAAAGTCTGCCCACAAACATTGGCACAAAGACCTTCCTTGGACTCTCCCACACAAGTGCAGGCTTGCACACGCCACACTCACTTCCTCCCTCTGATTCTTTCTCTTTCTCCCTCCATTACCTCTGTCTGTTCCTTCACACACACAAACGTGCAGTCAAAAATGGTTATTTCAGCACACACTGGGGGGAAAAAAAAAAAAACATTCCGTGTTGCATTTATCAAGCAATTTGAATGTGATTATGTAAATGAGCTTTGCTTGATCCATGCAACAGTGTGGACATCTGGAGTCCACGCTGGTTGTGATAAGTTACACTCACTCACAGCTGTTTACGTCTGCGGTGGACATTTGTGGCTGCTGAACCATTTGATAGTCTGAGAGCTGCTGCATTTAAATTCCTCACATAGCCTCCAAAAGTTATAGTGTTTATAAAAGTGAAGGAAATGAGAGGGAGAATGTGCAGTTCTTAGTTTTCCTGCCAAACTACAAAGATGCTGCCCCGGTCTTGATATGGAAATGAGCTCTTTGTGATTGGAAGTTGCTGTCCACTCACCATATGCGCAAGACAGAGATAAAGAGGAAGAACTGGGAGAAGATATGTACCTTCAGATTTACATATGCACAGCAGTTGTTTTCAGGTGAGCCATCCACATGCTTTGATAGAGTCTTCTAAAATCCAGTTTCACTGGCACATCTCAATAGTCTCATCAAGGTGTACATTTTGCCAAAGGAGACAGGCTCAGGCAGGTTAGGATTAGCCTCAAGATTTGTTGACAATAAGAAGAACATAATCTTATCCTTTAACATGTTGTTGGTGAACATTTTTACAAAGTGTAACTGAGATAGCAGCCTAACAGTTTTAACCAGCATGGTGGTAGTGAACTAATGTTTTTGGGGAGTGTTTATGTAGCTTATTGTTAATTCAACTAGTAGTTATTGTTTACTGGAAATTAATCAAAAAATGAATGTAGTTATTGTTCATTTAGTGTTTTATCATATTCTTTTCAACACAATGAACATTCTTGAGTAACACTTTATTTTAAGGTACACATATTCACCAATTGTTTATTAGCATGCATATTAGTAGCATATTAATGCCTTTTTCTGCATTACCATAGTCTACACATACTAGGCCATTAACTGAGTTTTCCCCTCAATAACCTTCAAATAACTGTTTATTGATGGTAAGTCAGGAACTCCTTGTATATGAATTACAATCCTAATATACTCAGTGACGAGTTACACCTTGAAAAATGGAGGTCTTGAGATTAGATGCACAGGTTATATTCCCATTCAGTGGTTGGAGTGCAAAGTCAGCACACAAAGAAATATCTCCTTCAGAGATTTCCAAACATCTATCTATCTATTAAAAGCTTTTTTCAAGGCTAAGAACTTAAGAATAAGGTGTGTTTACTGTAGTAGTCATGTGCCATAATGGATCTGAAGTGTGAGGAGGAGGCAGGAAACCTGCGTGGGTTGTGTCAAACTACTAGTGAATTATGAGCAGGACTTAGTTTAGAGCTATTTGCTCACTATTAACACTCGTAGTTTTCTGTTTTGTTACATAAGAATAGACCATATTTGATTGAGTATTAGAGACTATTCTTGTGGGAAAACTCTTAGTTAATGGCCTAGTAGTTGTAGAATATGGTCGTGCAGAAAAAGAGCTTCATGATGACTAATAAAGAGACAATATTCTGCTAATATGCATGCTGATAAACAGATAGTTAATGGTGAATATGTGTACCTTTATATATAGTATTGCCCATTCTTTACTTTTGTAATACTAAAAGTAATATAACTAATACTAACATATAAAGTCCAGTCATTTTGCTGACTATTTCTAAACGTATCATGATATTTCTGGCATCCCAGAGACTGACAGCCCCATCACATTCTCCCAGTACGAAGCACAGTCGCTGCACCATTTGTCACTGGCTGCCTTCAGTTTTACTGTTTTTGAGTCGAAACTAAAAGGCAGTTCAGGCCAGGGACCATCAGGCAGCAAGGAAAAAATGGTGTGTCCATGATCTAAAGTGCTGATACCACAGTAATGCCAGATAGGGAGGCTGCTCAGTTTAATGCAGTGTGACCCTGACTGTTGGTTATCTAGTGTATTGCGTATGCCACAGACAAGCTGCTGGTCCATATTGATGTTGCCATTGACCTTAAGTTGTTCCCTACTCAAGTTTGAAAAATCTACGCCAACAAACCAATTTTTTTCTGAGTCACTGACTGCAGTATGGAGGGAACAGGAGAGGACATCTTCCTAAATTGGACACTGTCAGAGGTGTTATATCACCGTTCTGCTCTATAGTCTTGTAATGGGAGGAAGCAAGTGAATTAGCTTCTAAAACTAACATCTGATATCAGTTTATCTGTGTGTTTGTGGTCCTCTCTGAGTATGAAAAGGTCTGTATTGTTGGGCTTATCTAGTTTAGGTATATCACATCATGCCTGTTAATTAGAAAAGACTAATTACCCTGTTGATCCTCAGCACATAATGCATATAATTGACTTTTAATGCAGACATGGATGGATTTTGCCGCCTTTCAAGAAGGATACAAATTCATTAATCAGTGTTGCTGCGTTTGATGTCGAGCACCGTTTGGAGATTTCACTTGTGTTTGATAAAGCTTGTCACTCGCTCAGGATTTCCCTCAGGAGTACACCTCCCACTCAAGAAACACTTCACACACACACACACACACAACCCTTTTACACACATACACTCACTTGTGCATTTCGTGCACAGGTAAGGGCGCTGCGTCTGGCTTCACGGCGGACCCCGGCCAGCTGAAGGGGGAGATGTACCACACAGCGCTGAAGAAGAGTTCCCAGGGGTTTGGATTCACCATCATCGGAGGTGACCGCACAGATGAGTTTCTGCAGGTGAAAAATGTGCTCAGCGACGGCCCTGCTGCCCACGACAACAAGATGGCGTCCGGTGAGCGGAATTTCTGCAGATGCACTCTCACAATGTCAAGAGTCCCCAAAGGAAAGGGCAAGATGGAAAACGTATACTCCTGTTTAAATAAACATTAAAATCCTATTTAGCTGGCAGGAAGATCTATGAGTTTATAACTGCTCATTTCTACAATATTACTTCAGCCAGATTGTACCAACTATGATGCACCTGGAGGAATTAGTTTGACCTCTGTGGTGTCCACTTAACCTAATGCTGTCCCCAGAGTTCAACAAGACAATAACAACAACTCTGGTTCTGGCAAGGCTATAGTTTTCTAGCAGACAGTCTGATAGGTGGGTGTGAAGCTATATAACATCTTTGTTGTTTAGTTTCTGATCTTTCCATTGCCTCCTGTATGTCTACATAAACCAACAGCTGTGAGCTGTGTGTGTGTGTGTGTGTGTGTGTGTGTGTGTGTGTATGTGTGTTTGTGTTTGTGTGTATGATGGTGCAATGATGCAACAGAAATCGACACTATAGTTGTAGTTGTGGCAGAGAGTGCTGTTCAGATCAGTTCTGGAGTGAATGAACGAGGGACAGGAATAAAGTAGGAATAGATGGTAGACTGACGAGAAAGGAAAGAGGTACAGGGAGCTGCCAAAATGAAAATATGAGAGAGCAGTGAAGAGGAAAGGGATGTGTTAGAGGTAAGATTTGTCTTACAGAGGAAGGAAGAAGAGCTTTCCAAAGAAATGTACAGCAGTGATGTCTCGATTAAATTGCAAAAGAAAGACTCCCCGTGTCACTGGCTTTCTTTTCTCTGTCTTAGGTGATGTGATCGTTGAGATTAACGGGATGTGTGTGCTGGGGAAGACTCATCCAGAGGTGGTGCAGATGTTCCAATCCATTCCCATCAACCAGTATGTGGACATGGTCCTTTGCCGCGGTTACCCGCTCCCCCCAGATGTGGATCTAGACAGCGATGACCCTCTCCCGCCTCCTCCTCCTCCAGCTGCTGCTGCTCAGCCCCAGCAGCCCCTGCATGGTGGAGAGGTGGTGACAGCCGTGCCCCTCATCAACGGACAGCCGCTACTTGTGAAAGGTGATGTCCTCCATGGCTCCTCTCAGGAGCTCCACTATGTCACTACGGACGCCAGCGGCCGGCCGGTCGTGGCAGCTATGCCCAACGGAAGGCAGGGGGAGCGAGGAGAGGTGGCCTCGGGGATGCTACAGCCGGAGTTGGTGAGCGTGCCGCTGGTGAAGGGCCCGGGAGGATTCGGGTTTGCCATTGCTGACTGCCCGCTGGGCCAGAAGGTGAAGATGATCCTGGACGCCCAGTGGTGCCGTGGCCTGCAGAAAGGAGATGTCATTAAGGAGATCAACAGGCAAAATGTCCAAACTCTGAGCCACGCTCAAGTAGTGGACATCCTTAAAGACCTACCAGTGGGCAGCGAAGTCAATGTGCTCGTGCTGCGAGGAGGTGAGAGACTGAAACAATAATAAATCTGTTTTTGTCTGTCTCTCATCCATCTGTCTATCTGTCTCACTGTCATTCTGTCTGTTTATCTGGCAGCGTGGAGGCTGTATATCCATGTTGTTGTTGTGCTGTGTATCTGTCTCCTCCTCCTATCATTGTTTAGCCATTCGTTTATTGTCATGCTTGTAACACCTCTTGTGTGTGACATAATTTGCTGTTGCTGTCTATACAACTTCAACAGTGTCCATGGGAGGTGAGGTCAGAGTGCTGATACTGACAGGAGGTGAGGTGGTGTTGTGGCTAGTTGGGGAATGGGTGGGGGTGGGGGGTGGGGGGTGGGGGGTGACTGACCACACACTGTTGTTCTGTAGACGCCTGTGTGATGTCACTGTGTCTGCGGTCTGTATAAGGTCACCACAGTAGAGACTGCTGCCTTTTTTGTAGCTGATTAGATCCACCTGCACTTCTGTAGCCAGTGTAAATGATGGTCTGTCCGAGTCCTATCCCTGCCATCAGATACATACTCAGACTGTACATCTCCAGCATTCCTCTTGTGTGTCTCCACTCAACCTGCCTCTGTTTATGATGACTCCCATTGAGGCATAATGCAGTCTGTTACAAGTCTGAGAGTGGGAATTACATAAGTGTGGGGATGTGCTTGATTCCAAGGGAGAGAGGGAGGAGGGTAGACACCCTTCAAATGTCTCCTACATCCATCTCCAGCCGCCCCAGGGATTCAGTGCGCAAGTCGATGAACTCGGATTGGCTTTGATCATCAGCAGAGCGCAGGGGATTTCTGCATGCCTCTATATCCATGGCCCCTTAAAGATCCATGGCTAAATGGCTATAGAGGGAAGGTCCCCAGGGGCCTCCTCCCCGTAGCTGCGCCCCAACCCTCCTCTCTCTCTCTCTCTCTCTCTCTCCCACACACTACTCACCCTCGCTGCTGTGCCACCATCACCGTGTCCTGCTCCGCTGCCGCACTGCATGACCTCACAGTCAAAGCGGAGCTGGACCCAGCCTCACTCAGCCCTCCCAAATGAAGAGTAAATGCCAGTTTTAACCCTCATTAGACAACAGCCTTTGGCTTTGAGGAGGATCCCTGTGTTAGAGTGGTGGACATCACACTGAGCAGAAGAAGAGTCGGCCTTAGAGAAAGGATGGAAGGAGGAGTGTTGTGGGTGGGTGGGTGTGTTTCAGGTGTGTGACATGTTCTTTGACTGATTTCCTGTGTTTGATAACGCTCATGCTGGATCGGGAATTTTGCAGTAAAGCGGAAAAATGCTGCTGCGTCTCCCCTTTTGCATCAGGCTCCACTTAACCCCTCATCAGACCAAGTGTTGGTCTGGCCCCACAGGGCTGAAGGCTCCAGAGGAGTGTTTGTTAATCCAGTTAATGCCGGGAGTTGAGGGGAGGGGAGTGGAGGGGAGGAGGGGGCTGTAAGAGATGATCTGTAGGGAACAATCTGAGCGCTGGAGATGGAACGTGTGGGTGTACTGTACAGAGAGAGGGAAGAGAATTATCGGTCATTGAATTATATGCATGAATCTCTAACGCTCTCACCCGCTTCCTTAGCCCTGCATCGGGCTTGCACCATTGCAGTCAGCACTCCAGCAAATGTACAATCTTTATATTCTCTATGTATCTTTAATCACACATGGATGTATATTCCCTAATGGAGCATTCTTTAGTGAGTACACCTCTTGAGTTTAGAGCAGCTCACTAGGTTTATTTTTATGCACACTGCTGCTCTTTCTCAGCCAGAGAGGCAGTGCCATCTGGTGGCCGGTTGCTCGGCGATGGTTGTTTGTTTTTCCAAATCATATCTGCATTTTTACCATATTACTGTTGTCTATCTGTGTCCCTCCATAGGTCAGACATCCCCTGTGAAGAGTCTGAAGCCTGTGAGTAAAAACATATCTTTTCCTTTTTCCTCACTATTGTTTTCCCCTCAGGAGCTCTTCCTCCAATTTAATTTCAAAGCTTTTTGTCCTTCAGCTTAACCAGTAAGCCTCTGTTGCATCGAATTAAATGATAGCAATAAATTTGAATATTGATTATGTTTCTGGGCGCCTCCTTTTGTTTGCTCTGAAAAATGGTCTTAATTACTTCCTTTCAGTATTCGTATTCTTAGGGCTATTGTCAGGGGATTGCAATGGTAATGAAGCATGGATGAGCCTCTTTAGATATGGTGGTATTATTAATACAACAGTTTTAGATAAAGAAGTTGCCCTTTCTGCCTGAATAGGCCTGTCACAGCCACAGGGAAATCTTTAGTTTTTTCCTGTGGATTTTATATTACATTCAAATCCCATTGCTTAGCCCTCAACACAATAGGAGGAATGTAGAGTGAGAACAGTCGAAAAGAAAAAAAAAAAAGAATGAAAGAACACCAGTGACTTGACCTTTATTTCTCTTGGTAATCTGTCACCATTAGATGCAATTTGTCTGCGATAATGAGCTGCAGAGACCATCGATAAATGTGCTTTGTTCCTCATTGGTGAATATCAAAGGGCGAGTGATCTAATGAAAATCTAAAATCAGAATCGTAATCATATGTTGTCCAAAAATAGTAAATATTTTATTTTATTTTTTCATTTTTATACTGTATATATTTGATGCAATATGTGGTGTTGGCGACACACAGGTTTCTTTTCAGAGACAGGAAATGACAGCCAGCACAGAGACTTTGGACGGTATCACTGACTCAGCTCCCCAGGCCTTGCCTTACCACTCCAACACGAGCACCCTGCGCTCCGCCGACTCCCCCAAACGAGACGCCACAGAGATGTACCTGAAGTCAAAAGCCCTGCTGGAGAGCAGACGTAAGTGTAGACCGACACCACTTGCTCTCATAAGTTTTTTTTTTTTTTTTTTAACCCTCAAGTCCTCTTCAACTTGAAACCTTGATCTCATGCCCAATAGTGATCAGGTATTACTCATCCACAGAGCCTCACACCAAAGACATAGATGTCTTTCTGAAGAGAGACATTGAAACAGGCTTTGGCTTCCGTGTCCTGGGAGGAGAAGGTCCGCAGCAGCCAGTAAGTATATACTGTATAACACTCCTCTATGTGTATTTTAAGCATTTTAATCTTTATTATGGAGAGGTTATAAAATGAAGAAAGCTATCGATGTGTATTGTAAAATGACTTTGCCAGCTCATAAAAAGGTTTTATATGCCTTGATAATTATTATGATTTTTATTTTCTTAATGGCCAGTTCTCCATTATACTAACCCTCTATCAGAATGTCTTTCCCCAGGTGTACATTGGGGCCATCGTGCCCAACGGAGCTGCAGAGAAGGATGGTCGCCTGAGAGCAGGAGATGAGCTCATCGGCATCGATGGTGTGATGGTTAAAGGTCGTTCGCACAAGCAGGTGTTGGATCTGATGACCAACGCTGCCCGTAATGGTCAAGTCATGTTGACTGTACGCAGAAAGGTCATCTACAGAGGTGAGCAGCAAGCAGAACGACGCTATGTTTAGCTGTTCCTTGGTAAAATAACAGCTCGGTAGTTACCTTTAGCACAAAGCTGGTGGAAAATCCAGTGAGTCACAGAACTGGAGGATCATCACCTCAGCTGTGGATTTGAGGAATAGAGGCCTTGCACATAATGCTTGTGTAGTTATCACTCTACCTTTATATCCACCAGTGATCAGTGGTAAACACTTTCAACACGTACTGCTCCACTGTGACTTTGTAATATGTAGTTACAAGACGCCACTTTATTACTTTTATTGGCATATTTCTCATACAAGAAAACACAGAAGGCCACAGGAGTGCACACACCTAAACACATAAAACATTATTTAAAAAAAAACACATACTGTAAATATCAACATCTGTATCATTTTCACATCAGATGCCACAGAGGAAGAGGCTCAGGAAATGGCTCCAGTGCTGGTGAACGGTTCTCCCAAGCTACCTCGCCTACCGATGCCCAGCGCTCTGGACCACGAGTCTTTTGACATCACACTGCACCGCAAGGACACCGAGGGCTTTGGCTTCGTCATCCTCACATCGAAGAGCAAACCCCCGCACGGAGGTGAGAGTCGAGTTCTCTTTGATCCTGTATCAGTAGTCTTTGTTTTTGATCCTTCTGATAAAAATGATATAAGTATGACCTTTAACTGCATTAACCATTAACATCCACATCACAACTCATTTCTGCAAGGGAAAAATAGCCGAGGCCACGATAACTCCATTTTTTCATAAAATCATGGTTAAATGCACCATTATATACACAGCAAAGACAACAGGAGAAAGACTTATTGGTCACAGAAATGCAGATGTTATGGTGAGATTTAATACATTATAGTATGTGGCAGTATTAGGTTTAAACTAGGCAGTCATATGGAGTATTTGAACATGTAGTGGTATAACCCAGTTCATAGAGGTTTAGATAAAATGGTTATATGCCAGAAGTGATGTGTCTTCTCTTTTAAAGCTGTTAAATATTTAGATTTTAGTTAAACCGGAACAAAACCGTTTGCTGCTGTAAGGAGTCTTGCATTATGCTGGTCATGTAAATACTGCATATTTTAAATACATCCCCTGATATCTGCCTTTTCAGTTATCCCACACAAAATTGGCCGCATCATTGAAGGCAGTCCCACCGACCGCTGCGGCCTGCTGCATGTCGGAGATCGTATCTCGGCGGTCAACGGGCGCTCCATCATTGAGCTCTCTCACAATGACATTGTTCAGCTTATCAAGGATGCCGGAAATGTTGTCACCCTCACTGTTGTTCCCGAGGATGGTGAGTCGCATTTGCTATAGTTGTGTGTGGGTCTTGTTGTGATTAATTCTTTTGATCTGGTTTTTAAACTTAGTTGTCTGCAAGGGGGGAAATTAGTTTTGGAGTGATCAACTGTGCTTTTAATATGAAGGTATGAATATTTTAGTATCAGTGTTAAGAATTTAGTTCCAAATTGAGGTATTCCACGTTTGAAAAATGGGACCACTGTTCCTCTGAAAGGATTGAATGAATGAAAATAAAACATGAGATCAATATTTATCTATAATTACTATATGTCTAATAATAATGCTTATAATTTAACTGGCAGTTAAATTAGTGATGAACCTGTTTCACTTAAAATTAGTATAAAAGATGATGTAGAGGGATTCTAGATTTGGCCGTTTTATACTGATCAAAATATCAAAATGTATTTCAGAGTACAAGGGCCCTCCATCTGGAGCAAGTTCAGCCAAACAGAGTCCGGCTCTTCAGCACAGAGCCATGGGGCAAAGGTCAGCCCTTCAGGATGAACGGTAAGGATCTACTCACACACAACATTAAAGCATTAAAACAAGTAGTACTAGTAGATTTTAACCCCAACTATACACTGACTACATTAACTGCTTACCCAGTGCAGTACCCTATAGCAGTAGTTCTCAAAGTGGGGTCCCCAGGGGTCCTTGAGGATGGAAGTAACACATCCAGTAACACAGTGACAGAACGTATGAGTATTTTGGTCATGGGTTTCAAAGCTTTCTGTAATAAAACATCTAAAAGCAAAAATCTTATCAGATGGGGGTCTGTGGTCTAATTTGTGTCAGACAGAATATGCAACATGTAACTTGTAAATAAATCATATTATGGCATCATCATGGTGATATCAATGTAGTGATGTTGCTAACTGATCAGACAAATGATCTTAACCACATAAAAAACCTCATTCAACATGAAGTAAAGTGTGAAAGAGGGAGCGTTGCCCTCAGAGCAAACAGCTTGAGAAAATTGCTCTCAACAAAGACACCAGTGTAATAAACATAAAAGTGTTAATCAAAATAATCATGTATAGAAGATATACAGAACAAAATTAAAATATCCATATATTAAAAAATGCGGCTCTCCTCCATTTAACATCCAGCATTAAATTAGATTTCCTGTTTTGCATGATGGCTTTTTCAGTCTGTGGCCTGCAGCGTGCCGTTTACAGCATGTGTTACTGAGGAAAAACACGTGTTGTTTGTTGTTTTAGTTATAACCTCGACCTGGAGGAGAAAAGGGAGGGAGTCAACTGGTCTGACCACAAAACTCTTCAACTTAGTGAGCAGGGAACGCTGTGTGTGACGGGAACCAACCAGGTAAGAATAATCCTCTTATTCTCTCCACTATATGTTGTCAGAGCCACTATCTAAAGGTTAAAGCTGCTCAAAGTAAAAGTTTTTTATGTTACAGGTACAAAAGCTTCAATCTTTATGACTGTGAAAATAAACCTCTTTTTTTCCATATGAAATGCAGGCACATTCAATTCATGCACACTGCTATAATTATGATTTCAAATGGTGCAACTTTAGGATCAATATAGATAAAGAATGAAAACATACCGAGAAGAGCAAGGATCACTGAGGTCATCTTTAATCAATAAAAAACTCTCACTTAGAGTCTCACTGATTTAAAAAATAAGTAATCATTAAACAGGAAGGCGTCTCAGTCAGCCCTGTTTACGATATATATTTGCTTATATGTGGGTGTTTGTGCACGTGTGTGGAAATGTTGCTGCATTTCTTTTTGTGTCTGTATGTGAATGTATTGATGACTGGAGTGTTTTCTTTATGCTTGTTCTGTGTAGGGTTGTCTGACAGTGGAGTTAGAGAGGGGTCCTAGGGGCTTTGGCTTCAGTCTGCGAGGGGGAACAGAGTACAACATGGGACTGTACATCCTGAGACTTGCAGAGGATGGACCTGCTCAGCTGGATGGAAGGATCCACGTGAGTGCTCCTGTTATTATTAGATTTATAGTTAAAATGTTTTTTAAAAAGTTCCTCATATCAACTCTGAACTGGGGAAAACAGTTTTTTGGGACTCACTGCTGCCCTTTTAAAGAAGCTATTTGTAAATTTTGCTATTGCTACATAGCTAACGTTAGCATTAACAGCTGTTTATTAGAAGAAACCTTGTGACTTCAGCATCAGATTTCATTCCTTTACTCACCAAGAGCTGTTTCCAGTGGTGGAAAGCAACGCCAATGTTAATTCTTGTAACTATCACATCTTTTCTCCTACTGAAGTTAGCATGCTAACCAGCTAGCCCCGGCCCGTCTCACCACCTTCCAATAGAGACTCACTGTAGCCTCCAGTGTGCCCCCTGCTCAGAGGACGTATTATGACCTCTTGTATTATAGAGACAATGATGGCCAAGCAACAATCACCACCACGCGCCCCCCTCAAGAAAAACACGTTCAGAGGCAGAGAAGTTACAACAAATTGCCCCTTTAATGCTCAGCTTTTTGAAATGTTTATAATATTTATGATTGTTTAAATTTTTTTTTAAATCTGGATACAATTTTGTATTGTGATGACCTCCTGACACGTGAAGTTTTATTTCCCCCTGTGGCCGGATGGTAGGTTCATAAGATCTAAACATTACTAGTGGCCGCTGGAGGCTGCATCATCATCATTACATCCCACAGTATTCAGGGTTGGATGGAGAGCTGAAAATAATGTTTGACCTCAGGGGGCTTCTAGAAGAAAGGTCATGGGGTCATTAAAAGGATAATGAATGTTCTTAGAGAATTTCATTGAAATTTGAATATCAGATTATAAGATATCTTGTGTGAAAAGTTGTGGAATTTCCTCCAAGCCTGGTGGTTTGTCTACAAGAGCGGTCAGGGGGCAGTCTTGTCGAAGTGTGTCAGCCAGGACCAAAGTTTTGGACGAACGGTTCAACTGACTAACAAACAGATGTCACCACCATCGGGGCCCACAGCTAACAAGAAACATCTGGAAAACAACTCGATACTTGATGTTGCTCGATTAAATAAGTCAGTGCATTCTTGGGAAGCTCATTTGGTTACGCTCAATGTTGTTAGATACATTTTGGTGTGCTATTATGCAAATCATTACATAGCTGAAATCTAATTTTGCACGTTTAGTAGTTTATGGAGAGGAGAGGTAAATCAGAGGAAATATGATTTCTGTTGCCGTGCGTTGAATTCACCAGAGATTAAACTAATGAATTGTGTTTCAGCAACTGCCAGCTACAGTGCTGCGGGTACAATAGTGTAGATGCTTTCAACTGTGATGTGTTTGCAGTATTTTTGTTTTTGTTTAGCAAAGCAATTCAAGTCTACATGGCACATAGAAAACATTTAGCTGAGCAGTGAGTTGGCACACAGTCTTTAAGTCTGTTTCTATATTTTATTTTGTTCTTATTTATAATTTATTTATATAGAGATTTTTATTGTACTTTCTTTGAAAATATTTTCTTCCTAACAAGCTTTAGTGTTTCATTTGTTTTGTTTTGTATGTGACTTGGCTACTGTGACACAGGTAGACTGTATAGTATATAAAATCATCTTATTTTTCTATCTATGTGTCTCTCTATTTATCTGTCCATCAATCCAGATTCAAGCTGTCATGTCTCTCTCTCTGTCTCTCTCTCTCTATTAAGTGTCCTTGAGTGAGATACTGCTCATTTCCAGGAAGGTCACACTGTAACTGAGTGTGTGATATAATGTATATTGATCTATACGTATGGGGGGGGGGGGGGGGGGGTTCACAGCAGAATTAGAATTTCCCTACAGGGATGAAATGATCACATTGTTATTATTAGGATGAGAGAGGGGAGAAGGTGCAATGAGGGAGCTGAGTAGAGGCTCCTAGAGGGAATCAATCTTAGGCTTGCCAGACTGTGATCTCTGGGCATGACTTTGCCTATCCAAGGGTGGTGAGGAGTGTCAACACTGATTAGAGCCTAACAGACTGACATGTTTACACGCTTTATCCTGAGTTATTTTGTCATCTCCAATAATAGAGGCTACCTCCAGGGTATTACAAGGCTGTGGCTGTGTGTGTGTGTGTGTGTGTGTGTGTGTGTGTCTGTGTGTGTGTGTGTGTGTGTGTGTGTGTGTGTGTGTGTGTGTGTGTGTGTATAGATTTGTTGAATATGTATGTTTGTGTGTAAGCATGCAGCTTCTGTATCTTTTACTGTGTGTAAATGCTCAGCAGAGTATGCAAAGCGCTGGTAGGTGTGTCTCTGTTTAATAGCTGCGCTTTCTGCATTACCGACAGGTGGGAGATGAGATAGTGGAGATTAACGGGGAGCCTGCACGTGGCATCTCCCATACACGGGCTATTGAACTGATCCAGGCCGGAGGAAACAAAGTGGTGCTGCTGCTGCGACCAGGGGCAGGCCTGGCTCAGGAGGGCAGTAAGTACAGTACACAAACAATTTATTCAATGAGAAATTCAATGTATAATACAGGGATCTCCTCCAAACATTTTAATTTACCTTTTGATATAGTATGGACTTCCTTTGTGCCTTGAAAGTTATTGTTTAAGTGTTAAATTTAATGTGAAGTATAGTTTAGTAGACAACTTTAGTACTTGGATGTAAATAACATTTACAAATTGAAAACGGATTCATCTGTGTTTCAGATAAGGAGATCTATATTAAAAAACATATAAATATAAAAAATATAATTTATTTTTTGTATATTTTCATTATAAACTCTTAAAGGAATAGTCTGACATTTTGGGAAATACTGATATTTATTTTTAGCCAGAGTTGGATGAAAAGGTCGACACCACTCTCATGTATATCAAGTATTTCTTTTAGATATGTAGCTGGAGTCTGCAGATGCTTCGCTGAGCTCATCATAAAGACTGAAAGCAGCAGGAAATGGCTAGTTTGGCTGTGTTTATGCTTAATGCTTTCCTATCTTGATGCTAAACTAAGCTAAACACAGCTTCATTTTTAGAGCAGAGATATGAGAGTGGCGCAATCTTCTCTTCTAAGTCTTGCTGTATTTCACAAAATTTAGTTCATTATTCGTAATCAAGTTTTAGCCAGGGCATGTTTGATTAATGTTAACAATAAAACTTTAGTAAGCAACTGAATTGGATTTATTTCCTAAACGTGTTAACACAGAGGGGATGATGACAGTAGTTCAATAAATGCTGAATCCATAAATCCGCCTTATGTTTTGCTAATGATAATGACTTTGTCCAGTAATTGATGGAGCCTGTTTTGCAGTGTCACCCTTACTGATTTCATTTTACATCCTTTGCTGAGTTTTTTTTTATGTATTCATTAAATCTCTAACCATCTGCTTTGTTTTGACTCTTCTTCTCTTGCCCCTGATGCAGGTGGTACTGCTTCCTCTACTGTGTGCTACTACACTGAGCACCAACACTAACATCCTCACTGCTTTTACTGGCCTCTTCTCTTTTACCTTGGTAATTAGTTTCTTCCTCATGTGTTCCCTTTTTTAACCTCTTAAATATGATCTCAATTTTCCACCTTCTTTCAGTCTTCTGTGTGACACATCTAATATTCTTGTGTGCACATGGGTGTATACATGTAAAATGTGTGTGCTTTCCTTCCAGGTCAACATGATCAAAAACTCATTTCACCCACAAGCTACTCCAGAGAGGTGTTTTTCTCTGACACATCACCCCTGTCCTCTCCATATCCCACCGGGGCTTCCATCTTTGTTTCCTCTCCCTTCTCCAGCAAACTGAAACATTCCCACAGCTGGAGCACCATATCCCCACAAGGCCTGAAGCCCCGCAGCAGCAGGGGTTTAAGCTTAGTGGAGGAGAGTGGTGAGTGGGCAGAGAAGAAGGTAGAAAGGCTTTCTCCAGCCTCTGCTGAGCATATGAACTTCTACAAGAGGACCAGGCCCACAAAAGAGTCCAGAGAGCTAAGCAGCCCAAAGAAAACAGGGGAGACATTTCCTAAAGCCAAAGAGCAACATCTCAGTCCCAAAAAGACTGAGAGTCAGGCACGGGAAGAAACACTAAGCAGGAGCAGGATGTCTCAGACACACACAAAAACACAATCCACAAGCCCTAGGACGTCTCCTCAAGCTGGACAGCCAGTGGCTCCAACCCTGCAGCGTGCAGAGCGTCAACAAGGCCCTCAGAGGAGATTAAAGGACTCCTCCAGCAGAGAGAGCTTGAATCATGAAAAGAAAACTGACAAAGGGGGGAATATCGAGATCAGACGATACACACAAGGAGGAGAGACGGAAGGGAGAGGAGAAGGAATCAGGCCAGAAAGTTTTAAAAGGAGAGAGGTGGGACAATCTCACCGCCACAGGACATCGCCTCAGGTCAGAGAGAGCGAGAAAGGCGCAGGTAAAGACTCAGGGCGGAGAGATGCTAATGGAAAGGGCAAACCTACAGAAGACAGGAACAGAAGTAAAGAGACTATCAACAAAAGAGAATCATTGTTGTCTTTTGTAGAAAGGAGTAGGAAAGGTTCTGTACTTTCGCCAAGAGAGACAAAAGGCAGACAAGAAGACGGTACAAAGGAAGACTTTGTGGCCTCTATAAACAGTTTTCCAGGGACCCCGCAGAGCCCGGAGGGACCTATTAGCCCTGGCCCTTGGAAAGTGCCCAGCTCAGCCAAAATCCTCTCCCGGGCAGAGGTTCTACGTGACCCTTTGTGATAGAATATTGAATCATCCAGACTTGAGCTGCGTCATGGAATATTTAACTGTACCTTCAGTGGATTGTTTTTCTGAGTTCTTCCATAAAATCGAGACGTGCAACATGGTGCCACTTTTATTACCTTTGGACCATGTGCAGATTTGTCTTTTGACAAGGTCTTTTTTCTGGGAGTCCTGTGACATCGCGAGTGGCATGTAGCAGCTCCCCTCTGCCTTGTCTGCTGCTTCAGCATCTTTTATGTGGGATTTCAGCATGTGCCGCGTGCTCAGGGCCTTGTCAGACAAGATGTTTTGAAATGTGAATATGTGCCAATCCTGGGAGCCTCCTGTGGAACAACGACTACCAACAGCACTTCACCCATTACAATGCAATGACCCATATGCAAAGAAAGGAGAAAGGCCCACGCCTCTCCCCTGTAGTATACACCAAGTGTGACTGTCATCCAGGGTTTTAATTTTCGCTCTCGGCCTCATTGTGGGATATTTTGACTGTCTTTTTCTTAAAAGTTTGCTCAACTGCATGCAGTCGGTCCTTCTGTTCGTTTTACTGCACGTGTTCTGCACATCAATGAGGATGATACTTTTTCTTGTTTATAATTCTCATTCTGAACACCAGGCAGATTTGAAATCCAACCCAGCAAGCGTTCACTTTACCGGGGACTTTAGACTGTTCTGTGCTTATAGACATGACTCTCCTCCATACAAACAGAATCATTAAAAAGACCAGAAACTTGTGGTTTGAGATCTTGTTTACCATGTGTATGATAACCAACCAGTGTGTAATTTATTGAGATAATAGATGAATATATGTATATGTAGCTGTACCAAGCCATTCCACATTTTGATATAGACTTCAAAGATTCGTCCCATGTTATTTGAGCTTTCACCTTATTTCCAATGTACTTCAGTGGTAGGACTTACCATGGATCTTTGTAGTTCATGAAATGTATAGGTGACGTGCAAACCGCTGTACCAAATGTTTGCAATCGCTCAAAACGTGTCTCATTGTGAAATATAATATAATATAATATATATATTTGAATGTGTCATGTTTTGCAGATTCTAACTTTAAAATATCTATTGAATTTCATTGCACTGCATCTGCCCTTGTAGCATAACAGTAACGACGAATGACCATGAGTTGTATTTAATTTGTGATGTTGACTTGCTACCAAATGCATTGACATTTAATTATTATTATTATTAATATTAATATTATTATTATTTTATAAAGATGGTTCTTTTTTTCTAAAAGGTTCACTGTTTAAGGCCAAAATTGCGATTAATATAATACTTTGTAAGTTTTTGAGTTATGCCCCTGGTTGTTTTTACCTTACCCTATTAAGAAAAGACAAATTAGGATTTTAAATGTATGTATTTGTCGATCCTGCTGTGTGATTATGTGCCAGGGCAGCTTGAAGGATCGTAGAGTTTAGAGAGTGATGTGGTGGTTGACACTGAGAAATACTGAGCAATGAGCATGTTGCTGATGTAAAGCAGGTATACAGAGAGCCCGCCTTCTTACGTACTGTATTTCAGGGCTAATTGAGCTGATGGCTAAGATAAACAATTGGTTCTAAAAGTGGGATCTGTTAAAATGAGAAATAGTCTAATTTCAAAGTTATTTTACTAAAATTTTCAAGCTTCTGCTGTAAAACCTGAAGAAGTAAAATACACTCAGCATTCTTACTTGTACAACTTATGAGATTAAGACATATTCAGATGAGCTCAGGGAACACAGTATCGTAGCAAATGTGTGATATAAAGTCAAGCGGTGGATAAGGTCTGTGATTGTCCAAGGGAGTTTTCAGGTTAAAAATCACTAGAGGATGCGCTATGAGCCAATCAGTGATATGTTTTTGTGCAATAGGTTGGTTGGTTGGTTGAATGAGTAAATCCAACCCAGAGTGTCAGGCTCAGGCATTTCACTCTGGTCCAGAATCAGATTATGCCCTTTTCATTGTATGTCTCCTGCACTGTAGTTTTCCTCCTTTCCACTTTTATTTTGACAGTTTTGTATCTCATCTCTGTATCATACTGTGGCCTTGCATCGCTTCATTAGAAAAACAATCCTTGTGGTATCTTCTACATTCTGTAGGTAGACAGTAGATGTAAATGTTTGTACATTGTACAGCACCTTTATAAATACTTGCTGAGTGCTCTTTCGGGGAGAAAAAATAGAGGTATATTAAAATCGCTCCATTATTTTTTTATGTGAAAAAAAGAGAAACTATTTAAAAATGGATTGAAAAGGACAGATTATGACCTTGACATGGTGTTCCGTTCATGCACTGAAAAATAAAGTTTTACTGAAAACACATTCTTGATTCCTTGTGCTGAAACCTAACATTGAGATGAAAACCATGCTATGCTATTCTGAACTGTATAACATTACACTGCCAACAGTCACAATTGTTGACAGAATAATCATTAAGGTGTCATGTGGATTCATTTGTTGCACACTACAATCCAACAACACTTTCATATGACAAAGGAGCATAGGCTGCTGTTACTATGGCAGATTTCCAGTTGTCATGGTAGCCGGCTGCTTTTCTCAACTGCATGACATAGATGCTTTTTCAATTAGAAGGGAAAGCTCAGAGGCATCTTATGCTACAAATGCATCATGTCCATTAAATATCCATATTTCAAAAGCAGGCATAAATCGTCATGCTGAATTTGGAATGAGAATACAAATTAAATCTGCTCAGCGCACCAGTGAAACCATCACTGGCTTTAAATCCTCAATGAAATTCCAGTACCAGAGGTAGGAATTACAAAGATTATATAAGATATGAATGTAGTAGTACCTTATTGTATGTTTAACATAAAGCTGAAATACATGAAAATAAATAAATGACACACACCGAAGTACAAAAATTACTCAAAACAGCAACATTAATTAAAAGCTGTTTGCCAAAGGCTATTTTGCATATTTGTTGTTGTGAGTGAATGATCTTTTAAGCATTTGTAAATCAGAATTGGGTTAGCTGCAGGGACCTTGTACAAATCAGGGTTCCTGACTGATACAATTTTACTTAAAGATTATGAATATTTGCTGTTTTGCTGTCAGGGACTTGACCAAGTGCATATGTGATGTACCTCTGCAGTGCTTTCTGTCAAATTCATGCAGTTGGAGATTCACCTCTGAGATGTCCAATGCTCCCAGCTGATCACTGACCAGCTACAGCAGAGCAGTTAAGTACATCTTTGCAAATGTTTTGACTGCTTCACTGACATAGATGTATTGACTGCAATATATCTGTGAATGACTGTAGGAACCTTTGTGCTGCCATTATTTTATTGACCTTTAGAGACCTGCTTGGTTATTCAGAACTTGATAAGATGGTAGATGAGCAGTTTCAGTGGGTACAGAGGAACTGGTAATTGCGCATGGTGCGATAATTGACTAAACTGCTTTAAAATGGCTGTAATATGACATGGAACTGCTGGTACTGATGATTTCATAGTGGAGGTAATTGTTCTGCAAAGAGCCATTGGCTTTGACCTTCCTTTTAAACCTGTCCTAAATTTATATATATATTTATATTAGGTTTTTTTTTATATAGGCTATATACAATATAATATAAAATAAAACTTTAAGCTTCTCTAACCCTAATATTGCGTTTATTGCTTTTTCTGTCATAAAATATTTAAATTATGATCGGAATAAAGATCATTTTCTCAGTTCCAGGCTATGTGACCATCAACTAAGAAGACGATGATCTCTGATCTCTGGTATTTATAGATTTGGGTACATTTAGAGAGATGAGTAGACATTCATATTTTTTCCTCTTATAGGCCTATAGGTTTGTACCATTAGCTAGTATCTCCTCACCTGCTTTTCATTGACAAACCATTTTATTTCAGATCATAAAGAGCATATTTTTGCTGTGTTTTAAACTGGCGCAGTATTCGTCACTAATGTCACTTAAGTTACCCTGTGTGTATGTGGCAGTTTGATGTCTGAGAGGAGAATTTGTTTTGAAAGAACTTTTCCATTTTAGTGCAGTTCATATTTTTCACCACATGATGTCACTGACTTACAATGAAGTGTTTTGTCTATGTGGTTGCAGGGGGTACATCAACTTAGATTTGGATGAATTACTTTTAATAAACAAATAAATTACTTTTGTAGTATTAGGGATAGTACTCTGGGATAGTATCATCTTCTGCTGAAGAGGTCATCGTTATAAGAATCCACAAGATGAACAAAAGATGTAGCTTTTTGTTGTGAAAAACAGATCGTGACAGCAGGAAATAAGTACTTATGAGTCAGTACTCTGAGTCTTTTGACCTTGCAGTTTTGTGAAACGTGACTATCAGGGAGAAAAAATTCTCCTCATGCCATAGAGATAAGCAGATAAGCATGTGTGTGAAGATATGTGGTGTGGAGAGTTATGATCCTGCAGCTCTTACATCACGCCCTTGGTATGCCTGACCACAGAAAAGGCAGGTGAACAATGCAGCAGTGGACAGATATTAATGCTTGGCCTGGAACCTCTTTTCCCCTTTATCAGCAGGAAAATTGATGTTGTTGTTGTTGAGAAGGGAGTTGGACAGGGTACTCGGAGAGATAAGAAAAGCTGACTATGCCACCGCTCTTGGTTGGCTTTGAACTTGAGAAGCTGCTTGGCAAACTAGCATTAGTTACCTATTAATACTAGTTTTTAAAATGCCTTAAAAGGACACGAGGTGCACCACACTGTTTATACAGGTCTCATTTTATTGGCTTTACATCAGTTTGAGTGTACTGGGGCATTTTACACTCACTTATTCCCAAACCACCAAACCAATGAGACAGCAAGCTTCTTTTAATATCCTACTTTTTAGTGATGTGATGTTGTAGTATCAAAAAATATCCCACA
Organism: Seriola aureovittata; assembly: GCF_021018895.1. NCBI lineage: Eukaryota > Metazoa > Chordata > Actinopteri > Carangiformes > Carangidae > Seriola > Seriola aureovittata. The sequence goes on along the minus strand of NC_079365.1, from coordinate 23,893,645 downwards.
TCCTTGTGTTTCTTCACAGCTTCAGAAAAACAAAACACGCACCAAAGACTAAAGGTACGGGCCGTTAAACTTTGTTCACTCTCTGTTGCCAGGTTTCTGAGTAATCATGTGTGGCTTTCTCAGGCACCGACAGCTCCTTGTGAACAAAATGCGGTTGAAAATGGGCGGTGGAGCAAACTCCGTGGAATTTACCCCAGCATGTGTCTTAGGCAATGAGGTACAACCCCCTTGCTGGAAAAAAAAAACAACAAAAACAACAAAAAAACACTGAAATGTATCCATGACAATAACCCAAACCACAGACAGTGACTCAGGTTCTTTAATGTACTGAAAACTGCAATGAAAACAAAGAGGAATCCTGACTATCACAATCCCTCCCTTATTTCTTGTTGATTTGTTTCATGATGATGATGACGATTGACGTTAGTTTTTTATTTTATTTTTTAATTGTTTACCATGGACACATATTGAAATTAAATTATTGTGATTTATCATCTTCTGGCGTTCAAAAGAGTCTCAAGTAGAAAAGAATAAAATAGAATAAAATAGAATAGAATAGAATAGAATAGAATAGAATAGAATAGAATAGGGATTCCCCTTTTGAAGACTGAGAGGCAAGAACCCCTTTTTCCAGGACACACCCATGATCTTTCCACTATTTTGCCTGTGCAGCAGCCGGGGAGACACCTCCGCCTACAGCAGGAGGTGGAGTAACACTTAGCTGCTCTGACTCATGGACAAACTGAGAGTTTATGTTTATTAAAAGCTTGTCAAACTAACACACATCTTTAAAGTAACTTTTTCTCTTGTTATCGGTTTATATACTTGTTCTGTGCCTGCTTTCTACCGTAAGACAATAAGGAACTCTGGAACAATGCGGTGTTAAAGTAGCCGGTGTTTTAAAGCCATACTTCCTGTTCTACTCTTCAAAATAAGACTTCCGTTTGTGGCACTGGCAAAATAAAAATATGAAAATCCTTTGGAATGACCTGGTGTTCTGCATTAACTGGTCATGAAATATGATCATCTAAGTAGCCCAAGCACAATGTGTTCAAGATAATAACACAGAAACACACCCATTAAGCATTTAACCAGCTCAAATTTTAGCCTTTAGCTGTTACTCTGGCATCATCTCAGCTGGGCATCCACTTCTAGGGAGTGTTGCCACAGAAATAAATCATCTCTATTTATAGACAGTTTGTCTTAATGTGGATTGATGAATATCTAAACTCTTTGAGATGACTTTTAAACCCTTTCTAGCAACAATATTTGATTATAAATCCTCTGAGATCTCTGTATGATTCACATCAGCAGATGCTTCTTGTGAATGGCAAACTCAAAATGTCTTAATGTTTTTTTTTTATTAGTCAAAGTAGCTCTAACCCACACCTCCTATCTGCTTTCATTGATTCACCTCCACGTTTGATAAACTCCTGACTCCACTTAGCTTTTGTTAATGCTACTAGCCTCAGAGATCACACACTTTTGCCAGCCTACACGGTGAAGTTTTGAACAATATTTTCAATATGGACAAGAGCAACACGATGACTTGTGTGTTATTGGTGAGAATAGATCGTGTTTGTTCATAATTGTGGCTTAGATGAAGCTCTGAACATATTTTAAGACTAATGTATAGATAAATGCAGGTAACTCTAAAGGGTTCACTTAGAATAGCTGCTGTAGGCGATGAATGAAACATACAGGAATGTGTATACAGATATTTAATATAGGCTATGTGTAGCTACCACGTGAATCAATGCATAGCTGCTCCATAATGTGTTTTATATAGAGAAATATGCAACAACAAAAAAAAGCCTGCTACATCCCACTCTTCCTGAGAAGAATATATTCGCTTTTATTTTCTCACTTCCTGTCACTCAGGCTATTGAAGTTAACTTGACCAGAGACAACATGGATATATGTAGTGCGTTTACAGGAGGGTCACTGTAGACCAGCCGCGGAGCTACTCGTGTGTCAGCGCTCATTCTGAAGAAGTAGGACTGAAAGTGACTGGATCAGAACACCTTTGTCTCCCTCCGCAGCTCGACATGGACTTTTCACTGGACACCTGTGGACGGCGACGATGTCTGCTGTTATTATATCTCTTTGTCTTGGAGGCAGCGGGTCAGTAGAACATCAGCCTCGCAGTCTGTTTAATGAGATAATATTTATCAACGTACCAAGTCACATGAGAGTTTCAGAGAGTTTGAAAAGCTGTCAACGCCACGGAAAAACAACGGTTACTTATTGTAATGTCAGCTTCCATAAAATTACAGCGCAATAAGTTTAACTAGCAGCTTAACATAAATACTAATAGAATTTTCTGTGATTAGTTTGGAAAGTTTCTCAGTCCGTCATTGGGTACCTATTTGTAGTACCACAGAAAAACCTTATCAGCTGTAGCAGATACGAGCGGACTGTAGATAAACAAGTATCAACATACTATAACATACAAGTCTGCTGTATGTCTAAATTTATAATCCTGGTTTGAAATAGCTCAGGGCTGTGAATTGACTATTGTATTTCATTACATTTAAGTTTAATTTAGTATGAATTGTCTGGGAATGATGAACAGTCAAGAGAGGAGATACATTTTCTTCCATAAAATGCACTCCTCCAAATATTTCTCACTCTAATATAATCTAATATTGGGCAAGGAAGCAAACTGGATATTTTGAAGATCACTTACAAGTCTTTAATAAAAACAACTTTCAGGATGTGAAAATCTTTTTGACCATTTTGAGCCTCTTAGGAAAATTCATTAATCAAAAACAGCAATTAAAATCTTCTTCAGAATCTTCAAATTAAAAACCTTTTATCAAGGACTTTTTATTAATATTTGTATCTTTAGACTTAATGACTTACTATAAAGTGAGAAACCCATGAGTATTTATTAACGGTTTACCACACTTACTGTATAACTGGTTTCTCTTATAACCATAAACCAGTGGTAATTAATTTATTACCCAATTGCATCACTATTAATTAGAAAACTTAGAAACTCTTATTAAAGAGGGGCTCATCTTACTTCATTAAAATAAAAAATAAAAGATAAAGATAAAAAATAAGATGATGTTGTTGATGTTGCCTCTTTGTCTCGTTTTTCCTCCAGCCAACTGTCCTAACCCCGAGGGAAGGGAAAACATTGTCTTAACGACTGAAGCACTTCTGTTGAATACATTTCCAGAAGGCATTGGTGTCACTTTAGAGTGTGCTAATGGATATGTTAAGGAAAGTGGATCTGAGGTTATAAGCTGCACTGATGGGAAATGGACAGAACCAGATCTCATCTGCAAAAGTGAGTCCTGTTAACTTTCATTTGAACTCTACTGGCTCTTTTTACCTCTTGACAACCAAACACCTTTATTTTTTTCTTTTGAATTTCCTGACATAAAAGTCATGCAGCAATGTTCTGATCATTTTGATATTACAGAGAAGGACTGTGGTCTCCCTCAACCTCAACCGCATATGCATTTTGATACCAGTGGTGGCACCCTGTTTGGTGCTGTAATAAAAGTCACTTGTGATAAAGGGTGAGTATAAATGTAAGAAGTATGGAATCTTGCCATTTCATCGCTATCTGGTTGAATTACATCAGACATTGAATATTTATGTCATAAATTTAGAGAAGTGTAAAACATTCAGCAGCTCCAATGACAACACAAAGGAGACACTCAGTGGATAGTTATGTCATGTCCATTTACACACAAGCCACAAAGCATCTCTTTTTGCCGTCCTGCCAACAGATGTCGACCAGACAACACTGGCAAACAGAGTGGCTGAAGTACAAGTGGATTTGCCAAACTTTAAAGAAATCAAAATAGTCCTGAAATAGAGGCATGATAAATAGAGGCACTGCCAGAAAGTGGTGCGTCATAGTTTCACTGATTAGACACCTGGCTCTCTTCGCTCCTGGCTCTACAGAGCGTTGTTGATATAAAGCTCTTGAGTAAATTCTCTAAGTATTTAGTTAGAAATTTAGGTGGAATTCCATTGCATTGCAAAAACATGGCTCTACAGAATGAATTCCTCCTTAAATAAATTGTTCTGTTTTATTTTCCTTCATCTTTCCACAGATATGACATTAGTGGATTGAGCCACAAACACTGCCTTTCTAAAGGGTGGAATGGAAAATCCACGTGTGAAAGTAAACGTCTCTCATTTATCTTGTATTTCTTGAAACCACAACCAGGGACAATGAAAGTTTTTTGGTACAAATGTTTCCACCATGATGTGACTATGAAAACACCTGTTTGTATGTTCCTCAGTCGTAACGTGTGAGGAACCTGCTGAAGTGACCAACGGCCGGAGCCACTGGGATGGTCAAGGTGAACCGGAATATGGACAGGTCATAAATTTTGTCTGTGATGAAGGATACATCCTCGTTGGTCCGACCAGCATCATGTGCACTGAAACTGGTGAATACAATTCTGAGCCTCCTAAATGCCAAGGTAAGTCCATGTGTTTGACTTGTTATTCTACAGATTACAGGTTATTCTGATGAGAGGCAGGGTGAAGTGGACCAAGCCTTAATCATACTTTTTTGTGAAGTTTTAACGCCCATGCAGGTTGCCCCATTGCATGTTTTAACACATTATTTATGAATATTCTCTATGAATACTGTTGACCATTTTCAAACCATTCAGTAACATTGTAGGCTGTTTTCCATCAAGCTACTGGTTTCCATTCATTTCACTGCAGTATGAAAATCACTTTGCACTAACTCGAGGGAAACTAACTCAATTAATAGTTGTCATCATTATTTTTCATCACTTATGTTATGATGATTAAGTTATATACTATTTTGATAATACCAGTTGTGAACAAAGACTGATCCCAAGTGTTGGTTGGTGCGTTCAAGGACGTTCCGAAATCATGGCGTCAAATGACAAAACGCGTTGCATTCCCTAAGATTTTGATAAAAGTTGTGAATGCTAAGTTAATGTACATAAAAACATATGTGGACTGAAAATAAAGGCTGAGAAATGCTCACTGTGATGAATTACTGTACCACTCTCAAGGGTACTTCAAGGCTCTGCAAGCTTCTAACTGTAGTGAAATAAATTCAACACAGTGGCTTCCTGGAATGTAATAAATCAGTCAGAAAAACCTCGGTTATGCTTTGAAAAGTTTCATGTGATGCAAATGGGCTAAAACATTTCAAACCACAGGCGTGGTCTTTTAATAACTTTTCAATCCTCCATGGGCATAAATAAGAAGCTTGCAAGAGCAGTGGTCCGTCGAGTCTGGAGTGCACTTTCAGGCAGTTAAATGTTGAGATACTGTTTTCAATTAAGAAGAGTGCACTTGCATGTAGGTGTTGCCATGGTGTCAGTGGAGACACTCGGCATCGTTCATGCCGCTGACATGTTTAAACATCATCACTTATACCCTCTCTACACACTCTTCTAAATATAACAGCTTCACAACACTTTTCTGTCCACCATTCATGCCTCTGCTCACTCAAAGTGGTTTTGTTTGCTAACTGCCGAACTCATACGCTCCTTAACAGTTTGAAAGTGTACTGACTAAAGAGCAACCTCTGTCCAGAGAGTTGGTGATTGTCCTTCATCTAATATTACACTGAATCATGGTGTGAAAAATAAATGGATGATTCCTCCCATTTGACTTTCTCCGCTGACATCGAGAGGCATGTTAATGATGCATTACTGTCGACACAGCTCACTCTGCATGTAAAATGAATTACGTGCATGTTCCACCACCAGCTTCACAAATGGCTGATTAATTGTAACCACAGATAAGTTTAGTGATGTTCTTGTTCATAGGTGTGACAACAGAAGATAGAATTACAACAACAATAGCAACAACTCCTGCACCTTCAACACAAGGTAGAGAAATATTTTACAAGACAGAAAGAAATCTTTGAAATATTTTAACACTGAAGAATTTAGAGATTATAATTGATATACAAGAAATCAAAAAATCTTTCATTTATACAGTGATTTATTTTCCATGTCACAGCAGCGTCCACTTCTACGGCTTCATCTGCCACATCCACAGCTCACCAAGAAAAACATGTAACAACCAGTGCAACACCAACTGTCTCACCTTCGGCACGAGGTACAGAAAACTTGTCTCCAAACGAGCTGATCTGCATGTAATTAGGCTGAAACCTTTTAGGCACAGCAACACTTGGCAGCATGAATAGATTATGTGCACGCTGCATGAGTTTCAGAAATGGCTTCTCAGCTCAACAAGACACTTTTATCCTGTCCAAACTCCAAACCGAAAGAATCCTTCTGATCCTTCTGTTCAAAGGTGGCAGAGACATTTTCACAGCTGAGGATAAAGCTACCACAGCCAATGTAACATCAACAGCATCTTTTCAAGGTAGAGAAAGATTCCTTAAGAGATTAGATGAGAGTTTGAATCTTATTTTGAATCAGTTTGCTCTATAATTTCACATAATTTCATATAATTTATTGTGATCACTGAGGGGTGAAAAAAATTCCAGGTCTGGCCTTAGATGTTCTATCATTATTATTATATAATATGATGTGAACAGTGTAACTTACATTTAGAGAATGAACATTAGTATCAGGGTGGACAGCTGACCCTAAACCATCAGACCAGTCAGCTAGAATGTGCATGTGCTCGTAGCACATTCATTGGCTTTCTTTGTTATTTAGTTCACTTTTTAGACATGTCTGTGAATACTTGAATTAACAAATATAACATGACATAACCAATACTCTAAAAAGAATAATCAGATATTTTGGGAAATATGCTTTTTCGCTTTCTGGCAGAAGTGTAAAACAAGTAGTTGCCCTTTAATGAAGGGGTTGGGGGGCATTGATGGGGTTGGGGTTTTATGTGTCAGGCTATTTCTTGCCTCTGAGCTGTTGCCAGACGACCAGCAGACACTCCAGGAAGCTACTGCTCACAGCCAAGATAACCCGGCACATCACCGAACATAAAATGGGTCATCATGAGTCATAGACACTTGACGTATTTGAATGAGTTGCTGGAAGAGGGATTTTGCCATGCTAGCTGTTTCCCCTAGTCTGTTTCTTGATGCCAAGATAAGCTAACCATCTGATGTCTTTAGCTTTGTATTTAACAGGCACATACTGTATGAGTGTGGTGCCAATCTTCTCATTTAACTCTTCACCAGAAAGCAAACAAGTGTATTCCCTTTAATACTGTAATGTATGTCTCTAGGTTTCCCTAGTTGATTGTATTTCCTGCAGATAAAGGCTGATTTAAAGCGGATAAGAAAGATTTTAATTTACTGACGGTAGAGAAATGTAATTTAATATTCTCAGATGTGTCCTCCTCCCTCAGTCCCTCTCCCATTTAATATATTAATGTCTTTGGTCTTTTTCAACCTCACTGATCCAACACAGAGACACTCAGATGAACAGGTTGAAAGCAGCACACATCAAAATAATTTGAAAGATGTTATAATTACCTTAATCTGAACACATAGTGTATTTTAATCAGTTTGTAACAGACCTTCTCGTAGCTGTGTGTTGAATATGTTTTTGTTTTCTGTTGTCTGTGTCAGTTGAAATAGTTTATGTACTAATAATACTGTTTCCTACTTGCAGACAAACATGATGGGACTGTAATCACTAACTCAGATACTGGTGCGTTATTGAGCCCTCAGTCCTACAATAGATCTTAACCAGGGTGATTGTTTGCTCTGTGTTTACCTGTGAATGTGTCTTTCAGGATATATGAATGTTATAGCCTCTGTGATAGGCATTTCATTAGGTAATGTACTATTTCTCTTATTGGAATTCACACATTACCAAAATTTTGCATTTGAAATACAAAATATAATAAATCTTTTTTGTTTGTTTTTTCCTTTACAGTTACATGTATAGTTGTCTACTTTTTACACAAGTTTCTTCTGAGGAAAAAAGGGTGAGATATATTTTTCATAATATTTTGCTCTTTCATGCATGGCTCATATGTCTTTGTGATTTTTATCCATCTGTTGCTTTTTCTGTCTAAGTTTTCTGCTCTTTTCACCTTTTTATGGTTTACATAAACGCACAGTAAAGTACAGTTTCAATATTAGTTCATATTTCTATGAGCAGTGCAACATGCAGTGAAGTATCATGTGGTAACTCTGCAGCAGGTTCAGGTTTCCTCACTGCTTTTTGACTCATTTAGGGAAATCTAGATGTCTGTGTTTCCGGACATGTGCTCAGGAATGGGAAGTCAACAGGAAATCCTTTAATAAAAACAGCTGTGACATAGAATGTATCAGTATCAGGACAATAATTCCCCTCAGGAAAGAATGAATTGGAATGAATGTCTTTAATTATCAAGTTCACTAAATATAGAGGAATTTATATAAGTCAAAGACATATGCAGGCTGACATATTCTGTGATTTATGTGATGACTTTTTGTTAGACATTCATCTGACCTGAATTTGAAAAGAAAATGTGACCAACATACTTCAAGCTTTTAACTATGAAATAACAATTTGACATATATAATCTTGTCAACTCGTATTAACTACATACTCATATTGAGCTTCACATTGCATTAAGCCAAGATTAAAAATTACTCAAAAAAAAACAATCAATCATTACTCTGCGATGACTAACACTAACATTGAGAATGCAATAATAAAACATTTGGTGGACTAATAAAAAATTAACATAAAACATTTCTGACACAAATTCCTTATTTGGTGACACCATAGCTCATATGACACCAGAGAAGACCTGAAGCCGGAGTTATTACAGTTCCAAAATCTTTAGATTGCCTTCCTCACTCAGGTATCTGTCAATTCCTGTCTATTTATTACCAAAAAGCATCAAAATACCTCTAAAAATATATTTAAGCATGGTTTACTTGTTCATTTTACTTCACATTAACTTACAGTTTTTAAATGGGAAACATAGATTGTCACAAGTGAAGCCAAAAAAGCATGAATTCTGATTTTTTTTCCCCTTTTTTGCACAACTATGTGAATGAAGCTCAAACGAAACGGTTTTTCTCTTCATTTCTTGTCAACACCAGCTCTGCAAATGGAACCGTGCCTATCTCTTAAAGAGCATCTGTTACCCAGGAGGACGTGCCAGCAAACTGTAACGTTGCCTCCATGAATCGATGGGGGTGAAAGAAAGAGAACTCACTTTTGATATTATTGCACTTGAAATGGCAGATAATCAGATCTGCTGAGTAGTATCATGATTTAAACAGAAGTATAACATTCCAGTGATCAAAGCACATTTTATAGTGATGCTTTTTTTATTTTTTTATTTCCACATTTTTTTAACACAAAATTGTAAATATTTTATTTCACTACTATTTTGTACATTATTTATATAAAAACTGGAGAGAACACTTCAGTATTTTGTCCATGTTTTATGAAGTATTGCAAAGTTATTTAAAACAAAACATTTTAGTTTGGAGTTTTTGTGAAATTTTAAGTTTCTGTGTTATTAATGTGCTGTTTTGTTTGCACAGAACCATGAAAAAGGTGATTCAAGAGACACACAATGTGGTTAATTCAACTGATAAAGATACAATCAGCTGCATTCTTCGCCTCCCGACTTTCCTTCCTTCATTGTCAATTGTTCTGGAGTCCTTTTAGTAAGCTCTGCAAAATAATGGGAGACCTTGTTTCATGAGAAAATAATTGAATAGAGTACCTACCATCAATGAACCATGTAACTACACTAGCTGCTGTACAGTATTGTGAGGGGGAAAAGTGATGAAAATGTTTGTGACCTTGAATGGGTAACTGAGCCAGTGGAGCAAAAACCTGTAAAAGTTTGTTAACCATTCATTTGAGAGTGGAGAAGGCTTTTTTAGACTTTACAAAGAAAACCAAAAGATCAAAATCTTACTGTTGTCCACTGCACAGCATGTTATGTAAAGGGGTCGAGAGCCTCTACTCAAAAAATGACATACATGTTAAAACATTGTCTACATCTTACAAAGTAGCAGCTTCTTTTTTCTTAGAGGACAAACTAAATGAACACATTCACAGTCATGGCAGCGGTGAAGGACCCAGCCATTATCCTGGCAGGGGTTTGCACAGTACAGAGAAAAGCCCTGTAATAAAATGTGGTAACAGTGTTTCATTGTACCATGGTCTGCTGTTGTGCCAGAGGCTCCAACTGTGGCCTTTTAGGGATCAAAAGAGATGGTTTCTTGACTCTGCTTCAATAGAACTTCCAGGTTTCATTAAATCATCTTTGGTCATTTTACAATTTCTTTTCTGATCGTGAAAGAGCTTGAGCTTTATCTGGATAATAATTTGTGAAATCATCTGGAGGAGATGAACAAGGTCATAAACCGGATATGCATTCATGATTATAATGATTCATCTAAGGTATAAGGACAGACAGTTTATTATCAGAGGGTTTGCTGTGTTTCTCAGAGAATCCTCCAGTCAACTAATGTGTCAACTCACATCTTAGTTTAGCATGCTACCTTGCTAACATTTGCTAATCAGCACTAAACACAAAGTACAGCTGAGGCTGTCGAGAATACTATTAGTTTTGCAGATATTTGGTCATAAATTAAAAAAATCACCCTCGTTGTGGCAATAAAGAAAAATTCAGTCGATCACCAAAGTCGGTAGGATTCAGCCTCTAGCGACTGCTTGTTCAAAATTTGATCATAAACCATCAAATAGTTCTTCAGATAATCCAGTCTACACCAAAGTGATGAACTGCCAAAGCTAACTGTGGAATATCATCAGCTTTATAGCTTAAACAAAACATCACAACAAAACCAAGAAATCAAGAATACATGCTGTGACTGTTGAGGGATCATATGAAAGTCACATTGCAGGGAAATCTTTATAAGTGCTGAGTAAACCTACAGTCAACACAGTGGCTTTCCCTTCCATTCACACTCAGTCTCTGGCTCAGAGATCCAGCTTTGTAACCATAGCAATGTTGTACACGTAAATAACAATGAACGTATTGGCAATGTCAATCAATGCACTATTTTTAAGGTGAATAAGCATTTTTGTCACTTCTCAAGCTTCAACAATCCTTTGTCAGATGTCTCAACACAACATGTTAAAACCTTAGTGACAGTAGGAAACATGTTGGGTGTCCTCCCTGTTTCAGAGAATTTCCCACTCTCTAAAGTGAAAGTCACTGATTCCTCCTCCATCAAATCTTGTTTTTCCACTGCATTAGTACAGTACCACACCCATCCTGGCTCACACTGTATCATCACTGTTGGAAAGCCTTAAAGGCCATGTATCTCCTCTGAAAGACTCTAAAAGACAGATTTGTTTTTACACTGAACGCCCTTCAGGCATTTCCAATAGTAGCCAATTGTCTTTGAAATAGGATTCGTAAGCCCAAGAATTTTCACACGATAACAGCAATATGTATAAATGTATGTATGAATTCCATTGGACTTCTTTGAGCCCTAATTCTGTTTGTGAAGGACAGTCTGTTCATTCTCTTTGTGGGGAGTCAATTCGTACTTTAATAACACAAATTCAAAGATGATGACATTTAATGCTTTAATGTTTTACTGTAAGTGATCTACAATATAGAATATAGAATAAAAACAGAATAATGTAATTGTATCAGCAAATCAGGACAGAAGCTATTTTTATGCACACATTTATAAAATATTTATTTATAAAATAACATTTATTGTGTGGCCCTTCATATAAAGCGTGTATAGGTCATGTACTAGTTGTTGTACATGTTATAATACAGATCTTTGATCTTTAAAGAATTGTAAACTCACCTATGAAGCATTTGTATGTGTAATAAACAAATATTTATGCGGCATTCATGTTGGTATGGATTTTTTTTTACTTTCTGTAAGACAATGTAACATTTTAATACATGTCATTTTGGTTCCTGTTGATGATTGTCAGGGCGTTACCATGCGCACTAGAGTCTGTGTGCATCAATATGACTTATGTCACTTCAATAGGATATATAATACAGAGAGATTTACGTACTGTATGTCATAATATATTTGATAAATGCTAATACTTTTTTTCTTATGAATATATTATCAACCATATAAAATGGGTGTTTAAATGTGCTGACAACAACATCTTAGTGTGTTTCAGAACATGAATGGACAAAGTTAACACGGTCAAAATCAGTCATTCTCTCTCAGGAAGTTTGAAATTGAATGCAGTGCATCACAGATGGATGTTTAACTGGCTTCCATCACATTAACGTTTCAAGATCATGATCCCATGATCGCTCTTTGAACTGTGTCAGTAGAAGAAATCTCCTCATCAGGCCTGTGTGAGACGGGGGAATCTCACTGCAGAGGAAGTAATGTGGCTCTAGACATGAGGTAAACAAGAAAAGGAACTACTACACACCCACTCAGACTATAACTCATGTTTCTGTGGCACTGTAGACCTGGCAGCCTGACCAAAATAAATGGCATCTTGACTGAATCACTTACATGGTTACACATATTGTGGTTCGTGTGGTCAGAGTGGTTATGGCACAATAGATTTTGCTGTGGGGAAGGAAATAAGAAAAAATGGGAATGAAGCTCCTCTTTAAAGTTGTTCTCATGCGTGGGGCGGATGAAGATCTTTAGGCACAAGACAAACAAGACATAAATGCTTCCCACTGAGGTTTTGGCATTAGACCAGAAACAGATGTTTAGTATGAATAGTCTACCAACACTTTGTGATCTCAAAGTAAATGTTTGACAAGCCTTTTAACAAAGCTGCTCTTAGTGTAAGCACCGTCAACAATATGGATAAGTTTATGTGAGCAGCCTACTCCTACTTTCACTTTAGTAAGAAACCCCATAACCATTACGTCAGAAGCATATCAGCTCTAAAACACTGTACATTATATGGGCCTTAATACCTTATGACTGTATCTGGCAGTGTCTGTAACTCAGTGTGCGGAGGATGAGAAAATAAGAAGGGTTTGAACTTGTGTCTCAAGCTCTTTTTCCTATCTTTTCTTGCTCCTCTTAATGGCAGCCATCTTTTCACCTCCCTGTCGGGCGTGGGTGTTTTGTTTGGAACACTGGTTGGACAACATGCTTTACAAACTAATCTTTTTCAAGTACAACCAGACTTTGACTCTAGCACATGTAGAGAAGGATTGCAAAGTACAGAAACTCTGAAACATCTAGCTAAAGTTTGCTAACATTAGCTACCAAAAAGTACTGGTCATACCAGACCAGGTGAGGCTGTAGCAGTAAAACCTGTGTGTAATGAGTGGAAAAAATGTAATGTGTGCAAATTCAACTTTTCATTAGTGAGAGAATAAACGTGCTATTTGCTCCTATCCAAAAGTCTCAAAGTCGCACATTGAAATTCCTCTTTTTATTCTTCCAGTATTATCTTAATGTTTATTTTCACAGTGACCAATCTAACTTTCAACATCAATCCTCCTCCCACATCTGCTGCTGAAGCCAAAGGAAAATTCTGACTGTTATTTATTGCAACCAGCTACACCAGTCACACTTGCCACATCACAACGAAAGAGGTGTGGCAATTCAAAGCGAAGCGAGTGGAATCAAAAATTGATGATGCGGATGATGACGTCATGTTCGATTTGAGAAACACCCTGTGATTCACATTTGCTCAAGTGAAAGGACACTGAATGCACATGGTCTTGTTTGCTGTTGATATAGCAACACACTCTGCTATGAATATATCCTTCCCCATTTGCCAGGCCTGACTTCTTGCATACACCAGAGATAAAAATAATGCGGTCATGCTGTGGGTAGAGGTTTCTACATCTGACTAGTCTATCCATTCAGTATTTTAAGCTTAAACCATTTATACGCTTTGATTGAGCTCAACAACACTTATCACTCTGTTTGAAAAGGTCAGCAGGTAGTGGGGAGTCACTAGAGAGCTGTGGTGGATGGCATTAGTTAACAGCTAACCCTGCCTGGACAATGTTAGTCTCTTATAAGAATAAACTATTCTGTTTCTGGTGGTTGAACAGTGTCAAACGATGCTAAGAGTGATGGCAGGTCTGTGTTTAATAGCTCAAACAGAGCCAGCAGAGGGTAAACACAACTGAAATAGAAGTGTCTTGCCAAGTACTGTAACTATAACTGCTCATTTGCACATATGTTTATGTCCAAAGAAAATATTTCCCCATAAACACAAGAAGCAAATGACAGCTGGTACATGGGCACTGACTACATGTGCTGTGACAATGCCACAATGCAAGCAAAGTTTGATGATTAAAACAATGGGAATATAGCACATTTTAGCAGTCAGTGCAGTCATTTCTTTGAGAGCAAACAGCATTTATATGGTCAGGTGCACATAAACAATTAAAACAAACTGCTGGTTACATTAGTCATACTCCACCAATATGGTAATTAATAAAAGGCTTTTAAGTGGGTAAATAATATGGTAAGGCAGAGTGAAAGAGTTTCAAAATCTGAAACCAAAAAAATAAATTGTAGCTTATTTTGGAGTCACATAAATGCAGTTTATGCTACTACTGTACATGCTGAAATGAATCTTTATGTATTAGAACTAGACCAAGATCCAGTAGTGGGTTAATCATCTATACATTTAATTACGAATCTTCAATCATTTATTAAAAATGGACAACTTTATTAATGCATATGCCATCATGTGACATGTGGAGGGCAACAGGGTGGACACTTACAGACTTCATGCTTTAGGCTAATATTGGCTCTCATTCGCCATCTAGTCTCCACATAATGGAGCATGAGAACATCAGACAGGCATGGATTAAAAGATTACCTGCTATAATTAAATTTAATTTAAAGCTCAAAAACTGAAAAGAATTGCCTCTGCTCTGGGGTCGAACAAGTGACAGGTTATAATTATAAAAATGGTTCAGCCGTTAAATGTCTGTCTCTCTTCCGTAAAACTGAACTGAGGGGACATGGTGATGACAATCAAATGATGCAAAAATTGAACTTCAACATAATTTAAATAATTAGCATGTAATATTAATTGACACAAGGAATGTATTTTGCATTTCTATCAAAAAAAAAATGTAACAGTATAAGGATTAAGCCAAAACCTCTTCATCTACGCAATGAGACTTAATTAAAGAAACACTGTACAACTTAAGGTAAAACCAGATTTATTTTATTAAAGTAAATACAGTATGAACCTGTGTTGATTTAACTGTAATTTGTCATTTTTTATTATATGTAAATCTAAGAAAACACTCATAATTTTGATTCTTCAGCACTGGGCAGATACATAACCTCTGAACTACTGAAACATTTAACCAGATATTCTTTCTTTATCATTTGAAGTAGAGGATACAAGTGACGGTATGGTAAATTATTCAAAGTAAAAGAAGAACTTTTCATAAAGTTGTGTTTTCATAAACTTTTCTCTCTTGTACTTGATCAGGGTTTTCATTTACTTCTTCAAAGATTCCAACAAAGTTAGTAGGCTTGGACAATAGCATGGACAGCAGTTCAATGCTGCCATCTTCTGGTGCTTTGAGGAAATTTGTTGACAGTCCCTCCACATTGTAACCGATTTCAAATGGTGCTAGACATGATGGTAACTCTGAACACCAGAGGAAAACGGTCAACCTTGGTGAGAGGGGGATCAGGTGTCAGAAGACTGAACTTTGACACTGTTCTCTTCTGATAAGAGGAACATGAGCTGTATGGACAACTGGTTGAGAGCACAAACCGACACAAAATTACATCAGTGACTATCACAAATCTGGACTAATTTGCAAAAATATAGATGCGTTTGCAACCAAACTGCAATCCTGAACCTTCCGGCAACTTCGTGAATGAGGCTGCTCACTGTTGGCATTCCTGAAGTCGGTTCCTGCTCAAGAACACCGATTTCAAATGGTGCTAGATGGGATTTTATACTCTAAGTCACCATCTGAAACCAGTTTCCTGGGGAGGATGCCTTTAAGAAAAACATTTGGAAGCCACTGTCCACCTGAAATTAGAAAAAAAACAAAAACATTATTGTCATCACTTTTGAACATAGTACACATAATTATGACAACGACATGAATCGACATGTTGAATACATTTCATCAAGTAAATTATTCTAATACAATCAATGAAAGAGGTATATCATATCAGTGAACAGAGTAACGCTATGCCGGCAGTTAGTCATATAACGTATTCCTTTTAGTTCTGGCAAAGGAAAACTAATTCCATTTCTTTAGGGCACATACTGTATCTGTGGCTCTCATGGCCATTTGATTGGGAGAACTGTGATTTCTTAGTCACATAAAATAAAATTCCCCTTTTCCTTATGTAAACTTCTGCAGCTTGTTTGCAGCTCTCAACTTTAGGCGTGGTGTTAAAATTACATTAAAGAATGTCTGATTACCATCATCTCGTTTATTTATTACATTTATTAAACAGAATACCCACCTGTTTTATCACATTCACTGTGAAGCAAAATCTCTATGCATACTACATTTTACTCGTTACAAAAACTAATACATGCTGAAGACATAGCATATTTTAGTTTATACACTGCTCAGTGTGAGATATTCCCCGAGGTCTGTGTTTGAGCTGATGCTGTAAAACTTGGGGTTCTGGCTCTTTCCAAAGAGAGAGACAGAAGAAGAACCAAAAACTCGAGAAGATGCAGACTGTTTGCTGGCACCCGAGACCAACGAGTAGAACCACTGAGTCATGGCCAGCACATCTAAGAATGACACAGCAGCTCAATTCCTTGCGTTACAAGTGCATCAGATGAGCACGATCTTAGTATAAGAAAGGGTACGGCAGCAGACTGGCACCAGAGATGAACCCCAACAAAAACTGTCTATGAATCATACTGTGGAAAAATAGATCTCCGCCGCTCCCTGTAGACCTCTTTGTAATGCACAATAGGATACTGTGTCCTCTCCTGGGTCTGCCTCAGGCATCCAGTCCCGCTCCTGGTCCAAGTGGGGTTGACTGTGTATAGCAAGAAGGAAAAAACAGGTCCTGAAATAGGTAAGGATTCATTACTATGAACCCCTGTTGTACATCCCTTTGAGGCATGCCGTACAGTACATCTGTAGGGAGCAGATTTGAGGCTTTCTCTGTCACTATCACCGTTCTTATTTTCTTTTGAGATGACAACACAATACCAAGACAATTAATGTGGAAAACTCACTGGATTCTATTTGTAGGTCTGGCATTAAAAGGCTGGCATTATCCTGCCTTGTCAGTGTCACAGACGCTGTTGTCCTGTTGACGGGAAAAGGTGACGTAGCAACTAATCCAAAACCTTCATGTGTCTTTCGGGGACAATTTCCCTGTCTGTCACTCCCTAATCCTCTTCACTGGCAGTTCAGTGTCTTGGCTTCTAAAACAAAAGCCCTAGTTGTACTAAATATTTTCGCCCCTTTGGGCATATATGATGACCATCGTTATTTATGGACGTGTACTTCGGCCCAAACAAAGGCTTAAAATATTCTCGATTTCGACAAGCACTTCCAGTATTTACATGAACACAGTGTCAGCATCGAGAGTAACTCAGTCAGGCAGTGTAGTCTGAAGGCCGCAACCCTGCTTTCATCTGTCTTCTCCTTGTTCTTGCTATTCTGACTCCTCCCATGTTACAGTGCTATTCATGAACTCTGTATCGACCTCTCCCTTGCTCTCTTGTTCTTTTTACTACAAGCTCCTTTCGCTGTCTGTTGTGTGTGCTGTGGCTGCTTTCTGCATCGGAGCAGTTTTTTTTCTGCCGAGTCACCTGACCATCTACTGCTTGTTAAAGGCGCATCAGCCCCTTTCAAAACCAAAACAAAGGCCAATTGCGCAAGTACTGGTTTAATTTGTAGCTCCTACGACAAACTGTCTGTCCACTTTTAGCAGCAGATTACAGGAACAGATGCTACATGTTACATAAAAGTCAACGATGAACATAATGATTCAGTCATAAACGAGATCATCAAATGTTTCTTATTCGGGAGAATACCAACACAAAATATCCACGTGGTTTTCAAAAATGAGATATCCATGACAATAAGAAATCCCACTGTGCATCACGCAGGGCAGACTGTTAGTGGCCAAAGTGTGTCAAAGGGAGAGCCACTGGGTTGGGTCACATTAGAGTAGGTGACATAAAGCGAACACTGAATGCCTGTATGTGTGTGACATTGTGTGTGCGTAACAGTGGGGGGTGGGGTTGTGTGCATGTGTGCACGTGTAAACAGGGTAGGTGGTTAATCCTCTTACAGATTAGAGGTCCTAATTTATCAGGAGTGAGAGGGGCAAACTCATCGAAGTAATGTGTTTTAAACCACCTCTCAACATTTGTTCAATAAAGGAAAACTTCAGAATTTATTAACCTCATTATTCTCAGCATATTATATATACATGTATAAACAAAACTTGGATATATTTATATATGTGGGTTGTGAGTACCTACAAAAGTCACAACCGCTAATGGGCTATTAATGTGTTAGCATCAAACTAGTGGAATTATACAGGCATCACATGAGACGTTACTGGACCAATCAAAGCAAAAGGTGGCGTAGACTTCATTTCCTGTTGATGTTGCCTGTACAGACAATGTCCTGAAAGCACCAATCATGTTAGGATTGTTTAATGGCTTGGATAACTCCTTCTATGTTGCACCATCTTTTCTTCAGTGCAGCGAAATTGCAAAATGTTTAGAAATGTGAGAGTCTTAATGCGCTCAAATGAGTCTGACATTTTGTTTGTTCAACTGTATCTGCTGCATGATGGGTGGAAGAGTTGATTTTCACTTTGTCACTCTCTCCTGGCTCCCATTCCAGCTGTTGGGAAATATCACATGACCTGCTGATAACAAGAGGGACTTTATGGGTTAAATAACTAAGTATAAAAGCATTCACAAAGGTCGGAAAATGTGGCTAAAGGTGTCTTTTTTAAAGCAAAAGAAGAGAGGGAAAATCTGGCTGGTGTTTCCCATTGATTAACAGTAATGTTGGACAAAAACATTGAAGCACCAATAAGCTGTCTCACTATTTCATCCTCCTCATATGCGCTGTCTTTCTTAAAGAACTATTTACAGAAGTCAATAAATACTTTTGCACAAAGTGAAATCAAGGCCACTAACAACGGCAGTAAGGAGACGTCTCTTTTGGGCTTCAGCACAGCAGCTTACAGTATTTTTTTTTCACTTTTGTAGCACGTTAGGTGTCTAGCTGCGAATGATACCTGCGAATGAATGCTGCCTCACACTTGTCTATTAATACATCATCATCTAGCGAGGCCAGCAGTGCTCCGGGTTTAATTTTAGCACTGTCATCTCTCGGCTCTGTGCCACCTCCTATTCTATAATTTGTGTGTAGGAAGGATCTGTTTTAAAAGGCAGTCGGTTGCTCACCATTTTCTCCGAAGATTTATGAGGGCTACAGGTGATGCTGGCCCCCCGCTGTGCACGCACCCAGAAGTATATTCACACTGCCTCTCCTTTGGGGTCTTTTAAAAGTGCTTGTTTGAAGCATCCAGTTTTGACCCAACAGTATCTGCTGAATTGCATCCGCTAGGCTGAAAAAGCTGGGATTTTTTTTACAACTCAATAACACAATTATTGAAAAATTCCTCCAAGAATTCTGAATAAAAGTAGGTTGAAAGCATTGAATTTAGCCCACTTGTACTGGGCTCCTCTGTTTGTTTGACTCGAGAGGCTGTGCCCCTCCCCGAAAGAATCGCAAAATAACTATTGAGGTCACGTTTCCTTGTCTGTGAAAGTGGGTCACTTGTTCTAATGGTCAGCCTCAGAAGACATGGTAAACATTTTGACTGCAAAGGACATGATAATCCCATTCTATAAAAATATTCTGCTGAGCTTTGGCAGCCCAAAACATCTGATATGGAGTAGATGATTTGACTCATGTTTCCAAAAATAATGTAAATAAGCACAAGGGAGTTCTGCTGTAAGGCCACCCCGGACACTCTCAGTGATCAGCTTGTGCTTCCTCCCATTACCTTTACCTGCTTGTTTCAAAACTAGTAATGACATTCCCCCGGGAGTCAAGTTTCTATTAAGTACACATAATTAAAGTTCTAAAGCTCCTCTTCTTTCCCCTCCGCTTCTCGCTCTGTCTCTCCACTCGCTTTCCATTTCTTTGCCAGCAGTTTAGCAACTCATGAGGTCTACTGCTGATTCACCCATTGACCGAACAAATCCACTTGTCATGAAGGAGTTTGCTCCTCCTGCGTGCCTCCTTTTCACCTCAGCAGTTCTGCCAGGCGAGGGAGCACTTCAATCCCCTGTTCTTCTGACAGGTAAGCAGTAGGAGGCACCACACCCACACCCTCCCTCACCAGGATCATTAGGAAAGTACCAGAGGCCGGCAGCCTCAGTGTCAACAGCAACAGTGTTGTCACATCAGGCGTGTCAGTGTCCTACTGCTCTCACAGGTGTGCATTACAAGCTTTAGCTCTGAGGGAGACAAATCTGCCAAATGGCAACAACTTTGAGGAATACAAAACTACAGTTCCTGAAAGCTCAAGGCTCCGAAAAAATATAATCAGTTATGTAATCACATTTTTTTGTCCATGCCATCGATACCAAAAAAAGTAAAAAAAACTGTTACTGTTGATGGGCAATACCTGTGTGTCAATCCCCTAACAGCAGATGATATCAAAAATTATGTAGCTCAATAGCACCTCCTATGTTTGGGAAGAAGAGCTTGTTTTCATCGTATCAAGTGCGCACTAAAGAGCCAGATTACTATTAAGGACCTCCTGGGATCTCTGTGACGCAGCAAATGTTGTTTAACACCTGAAACACAAAACAAGCTGCGTCACCATTGTGTTGCTCACTTGGAACTGAAGTTTTAATTTCCTCTGAAATTACACAAATAATAGAACAACCCCATGTGCGTCTATTTGTGACCATGTTCGGAAAGTGTTCTGATTTTTATTAAAACTGAAAGTTGATTTTTGATCACACCAGGAAAAAAAAAGGCGACGAGGTGTTAAATGATCGTGCCAATATGAACTGCGTAACATCGTCCTCTCCCACAACAGGATTACGCACTATCCATCTCTTGCGCAGCATCCTATTCCAAGCTCTTCCTTCACACGCCATCCCTGCCGAATCCACGCTTTGTTTACATCCTCATTTTAACATCAGAACCAGGCTCAACTCAAGTTTCGGACCGAGCACAACACGCTGTCATTCCGTCACAGCATGTTCCACCATCACAGCGGAAATTCCCACTGGATTTCATGTGGTTTTTTCGGTCCTTCTCGCTGACGCAGTTTAATTTACCTGTTGTCATGTCGATGATGAAACACTCGTGATTACAAAAGTGTTTACAACGTTTTCCCTCGTCAAGCCCCCGCGCACTCTTTGACTGCGAATATATGACTTTCATTTTCTTTCTTTATTCTTTTCACTTTTACAACAGCGCCTCTGGGCTTTTATTCTTACCTTTTCCACTCAGGACTTGAGTGGTTATGAACTACATAGTGGTATTCTCTACGCAACATACGCAGCATTATGTCGCTCTCGTCATATGATAACATAAATAACTTACGTGTTTATCCCAAGAATGTTTTCTTCCTGTGCCAGAGGAGTCTCATCCATTCCCTTGCCGGTGCCTCTCAGACCCGCTCCTCGGTCAACGGTCAGTCCACTAGGTTCCCGTTTCAGCCTCGCTGTCGCTATTAGAAATCTCGGTGCGTACGTTTATCACAGTGTATCCCCCTAACGATTTTCCATAGCGCAACACGGGAACCCCGCCCCTGACACTCCCCCGGTCGCTGGTTGGTCGGGCGGCTAGAGAGTCTTTCCTCATCGCCAGAATCACATGTGGCTGACGCATGTTTACAAACATCGGTGAGATCACATGGTAATGGGCGCCGTTTTACCGTAAACTACCACCCCTTGACGCAGCTAACAGATGTCGTGCCGAGAGCCTGTTATTCTTTTGTTCAGCAGTATGAAAAAAATTATATAAACACTTCCATTTACAAGGACACAGACAGTGCATACCAATGTGAATAGCATACACGAGGGCTATTAGCCCATATAGCAAAAGTATGTATAGAGAGTTGAACTGCATGCTCACATAATTGTTTCTATACCAGTCGGTCTCCACCAATTGATAAGAACATATGATACAATGTATGATTTTTTTTTCCTTCTGAACTATTGGATACTTACCTACACATGCTTTCACAAATCTTTTCTGACTCAAGAAACCATTTAAAGATGCAATCATCTAACTAAAAAACAAGCAAAGACAAAACCACCGGAAGTATTTAGGCTACATGATGCTATTTTGCTTTGACATACCCAAGTCTCATTCTGCTCTAAGCAATAAATCGAGTGATTTACTTTCTGTAAGTCGTGTCCTGCTTTACTTGACTGTAATTTACGGTAACTGAGATGACTCACTGCTCTACTCTACTGTCCGTTACGGTAATTGTCACGTTACGTCACTCGCGTTACATCACTGCCGAGACCAGGATAAAAAAAAAGAAACTTCAGTTTTTCACTGCATTTGTTTTCGTTCCTTTGGGGTCACAAACTTACAGTCTTTCAAGTAAGTAGACGTATGTTTAAACTGGTGCCTCGTGAAGGATGGGCCTAGCAATTTTCAGAAAACCGCTATGAAAATGTCTTAATTTGGTTTCAAATGCAAAAAACACAAAAACTCTCAAAATGTTTGAAAAAAGAACAAGCTAACGTCTCTTTTAACAGTTGCCTAGCAGCAACGTTCCTACATGACAAACCGTCTAAACATCAAGCATATTGAAAACTCAATTTTTTAATGTCAAAAATAACACACAATGAGTTTGATTTTGCAGCAGTGGTTCACATAGTCTCTCCGGGACTTATCAGGAAAGCACTAGTTAGTCCATGTGGTTGTTTGATATCAACCTGATCTGATAGCTGAAATGACACAAGACTGCCAGTAGGTGGAGATACAGTCTTAACAATTCTGCTTTGCTGGAAACACAGTTATCACATAGTTGAAGTTTTGCTTTAACTAAATCAGAATCTTCACAGGTTGTTCTTCCATGCAGTCAAACTGTTGGTGAATAAATTCTCTCTTGCATGGAGGTACCTATGAGTGTTGGAGGAAAGTATATAAATTCAATGAGATGATTGTGTTCCTCATGAATATTTCCATTTATGTTACTTTACATCTCTACCCCAGTAAAAATGTACTTTTTTACCCTTGTACATACAAACATTTGAAAGCTACTATTACTAGTTTGCAGGTTCAGGTTTTTACTTGCAATACCTTGACTACTACTGACCTTGAGTACTAGTGCTTTGAAGGCATGTGTACATTTTGTGACCAATATGTCCATACTTTTGCTTAGGAAAGATCTTTAATGCAGGGCTTTAACTTTGCTGAAATCCTTTTACCTGAGTAAAGGGTTTGAATACTTCTTCAACTACTGCTTATAGATTAGGCTGCTTGGCTGAGTTTGGAAAGTCTGGGATTGTTTGACAGCTGCATCTGATCATTTCCATCTAGAAATGTTTGCAGTGGCTATATGTATAAAGTTTCCTTGAGCAAAGTACTGAACTGCAAATTGATCCCAAAATTTGTGTAGGAATGTGTAGGAAAATATGAATGCAAAATGAGTGGAGAAATAATTGCTCAAGAAGAACTGTAAACCATGGAGACCAAATGGTAGCCCTGATTTTGTGACAAATGAGATATTTGATGTTATTGTAAAAGCACTGACATTTCACATATTGGGATATTTGTTGTTGTAGGAATGATCTTCAGTGATGGAGTGATGACGCCTTGTTCGGAGTCATTGCCAAGCTGCTATTGGCAAACACCACGCTGACCTTTGCATCTACTCAGCTTTACAGCAGCTGTACAGACAGTGGTAGCCTCTACCCCAGTGGGCTTGGTAAGTGAACCATTACTGCAGGCATGTATAGGCTGTCAGAGTGTAACAACAAGGGTTGAAAAAGGTCACATCAGCTAGTATGACATCAGTGGTTAATTTGCAGTGGCTACACCAACTACACACTCTAACACACACACATGCAGAGTCAGACTTTTTACACACGCATACTCCCTCTCCAGAGTATCCACACGCAGAATGAAAGGTGACCTTGTGACCATGTGCTGTGTGATTGAATTTTCATGGCCATTGGGAGCCACTTAGGTCATTGTCTTTTTGTACAAAAATACTTGCTGGCACTAGCAGCGGACCATTACTGACAGTAACAACAACAATTCCTTGTTGTTGGTAGTTTGTTGTTAAGATACAGATTTATACCGACGATTTTTGATTTTGATATAAAGGAGATCCAAATATTACGTTGAAAATGCTGCAAATATATGCTGTATGAGGGGGACTATCTTTCATTTAGGATGGTACACCAGACTAAATAATTAATGTTAGGACGACGATTGATTTCAAACTGGAAACCTCCTCTGTTTTGTCAACACATCCATCCACCATTTAGTATTTATAATCTTTACTGTACTCATTGTGTCTTCTTTAAATTAAAAACAAAAGTTAGATGACTATTTAATAACTACTTGCATTAAGAATTAGTAAATTGATACAATAGAACATGTAAATTTGCAAGATATCTACATGACAAGACTGATAAGCAGGCAATGACCCAGAATAAAACTATTTGATTACTGTATTTATGTAAAATAATTCACCAGTAACATGCATAACATAGAATTACAGTTGAATCAATATCACGTCATAGTAATTTCAGCTCTTAATATGTTTGTAAAGACATGGATATATATCAATATCAGGCATCGATTATAGTACAAATAATTTTCTAAGGTGCTCAGGGAACTAAGGTATCCTATCTTTTCCTCACATTTATAGATCATTCTCTATTATTTTGGAAAGAAAACATACTTAAAACAGCTTACATACCTTGGATAAATATATGGTCTGTCATACATTTGTCAGTTGTCATTTGTCAAACATTGCAGTGTGTACAGTATGTTTCAGGACATGCTTAAGTATTATATATATATTTAATTGCAGACAAAGTTGAATTTGTTGACACAGTCCTGGCTGTCCCAGTGCTGTCCCTCCAGTGAGAGGGCCCCACAGTGGTGACCCCTGTTTGGGCACTGCTGTGTCTTCCCTTGGCTCCAGGCCTTGTACTCCATTTTTTCCCCGTCCACCCAAAGCCAGCTGCCAGCCAGGTAGCGCAGGCCAATCCACACATGGCCCTTCTGGGCTTCCCTGCTAGTATGCAGGGTTTTAGCCAGAGCAGGATCCAGAGGGCAGGCTGACCAGGTCACTGTCCTGGCGCTGACACTGCTCCATCGCCTTCTCCCGTGTCTTGTTTTCCGTCACCAAAACCAGGTTGCTGTTAAAACAGTAGAACAGGAATTTGTCCATCTCACAGTTCCCTCTTTACCAGCAATTTCTGTTCTGTACCACACATCTGTTGTCATCACTTGACTTTTGCAGTCTTGACCAGTCGAGGAACGATGCAGTTTTCCCTCCCGACCACTTCCAAGTATCTTTTGCATCTTTGTAGAGACCAATCCAGGCATCAGGAAGCCTTTCTGACCCTGCAATCTTGAAGAATTCTCCCTGTTTCTCCTGGCTGTTGATTGAAGACAGATCAGCGTAATACCTTCTGCAAATCTTTCTGGCCTCTAACCAATTCATTTTAAGAGGGACATAAATATCCCTTCCAAAGAAGGCACCCAGGACCACCTTGAACAGACCTGTGAGAATGAGAAACCTGATAGCACTTTTCTTCATGTTGACTTGATGTTGAGGTTCCCTTCTGTGGATATTATGTCATCCTATCAAGGATCTTTAGGGCTCTTGAAGGAGCAGCAAGCACCCATTCAGAGTGTATCCTAGGCTGTTATGAAAATACACAGCAAAGCATACACAGGCGTAATGATACAAATTGAGGGCATTCAACTGTTCACAACTTAGGCTGAATGGGAAATATCAACTGAAGGTTGTCTTTATTTTGTTGCCAAATATTTACGTCATTCCCAAACTTCTGTCCTACCCATTTAGACCAGATAATGATTATGACACAAAACTCTAACATAGTTTATTTTTCTTCCACTCTGCATGTGAAATCTTGGCATCTTTCACTTGCTCAAAAATTTTTATTCCTATACATGATGCACAGAGCTTATTAATTGGATTGGTTTTGGTGTTGAGACTGGCCTTATTTCTGGTCTCAATCAGACATGACCAATCTGCATTAAATTCTTGTCACTGAGGTTATAAAATTGGTTCTTTACAATTCTATAAACTTCAGACAATATAATTAAGTTTTGCACAAGCTTCAAAATAATGTATGAACATAGAGCTCCTCAAACCGACAAATATTTAAAATTGTTGTTGTTGTTGTTGGGTTTGTCTCCTCCCTCTAATGTACACGCAACTCAGGAATCACCATTATTGCAATGGCTTCACTGAAACACATTGTTAATGGTGTGTTTTGAATAAAAGATTTGCTTTTTCACTATGAACATTCAAACTACAGTGTTTAGCACTGCAGGCGATTTTCTGCTCTGTCTTAGTCAAAACATTGATTTGCATTTCAATAGAAACCATGACTGAAAACTTTGTGTAATCTAACCATGTAATCATAGAATTTTCTTGTACGAGTGTTAAATTCCATTATTCTTTGAAATCTTTGACATTTGCTTCATTTAAGACAAGAACCTTGTATTAAATTTTGAAAGTGATAATCAAGTTCAAGTGTCTATTTTAAAACAAGCTCATTTAATTTGTCATTGCCTTGGGTGGAGATAAAATCATGAATAGTTTGCTTGCAGTAAGTCAAATTTTAGTTAATTAGTTTTCAGGGACCAAGAGACTGCTGCTTTGCATGAAAGGATGTGTTTGCTGAAGTTTTTAACAGTTTAAAGGAGCTTTGTAGACAGTCTGTAGTATTTAACAGCTGTATGTTTAGATGATGGGTTAGGGTTAACTTTAGGAGACCATAGATCTTAGATATACAGTATAAATATATATATGTGTGTTTATAATCCTAAACTTACCATCCAGAGCTGTACCCTCGTGTGAATCCACTTAAAGCTTACTTATGCAAGAGACAGTTGCATTTGCATGCTAGTGCTTAAGTGCTCAGTTGGTTATTCCCTTCAGAGAGGCGTGTGTGTGTGTGTGTGTGTGTGTGTGTGCGCGTTGTTAGTAACTGTGATCCACTGATGTAATTTTTTTTATATCAACAAGGAGATAAAGGCAGTCTTTGGAATGCTGAACGTGCCACATGTTGTGTTGGAATTTCATGGTAGAGATTTTATTTACCAGCCTTGAAACTTGAAATTCCCAAAGACAGTGGAAACAATATGAAAAATTTGAAGTTGCTTTAAAAAAAAAAAAAACTGTACATTATGTCATTATGAAAATCACTGCACACAACACAAAAACCTTTCCTTATTAAACTTTGACCAAAGGTCAGTAGTTATCAAGGTTTAGTTGTTCATTATGTTATTCAGTAAAACCAAAGATCAATCTTGCTGCTTGCTATCTAACTATTTTTGTATGTTGCTAATACTGGTTTCTATTTTTTTTCTACGACAGATGTTAGCACTGGTAAGATTTTTATTACAGTTTGACAATTTATGAGAAATATAGCCAACTTTCAATAAATTCAAACTTGGGTATCTCTTATTTTTCACTTATTTTTGCCCATCTCACACTTTATAGGTCTAACGAAGTTAAGGCAAATAGTAAAGTTACAAAAAAAAAACATTTCCTGAATCACATAGAGAAAAAACAATCAAGCAGTGAGCATCAGTCCTTTTTACAACAGCACAGAAACTGGTCTCCTTTCACCTGCCTGGCTTCATTGGTTTCATTGCCCCACAGAAGTGGATTGAAATAATAGAGCATCCTCTGCTTCTTCGTCATGGATCAACAGCACATATTTGGCATTATTTTGGTGATTCTACAATGATTTCTACTAGACTGAAGTGAGGGCAGCTAACAAATCCCAGTCAGGGCCCTGCTGATCAGTCTCAGTCCCAAACACAGCGTCTGTAGTCTCCTCTTGACACCAGCAAAGGCCAGTCATCCCAAGCTTTTCACATTACAGGCATTGTCATTATCGTCATAGTGATGAGCTTCATCATTGTCGTCATCATTGTCCCGGAAGGAGAAGAGGAGAGTAGGAGGGGAGATGAACTTATTGGGTGGATTCATGTTTAGTTTGTCTCAGTGTGTGGACAGTCTTTGAGGCAGCAGAGGGGCTTGTGGATTGTGTGTCCCAGTGGGTGATGGTTAGAAGAGGAGGTGGGTGGGTGTCATGATTCACATTTCAGTGTCAGCCACAGGGGTCTGGGTCTGGGAGTGTCCGTTAGTGGTGGGGGCGGGATTGGTCCCATTTTCTGGTGGAGACTCTCCATTGGCAGTGAGCTTGTCAAGGGGCTCCTGGGGCAGGGGGGCCACAGACACCAGTGTATTAGCTTGGTTCTCCTCATCCACCTGGAAAGACTCCGCCTAAGGAGAGTACAGAGGCATGACTTGAGAACAGAGTTTATGGAGTTTAACACACTAGGTTTAAAGCAGACAAGTTACTCTGTGCAAATATAACATGCAAACAAGCAGGGAAGTGTGTGATTGAGAATGGATTTGTTTTTGTGGGTGGTGTTCAAAAATAAATAAACGCATTCTTCATGAATGAGGTTTATGGGTTTCAGCTGTGTGTGCACTCAGTAGGGTGTTGGTAATTCTCGTATTTATAAGAGGTTAACAAAAGGTGAACAAGCTTGTTGTTTTACTTTCTATCTGTAGATATTAACCGTTTGTAAGTGACTTGGTGAGGTGCTCTGTCTGCCAGCAAGGACTTTGTGGATGATATTTAATGCTTATGACAGAAACTTATTGGTTGTTTCAGGTAAACCATTGCGTGGGTGTGCCACCATATGTAAACACTTTTAAATGATGTCATGAGCTCTACAGAAAAAATTGAAAACTAAAACCATCTGTAGAACCATCTGTTGAAGTTGAAACAGCTTCAGTGTTTCCCGCAGAATTTAAATGACTTTGTGACAAATAACTGAACAATATCTACAGTTTCATTGCTTCACGCTGTGTCAAATAAATAACAACCCTCTCTGACTCAGGCTGGTCAGTGAGGATTGATCACATATTATAATTGGCCAGTGAACCCAGTTCCAGCACATGCAGGCAGCACACTGAATGACAGGAACATACATGGGGTGGTAAAGAGATTGACAGGAATGTTAAAAACTTCATGGATTTTTTTGATGGTCCACCAGCCCACTGATGCAGCGGGATTTCTCCCGGTGCTCCCGATGGCTAGTTGACTAAGGCAGACAGATCTGTTGTCAATGTGTTTGTGAGAAGGAGAGAGAGGGGCAATGCACCACGCATAGCTCTATGATGAAATAAGAGTTTACCCATTTGAAATAGTAGAAAAAAAAAATAGACAATCAAATTGTGGCAGGCTGCCACAAATAAATCAATGTATTGGAAACACTGAGCTTAATGCTGCTTTGAGTTAAGAGACATGGGAGTCCAGCATGTCCTCCTCGAGTCAGGAATTGACCGGAGGCTAACCATACATTTAACCTCTTATTTTCCAATTAAACAGTCACTGTGTAAAGTTTCAGCAGTGCGCTTAATTTTGTGGGGCCACATTATCTTAGGTTCGGCCAACAAGGGATTGTTTTACTGCCAGCCCATAATGCTTTTGTTTACACACAAAGTAGCACTGAAGAGGGAAATACAACATAGAAAGAAGATGAAGGTTCAAGTGGGATGTCTTTTAATGTAACCAGGGTTTCTGTAAGTACACTCTGTAAGGGTTGACCTCATGAGTCCATTTAAATTTAACTTAACAAGATGATAATAATGGTGTCTATGATGTAATAATAATGTTACCATTGATGTTTAACAAAAACAGAATTTTCACTCACTTTGCATTAACAGTGTGAAATACCTCCTCTAATCTACTCACCAGTCTCACTCCTTTTGAGTTCTTGCGGTGGGTCTTGAGGTAATAACCGGCTACCAGCAGTGCAGCCAGCAACAGGCCAGTTAGTAGCAAGGTAACCAGTACCAACTTAGAGTTCTTTCCCCAGCGAGGAACAGCTTCCTCCACATCAGTCTGAAACCAATATTGACAACAAAATAACAATCGTCAAATGGTCACGTTGTGCGCCTAAACTAAATCAAAAACTATAGTGCAAGCAAGCTGTACAAACTGAAGCTGACACACGTGGACTCTGTTCAGACCTGGGAGAGACATGTGGAGTCGCATGTTAATGTGTGAACTGACTTATTTAGAGCTGTCCACTCTAAGATGAGATCTCGGTTACCTATGACACATGTTAATGCCAGGTCTGAACAGGGCCATGAAGAGATTAGATAGATTCAGTGCAGATGTGTTTTGACACCTTCATAATCCGGTTATTGCTGTCTCCTCTATCTTAACTGAAAGTGAGCAAAAACAACTCCACCCAAAAGGCTTTGTTTATGAAGACGTACTGTACCCACAGAATTGGTAGTATTTCCTCTTGCTTTAAGGCAGCGACAAAAATATGCCAATGTGCAGACTGTAGACAGTATAATAAAGAGAGACTGTTTTCCTGAAAAACTGGTAAATAAGGTTGTGCGGTGTACAGTGGAGTAAGGAGGGAAATGCAGTGTACGTCAAATACAGAGACAGACAGACACACCCATAACCCGAGATTGTCCCCAAGGTACTAGAAAAAATGTTTTGCAGCTGACAAATGGATTGTTTGTGGGATTTTTGTTTGTCACACAAACTGTCATCCTGGCAGCTTGAAGCCTTTGGATAACTCCGGGAGTGTTTTTCTTCTGCCTAGTGTATTTTCCCATCTAGTTCGATTATGAGTCAACCAGCAAATAGAAGGTGGCTGAGTCTAGTGGATATACCTTTTTGCTATAGTCTGTGTATTTTATGGGACATTTATTGTGCTTGGTATGATTTACCATTTTGGCTGGATATGACATTGAGTCCATGCCCATAGCAAAGTCACAAACCTCAGTGCTCTTGGAGAATAATCGCAATCCTGTTTATTTTTATTATATTTAAAAATAAAAGTGGGACAGATAAATATTCATGTGTAGATTGTACATTTCTACAATAAAATATAAGTGGTACTTTACCTTATCTTTGATGTTGTCATTGTTGAACTTGTTAGCCATGCCTGCAACATCAGCTGCAAATTAAAAAACAAAAGTTTTTCCAGTTATAGTAGGCTACATTTTTATTCACAGAGAAGTGGAGTTGGAGATACAACTTAACTAAAACCATAACTCCCAGGTGAAATTTTATTCGCCAAGAGCTGTCTCCAGCAATGGAAAGCAACACCAATGTTAACTTGTTTTGTGTCTATTTTACTTTCTAAGTTATTTTTCTCTACTGACCTTCTGACCTTTCTCTACTGCTAACCAGCTAGTCATTTTCCAATTCTGCATCACTGTAGCGTCCAGACTTCCCTGAGGAAGTAGCGCTGCTCAGAGGGTGTATTATCACCTGTTGTCTTGTAAATGCAATGAAGCGCTTGGCAAAACTTCTAAGTAAATAACATTGGCTATGTAGCAATAGCAAAACTTAGAAATATTTCCTTTAAAGTTAGGAGTAAAGAAGCTGATATTAATGCAGGTTTAGAGGGAACTAAAATTTCTACTTTGAAAAACCTAAAGACCTTAACAAGGGCTGCTCATCAGAGGATAAAAACTCTGACTATCATTTGAAAACTTATGAGGTATAGCAATATGTTTTGTCACTATTGTTTTTAGTCATGTTAATTACCACAAGTAAAGTACTGACCTTCAACATACTTTCCGGACACAATGATTTCATCAGAGTTGTCTGCCTGGTAGATCTCTAGTTTACAGTCTTCACCACACAGCTCCTGCAGAACACTTTCAAACTTCACTTTGGTGTCTTCCTGCAAAGAGAAAATTTAAGGTAATTAGTAGTGAAAACATTTTAATTTCAACATAGGAGTGGTGTCATTTATCAAATTCTAAATTACACATTCCACAATGTGACATTCATTTCTAATCCCAAATCTGTAGCTCTAAACCCGACATACTAAACCTTCAATACTGCCTTGAATCTTCCACTCCTCTAATCCCTCCCTCTCTTTCTTCAACTTTTTTGTCTAAAACGCAATAAGGGCTATCACAGCCTTGTGCATGTCCTTTTCCTTGATGTAATCTGATCCAAGCGTCTGCCACACTGTAGAGGCCCTTGATCCCAGCTAAGGAGTGGACAGCAGAATTTCTTACAAGACCGTGTAGGGCAGGACACAGTGACCCCTGTCTGGTAATCTTTGCCTGAAGAAGCTCTCTGTGTTTTTTAAGGCATTGTTACATTTGCTGTTGGTCATTTCGCTGCTGCAGCACCAAAATTACATAAATTGAGACACTAGATGAACCTAGACCTGCTTTATTTACTATCATCCTATCTATCATCCTTTCATACAGTATCTCAGATAAAAATACCAAACGCCATTACTCAAATATCCCACTCCTCAAACAACACAGGGGTCAAAGCCTTCAGATCCTCCTCAGTCCTTTAGTTGTCCACATTTAACAATGTTACATTACATAATAATGTGTTTAAGAAACATTTAGATAGCCTGCTTTACAGGCAAATAGGATGGCAGTTTAAACCAATTTAGGTTAAACCATGATTTCTTTAAAATTACATTGCAACAAGCATCAAACCTGGTTTCAAACAGAATTCATTTTAGATCTCAGACAGATTTTATGGTAATTTCGGGCTTGTTGAGTATGGTTGATGTCTTTGTCTGAGTACACCAGGACCTCTCTGATGTATATTTTGCAGCTTACAGCTGTTTATGCATCGTATAAAGGTTAAATAATGCATTTACTGCTCAGGCTATGAGAGGTGTAGCAAGCTGAAATCACTTCTAGTGGGTTCAGGCCTCAAAGCCGTGGTACCTGTTGACCTCAAAGCTGTTATCCTGGGAAGCTGAAGAATCTGTGGTTTTGAACACAAACACACACACACACACACACACACACACACACACACACACACACACACACACACACACACTCACACACACACACACACACACACCCACACGGCTGCTTCAGGCCTCCATACATTACACATTCTACAGCAGCAGTGAGCCTACCCACTGTGCTCCCTTCCCTCTGCCCTCGCAGCTCAATCTATGCCCTGGCTGAGATGCAGCAGAAATCTTTTGGATTTTCCTTCTCATAAAAGAAGTAGACATTAAAAAGCATGGACACACTTTTTCTCTAGCTTCACAGATTTATAGGCAGCTGTCACCGCCTCTTAAACAGGGAAGAATTTCCTACTGTGCTCATGTTTAGCAATCTGACAGCCAACTTGCCTGGCATCAAAACAAAGCTGCAGACTATTTTCCTTTCCAGCACTGTTTTTTTTTTTTTTGTGTAAGTGTGTATGTGCATCAATATTTTGACCTCCTGCAGGGTCATATGGCCCCTTCAAGAGTCTATGCTGCCCTCTCTGCATCTCGGCAAAACCACTAAAATTTAAGCCTTTTCTTTCTGTTCTGTCTCACAAACATTTTTAAATTCTTTATGAGCAGATACATAAGACACAGACAGAAGGAGATGTTTTTTGAACTTACACAGCTGGAGGTGGCTTTGAGTTTCAGACTGACAGCGTTTTTGTCCTGGACCGTCTCTTTGGGGACACAGACAACATCATCCTGTGGCACTGGCACTGGAACGGGCACGGGCACTGGCTGCAGAGAGAAACCAAAACTCTGTAATTCTTCTCACCATTAGGATCGGGACTGCTGTATGGCGTCGGCTTCGGCCAAAATTATACTTGAGTTATTAGGTTTGTGGTCAGTGCCTTTTTAACATGCTGCAATACACAGAATGTTACTGGTGGACATTTTGATATCAATACTTCTGACTTCTTTCTCTATTATACAGATCTTTTTTTAATTTATGTTTTGATTCTATTTAAAACGATCAAGGAGAAAATCCAAATGTATACCTACAGTACAGCATACTCGGGTGGATAATAAACTTGTTTGACCATCTCAGAAAAACTAAAGGAAGTCAAAGAGTCCCACTAGTTGTGCGATTGAGTATCTGCGAATCATACAATACAAATTTGTGTCCAAATTTTGTCTGGAAGGACAGCATTTGTAAACAAGAGAAAACAAAAGGTGGCCTGTGAAGACGCAGTTCTCATTAATATGAAATGCACCCTCATTTTCTTATGCAAAAAGTAGTACCACTCTTCATTTTCTACTGAAAGCACAATCATTTGCAAATATGTCACATGTTAGCATCATTTGAAACATTTGAAATATGATGCACAAAAAAGTTTTTGCTTCCAAAAAAAAAGTAAACAAATATTAATTGATGCTGATTCAGTATAAATTCTTGCATCTGACTGTTATTCTGAGCTCTGTATTTAAAATAACTGACATCACTTTATGACAGACTAAGTGATCTGAAGGACTACTTTATATCATCTTACCACTGGCTTGTTCCTGGGGCCATCGCCTCTGGAAGGCATAGGTGCTGGGGTTTCTGCTTCCACTATGAAGGGTATGACGCTATGTGCCACGACTGTGAACTGAGTTCCCTCTTCCGCTGCCTCCTCTGGAGCTGCAGGGCTGCTGTTTTCATTGTGTACGTCTCCTGTCTCTTCCGTTTCCTCTGTAGCTGTTGCTGCTGTAGTCTGTTCATGCGGTTCTACAGATTCCATAGTAGGGAAAACCAAGATTTGTTCCTGTGGATCCTCTGGCTCTGAAAAAGCAATTTATCTTAAATGTTTAGTTTGTTAGATATGAAAACAGCACGCAACTTTCAGGTGTTAGCAACAGTAGAATATGTATTTTGGGGTTTGATTTCAAAGTTGATGTGGACACATGGGTAGGCTGTGTTTTCAGGGAATGCTTTGAGGTTGTTGTACACTTTATTTTGAAAAGTGATTTTTATCAATCCAGCCAAAATAAGGTGATGAGCACAAACAATTTGTGCAACCCAGGGCCTTAGTAACACTTAAAATGTTGATATTCTGGATTGTATGTTAATGAGATCAAATTTATGAGGCTGATCTGGTGCAGTACTGCTTATCTAGGACTTGATGTTGCTCTAGCCTGTCTTGCATTTGTTCATACAACCTTTATAATGTTGGATCAATCGAATGTTATAGTGCTATTGAAACATGAACTGCTCTAGGGGCACATAGTTGAGTTTGGTTACATTAACAGAGGAAGGGCCTGAGGTTTTAATGCATGAACTCTGTTAGTTAATTCACTCACCCCAAATGCATTTTAATTAACGTACATAGTCTGACTGTCAAACAAGTTGATATTTTATCGACTTAATTTTTACCCTTTGAATCAGTCCCATCAGTGCAGCTCTTTGCACTGACAAATCAAGCCACAGCGTAAACCTATGAGATATTTTTATAGTCAGTGTTTCTTACCAGGAGCTTCAGTTGTCTTTGGAATCATGTCTCCTCCTACATATGCATCTGTCTCCACAGATGTCGCAGTTGCTGTGACAACTTCCTCATCCTGTGCCACGACTCCTGCTGTAAAACCAGAATAAAGCCCCATGTCACTTTGTTTATAAACCAGGTAAAAGTTCTCATTGATATTGTCTAATTCTAGATGCAATAGCATATACTGTAATTAAAACAGTGGCAAACAGTTAAAATCATTTTAAGATATTGGTCAAATGATCCATCTCAAACCAACAAAGTTACTTATGTTTTACAAAGCTTAGTGACAGTGTAACTCTTATCAGTTTTGTCAGCATCTGAATTTATGGATGTGCTGTGCAGTAGGACATTACAGCAACTCTCACAATATGAACTCAAATCGATGAGTCTGTGCAACGCTGTGGAACTGTCTATAATTAAGAAGCCATTGGTGGACTAATTCCTCTGCACAGCATGAGCAAATAAACCACCCTTCAGTACGAGACCTGAGCCAGCCAAAAGCTCTGACCTCATGCTCACTCCCACTGGGACAAATGAGCTTCTCAGGGAAATCAGTTGTCCCATGGCAAACATGCTGTGAGCTACACACTGGACACTGGACTTGTGCAATATAGTTTACAATGTTTGTTATGATAAAAACGTGCTGTGGAGCAGAGTGGTTCAGTTTGAACTAGATAGACTGACGAACTGTCAATCAAATCAAAGAGTTCTGTTTAGTTTTTAACCGCTTTATGAAATTGTCTGTTTGCAGCGCTGGTTTAATTTTTCTATGCCTATGCTACAAACCCCACTGGCATTAGAGATGTGTTGAATTAATATGCATTATGTTGGCAATTTGATCAGGTCAGCAGTACCAACAGTTTGACTTCCAATGCATATGGCCTTCAGCAAAAATGAATACATTTATGCTTTCAAAGCTGCACAAGGCAACTTTGCCATTTTACATGCTCCCAATAACGGCGAGACATGAATTTATGAATATTTTCATAATCGGCATCTAGCAATATTAGTAAATTGTGTGGAAAATTTGTGATCACTCTATCATAAGAGATCAACAGAAGAAAAATGTCTAGCTCTGTTTGTCTAGCTCTGTTTTCTCTGGATGGAGCTGATGTTTTAGAGAGCAGTTTTTCATTTTGTATTTTGCTTCTGTTTTAATTCATCACTGTTTGAAGGCAAAGAAGTGTTCATACCCAACACCAGATTGTCCTAGGGATCTGTTGCGTCTTAGGGAAAAAAGACATGTTCTTGTTAAGCTGGTAAGAATTGTGACTTTTAGAAAAGTATCATTCCTAGAGGTTGTTTTAAGTACAGCTCCGCAGAAGAATCATGAGGTATTTTCCCACATCTCATTATCGTTCTGCAGGAGTGATTTAATAAAGTTGTAATGTAAGGTAGCTCAGATGGACTACAGTTTTCACCAGTGTGCTGTCTTAATGTCAATTATCACCTTAACACATGAACTCATACAGTGGTTGAGAGCTCTTCTGAGGGCTCACTGTAGGATTTCTGTGTCCCTAGAGGCTGGAAGATTAGGTAATAGATCTTATTGCAGTGGATAACTGAAGCTGTCTTATCCATTGATCACATCATGAAGTCATTTACTTTGAAATGCAATCTCCCTCACTCTGAGTTTTTTTCAAAAGATCCTGTGGGTACAGTGACTCACTTAAGGTTGGGCATGAATAGGATATACAAAATAAGTTTCTGAAATAAATTAATGCTAGTGGAATGATTTTCCATCAACCCTGTTAAACCGTTGAATGCCCTGATTAAATGTGCTACTGAAAGGTGCCAGGTAATGATTCCTTTGAAAACATCACTTTTTCCAAATTTTTGAATTATGTAATAGGCTATTGTACCATTTTCCATTTTCAGGGAGCCTCATGACTTTGGGGAAGGAGTCCTCGATAAATTGCAGTACTACATCAAAGTCTTGATAGGGGTTTTCTAGTCAGGTTCTTTCTGTTGTAAATGTTTTGTAATAACCTGGATAACTTTCAGGGCATGGTTCTCTGTGCTAATTTATAAAATATGCCACCACACCCTGCAGTCACAGAACTAGTGGACCTCGGGTCATTATTGCTGTAATTTGCTCAGGTCAAATTGCAATCGTAGGATCCAGAAGTCGAACCAGAATAACCAGAATGCATTCTCCTTACCCAGATCTCCATCTCTCGCTCTAACAACAACAGCATTACCTCATTCTCAAAACATTCCCATAATGCCTTACCTCTGCAGATCTCATTACCTCTCTTTCTCTCACTTTCTCATTCCTCGCTGGTTGTCAGATTATGCTTGTGACTGATTTCTGTTTTTTAATTGCAGTGTGCTGCAACAAAATGTTTGACTTTGTTTTAAGTTTGCACATTTGTGATTTTATCCGATAAATTGTTGCCTCGTTTTTTTTATTTAATAGTTGTATAAAATCCAAAAAACTTCTGCTCATGCTAAACTCCTACTACACTCCTACTACTGATATTAAAATGCCATCTTTATGTAGTATAGTACACATCAGTTACAAGAGGGGATTACCTGCTCCTGTAGGACAGACCAAAACGATCACTTAATTCATGCTACAGACCGTTTAAATGTTTCTAAGGATCTTGGCAAAATGGTGAAAACTCAGTGTCATTGGAACATTCCTGTAATGTTGGCTACACTCTGTTGTCTTCTAGTGGCTGGCTCACTGTCTCCAGTCACTTCTTGAGGTTTCCACACATGGGGCACATATATTCAAACAATGGTGACACTGTGACACAAGGGCACTGACTTCCTTAGATAAATCAATGTGACAGACAGGTGCCACAAGTACTGAGTAAACGCTGTGTGTGCTGTGCTAGCAGGTGGGGCCGTAATCTCCAAGGAGGTCTTCAAGCATGCTTAGTTTTAGCAACTGTCCATTGCAGCTGTCTGTCATACAGCATTAATGCAAGGGAAAAAAATCTTCTACACCTTCTGAGAGTCTCAATTGAATGGGAAAATACAGTCGCTGCCCTACCCATGTCAAGTCTATAATAGCTCAGTTGTAGACATGCTCAAGTTTCACTATGGAGCCAGAATGTTGCCAAATTTAGTGCCAGATCTCAGTCTGCTTGGTGTTTCTAGTTTACCATCAGGAGCGTTAGTGTGGACGTGGACCAGCAGCAGGTCAAGGACTCCCTAACCTTGTCTTTTTTAGACTCCTTCCCCATCATGTAGCCTACAGCTGCCATCCCTCCTCCATCTCTGGGTGGTCTGTTTGTTTATTTTACTGGAAAGGACGAGGTTCACAATTGGTGAGATGGTCAGGCATAAATCAGGTTTTCTCATACAAATGTGATACACAGGAGTGGCAGAGTGCAGAGGCTAAAATGTGAAATGTACTGTGAAATGTAAACTCTGTGATCACTTTCTGTCATTCTGTGAGTTGTAGCAGACGAGATGGTCAAACCTTTGTCAGTGGTGTTGTAAAATAAAAAGTCTAAGGATACACACACTGTTGCTGATTGCTATGTTTAGTTTTGAGTAACAGTCTCTGATAGAACATTTGTTTGAAATATTGTGTTGAGTTACTGGTAGGGACTTTGTTATTCCTCTAGAACTAGAATAGCACTGGTAATATTTAAAGCAGTTTAAAGCATTTACACAGCATATGTTTGAGTTTGGAGTATTAAGGGGGGATTTTAAATCTCTACTGTAAAAGGCAGCTGTGTTTTAATAGTCATATGCTAATGATGTCATGGCACCTCATGCCTCTTTGTAAAGCTTGCCCGATAATTTTCCTAAAGCTTCAGACACCGCTGACACAGCCAGTCAACTCTATCCAGCATCTGACCCACCATCACTCATTTCACACAAACTATCCTGACAGACCAGAGCCCAGATGGAATGAATCATCTGCATATAATTGCCTCTCATGACCAACATTCACAGAAACAGCATGATCTGAGTGACTGTCTTTTATTGTTTTGTTTTGATTGTCCTGGTTCAACGCGGAGTTCCTCTGAATAAACTGTACCTTCACGCTGTAATTAATGTGGGGTCTCCGGTGTTCTCTGCAGCCCCCAGCACACTTCCTCACAGTGTGACCTCTGAACCCATTACTGCCTTCCTGGCCTCCACCCTCCACTCACTTACTCAACAGCAGCCACAGCTAAAGGTGATTTTACTGTACAATTGCACTAATGTATACATATACGCTTAGACGGTCACAACCCTTGAGCCCTGCATCACCACATATGTCCACCCAGACTTGTCTTTCATTCCTTCTCTTTATGTAATGTTCCAAAGCGGCCAAAACATCAGTCATCGGTCGCGTGTCTTGCCATTATTGCACAAACACAATAAACGTAACCCAGTCATCCTAATCAGCCCTGACTCCATATGTTATACAGCGTGGGACTTGACTTCATTGCTGTCTTGAAGATTTTCCCACCAGATTGCTCTGAGTGACGGCTGTGGTCTGGGAATGCTCCACCCCACACCCCCCATCTCTTGGGACTCTGGATGGAGGAATGCAGCAGGCTTTGGAAGAAGCCTGCAGTTCCACGCCTTCCTTCCTCCCAGCTCTCCCTGTATGCTAGCCCTCTCCCAGTCACGCATAGCTAATCCCAGGCATCTATCAAGGTGAGATGCAGGCCTTCGCACCTCCCACACCGTATAGTGTAATATAAAACAACGCGCCAAGAGTCATATGCTAACAGCTCATTTCTCTCCCATGGCCCCAGAAAGCTTTGCATGCCTTCTGTCTCTTAGGCTTCATGGTGTATCTCATGGCTAAACATGCACAACTTCCGCATTAAGGCGCATGTGTTCATGACATAACTTTGCATTTGTGCTTCTTGTGCCTCTCTTAATGGCCTTAAGTCTGAAAACTCTACAAGTAGAGTACTTCATTTACTAAGTTTGTTCTACTTCTTCTAATGCATGCACCTATTCATCTGTATATGTAAAACATAAAACAGCTGTTGGATGTTTTCACTGGGTAGACCCTCTAGTCCCAGCCTGGCTTCCAGAGACGCCGTGTGCTACATTTTCAGTAGAGACAAACCCTAAAAATATGGCCTTATATCTCTGGAGCCCCTGGCCTCTCCTTCCATCTGTTGAGAAAAACCCTGTGCTGTGTAATGGGCCATGGGGAGGTGATAACGGTGTGTGGACCACCAACAAGTCCCAACCCTTCCTGACACATACAGAATGCTACAGTTACCATATGGTATAGTGCTTTTGTAAAACGAAGACACTCATTTATCTTAGAATGTTATAAATTAAGTTGACAGCTGCGACCAGTGCCAAAATCCAGTTTTCTGTTGGTTTTGAAGCTGAATGGAGATGTCTTAACTGTTCTGACTGAGTGTGTGAGAGTCTGTCCAGCTAAGACGGCTTCTATAAACACTCTTAAGATATATCACCGCCCCTTTTCTCTCAGGGTTATAGTACATATTCCTGTGAATATTCCTTGTGTATTTATCTACAGCATGTGTATGAATGCGTTCCACGGTCTTGAATGAGTGGGATCTGTGGTTATGATGATTGATATGAATCCCATGAAGTCCCCAGTGTCATACTTGCATTCTGGTTGATCACCATCAGGTCAACAGCCACCAATATTAACCAATTATGAAACCATTATGTTTTCAGAGTAGTATTTAAGTTTGATTTTGATAAGGTAATTGAAGTGCAGGTGTTCTTAACTGTAAAGTGCCTTCTATGGAGCAAAACACAATACATACACTTACTGTGAATAATGTTATACAGCACAAACGTGCTTAATTTTTCTGCCATCAAGTGGAATTTTACTCATTCTACTTCCTTTGGACCTGGCCCGAATTTCTAGTGTCAAAGTGCCTCTTTAGAGGGATTAGGGTTAGTCAACGTGACTCTTAGACACGTTGACTAACTGTAACCCTAACCCTCTTTATAGGCACTTTGACATCACTCTGGCATCATTTGGATAGAAATTTAATCCAAGAGCACAGCTCCTCCAGCCCGCCCCAAACATTCCTCACTCACAACATGGATTATGTGATACCTTTTCGTTTGAAATTTGTCAGTCTGGCCTCTGAATTATGTAATTTCTTAAATGGCACTATAAGAACCTGCAGAAAGAATTATTATAATTGAATTTGGATTCACTTTCCTCCAAATGTGGCTGCAAAAGTTAATCAGAAGTTTATATTTATAATAAACATGTGCAATGTTATTTTTCCTCATCTTATTCAGCCTCATAAGTGGTTTCCTCTTGTGGCATTTCCAGACAGTATTCTGCATTAGTGAACGCACCATTCATTCAGTGTTGTTTTCTTAATGAGTCCTCTCATTTTTTAATATCCTGCTGCTCTGAAAGAATCTAAATTTTAGAGTTAAGAGCGCACAGAAGAATGTGACATTGGAACCCAGTCCCTCAGGGTTAAACATGCTCTGCAACTCTACCCTCTTTGAAACAACAGACTGCTGACCCCACTATGCTGACCCACCCCACTGCGCCCCCACCCCTGTCGTTCCTGTCACAGCGATTAATAGCAGAACCTAGGCCATTCTCCTCTCTTGGCAGGAAAGCAACTGGATCTCATGGTTTCAATCAGGCACTTGAAGCCGCACTTACCTAACCAAGTTTGCTCAGCTGCAGTGATCACCCAACCCAACCCTGAGGCCGCTGCAGCTCCTTATCGAGAGCATGATGCATGTTTCTAGGGACCACAATCAGGAAACATGACATCTGTTTTCAATTGGCAGCATTATATCACCCCACCTCGCCCCTATCCCCCCCCACCACCCCCAACACACACACACACTCACAATTGACCACTACAGTTTAACTGCCTTGTGCCTTACCTTGAATGAGCCTGTCTGTTTTGAGTGTACGCAGGTAGACTGTAGGGGATCCTGTTGCAGAGTGAGGCATATGTGGCTGTCAATAGCTTGGGGGCTCAACATTGATTTTATCCAGAAAGAAT
Source organism: Seriola aureovittata (assembly GCF_021018895.1). Taxonomy (NCBI): domain Eukaryota; kingdom Metazoa; phylum Chordata; class Actinopteri; order Carangiformes; family Carangidae; genus Seriola; species Seriola aureovittata. The sequence continues at coordinate 23,851,368 of NC_079365.1, read as the reverse complement.
TTGAGTCATTCTATATCTTTCAAAAATCTACCAGAGTAATTGCTTGCACACATATCCAAGGGTGGTATTGAAAAAACGGCCATAATAGGCCATTAAGATGCTGAACTGAAGTGCACTTAGTCGATGTGCAAAGATTTGTTCTCTGCTTTAAAACATCAATTGCTTTCATTTATGTTTTTTTTCAGTATGTGATGCTATCTGATACTCTAGCCTGACATCCCTCTCCTTTCTATATATCTAATTTATAGATCAGGGCACATCCCAGCACCATATGTTTGATACAACAGCTTGTTTAGCTCTACCATATCAGCACTTATTGTATGTGAATACAAACATTAAATACAGGCTGGAAAAAGTTCAAAGACGGAGCTGTTAAGAGCTGAGTGGAAAAGCAGCTTTCTCTTATTAGGAGAGGATGGAAAATACTATCCTAAGTGAAAAATCGCGTGTGTGTGTGTGTGTGCGCACCCGCGTGCGTGCATGTGCACACCCAGATATCTACTTTCCACCATTGGCTTGCTCTGTGCTACTTTCTTCGTGAGAGGATTGAGAGCTCTGTTGTTGACATTGTTTCTACGATTCTTTGGTGCATCTGTTACTTCTATGGGTACAACACAAACAATGATTTCCATAATTACATGCTCTGGGGTTTGCAGCAAGGTTGGGCTGGGTTCCTGCTTAACTAGAGAACCTCCTAAAACCACTTCACAGCACAGGCAGAGCTTAAACCGTATTACGAAAATTCTTTGTAAGTACAGTTTTCAGATATTTAAACTGAGACCTTCCAAGCATGCGACATTCCAGTCATGTCACTGACAACAAAGTTAATGTAAGCATGTTCCTTTCTCTGTGCATTGCTTCAGCTCACGCCTCTCAGCGCTTTTCCAAAAGAAGTCTGCTAAACAGCCTCAACAGGGGTTTTCCCCCAGTGTTTCTGATCATCTCCTGTTTAGCCTCTGCTGCCCAGACCCCCCTTCAGGTTGTCTGGGTAACCGTTACGCTCACCAGCATCTGTGAATCTGATGTGACCTCATCATAGTAAAGTTGTTCAGTAAGCCCATCTTTCCACTACTTGCATAACTCTGCTCTGCTCCCATCACCCAGATTGACAAGACAATTCAGCAAGAGGGATTTTTGTCTGACTCCAGAGGCAGATGTTTTACCCTCTAGTTTACTCAAGTGGTCTTCTTTTTCTTGGCTGTGTTTCCAATCTGCATGAAATCTGATATTTGCTCCACTGCCATTCATCTTTTTTGACACACACATATGGCCCAACTGCAGTTTGTCACATGTTTTCAGTTGCTTTGTTTGTGATTTTCAGGGAAGATAAACATTGCAGTGTGCATCAATAGATGGATTTTTTTTCTTCTCAAAAGCAAAATAAAAGCTTTTTCTGCCTCTGGTTTAAAGTCTATAGGTTGAAATGATGTCAAGGCAGTTTTCTTTTCCAAAGCAGATATAACTTCTTCTCACTGCTGATGATCTCATCCCCATAAGCTATATCCCATGAACAAGACAGGAGGTTTGAATTAAGCAGTTTAGTGTGTGGTTCATTTCCAGCCACAACAGAGAGCACTTCAAATGGTAAAAAAGCTATAGGTCATTCTCAGCTCTGTTTTTTGACATCCTGGACTCGCCTTGTGTTTATTTTGATCAGAACTTGGCTTGAGACAGCTCATCTTTCTCCACATGGTTCATCTCTTAATTTTCTTCCTACCACAGCAGACAGTTTATGGGCTAAACTGGACTGAAATCCCACGTTTGAATTAATCTACATCTGAGAGCTTATGGAAATATTCAAGCAGTATTTTTACATTTGTAAAAACATATACTGCACTCATTACCTTAGTTGGTCCTGTTTTTAAGGTCTTGATTTCTTTTTGAATGAGTTTTGACTTTGTCTTGGCTTTAACTAATGTAAACTCAGTTTAAACTCAGACTGAATTCAGATGCTGTACCCTCCAACCCCACCCCTGCTGGCCCTCCCTCTCCCATTGTAGATAGCAACACAATCCCTGAGAAGTTTACCGTTTTTTTTTTGTTTTGTTTTGTTTCTTTTTTACTACTTACCATTTAAAAGTGAGGCGATGAGTAGCAAAGCAAAAGCCAACATTTTGCAGGGCTGTTCTGGTCTCTTTGCAGATGATGCTGCCATTCTCATCCTGAGCGCGCACACGTCCGATGGGTGGGAGTGAAAAGAGAGGGAAAGGAAAAGAGAGAGGCTAAAGCTGGTTAAGCCTGAGCAGTTTAGGGTTTCCTCTTACCCAGAGTGGGACAGGGTGGATAAAGCGCCACTTGTGTTCTGTCAGTTTTTATATAGCCCCCCCCCCCCCCCCACCGAGGCCCTGCCCTACACCCTATCTTCCGCTGGTTACTTTAACCCTTCCTCTGTACCCCCACCCCTTTAGAAGAGGGAGCCAGGCAGATGGAGGGAAGGAGGAGAATGGAGTCTTGTTGGGATGTTGTGTATTTTTAAAAAAGAGAAACTACGTGCAGCATTCTTCAAATACCTCTCAATGTTTACACTTGCATATAGCCATTAAATAAGCAATTCCCCTGCATCAATCATCGTTTATAACTGGGCTGCAGCGTGTGTGATGTCTGTTATAGCACTGCAGAAAATGCTTTAGTGATCAATGCTCATTACTTCATCCCTTGCTCTCACTGAGTTACCATGTCTGCTTGAACTGTGAACCCTGTCTGGATGGGAGGAGTAATCCTACTCACAATAAAAGGTGATAGCGGACAATAGGCTGTGACACTCTGGTCCTTAATAGGCTTATAGAGATAGACTGTTGAGCAGAATAATCATACTCGAAACGAAGGTGTGATCCACTGTTATGTTAATGTTATTAATCCATTTCAGTGGCCCGAAGCCCCCACCACTCAGCAAGGCCATCAATCAACAACCGCTCTCCCAGTAGTGAAGACACCACAGGATCCGCTTAAACTATTCACACTTCCACAGAGTCCCCATAGCACCCAGCCCCCTCCCCTGCAACTTGCTTGAGGATCTTTGCTTTACTTTTGTTAGCTCTTTTGCTAGCTGTTCTCATGCTCTGTGCAAATCAAACATCTGGAACCAATAGTAAAGGTATGCTAAATGACTTGTTAAAAAATAAGCCCCGCCCTCTTGGACAAAGAAAAAAGTAGCAACAACAGTGAGTCGGGATAAATAAACTGAACCACAGCTAAACCTTACATGCTTGAGAAACAGTCTTGTAATTTGATACCATTTCTAGTGCCCGAAGTCCCCCTGTCCCTGTTTTGGCCCCATCCCCCGCCCCCCCATCTCCCCATTTCCTCCCAGTTCCCCCCACCAGCACTAACCCTTCCTCCTCGACAGTCCCCTATCAAACATTCAGCTCAAACAGCAGGGCGTTGAGGTGAGCAATTGGCCCCTCACTGTGACTCGAGATGAGCTTTGCTGAAAACCCCAAGAAAAAAAGCAGCAGCGTGCCCATTACAGTGGGCACAGCTGGACAACAGCAGTCATGTCACTCCAGTAAAACATTCATTAGACTGTTAGCTAGTTAAGTGTTTCTGCTACTGGGGTCCCCATGAATCAAAGCTTCCTGTCAGATGGCAGTAAGGCACAGAATAGACCTTTTACCCTCAACCAAGGGCAACAGGACTAACCCTTTTTCCTTATGTTTTTTTCATGCACCGTTTTTTCTTTTCTTCTTGCAAAGAAATTAACACTTTCATATTTTACCTAGTTTTTTGTGTCTTTATTTGAAATGAATGCTTCATCATTTGGTATTGCACTTCCATAAAGCTAATTCACAATAGACAGATTTAAAAATGAATGTCAGAGGCTGAGATATCCTAATTTTGATCATGAGTAAGATCGGTTTCAAGTTCAAACTTTATTATTTTAATCTGGTTTTTGGTATTACTGTATTCTGATGGTGATGATAAATCATTGTGTGCAGGTACAGTCAGAACGCCTTTACCCTCAATCATTAGACACTCTGTTTCCTGTCTGTCTTCTCAATGGCTGTAGCTCAGGGTCACAGAGTAGCTTGTCATGGTCACGGAGCAGGAAACCAACACAGACAGCAAGTGCGTACCTCCTAAGACCTTACAGAAAGCCAATCTGGAAAACATTTCTACCACTGGCATCCTGTGAGTTAAAGCCTATAGGCCTCGCTTCAAATTGCTTTATTTGTTTATAGTATATTGACTGTTCTGCACATCTGTTGCAGCTTATGGAGTTTGAAAACAGCCTTGTTTTTCCTTTTAGCCGCTGCACTGTTTCTTCAGTTACAGTACATTGCAATTACCATATATCTGCTGGTGTCATAGATTGTTTCTGACAGCAGTGTGTATTTTTGTTTTAACTTGCAAGTGTGTCTTAACCAGATTTGATGGTTGTGTTTTTTAGTTCCATGCATTGTGAATCTACACCTTGGAGCATGTGTGTTAAATACTTTCTGAAATCAGTGATGGGATGTCTCAGGAGAATACGCAACAGGGTTCAATATCAAAAGAGAAAAAAGAGAAGCATTGCGCTTTTGTGTTTGTACTTTCTCACCAGGAGTCCCCTTTAGATTTACCATATACTTTTAAAGACCACAAAAATCCTGAACTGTTCTCAAACATTTTGTGAATTTTCCTTTCCTTTTCCACCTTTTTCTTTTCTCTGTTGCACATACACACTTTTTGTGACAGGAACAATCAAAGCAAATGCATTCACACATGAGCATCTATTTCTGATCTCAAAAAGAAAACATTCAAAAAAAGCTTATTGACTTTTCTTAAGTCTGGGGACAAACTGCTGAGAAAAAGACACCTACCTAACCTGTTTTCTCAGTGCAGGAACAATTAGAACAAATGTTATTATTATTATTATTATAATACAGTTTTTTCAGGGTATAAACGAGAATATAGCCTATCTTGGTGGTTCATTTTGCACTTAAGATCAACATTTTTAAATATGTCAGTGAGCATTACTAATAATGTTATGGCATATAACTCCTCAAACCATGCTGAGGAAGGCGCTTCAAACAGCCTGGCTTGATTCTGACTGTAAATTTCACATCTTGGATGTTTTTTAGACAAAAGGTCACTGATTTTCTAGCCAAGAAATCTTACTTTGTGGTAATGGAAGTCGAAGTTGTTAATTGGACACCCCTGGGTTCACTGAGGTTTGGCTGATGAATTATTGGCTACTTTAAATGGAAGATCCTCCAGAGAGGTGAGAGTTTATTAGCAGAATATGTCATGGATTATAATCTTTGAAGACTTGTGGGTTTTATTTGGATTTCTAGACATAGAACTTCAAGCTTGCCTGATGAATTAATGAGTTCAGTGTCTTATGAATGTCTTTTGCTTATGGCTTTGTTTAAAATGTAAATCTTCAAAATATTTGCAGTACAAGCAGTGTTAGCAGTGTTTATTCTGTCTGAGAGCAAGATTTCACCAGCAATGGATTACTTGTAAGAGCCCCAGGCAGAGTTCTGAACAGGAAGTTGTAAAACAGCAACTCTCCTAATGTGGCAATCCTTTGTGGGAAGAGAATTTCTTTGCCACTCGTTCATAATTAACAATATTGCTTCAGAGATTCATGGTTCTGTTTTGACTTAAGTCACAAGAACAGACAAAAAGCAATCAATGCTCTCTGTTAAATTAGTAGTGAGGACATTTTTTAAAGTCCTCATTGAACTGCAGTTGTTAATTTAATTTTGGTTAATTTATTTGAACAAACACATGCAGACACACACAGTTGTAGAAACACATACACGTTGTAATGCACATTTTATGGAGCTTTGAAAATAGGAGCCGTAAATCCCACAAAGTTCACCGATTGGCTACGTTCGAAGGATCCCCTGTCTCGAAATGATTTCATGAGTGCAGGAGAGAGAAGCTGAGAAGGGGGGAAAGTGAGGGTAGGTATGGGAGGAGGAGGAGGAGTAGTGGGAGGGGATTTCATTTCAAACTGCAGCAAATGTTGACCGTTACCTCTCTGAGACTGAGCAGCGAGTTCTTTGAGCGGGAAGAAGAAAAAAGAAAGAAGTGCCTTCATCAGTCCAGATGAAGTCACTTCTTCCCAAAACAAAATGTGTCTCGGGGATGTCCCTGTGTGGGTTCTCTTCACAATATCAGGATACAGTCTTTGTACGGTGTATGTCATGACCTCCAGGACTGCTGCGTAGCCCTGCAGATGTTCCACACATACACACACCCTCAGGCTGCAGCGCTAAAACAGACCCTTTTTGTCAATGACACATACTTACCCTTTGCTCTCTCCCGTGTCACATTTTCACAGTGTCTCACATGATCCCTCACACTGGTGTAAACAGTAAATGAATGGATGAAGAATGGTCATTCTGTCTCTGTCAGCCAGTTACCATCAGCTTGCGATGATAACTTTGGCCAGAAGATGGCACCACTAGACTGGTGTGCTGTCCAGATCAACCCATTGGACATTAGCTTCATCAATAAATCATTAAACGCGTCATTTATTGCTTTAGACTGTACATTTTGGTGGAACTGAAATCATTTACCACCTTCATGTATTTAAAGACTCCAGCTTTTAGGCAGTGAGTAATGAAGACAGTTATGACCATAAAGCCGACAAGTGACCATGTCGTTGCTAGCAGACGCAAAAGAAATTACTACAGCAAATTGGTGAAATAAAATGCCGTCACGGATTAGCTCATTCAATAAATCCCGAAACAAGTTGTTGCTCTGAGAGGCTGAGGTTTGGCCATTTAGGATTTATTCTTACACAGTCATCAGGGATTTTTTTTTTTCTTGGTTTGGACAGCTGTCTTTTGTCCTTGGTGAGAACAAACGTATCAGTGCCTGTTTGATGGTGTGTGCTGTGATAATGCAGTATGCATTTAATTAAAGCAGCAGGAGACTGATGCTCGCAGACCTCAACAGCCTCAAAGCTGCGTTCCAGCAATGCCTAAGAGAATTGATGCTTGATTGTACAGTAGTGGGTGTCTACATTATGGACAGAGAAAAACCAAAGTGTGACAAATTTGTGTTTGTATACACAGACAGTGGCTGCTGGTTTTCTTCCCAACTGAAAAGATCAAGAAACCATAAGGAAAGGTATCTCTATACTATATGTATATATAAACTATATATATATATATATAAAGGGAAGAAGTCTTGTCCAAAGAAAGGAATGTATTTTGTTGTTTACTGTGTGAGTAGTTACCATGCAATCCTGCACAACAACACACACTACAGCCAAAATTTACCACTGACTTTAGGCAACACCTTCTTGACAGAGTCTCAGTGAAAACACATCAGTAGGTAGTATTTAATGTTGGGCTGGTGTATTGCAGGGCTGCAACCAATTATTGTTTTCGTTGCACATCAATATGATGATTGTGATTTTTTTCGATGAATTGCTTCATCTTTTTTTTTTTAAATAAAATGTCAGAAAATGGTTAAAAATGTCTCTTAGAATTTTCAATAGCTCTAGGTGCCCAAGTTGTATTCAAATTGTTTATGTGCAAATGACCAAAGTCCAGACATTCAGTTTACTATCATACATCTTAAAAATGTGGTCAGATCCTCATCAAAGTTACAAGTTTGAACACAGAACACAGTATGTTTTCATTAATGATACGCAAATCATGATGTATTCAAACATCATCATTCAAACATTCAGTGTAGGTTGGGAAAAATATATGTGAAGTCTAGGCCTCTAATGGCATCAACAAAAGCTTACTGGAATCAGGAGTTAGCAAACCTGGAGTTGCATCAATGAAACAAGATAGGGTGTGTGGGTTAGAGCTACTTATTTTTGATTTAATCTTTATTTAATCGGGCATTCTCAATGATAATATCTTGAGAATCTCTTTTTCAAGAGACACCTGATAACAAGAAGCAATCACAAAGACCTAATCAACAACAAAGACAATATAACTACTCAATACATCATACTAGGACACAAAGAAATAAAGACATTTACAATAATCATAAAATACATCAAATAATAAAGCTTTAAAAACTCCAAGAGAAATGTACTTTGAACAAGAAACCACTCAAGCATTTCAAGTTTGCTATTCACACGAAGCATCTGCTGATATAAACCATGCCTCACACAAAGAGATCACAGAAGACTTATAATCAAAAATTGTTTTGCATTTTCATAAAGCTGGAAAGGGTTAAAAAAACATCTCAAAGAGTTTAGATATTCATAAGTCCACAGTCAGACAAACTGTTTATGGCTACTCTCCATAGAAGTGGATGTCCAGCTAAGATGACTCAACATGTGCACAATGCAATATGTTCAGTGAGGTAAAAAAAAGAAGAAGCCCAGACTAACAGCTAAAGGCTCAAAGGAATAATTGGAGCTGGTTAACATCTCTGTTCACAAGTCTACCATACTCGCATTATGTAGCATGGTGTTGATGGCAGGTCACCATGGAGAAAATAAAACATGATTGCACCCCTGAAGGAAAATGTTTTGTGGACTGATGAAACGAGATTGAAGTGTTTGCTTTGCTGCCTCTGGCTCTGGACAGCTCGCCACCATCGAGGGGAAAATGAATTTTATGAAAGTTTATGAAGGTGTTTCATAGGATGATGTCAGAGTGGCTGTCCACCTGCTGAGCCCCAGTAGAAGTTGGTGATGCAGCACGGCAATGACTCGGAAGTAAATCTTCTACCGAAAATTCCTCCCCAATGTTGTGCAGATCTAATCTGCAGCTACCAGTAGAGCTTGTTTGAGATTATTGCTGCCAAAGGTTCGACCAGTTATTAAATCCAAGGGTTCATGTGGCTGTGTTCAATAAAGACACAAGATTATAACTGTTTGTGTGATATTAGCTTTAGATCATTGTGTTTGTTTCTTCACTTGTTTCTACACTTATGACTTAGATGAAGATCAGATCACTTTTTAGAAGCAGTTAACACAGAAAAGTCATTTCAAAGGACACACATACTTTTTCCTCCCATTGTATCAGAAAATGAAGGCATCAAATTCTGTAATGTGAGAGGATACGATACGATCTGATATAACCCAGCTAGTGCCACACCCTTCTATGTGCTGGAGGACAGTGATGCAGAGTTTTGGCCATTGACTATTAACACAAACTCGCTGGGTTGTTCAAGGTAAAATAGAAAGTCCAAGGCCTTCTCTATTCATCATTAATACCATAGTTTGAATTATTCTTCAAGATCTGCAGTTTGTGCGTAAGGTCCGTTTCCCCCTGAATCAAATATTCTGCGCAGCAGGAGAAGCTGACGGTCTGTTATACCTGGCAGTGTTCAACCAGTGATTTCACAGAAATTAAGAATTGCACTGTTATTTTACTCCATGTCACTTATATAATGTTGCTACATCAATCATGGGTCAGAGCAGAATGAGATATTATGACAACTGTCAGCGCTTCATAGAAGAATAATGGGGTTTTAATGGCTGTAGTAGATCCATAAACCTGTCTGGTACCATCCAGCTACACAGCCTATCAAGAAGATATCCTGCGGCTTGCTCAGTTGTCAGTAGAGAAGGTTTGAGTCCTAATGATCCTCCTCTGTGTGTGTGTGTGTGTGTGTGTGTGTGTGTGTGTGTGTGTGTGTGTGTGTGTGTGTGTGTGTGTGTGTGTGTGTGTGTGTGTGTGTGTGTGTGTGTGAGAGAGAGAGTAAGTGAGAGAAGTAAGTGAGGGGGAATTGCTGGCTGCTGAGTGTAGTCACTCTGACAAGCAAAGAGAGATGAGACGATAGACGAGGGGTTAGAGCCTGGCAGGTGTACAGAGGTCCCTTCGATACGCTGATGACACCCCCACCTGCATCTGACAGGTATGGGTTGGGAGGCCTGGATATTCATACAACCTTCCTTCCTCCTCCCCCCTCTGCTCTGCTTGCCCAGCGCCCCGAGGGTTAAACATGAATAATAAATTCTGGCTCCTTATGGCAAGTGCTCAGGAGCCCCTATATGCTGCTCACATGCCATACCAAATTCTGTCACAGTATGACGGCAGAAGAAACTATTCTTCATTCCAAGAGGCTATTCATCACACGGAGTTGTTTTTTTTTAAAATATTTATATATTATTAGAATTCAAAGGGATTTTGTCATTTTCTCCCGGATATTTCTTTGTTGTTTTACAAGCTCGGCTCCTCTTTGGTATTGAATGTGCTTCTCTCGCCAGACAAGTATTTGTGCGTTTGTAAACATCAGTTTTCCATAGTAGTTGAGCTCACAGTCAAAATTATTGTCTTCCTTTGATAAAATTTTTTTAGATATTTCCCACAAACCCTGTTACTTCCTGATATAACAAAGACATGGAACATATTTTCTTTATTGCACCTATATCTGTGCATTCTGCCAAATGTAGCGTATGTAATTATTCTTCACTAAAATCTCCAAACATATATAGTTAGTTGATGTTAAGATGTTCTCATTGGTATTGGACTCCAAAAAGAAAATTTCAGTTTTGAAAATAAAACATAATTCCCGGTGTTCCTCACTACAACTATAACTAACTAACTAACTAACTAAAATAATTACTAATAATAATTATTCACGCAATAATCATTCCATCTTGCAAATATTGCTTAAGGTTTATGGTACTATAATGTTTAATGTTATACTTATGTTGTAAGCATATGGGGTGATCTACTTGTTAGATAATGAATTTCTCATTGATACAAAGCTGGAACATCGCTTGTTTTACCTCCACTTTATTCTCCATATTTGGAGATGTCATTAGAGGACTAACATGATTTGTACATGGGGCAAACTATTATATTAGTCTCTAAGTACAAAGGTTGAATGGAGGATAAACCCCTGGGATTTCCGATTATGTCTGACATCATCTGGCATTTAGAGCCTTCCCATGAAAACTCAATAACAGTTTAACTATTAAATTATTACGCTAGTGGTCCACAAACATAATTACGATAGATCATCCATTTATGTGTGGTAGAGTTCCCATTGGCTTGAGAATAACCTCACCTCTAACAGCAGCAGCATTTTGTCTGCAAAATACAAAACATAGCAACTCAGTGGTCATGTATTAGTGGTCATATAATGATTCTGTGGACAAACAGATGTGGTTATACTATGTTGCAGTATTATAAAATGTATGAATTCAAGGATGTCAACACACAGTCCAGACTGTAGTGTCAAATAATAATATGGTACACAATATTTTATCTGCCAGGGCTTCAATTTAGAAATTAGCACCTTTTCAGAATTATGTGGCGTCACCACAAAAGAAACAAGGCAAAAATAATTTTCATCAGCTGCGCATTTAATGTATAACAACAGTACAAAGTGAATCTTTTGCTTGCAAAATAGGAGTGTTTTTTTATGTACAGTATTTATACAATAATATAGTTTAAAAAACATTACAGTTTAAATGTCTGACAGTTTATTGCACAACACATTTATAAATTATCATCATCAAAACACACATGAAACAGATGATTTATCTGTCATATTTCAACACTTAACAGGAAATGTATTTATTATCTATCTTATTTTATCTTGTTCTTCTAGATTAACATGAATCAAGGTCCTGTGGGGAGTACATTAACCCCACTGATACTGAAATGGTAAAAAAAAAAAGCAGTCTCCATAAAGAAGTTAATAGATGGCCACAGTGACTTCTTATGGAACAATGAAACAGCCTCAAGCACAGAAAGATGTTCATCTTTCATCATCGCAATAGGTGAAACAATCAAAACTGAAACCCTGAATTAGCATGATGCCTCAAACTGAATTTTTCCTCATGATAATTATTATTTTAAAGTTAAGATATGGCACTCTATAAATACAGCAGCAAGGAGACAACAGGCAGTCAGGTCAAATATACACTGAATGCGAAATGAAAATGTGTGAATTATATGCCGAAACATGAAAATAGTCAGGATGTAAAGCGAAGATAGCACTGTGAAGCAGCAGACGTTAATGAATGAACTTTACATGGACCAACTGCTGATCCAGACACATATATCATTAATCATATATCCGCACTGTGTACAGAATATAAGGAACACCTAAACTGCAGGTTCTCTCACATCTCAAAATCTCTTGGATTAGAAATTCTTTTTCATCTTTTTATTTTTTTCTATGTCTAATTTCCAGGTTACGTTCAAAGTGGATTTATTGGGAAAATCAATAAGGCATAAAAACCCTCGTCCAACTTAATCTGACCAGATTACTCCTCAGGAGCAGCAGGTGTTCTCAATATCTTGTACACTTGGTGCATTTCAAGTATCATGCTGAATGTAAACAATGACTGATGAGATGGGGAAGGGTGAGGGAACGGCACTGTTGGCCAGGGTTAGGCTAATCTGATCCTCGATCAGGCTTATAGCATCATTAATCATGCTTTCTGCTACAGTTCAATTTGGTCTCCACTTATCTTTGAATGGCTGAATTAGTGGTCTATAGATCATCACTGTACAAAAATTCCTATCTTAAATGGGATCTTTAGCGTACAATGGCATGTACTATTAATAGCTTTTACAGGAGCATTTAACATGAATGAAACATATTATATTTGGCACAAAAAGCCAGGGACTGGAAATATATCTACATATATTTTGGATTTGAAGGTAATGCCCTCATGGTGTTGGATTATTAAAGCGGCACACTCACCTTGTCAATGACAAATTCGATGTATACTGTTCTATCCCCAGCAGAGTTGTAATTCATTAAACAAAAAAGAACTTATGAAAGGGAGCTTCAAGTGGGAAAAGGAAAAGTAATGATGCCAGAGTCTTTAGTGTTCTCTTTTTTAAGCCTTTAAAAGGCAATAGAAAAAGGCTTAACAACATGAAGTTACACATCTCTGCTCCTGATGGCTCCAAATGGCGACGCCACTCCAAGCCTGTGATATGTAGTCCAACCAAATGTCCTTCATCTTTGACATATAAAAAGTACTATGTGTCTCGTCTCACCACACGTGCCGTCCCATTAAATTGGCTTCTGTCTTTGTTGAGCTCCTCCAGTGACTTTTCAAGTCGAGTCCTTCTTTATCAAGTGCCGTTGTATGACATTTAGTGTAAGCACCAACTACAAAGACAAATCATTACCCAGCGGAAGAGAATTGGCAGCAAATTCAGCAACCGCCATGGCCCAAATCCTCTTTGTTTGTCTCTATAGGAGCGTTTTAGAGGTTGGATGTTTGCCTGTTGGAGTTTCTTCTGAAAAAACGATGACACTGGATTCAAAAGTCGTGCTTTGGGACAATCTGCTGTTTGATGTATTGTTGTGGTTCGTGTCTGTACATTTGTAAGTGTGTTTTTGCATGTGTATGTTGCTCTTTGTGTGTGTACTGTTTGTTTATCCGGTAGGTCCAGAAAATCTGCATACATCAGTATGTGTTTATGTGTAATCCTATATGTGCCCATGTGTTGCTGATGGGTTTAGAACTCTTCTGTTAATAGTATGGTTTGATGTGTGTGTGTGTAGTGTGTGTTTATTGACTGTATGTAGGTGTGTGTGTGTGTGTGTGTGTGTGTGTGTGTGTGTGTGTGTGTGTGTGTGTGTGTGTGTGTGTGTGTGTGTGTGTGTCTGTCTCAGCTCTCTGCAGACATGACTGAGATGATCTGCTCCACTTTATACGCCAACTTTTGCTTCTGGGCCTGTTCGTCCTGCTCCAGTGCCTCAATGATCTAAAACACACACATAGAAACACACACATGGGCACAAACTGTGAAACCACATGAGGCATATCACTGGTAAGCAACAGGAATCATACAAGTATGAACATACACATTTTGAATCAAACAAATACACAACAGACCGACAAAACTAACAGCTTCAACTGCTTATGCTATTTTGACGATGAAATATAGTGTGTTTTACTGCACTTGATGAAAGTTTAGTCTTTATATTATTTTTGCAGATTCATTTGAATGAATCATCACTGATTTGATTAATAATAAATATTTAATGCATAATATCAAAATGTCTTTGGGTTTCTGTCAGCTGGCAATGCAAGCAATTTGAAGACCCCGTTTTTGGAAACTGTGATGGGCATTTTTCACTATTCTATGACATTTTAGATACTAAAGCCATTAATTGATTAATTGAAAATCAATCTACACATTAATCAAGAATAATCATTAATTTCAGCTCAATCTATGAGCCTGTAAACATGCATTAATTAATTAAGAAATATATATTTTTGGCCACTTGGGGGCAGCGCGACAAGCTGACAACATTGACACACAATAACCTTCCAAAGTTGTGATGGTGAACTCGTTAGCAAACAATTGCCTATCTACACATGCAACAGACACAGAGCAACAGTGGCTCTCAGTTGTGTTTGTGTCCACTGGACTAATTGAAGTCAAACATTCACTCTTCTTTTACATCAGACTCTACCAGCTCACAAGGGAAACATCTGGCTTTTTAGCCGCTTAATGCTCCACTATGTTCTCCAGCGAGTCGATGATTTTCCCTGTTTGCTGTTTGGTGCTGAGCAGGTAGTGTACAGGAAATTTATCAGAGCTGTTCAATGAAGACAGCTGCTTGCTGTGGCTAGAAATGACATTGGGAGGGCGAACCAATGTAAACAAGTAGCGAGCCGTGAAATCAAAACAATGAGATGAAAGACATTAAAATGCAATAAGCTGTGGGGAACTGCAAGAGTTGGGTGATGATTCTCTGTGATTTCATCACTACAAGTTACACAGTTACATTACACACAGTCATTTGATCCATTGTTAATAAATAAAAAATTAAAAAATGTAAAAAAAAATATTATAGCTGCTTTAATATCAAAAAATGCTAACTTCAGTCAGCTAACCACACCAGAAGTTCATTTCCATGTTCCAGTGTGTTGACTGGGCCTCACCTCTTGGCTGTACTTGCTGACGTAAGTGTAGATCTCATGGAGGGCACTGAGCACATTGAACTCACTGGAGTGAAGGCGAGCCTGTTCAGCCAGATAGGCATTCATATCCTGATCACTGATGGCAGGCAGGCGGTTGATGTCAGCATAATACCTGAGAGGAGACACACAGTCAGTGTCAAGGGCACAGCCGTGCACACCAGAGCTTTTCTCTTCACTTGGATTTAGTTTGTTGTTGTGAAAAGTCAAAGAATATCCAAGTGTCTGAAAATCAGAGGTGTTTTGGCAGGAAGATAAAGAAATGTGTCACTCACAAGTTCAGTCATTTAGAAATACTCCCACACTTACACACAGACTGTACTTATAAAGACCTTCACTTGACTACATACAGTATTAATTCTGTCTGTGTTTGTTCCTGAGTAATTGTATTAACACCAATCAAGAATTCACAACTTTATGAACAAACCAAGCACTCAAAATGAAGAGAATCTCTCTGGTGACTGTAAGTGAGAGTAAATAAATTCATCCGTCAATTCTGACAGCAACCAATGTTCTGATGCAGCTGCTGAACATTGGTTGCACCACAAATGGAAACTGCCACAAAATATAACATGATGAAGCTATCAAGGTTACAAAAAAAAAACTCACGCTACATAACATGATTACAGAGAAAGTTCTGAGGGAGAAAATCATGATTCTCATTTTATTCAGAATATTAAGTCTCATCTTACTCCTAAAAGCAAATCTTAAAGCAAAACTAACAATAACCTTTAACATAACAAGCCTAATCCCAGGAACACTTAATCTTACTTCTTACTTTTACCTAAAACACAGGCTCTGATTCTTCACCAACACACACACACACAAAAGCGCACATACACACCTTTCTACCCAGCTTTTGTAATGCGGTATGTCCTTGGCATAGAGTAGTTTGGTGGAGGGTGAGTCTTTGCCCAGACGGTGTTCAGACGTCGAGCAAGAATCCATAAAGGTCTGGGCCACCACAGAAAGACAGGCGTCCGTGATGCTGCTTTTATGGATGTCAAACACAAACTGGGGATTCTTGATCACGTTTACCCAAAAACGCAGCGGCAGGCTGCAGATAATGGAAAAAAGTAGAAAGAAATATTTTAGACAATAATTTAACTCGTGTGCAAAATGTTCCTTTTCAGTTTGTATTTGATGAGTCCTTTTATTGACTCCACATTCTCTATATTATTCAATCAAGTATGAGAATAAACTGAAGATGTAGTTAAAAAGACTTTAAAAACTATGGTGGTATAAAATAGCCGAAACAAAATGAAACACAAGAGAATAGATATGAAAAACAAGTTATTGTAGTAACTTTAAAGTAATAACAATAGAATAATCATCACTATAAAATAGCAAAAACAGGAATCAAGTAAATGAATGTTTGAAATGAGGGTTTTAAAGGCAGACACAAAGACAGGTCCAGGTGTCAGGTCAGGTCTGCTCTGTTGGTGATGAGTACAATCTAAAAATAAATTGTGAGTTCTGCTGGAAGCCACTGCAAGCAGCTTAAAACTGGGGTGATCAGGTCTTTTTTCTTTGCATATAAATGAGCGTCAGCAGTGCGTCAGAAATCCCTCTCACCAGTTGCTCTTCCACGTGTGGCGAACATCCATGTCGTGGATGCCGTGTCTGTCAGCCTGCTCATCCAGAAAGTCAAACATGTATTTGATTGCGAGAGGCAGGGCGGTGCCCCGACACACTGTGCTGAACAGAGTCTCAAACAGGTCGTCCACAAACTTCTGCAGTGTGCCCTGAAGAGAACAGCATACGAAGTTAAGACTCATAGTTCCTCCAGAAAACCAAAATGAACACACGCAAGGACCACAGTTAAAAATTTGTTCTTAAATCTAATCCTACTGTATGAACTGACATGCTGTCTTCCCTTACGTTACTGCAGGATATTGTTACTACAATATAGTTTATGTCATATATTGAACCTTTGTTGCTAGTAGCCTCGTCAGGTAGATCTCAGACACCATCTTGCTGCCTCGCTCTCCCTCTTTCTGGTCCCCGTGGTCGTGGTTCTTGACTAAGTGCCAAACTTTGACCCCGCTCTCCAGGTCGGGGGTCAGCATGGGCACACGGGAGTGGGGGCTGTCTGGGCTGGTGGGGGTGGAGCGGAAGGGTACATCCACACCTAGATGGTCAAAATTTGAGATATAAAAGAAATATATATTCCAAAATGTTCTAAATGCAGTTTGTAAGTAGAATATATCTTGTCTGGTCGTCAGGGTCATCAAGGTCACGCTCAAATGGAGAGAAAATCCTTTTTGTTTCTCAGATCTGAATTTAAGACAGACTGTTTTCTTTGTAACCTGCAAGTGGGCAGGCTGGATGTGTGTGTTTGGACTGTATAATCATTTGCTGTCATTATTTCACTGGTTGTCATAGTAATGATACAGACATGCACTCACTGAAGGCATGCTATCTATCCATGCCCTGTTCCTCGCTTTATTTTTCTGCTCTTCCTCTTGTTTTGTGTCGTGTTTTTTAAAGAAACCACTTGAAGCTAATGTGAAAGTGTGAGCTGTGGTTTCAGAGACACGACTTGAATTGTGATGTATAGGAATCTAAAGTGATAAGAATGTATTTCCCATCCCACATAGAACATGAACATACACCACATGGTTGATTATTTGAAATAATACACATTTGATCTGCTTGTCTAAACATACTGTAGTCATAGACAGAATTTGTCTTGATTTTGTGCCATTGAATATTTGTGAAACTCATGTTGCATCTCTGTATGATGTGTTAGTGTGCGATGATGTGCTTTCCAACAGACTGATGAGTGACAGCAACAGATGGTGCAGCACTGCTGTATGTCGGGTGAATATTAAGCATTTGTATTTCTTAAACAGTACTGACCATATCTGCTGATGCTGCGTGGGAAGCTGGCTGAAGAAGGAATGTTGAAAGAGGACATCTGTTTGGGCACCAAGGCCACTACACATCGCTCAGACACCTGGGAGACAAAGGTAAAGCCTGTATATTATTTTTTATTAATTCGTAGCTTGCAGCTGATGGTCAAAAGTAATCACTGCTAGAATTTAGAAAAATTCTTTGAGATTAAAATCCAAGGACCAAGGTATTTGTGAAATAATGATTCATGAAAGTCTGCCATGGGCAGGTGAGTCACAATAATTACAATCAACTTATGAATGGCTGGCCTTTAGTTCAAGGAAAACACACTGTAAAAATCTATCATCATCAACTAGATAGAAACACAGACAGCACAGCATTAATCACTAACAATAACTTCAACTACAAAAGAGGAACAAAATGTAAGAGGATTTTGTGAAAAAAGTAGAAATTCCTCTGCACTGCAGTAAAATTCAGTCAAGTGAATGTCAGATGTCAAATGCAGTCGAGGTGAAGGAATGGAAAGTAGGTTTACCACAGACCAGAACTCCGCTCTAGACCCACAATGGGTGAGTGGCAACCTCTTTCCTCATTAAAGATTCAGTGACTCGTTACTAACAGAGGCAGTTTCAGTACAACTAAATGAATTCAGAGGTCTTCTTGGTGTAGATTAAACTACTATTTCAAGCATGCCTTGGCCCTGCTAAAACTCAACATTGCCTTGCCGTGATAAAGTGCCGAAAACCACACGTGTTGAAGTAATTATGTGTTTTTCATGTGTAGCTCACTGACTGCTGATTGTTTTGAAGTTACGATGGCTAAGCAGAGGCTTATTGCAAGTGTCGGTATGTTTTATCTGTGCAGTCGTTCCAGGTAAATACTCTATACTGTTGCTGCACTGCTCGGCAGACGATGTAAGGTCATCTGCAGCGTGAGCAAAATTCACGCTTACTGTTCTGCATGAGCACCAAATGCAGCTAATACAAATCCAGCGTGGAATCCAATCAAACATTTCCACACCTGGCAGAGAAATTAAAAATGAAAGAGCAAAATTGTTTATCTGCTTGACAGATAAGAGCTAGTCTATCCCTCGCTTATCAAAACCTGCTTTTAGTGGAGAAAATGTAGATTTCCTTTTGTCTTTATTTCTCTGTTTGTTTGAGTAAGTATTCTGAAATGTTGGCAAGAGACAAACAGAGACTGTCAAAGGGAAGGGATGACTCATCTGAGGCTGGTGACCCGTGTCGTCGTATTAATGAGCTGAAAAAAACAAAAGATGTTGTAAAAGACACAAGCACTGAAGTGCGTGTTCAGCTGACTAAACGTGCTTGTGTCTCAGAGGTTGAAAAAATGTTGGCAGGGGTGAGGTGAGTGTTATGAATATGAACGAGTTGTGCCCTGTCCTTCCACCACATTGTCTGCTGTGACGTCCTTGAGCTACTGGATAATCGTAGTTCTTTAAAAAAAAAAAAAAAAAAAGGTTAAGAAAGCTTTTGGGTTTGTAAGTGCAATAGCTTTTAAGTATGCCCCTTAACTAGAGCTGAAATGACTACTGGATGAACAGAGGATAATAATCTTCTAACGTTCTGATCATTTACTAGTTGTTTTTTTTTTTTAGGCCTCAGCCTTAACCAGATAAGCTTGTGCGCTACTGTTGCAGCCCTAATCATATTGTAGTTGTTTGAGTCACTGAGTCAAACTAAAATTGCAAACATTTGCTGGTACCACTTTCATAAAAGTGAGTATTGTCTACTTTTGTCTTTTTTCTGTTATTTTACATTCAGTATCTTTGGGTTTTGGAGCTCTGGTTGGACAAAATGAGCAACTTGAGTACAACTATGTGATGGCCAGTGTTTCATAGTTGATTGATCAATTAATCAAGCAAACGAATTTGCAGATTAAGTGATAGCTTAATCTACTAGCAACCCTAGTATTCATGTTTTGAACAGACCTGGTAGTGCATGAGTGTGTTGAGTCGCTTCCAGTCGCTCTCTATCTTGGTGGTGATGTCCTCATCCTGGAGGACCACACGAGCTGTTCTGCCCTGCCGCCACTCTATAGGAAAAATAACATCCATAGTGAATGTGTGACACATGGCATTTTGGGAAATGACAGTTTCATATTGTCTAATGTCCATTGTTTGTCTCTCGCTGTCCCGTTGTGCTGCAGGTGAGGTCATGTTGACCTTGTGTACTGTGTTAGTTTGTTCTTTGAATCTCTGCAAGATGTCAAGCGTAGCAGCCAAAATGTCACACCATCCTGTATATTTCTGCCGGACAATTATGTGATTATGATTCTGTAAATAAACTACAAATGACACAGTGTCAGGGCTCCAGACTGTTGCCAAAATAGTGATACATGCCACTGTTTTCTGATAGTGTGGGAGTAAAAATGTTTCATGGTGGCATTAGTGCGAGTGCACGGGTGCTGTGTTAGCTATTGTGTTTGAATACTTTTTCCTCCTCACTTGCTCAATTTGTCTCTGCCTGCCTGCACTTTCAAACCTGTGAAACAATCCACTTCACTGTTGCCATATTATTAAGATCAATCCAGCAATCGTTTATTATTTGAAAAAAAAAAAAAAAAAAAAAATTAGCAGAGTCCGACTCGGACAGAACTGACGTCAAGTTTAACACTGACTATAACATAGTGGGGAAAAAAAGGGGTGCCACCAACTGAGAAAGTTGGGAGCAGGGAGCACCAGTGCTACCAGTGGAAAAGTTATTCTGGAACCCCCCAGGGATTTAAGGTGCCCAAAGCAACAAGGAGAAAATGATCCTCTCCAAATCCGTAACCTATAAAAGCCCCTAAAGGTATAAAACTACAAACCCAAAGCAATATCAGGCACTACCGACAAGGTGTCTTATTTACTTCCTTTGAAGGTGCATGTCAGCTGGATTTGTGCCAAGTCATTCAGTATTGGATGACATGTTGTGGGCGTAAGCCTAAGTGTAGGTGCGCTGTCAGTAAGGTTTAACGTCAGTGTTGGAGAGTGTTGCTCTGATTTCGGAATGTAAACAGTCACGGGGAGGGGGTTGTCTTCCAGAAACTGATGTTGAGCCCTTTGTTGATGTCATTCGTCTTCAATGAAACACCTGTGATAACTCCCCAGCCCTGCCCACTCTCAACTGTATTTTTCCCCTTCTGTCAGTATTCCAACACATCATGTGCCATGGCAAATTTTCACTTTATGTTTTATCTCAGACTATATAATGCAAGTGGAATTAAATAGTTTCACACAGTATGGTTCCACCCAGTCAAGTCTCACCGAGATCCATGTCTGCAGCTCGTGGGCGCTGTGAGTAGGGCATGTTCTTGTACACCGCATCCAGGATCTTCTCCTTTACCTGGGTAATGGTGTCACAGTTGAGCACCTTGACAGGGATTTCCGGGCTGTTCTCATTGTCTGGGTTCACACAGCTCAGTGTCTGGGGATCCGGTATAGAGAGAGAAGGTAGGGGAGGGTAGGTGGGAGTAAGAGAAAGAGACAGAGAGAGAGGTGTTGCTTGCGAGGAAAGTTCTTTCATTACCTACTCCTCACCAAAATGTCCTGGTGGAGAGGATCCTGGCCTGAAATGTAATTTCACACCTCCAGGATGCGACTGTGCAGCTCTAGCAGGGGCATTAAACAAGTAATGAGACACAGACTCTCCGACATGGCGATCAGAGAGGTGTCATCCTGCTTTGGAGCTAAAGCCTGAGGGGGAAGTTATCCTGACGGGCTGGTTGTGGGAACCTCTACCTCACAAACTCTTCACTGATTAGCATACACCAGTAACCATTTTGAAGCCTCAGTAATTTTGATTATATTTATCAGTTAAAATGTGTGAATCTTTATTCTTTTAAATAATTTTCCCACTAATTTCTTCAACTTAAAGCACAAAGTTTGTTAGAAACGAGCCAAGACAGCTGTTTAACTTAAAATCTATAAAATGACACTGTGGGTGTTAGCTGAGGTCGTAGAGCAGGTCAACCATTAATTGTAGGGTTGGTGGTTTGATGTCTGGCTCCTCGTGTCTATATGTTTAAGTGCTATTGAGCAAGTCACTAAACCTCAAATTCCTCCCAGTGCACGTATACAGGAGAAAATGGACAAAAGCCAAATTAATGTAATGAATTGTAATGGGAAGCCAGTGAGGGAATATTTCTTGGGGATGAAGCCGGAGTTGGCATTAAATTCAAAGCTAACTGAGTGGACTTGTCAACACTCTTAGGTCTTATTTTCTCAGTTTGTTTGTTTCTAGAAACGTTGTCTAGAATCTCCCTGAGCTTGATGAGATGGACATCCAGCTATGCAAGATTATTTGCCCACTATTGCCATGTTATTAACACTATTCCAACATTCAAAGGATTCATAAAATTACAACCACACAGCCTCGACACATGGCACATTTCTGTGGATCTGTCAAGGTTCTTTGCCAAGAGGGATGCCAAAATTAATACAGACAGTTTTTTTTTTTTTTTTCCCAGTCTCTAACGTCTTCATGACTCACCAGCGTCTTGTATTCAATCTGCTGTCGGATGAGCTTGTCCTCACTGAGGGAATAGCGTGCCTCTCCAGTGATGGAGTCTATGGGTCCCTTCTCCATTTGCTGTTTGATGGCACAGAACAGCATGAAGAGAGGCTCGCCAGCACACTCCTTTGTTTTGGAAGGGAACCCAGGGATTAGAGCGAAAGGTGGGAGAAAGGAAAATAAGACATAATAAGGTGGAGGGAAGGAGAGAGATCTGTATTCATCAGCGCAGACGATGAGACTCAGCAACACATCAAACATAATGAAACAGATCTTTCTCTCCTTAGAAATTGCAAAGCTTGGAGATATATGTGACCCCAGAGATAGCCATTGTCCCTCCACAATGTCCATAAAACACATCGCTGTTAGAAACTTAGACCATCACAGCCACAACAAAACCAGGCACAGCAGCCTATTTCAAAATCAATGCTGATACAATATTAATTGACACCTGTAGCAGTAAGGTGTGATAAAGATTTGTTTTTACCTTGAGAAATTTGTGGAGCAAGAAAGCAAACCAATTTGTCAGCATCTTCTCTGCCACCGACTCTGTTCTGCGAGACAAGAAGAAAGCACAGTCATTTGTTAGCAAGAGACGTCCCACAGAGAGCTGGAGTGCTCTGATTATTCTTTTATAATTTAAGACATAGAAGAGCCTGATATTGTTGAAGCCAAAAAACATGACATGGAGAGTTTACAGAGAATTACATTCTTGCTCAGCCGCTCGGTCTCAAAGGAGACACACTCCGATATATTGTAGTTAAGTGCTGCTGGTGCACAACATATTTGGGTCATGACATAAATGTGCAGAACTTAGAGGTCTACTTCCAAGTCCTCTTCACTGCTGTGTCTGCACTTAGTACTTTTATGTGAGCCCAGATGGGAAGATTTTATGATTTACTGTAGTAAATCCTCTAAATCATGTAACAGTACCTTTAAAACGACACATAAGCCCTTTTGCAGCATTATAGCCAGTCGGTCTCTCTCCCGAACCTGCTGTCTCTGTCACTCCTCTTCCGACCTTACCCGCATTTCAACCCTAACCTGTACTGACTCGGATGTTGACAGCATCCCATTAAATTTTAGAGTGTTTCCGCACGAGCAGCATGTTTGGGCTAACAAGTTCTTGTTGTACTGGCTCCCATGTGAACTCATCCTTATATTTAATGAGTGTGCTTCAGATTGAGAGAGTCCTCTTTTTACCAAAAAAAAAAAAAAAAAAAACTCATGAAACATTCAGTAGGCCAGTCTCAGCACTGGGAAAACAATCAGCAGATAACCAGAGGTGGAGGAGAGAGGGAGAGAGGCGAGAGAAGGGAGGAGAGGAGAGGTGACGGGGAAAGAAACGTGAGCTACAGCTGAATGTTTCATGAGTGGCACACAGAAGATAAGTCAGACTGACAACAACTCTGCCGCCGCTGCACTCACTCTTCCCCATTAGGTTCTCTTCCTCTGTTGGTCTCTCCCACTCTCTATCACTTTTACTGCTCCTGTCTTTCACCTGTCTGCTCGCGCACCTTGTTTCTCACACTGGTAACGGCTGTTTCACGCCGCTGCACAAAACAAAGCTGAACAGAGGTGGGCTTTCCTTCACTGGCCTAGTTACTCATCCATCAGAAGTGTGGTAACTGGGCTGGAAAGAACAATGCACAAAGGAATTATCTATGCCAAAAGATAAGCAGGGTTATCAGAACCGGTC
This sequence comes from Seriola aureovittata, assembly GCF_021018895.1. Taxonomy (NCBI): domain Eukaryota; kingdom Metazoa; phylum Chordata; class Actinopteri; order Carangiformes; family Carangidae; genus Seriola; species Seriola aureovittata. The sequence continues at coordinate 23,827,481 of NC_079365.1, read as the reverse complement.
AGGATTGTGACTCGGAGGCCTCGAGTTCAAATCCTCTGACCACAGTAGAAAATAAGTCCAATTTGGGTACCTCAAATTCACAGCCAATGTTTGAACCATATACAGTACATGATTTCTCCTCAAAAGTCAAACCTTTTTATGAGTTTTAAAACTTCTTACTTATAATACGCTTAACTTTCAAGCTTTCAAGAGTGTCTTTAAAAAAAAGTAGTAATATCTTCATATAAGGAAAATCCATTTCTCTGAGCTATAACTGTTACCTAATCCCCAAAGACTGTGGTTGTACAGAGCAACTCCCTGCAACAAATGTGTACAATTTAAATATAAATTTAACCTCACGGTCTTCTTCTTTGGACATCTTTTACCTCATAATTTTACAGTTTATTTTCACAGTGAGATATTCAGCTGAAGAAAGTGGCACACTCTTCCAGAATGATTAACTTTAAGAACAGGAAATAACTTCAATCTTCGGTTGAAGTATTTTTTTCAAAAATGTATAACCAGCTTTTTATTAGAATCTTTAATCACCTGCGGAGGAGTAGTTTGGGGTGGTTCTTGCTCTCCAGGTTGCGTTCGATAAGGTCTGAGAGCAGGTGTTTGAGGATGTCTGTGGCGTACTCCAGCCGTCCCTGCAGAGCAGTCATGATGAGCGAGGCGACGTAACCGCGGTCACGCATGGAGAAAGAGCGCTGCAGCTCCAGTGTACGGATGAATGTCAGCAGGAAAACCTTGTTATTCACCAGCTGAGCAAACTGCTTCAAGGCTTTCTCCACATTCGCCTGTCCGCTCCCTGGCACCTACACGCATCATGCATTTTTGCACACACAAACACACACACAAAGATGCACACGCTCATTAAATAATACTCACTCAAGGATGAGAAAAGTCATAACATAGATGGAAAACATGAAGACGTAATGAAATACGCACATAAATCCTCATAAACCATCTGTGTGCAAAACAGAAGCACTAGTGCGGCTACAGGCTCACCCCAGTGGCAGTGACGTGAAAAATGGGCCTGTTACTTTGATGAAAAAGTCAGGATGTTTAAAACTGCAATTAAAGGCTCTTCTGAACAGAGATCTTTTTTTAAATCAATGTGATCACAATAATGCCTTGATTAAAGTCTCATTGGCAACACTGACCTCATTCAAATTTTGCCAACGAATATGTGACAAGCTGTTCCAAATTAGGGAAAGGGGTTCATCATCAGAGCTGATTCAAAATTAGGTATAAAGTGCTTCAGATTTAAACCCTTAAGATCAGGGCTATAATAAAAACAACAACAACAAAAAAAACGCTAAATATTAACACCAGGTTCTCTTGAGTGTGAGAGGAGACGAGGTCCTTAGGGATCTAGACCAAGATCAGAGCAGAGCAAAACGTCTTCAAACGTCTTCACTTCAACAAAGGCAGCGAACACTCCTTAAATAATAATGCGTAGGGATTGTCTTCAAATTCAACTGAAATGTAGGTTTGAAAGACCTCCACTGCATCCCTCAACAGCTAGCTGATTAATGTTTAGGATTTTGACACATCAATACATGCAGCATACAGAATACAGCGTTTTACAACCACTTTGTGACATCTTCATATGAAGTTTCCACAACAACGTAGGATCAAGTGTAGAAAAATTATGTGTTGGAAAAGTTTTACACATAAAAGCAGAGAGTCCAAATAAAATGGCTAAGACCAAGAGAAGTTTGACTCCAAACAGGTGCATGACTAAAGCACTGAGAGAGGCATCAAAATCTGCTCACAAACCTCAGCTGTGGTGGACACCATTAAACAGACCTCAAACCACAGTGAGTAGACTGACATTTGCTCACACTGCTCAGTTCGAGAGCAGTTTGACAGCACTTGCCAACAAGCCAAAATCAATTTAGTTTTGGAGCCTGGAGCCTGAAGGTCAAGATGTCAGAAAAATAGTTGAAACTGGATTCAAGTAGTGCAGCCCCGCTTCAGGGGTCCCTCACCTCCAGCTCTCTGAGCACAGGGTGATCATCAATGCCGGGGAAGAGAACCCTCATGGCGTATGTGCGATAGTCCAGGTAGGGGATGCCAGCCCTGTCCAGATCACTGGTTAACTCGTTGATGTCCGTCTGTAGTTCTGCAAAGGCTGCACAATAAAATTACATTTTTTTCCCCCATTCTTGACTGATTCCAATATATATCCTTGAAAATTTAAAAGCCATATTTTGAAGAGAGTGCCCTTAACACTCTCTGAAAGAACTTTAGTTCATAATGGATCTCACAGTATATAATTAATGTTGGGTTTGTTAATTAGGAGTTTTACTAGATATAGATAGAGTTATAGTGTGACATTTTGTGTTGTGTTATTACAACTTAAAATACAGGTATCTTGGCCCAGTGTTGACAAAAATTCAATAAGTAAACAAACATATAGCTATAAAATAACATACCCAAAGCTTTCAATCATCACTGGGCATTCACCTAGACGTTCAATTAGTCTCCAACCAGTACATATAAGTAAATAAATCTTCATTCAAATAAATCATTTTGTAAAACTAGAATCATCAGTCAAAACATCAGTACTCAACAGATGGCAGTGTAATGCAACTACAAATCAGATGTTCTTTTGGAGTGTTGCAGTTTTAATCAACAGGATTTATAATCCGTCTCACTCACCCTCCTTGCACTCCAGAGCCACCCGGGACTCCAGATTGTCCATCTGCATCTGCAGGCGTTTCAAAGTTAGGTCGTTCTCATGTGACTTCCGTCTGTAGGCCAGCAAGACTATAATGACGATGATGAGGAGCAGCCCTCCTCCAGCTGCGATGCTGAAGATAGCAGGAAGGGTGAGCAGGCTGTCAGACCGGATGTGAACTTCTCCAGGGGAGATGTGGAGTCCTCCTACTTGGACCTGGGCAGTAATAATAATGATAATAATACAGGTACAAACACAGGACTTCAAAACATTGTTGAAAATGCTCAAATAATAAAACATCAAAAGACTGTTGATGAAGAATTCAATTGGTAATTACAATGGATGATTTTCCTGAACAACTGGCTTTGGGTAAAAGAACTTCTAGACACGCCAGCTTAGTTTTCTTTTTACAGCTCTTTTCATATTATTTACAAGAGTGCCTGTCAATAATTCTGGGGGAGGGGTGCTGTAATTGGGAACTTACCAGACCATGAATGACGGACAATGACAGAAAGACAGCGACTAACTGAAAGCCTGTCAGTGACCCACAAACACACTGACGCACAGACAAACACTGACCCACAGACAGTGACCCACATCCATGCAGACAGCAAATCAGACACACAGACAGACAGACAGACAGATAGTGAATCACTGGACAGGCAGAAAATGCATTAGACTGACCAGGACTTTGTGCTGCCCGGTGAGGTTTGGCGGTTCACAGAGTAACTGAGTGTCCGACACAGTGAGAGAACAGGGCGTATCCCCAATCAGCACTGTGTAATTCAGCCTGGCTCCACCAGATGCAGATGGCACCAGGTTACGTCCCTGCAGCAATATTAGAGAAGCAGTATACTGTACATAACTGCAAATAATGATATATCAAACATAAAACACATTTTAAGACCACACACTTCTTACTAAACAGTTGATTGAGAGCCTACAAGCAAAGTTCTGGTCTAAGTCTTCAGATTGGACCTCTTCTGGAGGAACTGCATTATACTGCTAAAAATACAAATCAGCTCTGCTTCCCAAACAATGTAAAGTTTTCAGGTCTTTTACCCCTTTGGGACTTTTTCTGTTGGTTCCAAGACATCTGTTTGTAGTGTCATGTCTTACTGATCCTATACATGGCAAAACCTCATAACCTCAATAAGTTATTACTATGCAATTTTGAGGTATTAGTATAATTACTAAGAAATGAGGTTAAACTTTATGATACAATGATATTTTTTGTGTAGCATCGCTAATTGCTAAGAAAATCGGATAGTGCTGATCATTAAGGGGAACATTGGGGATTACAGTAATGAGGACATGGCATAGCAGACATTAAACAAGAGTAATGAATACTGCATCTTGTATACTGCACATTCAGCTTCCTTGTTTATGGTAAATACTTATAAGCTTGAAAGTATTTTCTCTAAATGCTGCAGCAAAATAAAAAAAGAAACTATGATACCAGCAGCAAGTCATATCATCTCTAACTTACTTTGAGTATGATGGGAGCTCCAGGTTTCTGCTCCAGAACACCTGATAGGCTGAGGGGCTCCAGGTAAGGGTTGGGATAGTACACAAAGCTTGTGCTGTTGTAAGTGAGCAGAGCTTGGACGTTGTTGAAGACAAAGCCAAACTCATCCACGTGTTTGATGGTCTCCTGGTCTGTGTTGTACTCCGCCTTCAGGGAGGGGGCGAAGCAGCTGATAGTGGTTGTGTTCAGCACTTTGCACACCTGGAGAGGAATCAGATCAGGTGTGCAAGTTACAAATCTCCCGGTACATACAGTTACCCACAACCACATCTGATGTGACACACATTCTTGAAAGCAAACAATATCATACACATATTCAATTCCTCATAGTGATTCGTCATTGCATAAATTATTTCAAGACAAGACAATGTTTGCAGGTGATTTACAAAAAAAGTCAATTTTGAAATCTTCGCAGACATTTATGAGTCAATATTTTACCCTCAGAAAACATTATGCATTATATTAACATTATTATTGTTATTATTATTATCACTATTTTACCAATAACCAATAACTGTCTTGAATTAGCATGTTTGCCATGTTTTTCTGCAGTTCTTCAAACTCCTCATAATCAAGCTGTTCCATAAATTCCATCCGCTCCAGGCAAATTTCTAAGCTCTAGTTTTTATCTAAGGTTTCACAGAAAGTTGTTTCAAGTCAATTAACTGCTTTTGTGTTTCAAAACATTTTTAAGCAGATCCAGTTATGTTTTCGAGATAAGCTAGATAAAGAGACTGCCCTCATTAAATTTACCAATGACCCTCTTTTAGCAGCTGATTCGGGTGAAAGTTGGGCTTTAATCCCTTTAGATCTCAGTCCTGCCAGTGACACTGTAGAACATGCAGTTTTAATTGACTGGCTCAAATTTTGGCTGGCATCATTAACACACCATTTATTTGGCTCAGGGCATACCTCTCACACACAACATTGTCTGCATAAAATAAACTCCTCTTCTTCAACACATTTAAATTCGTAATTTTCCTCATCTTGTTTTCCTTTTACATGCTTCTACCTTGTCTTATGTTATCTTTAAGTACAGCATTTCTTTCCAACAACACAGATATACACACTGAAACCCAAAGACACAAATTGAGTCATTTTGAGACTGAGATCTCAACTTTTCCACCCTCAGCTGAGAGCATTTTCTTACAATTTTCCAAACACTAGAAAGGGCCATAAACTCTTTCATATCATATTTGCCTTGTCCTCTGTCTTTATTTCAGCATCAGTAAACTTTGTCTTTAAAATCTCTCTCAGGTACAAACAAACAAACGCATCATTCCATCCCTGGCATCTCTTCACTAGCTACCTTTTTAGAATCGATTTTGTATTATTGAGCTCTTTCAAGGTCGGGCCAAAAGTCCCCTCCAGAATTTTCGACCCTCATTCAGCCAGTGTGCAGTCTCAAATCCTCAGGCGATTCTCTGACTGGTCCAAAGTGGAAAACTTTGAACCAGTCAGGTAACTGGACTTTTGCCATCGGGGACCCAACACTTTGGAACAATCAATCACTTTGAAGCAACCTGCCTGAGGAGCTCAGGCAAGTAGAATCAGCACCATAAATCACCTCCCAAAACACAGTTGTTTTTCATGCCAGGTTTTTTAAAATCTCATTTTGGGATGAACCCTTCTATATATATTATGTGTGACTTCATTTTTACAGCTACAGCAACACCTGCATTTTAAAAACCTCTGACTTTTCAAGCAGATTGCAGGCTGTTTGGTGCGTGGACAGGATGTTTTTCTGACTTTGTTCACACTTCTGGTCTGTGGTTGTACATTGACCATTCAAAACTAAACAGGCTATAGACCAAACTGCCACTTCCTGTGTATAAAACTGTGTAAATGTTTAGGCTACATTTAAAAATGTCAGTACAGATCAGTAAGTGAAAAAAAAAAAAAGGTAGTAAATTGACCACAGTGCTAAATGTACCTTGTTACACTCCTGGACAACCTATCAATAATGAAAAGCTTTACTGTGCCATTTTCTATCAGTTTGAGTAAGCAACGTCAATAAAGGTTGAGTGCACCGTGTTAGCAGCTGTCACACTCACATTGACAGATTCGTGGCCGGCATATTTGACTCTGACCCGCGGCTCCTGAACCACATCCAGGTTAGTCCCAGTCACTGTCAGTGTGGTGTGTCCACTGTTTGGGAGTAAGAATTATTGGTCAGACACACGCATACATATTCACATAGAAGCATACACTTTCCAGAGAAACTGCATTAATGCAGGTTTGAGGAGATACGACTGGCATGGAAGCTCGCTCTTTGTTATTGGGCAGAAGAGCCAGATCAAACGGGGAACCAGCTGGCTGCTATTTCATATTCATCCATGACTGTGAGGCTGGCATAGCATGAATACAGGTGCTGCTTGTTTACATATCTGCACTAGATGTGATTAAAATAAACAACACTCTCTAATCTTTGCATAACCTGTGCAGCAGTGTAATTTTAGAAAACAGCAGAGTGAAATGAGAAGTAGAAAAGGAGAGGCAAACGAGAGAAAAATACAACAGAGAAAGGAGGGAAAAGATTTTTTTTTTTTTTTTTTTTAAACTGGCCAGTCTAGTGAGCCTGACAGAGAACCAGTCCTTCTCTTCTCACACTTCAAAGGCTACCTAAGCTTGTAGGGCCACATAGTGGGACTGCACATTCATGATGAAGGCTCTTGATTGCAGCTCCACAAAGCTCCTCCTGTCACTAGGCTGCGGGCCAGGGTGTCTCTCTGAAGTCTAATCTGCAGGGACATAGTGCTGGGTAATCCCACCCGAATCCACATTAAGTGCCATCTTTTATTTAGTGGAATACAGGTAACACACCATTCTGCTGTGATAGAAATGTTTATGCAGCGAATTCACTCCTAATTGTAATATCAGCAGCGTCACACTGTTTCATGTAAAATACATAAAGAGAATTTCAATTAAATCAAGCATAATTCCCATTTGGTTGTATAAATCTTCTTGTTGTGATCACAGATTAGATATTATTAACAACCTTGTTATATCTGACAACAACACCTCTGTTCTTCACATCACTCTCCCTGTAAACCCTGACACGCTCGCTAACTCGCTCATAGTGATCTGTGCTAGGCAGACAGCCACATTTAGGCAAGATGGGGGTTTCAAATTATTACTGTGCTGTATATAATAACATGTATAAAATATATAAGATAAGATAAATAAGATATATAAAATTTAAGTGAAATTATGTTATATTTCATAAAACACAGAAAAACAGAAGACAACACAATGTGAAGAGCAGTTCAAGCTCCAATTCACACCTACTTAGAGTCACCAATCAACCTGGGGCCCGATTACACCAAAATTTGCAAATTGCGATCACTTCCTCTCACATTAATTATGACACATTTCTCTAACAGCACACTTGCGACTCATGCATGAGAATGTGAGAGCCCTGTAGAAGTCACAAATTTAGATGCAATTTACCAACAACAATTATTTGTTAACCATAACACTGCTGCCATTTGTGATCTGTGGAGGCCGTGCTCACAGGTTGCTTTTGTTAGACAGGCCCTAATGTTTTCATGTCTGTGCACTGTGTAAGGAAACAAGATTACAACAAAACCCCCAGTAACACTGGGAGGAGATGCAACCTGCCTTCTTGCAAGGTATCAGTACGGCCATGTGACAGTAATCTGTATATATGGAGTACTATACTATATGGTTCAGAGTTACCTGGTAATGCTCCACAGGGGCTCAATGCGCTGGACTGTGGGGTCTTCTATGTACTCGAAGGCCAGACTCCCAGGAACTTTGGCCCGGTCGACACTCAAACCGACCTGCACCGGCCCGGCCCCCGTCACCGATGGTGCAGAGAAGCACACAATCTCGGACGTGGTCCTCCTGGCGGGAGTACCAAAAGAGGGATTTTTTTTTTTCATGACTTTGATTGCGACTCCTCACTTACTGCTGCAGTGGCAAATCCATGACTTCACGCAGTCATGAACCGTGCACATTACGACAAGGAGAGAGGATTCATTATAGTCTGTCCCATCTCCTCGTTACAGACACATTAGGAATGGAACACTGTAATTAGAGGGTGCTCTAGCTAATGGCTTCCTCGCTTCACCCTCCTGACTCCTGCTATGTGAGGCATTTTGAACTTTTAATAGATATCTATAAATACATAAAGAACAATACCTACCGCTGTGGGTATCATCACCTCCTCACAAATCATTGTTAAGACTTTTCATCTTAACACACAGACACTTAATTGTATCTAAAGTGTGTTTCTTTAAATAGAGCCATCTCTTACTGTGTTTCATAGAGATTAGAGGAGACTAAATCTTTAATATTGTGTGGAGGCAGTCTCACTTTGGTGTCTGTGAGTCTGGATTCTTAAGGCATGTGACGTTAGGATAGCATCAGGTGGATATTTTATCATCAGTCTCACCTGTACAGCTCACAGGTCTGATTGCCAAAGTACACAGTGACAGTGCTGCCAGCACCCAGATTCTCCCCAACAATGGTGACTTTGGTGCCCCCAGATTCAGGTCCTCTGCCAGGGGTCAGCGCCAACATCGAAGGGGTCTGTGGGAGAAATTCATTGATGTTTCATTCAACACAGGTCAAAACACACAACCCAGTATGTCTTTTTCAGTGTCTGATTCTGAAAAGCTCCTGTTCTATTGGCCTTGGCTGAATAAACCAGTGTAGAACTAAAAAGTTAACAAGACATCTGTCAAAAAGGTAGACCAAAGAGTTATTATTGAATTATTGAAATCAAGATAAAAACAGTTATAATGCAGTGCATATTCAGAAGCAAACAAAAACCTCTGAAAGCACATATTCCTTGAAAATAATGCACAAAGTGAACAAACCATTAGCAATTCCTTCCTAATGATGTTTCAAACTCTCTTATGCAAAATCTATGTTGCATTTAAGTTAATGATGGCTGTTAAGCCTTCAGCCTAATTCATTACAAACTCTTAATGCTTAATGCTTCACAACAAATGGGCAAGGTAAATGTGTTTCAGTGTCAAAATTACCACAAAGGAGTAGAACTGGGAGGACTGTGCGCGTAGTTCTGGTCTGCATTCGCCAACACAGAGCTTCACTGGACCTGCTGCACTTCGCTTAGGAGCCGCAGCCATCTCACACACGATCCTATCAAGACAGAAGACACAAATACATGAATGTGGGTGCACAAAAAAACACAGCCATGCAACAGATCATCATGCATACAAGTAATAACACCAGCCAGGGACACACACACACACACACACAGCAGAATCACTGCACTGTATCACATTTGTTATGAATTGCGCTGGGGGAAGATGGCCTCTGCTGGCCAGTGTGATTGAGGCAGACTTTCATAGAAGTTGTGGGTCAATACAGAGGGCCATCTTTCTTCCTAATGGGAAACCTATAACGGCAATATAACTCAAATGATAAACTACACCCCTCCCCATCTCCAGCACGATTGCCACCCACCATTACCTCTGGTTGCCATGACAACATAGGGGTTTCTTCAATAAATCAGTATTGCCTGTCAGGTCAATAAGATAAAGTGCACCATGAATAAGTCATTATAGCAACTGACCCCATGCTGAAATTAATGTTCGTAACAGCTGTAATGCCATGTTTTAAAGCACTGTGTGTGCCAATTGAATGGCCCTGCCGAACACACTGCTCTGCGCATGAAACTCTGCGTTCCCCGATACAATAAGAGCATCCAATGAATCGCCCCTGCCCAACCTTTCTATTCATACATCACCAGAATTTTCCAATTTTCTGCTGGCATGTCCTTTTCTTTTTCATTTTTTCTTTCTTTCTTTCTTTCTTTTTTTTTTTTTTACGAGGATATAAATAAAGTCCCTGCAGCCTGAGCCCAATCGCATTACATGGCTGTGAGAGAAACACATGGCTAACAGATTGTCCCTCCAGTCAGCGACATGCAGCGCATTTCAATTACAGCTGTGCCGACAGCCTTATAACGACAACGACACAAAGACTGTCTCTTCCTTTGGCTCTGCCTGCACCAGTGCAATGCAAAGCCCCCCTCTCCCACACACACACACACACACACACACACACACACACACACACACACACACACACAAACACACACACACACCAAATCCTACAACCTGATGAAGCATCACTGGGCTCTGGCTTATTCACAGACTGTGCTATAGTGTCTGTGAGTGAAATAGTGTGAAAGAGAAAGAGATTGTGAATGTTTATTTTCTTGTGTGTGTGTGTGTGTGTGTGTTTTTGTATGTGTGTGTGTGTGTTTTTTTGTGTGTTTGCATTTGTACAGTATGCCTATGTACAGTAATATATACAGTATGAATCCATGCGTGTCTGAGGGGAGGAGTCTCTTACTGTTCTGCTGTGATATATCCCTCCTCCTGTGGGGTGCACTGCACTCCAGCCACCTCCACGTTACCCTCTAGCTCAGAGAAGGACAGACCCAGGTTCAGGCCCTGGATGGTGACCAGTGTGCCCCCCTCCAGAGGCCCTGCCACTGGGCTCACCTACACAGAGAGGAAAATGAAATGATAGTAAGACAAAGTCGAATTAACGCACAGTGGTTGTCAGGTACAAAGTGATGACTGTAAAGCCTGCAGTGTCGTATTTTACTGCGTTTTGTTTTGTTCGTGTTTTTTTTTTTTTTTACTTTTTTTACTTCTTTAACTTTTTTATGAATAGATTTTTTTAGTCAGAGGCAGTAGTATCCCAGAGTTATATTATACATATTGGGGAATAATGTGCCATAAAGAGAGTTTAACTCCAAAATAATGTAATTAGTTACAGTTTTACTGGAGAGTCACTTAGTTTTTCTAAGTCTTTCCAACCCAAGAGAAATGCAGTTATGGTGAAACACTAATTCTTGATGAGTCCTGGTCAGAAACATGACTCTTGCTGCTTCAATACAAAAAATACTGGCCCTTAGAATGTGTTAATGTTTTAGGTCCCGTGTTTCCAATATACATGTTATCTGGAAGTGCTAAAAAACACAAAAGGGCTTGCTTTAGATTCTCAATTCTTTAGATCCTTTTAAGAATCTAAAGTAAGTCCATTTGTATGGGCTAGTAGTTGTAAATCAACCTTTATGAACCTGTAAAAGAAATCTGCATGAGAAATTCAAGTTGGTACATCTGTAGAAATTTGCAAACAAATATCATTGGTCACTTTGACTGAGCACTCTACAGTACCATGAACTAGATGACTGAGAATCTTTACACACTTAAGCACAGTTTCTGTGTAATCCTCCTGTAATCATAGGAAGGACACATAACATTTACAATACAGTGTGTGTGAAATATGTAACCCACATACTGACTAGGTTTTTTCAAAAAGCCTTGAAATCCAGAGTAACTCAAAACAAACTTTAATGAATAATGCAGCGAATAACAAAGCCTTGAGAAACCTATTCATAGTCCTTCCCACTGTAAAGTTAACCACCACAGCAGGAAACCTATGGACCTGCAGAGCAGAGCAGGAGCAATGCCGGAGTAATGCTCCTTCCACTCCCGAGCAGCACTCGATAGCGGATTCATTCTGCTGCAGCTCCTTCAGAAACACTAATAATGTGACAGGGACATCAAAGACTCACGGCTCTTTGAAGTGGGAGAGCCTTGCATCTCTGTGCCTGACCCTCTGTGCCTCATTCAAGAGAATGAACAGGAGTTTGTGACATAAAAGATCCATCACCACTCTCTAAATAGACTGAATTCGTTTAGCTGTCAAGCACTTAAGGTATTCATCCGCTGTGGAATAGAATGTGTGATAGTCTCAGGTAAACAGACATTTGGATGGGAAACTGGAAAGTGGCCACAGATAAAATTAGGGTTTTTTTTTTGTTGATATATGTCGATCTCCAACAAGGTGTGCTGGCACTGTGTTTTCTCATACAATATGAAGGGGTACCAGAAAGATGGATTATTTGAAAAGTCAGAATTGTGACTAGACATTTATAAGCAACGGGCCTCTGTTCAAAGGCTTTAGCCTCCACATCTTCCAGTAAAGACTTGATCAGAGTGCAAGTGTTGATGTCAGAAGATGCAAAATATTCATATTTTCCATGTGACATTTTAGTCATAATGCATGATTGTATGTGTATACAGAAGCAGAACTAATGTAAATTGTTCTGTAAAAGAAGCCACAAGTTGTAATTCCAACTATATTTTAACAAATCACGTTTATTCCCACATTTCAACGACAAATGTTACATGGTGATAGTGCTGTGGAGATTTTAACTACACCCTCTTGGCAGGCACAACACAGTGAAATAAAGTAGTTTCAGCTACTGTAGCAGCCTGGTTCACTTTGGTTTCTCTGTCAGACACGCATCGCATATCAGTCAATGAGTTTGACTTTTTATTTCCAATAAAACACTTTGTTAAGTGCAGCATCCACCTTCAATTTCAAAGTTTCAGAAAGTTGCACTGCACTTTCATGATTTATCTTTCAGCTGGTTCGCCTACAGTTCAGGACTTAGAACTTCTTTTGCTCTGATTTTCTGAAATGCTGTTTCTAGAAAATAAATGGGACATTTACTTAGGAATGCAAGCTTCTGAAAAGCACATACAGGAGCCACATTGCAATTCTGTTTTAATTGGCATGACGGCTAAGACTGTGTATAACTCTCCCTACCCCAGAAACGAAATTCTTTGCTAACTACTTTGCCAAATAACTCACATCTTGTATTTGCATAATTTAAATACATTATATGTTTAAGCTTGGTGGCACGACTGACTGACTCATGGACTGACTGGCTGACTGAGTGATGGACTGAATGACTCACAGACTGAGTGACAGACTGGGCAACAGCCCAAACAAACAAACAACGAACCTCAGTAATGCGTGGGTTGGTGCACTTGACATTCCTGGCAGAGAGATCCAGCCAGCGGCTTGCGTAGGGGGAGATGGGAGGACAGTGCTGCTTCATGGTGCATCGGCCCTCGCCACTGCACCAGCCGCACTGGAACTTCATCTCCGCCCGCAGACACATGCCACAGCTGTCCCGCTGAGCACTGCACTTGTAGAGGTGCACTGTGGCACAACACAGAGGACTTCTGGTCAGTTGTTATAATATCAAATCATTTCACACGCCAGTATTCTTGCCTTAAATGTCATCAAAAGATGAAATCACTCATTTTAATAAATTACAAAAGTAAATGAAACCCACAAAATATACTGTAGAAACAAAACAAAGTCTGGACCAGCAGGGAGTGCTGTTACAATTTAAATCAAACTGATCAACCAATCAGAACGCGTACATAATCTCCAAAAATAACTGACTGCAACCATGGAGAGTCACCATGTGAATTCAATAAAGTCATAATGGCATGTTTGTGTAAATTCCTATTTCAAGTGTTAAGAAAAAAGATGCCGAAGTAATCCAATAAACCTTTCTTTGAAGTCTGTCTCTTACATCCTCTCTCCTGTAAGTAGCCTATATTTATGCCCATATAAAGTAACTCTCTCCTGTGGCCTGTTAAAATTTATGGCCATCACTGTATATCCTTGACTTTGATGATGTATTTAATGTACAACCCAAAATGACAACTGACAAACACCTTTTCTTGCATGATGATGGAGAGGTAACCGAGAGCAGCCACGAGAACCAAATTGAGCAAATACCAAGATTCACCCTTCACCCCTGTGGGTGCACAAGGGATTGGGTGCTTTTTGATAACACTCCCTGCTATTGCGAACTTTCTCTCAACGCCCTTTGGGAGCCTTGAAATGCTCTATGACCCGTCTATCCCCCGTGGATTGAGAGCTTTACACTTCTCTGGCCTGGCAGTGATGGATGGCAGAGTTACCTTTAATCTTCTCGGGATTGTCGATGATGAAATTGCCGTTCCATACGATGGAGAGGTCCACTGCCAGGTCACTGATCTTCACACCCTCGTACATGTACTGAAAAGCAGAAACAGAGAGTGAGGGAGTGTGTGGAAAGTGCATAAAGGGAGAGAGAAAGTCAAAGAGACACAAGGGATAGAGTCTAGAAAAAAAGATGCAGAGAAAGACAGAGAGGGGGAAAATGAGAGGATGAAAGGGCAGCAGACAGACGATGCTTTTAACCATCTGTCATTTCTGCCATGGTTGTCTGCTCCTCTCCTCTGACATGTAGGGACGCAAACCCTGGCTGGGGTGGCCGATCATCCACATCTGAAGAAAATGGCCTTTTCACTCATTGTCACAGAGTAACAAGGTGTGCTTTGCATCAAAATTTATCCTGTCATTTGCATTGCGCAACAAAACTCCCTCGAAAATCTCCTATATTCATCCCAAACCTGTGACTTTCAGTTGGAAAGATCACATTCATGCTCGATGATGTGAACACCTAGATGTTAATCTGACCATATCCAGTTTACCAGACAAGGTCACATTGAAATGCTTTCCTCTCCAACCATTTATTTCTTTCCTTTCCTTTCCCCTTTTCCTTTTCCTTTCCTTCCTCTCACATGCTTACCACTTTTCGTCATCAGGCTCACTTTCTCCTTCCTCTACTTTCTCCTCAGTATGCTCAACACCTCAGGCAGTGTTCACTGATGTACCCTATGTACCTTGCCTACACAGCAGCCAAGCTGTCTGCCTCTTTTGACAGCTGTGAGATTCCCACTGGGAGTGTTTGAGGTCATACCGAGCTGTTCTGGCACTGCACGCTGGTGCTGTTGAAGCGCAGCGCCGTGACACGGTGGCTGACACCCTGTACGTGCACCACACACTCGTAGCCGCGCTGGCCTGACTGAGGCTGGGGAAGGTTTCGGGCCCTCAGGGTGATGGGTCGGACCTCACCAGCTGGGATGAGAATTTCCCCGGAGTGAAGGAGCTGAGGGCAATCCTTTGAAAACATCAGACAAACAAACATAATTGTTGTATTTACAGTGAGGGACCTTACATTTTTCATACTACCCATGCCTTCTGCCTTAATATTCCCCCTGCATAATACACAGGCCTACTGTAAATCCCATTTACATAACTAGTTTCCCCACTGGGTATTAATTGACTAATGTATCTCCAGTATCTATATTTGTCAATGTGTGTACTGTGTTTATCTGTGTATGTCTATATCTGTCTCTGTCTGTGGTATCTAATCTGTTTTAATACATATGAATGTGTGATATAG
Source organism: Seriola aureovittata (assembly GCF_021018895.1). Lineage (NCBI taxonomy): Eukaryota > Metazoa > Chordata > Actinopteri > Carangiformes > Carangidae > Seriola > Seriola aureovittata. Next base: position 23,812,175 of record NC_079365.1, on the reverse strand, counting down.
ACATGAAAGACTAATGTAGCACAGGGATTAATGGGGCAAAGAAATCACTAATCCAAATGTAATTTTCCTTCATCTGCTACATGTTACACTCTGCACTGCAGTTAACTATATGTAAGAGTATGGTCTGTTGTAAATATGTCGCCCACTGTATACTCCCATATTATTTTCTTAAAAGCAATACTTTTTTTGTATTTACTCAATCTTTGGTTGTTGATACAATTCACTCACGATAAATCCTTGGCGATCCTCTAATTTTTCATCTTGTGCCCTCAGCAGGTCAAAGTTTTCTGTTATCCAGTAAAATATCTCAAAATCTAGTGGATGGATTGGCATTAAATTTTATACAGATATTTATTTTTCCTAAACAATTAATCCTAATGACTCACTTTTTCTCTAGCCGCATCATAAGAATGAAATTTGTGGTTTTGAATGAAAATCTCATAAACATGTATTCCTTGGTGGTGACTGATCCCTTGACTTTTCAACTAGCATATCCAATACTTTGGTTTACAACTTAATACTTGCAAAGCAAAAATATTCCCATCAGCCTCAGCTGTGGTTTGTGTTCAGGACTAAGTAGCAAGTGTTAGCATACTAACACACTAAACTAACATAGTAAACATTATACCTGCATAACATCAGCATGCTGGTATCCTCATTGTGTGCATGTTAGCTTTTAGCACAAAGCAACAGTAAACCTCAATGCAAACTGAAAGAGCTGCTAGCATGGCTGTAGACCATTAGTCTGGTTGATTCTTTGAAGTGGGGCTATGTTTTGGAGTTTAAATTGTAGATTGTGTCCTCAAAGTAGAAGTGTCACACTGGAACAGATAAATTGTGCTCTTGAAAGCTACAATTTAATTAGCTAATGAAACCGTAACTCTGCAGCGTGTCTATGTTAATGTACCTCTGAGGCGTTGACTCTGCCCTCCTGGAAAGAACAGCTGCTTGGGTCGTGGGTGCACAGGTTGCGGTATTTACACCAGTGGCAGCGGAAAGTGCTGTTTACACAGGACAGACACCTGCAGGGTGAAATGAACACGTTACCTCATACTGCACACTGAGCCTGCAAAATTTTAATAGGACTGTGTAATCAGTCGTTTTGCATTTACACAGTCAGTAATTTGTTAAAGATTAAGCCTTCTTTACTTTCTACGTGTCATCAACATCTTCCTCTCCTGGGTGAAGAAGAGGATTGAATAAGGGAGACTGATAAAGGATTATAGCATTCTGCTGAATTTCTGTCTTTACTGAAGTCAGTCTGCTTTATGGAAAGATCAGATGCCCGCAGTTTCTATGTAGACAGAATGAATGCTAGTCTTTCTGTCATAGATGACAATAAATGACCTTGAGCATGAGGTCTCAGCAGGAGAATAAATATTCAAGTGTTTCTGGCACTTAAAGCACTTTTTAACACTTGTAACTGTGTTATATAAAAACATGCAGTACATCTATCAGAATACTGTACTGTGCAGTGTCCATGTTAGATGTACAGCAACCTCAGCTTTTCATTTCATCAGTTTTTCATAGCCCCTCATTTTGTTTCTGATTTTTGACTCTAATAAAAACAGTGTATTTTTGAAGTCACTCGTGCAGTTCTGGATTATAACAAACTCTGGAATGAAAGTGACAAATGAATATTTGATGGGTTGAATTGTGCAACATCTTTGGCTCTGATTCAGTCGACTGCTGCCAGCGGTCAGTTGTGGATTAAAGCTGAAACAACCCTGCTGGACTGCATTTAATGACATTTTGGTCAACAAACAGGGAGGTGGTGGCACTACATACTTTGAGAGAAGAACTGAGAGGTGACAAGATGAGAGAATAGAGCTGGCTGATGCACCGCTGTTGATATACCAAACAAAGCAATTGGAGAGCTGAAAATTGATCATGTCCTATTTTCCTCTGGGGGTGGGGGGGGTGGGGCTGGACTTTGCTGTGTATAATAGAGGTGTACTACTGTGCAGAAAACTGATCCATGCATTGTCAGAGTGGTCTCCTGAATGTGTTCCTGCAGTAAGTTGAAACCACAAGGAAAAAAACCACCAGCAGCACTCCAATACCGCAGCTCATGGCGAGCTGCAAATGCCAATAAATGTTGTGCAGCACCATTAAATTTTGATATTAATTAGCTGCCCAGGGCCAGTATGAACATAAAAATGTGTGCTTGTGTGTGTATTTGTGTGCGAGAGAGAGAAATTTGGGGGGTTGGGTATGAATAGAACTGGACTGGCAGGGTGCTGCAAACACTAGATAATTAATTATGGAGGGTGATGTGATGCTGAGGTGATGTAGTGGTGAGGGAGGTGGAGGAAGAGGTGGTGGGTTAGGAGTGTGTTTGGTCTGAAATATTAATCACAGGAGTTCACACGGTCGCCCCACAGCTAATGGAGGCCGTATTGGTGCGGGGTATATATGATGAGCTACTGACTGTTTTTCTCTAATGGCTTAATATGGCTATATTGGGGTATTCATGTCACAGTCAAAGAGCACTGTGAATAGATGGCATTTGTATCCACTGTGGGCTAATTTCCTGGGTTTGGCTATGAACACTCCATCAGACAAATGTTCCCTCCCAGAGTGAACTTATTGTTTACCCCTGAATCAAGCTTTCGTGTACTAATGGTGCTGTGTAATTCACAGCATAGTGAAGGTTAGCGAAGAGTGCATGTAAGATCAGTTTAAAAAGAAAAGGAAACATAACTTTCCTGCTCTGAACTGTTACTGCAGCACTCATACAAAAAGTTATGATAAATGTCCTTGAAGTAAATATTCAACATTGTGTGATTTGGCGTCTTTGGAGATTAATTAATTGTCTTATGTTGCCGTGAAAACTCATAAAGTTGCTGATCTGCAAACTTCTTTTAAAGCTGACAAATGCAGCTAATTGGCATTCATCCTAATAAGATCCACCTTTGTAGCAGTGTTTGTAATTGTTATTCAGACAGAAACACTCTTATCGTAGTTTACTGTTACGGTAAATACAGTTGACATTAGCATAATGGATCAAAGTCAAAGCAGTTTCCCTGCTCAGTTAGGAAGCTTATATTGGCAGGGTAAAACACATGAGCTTTTAAATAGAGTCCTTTTTAATTTACATTATTCTATCTGCCCTCAAGGCACCACATCAAGGCAAAAAATCTAAAGAGGCGTATGTTTTATGTCTGACAACCAACACAACTCTCTGGCAAGGCCCCTTGGGACAAAGTCAAGTAAAAAGTGGGTGTGCAAGTCTAATGGTTGTCTGTACAGAGGTCTGAGGGGACTGCTGGCCTCCAACGAAGCACGCTCAATTACACTAGTGAAGATGCTCAGTCGTGAGCACTGTGGTTCTACGGGACAGCCTCCAGGTGTGAATATGTCCAAAGATACTTTGCGTAATATGTGTATGAAAAAATAATAGTCATTGGGTTTTTATTTTTGGGTTTTTATTTCAGAATAACTGACAGAAAAAACTGTAGTTTAGTTGAATTTAAAGCTGTAGAAGCCTGAGCTCACAAACTGCCAGTTTAAGCAAACCCGAAACAAACAAGCCATGGCAAATGCATCATGTTGATTTAAATGAGACCTGACAGATAAATTGAACTCAGAGGTTATCTAACAGCCCGATCTTAAGTGGGGTTGCAAGCATCAGTACATCATTGCCCTAAATTAAGTTGTGCTCTACCATCTATTGAACAAATCAAATGTGCGGGGGAATGGGGGGGGGGGGTGGGGGGGGGGGGGGGGGGTGGCAGCTGCATGGACTCACGTTTGATGGGTGCTGCAGTTGTAGAACTTCACCTCTGTGCTGGCGACCATCTGACCTGTCTCCTTTGAGTTTAGACGAAGCTCTACGCCAGCCCAGTCTGAGAGAGAGAGAGATAGAGAGAGAGACAGAGAGAGAGAAAGCATAATCAGTGAAAGGAGGGAGCAAGGGAATGAAAAAATATGTGAGCGGAAGAGCAGCATGACAAAAGGTGAGAGAGAGTGAGACAAAAAAGGATGAGTGAAAGAACAAAAACAATGAGTGAAAAGAGGAGGTCAAAATGAGAAAAAACGTTAATACTTTTATCACACTCCTGTAAAGAGCCACCTGGTGTCTGCGTCTCTGCAAGGGCATATTGCTGTTGTCTCGAGAAAACCCTCCGTCAGAAACTTCAATTGAAGGATTACTGCACATGCTCAGAGGAAATACTTGCTACTTATCAAACTCTTTGGCTAAACTAAAATGCAGGGTGGTCAATCTGAAAAGAAGGCTGTTTTCTCTTTCTGTTTTTTTTTTTTTTAGTTCATGTGTCTGGAATATTGATATTTTACATTTTCCACCTGTCATTGGCAACATAAAGTGTTTATTTTTTTGTCTGTTTTGAGACCTGATATCTGAGCTCACCTTGTCCCTCTGGTATCTGAGGGACCTCCTTCCCAGCTGGGGACAGACACATAACCCTGTTCCCTTTGACGTGACCCTCCACTTGGGCTTGCTGGCCAAATGAACAGGTGATTCCTGCAGAAAGGTCCGGAACATTATTCACCTCCAGGAGAAGCTAAAAGAAAGAAGGGGGAGAAGATTTAATGTGCTGAGTTTGAGACTGTACATTGGTGAGGAGTGTCGCAGTGCTTTGACAGTAATATATAACACATTTTACTGTAATTACAGAGAATAGTTTGACATTTTTAGATGAGAAGAGTAATGCCACTCTTATATCTGTCCATTAAATATGAAGCTACAGCCGACAGTCGGTTAACGTAGCTTAGCACAAAGACAGAAAGTAACACAGAACAGCTAGCTTGGCTTTGTCTAAAGAAAACTAAGTCTGCTATCAGCCCCTCTAAAGCTCACAAATTAACATGCTGTATCTTGTTTGTTTAATCCGTAGAAGAGATTAAGTCCAGGAAACTACTGCTCCTGGCTAAGAAGTATATGCATACACGCTCCCTATAAAACCACAATATGTTGTTTTTACACTTCTGTTTTTGTACGGATTAAACAAATGAGATATAAAATATTAATTAGCATGCTCCAGTGGTAGGCAGGTTTTGTTACATTTGGAGAAAGCTATGCTAGCTGTTTCCACCGGTTTCCAGGCTTTGTGTTAAGATAAACATCTGGTTCCAGCTTCATATTTAACATTTAAATAAATTAAAGTGTTTTTCTCAAAATGTCAAAGACTTCTCTTAAGATGATGTTCCTTAGCTCCGACTGTATTTCACTTCTCTGTGCTCTTAGCTACCATAGAAAAATATTTGAATTAAGCTTTTAGGAAATGTGATAAACTTTTTGGCCGATGCATCAGAGATGCAAACAGAGTAGTTCATTGCTACAGAAACAACTCCCGTCTAATTTTTTCTGGATACCATGGATGCCGTGGAATGCCATAGGACCTACAGGGAGAATCACCCTTCTCTCTCTCTCTCCCTTCACCTCTCACAAAATGAATCTTCTCTCTCAGTCTTATACTTACTGTATGTGTGGCCATACAAGACTACTCACAGTGATTGCTCATAAACATCGGCATCGTGAGCAGAATGACAGTGTAGTAATTGATGGAATGATAAGCGGACTCACAGGGACACTATGTGCTGATACAGCAATGCTGTCCGGGTGAGCGATAACTTTCACACAGCGGTCAATGACAGTGGCGAAACGGAAGGTCTCCTCTGCCCTCTGACACCGATCCCTCCTTGAACACCTGTGGAGCAACAGGAGACACACAATTAAATTGTATAAAACAGTGCAGCAAGTTTACTGATGAAATATAGCCAGCAAACTGACTTTTAGTCGCGCTTCGTTCGTGGTTCCCAGAGGATGAAACCCACCGACTTTGGTGAACCCCCGACTTTTCCTGTAGTGCTACCAAGAGGCTTGTGGTTTTGTGTGAAATGCCTCAACAGCTATCATCTGGATTGCTATGAAATTCAGCACACACATCCTGTGTCCTACTCAGGACTAAATAACGGCGCTTCAATTATATCTTCCATTCCACTTTCATTATATCTGCTAAACTTAAGCTTGTTAGCATTGTCATTGTCAGCATGCTGACATTAACATTAACATAGGAGATGCTCCTATGGGGGGTATCAGGGGTAGAGACGAGCAGCCTATATCTTCGGTTGGGGAACTTGTTGGTGAAGCTTCATAGAGCTGCTGGCATGGCTGTAGAGAGTCTTGTTATATTCATACATAAACAGCCTGCTAATGAAGCTAATAGTGAATACCATGTCTGAACCAGAGTTGAGGTGACATCTGTAGTCATGCACAACTGGTCTTTGAATCATATTATAGAATATGCCCAAATACTGTATCTGATGTTTTTACTTTACCACAACTAAAGAGATTTTGTTTGTTTGGGTTGCTATTGAACTTTGTCACTCTCTTGCACACGGCTGTCAGATCATTGGTTTTATCAGTGTCTACCTCCTGAGCCTCGCAGGAGGTAGAGCGGCCGTCTAGTAACCGGAAGGTTCACAGTTCGATCCCCGGTTCCTCCAGAGAACTTGTCGAAATGTCATTGAGCAAGACACTGAACCCCTAACTGCTCTTGATGCTGCGTCATCATTGGTGAATGTGTGTATGAATATATGTGTGTATGAATGGGCGAATGAGACATACATTGTAAAGCGCTTTGAGTGGTTGATAGACCAGAAAAGCACTATACTGTATAAATGGGGTCCATTTATCACGTCTTTACTTTTTTACATTTCTACTATGCTTTTCTGCAGAGCAAATTACAGTGAGTTCAACAGTAGAATAGGCTCAACTCCTAGATCCCAACAGGCAATTAAAAGTTAGAAGTGAAAGGGTTGGCAGCATAGTGTGACCTTTACAATAATCTTGTAAGAGAGAGGTGCAAAGTAAAAGCACATTTAAAGTTATGGCCAGAGGTAAATAGAATTTTAAAACTTGTTCTTAAAACTGTTCGGTTTTAGAATTGGGGGCTGTTTTTCAGCTATTGTCGGCTAGTTGTATGGATACTGTTCTTTGAAAGGGGCAGTGTAGTTCTTTCCAGGCTCGGATGGTGACAGGCAGGCTGTACTTAAACATAAACATCGCATTATAAAGAGTCTTTCAGCTGTGGAGTTAAATTGTAATTGCAAACTCACACAATATTCTGGCTGTTCACCATCATCTCTTTCTTTTAAATGTGTAATGCATGCAGCGTGGGGAGACAGTACTTAATTCACTCTCAGATGCTGCTGAGGGGGTGGCACCTCCTGAGAGAGCTCAAAGAGAACCGAGGCCTCTGCTGTAATTACAACACAATATAAAGGCGGAATGGAAACGCAGTGACAGCTGTTGCGGGCTCGGCTCCTTGAGGCGGACCAGAGCCACAGGAGTATAGACAGTCACCTTCTGACCGCTCATCAGCTGAAGTGCCTTGGAAAAAAAAAAAAAAAAGTCGCCTTTCATCTCAGACTGTCTTTCATTGCCTTTTATTTTGCCTCTTTTATTCACCATGTTTTGTCTGATGGAGCCATTTATTCCCCTTTCCTTCAGGCTTTTTACAAGTTCAGCTACACCCCCCTCACACTCTCTGTCAGATAGGTGCTTTGGAACACTATGCCAAGGGTGGGAAAGTAAGATCCTGAAAGCGATGTACATGTCACTCTGTGAGAGTCATTCAGAGGCAAGAAAAAGACCCCAATCTGGATTTAATAGACAGAAAGATAAAGTGGTCTCATTCCGCAGTGTGAGGGCTCATGATTCACTTCAGGTTACTTGAGGGAACTTCAGCCTATCTGTTTACTGATAAGTGTGAGGCATTCATTTAACTAAACAACATAATGCGACTTGCAGACAAAGTCAGCAAAAAAAGGAAAAACAACTGTTTAATGAGGTAATTTAGATTAAAACAAAACATTATTTTTTCCTCTCACTTCAATGGCCATTTGATAACAGAGAGTTGCAATTTAAATAATGCTGATCATGATCAAGATATTGCGAGCTGAAATGCAGACGTCATATGATGAGACAGGGGTAAATCCCTGGCTGAGGTCAGCTTCAAACACAGTGACTGGTTCAGAAACACAGGGTTTTAATCCCCTTTGAATCCCCTTTGCTCCATATCGCGGTATTATGCAAGCTAACCCGGGGGTCAGATAATTAAGATGGAAGAGATAAGCTTGCTCCGTCAGGTCCAAAATGTTCCCCGGGTATGTAGAGGTCCAGTTCATACACCCACTGTGCCTGCCAGGCTAATCCCTCCCTCCTCCATTATCACCACTCGTTCTCTCGCCCGAGAGACAATAAAATCTGGTGGGCATGCAGTTTGTGCTGTCCTAAATAGCGCTACTTAGGAGGGATCACACTGTCCAACAACTACTGCCTTTTTTTTTTTTTGTTTGTCCCACCAGCTGTTGATAAGGGCACAAATCATATGACCACGTGTTTAGCTTTATTTATAGCTTTCTATGAACTGTTTAGTAAACAGTCATGTTGTGGTTTTAATCTCTCAGCTGTGGTGTGTTTATGGGAGTATGGGAGAAAAGAAAAGAAGCAGACTCACATGTTATACAGGACACACCAGCCACAGTGTGGGTCGCCAGAGCTCAGGCACTCAGCACATGTCCCGTACTGCTCACAAGCCTCCACGGGGACCTGGGCCACCTAAAGCACAGGAATGACAGAACAAGAACACATGTCAAAGAAACATACACAGGTAAATTGCCAAAGACAGTAAATGCAAAAAGTTAAAAAGGAGATGAGAAAGTGAATCCCAATTTGATCCTTGTGTTGCGTACATTGATCTACATCATACAATCTTTATTTGTAAAACATTTGTAAAACAAATGACATGCAGCAAAGGTCTTTGTCCAGAATTCAGCCACAGACAGAACAGATTTAGTTGTGTGTTAGTGTCTTACAGGAATATGCAAACACTTGCCATTTCACAAATTCCACTGTAATAAAACAAATCGATCTGACTAATCTTTTGGTTTGCATACAAAGTATTAGGGTATTTGCAGCTAATGGAACTCAACCTAGGTAGTTAATTACAGAACAGTAAGTTGAGTAATTATCCTGCCAATTTCAAGCAGCCACTATAATTCTGTTCCCAGAGTCTGTAACTCATTTAATAAGTATGAGTGAGGGGAGGCTGAATTCTTCACTTTGCAGTTTTTACTTTCTATTATTCCAAATACTTCAATAGGCTCGCTTGGAAAATAGGAGAACAGATCTCAGGTCTGATACAGGGAAGTCCAATTATGTGATCACTAGCTCCAGATAAATTATTTTGTTGTGAAACAGAATTATAATCACACACAGATGGAATATTTTGAATATTGCAGTAAATATACAGTTATATCCTGAAAAAAAATCAGATATACATGTGATTCAGAGGGCACTATAGGGAGGCTATACTGTATATACATAATATACAGTTCATCCAAAACATACACCCATAATCCATAGACACCTAGATAAAGAAAAACTCACTTTCACTTTGTTTGACCTGAACATGTTTAATTGACACTGCTGTGCAGAGGACTTTCACACTACTTATATGTAAATCTCATTAGTTTCCAACTCTTTGTGTGACAAAAGTTAAAAATGGCTGCTATGGAGTGGAAATAAGGTCAACGAAGGCATGCAACCAAAACATTCTGATTAAATAATAAGCAATTCTGATGAGGAGAGACCAAAGCCCATTTCATCATGTTGTCTATTTTGCAATATATGGAAGCCTCATCACAGTAACACGCTGTAGAGTATCCCTGAGGAAAACAACTGTTTTTTTTCCTACTTCTTGCTGCTGACACACATATTTGCATTATGCAGCATTGTGGCTCTGCCCACATGAGGAATTATCTGATTTTTTTTTTTCTCAAATGGCAGAGACAACAGGAAACGACACCACAGCTATTCAAAAAGTATTTTTTTGCAGCAATATTCTTAAATAACTTTTCTTTATGACATTTGTTAAAGGATCTTGCACTACTAACACCTTTGTGTACTCCTGCAATAGTAATTATTCTTCCTCTTATTTTTTCACACACAGGAACACACAAGCAAAAAGAACATAGTCAAACTGACGGACAGACAACCACACACTCCACTACTGCTGCCACTTCCATGTGTGAACGTCTGGCAAAGCATAAGCTCTCCATTAGCTGCTTGAGAGTCGCTTCTGTCGCACAGCCAGCACCACCCCTGCATACAAAACCAGGTTGGAGCAGCAGCCTGAGCCTGGCTACTTTATACTTTATTATTCTAGGTCTGGACGTATGATGCAAGCAATTTCCTGATGTAAGCAATCACAAATGAAGAGTGGATTATGGATTAGAGTGTCTCCGGTGCTCTTGATAGCATAAGTGGGTGCTCTCTCAGGTCTGTGTTGGCAAAATGGATTATCTGCTGCTCCCCACGAAATAACTTCTCTCTTTTTTCCAGCAGTTCAGAACCCATTCGGTGCATTCCATTAGCAAAATGATTTCGTAGTACGGGAGGGGGTGAGGGCGCTAAGTCCATATCTGACGCAGTAGGAATAATCCATGAATTGTTGTGGACTGGAGCTCGTCTAAACTAACAAAGTTGGTCTGTGGCTGTTAGGCAGCGTGACCTTTAGAATGGGAGAGCTATGGATCTTCTGCTTTCTGCTGCCCGGCTAAGAATCAAATGTGAAGCTCTCGCCACACATCAGAGGTGAATTGTTTAGTGGAACTGACCTGAGCAAGAACACACCATGTTGAATCCAAATAAGATCAAAAGACATGCCCTTAGCTTTTATGTCCACACGATACTAAAATATAACAACTCAGCATTCGGATCTGCTGATCAGTCTCCTTTTGTGTCAATTACATTGTATGGTGCTCTTTCTTTTTTTTTCTTTTTTTTGCATTCACCCTTAACTGAATACCGACAGTTAAGATACAGGCATTACATATGGGGAGAGAGAGACAGGTACAACAATGCAACAATGATCCCCAGCTGCAATCGCACAATACCATTAATATGGTATTTGTCTCAATCACTACTCCAGCAGGTCACCCCAGTTCCTGTTAGTTTGTAGATACACAATGCTTAACACACTATAGTCTCAAAAATCTGGGTTGAATCAGATCCCCTCTGACAGTCATAACAAAAAAAGGTAGAATTTGCTGCAGGACTAAAGAGAGTTGAAAGGAACTCAATCAAGGTCACTTTGACAGAAAACTAAAAATCCAGCCTTGTAACACAACCTTGCTCAAACACCGTGTTGTGTGACTGCTCTTCGGCTCCTGCAAAGGACTGTACAGTAAATACAGCCATGTAATATTGGTGTTAATTCAAAATTTATTTCTCTTTTCTCACAAGTCTAGGCCATCGTGGGTTAAATTGTGGGTTGTGAGTGCAGATTTGGCTGTGACGGACGTGCAGAGCTAAACAGTTAGACAGTACAGCTGACATTAAAATACAGCGTTGGTTGAATACACTACATATACAGTGCATCCGGAAAGTATTCACACCCCTTCACTTTCCCCACATTTTGTTATGTTACAGCCTTATTCCAAAATGGATTAAATTCCTTTTTTTTCTCATCAATATACACACAATACCCCATAATGATAAAGCGAAAAATTCTTCTCTGCAGATCCTCTGAAGCTCTGTCAGGTTAGATGGGGAGTGTCGCTGCACAGCTATTTTCAGGTCTTTGCAGAGATGTTCAATCGGGTTCAAGTCTGGGCTCTGGCTGGGCAGCTCAAGGACATTCACAAATTTGTCCTGAAGGCACTCTTTCGTTGTCTTGGCTGTGTGCTTAGGGTCGTTGTCCTGTTGGAAGGTAAATCTTCGCCCCAGTCTGAGGTCTTGAGCGCTCTGGAGCAGGTTTTCATCAAGGATATCTCTGTACTTTGCTCCATTCATCTTTCCCTTGATCCTGAATAGTATCCCAGTTCCTGCAGCTGAAAAACATCCCCACAGCATGATGTTGCCACCACCATGCTTCACCGTAGGGATGGTATTAGCCAGGTGATGAGAGGTGCCTGGTTTCCTCCAGACGTGACGCTTGGCATTCAGGCCAAAGAGTTCCACCTTGGTTTCATCAGACCAGAGAATCTTGTTTCTCATGGTCCGAGAGTCCTTTAGGTGCCTTCTGGCAAACTCCAAGCGGGCTGTCATGTCCCTTTTACTGAGTAGAGGCTTGATTAGTGGAGTGCTGCAGAGACGGTTGTCCTTCTGGAAGTTTCTCCCATCTCCACAGAGGAACGCTGGAGCTCTGTCAGAGTGACCATCGGGTTCTTGGTCACCTCCCTGACCAAGGCCCTTCTCCCCCAATTGCTCAGTTTGGCTGGGCGGCCAGCTCTAGGAAGAGTCCAGGCGGTTCCAAACTTCTTCCATTTACGAATGATGGAGACCACTGTTCTCTTCGGGACCATCAATGCTGCAGAGATTTTTTTTGTACCCTTCCCCAGATCTGTGCCTCAATACAATCCTGTCTTGGAGGTCTACAGACAATTCCTTTGACTTCATGGCTTGGTTTCTGCTCTGACATGCACTGTCAACAGTGGGACCTTATATAGACACCTGTGTGCCTTTCCAAATCATGTCCAATCAATTGAATTTACTACAGGTAGACTCCAATCAAGTTGTAGGAACATCTCAAGGATGATCAGTGGAAACAGGATGCACCTGAACTCACTTTTGAGTGTCATAGCAAAGGGTGTGAATACTTATGTGCAATATTTCAGATTATTATTTTTGATAAATTTGCAAGAATTTCTAAAAAAACTTTTTCACTTTGTCATTATGGGGGATTGTGTAGATTGATGAGAAAAAAAAGGAATTTAATCCATTTTGGAATAAGGCTGTAACATAACAAAATGTGGGGAAAGTGAAGGGGTGTGAATACTACTGTGTCTCCCTTCTATGATTCTTGGACCACTGAATTAAGCCTTCATACTCAGTTCATGTTCGGTGCATTGTAGATGTGCCTCATAAATCATTCATGACCAGATGCTGTATGTAGTAATTTTCTCATCAAGCTTTTGTTTGCCTCGTCTTTTCTGAGATCATTTCTTCAGAAGAAACTGATCCTTTAGAGCGGACAAAGGGAAATCAATGAAAATTCTCCGTTGCTGAGAGGCGAAATCTCAGTCTGGTCCGGTTTTGAATAATGTTTTTCTGGATTGTATCGGTCGCCACGTGGTTGCATCACAGCATGGCTGGATGATGATCATGTCCGCTTTTCCTGCTTTAGGACTTTGACTCTGTATCTTTTCACAACATCTGGGATGCCCCTCACACTAATGCTCGACCTTATCATCTTACCAGTTCACTATCACTTTAATGCTTTCATCCGGATTTACTTGAACTTTACGAATGCTGTCAGAGGAGCATACAGGCCTTCAGACCCCTGCTTTGCTGTCATCCTATATCCTCAGCCTTGCTGTGGAAAATCCAAAACCATCACATGTTTTGAATCACATGGTGGCTGGATATATCAGGTCATATATCCAGGATTTAGTTTATAGTACTCAACAAGACAAGAAACATAATGATCTAATCCAGGACTGTTACATCACCCATTTATCGTTTGTGTTTTGCTTAGTCATAATTTTATTGTACAGGATGTGAAAGAAATGAGTAGTTATGTTTAGTAATGTTCTAAAATTAAAAACAATCATTAACTGAATTTATAATTTTAATTGGTACTCATTACAGAATTAAAAAGCCAAACATTAATGTTTCAGCAGACTTTTGTTCTGCTTTGAACTTGTGAAGTAAAGTGCACAAGACATAAAAAACTCTGATATGGGACATTTTAGAAATGAATTTTTAAATTTTATGATTACAAGCACCACTGGCTGTAAAACTTTCAATTTTCAAACGTTTTCCACATTTTCTTCATGTTACATTTCCCTTTTCGCTTTTCTCAAAGTGTGGTAAGTGCAGATGCTGTACAGCCAGCCCTGTCTTCCAGGATTTATGTTCATATACTACTAAACTGTTTTCCCAATGATGTTGTGGCGGCAGGATGATCTCTGGCTGGATTTTTGTTTGTTAGTTTGTTTTTTTAAAGAATGAAGCACTACATGTAGTCGCCAGGTGGTGGTTGGAATGGATGGCAGGTGTGCAAAGCACATGGCTGTCACAAGCTCGCATCCACAGTCCCGTCTGTAGTTAGGTTTAGGTAACAACATTTTACTGTATCAGTATCAACCTATTTGTGACTTGCCAAATATGTTAATTTCCTCATTACGTTAATAAAAAATGTTTTGCGGTTGCAATTTAGTTCCTTCAAAGCGTATTTGCTGTTGTATATAATAGGAATTTATAAGAGACACAGTATGTTCAGCAGTGACTCCAAACCAGAGGTATATATTGTCCGTGAGGTAATTCTGCAGTTGCCATGGTGTGTAATGAAATATTGGGGAGTAGCTCAGCTAATTTAAAGGAATTCATTTAAAAGTGATGATTATAAAAAATGAAATCAACAAACAAATAGGATTACAAATTGTTTTGGTTGTTTGGCTGATCTTTAGTATATTTCTTGCCACAATAATCAATAAACTACCAGGTACAACAGGCTGACTGCTCACCGAACTACTGTAGGTCAGCTGTAACATCTGACCCCCATTGCTGTGAGTGAGAGCTGTGAATGAAGCTGAAAAAGTTGGAAAAACGTGCTGATAAATGTCCATTTTCTTCCACAAGCAGTGACATGACATACTGAAAATGAATAGAGAAGAAGCGCTGCTGTAGCTCAGGGATTAAGGTGCAGCCCATGAACTGCAGCCTTCCTCATTTGAGTGACTTTAGGGACTTGTTTCATCTCTCTCTCATTTCCTATCATTTCTTTCCATCGTTTATAATAAAATCTTCCCCTGGCATCCAAAAACCAGCAAGTACTGTACAGCTGAAATGGTTAGATGATTAATCAAACTTATGACTGACAATGGAAAATTTTTGTCATTTTTTTTACCTCAAATTCACTGGCACCAGCTTTTCAAATGTTTTCCTGTGTTAACGTAACTGCTTTAAGTTTGTGACTGATTTAATTAATATCTTGTTTTTCACAATTTTCTGACATATTATACACCAAACAATCAACTGATAATTAAACTAAGTGTCGGTTTCAGCCTTACAGTTCTCTCATGATGAAATAATACTACCTTTCCCCAGGTTTTGTGTGTGTTAATGACTTGACATTTGATGACAAATGGGCTCAATATAAACTTATTAAATTAATTAGGTCTTAAAACTAGCACACACAGGGGCCCTCTACAAGACCGGGCCACAGGATGGAGGAAAGAGCACTTTTCACAATTGATTGACTATTGTACTTCAGTGGTGCAAATTTCTAACACATTTGACATTAATCAAATTATGTAGACCAAATGATACGGAGTAAATCTGGGGCTTTTGCGGCCCCTGGGCGGTTACTCTCTTCGCCCGGTTAGTAATGGAACATGACGGGTGGTGTTGGTAAAGGGTTCATCTGAGCCATGGGGGTACATCAGACAAAAAAGGTTGGGAACCACTGCTGCACAGTACACTCACACACAGGTGAGGGAGGTAAGATGCAGACAGACAGACAGACTTAGGTAGAGAGAAATGATTTTACATTTTAGAGAGTGGCACTTTGAGAGATTGCCCTGGAAAAACCCTGCAGCAGTTTCCCCCTCCTTCTCTAAGGTTTAAAGCCTTAGCCATCATTTCACAGACAGACGAGTGACATTCAGTGAGGTTATTGTGTGTTTGGATACTGAGCATTTCTATTTTTAGAAATGATCAAACTAAAGGCACACAGTGAGAAAAAAGATTAACTGCTGTGAAGACTTCTTTTTTCATATGAATAATGGTTCCCAAATGATGTTTTGTTGCGGACACCGACACACAAAAACACACACGTATCCTCACGCATACACAGTGATTCCCTCTTTTCTCTGCTCACTCTTCATCATCATGCTAACCCTGCGTGTTTCACTCGGCAGGAGACAGAGAGGCTCATTGTTATTCCACAAGGGTCGGCTGATCTCAGCCAAATCTGTCTGTGCCTCGCTCCTCATTCCACATCATTCCTGTATTGTTTGGCTCCCTGGAATCCGAAAATCTCTCATCTCTGGGATCTACTGGAAATGTGGGAAATCTGTGAGTGAAGCCCTCTCCCTGGGGGATTCCTTACCCGAGCTGCAGGAAAGTCTGAAGGGAAAGCTGTGCAAAGATGGAGAGGGAGACAGAAAGAGGAAGGCTTTACTCTGCTCGGAGCTCCTGAGGGCTACAAAGCCAATGCTGTTCTAATATTGAGAGAAAATGCCCGGCCAAGCTAGGTTTGGTTTTTTGCTCGGTTATTATGTGTCACTGGAGGCGGAGTGAAGAGAGTAGCTGGCTATCTCCTTGAAGGAAGCATGTGTCTCTCCTTGAACGACCAGAGCCCATCAATAAGTGATGCCCTGTCTCTTCCAGTCTATCACACAGAAGGAAGCGCTGCCTTGATTTGTTTTAGAAGACAGTACCCAACACAATAGCGTCTCTATTCTTCCTCACTTCCTCAGATGACATCCCTTGTTCTCTTAAACTTGGTGCATTTATAGGTTTTCAGACTGTTCTACAAGCTGCCAGAAAAGAGTTTGGAGACACTCTGAAGTAAATGACACAACTGCAATTGTTCCACTGCCCTTTGCCTCTCTGTCCTGTGACTCCGGCTCAATACATTCCAGCAGTCAGAAGACAACTGAGAGCAGTGATAGCGTTTTTTTTCTTTTTTTTTTTTTGGCCACACTGAAACCTAATCCCATTTCACAGTGCCATGCAGCCGCGCCAAAATAATCACTTGATGGGAGTTGAAAGTGATTACCACTGTTCACTCTTATCTCCAATGAGTGCAGAGAATATCGTCCAACAACAACAACAACTGCTCGCCTCTGTGATGCCGGGCCAAGTGAGGAGCAGATGAGGAGGGAGGGGGGAGGGCTGGGGCTACAGCCACACAGAAAAAAAAAAAAAAAAGCAGCTAATGGTTTTCTATGGGATGTGTGTGTGTCACGTACAAAAGATGCTTGCACTGTAAGTCGATTCGCATGGATAAGTAATTAGAACAGTGGTCCATCCCCTTACGCACAGCCTGCATATTTAAAAATCCCTACTGTAGACATACAGTTTGTGAATGTAAGAGAGTTGCCACATTGGATTTTGGAGATAAGTCACAATCGTCTGGTGGGATTCCAAATAAATAGCATTAGTTTAGCATTTATCATAAATTAATGTTTTTGATTTAAATCTATTTAGCTAACGCTAACAGTAATGCTGGTTTCTGTGCAGACCGAAGCCAAACATTTCTTTTTGCAATATCCCGATAAATTAGATCCAAACAAATCCTTTAGAAATAAGAGCTAATTATTATCCTTGTGCCTCGACGTTAATGCAAAAAAAATTTACAGCTTCCACTGACCTGATGGCAAAAATATTCCTATACTGTACCTTTTCATGTCAAGTTAAAACTTTTGACTCCAATTTTTAAGCCACGCATACAATATCTCACTCAAGGACATGTCAGGTCGCTGTCACAGGGGTTTGAACCCACAGGCTTCCAGCTGAAGGACGGTCTCGCTACTCGCTACATCGCCCCACCGCTTAGCATTTCTCCTGACAGCAGCAGGGAAATAAGGGCGTTTCCTCACCTGATTGTCAGACATGACATAGAGAGAGTTCCTGTCCAGGGAGAAGGCCATGTCCCGGAGGATGGTGCCGCTATCCTTCATCACAGTCACTGTCTCGTACAGCACTCCTCCCTCCAGAGGGCCGTCCACCCTGATCTACAGAGACACAAATACAGAGACAGGGACAATGAATGTCGTGCTGCGGGACAAAGCAAGTGAATGGCAACTGTATGTTTGTCGAGGGATATCTGTCCTCTGCTGTATAGAAAAAAAAGTCCTCTTGTATAAGCTGGTTTCATTTTGTTCTATGTTGACAAATTATCTGATAATGACTTATCAGTTGTAAAGAAACTCTCTCCAGTATGGCAATCAATTAGAGCATGAGCTCATTAACAGAGAAGCTGCTTACAGTTTGTGAGAGGACACACAAAAACAGCCTGTTCATTTGTATATGAAACAGAAGTCACTGACACTTTGACTTCACAGATATAAGTTCATACAGTAAATGCAGGTGTGTTAAAAGGCAGGATTAGAAAAACTAGTAAGTGTTTTACTAGGAGATACAGTAAATGAGAAGGTCAATATCAATTTCATCTCCCTGTGTCCACTACAGAGATCTATGACGTGATTAGCCGAGCTAAGCACAAAGTTCTGAAGCAGGGAGAACTGCTAGCCTCCACCAAGAAAGGAAGTTAGTTTCAATTTAGTTTTTACTCAAAAGTTTCCTGTGGTTTCATAATACTGTGTGTGTTAATATTTATTATGTTACTGCATTAGTATGCCCTGATGAGGGTCTGTGTGACTGAGAGCTTACACAATAAGCTGGGTGTGTGTGTTTGCAATGGAGATAAGTGTGTGGATACTTTGACTTCGCTCCGCAAGTGTCTTTATTAGTGCCGCCAAGAAACAGTAAATTCATTGTAAAGGTGAGACTGAGAAGAAAGACAGACTGATCTGCTGCTACTCATTCAGTAATCCAGCAGCCCAGTGCGACTCTAACCCAAATCCACCCCTGAGGTTATAGCCATGACGCAGTTGAGTTTTAAAATGTGTTCGGTGAGCTCAGCCCTAATTTGACTTTGGAGTGACTCTCGGGCAGCAATCTTTTGGGGCTCATTAAACTCAAGCATGGAGAACAGTTGCCCACTGGTAAAGGCTTTTCAATTCTCTTCTCCCAACTCTGCCCACAAACAAGATGTGCTGTTGCAGTGAAGCAAACAAAAAAGCAGGTCTGTGTTTGTAGTAAGTGGCTTACTGATGTTGGAGCTGTCGAAAGGCATCCTCGTGAAGACGTGGAAATGCTTGTAAAGATTTAAAACGGTGAGTAAGCTGAAAAACCCTTTATTATTGCCAATATAAATAAACCATTTGTACCATGAATGTGTTCTAACTTTCTCCTACTAACCACAAAGACAAACCTCCTTATTTGTCAGGTTTATTTTGCATAACCTAGTGTGATTTGCACCACAAAAAATGAAATAGTCCTATCGCACTTTTTTATTTAAAAAAAAAAAAAAAAAAAAACTTTAATTGCATTCATAAAACCCATCTTTCACCATTGGTGCAGGCTTGATGAGAATTGCATCATACAGTAATGATAGCTTGACACTTGAAATTTAAGTCTGAAGAGTGAAATGAGAGCAAAAGTCTGAATAAAGCATGATCGCCAGAGAAAAAAAATCCTCATTAGCTATGCAAACCCAGGTTGAAGCCCTATTTAAATTCCAGGGAGATTGGATCATTAACCATGTGATGCAATTACAGTAAAGCTGAATTAATTTCTCAATCATAATAATTAAAATAAATGCAAGATAATGAGGAATTAGAGCAGAGATTCGTGGAAGTGTTGCGAAGTGGTGCGATTCAACCAGTCGTTCCGCGTGCATCCTGCTGCGTGAACCTAGGCGACCTCACCACCCAAATCAAATCTAACTGCAGACGATTTTGAATGAGTGCCAGGTCTAACTTCCACACACGGTGGCAGAGCCTCAGCAGTCTCTCAATGGGGACAGTCAATCAATACAAACTGATTACATGATTGGATCCCGTGGGCATCGAAACTTCGTCAATCAATCGTGCCTCCACCTTTCAGGCAGCTGTGTCTCTCCAACCATCAGCTCCGCCAGCCAAGAACGAAGAGGGGAGGGAGGAAAATCTGTGCAAACGTGTGTGTGTGTGTGTGTGAGTGTGTGTGGAAGGGTAAATACTGTGGGGTTACGAGGAGGGCGGGGCATCATCTTCCACATCCAAAAACACTAAAATAACCAGCATAATAATCACATGGGATGTGTGTCTGTTGATTCCAGATCATAAAAAGACAGTTTGTTCCTCACCGGTCAGACTGTCATTACCTCCTCACCGTGCACAATCCAATCCTTTAAATAATTATTTCATAGACCGATTTATCTCGGAGCTAAGCTTCTTTCTCTCTCACTCATTGTCTGCTTTCTTTCTCGTGCCCCATCCTCTCTCTTGCTCCTACTCTTCCTCCTCCTCCTGCTTATCCTATTGCTGCCACAGTCCCACACAGTAATGGAGACATACATAATTTTTTCCCACACTCCTCATTTCATAAATAGCTCAGATTGAAACCAGAACATGTAAGCAATTCTGTGGTGAAAGCCTGTATGAAAAATCTCCCAAACAATCGTCTAGAGAAGGATATACTGGTGTGTGTGTGTGTGTGTGTGTGTGTTTTTTTTTTTTCTTTCTTCTTGAGGCGGTTATGATGAGGCTGACCTAGGGACAGGAAACCAGGGATGAACTCAGACCCATCATGACCCATCCGCGGTGTTTGATTTCAGTCGACTGAAAAGTGTTTTTTTATCATTTAAAACAGGGCTGACCAGGCAGAAACCCCCCTCCCCCCTCCCCCCGGGAGTACAACAGGTCCTCAATCTCTCCTTAAGCCCCACAGCTCCATAATGAGAGTAAGGCGGGTTTAATTGGTTTTATAATGAGCCTGCTTGTAGGAAATGACACACAAGTTGCACATATACACATACACACACAGTCTCACCTAGGCACATAGGCAGACAAACAAAGACACATATACACTCAGTTTTCAGTTAATAAGGAAAAAATAGTCCAGCCCAATGCAATTCCTGCTATAAATCTTTCCTTGACGAAGGTTATAATGTTCAGTTTTTGTTGAAGCTGTGTTGAACAGGCGTTGATTCAGCTGTGTGATCATTTTGGAGGCTGCAGTTTGTGGTGCTGTTGATCTGCATTGTGCTTTGTTGACAGGCGTTCCTATTATTTTGTCCACCCAATTCTAATGAATGATGGTTAGCTAAACAGCAGACACACCTCTTTGTATAATGCGATGCAGCTGTTCAATACAAACTGAGCATTATAACCTTCGTGAAGGGAGGATTTATTGCAGGACTGTTGTATTAGACTGCATTAGTCTGAGCTAGGTGTTCCTACTAAACTGAGTGAGTGTGCGCTTGCATACAAACACACTTACACACTGAGCATGCACTCTTTTGTTGCTTGTGTCTCATTAAGTTTGTTGTTGTGTGCATGATCACTTGTTTGATCAATACACTGTCATTGATTGTGGCAGATCAGTAACCCGCACCCGACATGCAACAGTCCATACAGTGCAATATTAACCCTCATCTGAGTAGATGTCAGACAAGACTGACTACATTTTTATTTAAACTTTACCACACATAAATGAATTTGTTTCTATTGACCAGATCACAAGTGTGATAGCGTCATCTCGGTTTTCCCACGCACACGCTGACAAGGCCCGGTCCTCTTCCAGGCCTGAGAGTGGGGGTGATGCACCTGAAGCTGCAGTTTGGCAGCTCAGTTCCAACATTAACAGTTTAGCTTGATAGCTAATAACGATTTTACAAGTAAAAAACAAATGGATGAATTGTATTTATGAACTACAGCAAGACAAAACCTTTATCATCTGCCCCCCAACAGTCCGTCAGTCATGCTGCAGGTGTGAAACCACTTTTCCTGTCATTTTAATGAGACAGGGAACAAGGGCTAACTTCAGTCTTTCAGTGTCACCTCAGCCGCCGTCGCCACAGGACACAGACCCTTTTCTGTAGCTGCACTTCATCATCTCGCCAGAACACAGCAATCAGATTTCAATTCACCTCAAATACTTCATGGTTGCGTTTGCACTTCGCTATCAGATATCAAAGAAGCTATCTGATCCTGCCCAAGATGCATGAAGTGACTAAGTGCAAATGAGGTCTTATTGAAGTAGTTAAGACAGCCCTTTAAGGTCAGTATCAAGGAATACATAGTTTCCAAAACCCTCAGTAAACCTCTTACAATTCAAATGATTCCCCCTGTGTGGTCCATGTCATGTAACATAAGAAGTGAACTCATTTGCCATAAGTACCATATGTTCATATGACCTCAGTTAGCTTTTCATTTCATTCATCTTCCCAGAGTCACAGCCGATGAGGATATATATTTAACTCATGAATAATATTTAAGCCAATAACAGCAATATCCTCCCTGCTGCTGAAATTCCCTCACAGAACCTGCAATGGATATAAACAACCCATCTTAGTATGGCTTCCACAAACAGATATGCAACCTGAGCCCATGTGCTCTTAATGAAAACAGCCTCCCTTTCTCATGGCTGGGGTTGCATCCTAAATGCTCGGCTGTACTCTCATCCTCTGAGAGCCAAAGAAAACAAAAAACCCTAGACTTCTAAGATGTCACTTGGCTTGAGCCGGGTTGACTCTGCTGTAAAGCTGCCAGACTTTGCATGAGCAATACACCAATCAACATGTCTCCCCCCGTGAGTATTTACATGTGGAATTGATTCTGGGATTCATTTCAGGCGATGATTATTATTCATGCTGAGAGGAAGTGCACATGTAAATGTCTCCAAACCTCCGCTGCATTTTGGGAAGCCTTGTAAACAGATGATTACTATGTTTATGTGGTAATGGCCATCCAATCTTAAAAAAAAAAAAGTGTGTCCATATGTGGCCAGCCAGTCTGTGCCCTCCAAATTCACCCAACTAACCTCAACATATGGATGATGGCCCAGAAGGCATGGAGCACTCTGTTCAACCAATCATTCCCAATCTGCCAATCTAACAAGGTTTCATCTGCGCCTGAAGATTGGTCTGTCCGACATGAACCAGACACATGGAGGTTGGTTCATTTCTGCTACAACATACTTGTCTTCTTCAGCCATTACATGACATTTGTCTGGAAACCACTGTGTCCTTGTGCATGCAAACATCTGATGTACAGTGAAGTACTGTTTTTCATATAAAACCACTAAAAGTAAAGAAGTTAAAAGTTGGCAGGAAACCACACATAAATCTTCCATTACACTGGAAAAGGGCACAGAATGAAAATACACGCAAGTCTAGAAGTAGATGTACACAGACTGTAAGCAAGACAGATTTTGGCACAGAATTCACAGTGGATGCTCCCAGGCTTGACTCAATATTGTGACAAGGGGCATGCAGCGACATAAGGGCCAGACAACTGGCCACCTTTAAGGTTGAGTGGCTGTGCATATGGTCCGATCGTGGGTGACAGCTGAGGAGAGCGGGCATTGATTAGCCCATATATCCATCACGGCTCTGTGAATGCTAATGAGGCAAAGCTCAGGACAGAGCTGAGCTGCAGTGGCTAATGAAAACGAAGAGCGTTCAGGGGACGAGGGGTCACTGAGGTGGAGATGTGTATTACAAGACACGACTAATCATTCAGCCATCACATTAACTACATTCACAAAGGGAGGTGAATTGATCACAGCCACTAGATATGCTGTATGTTGGCAAGTGCCCATACCTAAACGCAATTACCAACTGGGTCAGAAGAGAGGTTATGGCGTCTGAAAGTGTGTGCGTGTCTGTCAGTGCACGTGTGTTTTTGATAGTTATTGTTAAAAGCCTCTCAGTTGCAGCAGCCAGATTTTCAGTTCGCTCTAACCTTCAGCTGCGTGGCCAGCTTCCAAGTATTCATACCAAATTTTCTACAACTTGACCACAGTACTTTTGAGTCTCTACATGTTCACTTCTTTTCTGTCTCCTTGAGGACATGGTTTCCTGTTCTCTGTTTCCTGCCCTCCTCCATACGGCCCCCATGCCTCCAATCACTTCCATTGTTTGTCAGTTTCCCATGGCCCACCAACAAAAGCAGTGGGAGTGGGACAGTGGAACAATTCATGGCACCCGTATGGTCTTCATTTTCCTGACCGCAATGCAGTCATAGTCCTCTCATGTGTTTCCATTTGTGTGACCGAGCAGGAGAAAGAAAAGAAAAGAAAGAGAGAGGACATGGAGAGCTGGAGAAAGGGCTGCTAAATAAAACTGTAGTAAGGAAAAGCAGGAGGGTGGACACCTTAACGTGTTATCACAAAATTGCCTCTCTTAATACCATTTACTATTTCAGCTGCACGAAGATATCTAATAGCGATCCGCTCTGAATACTTTCACCCTCAGGTCCAGCTCTCCTCATGCAGTTATGAAAATCCTTTCAATTTAGCCTTTCAAACACACCTATTCTGCCAGTGCCCCTCCCCTCCTCTGAAACTCCATTCTAATGATTTCAATCACAGAATCTCCCCTTCCTGGCCCCTTTAGAAACCGTGACTTTGAAAAGTCCAAGTCATTTAGCCACGCACTGGAGAATTTCCCCACCCGGTCAACCCTCAATAAGCCATAATGAATCCACTATTTGCACATGAGAGTATTTGACTAAGGCTTTATTTGCCATGAGCTTAACATTTTCAACCATGTCTAGGGAAATATTGCTGCTGAGTAACTGCAGCCTCTGAGTCAGTGTGGCTGGTCCGTTTTTATTTCGTTCAACACCGCACCCCCTTCATATTACAGTATGTGCATCCACTAAATTATATTTACCAGCACTGAGATAGTTCAGACAGACAGTAATAGAACAGTAAAGGCATCATTGGCTCGGGAGCAGTGTTGAGACAGCTCAAATTTGTGACGCTTCAGTTAGAGAACCACTACTCCACCCTTGCAGCCTGTCGAGAGCATTGTCTACCTTAGTCTTCCGGCACAGATTAAAGGATTAATCATATATTAAAATATCCCTGCGACTTCTCTCAGGCAGCTATGACATCGTTTCAAGTCCCTCTGAACTCGGATATGCACAAAACACAAAATATAACTAGAAACTTGCAGCATCTCGGTATAGAGTTGCACAGTCTTCTTTGTACACTCCCTGTGTCAGAGAAGCATCAGGTTTCACTCTGTATGCCATTGTAGTCCTTTTGAGCATTACTGTGCTCTGCAGAAACATTTCTTCAGAAAATCAATTCCACTCAGCACCTGTTATGTGTTTGAGGCTGCCACAGGGTAAGCAAAGGTATAATGTCATTCTACAGTGTGTTTGCTGCATACTTAGTTTCAGTAGCCTAGAGACAAAAATCTGCTGTCCCTCCTACAGAAAGAGAAATAGAATATAAAAGGAGGAAAAGTGTTTGTTGTCGTATAGTTTTTGGAGTAGGCTTACTGATCATTCATAAAATATACAAATCTAAGCACAAAAGTAATTCTTTTATAGTCTGGATGATGGTAATAGAGCTGCACACACAGCCGTTCTGGCAGGCACAGAATTAGTCTAATTGTTCCTTACACTGACCAGTCGCATATAACCAGCCTACCTCTGTTACTGCGAACACTCAGTAATCTTCTGCTTTTCTGTCAGCGACATCCAGCAAAACCATTTCCACTGCACACCTTCTGATTACTGTGATCGCCGCTCTCTACCACAGTGGCATCCCATTCATTAATTAGCTAAGGTGAACGCACAAAGTGGATGAAAGATTGTAAACATTTACCGTCCGTACCACTTGTGTTGGTATAAATCCAGCTTAAAATCAAGCACCCACGTCCTTACATCCTTCTCATTGGAGTAAATGAGGAATGTTGCTTGTTGATTTGAATAGTTTTGCTCAGTTCAGTTACAGTCTGCAGTTCAGTGGTAACATCTGTCTCTTTGTATTTCTCTCAGCTCTGCACAAAACTAGATAGGTAGAAAACTAGATAAGTACTTTTTATGAGGATAATTGCCCAGCAGCTGCCTGTCTGCTACAGAGTTATTGCATTATGATTGTCTCTGTGTCGTTGGCAGTCTTTTAGTAAAGCTTTTAACAGGGAATGTAGTATGTAATAGCTGAGAGAAACTGATTTGATCAGAGGCAATGATTCAGTACATTCAGTCCTTGAGATAATTTCATGAAATTCAACTCCACTCTCCCTACCTCCCTTGTCTGAGCATTTGCCTTCATGTAAGCTTCGAATGTTTCTTGAAATGTGCGCTTAAATTTGCATGCAGCATGTGCCGTGTTCGTAGAGAATAGACCAAAAGTAAAAAAAAAAAGAGAGTGAAAAACAAAAAACTGTATGTTGTGTATCTCAGGCTGAGCTTGGCCAGAGCACCGCATGAGCAGAACCAGCAAACTTAAATGCACTTTATTGCTGCATGGAGAGTTAAAACCTTGTTGTACTGGCTGAAATGCTAACCTTGTAGCATTGTGCTAACAAATGGAAGCTGTGCAGCTCTATCTGCCCCTCCTGCCTTGAGACTGGAATAGATTTGAATCACTTTTGCCTGGATTCACCTTGTTAAATCTCATACATTATGTAAAGTGTAATAAACCCTTGTATTAAGAGTAACGCACAGGGTCATATTACCCAGCTAAAAGCAACAGAACTGTAGCAGATGATGATAGAAATGTCCTGTTGTATCTGGAACAGGAGTAGCCTAATCGAGAGACGCTGACGGACACGTCCATATGCTGCATGGAACCTGGATGGTGAGACTGTTGGTTATCCTTGTGACCTTTCACCCTGGTTTACACCCTTCCTGTTTCAGGCTTGACCTTTGCGGTGGCCCTGCAGCAAAGTGATCTGCTGATGGCATTTATTGTCATGCCCCATTTCCACTCAGCCTGTCCATTTGGGGGTGATGGAATAGAATTGGAGAGGTGACCCCGTGCTCCTCTGAGGCTCCTGGGAGTCTGAATCATGACTGCATGTTCTGTCAGTGTAATCACTAACTCTGGCCCTCAGACACTCAGTCGTTAACACAGTAATGATTGATTTTTTTCACTCAAACTTACTTCTCATTTCCTGGACACCTGCAGAATATTTTCCCTCTGTGTTCTTTCCTTCTTTTCTTTCTTTCTGAATCCATCCGTCTTTCTCCTTCTCAAATGATCTCTCTGTCTTTCTACCTTTATATCTGTTGTGTCTCTGTTTCTTCCCTTGGCCATTCTTCTGTCTATGTCTCACGCTGTTTCAGTTTCTCTTTTTTTCTCTCTCTCTTTTTGTGGCAGGCTATCTTGTCTTTTTCCCCGATGGCTCATCCAATGAATAAGCTGCAGTGATGTTATCTCTGTTCCCAGTCTGGACATGTGTGCGTGTGTGTGTGCGTGCGCGCGTGTGTGTGTGTGTGCGCGCGTGTGTGTGTGCGTGTGTGTTTGTGTGTGTGCCTCAGACAGCATGCTCCTCATAAGACTGACGCCCGCAGGCTTTGTGTCACAACAGTCCTTTCTCACATTTCCTCAGTCAGCTGCATGCTGTACGACTGTGCAGAGCCCACAGTGCTACCGAGTCAATCCAGATCGATCAAAGAATGGCCCTTATAGAAATTTGATTATAATGTATCATTACAGTATGCTTTTGAGCTGCATTACCTTCGTGAAGCTCTGAGAAAGAGGTCATCTTGAGTCTGTGGCTCTGGTGTAAAGGATCCTATAGATGCCTGTTTGCTGTGCCTCAACAACAAACAGCATATTCTTGTTTGCTTCCTTGGCTTTGCTTGCCTGCCTTATCAAGCTAAAACTGCTGTTCAGAGAGTTTCAAACCTATCTTGATATAGCATAAGGGTCAGCATGCTTCAAACGAATTGCCGGTCAGACTTTCGAACAGTGTCTGAAACCCCGGACAGGCACTCCCACTTGGAGGTAAAGACGTAGTCTAGAGCTGAAATGATTAGTCAATTCACTGATTAGTCCTTTGATAGAAGATTAATCAGCAACTATTTTAATAATCAATTAATTGTTTCAGTGTTGGCAAAAATATCAACTGATTTGATGCTTGTCTTTGTCATGCATAAATACTAAACTGAATGTCTCTGGGTTTTGAACTGCAAAACGATACAATAAGCATTTTTGCAGCATTTTTTCGCTATTTTCTGACAACAACAATTAATCCTTTAATTGAGAAAATAATGAACAAAATTAGTTGATACTGAAAGTAATCATTAGTTGCATCGCTGAAGTAGTCAGGGTTCAGTAACTTCTTTCTCAAACTTTCTTTTTCCACTCTGCATCAGATTTTGAACAAGTGCAACAACAATCCACAATTATCCCCATTTGAACGTTTACTGCGACTGGCCTCTTTATGACAGCAGGCTGTTTGCTCTGAAAGGAACAGCTATAAACACTTATGCCTTCACTTTTTGCTGGTTGGGCAACACGTCATACAGACTAGTACATTTCTAGCACACCATGCCCTGTCAGTTCATCCTTAATCCCTATACTTGATGATATAAGCACAGGTTGAGCAGCTGAAAAAGGCTCTAAACCATCTCCTACCCAGATTAAGTTAGACTAAAACCACGAGAAGCAAATTTAAACTTGGAACAAAAGGATGCCTAAAGACTTTGAAACAAGGACTACTAAAGTCCGACTTTAATGGGCAAGGCTTGTGATATTCTATCCTTTCCTTGTCAACAAATCCAATGAAAGGATCAAAAACAACAATGTGTTAGTCAATCTCTTAATGCTTTTGGAATTCCCTAGCCTGTCCGTCGCTCTCAGCCGTAAGCTCATTTGTTCCTATTGAAGACTGAAATCTTTAAAAGGGGTCACACGCATATGGATTCATTTGTAAACAGATCAAGTGACCTCCTAAAACAGCTGGGCACTGTAGTTTTTAGCAAACATGAGAGTGAAAAGTGCACTTGTTGTGGACTATTTTTCAGCTGCACTTTTGATGTGGTAGTGGGTTTATAAGGCGGCACAACAGTGGATGTGGGACTGACTCAAAATAAACTACAGTGCCCATGTTCATTGTAATGAAGGAATGCATATGTGCAACAGTGTGTCTCACTAATGCGTTTTTAATAGATTTTGGACAACAATGGACATCTGTGGCACAGAGGAACAAGCTATATCAGGCACTGGATACACAGGCAGCAAGAACATAATAAATTCATGTTTGGTTTAAGTCTTTTCATTGGATTTGTTATCAATAAAAAGTGTTGAATATCTGCAGACATATCCCATTAATAAAATAAATCTTAAGTTTGATTTTGAAACCTTGAAACCAGGAAAAAGAAACCCACAAAACGTAAGGCAGAATTTAAAACTTGAAGAGAACAGGAAAACTAATGTTAGGCTCTGAAACAAGGAAAAAACAAAATAGACTTGTTAGACAAGTAAATTACATTTCCTTGTGCCTCATCACGTAAAGGATTTATGCAACATACAGAGACTCACACTCAACACTCACAAGTCGAATGATAAACATGTAAAAAGTCTTGTCAAGTACACAGACGTAATGTTCAGAGTCAGTGAAGTGGCCCTTTAAGTGCTTTGTAATGCTAAAAGCCATTCAAACCAAAAATCCACCAGGACGCTGTTAAACAAGAGGCACTACAGCTGAATAATGTCATGTTTCTTTCAACTGACACAAAGGAAAAGAACGTGCAAGTGCTTCAGTTGTGATTCAAGTAGTCATGGATGGAGATTTACATCAATTTGTTCTCGTCTAAGAGCACCGTGCCGCATGATTACTACACCTTTGTTCAGCTGTACAGTGTCTCGACATAATCATCACGATATATCATACATTACCAGTTATGGTAATTAGGTCATTAATTGAGCAGATTATTGCGTTAATTAGAGTTAATGGATAAAAGATCATAATTACATAAATGTGCCGTGGTGGTGAGACACAAAAACAGCTGTGGATGATGTATCTCAGTGGTGTATTTCTCATGGACATCTGACGAATCATACTACATGTAGTTTGGTGGCAGAAACCTTTGAAGTGATGAAGTGATTAAAGGGGTATCCCACCAATTTTACACTTGAAGTTGAGTTTATTATAGGGAGAAATACACAGCTTGTAAAAACAGTTGTGAAATATCCGTCTGATCATCTCACAGATTTCATCCCTTCAGATTTTTAAAGGAAATGAAAGTTACACACTGTGGATGTGGATTTTGAAAGACATAGATATTTACCAGATGGGGATGATCTGACAAAAAAAGATGCTTCAAGTTGCATTAAGGGAAATGTAGGTTTTAGTATTTTTTGGAGCCTGACTCCACATACAAGGAACTAAAATTTCGAATATTTCATTCTCTGCAGCATTGATTTTGACTATTCCTTTCGCAGCCTGTTTCTCGTCTCCAGACTTTATGGAAGTGCAATACTAAACTGCTCCTGTACTCCCATAATGTTGAATATCAGGTTTTGCCTTCATTCCCTCAGAATCGATCCACAACACATTATACTTGTCATATTGTGTAGTCGGGTAATCAAGCTAAATTATTATTTTGTTTTATTTAATTAATTCAGCCTGACATTGTGTTAATGGGAAGGGGCTTATTTTGATTTGTTTTGCTCTTATAAATCAGTAGCAAGATACGTATCTGTCCACGGGCATCATTTTTAGTTAACACAAAAGCTGCAGTAACAATTGTGAGGCGCATTTAACATTTTTCACTCAATATATGTCAGTTGAGAGTTGTTATTTCTGTGCATGTCATTATGTCATTTTTCTGCTAGTATATTCTAGGAAGGTGATGTTCCCGTTCTGATCCCTCTTAGTAAGCTGTGATTAGTTAATTGTTTCACCGAGCAGCACAAATAGCTGTCAATGGGCACAATATCAGACTTGTCTGAATCACTGCGCAAATCTGAGATGTGGGCGGTGATTCTGAAGTCTGGGGCCAGGCTACATGTTGCATTGGCATCCAAAACCTAAAACAGGGAGACCATCTGATGAGGTAGAGATGCCAATGGGTCACCAACAGCAGGTTCAAGAAATTGTCGTTACATTTAGAGTAGGGAAGTAATACCATTTGTTCTCGAGAGCCTGGTTACATCTCTTCAGAGTTAGCAATTCCCTGAAAACAACCAGGCGATCTCTGAGTGTCTGATCTCAGTTTTAAAAAACATGCTTGCCTGTGACTGTCAGTGTACTGTTCTCACCTTCTTCAACCGTCCACTTCTGGTGCCCAGGAAGACCACACTGTGCCCGTTGTAGACGTAGGAGGTAACAGAGGTCAACCTGTCCCTGCTCTCAGTGAACACTGTCCGACCCGACACCAGCTGAGAACCCCCCAGGGGTTGGTTTATATCCAGGCCGCAGAAGTGATCATCGATGGGAACAGGCTGCATGGGGAGAGGGAGCGGAGAGATGGGAGTGGGGTTTGGGGATAGAGAGGGGTGTTTTTTTTTGAGAAAATGTGAGGGAGAAATCAGCAAAAGAGGTGAAAGTATGATTGGTAGAAAAGGTGAGAGAGTGAAAGGAAGGAGGAGTGAGGATGACAGATATAAGGAGGGAAGATGGAGGTAACGAGAGAGAGGGAAGAGCATAAGTGGGAGCCAGAAAAATGACTGAGATCAATGTAGACACTTGCAAATAGAAGAAGAGAACTCAAACTGACTTCTGGTAAGCCTAACATGCATTAACTGCACAATTTTCAGGGTTAAAAATGGATACTTCAAAAGGGTTTGGGCTGCTGCGTTTATCAACAAGCCTCGGAGCGGGCGAATTTGCGGAGCAGACTAATTGCTGATGGCAAACACGAGAAACGCTGTGTGTTTTGCGCCTGTTTCTGTGATTTTTAGATCGCTTGATCTGACATCATACAAACACACAGCACAAGAGATGTCAGGTTTTGATTAAGCATCAAAGAGAGCTGCATGCTAAGCAGTCCTGTTACATCTACTAAAATGCACCTCAAACCTTCGCTAATTGCCTGTCACTCAGTATATAAATCTACCTTTTTAGGGCAGCTAATTTCTCATTTCACATCCCTACTTCTCATGCCCGTATTAGGCCTTACTGTGCTTTTCCTTTTATCAAGTGATGTTCCTGAGCTTTACTGAATGTGATCAGTGAAGTGAACTCAGCGTAAACAAACTTCACATCACCACTGTCCACTTTTTCTCTTCTTACTCCTGACATCCAGTCTTGTAAAGGAAAAAGACAAATGAGCCATTTCTGTCTGTCTAGGTATTCGTTGAACTGTTTTTCTCTTGAACCTTAATATTGTGCACATATGTTTAAACATTTGACTCCCCCGAAAAATTGCACATCTAGAATTCTGCTGCTGAATTTTTAATGTCATGTATAATAACCCCTGGGAAGGAGCTTCAGAAACTATAGAGGATTTATCTACATATCGTTGGTGAAATATTTCTATATTAAACTTGCTCTATTCAAGTGTTGCTTTGTCAGCCAGTTGGTCCACCACCTGCCATGTAATTTAGTGCAGACATTCATTATCTCCAGTAGATTAATCCTTATGACTTTGGTGATGCCCTGACTTTTGCTCTTGTGTGAGCATCAGGTTGACATTTTAGCTTTTTTGTGAAATGTCTCCATAGCATTCAGATTCATCATCATGAAATTGTATGCAGATATTCATGGTGTCAAGAGGATGAATCACAATGACTTTGGTGATTCACTGACTTTTCACTTAGCGCCTCCCGCAGGTCGAAACTTTCACTTATCCAGTGAGATTTCTCAACATCTACTAGAGAGATTTACCCAAAAATATTCTACAGGTATTAGTTTTACATTTTTGGTTTTTAGTGAAATGTTTCAACAACTACTGGATGATATTCATGGTTCCCAGATGATACCTGCTAAACATCAGCATGTCAGCATGCTAACTTTAGTATTTAGCTCAAAGCACCCATGTGCCTGAGTACAGCTGTATGACTGTAAACTCTTTTGTCATTAACCCAGTAGGTGGCATTTTTGTAACTTTTTACGCATCAGTAAAGCAACAGAATAAAACCACCTTGGTGTTTTCAAGCAATTATCAGACACGTGTAACATCTTTGCACAGGTAGGAAAATTTCTGATATTAGTCTTGGCCTCAAAAAACCGTATCGATGCATCTCTAAAAACGTTAGGCTGTTGATCGTTCACACAGACACACGTTCATATAACCCAAGAAACACGGTATCTAAAGACATCTTAACAAAAGTGAACCATGGCATTTAATTTACAGTCGCACTAGATATAAAGCTCTTTGGTTAACTGTAGAGTGAGAGTTAATTATTGAATTATTATGTATCTCTGTCCTCCCTCAGCTGCTCTTATGAATAACATTACATCTTGTTTGTTTGATGGCATCGTGGAATGAAAGTACATGTTGAGAACCACCAGAGCGATGGTTGTGATGAATGTCATTGTTTTCATCGTTTGCTTTCAACTAGTTTCCGTGAAAGCCACTCATTATACAGAATTACAGCTTTCACAAAGGCACAGACTTGGACATTTACAAGAAAGCCCTTTTCTCAAGATCAAGAACAGGTCTCAGAGGGTTCAAATACTGCTGACAGCGACTAGAGCAAAAGGATGGAGATATGAGGGGGAGGGAGAGAGAGAAAGGGGAGGAGAAGAAGGCGGGAGTCAGTGCCCAAACCCCTGAATGAAACCAAAGCTCCATACAAAACTTGTCTGATTAGCATTGTGGAATTAATCTCCTCCAGCTCTTCTGCTCTCGTGGGATCCTGAAAACCTGAATGGTTTCTTCAGCACAGCGTTGGCTGCCGGCCTATCAGCTATTTAGGCTGCAATCACAGTTGCAAATACATGAAGAGCCAACTTTTAGTAAATCTGTATCAGAGCAGCTGAACACCATGTGGGTTTTATATCTAAACCTGTGTTTGCAAACGCCTAAAATTTTGTGAGGCTAAACCAGAGGGTCCACAAGATGATGATGGGAGCATCGTTCACTGTCTGCGTTTCTCTGTCTACAGTTTACCTACCGCCTTGGTGCACTGGACATCCTTTCCCAGCAGCCAGTGCAGCTCCAAGTTTCCCTCTCCCTGGTAGCAGGACTGCAGCCGCTCCTTGATGCGCGTGTTGATGTCTTGGATGGTGAAGACACAGAGAACGGAGTGATCCGGAGGGTCGTGGTACTGCTTCTGCCCCTTGGAGAACACAGCAAAGAGCACGTCCTCCTGAGCACTGATGTTGAGCGACTTTGCCAGAACCCTGCCGGCCTTGGCCAGGTAAGCCGCCTGCAGCAGACGGTACTCCTCGCCTCTGTGTACACACCCTACAGGAAGTGACACATAGGAGTGGAACTTCGTGTCACCTTTGCACAGGCGGATGATGCGAGAGGTGTAGAACAGGTCGCCAGGGGAGCCGCCTGCAGGCATCCCGTTCTCTGGAGTCTCCGGCTGGACGGTCATGAAATAGACAAAGCTGCCGCTAGCGAAACCATAGATATAGTAGATGTCAAAGTGCGGGACAAGAGCCAGTGTGTCTGAGGGGATTTTGATGAGTGATGAAACAAAGTCAGTGTGAAGCTCATAGTCCAACATGGCGGAGGATTCTGGGTCACGAGGCAGCTTGCGGCTGGAGATAGTTGGGAAGTAGTCCTGCTTGCCTCCAACAGCTGTGCCGATGTACAGAGTGGCATCCTGACCCTGCGAAGGCACAACAACCCCATACATTGTCCCTGTCTGGTTGTCACTGGATAGGTAGTGTTCTTTCTTATGTGTGGGCTCAACCAGGATGAACAAGTCATCCAGCCTCATCAGCTTACAGACGCCCTGGTAGAGGCTGCCGCAGGCCAGCAGCCGGTTGTGAGAGTAGTCGATGAGCAACAGTTTGTTAACGTTGTCAGTAGAGGCCAAAGGCTCGGAGCAGGGCTGGACAATCAGCGGAGGATAACACGCTTTGTTGTCATACTCTGGCCCTGTGTCATGGGACACCAGGAGGGTGAGATTAGCCGACAACTTGTAGATTCGGTTGACAGCTCCGACGTACAGAGCCCCAGTGGACTGATGCACAGTCAGGTGGTTCAGCGACCACTCCCTCCTCTCTGATTGGAAGGTGCTCACAGTCTGTCCCACAGTTGTCTTTTGATTCACAGAGATTAGAGTCAATAGCCACAGTGCCAGGGGCCATGACATGACCTTTAGGGGGCCGTGACCTTTAGTGAGGCCGCAGTTAGTCCATCCTTTATCTAAGCACGTTCCCATTCCCACAGGGCTCCAAAAAATACACAGCTCAGACAAAACGACTGGGTGTGTGTATCAGCACAGAGCGGGATTGCACTGTAAAAGATGAGCTGAAGTGCAGTCTTGTCCTTCGTAAGTGATCTTCACATCATTCTGAAAGAGAAAAAGAGAGACATTTGTTTTAAAGATCCTTGATTCTTTCAAGAGTGAAATAATGCTTTCAGGGTATGATTAGACACTTCATCTAAAAACCTTGAAATATATTGTCTGTGCTTGTTTCTCCTCTATCTCTGCTTAGTCAGACACATAAGACATCAAAGAAACAAGTAATCATTTCTTCAAACTGTCTCCCCATATTTACCAACCCAATAGATGGTCCAATATTCCCCCTATCAGCAGGGGAGCTCATTATATTCGCCTTTCTGTAAGAGAGAACTAACTGCGGCCTATTACTTGAACAAAGCAGTGACACACTGTAGCTGTGCCTTCCCTCTGTTTGGGTGGCTAATTAAATGATCCAAATGTATTAATTATGCGTCCATATTTTTGGGCTGCCTGTTTTCCTTTCTCCCTTCTGCCTTTTTCGTTTAAATGGTTGAATCCAAGAGGAATTAATCACTCTCCACTGCAGCCGACATTCCTAAATTAATCAGGCTTTTTCCAGGGATGGAGGGAGTCATTAGAGATTCAGAGCCAGGCAGCGTCAACCCTCACTCTTCCCTTTTTAATTTCATTAGCGCATTTTATGGAGATATTTCCAGGGGACAAACAATGTCTCTCAGACAGATGATGGACTGAGGGATGGATGAGTTACACACATGGCAAAGGACGTGTCATGTATTCAGACTTTTTGTTTCCCTTGTCATAACTGTTCGTGAGATGTAAGTCTTACTCTGATGCAAGGTGCTTTTAATGTAGATGAAACAAAATGAGCTCATTTGGAACAAAAAACACGTTTTTATCTCAAAATAAAAAGACAGAAGGCAGAAGGCATCGTAGATAAAGTGGGTTCACATACGCTCTTACTTCATCGAAGTCCATTAATGGAGTAATAAAACTGTCTGCATAGGAGGACAGGCCATAAATTAAGACACCTATATCATCCACTAGAAGCTTCTCCAATCTAGTTCCCAAACATTGTTTCTATCGCCCCCTTTGTCCTCTCCATCACAACGCCAACAGCCCCTTCACACTCTTATAAAAATACCTTTTTAAAAAAAAATCAGTTTACCCCCCTCAGTGAATGTCTTTTATAGATATCCTGCCAAATGCTAGACAGCTTTAGCTCAAAAGCCTTTTTGGCTGGAGCTAACGTAAACAGGGTGTTTTCTCAGCGAGATTTCCTGGTATAAGTAAAGGTTAAATGAAGACAGCCATGTCAGATCCTAATGCGGGGGTCATGATGCGGTGGGTGCTCTCCATTGGCTGACTAACAGGATGTCCGGCTGAGTTGAGCCGGAGCCAGGGATGGAACGGATGGACTGACACTGTGCTGGCTGGGCCGACTCCAGCTCCACTCCAGCATCTCCTGTCCATCTGTCCCCACCACACTCACACCGGGGGGAGAAGTCACTCGAGTGTCTCGACCTACTCTGCTCAATTTGGCAGGCTCAGTGTGAGCAACTCTGCCAGTAATTGGCCACCGAAGAGTAATATCTTTCACACACTCTATGGCTGCATTTAAATCTGAAGTTCAACGTTTGCTTTTCTTTGTTCCATTCTTCATACACAACATCTCCACAGACCTATATGAATCAACCTTAGTCACGGTTTGCCTTTCACTGCTTCAGCTATCTCTGCTTTAAATGTTGGATGAAGGAAGATTCTTCTTTTTCTTTTATTTTCTTGACCATTTTTTTCCGTAGCGGACACAAAAAAACTGTGTTTGCTTTTATTAGTTTTCAGAAAGCGAGAGATTTGGCAGGACATGTTGGCTCTAATATTTACAGATTCTTTATTTTGGGCAAAATTGTGTCCAGCAAATTCCCTCTGAAAATCCCTCAAATCAGCTGCTTTGCAAGCTGATGAGTCCTTGAACCAGTTTCTGTGTTGATGTTACCACAAAACTCATCCATCTGCACTTTTAATGTGAAAACCCAATGAAAAGGGTATTCAGGCATTTTGAAAAGTTTTCACAGGAAGCATTGACATTTCCATACTTTGATGGCTTCTGGGTGGAGTAAAATATAAACTCATGCTTGTTTTCATTAAACAAATAGCCCAAACCGGTAGTCACTGGGAGTGTGTAGTGTCTGTACTCTTTTTCTAAGTCTTTCTTCTGCCTGTTAATGAAGGCAGCTTTCGTGTGAAAGGGGATGCTGGAATGGGATGTAATTCAGTGAAGAGCTGTTTGAAAGTGGGCCTGTTGGAACACAGAAATCTGACTCATTCCTTTGTGCTGCCACAACAACAGCCAGAAAAGTGATTTTGTCTCAAACAAATCAACTGGGGCTGTCTCTACTTCATGGCATCCAACAGAATCTCATTACTTTTGAATTTTTCTTGTTTAAATGACACCGCAAGTTTCCAGGTGAAGACCTCTGGTGTGATTTGCATTGTAATCTTGTCAGAACCTCAAGCGCTGTCCTCTTCCCAACTGGAAATAATAAATAAGATGGCTCTCTTGAGTTTCCGACAGCAAATAGCAGAACAAATGATATTTGGGAAGACGGGCTTGAGTCAGTCATGACCTTAAACAACAGACACCAGCAGTGCCACCCAGAGGTTAATTCAGTGTTGAGAATCTCCAGTCAAACCCCCAGAGGAATTACAAAAGACGGGAGAAAAAAAAACAACAAGAGAAAATAGGAAGTGCTCGTGGCAAACGGACTTGGGCAAGCATGCAGGCAAGCAGCAGCCTCGTCGTTTCATTCATTTCTGTTCTGCCGGCTTTGGTCACGTCTAAGGCGTGCAGTCATGCTGCTCAGTGTTTACCCTGGATTATAGAGACAGCTCTTCGCCCCGCGCAGTCCTCCCTGCTGAATTCTCCGCCTCGCCACTCAGACACGCTCCAGCCGAGACGTGACTCATTCACACTCACACACAGGAACATGGTTTGCTCAGGCCTCTGGGGACACCAATCACAATCACAACGCCGACGAGGGAGAAGCCAGCCTCTTGTGCTCCACAGACGCGACCCTTTGACCTGGATCAGTGGATCAGTGGAACCGAATCCATCCTTTGGGTTCAGCTGTTAACGGGGTGAAATGCTGTCGTAGCTTCTGTAGCGCCCGGTTAGGCATGATTCATGGGACAGAAGGGATGGTTAGCTTTTTTCAAATCTCTTGTTTGTTTGACCCATCTGCCTTCAGAAATGAACTAAAATGTTCATAGGGGATATTTCTTTGTGAGGCTGTCCATGTGCCTCATTTTCACGACTCAATCAAAGCTGAAAGTGTGAAGCTATGCTCCGTCAGTGACTAACAGGCACCTCAGCAAACATTTTTCTCGTGGTAAATTTACAAATTCTAGAAAATTCAAATGAGCTGTTCTTAATAATATCACTGGTGGTATTTAGAAACCTCATTACTTAAATTTTGTGTTGATTTGCACATTTTCTGTTGTAGTGATGGTTGCACTTTTGTGGGCGGAGACCTAAAAGGTTCAAAACACAGCAGATGACGTCTTTACGCCAGAACTATCTGCATTCTTAGTATATTTTTCAAACACCAGCACAAAGATGATCCAACATGATCTTTTCCCTTATAAAACAGACAGATTTAGCACAAGCAGCATGGTGTTAAAGTTCATCTTGTTTACCTTTTGGATTATAGATTTGTGTGAGATCGGGAGCACTGTTGGCAGACTGTGCCATGATCTTTCCAAAGGTCAGAAGAAGCATCTCTGTTCTCACACTTAGTCAACAATGGGAGTCATTGTCGCTCGCATCAGAGGTGATAAAAACATTTTTTTTTTTTCGTTGCTGTTGTTTTTTGTGGCCTAGATTTATAAGGCTGCACAAAAGCAATAACAGTATAAGACCATGGGGGCGGAAAAGTGTCTCAACTACACTAGTCATAAGAGCTTCTGTGCTCATGATCACAAGCTGGCTGGGCAGAGATGTGTTTTTTGTGTCAGTGGGCTTTTCGAAAATGGGTGATGGAAGTTTATAGTCTAAGTTTTATAAAGTTCCTTCTTGGGGGTGATTTCAGATTGGCTGAAAGAGTTTTTGGCTGCAGCACTTCTTGTTTCTGAACTGTACAATGTTTGCACCTACAGGATGTAATCTCACATGGCCTGATGGGATACTTTTGTCTGGGGTTTTCTGTGAATCCACATGGACGAGTCATTGGGGGTGGGGGCCGGCATTTTACACATTACACATGAATGAGCTGGGAGGGCGCCAGCCGCAACAGAACGTGACTTCCAAATGAATAAATGAAGGCAATTAGTAGATCTGTTTACAATGTTGTGGAGACAGAAGTAGGTCAAACGTGGCAGAGACAGGAGGGAGGAGGGAGCCAGCAAGCCAGAGCCAGGGGCTGTCGCGGGTACCTACAGTGATGAGTCGGGGAATTAGGACATGAAAATGCCGTCTTTATTAACGATGACTTTTAAATGAATGTCATATTGAATCACAAGGGACCGGTAGGGTTTATTAGAAAAAGCAGTGTTTTGTGATCAGTCCACCGTGTTTTATCTGTGGCTGCGTTGCGGAGGGGGGCAGCCCTGGGCGATGGGCTCCGCCTCGTAAGGCCTCTTCACAGAAACACAGACGCGGGCCTCAGAGGGCATAATGTGTAGCATGGATGCTCACACGGCAGATACCCACAGGATATCTTCGCTTTGAAGCCACGCAGTGAAATTTTGTGACAGTTGACCTGTGGTTAATTTCCATCATTATGTTCTACATTGTAAATTCAAACAGCGGTGCATCCTCCAGACATTTCCCTCAGACAGG
Organism: Seriola aureovittata; assembly: GCF_021018895.1. Taxonomy (NCBI): domain Eukaryota; kingdom Metazoa; phylum Chordata; class Actinopteri; order Carangiformes; family Carangidae; genus Seriola; species Seriola aureovittata. The sequence goes on along the minus strand of NC_079365.1, from coordinate 23,772,513 downwards.
GAAAAGAAAATCTTACAACCTGTATTTAGATTAATGACACTAGCTTTTTGTGATGTGAGTATTCTCTGGAAATCATCTGAATTGCTGTAAATTCATTTCAGTTTTGTTGGCAGTTCCTCTGGCACGGTCTGTGTGTGTCCCGGCTCGGTGTTATATGAACAAAAATGAACCATGATTGTCCTTTTTTCATTCTTGTTGTTCAGTTTATTGGTCAGCGCAGATATTGCAGGCTTTAGGACTCTCTAGCCGGCCACTAATCTTGATGGTAGAGTAGCTGAGGTTGTCTGCGGGGAACAGTAAAACAGCACTATGTCATCGCAACACGCTCTGCTCCTAATAACTGCAGGATACTGTGAGGGACCTGGGCAGAGGCAAATGTGACATAGGGGACCAATTCCAACACATCGCCACAACACAGTCAGCAGCCTCCTCTGCAATGCATGCCATTATCTCAGGGCATATGCATTATACATGCAGATACAGTACTATATCTGAAATTGCTGTTAAGAGCAGGGACCACATGAAGGGCAATGCTGCCACAGACAGATTTAACCATGCATGCCTTTCTCCTCCCATCCCTCTTCACAGCTCTGTCTCCTCTTCCATAAATCTCATTGTCGTTCTTCCCTGGTTAATGGTGACCTCAAGCAAGCTCCTCTCAACTGCCGAAGCCCTCGCGTTGCATATATGATGAGCATGGAGGGGAAAGTCAAAGTGACCCCCAGCGCTGTGATGAAAACCCATGCAGCTCGAGTGCAATAGAGGGTCTTCTATAATTCAGCGACCGCAGAAGAAGACAGCGAGCTCCGTTTTCTTTGGAGCCACACAGCATGTGCATGTGAGCCGTGCTGCAGCAGCTGCCCGGCACCCCCTCATCCTTAACATCACTTAAGTGCAAGAAGGAGAACAAGGAGTAAACACAGGAGTCTGGCCAGGGCTCAGAGTGATCTGTGGAAAGTGCAGCTGAAGAGAATAGAGAATGAGGGTAGTGAAATGTGAGCTGTAGTCTTCTGCTCTGAGACAAGGACAGAATACCTCTCCGGTTGTGTTTGTGCACTATAAGAGCACTCTTTTAGCCATTTTTATTTGGCTCAGCAACTAAAAACCTACTACTCAGCCTGTATGGCTAGAATTTTATTGTCTGCTGCCATCTTTTGAGTTTCAGTCTTGACATTGCTCTTAATGTAGAACAAAGCTATATTTCCGCTCACACTGATCCGGTTACAGATGTGCTGGGCTATATTGCTTTTGCATGCATAAATCATGGAGACCTGACAGGGAAAATACATTGCACTTGCTGCAGAGACTAGACCTCAGCAAGTGTATGAATGAGAAAAGTAATCAAACACAGTGATGCAGAACATCCATGTGAAGCTGTGAGGCACATATGTCCATATATCCCACACCACTGCACACGGAAATCAAAGAACTTATTCCAAAGAATCCTGTATGTTTTCTCAGTTTTCTCCCTCTTCGCCCATATGGCTTCATGGGGCGGAGGATGCCAAGGTTGGAGGTAGCTGGCACGAATAATTACGATCAAAGAAATTACAGTGCAAAAGGAACAGCTGCTACCTCCACTGCTGACAAATCACTGTGAGCAAAAGGAGACAGCGATTGACAATGAGCGAGGGAAAGAGAAACAGGAAAGAGGAGGAGAGGTGGTCCATGTTGTACTATTCAAAAACTTTCTCTCTAAGTATCTGCTGCTCCAAAACCCATTTAACATTTAATCCGCAGTGCAGATAAGGCCTTTGGTGGCCACTCACCCAAAAGCTGTACAAATACAAGCATCTGCCCAGATTATCTCAGTCTGCCTCCATGGTCAGCTCCGTTTGTCCCTAATTCTAACCTACTCTGAAACTTTATCCCGTCTCTGACTGTGATTTATTATGAAAATGCACAGAAATTTCAGCAATGTTCAGAAATAGAAATAGCCTGGTTAAAAGAACAGTACCCTAGTGGGCCAGAGGTCTACCAGGACTGCAAACACGGGTGAATTTCCTCAAATAGAAATCCACTGGAAGACAAATGGGGCACAGGTTCCTTAAATCTTTTTTTACAGAAGCTCCTTCAGGGGTGACACATACTGCGAAAACACTAGAGCAACTACAGTGAATACACAGCAGAGAAGATTTCCCTTCGCTACAACCTGTCCCTCTTCATAGGATTTGATCCTCAAATTAAAATTGAATTCTCCAATTCTATTAAGTAAGTCCAGTCCCACCTGGTTTGTGGCTGCCAAGGGCTGAACACTACAGCAGTCTCAGATATAGTCCAGGTGCTCTGGGCTTCTGGGACATGTGGTAGATAACCTGATGGGGACCATTTTGCAGATGTTCCTACGGAGCAACCACACTGGGCATTTATGGAGGAACGAAATGACTTACTGACTTACTTTTTTTGTAAGACCAGCCCCAGCAGCTCATTCAGCAGGTGTTTGCTGTCGTACCAAATCATAAGGGTCTAAAGTCAAGCCAAGTCAAATTATAAATTATACAGATTTTTGTTATCTATAAAATTGGACTTTCGTAAAACCTACATTTTTTAAAAATTGTTAAATTCCAGTAATTGCAAACATGCAGATGCAGCGATTTAGGAAGAGGTAACGGTTTTCATGGGTGTAAACTCCAAACTTCGCGGCATGTTCTTTGAAACTTAGAAGCTGCAGGCGACTGTGTAGATGGTGAATGTATAGATTAGAAATTAGAAATGGAAGGAAATCGAAGAATTTAAGTAAAGTGACACAGATTTGCCATGGCTCTACCACATTATTGTAAATTGTCACATTTTAATTAATGAGTTAATCAGAATGTTCCAAGATTATTTTTTTCTTTCTCATGATATTCTTCTCATAATTTTTTTAAAGCACAATACCATCCAAACCTGATATGAGGGGCTAGTTAAAGCAGAAGCTACACAGCTTTATTGTAAAAAGGTCCAATTCAGTGCAAAAGAGATTCAGATATCTTGACTTTTGTTGTTCATAGCTCCAAAAACACTAAATCCTACACTTCCCATGTACAACTTGATAGCATCTTTCTTAAAAAGCTTCATCCAGAGCGACAGAAGACTTTTCTCTTCGACTGTTTGCGTAAGTTGTGCTGCTCATGACGAGTAAACGGATCTTCATGTGGAGTGTCTCTTTGAGAAAAAAGAGATGATAAATTCTTCAATTCAAAGTTAAAAAAGAATGTGTCAGTACGTTTCCAAGAAAAAAGTAGACGTGACATCCTTCAACTTTGTCAGCTTTTCTTTGTGACCATATGCCGTCTGCTTACACCAGTGCCAAAGAAAATCAGGCAAAACACACACATCAGCAAAGTTATTTCACTGTTTGTATCAACAACGGTGTGACAATCTGGAGGCGATGCGCCATATTGCAAGACCGCCATCACTGCCTGCTGAGCACTGCCAAAGCTGCCATCTGGCAGGTGAGCTGCACGCTTTCCACTTGTACCTCTCCTCCCTCTCACTTCTCTCCGCCACTGTTTGTCACCACCTCTCTCTCCTCTCCCTCACTCCGTCTCTCTCTCTCTCTCTCTCTCTTCCTCTGTCTCTCTCTTTCTGTCTTTATTAGTCTTCCTCACTCCGGCTACCTACAGTATCTATTTCCACCTCTTACTCTCTGCTCTACCTCTGCACCATCCTTATTCTCCACCTTCATCTACCTGTGCATGCACCTCCCTCCAGGCCTGGATCAGACACTGAAACAAACAGAAGCGTGAAGATTGAAAGGGGGATGAAGGGGAGAAAGGAGTGAGGACAACAGCATATCAGCAGTACTTGATGATCTGCTGTGTTCTGTTGTCTCCCCAGTCACTGTTGGTTTAATATCACTGTTTGTGTCTCTCTTCTCTTTTTGTCGCTTCCTCTCTGCTCTCTTATGTATACACTCATATGCAAAGACACACTAGTAAATGCACACACATGCAGTATAACAAGCACATGTGTATGAACACATACAATACATGGACACACATGCAAACACTGACAAACACACACACACACAACACACACACACACACACACACACACACACACACACACACACACACACTGGGGGCTCTCCTTCTTCTTCTTCTTCCTCGGGCTGTAGCATCTGAACAGTCGTGTTTAATCAGTGTCTCCGTGGGCAACCGGGGTAGTGGCTGGGGGAGGGGGTGGGGGCTGGAGATGGGGGGTCTCCAGCTATGGGTAGTAGCAGTGAGCTGCTGTGCACTCACACACCGTGTAATTGTGTTACATACACTAATTCGCCTGATGTACTATTGTAGCGACTGTGCACCGCCTTTGCCCCTGACCCACATCGCGCACCCTTATATTCGAATGACTCCAGAATCAATGTCATGGATTAAACTGGTGGTCATTTAAATTTAAATCAAAAGCTGTTTTTCACAGTGTAGTGCTGTGTTCCTGATTCTTTTGTCTTCCCTTTTTTTTTTATATTTTCTCAAACATACAGTATAGTTCATCAATCTCTGTAGAAGTCTCAGATAACACCTAACTCCTGGCGTGAAAGGGGGGTGGAAATGACAGAGACAGATGTTCTAAATTACTTCACCTACACTGGTCTGGTGTTGCCTTCAGGGTCAAAATAAATGCAGTTTGACTTGCAATTCAAAACTATCATTGCAAAAATATAACGCTCAGCAAATACAAAATCAATGAGCAATCCAACAGAAGCCCATTTTTAAGATTAATATGCTTCATGTTCTCTTTTTATCTAATCTACTGCATATGAGTTTACTAACTGTGTGGATGTGTCACATTAAAGGATGAGTTCAGCCAAATCATAAAAAGCATTTTCTCTCTCAACCCTTGTAGTGTGTATTAAACTACTACCAAGGTCTTTAGATGTCTGCCTCTGAAACACTGAACGGACATTTCTTTGTGCCCTTCAAAGCGTTGAAAAATAGCATTTAATAACATTTCTAACCAGTAAATATGTCCAGGTTACAATGGATGATCCACAGAACCTGGATTACATGAAACTCATTTCTTTTAAAGTAGTTCAAGTGAAAATGGATCACAGCTGGATCTGCGGATTATCCTGAATAAGCAGGACATTTTTGTGGAAGAACCATCAACAGATTTTGAGGTTTTCAAATGTCATTTAAGTGAAAATTGTCATTCAGAAATATTCTGATGTGGTAGCACAAATATCAGAGACAGATAACTTAAAGCCTTGACTTGTAAATCCAAACTTATCTGTGTGGCAAGAAACCACAAGGATTAGCTGGAACATATGTCTTTTTTTTATTTTAGATAAAGTGACCCTTTAAAAATTGGTCTTCTTTTGAGTTTTGAGTGGTTAACCCTTGACTACATTACTAAGACTCCTTAGATGAACAGAAATCATCACAGCCCAAACCCCAGTTTCATTTATTGCTGTCAAATGCTGCAAAAGGGAGAGACAGAACTAATATGGAGATTCATTTAAATTCTAAAATTAGCAGGCAACTGATAAAGTGCCGGAGCGCATGACTGGCATGAACATGCCAAGAGAGAAGCCACTCTCCCTCTCTCTCTTCCTCTCTCTCTCTCGTTCTGTGAGAGGCTTTACCCACTCTGGAGGGGCCAGGAGAATAAAAGCTAGTCCAACTGGCCAGCCAGATAAGCCAAACCAGAAAGAGCATACAGAGAGAAGAGGGGTTCATCTGGTTTGCATGAGGGGGGAGAGTCAAAGAGCCGTGAATCCAACAGCCAGCCCTCCACCGCCCCTCATTGCCCCCTCTCTACTACCACACAAACAGAGCAGGGCTCCAACAAAGATGCACTTGGTCAACAGCATTGTTGAGGCTGGCACTGCCACAACTGCGTGCGCTTTAGCTCTTTCAGGCTCGGGCTCTATCTCAGCCCCTGCCCAGCCTTATCAGGGTCCCAGTGGCTTCTGCTCTGCCCGGGCTGCCAAGGCTGCACGAGCTCCGGCTGCAGGAGACAGGGCAGCAGCAGAGGACTGACTATCTGCACGCTAAACACTTCACTCTGGTATTCTCCTGATGACCAGTGATGGCTGCCACACAGAATAAACCACATGTGTAAAGAGTTCTGGAAAAAAATCTGCGCAAGCAAGGCAGCTGCAGCAGGTTTTGTCTGAGTAGAGTGAAATTTTAACCCACTAATAACGAAGTGATTTGAAGCAAAGCTGCACAGTGCTGCTCTGCCTCCTCTGCCTGTCTATGAATCTGGTACTGAAGCTGAGGCATTTACAGTCGCTCTGTTTTCAGAGCATCAGCCCACATCTGCTGGTTGTTACAGGTGGCCAGTACAGCCATAATTTGATAATTTGCTCATGCAACATTTTGTATCACATCTCGTTTCGGAGTGCACAGTGTCACTGAACGTCTATCACTGCGTCCGAGGCGCGTAAAGTCTACCCAACTTTAGCCCTCCGCACACCGCTGGGCTGCACTACAGCCTGCTGCTCAGCTACAACAGTAAAGGATAGACTACTCACCTTGAAATAAGAAGAGACTCATTCATGAGTAGCGCAGATCCGGTTATTTCGCTGGGGTTTTTTGGAGGCTTGGAAACGTCCCGCATCAATCAGTCAGTCAGTGAATTTGTATGTGTGTGGACGCCAGATAAAGCGAGATAAACTGCCGGTTAATTTATTCTAAGCGCTGCCTGTAAAGTCATCTGGACAGCAGTGAGCATCTCCCCGTCAGCCGCTGAGAAGGAGACGGTATCAAGTGACCCTCCCGCTTCGTTCAGGGATTGATCATTTTCTGTAACAGGCTGCCACATAACCTCTCTCTCTCTCTCTCTCTCTCTCTCTCTCTCTCTCTCTCTCTCTCTCTCTCTCTCTCTCTCTCTCTCTCTCTCTCTCTCTCTCTCTCTCTCTCTCTCTCTCTCTCTCTCTCTCTCTCTCTCTTGCTGTGGATGCCAGTGCTACATGAAGTCACCCATCAGTTCACTTGCACCTCACGTACAGTGTGCGCTTTTAGACCCAACCTCCGTCGCGTCATCCTTTGGCACAACTTGAGCGCAATGCAATACATTTTTATGGCTTTTAGATATGAACTGCTCCCTTCAAAGTGCTCTTGGATTTATACGTTAAGGCAGATGAATATTATTATAATATTGAGAGATAATCAATGTATGTAACACAGATTGAACAGAAATAGCATAGAGTTCAAAATACATATAAAAATTGGATCTAGCCTGCCTGTGTTATCAGCAGCACACAGGATGGAGATAACGTCAGTGTCTAAAACAGGCCTATTTATCAAATTGATTGCTGTCTTCGTGTGTTGTAATGTGTTTGCCTCCCACGTGCAGCTACAGATGTGATGTATTTTTGGTCTGTTGTGTATTTTGAAATATGTATCCACACATCTTCTGAGGTGAGGTTTGGAAGAAGGTGAAAGGAAATGACAGTACAGCTGATTAGTCAAGTCTGTTTGACACTTCATAAAGTAGGTAATAAAACCATTCACACGTCTGACATTGAACTCACGTTATTATTATTTTTCATTCAGAGGTCCAGATAAATGCACACAGCAGCGTTCAGAAGTTTCCTTTGAAATACTGCCATCTATAGGCGGAAAAATGTAACCGCACACCTTTGTAACGCAGAGGTTACTCTGTTGTGCAGACAGAGCCTCAGCATTTGAGTCATGTTTGCTTCCTACATCACGTTAACGTACGTTCACTACACATGTGACAGGGACGGTTGCTTGTATGATTCATGGATTGTTTCACGGCAGCCAGCAGTGTGTCTGGATGCAACTTCCCGCCAAAAGCTCAGTCGGCACTTTTCAAAGTCTTCCTGATGTTTGGGGGGGTGGGGGCACGCGGGGTCCAGTGGCCAGATGTCTGCCCCTCATTATCTGCCGTTTGGTGGGTTGGAGATGTCAGAGAGAGCTACCTGTTTGGGCCGAGTGGCTCTGGGTGGCCGGCAGTCTCCCTCAGGGCTGACCAGATGGCAGCTACTCCTCACTGGCACCGCGTCAGGTGTCGTGGTCATGAACCCCTGTAACACACATACGCACAAACAAACTCATATACTATATCGCAAACACGTACACACACACACACACACACACACACACCCACAGCCTGCAGACACAAACAAATACAAATATGTAAACATACACTTGAGGCAGTGTACATGCGCATTAACAGTGCTGGAAATAGGTATGCAGTTCCACACAGGGCTGGAGGGAAAGTGCAGATTCAGGTGAGAGGGAAAGTAAAAACTAGAAAAGCTCAGAGTGAAGACAACTTTTTTCCTGACATGTTTTCGAAAAGGCTTTTAGAGAAGTGTGAGGATGTGATTTGGTTTTTGTTGATTCATTTGTATTTTATTAGAATACCTCCACTTCAATTTTTAGTTTGTTTACTCTCGGTTTGGATAAAAAACTCCCCTCAAGAACAAGAAGAAAGCTCCCTGACAGACAGACATCTGTTAGATTTTCTATGCACAAAGTAGACAGAAATATGGATCATAAAATTACAATTAAAATATTGCTTACACTACAAAAATCACTTGAACTGATTGCACTAAAGTTACACCCTTATCCCATTGTGCCTTAATGTCACACCAGGGAGGCAGAGGGCGCCTGAATGGTTGAAATTGGTTGAGATGCTTCAATCATTAGCTCTGCTTCCGCTCTGCACTGAACCTGACCCTCAGTGTAACCCTAACAGTAAGCTGGCACACACAGTAAAGATGCAGAGTCTTTGCACACCAACAGGTATGAGTGAAACAAGTCAAGAACAAAACTGATGAAAATCCAGCACCTTAGGGAAAGCGGAGATCTACAGCTTCATCAGCGTTTGTAATTAGTTACTTAGGTAACCACGGTGGTCATTGAAACGGCCCTATAGTGTATCTGGTGTGCGTGGTGTTTTGCTCTGGCATTGTTCTGATGTGTTCATTATGATTATTATGCTGTTGCTCCGGGCTTCTCTCACAGACAGGGCCCAAGTGGAACAGCCAGCTAGATGCAATCTACTTCATGAAAATTACCATAACAACACAAAGCTGTAGAAGGAGGGAAAGGGAGGCGCATGCAAATGGAACAGCGATGAAAGAAGACCGCAGGCCCAATCAAGCTGTCATAATATACAGAATAATAACAACTGAAAGCCATTAAAACCTTTCACTCTGAACCGTTACACCTCACTGTGCAAAGAATAGGGCCGAGACGCGCTCATATCTCTCATTTTCCCTAAACAGCCACATATACGCATCAGGCTTTATCCGACTCACATCCATCATCTCCAGATTATAATGAGACATTCATCAAAAGGAGTCTTGTGCTGCAAAATAATTATCTATCTATCCCCTTGTCACTTGTACCTGCTTACACCTCTCTGTAGAAATAAATCGTTTCTGTTGTGTTGTCCATATAAACATTTTCAGACATGTTTCCCATCAAAAGAAAAGCAAACCCCGGTGCATTTTCAGGTTAGACTGATGGCTTGTGTAGTGGTGAATAATGTGTTTGTGTGACTGTTTCAAATCCTCAGGGAAGCTTAGAAAATCTGGACATGCCAGTGACGTAAAATGTAATGCTTTCACCTACCTTTTACGCCAACTGTGGTGTCTTTGATTATGGAGTTTAACTTTACCCCAACATTCATACACGCACATCAGTCTGTCAATATTCTGTATTTTTCTTATTGTCAGAAAATCCCACAAAAAGACCAAAACCAACAATGAATGTATCCTGCTCATTAGTATTGTCTATGTAGCTAAAGTCTGATATATCATTTCCTCTGCGCAATAGAGCTTTGGTTGTCTAAAAACCTTTAATAAACACATCAAGCCACAGCATCGCACTGCGTGACATGTTCCTTCATTACCATAAACACAGGTACTGTAGTTTATTCTGAGTCAGTCCCACTCACACCGTCCTGCTGTCATAAATACTCACTAGAGCACAAAGTGTGTACTAATCCACAGCTGAAAATAGTCCCCATCAAAAGCACTATTTACTCTACTTTGAGTAACGTCTGCTAAGAACTACAGTGTCCAGCTGGTCTAGGAAATGATTTGATCTTTTTATAAAATGAAACTATGTATTTGTGACCTGTTTTCGTCTTCAGTAGGAACAAATGGGCTTGAGGCAGAACAGTCCCCCCCTAAACCCTACACAACTTCTTTAAGCATTAGGTTGAATACCAGTTAACATTCAGTTTAATTTATACTGTCACTAGTTCTATACTCCATGTTTTCAACTAAAAGCAGAAAGATCATATAGTTGGTACCTGAAATGCTGATGTATCAGCAACATAACCTGCTGTTTTGTGTGATGCAACAAGGGAAGCACAGACAAACAGCAAGAACAGCGGTCAAAATCTAGAGCTCACCCACAACTTGAGAGAGACTGTGATAGCTGCTAAAGGCCCCAGAGGTACAGCCTCAAACCCTCACACCTCTATATAACACTTCTATGACAGAGTTTCAACAGAAACAATGTACTGTGAGCTTTACATGGCTGTTATTTACAGCTTTACAGTGTAAAGGGAGCAAAATCTGAACCCCGAGCAATTAACTGTAGTTACATTAAACTCTTCCTGCGAACAGTGATTTTCCAATTGTAACTTAGCTCTCGTACGTAGGTACGACAGGCTTGTCAAGATTTGAATGGTGATTTCTTTTTTTTAGCCTTTACAAAACCAAGAACATGAGCAAAATTGTAAGGAATGGATTACCCAGGGTTTATCTGCTCTAACATAAGTAACCAATTACTTACATCTAACTTACTTAGTTACTTCCAAGCCCAAGAAGCACATTATGTACTATCTACATTAGTTGGTTGGGTTACAGGTTATGTTAAAAAAAAAAAACATGACATTAGGATGTCTGCCTCTTTGGGGAAATTTACACTAGCGCAAATCCATCCAACGTTCGCGTTACATTTGACAGACAATTAGCCCTCCTCCTGAAAACCTTTTCTCTTGTAACATTAAAAGTGGAAACATATTTGAAAATATGAAGGAGTTGTCAAGCTGAGCATTCAAACAGGGTTATAAGAGTTATAACTAAGACTAACTACCTCTACACTGCAATACACAAAGAATGGTGTTTCTCTCATTTATTTATCGCAACATGGATCTTGTGAAGATGATGACTTTTTACCTGAGACGTGCTGCTTTAGCCTCAGTCTTTTACTACAATACCACATAAATCCATCAAGTGCATATTTAAACCCTCTTTTACAAGATTCTCAGAGACTGCATTTTTAAAGCTGATAAAAGCAGCCAGAGACAAGTTATTATTTTGACAGTCACAGACTAGAAGTGAGGAGCTTCATTCTCTGAATTAAAGGACCCATTGTTTTAAAAATATATCATCATTTCAAGTGGTAAACCCCTGTTATTACTATAAACTATACAGTGTGAGAATGGAAAGCCTGACAGGCGTTGCAACAGTGAGGAGGGACGGAGGAAATTAAATTATGTTTAAAATCTCTGTTTGACCCGTTTTACATTTCAAGGAAGCCACAAGATGCTTTAAAACTCACAGAGCTGAAAACAGATGATCAGCTGAGCAGCTACGTGGTGGTGGTGGGGGGTCACTGGGTCAGATGATCATGTTGTAGCAGTTTAGGAAGATGACAATGTTTCATTGGAGCAGATGCACCCTGAGCTTCCAACATGTTTCTCTCATCTGATGACTATGGTGTTACAGTAATATACAAAACAAGTGTGCTTAAATTTGCAGGCTGTAATCTAAAGTGTCACGAATGACCAAACAAAAAAAACCCCAAATCATATCACACAGTATGATGCGGTTCCACCAGTAGATACAATTATGAAAGTTGTTTATAATTTAATCTTATCCAAACTGATATTGCTGTTAGTCGTTGGTGGCAGACCTACCCAGGACTTTGGAACAGCAGGCAGAAGCTTTTACACAGTGAATAAGAAGTCACTTACTGTGTTGTTACTGTGAAACATTATTATAAGAGACGCTGCAAGAAAGGATGTGTCAAGCAAACAGATCTCAGGTATTATGCACTCATAGCTTTGTGTCATGTTCATATTCAGCCCACTCATTTCACAAATTAAATTAAACCTATAAATTAAAGACTAATGACAGAGACATTCACAAGTTCTTGACAGACTAGAAATACTGCAGGGCAAAAGATTTCCGCCTTTCTGAATTTTATAAACAATCCACCTCCTCCGCTGATTGAATTGAGAGTAAATTGACCCTTTTCACAGTTACAACACTGAGTAAATGAAGTTCTCTGATCTGTTTATGAGAGCACAGTGTTTATCATCAGTTTATTACCCCCATTGACTCTGAAGGTATTTTGCAGGATTCTGCATCCTGTAGCAGGAAGGAGGGGGCTGGGGAAGGCAGACAGTGTGTGAATGTGATATGAAAACACTCAGTTCACCCATCAGTCATGCATTTTCATCAGCTGACATTTGCTGACATTTTGTGGCTTCCCATTTATTCCAGTGCTTATAATGCAACAAATCAATACTATGAATATTGAGAAAATGAAGCAGAAGTGGAAAACCAAAATAGTTTTGTAATGATGTTGAGTTGGTATTAATCTCATTTAAACTTTTAGGTCATTAATGTGGAATTAAATGACACATTAATGGCATTTAATGAATGTATGAGGCTATGTGGAATTAAATGCCTCATTTAGAGTTGTTTTTAGGTAGTGGGCATTAACCATTAAAACATATTAACAATTTCAGGCCCAAAACAGCTTTTTTTTTATGCTGGCCAGGACAGGGGGGCATTATTTTTTCGGGTTGTCTGTCCATCTATCCCATTCTCGTGAACGTGATATCTGAGTAACACCTCGAGGAAATTTCTTCAGTTTTGGCGCAAACATCCACTTGGACTCAAGGATGAACTGATTAGGTTTTGGTGGTCAAAGGTCAAGGTCACTGTTCTTGGCCATAACACACTTATTCATATGCTAATTATGATACAATTTAACACAAATTTCTAACAGGACAAAATAATGAAGTGATGTCATTTTATATCCAAAGGGTCAAAGGTCAACTTCACTTTGACATTGTAATGTTCCATTCTCATACTATATTTCCTGCAACTTTGCTAGTTCGCCGAGGCAAACAACCGCAAGGTTGTATGTAGTAGTTTTGCCCTATAGTGGTATATCATTGGCTGGTATTATTGTACAGTGTCATAAATAAAATGTTATTAAAATTATGTACATAACCTTTGAGTGGTTTGGATTCCATACTATAGCAAAACATTTGTACAAGTAACACAGTGGTTTTTGAAACAGTATTTTTCCCTCTTACAAGAGAAAATGATTTGAGGATGAGAACTAACTGATGTAAAGTATTTCTCAAGCGAGTTTCTCAGACATTTTCTTCCTCAAGCCAAATATATAATAAGATAGTGCCTCTACCTTTAATCTAAACTCTAAATCTAAACTGATATCGTAGCATCTTGGCTCCCTCGGGGTGCAAGCTCAGTCTTCAGCAGGCAGTTTTCTTGGGTAACCTGTAACTTTGAACATAAACTCACATTTCAGCCAAAGCTAATTTACTTTTGAGGTACTTTGTCATATGGATGATTCCGGTTCGCCCAAAACACCAGATGGCACCTTATGTTTGCAAAGTTTCAGGGTATTTTCTATCCATCTTATTTACTGACATGTCTCTGCCTCTTATTTAAATTTTGGGATTGAGTTCAGTTCACTCCTCTTTTCCACACCGAGTTTATGGCTTCATCGCTCAACTGTGAATTACCTGCATGCTTGGCTTGATCGTGAACTTATCCTGCTGGGACATCTACCTGTTCCTGGAGGTCATTCCCTCTGCGAACAGGTGGACACAACTTGATCATCTCACTCAGCATTTCCCCGTATCCTGTGGAGCAGGATGCACTCTTTAAGCCAAATTGCTCTGGTATCCTGCCCACTGCACACATTTGAGCCCTATGCATGCATGAGGTCTTCAGAAAAATGCCATCCCATTTTTTTTTTACCTGAAGCGAATGATTAGATTTTTATAATTTATAGAGAACTTAAGAGATCCCATATTTTGTCATCAACCAGGCAAGTCAAGTCTATTAAGAATGTGTTACGAGCTTGCACTTAGTGCAGCGTGCATCATATTTTAAGAGCACTTCCATATTTAGACCAAGATCAGACCCTTTTTTTTTTATATGAAAAGAGAGCTTTGAAAGTCTTGAATATGTTTGACCTTCTTTACTGGAATTAATTTGCATCTGGCTTATTGGATGAAAGTAGTTTTGTGTGCCACGTAAATTGGCGTTTTCTTGTCAGAGGAGGATGCTGCATGTGTAAATATTCAGCAGGAGCAGACTGAAACCTTCCTTAGGGCTGCAAATTAATGTGGTGAAATATAAAATTGGGTGTAAGATGGAGTCAGTCGGTGTGGTCGAAAAGGGGCAGCGGTGCACTGTCGCAGAGCTGAAAGAGAAAAATGAAGAAGTGAAGAAAATGTCTACCACTGCCATTTAACCACCACCTCAGCGAGATTTCTGATTTGCCCTTCTGCAAATTTTCTGGGGGTCGCCTATTGAATCTAGCACAAATGTCAGATTTTGGTTTAATTTGTGCTATAAGAAATGTACCACAGACCTCAAATGATGATAATACTTAAAGTGGCTTCTGAAAATGACTGCTGATGAGCCCAGCACGTGCATACATTGGACACTGGCTCAGTACAATGTGTTGTGCTGATTAGATCTCTGCAGGGTTTCTCTCACTTTCAGCCTTATTATTGGATTCTTCCACAATACACAGGGAGGATGAAGCCTGTGCTCAGAATAGAGTTTAATGTGTGGTGCCTCTACCTTGGCACAGGAAATCATTGCACAGTGGTTTAGCAAATAAAAGGAAGCGAGGCAGAGCAGGAGAGTGTGCTTCAGCATCCCTCCCTGGTTTTTGGAAAAGGATTTTTTCGTCTCATCATTAGAATTATTATATAAACTAAATCAGAGCAAAGGTTTCAGGAGGCACGTTAAGTCTCTAAACTTCAAATTAGCTTGTCTTTTTCATTTAGCCACGCTGTAGGTGTTTATATTTGATTTAATGGTCGAGGTGCTCTGGATTTCAAATCGGCAACTGTGTCCATATTTATGTATTTGTTCCAGGCAGTGATTGTAGTGTGCTTTTCATCACAGATAAACTGTAACTCTAGACTACTGGTATATATACATGATTGTTCATAAACAAGACTAGGAGTCTACAGCCATGCAAGCAGCTCTGTGAGGTTGTACTTTGGCACAGTGGTTGTGCTCACGATGACAATGTCAGCATGCTGTGGTTTAGCAGGTATAATGTTTACTGTGTTCACCATCTTAGCTTATGCTGGTAGCATGCTAACTTTTGCTGATTATCACTAAATAATATGTACAGCAGAGGCTGATGGGCGGTTCATAAGACAAATTAGATTTCAACCTGATGATGGCACAAGATGAAAAAGTTGAGGGTTTATCAAGCTATGGTGGCTCAGGAGGTAAAGCAGGTGATCCACTACTCGTGGTTCAATTCCCAGCTCCACCTCAAATCATTGCTGACTCATCATCACTGCGTGTGTGTGTGTGTGTGTGTGTGCGTGTGTGTGTGTGTGTGTGATTGAAAAGCGGAGTATGGATAGAAGATTAGAAAAGTGCTATATAAGTGCAGTCCATTTACCATTTACAGTTCATCCCGAGGGGCAGTGAGATATTTCGGTCTGAACTGAACTGGTGGATAGACCAACCGACTGACATTACCATCCATACAGATGCATTTTGAGGAACTTACCTGAATTTTTCCATTTTATGCTACTTTACACTCAACAACTGGTCACAGAGAAATATTGTATATTTATTTCACAGCTACAGTTACTTACGGATATACTACTAACATATACTTACTAACATATGATCATTTTATATGATCAAATGCATTGTTATAGATTAAACCACCCAACTGTAGATTTGACTGCACAATTCAATTCATCTAAAAGCTCCCCCTCGACGAGCTACAACATTAAAATGCTTCGCACAGTATATACTGATGCATCTGTGACAATAATTCAATAATTTAATATATAATAATGTAACACTGTGAACAGAGCCAATCTGTCTGCGTAATACTTACATATTTGAGTAAAGTTTCAATACAGGATTTTTACTTGTAATTTCCGGTTTTTACAGTGTAGGAGTATTCTTGCTTTTACTGAAATAAGGATCTGAATACTTCCTCTACCACTGTACATATTCAGTCATAATTTAAAAACTGTTTTCATTCAAACGTTTGAGATGAAATGAGGCTTAATGAATATGTTATCTCACCACTTGCTTCATAATCATAATAACACTGAAAGGCTCTGATGTTAGAGAGGAATCAAGTTAGATAAATGGCGTTTTAATTAACGTAGAAAATTCCTCACAAGATATGAGCAAATGCACCTTAAAAAACCTGTTCTCCTCATCGTGAATCTCCTCGTGTCTCCTGCAGGTATAGCAGGAATTAAAGAAAACAACACCAGAGAGAGAAAAAAAAATGTATCTCTGGGTGCTGATGAATCTCAAAATCTCAAATGAAAGTTATAATAATAATAATGGTAAAAGTAATGGAAATACATTAAAACACATGCAGGTTGCAGGTGGCTTTTCATCTGCCTGCTGTTGTATATGCTTTTAACATTACAGCTCTTTAATCTGCTTATTGGCTCTCTGCCATGAATGCACTTCACAGATAAAACCCCTCTGATGGACACTTTGTTTATCAGGCTTTTATTAATCAAAACACCCCAGAATAATTATTCTATTTAAAGTAATGCAGTCTGTCACTGTCAACCCAATAGATAGGAAAAGCAAACACACATGAGTTTTTATATGTCAGTTTCAGCACCACAGACAGCTGCACTCAGTCATCTTCCTCCGTGCCGCGTTTTCAAATTGCCAGTCCAAAGCAATCAGAAAAGTTTTGATGAGTATATATCTGCCTCCACAAAGTTCTGATGTGACACATTTACCCGCAGAATGTCCTCAGAAACAAGAAAACACACACCTGCGGCCAAATCCATATTTCCTCTAATAAATAAATAATTACTGCTCTGACAGCCCTCTCCAGCCCTCATGTCACACAATCATCCCTGCAGTTCCTTATCTGGGTTGACGTTTGAATTAGGTGATGCAATGTGTTCATTTTCAGAGGTGAAGCCAGTTTGTGTTTGCTGTCACAGAGAGTCACTACGAGAGAGATGATGACCCGTGCACCGTGCTCCGCTGAAAAGCCCTAATAAGCGTAGCCCGGCACCCGCCCCGAGGAAGATCTGCAATATCAACCATCTGATCAGCAGGTCAGCTGGGATTTGTATCCTGGGTCTTGTCTGATGAATGAATCATTTCCTCTCATCTGTCTCTGAAAACACAGTGTGTCCAAAGGCTGGCTGGTGGAGGACATCAAATACAGAGAGGGATGTGAAGGGAGGGGAAAACACAGACACAGTGCTGTCATGAAAATATGAAAAAACCTCTTCAGGGAGAAACATGTTGAGGCAAAGAAAAATGGATTTATGTAGGATGTCTTCAAAGATTTCTTTCTTGGGATTGATGCAAGCCTACAGACATCATTTCAAGTAAAATGACAATTTAACATTGTTAGACTGTTCCCTCTTTGTGTCTCCCTCTGCATCTCTTTCCCTGTCTCACCTTTCGCTTAATTTATTTTAATTAGCACCTTGAAGTAATTGCTCCATGTTCCTTGCAGGCAGACTGATTTAATTTTTTCCTGTGACAGTGGCTTCCTGTGAGCACATAGTTAGTGTTTGGCTGCAGATCAAGCTGGTTTTGTCATAGCCCTGCTCAGTGGGACATACTATTAGATGAGCCCTCCCCCTCCTTCCAACACTTTATTTACCATATAATTTTGTGTACTGTTGATATCATGCTAACCTCTCTTTAAAGCCACGAATCAACATTTTTGAAATATTGGCTTGTTTGTTTTCTTGCAGAGTTAGATGAGAAGATTGAGACAGTCTGTAGCTGGAGCCAGTCTGCTTCTTCCTCTGCGACACAGAGCTCCACTGTTTACCAAAAACTGCTCAGAGCACATTGAGCCACACTGTTGCACTGGGCGGCATTTGGCTTAATTTCAATGAACATCAGCATTGTAGCTTATTTTAAGGCGACCCAATATACACTTTTCATGTTGCCCTAAACACTAACTGCAGTGAATATAGTTCCCAAAAATGCATAATTTACTCCAGTTTGAGCAATGTTTGCTAGAAAACTATGCAGTGCCAAGCTGATCCAGGAAGTTTTTTTTAAGATACTCATTCAATAGGAATGAATAGGTGTGGGGCTGTGTGCCTTAAATACAGCATGGAAGTTGGAAAATATTAAGACAGGCATGTTTATTGTTTTGGTCTTTACGTGAGAAAGGAAGTAAAGAATAACACCTAATTTGATATGCCTGGTTTGAAATGGCAGATATGTCCCAGTGAGCACCATTTAAACATATGCTGCAATTCTACAATTAACATAGGATTACATGTCTTAATCACAGGATTTCAAGCTTCGACTGCCTGTATCTTTGAGTGAATCCGCATTCATATTCCCCCAACTAAACGACGATCAACTTCTGATGCTGCTTTTCTCCCACAATAGCTTCCACGAGTCGGCTAATCCTGGGTTTTCTCTGCTAAGACATATTATCAAAGGTTAAGCTACCTCGCAGACATAGAGGGAGCCCGCAGAATTCAAATTTCAGTTGAAGTTGTGTGAGCGAGCTAATGAGAACTGAGGGATTATCAGAGTTATTGGCCATGATCAGGTCAATTGGAAGGTAGTCAAGCATCTGGAGGCCATAATGTCTGCCAGAGGAAAGATGAGTGGAAGTGGGGGGAAACGGCAGCAGAAGCCCCAGACTGTCTCAGTGACAGGCAGACATGCTCTGGGTCATACACGGTGGTAATTCCCAGAAAGGTCACACAAAATGACACCTACCAGCATTAAGCCTGGCCCTGCTCTCTCTCTTCAGAGCTATAATCTGTCTGATTCGTTTTCCTCACACTGCTTGTGTCATCTCTCACACTACTTCCAGCCCCACTAAAGCCACCTCTGACAACAAGAGGGCAAAAAGGGCAATCTCTGTCACATTCCTCAGATGTAATGTTTCTCCAGCTGCATCATACCTGACTTAAAGGCGCAATCTGGTGGCGTATGTAACGCCAGGGAAATCAATGAAAATTGATTCCACAGTGAATGTGTATAACATTCTATTATTTTTTTTATTACCTAAGGAGGAACAGTATATCAAGGATTTATTATGGTGTTAGTATTACAATGCTAAAGCAATTTGGTCAACTCCAGCAGTAAATTGGCTTGTCACATAAGATAGCAATACCGAGATGAACGGAAAATGCCAGGGAGCACATTAAATTATGAATGATGGCAATTATATTAACATTTAAATGAGACAGTCATGGTCCAGTGGGATTACAAGTTTTCAGTGTTTATGGTGTGGAATGATGTATCGTGAGGAAATCAGAAACGCACTTTAGTGTGTCTTTTCACAACAGCAGTTTACTAAGAAATAGCAACCTTATGAAGCTGATGTAATAACTAATCATCATGATAGACCCATTAACAACTGGTATTATACAGTGTATAAATAAGAGGAAAGAGTAGAGCAGCAGCAGAGAGAGTCCATAAGTTTACATTTCTGTTTACTCCATATATCTGCTCCTCGTGTGAGAAATGTTTTCATCGCGTGAGCATTTCTCTGAAATCACAGTTCCTGATTCCCCCTGTTACAGCTCCAGCAGGCTATAAGCAATCACAGCAAAACACGTCCAGAGGGGACGGGGAAGGAAAATGAAAGCAGCAAGTACAGGCAATGACCTTTGCAGACTCCGAGCGTGATAAATGTCAAAGGTTTTCTGTTTTTAATTTGTCAGAGTTTCCAGAGAAGCCTGACCTATGCCTACTTTCAGCCACAGCGTTCCCATCACAGCAGTCGCTGAAGCGGCACCTCAAAACCTATTACTACCCGCCTTTGCTGAGGCTGGTGCTGTCAAAGCTGCAAATTAGCCCATTTGCAACCTTTCATAATGCACTGTAGCAAGGAACAGCATGTTTTTCTCAGGGAGGGCCAACACTGAGCGATGTAATGTATTGCAAATGTGACATATTGCAGACAGGCCAGAGAATATACATTCAAATTTGGCAGGTGTCACTTTTGTGCTGCTCTGCAATCTATTATGCTTCCTTAAAAGATTTTGGCCCTTTTTGTGTTTCTCCATGTGGAATTTTGATACAGAAAAACAGCAGCATTTTGAAAGAAGACCTTAGTTTGGTGCTTATGAAAGTACACACATCTTTAAATTCCTTTACTCTATGTCATCAATATGGATTTAATGCTGATATCTCACAAGTCTCCCGAAATCCCGTAAAACCTGTGGAGTATATAAGCAGAATACACCATTGTCTGTATCCCCTAAAAATGTTCTCCTACGTGTCTTTACCTTGATCTCACTCCAGGGGAGAAGATAGCAAAATTATTTCAACTCTGCTGGTTATTTTGCTGCTGCCTGCTTTCTTTTCAAAGTGTGAAATATTATTTTAAGAAAAAAGTTGCAGTAGCAAAACAAATTCAGAGGTCAGAAATAAGGACACACTGGCAGATAACCAGACGGGGGAAAAAGATTTTGGCTCTACATCAAGAATCCATGAGACTCATATGTTCAAATCAATAGCTGTCATTCCTGTCCTGCCGCTGCATGAATACATTCATTTGAAAAACCTAGTCATGGCAACCTGATGAAAATGTCTTTTTCCTTGATGATGGGACTCTTACAGATGCATTGAACGGGCTGCAGCAATTCACCAGTGATGCCAGAAATTGGTTTTTTTAGCTCATCCTAATGTTGGAGCAACAACTTCAACACATAATTACATTTTTGGTCACTTAGGGACTTTGAAAACAACTATAAACACAACACTGACATATTATGGTGAACTTGTTAGCAAACAGTTGCTTATTTACTTAGTTGAGAGTGTTAGCATGCCAACATTAGCTAATTGATTTTGAATAGTAAGCACAGCTGATGGGATATGGTCAATACTTTTGCAGGCATTTGATTATGAACTAAACCACTGTGCGAACATAGATTTTTGCCCAATCATGGCAATAAAGGAAAAGTTAGTGTTTTAGCAAAGTCATCAGGATTCAACCTCTGGGATTTTGACTGATGCTAAAATAATGACACAAAATTTTCTTACGATCCATCCAATAGTTGCTGAGATATTTTAGTCTGAACCAGAGTGGTGGACTAACTGACTGATGAACATTGCCATCCCCAGAGCCGCTCTGGCTGAAAACATTTAAAATGTAAGACCTTGACTTTAGTTAACCAAGAACAGACATCTGAGTGTCAGAGGTTTGATTACTAATTTCTGAAGTAGAGGCAGGAGCAGAGGATTCGTCCCCCGCAAAGCGTTCTTTGTTCCTGTCTTGGAGTGCTTGATCAATGAATGGCTAGTAATCATTAAAAAACCCTCTGGTCGATTCCACATTAGACTCCATCTTCTCTATTAATGGACTTTTCTTTTTCTGCGTCCACCTACTCTGTGTTTCAAAAAAGCAAGGTCGTATTTTCAGATGAAAGTGTCATTTGAATGGTGATCTCTCTTTATAGTTTCACTGTTGCTAAGAGGTCTGCTTTACCCGATGGAGTTTCAGCCAGCGACCACCATCTTCCATTTTTCAGAACATCTCTGGGGGAAGGCAACAGCACTCAATGTTACAATACAAGTCTGATGATATCTCATAAACAGGTCATCAACTAAGAACCTGGGCTGAAACTCAAACATGAAGATTTGAATGCAAAAAGTTTGACCCATCAGAGTGTCAGACAGATTTATGCTCAGAGGTCGCCTTTTCTGTCAAAGACAGAAAGAGAGAAACCACAGAAAACACTCCTCCTGTCTGAAAAGCAGCAGGGCTCTTCAGCATGCATGAGGCTGCGGTGCGCTGACCTTCATCCCATAAGCTGAACCTTACTCCCCTCCTGAGGCCTGATGTGCTGCTGGCTTGGACGTTTTCCAAGGTCAGGTGGAGGGCCTCAATCCTGTAGGGAGGTGATGAGGTGATGTGTCCAATGCCCTCTGCTGTTAATGAGTGGATTTTGAAGGACAGCAGGGGTTAGAGGTATGGCAGA
This sequence comes from Seriola aureovittata, assembly GCF_021018895.1. Lineage (NCBI taxonomy): Eukaryota > Metazoa > Chordata > Actinopteri > Carangiformes > Carangidae > Seriola > Seriola aureovittata. The sequence continues at coordinate 23,750,373 of NC_079365.1, read as the reverse complement.
GAGCTTGAGGTAAAAGCGTCTCACGCCATCCGTCTGAGATGTGTGTGTGTGTGTATGTTTGTGTGTTTAAAGCTGAGTGTGCTGAGTGGTCGGTGCTGGAAAGGATGCACAGTAGAAGAAGGGTATTATTTTCATCTTCTATCTTTCACAGCTGCAAAACCCACAACAGTTCAAATGAAAATTAGGGACAAAGATCACTGCTGATTAATTATCTGTGAGAGCAAACCTGCAAGCAATTATTTTTAGGTTTATTGATTTACATGGAGTGAGATGGAGAGGCTTTCTTTTTGTAATCACATCTTCTCTTCTGTCACCTGTTCAGCTTGTAGGTATTAACACTGGCAATAAAGTGAAAGTGAATGGATGAACTATAATTGCATGTGTGAATAGAGTAAGAATAAAAAGCTGACCATAAAAAATCTCTTCAGTATTGTTGTAGTTCCAGTTGTTTTTACATAAGGTTGCGTGAGTTACTCACTTGTAGTGGTACATGGACATTAGCCCACATTACAGATCCTGTATCTCGGTTGTCAAGGTCTATGCGTCAATATCACTGGAGGAATTCATAAAAACGCTGGAATACGAGCATTTTAATTGGTTCTGCAAGGCAAGGTGACTTGCTAGTGCATTTAAAAGATAGGAAATTTAGATTTTAAGATGGTGTTCTTGAGGCGTAAAAGGCAGAACCACATGGAAAAACAAAACAAAACAAGTTTCTGTGGCTTTAAGGATGGTCAGCCCACCACTTTTGTCCAGCCTGAAGTATCTCAACAAATATCGGACGGATTTGCGTGAAATTTAGTACTTAAATTCATATTTCCCACTGGATGAAATGTAATGACTTATGACCAAATACCTCAGCTCAGCCTCGATTGCGCATGATCTAATTAGCAAATGCTGACAATGCTAAACTACAACGGTGAACAGAAACCATCATCATTCATCTTCTTTAGAGAAACACCCATCATGTTACATTTAGTTTTTCAGATATATTGCCTTGGGGCAGAAAAAGAACAGGGACATCTGTGTATTGTTTTCTTGAGACAGTCGCCATTCCTACAAATCTTGCTAACCTGTAGTGGCAGACAGCGTACTGTTTATGTAATGCCACTGTGCTCCAGAATAAAGACATCCTTTATGACCAGCACCTGCCTGTGAATTCAGAAATTATCATCAGAATAGTTTTCTGATGCTGGGACGAACAAGACTGTGCTCGGGGAAAAAGTTCCATAAAAGCTAATCTGGCACTGCTGCTGAGCCATTGATCGTCTGTCTTACTGTGGCGCTCCTCCAGACATATGAGTCAATACATTATTCAGTGCACTGAGACTTCTATAAAACCTGTGACACTAGAAAAAACTAGTGGCCTCCGCTGCCTACTTGAATAGAAATATCTTTATTATCATGAATGGAACCATACATTTGCGCTACAGTTGTCCTCTTACTTGTTGATTTTCTTTCTTTCTTTTTTCTTTTTGTTTTTGTTTTTAGCTTTACAGATGTTTTAGGAGTCCAGGAAGGTCTTCACATGTCAGCCTTGTATTTACCACAAGCCTGTTGTGAAAATGCAGCCCTGTCTGTTAAATAATTTAACACAATCATATGGTGATAACAACACATGTAATGACAGAGATATGTCAGATTCATTAATTGACACGTTCATCAGTTGTTCAGTTTTGTAGAAAAATGCTCCAGCAGCTCTTCTGATCCTGTTTTCTGTCTTTACGGCTTGGCAAAATTGTTCCTCAAGTGTTACTGAAGTGTTTCTATGACAAGGCTGAAAAATGCTTGATGGGAAGTGTTTTAGCATTTGTTTAGTTAAGGAGACCAATTTAAGAGTAAGTCAAGTCGTGGCCAGAATTAGTCTGAAACTGCCTGTCAAAATGTGCGTATTTCTGACAGCATAGCAACTTAACTTTAGGAATTCTTACAAGAGCTTAAATACATAAAGATATACTTTAAATTATATTATTATTATATACAAGAAAAGTTTAGTAAGTAGGACAACTTTAAAGTCCCTCCAACTTCAAAATGTCACAAATGCAGGACATGAATCTAATGTATGGATTTAGAGCTGCTTCACTGCTGCTGGCCGTCATTATGAACGTACGCCTTTGATGTGGGCACAAGTACAAACATTACTTTCCAAAAAGCTCCCCAAACTCAACCCTTGAGCACGGCTGGATTACCAAAAGGGCAAAGTGGGCAACTGCCCTAGGCGCTCTGACATCTGGATGCCCCAAAAGTCCCAGGTTCACTGCTTGTCATTTGTTGTTTGGTCATTTGCTTTTTATGCAAACTTGTTTGGGAATTTGCATGACAGCAATATCAACTGGGTTGTGTATGGAGGTGTCCACTTAGAATGTGCCCACATGGTGCATAGACCTAAATAAAGTTGTGTTCGATCACATCACCACAAACTAGCTGACATATAAAAGAAACCAGAGGGCAGGAGTGCTGGTTGGTTTCTGGGTCTGGTGTGCAAAGTATAATGAAGCTGCCATCTATAGCATGTTGTGTGCACTGTACTTAATAGGAAGCAGAAGGCAACGGGGGGGCCCCAAAAGCAATTGTTCCCCCAAACAAGTTAATCCAGCTGTGCGGTAGAGGCTTCGCTTGTTTGGGAGAAGAGCTTAGCACGAATAATTTAACGTAATTGTTCGTTGTTCGTTTGTGGAATCTTAATGTGTTGCTATGGCTATATAGTGTTATCATTTTACTTAGGTCTGCTGTTGCAATTACTACATAGTTCTTTGGACGTCGAAAAGTCTAATGGACAGGTGCGCCTGATCAAAAGTTCAAAGTATTCTGCACAGTGTCAATCACTTGGACCGTCATCATGTGAAACTCATACAGAGAAACAGCTCATTTGCCATTTATCTAAAAACATAGCCCAGGGGAAAAAACAATAAGACAGTGATTTGCCATATCATATCTGGAAAAATATAATGAATTTATATTTTCATACTGATTCCACCCAACTATTAAGGAAGTTACACATTCAGCACTACACTGACGTCATTCAAACTGCCCCTTTGTTGTAATACCTTAAAGGATCAACAGGTGGTACTCTCTCCTGCCCCATTTCCAAATATTTAAAGATGCACTGACTGATTTTTGTTAAAGCACCCAACAGCCACCCAAACTCCCCAAATGTCCTCTTAGTTTATGATTCGTTTTGAAAGTCAATACAACAGTCAAAAGTCTGGTTGGACATTTTGGGATTTGAGGGCACAATCGGGCAGCTATAACAAAACCAGTGTGTGTGTGTGTGTGTGTGTGTGTGTGTGTGTGTGTCTTTGATTTGTGAGATAGTCTACTTCAGCAGACCGTGCAAACCAAAATCATCTCAACCTCCGAAGCAGTGAAATGCACTCGACTAATGCAAAGTCTGAAATGCCTGTGTGAATGCTCCACTCAAGTCTTTTGTAATTACTCTGACAGCAACTGTAAGATACACAGAGGAGCCATCATATCTATTATTCAGCTTTAAGTGGGTGGAGTGACACCACTTGTTCTGAAAAAGCACAAGGAGACTCAATTTTTCATAATATGTTGGAGTAACGGTCCTTATCATCACATGCCAACAACTCCACACTGCAGGCAGTTTGTCATTTTGCATACATCCCATTAACAGTGTAACACTGTGTGGTACATTTGAGTGCAGTGTAAATGTATACACAGTATGTGGAGATGTGTATTTTTGACTTCTTCCTGTTATGCGCTGTTACAGACAGTAATTTTGGCTCCAAAGGGACACGATGTTTCCATCATTTTCTCCACTCATTATTCTGCACTTCCTTAACCTGTGTGAAGGGTGGTAGTAGCCGATGAGATATGTGTGGCAGTTATGTCAGCACATGCCCGTGTTGTATAACTTTACAAGGTCTGTTGCTCTGAGGCACAGATAGCAATCTACGGCTGTTTAATAGAGCGCTCGTAAATGTCTCCAACAGCTTTGAATTTAGAGTTGTGTTAAAACATCCTGCTGCTTTTAGGGCTTTTGTGATTTACTTAGACATTCAAACATATTGAATGATGTACTTAGTTTACTTCAGTTAACAACATTCAGACTGTATGAGGTGGTTACTGGACAAAATCAGAAAATGTAAAGGGCTGAGATTACTGGTCCTGGATCAGTCCTCTGCAGGATACTTGTGAAAATCAGCAGGAACAGTGGCAACTACCAGGACCACAGGACAGAGGTATACACTTTGAGTAGTAAGCTTTACACAGTCTCTGAAGAGAGAATTTAGTAGGTGGACATGACGTGCAGGAGCGAAGCACCTCAACACACTGTTACTGCCGGGATACCGAGCACTGCAGGCTTGCTTCATCTTGTCTGCATTCCACAGTGAACTCAGGGAAGTGGCTTGTGGAAAATTCCACCTTTGTGGCATTTAAAGAGAAAGATTGGAAAGATAAAGGGCAGGATCCCAGTTAGTGTAAATTTGACATGAAGAAGGTTGTGTTACGTTTTGATTAAAGGTCTTTGTTTGATCTGCTGCTTTATAACCAATCTTATTTCAGTGATGTTTACCATTAAAGTATTAGTCTGACATTTTGGGAAATACGCTTATTAATTTCCTTGCTGAGAGCTGGATTAGAAGATCGATACCACTCTCGTGTTTGTGTGGTTAATATGAAGCTACAGCCAGGAGACTGTTAGTTTATTGGCTTAGCATTACACACAGACTGGAAACAGCGGGAAAATGCTAGCCTGAAGTCGTGTTGGTTGTCTGGCAACATTTTTTTTTGTACAGATTAATTTGTTAATTAGTTTCCAGTCTTTATGCTAGACTAAGCTAAGACATTACTGGCTTTACCCTCATATTTACTGCAAAGACATGACAGCGGGGTCAAACTTCTCATCTTACTTTTGGCAAGAAACTAATAAGTGTAAATGTTGAACTGTTTTTTTGACAGTTGATCCTGTTTCAGAGTCATTTTACAAGTACAGTTTGTGTTGCACTTTTCCCCTAAGGTGTAAAATAGTCAATCTATTCTCTGCATCTGCAACAGTAATGGCACAAACTCCATTGAAAGCTCATAGCATTCACAAATATAAATTATAAAAACATACAATGAAACTTATATAGTGTACATAAAATTCAATGTCAGCACTGGGCAAGGGCTTAAGTATCCTGAGTGATGGCGTTTTTGGATGAGAAACTTGTATGTAGAGACTTTAAGATCAGATTGTCAGAGTGTTGTAAGAGATTGGGAAAATCACTGTGGTTTTTGAGTCACGAAGGGGTGCTGAGTTTTGCATTTGGTTCAATTTTAAGGCATCTTATGCAAATTACTGAAATAACAGTATTGAGCGTGCAGTTGCAGATACAGCTTCACTATTATTCCTTGAGTTTAATTCAACTTTCAGACCCCCAGTTTGAGCCCTGCTGTGTTCACTGCCTCTTAACCACAATCATTTAAAGAGATTAAAATCTGGGCTCCGGGTTTATGCATTCACACAGCATTCAGCATGAATCAGTGTCCCTGAGGGACATTGGATTGGCTCATCAAAGGATGAATCTCTGCAAACTGACATGTCAATGAAACCCTTTCCTCTTTGATATACATTTATTTCTCTCTTGAAATGTTTCTTTCTCTTTAAAAAATATATCCACATCTCAGCAAGACTACCTGAATAAGGATAAAACAAAAGCTAATTCACCCCTGAGTAATGAATTATGAGCCACATATTGAGAGAATACTGACATGCTGATACTTGGTTCACGTCAGGGCAGGTCTCAGCTTTCTGTTTCAGCCAATTCAAACTGTAACCCATATGAAAGATTATTAATATTCAAATATTTCTCAGAAGTTCATATGACAGCATTTCCATGCCTGTCTATACTGTTTTTTTTTTCTTTCTTTTCCAACTCGGCAACCCAACCTTCTCTCTTCCACTCCTTATTCCTTTCTTCTTTTTCTTTTCCTTAAAGTGTGATACACTGCTGGGTAGGGAGCAGCATTGTGAATGTCTTTCAAGTCTCGGCACAGCAGCGCATATCTAACCTGTAGTTGCAGTAGGCTGCTGCCCTGGGGCCTAAGAGCCTCAACCACACCACACCCCCACACCCACACCCCCACCCCCTTCAGTGTGGTCCATGTCCTTGTTGGTATAGTACTGGAAAAGGGTGTAATGTGCTATATAACCTCCCTGCTGTAGATTATACAGACATTGTTGTGGCAGATTAGTAGTTTCACTGCTCATTCTCATTTGGACGTCCATATTTGTCTGCTCTTTTTCCCAACTGCTTGTAACATTTTCTTTCTTTTGAGTTGATTTTGTCTTGATACTGAACTAAAAGAAGCTTTGTCTTGTAACCTATTAATACAACACTAATTGATGATTAGATTTTAAGGAATAGTATGACAGTTTGGGAAATGTGCTTATTTGGTTACTTGCAGCGAGTGACATGAAAAGATTGATACCAGTATTTTATATATAGTACTTTATACAGTAAATATGAAGCTGTAGCCAGCAGCAGGTTAGCCTAGCACAAAAACTGGAAGCAGGGAAACAGCTAACCCGGCTCTGTCAAACCTAACTACTTGTAAAACTACTATTGTTTTTTGTAATGAACAATACGTGACATCTTAATTGGGGAGCTGTAGAAGTATTGTTAGGTGGACTTTGTTTTCAGTGAATAAATAGATGCAATCTTTTCTCCCCATTACTCTTCTTTGTGCATGAGTCATATCAATCTTCTCATCTTACTCATCTAATACACTCTCCTAAATGTCAAACTATTTCTTTAATATTTTGCAACTAGATTCTCTTGTGAAATCGGGCTGTCAGAACAGTGAGAACAACCATTAAACCCCACAACCTGCAGATTTATGTGGATATTAAATCCAGCATCTCAGCATTGCTGTGTTTGTCGAGACAGAACAGGTCTAACTTTCGTCTCAACTGTGTAAATTTTCTTCCCACCATACTGTTCCTCGCTTTCGTGCAGTACAGCATTCCAGGCAAGTTGAAACTCGACCGTGTGTGTTCCCTGTCTGAGAGAATCAGTTGAACTGGGTGGATGCATACAACTCTGTAACTTAAGAGTACAAAAAACTAAATAAAAATCATGTTAAACTCCGGTCATCTCCTGGCAGGTAGAGTTCTGAGCACATGGCTTTCACATAATTTAAATACTTTCTTTATTTGCGCTCTGAAGAACACAAAATAGGCACTGCGCCGAATTAAAACCACTTCTAAGATGGAAATTTTTTCTGTCCTCCACTTTAAAAAATACTAAATGAGTTGATTTACATAAAATTACAGTTTTTCTATTGCATTCCCCATCAGTGGCTTCACTCAAACAGGGAATAAATCCTCTAAACAACGCGCCTAAAGAAACATCCCTTTGAAGGAAAGGCAAAGACGGTATCAGCAAACTTAAAAAGGCTTATTATGTCTGTCATTTCCATAAAATTTGGGGTTTGAAAGTACCGCAGGATGTGTTTATTACTGATACATTTTCACCACAGTAATAAACCCCCAAGTTTCCAGTTGCCATAGTCAGTCAGAGCTTTTCTTAACTGGAAAAAAAAATCTGAGAGAAGATTTTTATGGGATTAATAACTAAAATATAGTTTTGTCCAGAAAAATAACATTCAAGGGGACTGGATTAACTGATTATTCAGAGGTAAACAGATGATGATGAGGCTTTCAAAATGCTTTCACGTGTCATTATCAAATTATTTAGAATTGATTTTAGGAGGTGAATGTGTTGCTGACTCATGCTTGTTATCACTGTTCCCTTGTATTACCATATTAGTCGTCAATTTGTCCCTGCATCTGTAAAAAACAGAACATGTTGCTCACAGTGATTGTTGTAATTCAAAAGGTTTTCTGTGGGGGAGGAGAGGAGCTTTTGGTTTAACATCCATTTCCTGAGTGAAAAAAGGCTACTTTAGGGTGTGGACTGGCTTCAAGGCAGAGGAGGGGCGAGGTTTAACCCTGGTGCTGCTTCGCGATTGGTGGACTTGGGGGACAAAAATACCTGTACCTGCTGCAGGTAAACAGACTGACATCAGGCACAGCAGGGATGGATCACCTGGCGGGATTTACTGCAACCCTTCAACCTCATTTAGCCGACAACACTGGACAGCTTTTTGTGTGTGTGTGTGTGAGTGTGTGTGTGTGTGTATGTGTGTGTGTTTGTGTCTTTTCTGCAGGTTTGTGTTACTTTGTCCAACTACAGTCAAAGAACCAGAAGAGTTAACATTTGTAGGTTTATTTCTTTGGTAAATGTCAGTTGCTGGTTGCAACGGTTGAGTTATTTTTCCAGATAGCTTGTGCATGTCACACATCTTTGCCTTGTCAAGCAGGTGAGTTGAGGTTGAACGGATGACAAAAATGCACATTTATCAGCTATTGCAAGTTGTGTTTTATATGCAGGGGGAAACGTGTGAGCTGAAGGTCGGTGGTGATTCGAGAGTGAGGCAGCAATAGAGTGTTATTTTTCTGTGGGTTTGGTCTCTACATGTTCAACAGCACCCTGCATTCAGTGGGCTCGTAAGAATGAAAAACAGTGAAAACAGGTCCTGTCTTGTGCAGGGAGAGGCCTGCCTGGCACACCCTTCACACACACACACACACACACACACACACACACACACACACACACACACACATGCACACACAGAAAGGAGCATGAGCATACACACCATTGGAGCCAGTTTTTCCATGTATTGGTTTCTTTTAACTAATCTGCCACTTCTTTTCTACCAGAAACAGAGAGAATGACATCACTGGGAGCGTTGAGGGGAATCATTTCAGTGATTTCTCACCGAAGGCACCAGCGTGCTCGCTGCTCTAATGAAACCATCCATGTATTCTATCCTTCATTCCACCGGAGTCTGTGTAAAGTGCCAATCAGATTTCAGTGGTTTGAAGAGTAAGACACATGGAATTTGTCATCTGGAGAGAGCTTTGCAAAAATGTAGTCACTCCACCATGGGTTGTAATGGTTGCAACTTTTAAAATAAAGGCAATTGTTGCTCTGTGACAAAAGATATGGCCTTTAATATCCTTTGATGTCAACCTGGTATTGAATGCATCAGTTCTACACAAGCACAAAAAGAGGACTTCTCCTCCTCCTTCTTACCTGCATTGCGACAGCAGTTGAATATTGCTGCGCTGATTGCACTTTAGAGTTACTGCAGGATCACAGAGTGCTGGCAGCCCTACTTTGTGTCTTTTAGACTGTCACTCACAGAGGTTGTTATGTCCTCACCCTGTCTTTCTGCCCTTACTTGTGCGAGACATGGCAATTACATAATGACTCCTAAATTCCCACGTTTCCACATCCACAGCAAACTCCTCAGGGCTTGTGCCAAGATATAGCTTTGTGTCCCTAACGTGTCCTCCTCTTATAACCACAATCGTGGAACTCAGACATACATTGTTGGCATTTTACTGAGTAATTAAGTATTGAGTAATGAACATCTTTTACATCTTTATATCTCTGAAGAGTATAGTTTTCCCATCAGGTTTTTAACCAATTCTCTGTGGGACAATTAACCTGCCTCATTAGTACGGGACATTTCCAAGCTTCTATTCAAAGCCTTAATCGTAGCTAAATGGGCAGTTGGAAGTCACTTGACAGCTACATTGAGCCCTGAGTCACCCGGCTATATTTTTTCCACCCAATTAAGATGGTACGAACATAACGCATAAACAAACAAAGCAAGATATCACCAGATAAGCAGAGATTCATACACACTAGTATTGAGTCACAGGGTTGTGAAGACAGTTTTTCTCCTTATATCTAGTCAGTGAGACAATAGACGACCCTGCACCCTCCCCACCCCCATGAACCACCCACCCACCCCCTCCAAAGTTACAGGTGCTAAACTCTTATTTCTTATCTCTTATTTCACAATATGTCTGAGAAGTCTCATAAACAAAATGTTTTAATACATATAAAAAAAAGGCATCATTATTATGAGCTACACCAACAGATGAAAGACGAGTCTCTCCTGCAACTTGTATCACAAAACGTAATGTACCCAGTGTACTACAAAGACAGAATGACCCATGCACGACCCAGACTTTAGAAAAAATTCAGTCCTCATCATCTCGGCTTCCCCTTCAGCTCTGTGAGTAATCAGCTGTCCCAGCAGGCCTCACATGGTGGAAAGACTTGTGGCTTTCTCCTGAACAGGCTTCTCATGAGCTACACACCTCAGCCTGCCATTCACCTTCTTGTTGGACACAATGATCACCACAGGGCTTAGCGCTGCATAGAGCGAGGAGAAGAATATGCGCAGGTCAGAGATTAGAGAGGAAGACATGGTCTTCCTCACAGTGAGAGTGTACACCCAAAGGCCATTATCTACCCCATAGAGGACCACATACAAGGTCACAAGTGCTACCACGGCTTTGGCAGCTCGTTGCTCGGCCCCACTACTTCCTCCACCGCTAACACCACTACTGCTGCGGAGTCCCTTCACCTGCTGGCTGTGCTTGTAAAGGAAGACCAGGATGATCAGACTGGCTAGGGTCATGAGGGCCATGGGAACCACATCTCTTCCCACCTGGGCTGCCCCGTTTGCCTGTTTGGACAGCTTTGAGGGGAAGTGCACATAGCAGAATTCTACATTAATGCCATGGTTTGTCAAGGTGGAGTTATTCTGTCTGTGAAAGGAGAAGAGTATGGCTGCCGAGCTCATGCAGGTGTTGAGGAGCCAGAGGAAGAAGAAAACAAAGCCCAAATAGTGGGCAACAAAGGCACGGGCGGAGGCCCAGCGTGATCCGGGAGGGGCAATGCTCAGGCCCTGGTAAGCACTCAGAACAAAGGTGAGCCAGATGGAGAGGGAGCGGGAGGTCCTGTAGACAAAAATCACAGCTTTACAACCTATATCGCCAAAGATGTTGGCCAGGCGGAAGGAGGCTAGGGTCTCCAGCAGACAGCGAACACCCACTACCAGCAGGTTTGCGCAGGCCAGATGCAGGATGATGGCATCCGCTGCGAGGAGGCGGTTCTCCTGGTGCAGCAGCAAGAGGAATGCCAGGATGACCACAGTGTTACCTGGGACTCCAACAACAGTGAGGGACAGATAGAGCATCCCACGAACAAACTGTTCTGATGACATTCCTGCAGGGACAGAAAGGAGTGTAATCAAATCAGTAAAATCACCTAGATTATAGTGATATCATTTTTAATGGCCTTTTGAATGTTAGGTAATACTTAGCATTCAAAGTGATATCAGAAAGCTTACACTCTTACCTGAGAACAGTCACAGCTGACAAGGTGTGGGGTGGACCTTGTCTCTGATCCCTCTCTCCTGAAGTAGTCGAGTTGTTTTTGTTCTTATACTTGCAAACAGGTAATGGTTGTTGGATCTGTTTTTCATGGTCCATTGACTTCTCTTCCCTCAGACTCCAATTACTTGAGATCAATTCAGATGACTGCTTCTGTCCCCTCACTGGGCTTCAGAGAGAAAGGATAACACAGAGAGAGCTGTGTGTTTGGATTTACTTACATAGATCTAACAAGTGTGCAGAGAAAATGGTGTTAATGAAAGAATGATATCCATTAGCTTCATGTTTATACTCAAAAAAGATTAACACTATCTCTCAATGTCACTGTTTCACTGCTTTTTTCTAATTACTGATACTATAGATAGATTTCCTTATTAGACCTTCCACTCTACTTTTGTATTTTTTATTTCTGCAATCAATTTGAAAAGCCTCTGCCTATTAAAGAGACCTTCCTTGTGTTGGTTAGTCAGGCACCAGCACCACAGTGTCCTCCAGTGGAGAAAGCTGAAACAAAGTCAAAGCCAGAGGACGTTCCACTCAGTCCGCATGATCGATCACCTCCAGTTTCATTTGTGGAGCTCGACGTAGCATCAAATTTATGATTGTGTAATTCATCCAGAGCAATAAAAGTTCTAAAAATGGAATTAAACCTAAACCATGAGGATGTTGTAAGGACAAATCAGTGTGGGTAGGCTACGTGATTTAACTGCAACATGTCCTACAGCAGCGACTTAGAAATGAATATTAAGCCCATTTCTCATAAGAAGACGATGAGATATGTCCTCCACTATAATTAAGAGAGACTACTTTCATAATACTATAATATAAAAATAATGAAACTAGTTACATGTCCAATAACCTCCTCAAACTTACAGTTTGAGCACTATATAAGCAGTATGTATAGGTACTAGTGATGTTGGTTTACTTACCACTTATTTTGCATGTTTATATGTCGGAATACTTCAATTTGAATTTTATTATTGAACTATTTATGAAGAGGAATTTGTCTCGGAGCCAGGTGAAACACTGAACGCACACATCACGGATTTGAAGGTACTTAAAAATACAAATAAAACATGCACATTTAATTTGTGACTAATCTGCATATATGACATTCAGTGCAGAAGAGGGATCCCTCTGCTGCTCTGCACAGAGAAAGAACAGAGAAAACAGGTGGTGCAGACAGGTGCCTCAATTGATAAATGAGTCTCTTGTAACATGCAAAGGAATGAAAACACGTTTGGTTCAGTTTGCCACTGAGCATTATGCATGAATCAATTATTTTTTTTAACAATTGATTGTCCCACAGCTTAAGGTGAACATATTGTAGATACAGTATAAAGACAAATAAAATCTAAAGTCATGGGAGGTCACTTTTGCCCTCCCCTTCCCCTTAAATGCAAATCAAGAGTGTGAGGCCCATCAATATCAGAGTGAGAGGCTGCTAAGCCAAAAGCTTCTTAAACCACATTTTTGCTGTGGGACAGATTAACTGGCACTGTGAGAAATGCACTGAATATTCCCTCGTCACCAGCCAAAGATGTTGCCCTCTCCAGAATACTTAAAGATGCAAAAGGTTAAAAAGTGATGTTTGCCTGAACTAATTGAAGTTGTATGTAAACAGCTTACTTAATGCAATACCTGGGTTTTCGTGTCCTAATTTAAGATAACTAAGTAATAATGTGAGAGTTTGTCTATTATTGCATCACCATCTGGTCTAATACAACAGCTGTGCCATAAATTCTACATACCCTATGTTCAGTATTTGTGTTGAAAAATGTGTATATTTGAATACATGGCTGTCATTGAGGTCATATTTAAAGGTGGTGTCATCCATTTATATACATGAGGGAGGCAGAATATTAGAAACACCTCTGAATATAATGCAGTCCAGTCCAACATCATCACTAACTATGACCTCAGTGCTAAACCAGCTAATTTAATGTGGGCTACAGGCAGAACCTGTTTTGGAATGGATTAGACGGTGAAGATGTTCCAACTGAAATGGCCACCAAGTGTATTTTATTGCATGTACAGAAGAAAATAATCAATTCCAGGACATAGTTAGACATGGTAGTTTCTGGCATGACCTGTATTGTCAGCATCAACTCTAAGGGCACTGTTGTAACGGAAACAGTTATTGAAAAATTTTAAGTTAAATTAGCGTAATAGAGAAAACAATTTGCATCAGCCATAAACAAAGAAAAACTCTTGTCAGAGGGGAAAAAGCCTGCTTTTCAAGACTTGCCACGTAGAATGCTGTACATGAAATCCCCTGAGCAGGACATGCTTGAACTTGCCATTTTAATTAGCTCTCTGAACAAACATGTTAAAAACACACAGGGAAATAACATATCTTATGATGCTTTTTCTGAGGCTTATTCTCTGGAGAAATCAAGCTTCTCAAACAACACTGTTTGAGGCACACAATCTGATTTTACAACTGAGAAAATAGGCGGTAATTGACCAACAGGTTAGAACGCTTTTAATGTCAGATACATTTGCTATTTACAGTCTATATACTGCTGGAAAACCTTTGGTACATAGTACAAACTTCTGTTAAAGCATATGTCAGCACTGAAAGTGAAGAACATAAATGAATAATGGCTGCTTGTCCCTGTGCCCCCAATTAGTACAGACATGCATTGTTATATGGTTAATTGTCTTGCTCCTCTGTGTCTTTTAACATGCTCCCAGGACATGAAGGAGGAAAGGAGCGCACACTGAAGCACCAGCTGTGCATGTAAAAGCCTCTTGATGGCTCATTCAAGGCATCATCAGGCTGCTTTTGCATCAACAATAACCGCACACTGTTGTCTCCGCAGGGGTTTCTTTAACTCTGTTTTTTTTTTGTTTTTTTTTAACACCACTGGGAAATGGCGTTAAAATATTTCAGAAGATTGACGTACAGCCCCTCTGTCCAAAGAAACTGAAAACTGATGTGGAACAGGAAAACATTGTTCAAGATTAAAATTCACATCAAATATGTTATTCATATGACCTAAGGCAGCTTAATGTCTCTTTATGACAATGAACAATTTCCTGACATTAAAGCCTAAATCTAATTTGGAAAGCTGTGTTGATGTACAGCCCGGAGCACCTTCATTCATTTTAAAAAAAAAGTTGGGTGATCTGGAGATTCATGCCACATTTGTTTGAATTTTGACATCACGCTAGTGCTACTGTATCTGATTCCAATGGAGAAAATGTACGCGCTCATTTCCAGCTATATCTTTCCTAGTTATTGATCTATTGATTTCATTATCAGTGGGGCACAAACAGGCACAAGAGTGAATATTTTGAAGCTGATAAGGATTTCACTTTAAAACATAAAGGATAGTTCCACATTTTTAAACTGTTTCAAATTAATACACATACTCCCATATGTCCATTGAAGCAGTTGTTGCTTGCTGTAATCATTTCTCCTGCTCATACTGGTCATTAAAATATCCCCTCATAACATGTTTCCAATGTAGGCGATGTGGAAATCAAATCAAATTTGCATCTTCGAAAATCTTTGTCGTACTAGCCATCCACTGCAGCTCAGCACAGAAACACAAAGATGGAATTTCATACTTTGACATGCTGTAACTTTTGAAGATACTGACTTCATTTATCTGTAGAAGACGGTTGAAGCCACATATTAGCTTCAAATAATCTTAGGAAAATATTAATATTAATCGTCTGTTTGAACGGGGAGAATAATTACAGTAAGGGAAAAAAAAGGTTTCACTGTTGTTTTAAGATAGACTTGAAAAACTGTGTGTATCCCTCAGTGCTATTGTATGCCCTTGCAGTGCTTGTCTTCTGAGACCATCTCAGATTTAGTGTGTTACTTTTAATTTGCCAAACTGAGCTGAACAAAGCAATGTTGGGCAACTATCTCAAGGGGCATGGAAGACTATAAATTGTAATTACATGGGCTATTAAACTGTTGATGCACAGCAGGCTTTATTTTCATCTCCAACATCAGGTGAGCAGCATTTTGAACACTGATAGAAAACCTGGAGATCATTATTATCATAATCATTATTATTATTATTATTATTATTATCATAATCATTATTATTATTATTATTATTATCTTTTATATCAGGTTTTTTATGTAACTCGATATCACCAACTTGAGAATGTTTGTTCATGTGCAGTGTATTTCTAACAGATTTGATTCTCTGTCTGCTTTACAAATCATGACGGGTGCAGGCCTTGGTGTGATGGATCTGTGTGTGACCATCAAAGGGGTCTCCTTCCTCTTGCAAACAGGTATGGGCATCTTGGGGAACACCGTGGTGCTGCTGGCTTACGGCCACATCATTTACACCGAACCCAAGCTCCTTCCTGTGGACATGATCCTGTGCCACCTGGCCTTTGCCAACCTATTGCTGCTTCTGACCCGCTGCGTCCCTCAGACCATGACTGTGTTTGGGCTCAGAGAGCTGCTGAATGATCCCGGCTGTAAGGTGGTTATCTACGCCTACCGCATCGGCCGGGCTTTGTCAGTCTGCATCACCTGCATGCTCAGCGTGTTTCAGGCAGTGACCATCGCCCCTGCTGGACCCCGTTTGTCAAGGCTGAAGCCTGCACTTCCCTCACTGGTGCTCCCCACCTTTGCAGGGCTGTGGCTCCTCAACATGGCCATATGCATCGCAGCCCCTTTCTTCTCTATGGCTCCACGTAATGGCACTGTCCCTGCCTTTACCCTCAACCTGGGCTTCTGTCATGTGGACTTCAGAGACAACCTGTCCTATGTGATCAATGGGGTGGCTGTCTCTGGGAGGGATTTCGCCTTTGTCGCTGTGATGGTGGGCTCCAGTGGTTACATCCTGCTGCTTCTCCACCGCCACAGCCGCCAGGTGAGAGGGATCCGTCGCTCTCAGGGTGGTGGAGCAGAGACCAGGGCTGCCAAAACAGTGGTTACCTTGGTGGTTCTATACGTGGTCTTCTTTGGGATTGATAACGTCATCTGGATTTACATGCTGACAGTGGCTAAGGTGTCACCAGTGGTGGCTGATATGAGGGTATTCTTCTCCTCCTGCTACGCCTCTCTCAGCCCCTACTTCATCATTTCTTCCAACAAGAAGGTCAAGGCGAAGATCCTGTGTGCATCTGAGCAAGACCGGTCGTCAGCGGATACTCAGGAGTCGAATGACAAATGACTCTTTCTCTATCTTGACAGGCTGTTAACTCTCCTGCAAGACAGCAGAGTTGTCAGACCTTATCATTTTGAGCATTTGTGCACAGATGACTGTCATTACCTGAGCAATAGACCCTTTAGGAAGTAGTACTAGAGAGAAGTGTCTGCACTGGTCTGTGTCTTTTTTTTTTTTTTGTATGTACTCCTACATTTTTATCAGAATCATAAATACACAGGTCTCTGTACCTGCAATATAGTTTGTGGTCAATTTGTATACCCACATATCATTCTCATCATCATCACTAGAGCTGAAATGATTAGTCGATCATAAAATCTTGAGAATTGATTAAGTGTTTAAGTCATTGTTCAAGCAACTACACCAACCATCTGTTTGTTCCAGCTTCTCAGTTGTGAGGATTTGCTGCTTTTCTTTGTGTCTGTCTGTAATAGTAAATAGATTGCCTTTGGACTGTTGGACATATAAATGCAATCTGAACAGGGTCATTAATGACTTGTTTCAGGGAATTTAAGGGTTTAAATGTTCAGAGCATGAGTTTTTATATTGTACAATTTCTCTTAAATTGCACATGGTAAGATTTAAAGCCTGGTTCAGATCTTTTTGAGAATCAAAATTCTTAAATTGGACTGTTTAAGGTCAGAAACATACCAGAATTATATTCCTGGCATTGTATGAAAGCTTTTTGACAGCATTAGATACTTGACTGAAGAGCTAAAATTGATCGGACATATATTTTAGAAGTTAAATGAACATTGAAATGTGGAAAATAAGACTTTTTTTGGTCACTTGTCAAAAAAATATCTGGACAGTTGAGTGCTACAATCCTTAATTTGAAGATGACAATTTAGGATTTAAAGTTGTAATGGTTTTTTGTTTTTTTTTTACTTTTATCAACATGTCATATATCAGATGATTATTTTTGACACCGTTAACAGCACATAATCAATAATGAAATAATAATTAGTTGCATACCATTCTATTATTCTTAGGTTTTACCTATTTGCTCAATCTATCTCTCTCTCTCTCTCTCTCTCTCTCTCTCTCTCTCTCTCTCTCTCTCTCCCTCTCTGGTTGCGCTCTGATTGGTTGAAATTTCAGTAATAAGATCCAATGGTATTTTTTGTCCTCAGAATAACCTTTCAGGCAGCACTTCCCATCTGCAGGAACTCTTGTTAGAAAGCCTTATCAGCCAAATGTATATGTGAAAATGTAATTCACAAATTGTTCATCCAAGGTTTCAGGCAATAGTAGATGTTTGTTGTATGTCGATGTCACGTTAACGGAGATGATTTCGTATAGGGCGCTAATTCAGCCTGATAGATATTACCCAGGGAGAGAAAAACCCCATGTAAACATAACAAACCCCGGAAAAGGGAAGCGGAAAATGAACACAATGTTAAAACAAAAGTGAAGTTCGAGAAGTACATAATACCGGGAATAAACGTATCTGTGGATAACCATATGCGCACGAAGAGAATGACTTGTGAACGCAGCGTTTACAAGTCACCAATCGCGTCGAAACGTGGCAGTTAAGTTAAGTTGCTCACAGTATGCGCAGCTAGTAGTTAGCTCAATTTCACAACAAGACGCTGCAACGCCCCTGAAACTGATGACAAGAAAGTATTTAAAGACCACTTTGTGATGATACTAAAGGTCTCTCCCAGTTTGTGCTACATCGACCATTGTTGTTTTATTTCAGGTAAGTTGTTTCGGATGCTTGCTAACGGGCGGCTACTGTTAGCTAGCGTCATCTATATCGTTAACGTTACTTAAACATGCTTCGTAACCAATTTACACCTTAATGGTGCTTTTACAACTAACGTAAACTTTAGGCTTGGTTTCCTTTCTTGACTGTTGTTCTCCATTGTTCTGCTGTTATGCCAGGTTCAATGTAGACGTGCCTGTTTTTTGTTTAATGAACAATTCTGGATTGATGCCCAGTCCTCCTCCCTCTCTCCTGTGCTCTGTGTGAGATGACCTGACTCCGAGTTCACTGGTTCCAGCAGCAGATGACAATGGCCAGAATAGCCTGGTACCAAGAGAAGGTAAGAACAGCCTTTAATCAGTAAGTTCAAAATGCATCCAACAAACTAATATCTAAGTAAATATATTCAGTTCAGTTCAATTCAAAAGCCTTATTGTCATAGGCAGAAATAAACAAGTGAGCAATGCAATGAAATTCTTACTCTGGTGTCTCTCCATCTGTCCTGATGCCAACTGCTATTGTATCTAATTGAAATATACTAGAAAAAAGAATAAGTCATTTTGTGAAACAAATATGTACAGACTTGGTGGCGAAATATATACAAACACATGTATATCTACAAAAGCATACATATGTATATATGCATATTTCCACTCATATCTACATCAACACTATGTATAATGAAGTAGACAATAAGGAAGAATTATGTTAAATACAGTATTCTCAAATATGTCATAAAGGAAGAACATTTGGTGTACAAATTAAAAAAAAAAAAAAATACATATATATATATATATATATATATGCAAACTTTTCTTCTTTAAAGTCTCTGCAGAAACGGGTAAAAAAAAAAAAATGTTTTAAGGCTCCCTGTGGTTGGAATAATTTACCATGAGCATGCTTACACAAATTTTTTTTACACTTTAACTGGGCAAATATCCCCCATCGTGAAGGTAAAGGATTATAAAAGTTCTGTTGTTGTTACAGATTGGGGCCTATGACCAACAAGTCTGGGAGAAATCTCTGGAGAAGGCGGATCTAAATGTAAGGCACCTACAAATCTCTTGTCAGGAATGAAATGTGTGTATTTATGTTGTGAATCACCACTAAATCGAAGTAGCCCTTGCCTTTCCTCTAGGGTTTGGACAGCAAACCAAAGAAGACATGTCACATCAAGCCAGACCTCATTGATGTTGACTTGGTTAGAGGTAAGGATGAATGAAGAGCAGTTATCCACCTATTGTTTTTTTTTAGTTTGTTTGTTATACACATTTACAATTATTTACATATACAATTCATCAATAAACAAATATGTGTTCGCTTAAAAAAACAGTAGCTTGTCTAGTGTGTGTTGTGGGAATATAAGTGCTATAGCCACATTTGTAGTCATTTAAATAAAGCTGAGATTCATTTATTTGTACCCCCCCCCCCCACAGGATCCACCTTCAGCAAAGCCAAACCAGAGAGTCCCTGGACATCTCTAACTCGAAAGGGTCTGGTCAGAGTGCTGCTGTTCCCGTTCTTCTTCCAGTGGTGGATCCAGGTGACCTCCAAGTCCATCTCCTCATGTATCCTTGTGCTCTACTTCATGCAAGGTAAGCATCACTGAGTCTAACAAAGTTACACTCATATTAGGGCTGTGAGTTTCTTATGTAACGGCCCTAAATTTGACTGCTATTTTAAATATTTACATAAAGACATGAACTGGGGCCCAAGTAATAGACTTAACATTGAAAACTAACTCATTCTGTGCTGTCTTGACATTATTCATTTTCACAAATCATTTCAGCTCTACTCATTCTTGTCTTTAACCTAAATAATAATTAAAACGTCACTTGGAAAAGAGGTTTTGAAGAATAGAAATGCCTCCAATGAGCCCCATCTATAATACATGTGCTGTAAAATAGAGAACGACAATATATGGAGCCAAGCTATGAGAAATTAACAGAGATTACATGCACATCCAGCGAGGGTTTACAAACTAACTGAAAGAGGGAATTTGCAGATTTAATACACTGTTGCACCTTTTTAACAGTCTTTTATTGCAGCACTGACATTTTTAATGGGTGTGTGGTTCTTTAATAAGTAAAAATTCTTCAGGCAGGTGCTAAAGGGTTTTTTCATAATCTCTTTTGACTCAATAACTTCCAGTCATTGAAGGAAATAAATACAGAACATGGTTCTTAATATCTTCAATGGACAGGAAACTTTTCGAATTCACTGTGACTTTATGCAACTTCACTTTGATTTATATCCATTCCTATGGCCTAAGTTCAGTGTCTCATTTGTCACAGTTTACACTCAGTTATACCTGAGCAACAGCGAAACGTCATTAGTAAGCATGAATTCCGCTATAATGAATCCCCTAAGAGACCATTTTGTTTGCTGTTGCCAAATGTTTTGCTCCCCTCAGTGGCAGCCGTGGTGCTGTACTTGGAGGTCCCTGGGGCGAGTGCCAGCGAGGTGTTTGGACCCATGTGTCTGTTGCTGCTGCTGGGCACTGTGCACTGCCAGATTGTGTCGACGGAGTCCAGCCGGTGGCCCTCGGGCAGTCCAGCTGCCAGCAGCACCACAAGCCCTGCGCGCAGAAGGAGGTGGTTTTCTCATTGTTAGGCTCTGCACACTCATTTGCTTGTACTAACACTCTCTCACCCCTCGTCACATGCATAAACTTATCTGCACACAGATAGATCCAAACACTGCACCATGCAGTAAAGCCACTGAAATACTCTCACCCCTGTTGTTTTGGACAAGTCCTTCTCTATCTACCATCTCTTATTTTTATTCTGTCTCCCTCAGGCCAAGGAAGGGCAGGGGGCTGAAAAAATCTGAAGAAAAGAATGGCAGCGGGGACACAGAAGAGCAGGGACCCTGGCAGTCTGAAGAAAGTCAGCGATTATACAGAAACGAGGAGAGGAGGGTACAGTCACTCATCTCTCTAAGTCAATCTTCAGTAAACAAACTTGGGTCAGTGACCTGTGGTGAATAGAAGATTCTCATTCTCAGCAAGATAAGCAATTTTCAGAATTAAAAACGGCAGTCAATACCTAGTTGCTGGCTGTATTGGAAAAAAAGTCATAGCCGAAATGTAAGCAGCATTAGGCAACTAGCTCGTGTTGAATGGTTATTGATGAATTGATCTTTAGTTTTAGGTATTTAGGTATTTTTTGTAGAAAGGCAGGTTTATTCTTACCTGAATTTGTTGGCAGATTAATGACACCAAAAACACTTGTATCTTCAATGCGATCAATGACCCTTGTCAACCATTTGTAGAGCTTATAATAAATATTACATCCTTTGTTAATGTACAGTAGTTCATTAGATTGAGATTCATTCGATAGATTTTTATTATGTTATTACAGAATGGCATTCAGAGTTGCTCTAACCTTAATTCTAACCACAGGTTTAAAATTTAAAATTTGTTGTACCTAAAAATATAAGTGTAACTAAATCTACCTCTGTTAGCCCAGTGTGTAATGTGTAAGATTATAGAAAGAAAAGAACTGGAAAATATATTTTTTAAATTATGATGCCTAATTTATTATTTTAACAACACCTTAGAAAGTCATTTTCAAACTGCATCAAAAATGAGACTGACCCAAATAGAGAAATACAAATGGCATTCCTTTCTTTCTTTTTGCAAATGCACATGCACATGTTGTGGAACACGTTTGTAAGATACTGTATTTGTGATGTTCTCTGGCAGAACAAAAGAAAGTCAGGATTTGGGGCCTCAGACGAGCTCTCCAGTGAGGAAGAGGAGGGGGTACAAGCAGTTGAAAAGATTCGCCCACCAAGTCATCAAGAGAGACAGCCTGCACTTGTGTCTTCTGTTAGAAAGAGAAACCTGAAGTCTAACCCCAAACCTACACTAAGGCCACAGGTAAACTTATTGTTACACTCTATGTTAATGAAACTGCAGTTACAAGTGCAAGTTTTATGTTTGGTATACAGCAAGCTTTCAATTGTTGTAGAGATGATGTTTTAGTTATAAAACTGGAGTTTAATATGTAATTTGCTTAAGTTGTTTGTTTCCAATATGGAAGAAGCAGTGAGTTACTTCAGATCAATGTGTAATATAACATAAAACTCTTTATACACTTTGATTTGAGAGCAGGAAGGGGGTGGAGCTTCAATCAAGGTGAAGCCTCGAGAGGTGGAGCGTCTCAGGCCGAGCGTCGGCTCTCGTCCTGCCTCTGACACTGACGACACAATGTGGGAGGAGCTTCTCCAAGGGCCTGACACTGCCTCTACGGGCAGCAGTGACAGTGAGGGGAACGGGAGGTACAACGCCGGCTCCACACTCCCACAAACCACCACACTGAGCAGTGATGATGAGAGTCTCCAGCAGGGAATCACCGGCGTAAGATTGCAAATAAATCTTAAAACTAGATTCATCTGTGGGAATTACTGATTCAACATGTTTGTGAATTTTTAATCAACGATACCACATGCTCAAAACTCAATAGTTGAGAGATATCATTTGACTTTCATATAATTAATGTTTCATATGTAATGTGTAAATTTAGCAGTCCCAGGTAAGACATGGTGAACTTCTTGTAGACTGTGTTCTGTACATAATCATCTCTTTTAATGTGAATTTAGCTTTGGTGCTGTGACAGCTATTTTCATCATCGATTAATCTGTCATTTATTTTCTTGATTAATCAAGTAATAGTTCTCCCTGACCAACAGACCAAAATCCAAAGATTTTGTTTTTCTGTCGACTGACTAATCGATTAATTATTGCAATTCCTAGACCAATTCCAGAATTACTCACTGCTCTTTTTTCTTTTTTTTTACACATTAGAAACCACGAGTTCACAGGATGTTATCTGTTCTGTTTTCAATTTAGAACCAGCTGTCTTGGCTTCAGGCGTGTCACCCATCCAAGGACCGGGTCAGTGCCATAATATGGGAGCAGGGCGAGTGTAAGAAAGCAGACATGTCCGTGTTGGAGATCAGCGGGATCATCCTCACACGGGTACACATTTTACTCTTTTTGTTGACATACACTGTCTGGGTAAAGACTTCCTGGAGATATAAACCCTAAACAGCAGCAAAGTGTCTCAAGCCTGAAAGTCCAGTATTCACACAATGACTACCTTCTAGTTTTTTTGGTTTGTCTTCCACAGAATCAGATCTGTAACAGTGCGTTGCCGCTTTTGAATGTTGCAGGAAATATTGTAATTATAAGTAGAGCCATCTTCAGTGACGAAGTAAAGTGGCAGATAAAAATGACATTTGAAATGACAGCAAAGATATAAAAATGTGACATTCTTGTTGATTTGGTTCAACAATGTTGTCTGACTGAGCAGACTGTAGGAAAAACATAGTTGCTGTAGCTTTTATCAGCATAAAAATGTTGCAGCATAACAAGATATCTCCTGTCTCTCCCTCTCGTCTCCTTTCAACAGGTGAAGTTAGTGGAGCAGGGTATGGGTTACCTTGTCTTTGGTGGTCTCATGACTGTCACCCTGGTGCTGCTTCCGTTTGCCTTCCGCTTGGCTCAGCACCTGGACATGTCGAGCATCGGCACTGTGTCCCCGACAGAGCTGGTAGAAATGGTGCTGGGGTCGCGTGATGTCCAGACCTATGCCTTTTTCTTCATCACAATCGTGCAAAGAGTCTGCCTCACTGGGCTGTTCTTCTTCATGATGTGTGTGGCTGAGAGAACGTACAAACAGGTGAGAGGCCACCTTGTATGGTCTGATGAAATCTCTTGTTCTTTATTTCCAGTTATGTCTTTCCTCTTCTTGTCACTATTCTGCTGTACATCTGAACACCTTCAATTTTAACACATTGAGTATCTTATAAATGTCAATCCTAATAACTCCAGATTATGTCTCATAGTCATCACATTTGGAAGTTTTCTATAGTATCAAAAGATATCCTGTTGATAGTTTTTAGATCCATGCTTACAGCACAAACTCACAAAATAAAAAGAAATACAGACAAAAAGTCTGAAAGGGTTTACTGCTGTCCCACTGAAAATCATCAAGTGCATGAGGGCTCTCTAGCAGACATTTTGAGCCGCTTATGCATACTAAGTCTGCGTTTCTGCAGATTTTACCTGAGGGAATTACCCACAGTTCATAGCATTGTTACATTGAACACAGGGTTACCATAGTTACCAGAGGACCTGAGAGGGTTCAGGGTTTAGACCTTTTAGGGGGAACATTGGGGTTGTGCCACTAACTCAATGGTAATATTATACTTCCTACTTGCATTCCCCCAAAGCATTATGGGAACTGCAGTTCCAAAACATAATTATCCCAAATAGGTAAGAGGTAAAAGAAAAGGAGTCACAAAATCCATTAACTTATATTTATTATAATTTTTTGGTTTGCACAGTCAGTGTCTTTTTGACATTACTAGGACTCAAAATGTCCCATTAACATGGTTCCTTCCTCTGTCTATTCATATACGGATTTTTGCCCTGTCTTGAAAAACAAGACAAACTTGAACTGCTTATGCTGAAAATAACAGTATATGTCATGCCTGGTTAGACATGTAGTGACTCTGCTAAAAGCCTGTAAATAAAGGGAGTGACAACTGACTAGAAAAGCCTAGCGTTCTAAGGGTGCATCATTGATTAATAGTATTATTATGGCTGATTGTATTTTTTTAAGCATTGTACTTAAATTAATCGCTGATCGTATACAGCTCATTTACACTGATCCATCTTTTTATTCACTCATGCCATCTGGTCGTCCCCCTAGTGGCACATAGCAGGTGCTGTCTACAGACAACAGACTCACTCACTTGCTTCTTTGCAGGACTTGAATTCTGTCAAGTGCTTTGCATCTTTTACAGTTTATGTCCATGTTTCCCCAACAGAGACTTTTATTTGCTAAGTACTTCAGCCACCTCACTTCAGCTCGCAAGGCAAAGAAATCTGAGATCCCTCATTTCAGGCTGAAGAAAGTCCAGAACATAAAGATGTGGTTGTCACTACGCTCTTTTCTCAGGGTTTGTATTCTCCTGTTTTAACACTCTCCTGCTCTTTTATTACTGCATATTGTTTTAACACTAGAGGGTTGTCATAGACTTGCCTTTGTTTGCAATGGTGCATCACTGACTTGCTTGTTTATTGCAGAGACGAGGGCCGCAGCGCTCTGTTGATGTCATTGTCTCCACTATCTTCCTTTTAGCGCTTTCCATTTCATTCATCATTTGTGCCCAGGTCAGTCATATCTGCTGGAACAGATCTGATCTGTTTAGAGAACATTCATTTAATAATGTTATGTAAATAATAGAGTCTTACATAGAGACGAAAGACACAAGCAAACAGCCATAAACATTAAACCATCTAATCATATTATCTGAGTGAAGATAAGCCTGATAGTTCAGATACAAAATATTTTATATACTCTGATGTCTGGAAGCCTACAACAAAGTGCTGGGGACTATTAATATAAACACTGCTGCTTTTGCTCTACCTCAGCTTCTGCACAGCCACAAGACATTCCTACAGACTCTGACAAACTGGGAGCTGATGGTGTGGGCCTCTTCCCTCATCCTCTTTCTGTTACGGCTGGCTACGCTGGGCTCAGAGACCAACTGCAAATACAGCAACTCCTCTGTGCTGCTGACTGAGCAGGTAAGTACCCATGGCTGCAAAACACATGGCGGTGCAGGTTATTTTTCAGTGTGTTCACAGCACGATGAGTGACATTTTGATGTAACGGTGTCAGCTGATTTATTATTAGTATGAAACGATCATTCATTGTGGGTTTAAATAAATGACTAGGTCTTTATTGTACAGTTTGCTGTATGTAAAACTCTTCTTGGTTTCAGATCAATCTGTATCTCAAGATGGAGAAAAAACCCAATAAGAAAGAAGAACTCAGCATAGTGAACAACGTTTTAAAACTAGCTACAAAACTGATGAAGGTAAGCATGCATGTGGCTGTTCTCTTTTGCAACCTGGATTTCCAGTTGAATATGAAACTGTCTCGGTGTATTTGATCATACAGTTGTGTTGTTTACTTTGGAGTTTAACCCCCATCTGAGCCAATTCTTCTCTCTCCTAATTGTTTCCAGGTATTTTTATTCAGCCAAAATATGATTGAACATAGAACAGCATTTGAATTACAATTAAAAGTGATGCTTCATCCTGTTGGCAAGATAGAAAATAGCCAGTGACAGCTGATATCAGTCAGTTCAATTAATTTCCTGTTATCTCTGTTCAGTAATTCTATCACCCACTTGTATTTGATCTTATTATAATATGTAATTTTAATATTTCTAATGAAGGACCAATAGAGGTATTTTTTGCCCGTGGCTTTGAATCCATAATAAATTCTGGCTTTGACCATTTCTTTGAATCAAGGTATGGGTGCCTTTGTTGTAAATCTAAAAAAAAAAAAAATGTATTCTCACTTAACCCCCACCAGGAGCTGGATACTCCATTCAGACTACTGGGTCTGACTGTGAACCCTCTGATCTATAACATCACCAGAGTGGTCATCCTGTCTGCTGTGTCTGCCG
This sequence comes from Seriola aureovittata, assembly GCF_021018895.1. Lineage (NCBI taxonomy): Eukaryota > Metazoa > Chordata > Actinopteri > Carangiformes > Carangidae > Seriola > Seriola aureovittata. The sequence goes on along the minus strand of NC_079365.1, from coordinate 23,723,754 downwards.
TGGTCAGCGACCTGCTCGGCTTCAACATCAGAGTGAGTGGAGTCTTTCTGCTAAATTACACCTCCTTGGTTTCTGTGATAATGGTGCAGGAGGACTGAACACAATGGATGAAAGCTGCACTCCGCCAATTTTGCACATCAAGTTGAGTTTTACTCCTCAGAAAGAGCACTATTCAGCCTGTGACAAAAAGGGTATTACAGCTAGAGCTTGGGCACTACAAACATGAGTATTCACCTGTCAGAGGGTCTAACAACATGGTGCATCGTGGAAAATGTTGGAGCCAGTAATTTTGGTGCTTGACTGGGGAACAAACTCGTGGCATCTCCAGGTGTTGGGGTTGATATTTTAGAAACTGTATTCCTTTGAATGTGGTCATCTGACAGACAAGTTGGCAACATGTATATTGAGAAACAAGATGTGACAGATGAGTGGTGAGAGCAGAGGAACTCAAAAGTGCCTTCTAATGGTTAGCAGGCAGTGCCTTAAATTACAAGTACCGTACATTGACAAGTCCTAGTCCAGTAAAGGCAGGAAATACATATTAAGAAGTATGGTTATCAACTTTCTTGCAGACAGATTAAAAGATTAGAAGATGTCAGTCTTATGCCTGTGTGATGAGTGTGACTTTAGCTTTGCATAAAAACTGGGATCAGGGGGAAACAGCTAGTCTAACAAACATGCCCACCAGCATCGCTGGTGCTCAGTAAGAAACTATAACTTACAATTTTGACATTTTATTTGTGTACGGATTTTTAAAAAAAAAGAAAAAAGAAACATGATGTTAATCAGTGATCTTAAAGGGCGAGTATACTCCATCAGAACTGCTTGTCAAATGTTTGAATAGCTTTGGACTCTATGAAAATGTGTATTGTTATTGTTTGATATTTAAATTATATCACACCCATCCTTCTATTATGTACCAGCTTGTTAGCCGCCTTCCAGTGTGGCAGTTTACATCGGGTATAACCAGTTTTGACTTCTGATGTGGTCGGACAGCCTGTCATTCGAACCACTCTTCTTCTAGTATAATTCAGCCCTTAAAGCTGCTGGTATATTTATGAACTTTGAAGAGTCTTTATGCTAAGCTAAGCTAGGTATCTCCTTGCTTTAGCGCGGTACTTATCACACAGACATGTGACTGTAGTTCAGGACTGGCTGCAAGAAAGTGAATAAGCATATCAAAGTGTTCCTTTAACCAAAGGTGCACCACTGTAGGTAATGATGTATTATGATGTGTTATGTTAATATGTGTTTGTGCTGTTCTGTAAAATGAAGTGACAGTAATCATCTTTCTCTAATGAAAGTTTTATCTCTTCTCTTTAATTTGCAGCTGTGGAAAATCAAGCCTTAAATGTGAAAACAGCAAACCACTAAAAGTCAGACACTGGAGACCAGAAATCCCACTGCAGACAGGCTCTCATCTACAAAAAGTGTGCAAACCTACTGACAGTATTTCCATTGTCTGTGCCTTCCAACTGAAACTCCTGTCTGAGTTTCATCAAACATTCACAAGCCTGAGATGCTCTGACAATCGCTCACACACCATTACTGGCTGCTAAGCTGGTGTGGCATCACACACTTTCCCTCGGCCAAGCCACTAAACCGGTGCCTAACCTTTGACCCTTGAATGTTCCTCAGTATTCAGTTAAATATAGTGGTAGATTTAGGTCAGGCTTCTGTGGCATCCAAATTTCTAATTGTGTCTTGTACAGATGTGTGGACACAAAGTGAAATGTAAATCCAGTTAATAATGTAGATAGTTCAATCTTATTCACTAATATTCTTCATCAATATAATAGTTGAGTATAAAACAAGCCGTGTGCTATCTAAAGCTAGTCAATCAGAATGGGTGGCCAGCTTTACTAAATGAATCTTCATAGGAATCACATTTGATTTCGACCTTTTGTACTATTTAATGCGAAAACATTGTGACTGTAAGTGGGCTTTATTTATTTGGGATTGTGTTTCAGCACTTCAACTTGTCATGGTACCTGAAAGTCATGACTGTGACCACTATCTGCCTTTTGTATTGAGGACCATTGTTGAATAAAATAACTATGCAAAGAGGGTATAGTTATGCTTAAAGAAAATGTTTGATAAAGGTGAATAAAGTCTTTTTCATCCATGGAAGCTGGCGTCAGTGTTTTCAATTCTTTGATTTCCACCTTCACCGCCTTGTTCTCACGGTAGTTTGCAGTTGATCCTCTGCAGAGCGCTTATGGTTTAGTTCTCAGGGCTTCTGAATTAGTGAAACAGGACTGTGCATTTACGTATCCTGCCGTCGATCTATTACCAACGTTACGGTAGGAGAGGGCGAAAAAAATGACGTAGAGGCACACCTCCAGCTTGGAAGGACACCAACCGGCCCGAGGAGGCACCTCGGCACCAAGGACAGGCCGACCAGACTGGCTCCTCCAGCCGCAGCGGCAGACGCAAACTCTCGGTCGGCAGATCCGGAGCTCCCTACGCCGACAGTGTTTAACGGCGTCCGCACAGGCGTCTCTGGCTTGCTGAACTCATCATATTTCACTACCGACCAGGTAAAAAATAAATAAATAAAAACACAGAATATGATGCTGGTAGAAACGCGTCCTGTGTGGTTTATGTTAAACATTTTCATGGCAGATTTAGTGCCGCATGAACTCAGTCACCCCAGTCAGAGAGGAAATCATTGCTTGCCTTGCTCTATGTGGCTTTGTAGAAGACAGTGCTTTTAGCCAAAAGGACCTTTTTTTATTTAACAGATGATGTGGCAGCGCCTTTTCTCCTCATCCTCTTCATCTCTGCCTTTATGTATCTGTTGCCAGGGATACATAAAGCCATTACCATAACACATATTTGGAAAAGCTACAGTTTTGTGTGCAGGGTTCTATTCTGTCAGAAAGGCATGGAGATGGCAGATTACATGTATGTCTGATTCCTCTGTTTCAGACCAGCTTGGACAATGCCCCTCTGAGAGAGAGAGCTGATTTCAAATTGAGCCCAAACAGGATTTCAACATGTCCAGCTCTCAGAGGGACAATGGCTCTGCAAACTCAGCAGAGGCTAAGAAAACAGACCTGAGAATAAATGAGAAGAAATGTTGTAAGTAAATTCCTCCCACAGATTAGATTTGAACAAGTTCTTCTGCATGAGTGCTGTTGAAGTCTACAGGCGCACTTGTAATAGAAAACCTTGCATTGTTCACTTTCGACTGAAGCTCCTTCATTTAGACTCCAGCCCACAAAAGACAGCCTTCAAAAGAGCGGTTCACAGCAGGAAAGAAAAGAGTTATGACCAGTGATATAAAAATACTCTGTGTGACCTGCTGTGGTTTCCACTGTAAGAAAATGACTTTTCTGTCCCAGGACATTTCTCCTACTAATTTCTTCAGATGCTGCTTTTAATCCCAATCCACAAATGATATTTATGCCTAAAGAGACATTATTATTTTTGTCCAGTTCACACGTGGCCTAGTTATTATGTTGTCTCGACGCAGTACATTTACTTCTTTGTTGTTAATTTCTCCTTTTGATACTGCATTTTCTGTAATACAGGTGATTAACAACTGTATAGGACCCTTATTAATTTAATTAATGACAAGTGTGTATATGTCTCCTGTGCAGCATGGGCTTCCTATATGACAAATTCTCCAACAGTGATCGTAATGATCGGCCTGCCTGCAAGAGGGAAGACGTACATGTCAAAGAAACTCACACGTTACCTCAACTGGATAGGAGTCCCAACCAAAGGTAGTGCACGACATGAGACAAAAGCCTGTTTTCCATCTCAGCGTCCCCACTTTAAATTTTAAAACAGTTCACTGCTCATATTTCAAAGTACAGTTGATGTGGCCATCCTGTCTTCAACTTATCTCTGCTATATGGGCACCATATTCAACTTTTTAGAGCAGTATATTGTAGTTTCTAAACTACACTTCCTTATTTAGCAGTTTTAAAGCAATACTCTAAGTCTGAGTGTATGTCAAGAACATTAAAGCAGCCTTAAAGATATTTAGAGACAAATTTGTAGTTATATTAAGACCTTAGGCCTTGAGTTTAGCCCATCACATTGTATAGCAATATTGTTGTTTATAGCAACCCTCCCCCTCACCCCACATAACATGTATATTTAAATGTACTCTACTGTATGTCAGAGTGTCTCAGAATAGGAGAGTAAATTTAGTATCAGTTGAGTTGTAATTGCTTACAACCACGACCTCAACGGTGACCTCAAACAAGCACAGCAAGGGTGTGAGCGAGTGTTAATGTCATTGTTTCATTTTACAGTGTTTAACTTGGGCGTATACCGCAGAGAGGCCGTCAGAGCTTATAAATCTTATGATTTCTTCCGCCACGACAATGAGGAAGCCATGAAAATAAGAAAGTGAGTTCCACTCTTCAGTCCTTAAATGGGACATTCGCATATCATCTATCTTACAATAAGGGAAGCTGTTTCATCTCTTCTGTCTGAGTATCACATTTCTCTCAGTCAACGTGAGTCTGTTTGGTATTCTGCAGCCTCCACTGCTGCATCAGTGACTAAGCTGTTTTTTAGGGCAGCAGTTGATGTTCAGCCAGGGTCAGCACAGTGTTCATACATACCCAAACACATGCATGACAAAGCATGACCACCAAATCCTCAGGGTTATTAGATTGTACTCAGATAAACTGAAAATAATTTCTCCAAATAGAGGAATAAAAAATATATCTGTCTCTTTCCCTTGTAGTCTTGTCTGGTGTTAATAAGTGAAGTGGGGTTTGTCTTGCATGGCTATCATGAAAATGTGACAGGCTCTTGACAGCATCCCAGTGCCGAATTCTGACCTAGATATTAAACAAGCTGCTGCCGCTGTCACTCTGACGCTGACACAAGCTCTCCAGGGTGTTGCATTGGCATCCAACCTGGATCAAACAGCCGCTGTAAATAATTCTGAGAGTTTGTCTTTTTGACGTATCAGCCGAACAGGGTTAAAGGAGCAATTTGACATTTTGTGAAATATGCTTATTTGCTTTCTTGCCCAGAGTGAGATGAGAAGATTGATACTCTCATGTATGCAGTACATGAAGCTAAAGCCAGCAGAAAAGTTAGCTTAGCATTGCAATAAGAGTAGAAACAGGAGGAATCTGTTGTACCAAGTTTGTGTGAAGAATATATTGCTGCTGGCACATGAAAACTAAACTTCCCGCACGGTTTGATAACACAAGGGGGGGTGATAAAATATTTTTTTGTGTGATTTTAGAAAACTAACCCAGGTCACATGCACATACCTTCTACACAACAACACCACAAATAAGACATGGATCTTTTTTAGATTGTCACTGCAGCGGGCAATAATGAAATACTGCAAAAGCTCTGAGAATCAAGACGTACATGATGTCACAATATGATACTAGTGATGCGAAGTGAGTGTAGATTAAAGTGAACAAGAATCTCACACTGAGGCTGAGGGAGGACTGTTTCCTCTCTGTCCTGCAGGCAGTGTGCTCTGGTCGCTCTGCAGGATGTGAAGGCGTACCTGACGGAGGAGGGAGGACAGATCGCGGTGAGTGCTCTCATGCCTTTCTGTCCATCTGTCTCTCTGCCCTGTGTCTCTGTGTTGGCTAATTTCCAAAAGCTTTGAAATATCTAGATCAGAAGCACATCTGGCAGTAGCACAGTCTTAATCCTGAACTGTCCTACAAACGATTTTACCACAGGACACCCACATTATACATGAGATTTTTTTTTTAATTTGTCTTCCCCCCTTTGTGTACCTTTTACCAGGTTTTTGATGCAACAAACACAACAAGAGAACGGCGAGACCTCATTCAAGCCTTTGTGAAAGAGCATGCATTCAAGGTAAGACTCATAGAATTTTGTTTATATAGCTGTGTTGTTTATCCTTTGCAATTATTTTAATTTTTCCCTCGAGGGCTTCAGTGGAAATTAGCCCTTGATATTTAAACATTCACACTGCAGTTCCCCGCACAGATATCTTCTGCACAAGTATAAAAAGAGCCATAAAGACAATGAGCATACTCATTAATGTCCGTGTAATGACATGAGCAAGGGTGTGTTTTACTGCTTATGAATTCAATTTTTCATTTGTAGGAAGAAGATTGTGTTTTTAATTGCTGCAAATGTTACATAGTTTCACTTTAAACTAAACTCTAAACAATGGTTTTTCATGCAAAAGTAGCTTTAATTTAGACTTAAAGGAGCCATGAGGAGTTTTTGACCACCTGTAGTGCTGTGAGCAGTGTTTTGACTAATGAGTCCTCGCTTCGTTTGTATCTTGTGAGGCACATTCCTGCTACCAGTTTCACGACTTTCCACTGACTGACAGTTGCTTGCAGAAACCTAGCTATGTGTCAGGAATTGTGGGGAGGAAGAAGAAGACTGCCGGCTAGCAAACATGGATATAAATAATGCAGGTTTCAAAGAGAATGCACTCACCCTGTTTGTTAGGTGTTAAGGGTGCGCAAAGCTTTTTAGTGAGAAATTGTCAGTGTAGTCATACTTTTGATTCTTTACAAGAAAACTCCACAGGGGACCTTTAATCTCTGACTTAGAAACTGGAAGAGAGTGTGTCATGGTGTTGATTCAGTGGACAGGTTAAAAAAAAAAAACTTCAGCATATGTTGACCTCTGAGCTGCTCTCTTTCCAACAGGTGTTCTTTGTGGAGTCAGTGTGTGACGACCCAGAGGTCATTGCTGCTAATATTCTGGTATGATCTTATGTCACCTATGGGACTTTAGGTTTGACTGGGACTATGGGTCAAACCCATAATCTATTAATATTGACACTATCTGCAGTGTTATGTAAGTAGTGCACTGCTTGCTCATATTGTTTGAATGTGTTAAATACCTGTAACAGGAAGTGAAGGTGTCCAGTCCAGACTACCCTGAGAGACACAGAGAGAGAGTAATGGATGACTTCCTTAAACGAATTGAGTGCTACAAGGTCACTTACCAACCGTTAGATCCTGATAACTACGACAAGTAAGAATCAGTCAGATCTTGCTGCTTGTCTTTATCTAAGTAGATCATTACATTTATCTTATTATCGAATCTGTTTTAAAAAATACAACTGGATCACAACTTTTCGAGGGTTTTTTTTTTACCAAGCAGTTTGCATCCTGTCATTTTGGAGAGTTATGCCTTGCAATTCAGAAAATAAACACTAGATGGTGACAGTAAACAAACATTTGATTCATTACCACCTGCAGGGACCTTTCTTTTATCAAGGTGATGAACGTGGGCCGACGTTTTCTGGTGAACCGGGTGCAGGACTACATCCAGAGTAAGATTGTCTACTACCTCATGAACATCCACGTTCACTCTCACTCCATCTACCTGTGTCGGCACGGAGAGAGCAACCACAATGTTGAAGGCCGCATCGGAGGGGACTCGGAACTTTCTCCTCGAGGGAAACAGGTAGATTGGCTGTTCTCTGTTGTAATCCTAATTTTGTGAAGCGCAAAGCCAGTGTAACAACCCAATTACAAGCCTCTCTCAGGGAGACAGGTCATTGGGAAAAGGTGCACTTAACTTCCATATTATGAACAGCTGGGTCATGACCTTTATCACATTTCATTCTTCCCGTTTCCCATTTTCTTGTCTCTGTCCACGGAACATTAATCTAATGAAGCAGCAATACCATTACAAGGATGTATAGATGATGAAGAGACAGACGACTGGAAATCTCTCTCTTTTTCTCTCACGTCCCAGTTCGCCCATGCCCTGCGAGATTTCATTGAGGAGCACAAACTGTCAGATTTGAAGGTGTGGACGAGCCAACTGAGACGGACCATCCAGACAGCGGAGGAGCTGGGGGTGCCTTATGAACAGTGGAAGATACTCAACGAGATCGATGCTGTCAGTACCCTGTCTATCTAACCCCACACATAGATAGACGGAAAGTGTATTAGAGATTTTTTGATATTTAGATTATGATGTTAGATTAGTGGGGGGAAAAGCCGGGCTTCCTGACAATATGTAATACAGTACAGTCTCTATGTCAAATATTTCATTTGTATTATGTGCACTTTGACATAAAGACAAATGTTTTGTTACCCTTTCCCCAGGGTGTGTGTGAGGAGATGACCTATGAGATGATCCAGAAGACATTCCCAGAGGAGTTTGCTTTGAGGGACCAGGACAAGTACCACTATCGCTACCCAGGAGGAGAGGTAACCTGGCACACTTCTTCCATCCCATAGTCTTGCACAGCTACTTCTGTCTTAATCAAGCTGTCCATTCAGGCTAAAGCAGTGGGTCCATTTCATTCCATCATCAACTTTCTTTGCTTAACACAATCGCTCTCACTGTTCCTTTTCTGTAAAAAGTTGTAAACGTTCATTGATAACTAAATATTTTCTCTTTTTTTAAACATAGCAGTCTACATTTAGATTTAACTTGTTTTTTTCCTGGATCAATAGTCCTACCAGGATCTTGTTCAACGACTGGAGCCGGTTATCATGGAGTTAGAGAGACAGGGCAACGTGTTGGTCATCTGCCACCAGGCTGTGATGCGCTGTTTGCTGGCTTACTTCCTGGACAAAAGTGCAGGTAGAAAAATACAGGACATGCATCACTTCAGTACACACACATCACAAGTTCATGACTAGTGTGTGTCTCATACACGCAGGCACTGACATGTGGTTTGTGGCTTTTTCTTCTTTCTTCTTCCCACAGAGGATCTACCGTACATGAAGTGTCCGCTCCACACAGTGCTCAAACTTACCCCTGTTGCATATGGTAGGTCCTCCTCTTAGATGAAGCTCGAGTTTACACTGTGACTGATCTTTGCTCGTGGTTTTGTTTCAACGTATTCTATCTTATATTTTCTAGGTTGTAAAGTGGAGATGTTTTATCTTAATGTGGAGGCGGTAAACACACATCGAGACCGGCCTCTTGTAAGTTGCTCTGAATCAAGCTGAAAGAATCGCATTGTTGCTATATGTGCATTCAGCTCATGAGTTAAAGCCACAAATATTGTCACATGTGCAAAATATTTGTGTATTGTTAACTCACACATAAATAATTCAAAATTAATCCACAAATCACAACGTCTAATCCAAAGTCTAATGGGCTCTTGTTTGTTGTGCTATTGCGATGCAATCAAACCTCACCCCCTTGTATGTGAGGCCTTGCTTGTTTGTCCCCCTTTCTTATATCCCTGTTTTGTTATTTCCCTTTTATCTTTAACCTTATTTAATCAGCCTGGCTTGAGCTGTGAGCTAATGGATGAGAAATAAGTTGTTAATTTGTTAATATTTTACCTTGTTTGACCATGGCTGTTCATGCTACCTTGCTTGGCTGAACTAATCCATCACTGGTTCCATTCTGATACTATAATCATAGATTATGTATAGAGAGATTATTTATGTATGAAAAGATGCTGTGTTTGAGCTGTTGACCCCACTTTTTCTTTTTAAAGGTTTACTCCCTTAATTGAAGAAGGTGTTAGTGTGTCTGTGCGATCAGGGTTGCCGTGGCTTCAGTTGTCTTAACCTTTTTGCTGTGAAGAGGACGGCTAGTTTGATTGGCTGTGTCTGCTCAGGTGTCCCCTGCTGTTGTGTGTTCCCAGATCGTTTTTTTCCTTAACACCTGCGGTATTTCATCTCCTACCAGGGTAATATCCCGAGGGACTCTGCTCTCATACATCGGCGGAATAGTTACACTCCCTTGTCCAGTCACGACCAGGTCAAGCGTCCCAGGCTCTACAGTGCGGGTAATCAGCCCTGGCTACCTCTCGCTCCCACCCCATCAGCTCTGATGCCAGAGGGACGGCAAAGCCAAGTTAGTGAAAGAGTTACAGGCTCCCCCTTTAAATTAGCCACCGTCAACTGTAATCAAGTCACCTCCCACCACAGTTGTAACCCTGTGTTTGGCATTCCCTCGCCTCAGTTTTGGATCCTCTCGATGACTTAGTGTCTGTGTTGAAAGTGACGTACATGGAACCCATCTCTATATGTCCCTCTCTCTCTCTCAGGGCATGTTTTGGGTCTTGAACAGGTTGTTCTCCTCTTTTAATGTTGTGGCTGTCAGATGTTTGTCTTGCATGACCCCTGCTTCACCCCACTGGGCTGTATCCAGCTTGAATATGCAGAACAGCATGTCTCTTATTTGCTGAGGAAATCTCCCTGTGAGTCGGCTTTACGAGTTCATTGTAGGATATTAAAAAACACACCAACATGAAAGACATCTTGTACTGTTTTGTGACAAGTGATCATAATACACATAGTAAACATATTAGCTATAGATAATCTAATAAGCGATGATTCCAGTTGAAACCCATTTAGGGGCAATTTGAGAAAAATAATATAATACATAAATGACATGTTTGAAACCTTGAAAAAGTGTTGAAATGTAAAAATGCATATTCATATTTGTATGTGTTTTGTATTTGTTGGCCTTGCCTTGTTCGTACAGTGCTTCAGCCCATCTCCACATTTCTATCTATCTCTCTCTTTCTCCGCTTTCTCCAACCCTGTGTTTCAGCCCCGGATAGGAAGCAGTTGTCTGTGAGTATTTCGGAGACTTGCTATATGTAGCCAACCCTTCGTTTTCTTTCCTCATAACTCCACTCATGTCATGTTAACCCATGTCAATATGCTGTATGTTATTGCAGTGGTGTATTATTTTTATGGTTTTCAGCCCTTGGGTTTTTCTAACCTTCCATTACCTTTGCACAGTGAAAGCTGCAATCAGTTTTGTTTTATCTCAGCGGCCTTATCAAGAACACTCATAACACCCACTGATTCCTTGGGAGTTTAATTAATGGCTGCAACACTGAAAGCAACTTCAACAAAACTTTTAATATATATTTTTAGATGGTAAAGTAATGGCAAACAAGTACAAAATATATTGTACACACATTAAATTATGGTGATTCAGCGGTGCTTCAGTATTGATTAAAGTGCAAGGATAAGATAATGGTTTGGAGCCAGTAATACATAGGGTCAGCAAGTGATTAATAATTAATCACTTCTTGAGAATGTGCTAAAGAAAAGTCTCCAGTACTGTGTAATTCTTTACCACACTTCAAACAATGACCTAATTTTTCAAATAGGAACTTAAGAGTCCTGGGCCGCCTGGGAAGCTATTAGTTTCCTTGAATAGGATTTGCTGCTGTAAGGCATTAATTTGTGAATGTCAGTGACATTTTCTTTTTCTTGAAGGAGTCCCTGTGCGAAGGAATCGACTTTGACAGCCCCGAAGAAACTAGTGGCTGTGTCCGCTTCTGAGTGAGGATGAAAGCCTCTTTCTTCATGGCACATTGTCGGCAAAAGTTTTGGGTGAAGCAAAAGACAGAAAGAAATGTTTTTTTGTTTTTCTTAAACCACATTTTTGGAAATCATGGTCAGAGTAGTGTGGAATGATGTCAAACAGTTTGTTTAGAGTACGAGGCAACCTGCACACAAGGTCATTTTTGTTCCTGTTTATTTCAACCTCCTGTTTGTCTTTACTCTGCATGCTGAGGCTTTTAACTGGAGGCCTTGTCATTAGTATCATAAATTCTTCTGCATGTGCGCCAAAAGAAATCAATCAACCATCAGAACATACTGTATTATAAAACTGGCAACTAATCCTCATCGTACTGTAAATAATACAATGCCTTACTGAACACGAAATATATGGATAGATTTAGCTCCTCTGAATGTAACAGGAACAAGTTATGCATTATTATGATGAAAATCAATTTTCACTGTTGCAAACAGAATATGTTATAAAGTAGATGCTGTAAAAATATTTTTATATTACAAATCCACTCATCTAACACATGCAGACAACCTGTAGTTGTAATTCTAAGCCATCATCTTTTGTGTCTTATGTTATAGATTTGAAAGAATGTACTCATCAGGTTCTGAAGGAGATTAAAATACTGTACTGAGTTTCTGTTATGGAAGCATTTTATGTGTTGTTAGAAATTACACCACATTGCTTGACATACTGTACACCAGCAGTATAAAAACCAAGTTACTTTTCTGTCACAAGCTGCAATTTATTAACCTAATGTATCGAGCTGGTATTATCTGTCTTCATAAACACTAAATGGTCAATGTTCATCTGTTAATCCATTGTTCTTTATACCTATGTATTCTAGGAAGCAATTTTGTGCAACAAAGACATAACATGTTGAAGGTAGGTTAGCTGTTGCTTGATACTTGTGTTCATGATATCATACTGACCAAGAATTTGTTTGAATGGCTTCATGCAAGTGTATCTTTTTTTCTTTAATTCTCCTTAAGATCAGCTATTTTTATCAAATAACTGAGAGTGGTACGAGTTTCTATGACTATGTAATGTTTGACTGTTGACAAGTTATTGCCCTGCTCAAAGCAGCCTCTTGTGCCTTTTTAGCAGACAATAAAAGTGAGTTTTGAAGTGACATTCAATTTTTTTTTTTTTACATGGAAATGTAGTAGATGTGAATCTTTCAATCTTCCAAATGGAGTGATCCAAATCTGTTATAAGTTATATATTCATTTATTTGTAACTATTAAGCCTCAAAATGGTTAAAGAACTAAATGAATTGTAAATGCAGATAAGCAGATAGGTATGGGACATTTGGTAAATTTGGAATATCAAGGACACAGGTTTGGTCTCAACATTGGTATCGATGCAACAACCCTGCCACCCCTCCAAAACAAAGAGATTGGCTTTTTAATGCCATCAACCAAACAGCTTATTGACATAAACTTGTAAATTCATATATCCAGAGGATGTATATATGTCATTGTAATATATCCTCTTATCGGTGACACATATAGTAAAACCATTCTTGATAGAGGGACATAAAAGCCATATATATGTCATAAGTCATAGTATAGTAAGCCATAAAGTAAAGCCGTAGTGAGTAATAAAAACATACTATAGTAAGGCATTAAAGGTCATAATATAAGTCATTAAATGTTGTAGTATAGTAAGGCATAAAAAAGTCATAGTACAGTAAGGCATAAGCATGTCATAGTATAGTAAGATATAAAAACTATATAGTGAGAGAGTTTAGTAAAGTATAAAACATCATAATGTAGTAAGTAATGAAAACATTATAGTACAGTAAAACATAAAAAGTCATAGTGTAAAAAGTAAAAAAAAACATCATAGTATCTTAAGTCATAAAAAACGCCAAGAAAGTCATAACATCGTCATTGTTACGTTGAAGATGTGATGAACTGACGTTGGACTCCAGAGCAGAGACGGCACACAAAACACACCAGGAATAACAATGCAAGTGAGTTTATTTGGGAAGAGGCAATAGTGATGGTGAATGCAGACAGGGAGTGGGTCCAGGTAATCCAGTTGTGAGTACACAAGGCAGGAATACGGAGGACAATGGAAACCAGAAGTAAGTGAGTGAACACACTCATGAAACATGAGGGATGACTGGAGACTGAAGACAGGTGGGTGGTGCGGCGTGGCGACAGTGGAGTGTGGCAGGATCATCAGCACAGAAATCACAGAGTCTTCTGGAGCACAGGAGTACACAGAGCTAATACAAGCAAAACCACCAGGGAGATAAAGTAAACACTAGGTAACTGTAGTCACATACACTAATCAGAGAAAAGTAACAGTTTATTAAGTCATAAAAAAGTCATTGTATAGTAAAGTTTAAAAAAGTCTAGCTATACTAAGGAATAATAAAAGTCATAGTATAGCGAGGCATAAAAGGTAACAAATATTTCATAGTATAGTAAGGCATAAAAAGTGATAAAAACCTCATAGTATAGTATAGCATAAAAACTCACAAAAACTTTGTAGTATAGTTAGGCTTAAAGAGTCATAGTATAGTAAGGCATAAAAAGTCATGAAAACATCATAGTATAGTATAGCATAAAAACTCACAAAAACTTTGTAGTATAGTAAGGCTTAAAGAGTCATAGTATAGTAAGGCATAAAAAGTCATAGTATAGTAAGGCAAAGAAAGTCATAAAAACGTCATAGTATAATAAGGCATAAAAAGTCATAAAAAGTCATAAAAACGACATAGTATAGTAAGGCATAAAAAGTCATAAAAAAACATAGTATAGTTAGGCATAAAAACGTCATAGTATAGTAAGGCAAAAAAAGTCATAAAAACAACATAGTATAGTAAGTCATAAAAAAGTCATAGTATAGTAAGGCATAAAAAAGTCATAAGAACGACATAGTATAGTAAGGCATATAAAGTCATAGTATATTAAGGCATAAACATTCATAGTATAGTAAGGCATAAAAAAGTCATAAAAACCTCATGGTATAGTAAGGCATAAAAACTCATAAAAACGACATAGTATAGTGAGGCATAAAAAGTAATAGTATAGTAAGGCATAAAAAAGTCATAAAAACGTCATAGTATAGTAAGGCATAAAAAAGTCATAAAAAAGTCATAGTATAGTAAGGCATAAAAAAGTCATAAAAACGACATAGTATAGTAAGGAATAGAAACGTCACAGTATAGTAAGGCATAAAAAAGTCATAAAAACGACATAGTATAGTAAGGCATAAAAAGTAATAGTATAGAAAGGCATAGAAAGTCATAAAAACCACATAGTATATTAAGGCATAAAAGGTCATAAAAACCTCATAGTATAGTAAGGCATAAAAAGTTATAAAAACGACACAGTATAGTAAGGCATAAAAACGTCATAGTATAGTAAGGCATAAAAAGTAATAAAAACGTCATTGTATAGTAGGGCATAAAAAAGTTACAGTATAGTAAGGCATAAAAAGTCATAAAAACGTCAAAGTATAGTAAAGCATAAAAAGTCATAAAAACGTCATAGTATAGTAAGGCATAAAAAGTAATAGTATAGTAAGGCATGAAAAGTCATAAAAACGTCATTGTATAATGAGGCATAAAAAGTCATAGTATAGCAAGGCATAAAAAGTCATAAAAACGACATAGCATAGTAAGGCATAAAAAGTCATAGTATAGTAAGGCATAAAAATTCATAGTATAGTAAGGCATAAAAAGTCATAAAAAAGTCGTAGTATAGTAAGGTATAAAAAAGTCATAGTATAGTAAGGCATAAAAAGTCATAAAAACGACATAGTATAGTAAGGCATAAAAACGTCAGCGTATAGTGAGGCATAAAAAGTCATAAAAACATCATAATATAGTAAGGCATAAAAAGTCATGTATAATAGGGCATAAAAATTCATAAAAACGTCATAGTATAGTAAGGCATGAAAAGTCATAAAAACGTCATAGTATATGAAGGCATAAAAAAGTCATGGTATAGTAAGGCATAATAAGTCATAAAAACGACATAGTATAGTAAGGCATAAAAAGTCATAAAAACTACATAGTATAGTAAGGGATAAAAACGACAGTATAGTAAGGCATAAAAACGTCATAGTATAGTAAAGCATAAAAAGTCATAAAAATGTCATTGTATAGTGAGGCTTAAAAAAGTCATACTATAATAAGGCATTAAAAAGTCATAAAAACGTCATAATATAGTAAGGCATAAAAAGTAATGAAAACCACATAGTATATTGAAGCATAAAAAGTTATAAAAATGATATAGTATAGTAAGGCATAAAAACTTCATAGTATAGTAAGGCATGAAAAGTCATAAAAACGTCATAGTATAGTAAGACATAAAAAGTCATAGTACAGTAAGGCATAAAAAGTCATAGTATAGTAAGGCATAAAAAGTCATTAAAATGACATAGTATAGTAAGGCATAAAAAGTCATAGTATAGTAAGGCATAGAAAGTCATAAAAACGTCAGAGTATAATAAGACATAAAAAGTCATAAATAGTCATAAAAACGACATAGTATAGTAAGGCATAAAATGTCATAAAAAAGACATAGTATAGTAAGGCATAAAATGTCATAAAAAGTCATAGTATAGTAAGGCATAAAAAGTCATAAAAAAACATAGTATAGTAAGGCATAAAAACGTCATAGTATAGTAAGGCAAAAAAAGTCATAAAAACAACATAGTATAGTAAGGCATAAAAACGTCATAGTATAGTAAGGCATAAAAACGTCATAGTATAGTAAGGCATGAAAAGTCATGAAAACGTCATAGTATAGTAAGGCATAAAAAGTCATAAAAACGTCATAGTATAGTGAGGCATAGAAAGTCATAGTATAGTAAGGCATAAAAAGTCATAAAAACAACATAGTATAGTAAGGGATAAAAAGTCATAGTATATTAAGGCATAAAAATTCATTGTATAGTAAGGCATAAAAAGGCATAAAAACATCATAGTATAGTAAGGCATAAAAAGTCATAAAAACGTCATAGTATAGTAAGGCATAAAAACGTCATAGTATAGTAAGGCATAAAAAGTCATAGTATAGTAAGGGATAAAAATTCATAGTATAGTAAGGCATGAAAAGTCATAAAAACGTCATAGGCATAAAAAGGCATAAAAAGTCATAACAATGACTTAGTTTATTAAGGCATAAAAAGTAATAGTATAGTAAGGCATAAAAACGTCTTAGTATAGTTAGGCATAAAAAGTCATAAAAACGACATAGTATAGTAAGGAATAGAAACGATATAGTATAGTAAGGCATAAAAAGTCATAAAAATTATTTAGTTTATTAAGGCATAAAAAGTAATAGTATAGTAATGCATAAAAACGTCATAGTATAGTAAGGCATAAAAAGTCATAAAAAGTCATAAAAAAGTCATAGAATAGTAAGGCATAAAAAGTCATAAAAACGTCATAGTATAGTAAGGCATAAAAACCTCATAGTATACTAATGCATAAAAATTCATAAAAATGACTTATTTATTAAGGCATAAAAAGTAATAATATAGTAAGGCATAAAAAGTCATAAAAACGACATAGTATAGTGAGGCATAAAAACATCATAGTATAGTAAGGCATAAAAAGTCATAAAAACGACAGTATAGTAAGTCATAAAAAGTCATAGTATAGTAAGGCATAAAAAGTCATGAAAACGTCATATTATAGTAAGGCATAAAAAGTCATAGTATAGTAAGGCATAAAAAGTCATTATATAGTAAGGCATAAAAACGACATAGTATAAAGGCATAAAAAGTCATAAAAACGACATAGTATAGTAAGTGATAAAAACGACATAGTATTGTAAGGCATAAAAAGTCATAAAAACGACATAGTATAGTCATTGTATAGTAAGGAATAAAAAGTCATAAAAAGTCATAAAAACGACATAGTATAGTAAGGGATAAAAACGACATAGTATAGTAAGGCATAAAAAGTCATAAAAACGTCATAGTATAGTAATGCATAAAAAGTCATAAAAACGTCATAGTATAGTAAGGCATAAAAAGTCATAAAAACGACATAGTATAGTAAGGAATAGAAACGTCACAGTATAGTAAGGCATAAAAAGTCATAAAAACGACATAGTATAGTAATGCATAAAAAGTCATAAAAACGTCATAGTATAGTAATGCATAAAAAGTCATAAAAACGTCATAGTATAGTAAGGCATAAAAAGTCATAAAAACGACATAGTATAGTAAGGAATAGAAACGTCACAGTATAGTAAGGCATAAAAAGTCATAAAAACGTCATAGTATAATAAGGCATAAAAAGTCATAAAAAGTCATAAAAACGACATAGTATAGTAAGGCATAAAAAGTCATAAAAAAACATAGTATAGTTAGGCATAAAAACGTCATAGTATAGTAAGGCAAAAAAAGTCATAAAAACAACATAGTATAGTAAGTCATAAAAAGTCATAGTATAGTAAGGCATAAAAAGTCATAAGAACGACATAGTATAGTAAGGCATATAAAGTCATAGTATATTAAGGCATAAACATTCATAGTATAGTAAGGCATAAAAAGTCATAAAAACCTCATGGTATAGTAAGGCATAAAAACTCATAAAAACGACATAGTATAGTGAGGCATAAAAAGTAATAGTATAGTAAGGCATAAAAAGTCATAAAAACGTCATAGTATAGTAATGCATAAAAAGTCATAAAAACGTCATAGTATAGTAAGGCATAAAAAGTCATAAAAACGACATAGTATAGTAAGGAATAGAAACGTCACAGTATAGTAAGGCATAAAAAGTCATAAAAACGACATAGTATAGTAAGGCATAAAAAGTAATAGTATAGAAAGGCATAGAAAGTCATAAAAACCACATAGTATATTAAGGCATAAAAGGTCATAAAAACCTCATAGTATAGTAAGGCATAAAAAGTTATAAAAACGACACAGTATAGTAAGGCATAAAAACGTCATAGTATAGTAAGGCATAAAAAGTAATAAAAACGTCATAGTATAGTAAGGCATAAAAAGTTACAGTATAGTAAGGCATAAAAAGTCATAAAAACGTCAAAGTATAGTAAAGCATAAAAAGTCATAAAAACGTCATAGTATAGTAAGGCATAAAAAGTAATAGTATAGTAAGGCATGAAAAGTCATAAAAACGTCATAGTATAGTAAGGCATAAAAAGTCATAGTATAGCAAGGCATAAAAAGTCATAAAAACGACATAGCATAGTAAGGCATAAAAAGTCATAGTATAGTAAGGCATAAAAATTCATAGTATAGTAAGGCATAAAAAGTCATAAAAAGTCGTAGTATAGTAAGGCATAAAAATCATAGTATAGTAAGCATAAAAAGTCATAAAAACGACATAGTATAGTAAGGCATAAAAACGTCAGCGTATAGTGAGGCATAAAAAGTCATAAAAACATCATAATATAGTAAGGCATAAAAAGTCATGTATAATAGGGCATAAAAATTCATAAAAAAGTCATAGTATAGTAAGGCATGAAAAGTCATAAAAACGTCATAGTATATGAAGGCATAAAAAGTCATGGTATAGTAAGGCATAAAAAGTCATAAAAACGACATAGTATAGTAAGGCATAAAAAGTCATAAAAACTACATAGTATAGTAAGGGATAAAAACGACAGTATAGTAAGGCATAAAAACGTCATAGTATAGTAAAGCATAAAAAGTCATAAAAACGTCATTGTATAGTAAGGCATAAAAAAGTCATACTATAATAAGGCATTAAAAAGTCATAAAAACGTCATAATATAGTAAGGCATAAAAAGTCATTAAAACGACATAGTATAGTGAGGCATAAAAAGTTATAAAAATGATATAGTATAGTAAGGCATAAAAATTCATAGTATAGTAAGGCATGAAAAGTCATAAAAACGTCATAGTATAGTAAGACATAAAAAACGTCATGTATAGTAAGGCATAAAAAGGCATAAAAAGTCATAGTATAGTAAGGCATAAAAAGTCATAAAAAAGACATAGTATAGTAAGGCATAAAAAGTCATAGTATAGTAAGGCATGAAAAGTCATAAAAACGTCAGAGTATAATAAGACATAAAAAAGTCATAAATAGTCATAAAAACGACATAGTATAGTAAGGCATAAAATGTCATAAAAAAGACATAGTATAGTAAGGCATAAAAAGTCATTAAAAAGTCATAGTATAGTAAGGCATAAAAAGTCATAAAAAAACATAGTATAGTAAGGCATAAAAACGTCATAGTATAGTAAGGCAAAAAAAGTCATAAAAACAACATAGTATAGTAAGGCATAAAAACGTCATAGTATAGTAAGGCATAAAAACGTCATAGTATAGTAAGGCATGAAAAGTCATGAAAACGTCATAGTATAGTAAGGCATAAAAAGTCATAAAAACGTCATAGTATAGTAAGGCATAAAAAGTCATAGTATAGTAAGGCATAAAAAGTCATAAAAACAACATAGTATAGTAAGGCATAAAAAGTCATAGTATAGTAAGGCATAAAAAGTCATTGTATAGTAAGGCATAAAAAGTCATAAAAACATCATAGTATAGTAAGGCATAAAAAGTCATAAAAACGTCATAGTATAGTAAGGCATAAAAAGTCATAAAAACGTCATAGTAAGTAAGGCATAAAAAGTCATAAAAAAGTCATAAAAAAGTCATAAAAAAGTCATAAAAAAGTCATAGTATAGTAAGGGATAAAAATTCATAGTATAGTAAGGCATGAAAAGTCATAAAAACGTCATAGTATAAAGGCATAAAAAGGCATAAAAAGTCATAACAATGACTTAGTTTATTAAGGCATAAAAAGTAATAGTATAGTAAGGCATAAAAACGTCATAGTATAGTTAGGCATAAAAAGTCATAAAAACGACATAGTATAGTAAGGAATAGAAACGATATAGTATAGTAAGGCATAAAAAGTCATAAAAATTATTTAGTTTATTAAGGCATAAAAAGTAATAGTATAGTAATGCATAAAAACGTCATAGTATAGTAAGGCATAAAAAGTCATAAAAAGTCATAAAAAAGTCATAGAATAGTAAGGCATAAAAAGTCAAAAAAACGACATAGTATAGTAAGGCATAAAAACGTCATACTTTATTAAGGCATAAAAAGTCATAAAAACGACATAGTATAGTAAGGCATAAAAACCTCATAGTATACTAATGCATAAAAATTCATAAAAATGACTTATTTATTAAGGCATAAAAAGTAATAATATAGTAAGGCATAAAAAGTCATAAAAACGACATAGTATAGTGAGGCATAAAAACATCATAGTATAGTAAGGCATAAAAAGTCATAAAAACGACAGTATAGTAAGTCATAAAAAGTCATAGTATAGTAAGGCATAAAAAGTCATGAAAACGTCATATTATAGTAAGGCATAAAAAGTCATAGTATAGTAAGGCATAAAAAGTCATTATATAGTAAGGCATAAAAAGTCATTATATAGTAAGGCATAAAAACGACATAGTATAAAGGCATAAAAAGTCATAAAAAGGTCATAGTATAGTAATGTATAAAAGATCATAGGAAAATAAGGCATAAAAAGTCATAAAAACGACATAGTATAGTCATTGTATAGTAAGGAATAAAAAGTCATAAAAAGTCATAAAAACGACATAGTATAGTAAGTGATAAAAACGACATAGTATTGTAAGGCATAAAAAGTCATAAAAACGACATAGTATAGTCATTGTATAGTAAGGAATAAAAAGTCATAAAAAGTCATAAAAACGACATAGTATAGTAAGGGATAAAAACGACATAGTATTGTAAGGCATAAAAACGCCATAGTATAGTAAGGCATAAAAAGTCATAAAAACGACATAGTATAGTAAGGCATAAAAAGTCACAGTATAGTAAGGCATAAAAATTCACAGTATAGTAAGGCATAAAAAGTCATGAAAACGTCATAATTTGGTAAGGCATAAAAAGTCATAAAAACTTCATAGTATAGTAAAGCATAAAAACGTCATGTATAGTAAGGCATAAAAAGTCATAAAAACGTCGTAGTATAGTAAGGCATGAAAAGTCATATTATAGTGAGGCATAAAAAGTCATAAAAACGTCAAAGTATAGTAAGGCATAAAAACGTCATGTATAGTAAGGCATAAAAAGTCATAAAAACATCATAGTATAGTAAGGCATAAAAAGTCATAAAAACGTCGTAGTATAGTAAGGCATAAAAAGTCATAGTATAGTAAGGCATAAAAAGTCATAAAAACGACATAGTATAGTAAGGCATAAAAAGTCATAAAAACGACATAATATAGTAAGGCATAAAAAGTCATAAAAATAACATATTATAGTAAGGCATAAAAAGTCATAGTATAGTAAGGCATAAAAAGGCATAAAAAGTCATAAAAACGTCATAGTAATAGTAAGGCATAAAAAACGTCATAGTATAGTAAGCATAAAAAGTCATAAAAAGTAATAGTATAGTAAGGCATAAAAAGTCATAAAAACCTCATAGTATAGTAAGGCATAAAAAGTCAAAAAAACGTCATAGTATAATAAGGCATAAAAAGTCATAAAAACGTCATAGTATAGTAAGGCCATAAAAAAGTCATTAAAAACGTCATAGTATAGTAAGGCATGAAAAGTCATAAAATATCATAGTATAGTAAGGCATAAAAAGTCATAAAAACGTCATAATTTGGCAAGGCATAAAAAGTCATAAAAACGACATAGTATACTAAGGCATAAAAAGTCATAAAAACGTCATAGTATAGTAAGGCATAAAAAGTCATAAAAACGTCATAGTATAGTAAGGCATAAAAAGTCATAAAAACGTCATAGTATAGTAAGGCATAAAATGTCATAAAAAATTTATAGTATTGTAAGGTATAAAAAAGTCATAGTATAGTAAGGCATAAAAAGTCATAGTATGGTAAGGCATAAAAAGACATAAAAACGACATAGTATAGTAAGGCATAAAAAGTCATAGTATAGTAAGGCATAAAAAGTCATAGTATAGTAAGGCATAAAAATTCAAAGTATCGTAAGGCATAGAAATTCATAGTATAGTAAGGCATAAAAAGTCATAAAAACGTCATAATTTGGCAAGGCATAAAAAGTCATAAAAACGACATAGTATACTAAGGCATAAAAAGTCATAAAAACGTCATAGTATAGTAAGGCATAAAAAGTCATAGTATAGTAAGGCATAAAAAGTCATAAAAACCTCATAGTATAGTAAGGCATAAAAAGTCATGAAAACGTCATAGTATAGTAAGGCATGAAAAGTCATAAAAACGTCATGGTATAGTAAGGCATAAAAAGTCATAAAAATGACTTAGTTTATTAAGGCATAAAGAGTAATAGTATAGTAAGGCATAAAAACGTCATAAAAACGTCAGAGTATAATAAGGCATAAAAACGTCATAGTATAGTAAGGCATAAAAATTCATAGTAAAGTAAGACATAAAAAGTCATAAAAACAACATAGTATAGTAAGGCATAAAAAGTCATAAAAACGTCATAGTATAGTAAGGCATAAAAAGTCATAGTATAGTAAGGCATAAAAAGTCATAAAAAGTCATAAAAACGTCATAGTATAGTAAGGCATAAAAACGTCATAAAAACGTCATAGTATAATAAGGCATAAAATGTCATAAAAAGTCATAGTATAGTAAGGCATAAAAATTCATAGTATAGTAAGGTATAAAAAGTCATAAAAACGTCATAATTTGGTAAGGCATAAAAAGTCATAAAAACGACATAGTATACTCCGGCATAAAAAGTCATAAAAACGTCACAGTATAGTAAGGCATAAAAAGTCATAAAAACGTCATAGTATAGTAAGGCATAAAAAGTCATAAAAACGTCATAGTATAGTAAGGCATAAAAATTCATAAAAACGTCAAAGTATAGTAAGGCATAAAAACGTCATAGTATAGTAAGGCATAAAAAGTCATAGTATAGTAAGGCATAAAAAGTCATAAAAACCTCATAGTATAGTAAGGCATAAAAAGTCAAAAAAACGTCATAGTATAATAAGGCATAAAAAGTCAAAAAAACGTCATAGTATAATAAGGCATAAAAAGTCATAAAAACGTCATAGTATAGTAAGGCATAAAAAGTCATGAAAACGTCATAGTATAGTAAGGCATGAAAAGTCATAAAAATATCATAGTATAGTAAGGCATAAAAAGTCATAAAAACGTCATAATTTGGCAAGGCATAAAAAGTCATAAAAACGACATAGTATACTAAGGCATAAAAAGTCATAAAAACGTCATAGTATAGTAAGGCATAAAAAGTCATAAAAACGTCATAGTATAGTAAGGCATAAAAAGTCATAAAAACGACATAGTATAGTAAGGCATAAAATGTCATAAAAAAATTATAGTATTGTAAGGTATAAAAAAGTCATAGTATAGTAAGGCATAAAAAGTCATAGTATAGTAAGGCATAAAAAGACATAAAAACGACATAGTATAGTAAGGCATAAAAAGTCATAGTATAGTAAGGCATAAAAAGTCATAGTATAGTAAGGCATAAAAAGTCATAAAAACCTCATAGTATAGTAAGGCATAAAAAGTCATAAAAACGTCAAGTATAGTAAGGCATAAAAATTCATAGTAAATTAAGGCATAAAGAGTAATAGTATAGTAAGGCATAAAAACGTCATAAAAACGTCATAGTATAGTAAGGCATAAAAAGTCATAAAAACGTCATAGTATAGTAAGGCATAAAAAGACATAAAAACGACATAGTATAGTAAGGCATAGAAATTCATAGTATAGTAAGGCATAAAAAGTCATAAAAACGTCATAGTATAGTAAGGCATAAAAAGTCATAAAAACGTCATAGTATAGTAAGGCATAAAAACGTCATAGTATAGTAAGGCATAAAAAGTCATAGTATAGTAAGGCATAAAAAGTCATAAAAACCTCATAGTATAGTAAGGCATAAAAAGTCAAAAAAACGTCATAGTATAATAATGCATAAAAAGTCATAAAAACGTCATAGTATAGTAAGGCATAAAAAGTCATGAAAACGTCATAGTATAGTAAGGCATAAAAAGTCATAAAAACGTCATGGTATAGTAAGGCATAAAAAGTCATAAAAATGACTTAGTTTATTAAGGCATAAAGAGTAATAGTATAGTAAGGCATAAAAACGTCATAAAAACGTCATAGTATAATAAGGCATAAAAACGTCATAGTATAGTAAGGCATAAAAATTCATAGTAAAGTAAGACATAAAAAGTCATAAAAACAACATAGTATAGTAAGGCATAAAAAGTCATAAAAACAACATAGTATAGTAAGGCATAAAAAGTCATAAAAACGTCATAGTATAGTAAGGCATAAAAAGTCATAGTATAGTAAGGCATAAAAAGTCATAAAAACGTCATAGTATAGTAAGGCATAAAATGTCATAAAAAAGTCATAGTATAGTAAGGCATAAAAACTTCATAGTATAGTAAGGCATAAAAAGTCATAGTATAGTAAGGCATAAAAACGTCATAGTATAGTAAGGCATAAAAAGTCATAGTATAGTAAGGCATAAAAAGTCATAAAAACCTCATAGTATAGTAAGGCATAAAAAGTCAAAAAAACGTCATAGTATAATAATGCATAAAAAGT
Source organism: Seriola aureovittata (assembly GCF_021018895.1). Lineage (NCBI taxonomy): Eukaryota > Metazoa > Chordata > Actinopteri > Carangiformes > Carangidae > Seriola > Seriola aureovittata. Next base: position 23,698,956 of record NC_079365.1, on the reverse strand, counting down.
CATAAAAACGTCATAGTATAGTAAGGCATAAAAAGTCATAAAAACGTCATAGTATAGTAAGGCATAAAAAGTCATGAAAACGTCATAGTATAGTAAGGCATAAAAAGTCATAAAAACGTCATGGTATAGTAAGGCATAAAAAGACATAAAAACGACATAGTATAGTAAGGCATAGAAATTCATAGTATAGTAAGGCATAAAAAGTCATAAAAACGTCATAGTATAGTAAGGCATAAAAAGTCATAAAAACGTCATAGTATAGTAAGGCATAAAAACGTCATAGTATAGTAAGGCATAAAAAGTCATAGTATAGTAAGGCATAAAAAGTTATAAAAAGTCATAAAAACTTCATAGTATAGTAAGGCATAAAAATTCATAAAAACGTCAAATTATAGTAAGGCATAAAAACGTCATAGTAAAGTAAGGCATAAAAAGTCATAGTATAGTAAGGCATAAAAAGTCATAAAAACCTCATAGTATAGTAAGGCATAAAAAGTCAAAAAAACGTCATAGTATAATAAGGCATAAAAACGTCATAGTATAGTAAGGCATAAAAATTCATAGTATAGTAAGGCATAAAAAGTCATAAAAACGTCATAGTATAGTAAGGCATAAAAACGTCATAAAAACGTCATAGTATAATAAGGCATAAAATGTCATAAAAAGTAATAGTATAGTAAGGCATAAAAATTCATAGTATAGTAAGGTATAAAAAGTCATAAAAACGTCATAATTTGGTAAGGCATAAAAAGTCATAAAAACGACATAGTATACTCCGGCATAAAAAGTCATAAAAACGTCACAGTATAGTAAGGCATAAAAAGTCATAAAAACGTCATAGTATAGTAAGGCATAAAAAGTCATAGTATAGTAAGGCATGAAAAGTCATAGTATAGTAAGGCATAAAAAGTCATAAAAACGTCAAAGTATAGTAAGGCATAAAAACGTCATAGTATAGTAAGGCATAAAAAGTCATAGTATAGTAAGGCATAAAAAGTCATAAAAACGTCATAGTATAGTAAGGCATAAAAAGTCAAAAAAACGTCATAGTATAATAAGGCATAAAAACGTCATAGTATAGTAAGGCATAAAAATTCATAGTATAGTAAGGCATAAAAAGTCATAAAAACAACATAGTATAGTAAGGCATAAAAAGTCATAAAAACGACATAGTATAGTAAGGCATAAAAAGTCATAGTATAGTAAGGCATAAAAACGTCATAAAAACGTCATAGTATAATAAGGCATAAAATGTCATAAAAAGTCATAGTATAGTAAGGCATAAAAATTCATAGTATAGTAAGGTATAAAAAGTCATAAAAACGTCATAATTTGGTAAGGCATAAAAAGTCATAAAAACGACATAGTATAGAAAGGCATAAAAATCATAAAAAGTCATAAAAATGACATAGTATAGTAAGGCATAAAAAGTCATAAAAACGACATAGTATAGTAAGGCATAAAAAGTCATAAAAACCTCATAGTATAGTAAGGCAAAAAAAGTTATAAAAACGACATAGTATAGTAAGGCATAAAAAGTCATAAAAACGACATAGTATAGTAAGGCATAAAAAGTCATAAAAAGTCATAGTATAGTAAGGCATAAAAAGTCATAAAAACAACATATTATAGTAAGGCATAAAAATTCATAGTATAGTAAGGCATAAAAAGTCATAAAAACGACATAGTATAGTAAGGCATAAAAAGTAATAGTATAGTAAGGCATAAAAAGTCATAAAAATGACTTAGTTTATTAAGGCATAAAAAGTAATAGTATAGTAAGGCATAAAAACGTCATAGTATAGTAAGGCATAAAAAGTCATAAAAAGTCATAAAAACGACATAGTATAGTAAGGCATATAATGTCATAAAAAGTCATAGTATAGTAAGGCATAAAAAGTCATAGTATAGTAAGGCATAAAAATTCATAGTATAGTAAGGCATGAAAAGTCATAAAAACGTCATAGTATAGTAAGGCATAAAAAGTCATAAAAACGTCATAGTATAGTAAGCATAAAAAGTCATAAAAACGTCAAAGTATAGTAAGGCATAAAAACGTCATAGTATAGTAAGGCATAAAAAGTCATAGTATAGTAAGGCATAAAAAGTCAAAAAAACGTCATAGTATAATAAGGCATAAAAAGTCATAAAAACGTCATAGTAGAGTAAGGCATGAAAAGTCATAGTATAGTAAGGCATAAAAAGTCATAAAAACGTCATAGTATAGTAAGGCATAAAAAGTCATAAAAACGTCATAGTATAGTAAGGCATAAAAAGTCATAGTATAGTAAGGCATAAAAATTCATAGTATAGTAAGGCATGAAAAGTCATAAAAACGTCATAGTATAGTAAGGCATAAAAAGTCATAAAAACGTCATAGTATAGTAAGCATAAAAAGTCATAAAAACGTCATAGTATAGTAAGGCATAAAAAGTCATAGTATAGTAAGGCATAAAAATTCATAGTATAGTAAGGCATGAAAAGTCATAAAAACGTCATAGTATAGTAAGGCATAAAAAGTCATAAAAATGACTTAGTTTATTAAGGCATAAAAAGTAATAGTATAGTAAGGCATAAAAACGTCATGGTATAGTAAGGCATAGAAAGTCATAAAAAGTCATAAAAACGACATAGTATAGTAAGGCATATAATGTCATAAAAAGTCATAGTATAGTAAGGCATAAAAAGTCATATAAAAAACATAGTATAGTAAGGCATAAAAAGTCATAGTATAGTAAGGCATAAAAAGTCATAAAAACGTCATAGTATAGTAAGGCATAAAAAGTCATAGTATAGTAAGGCAAGAAAAGTCATAGTATAGTAAGGCATAAAAATTCATAAAAACGTCAAAGTATAGTAAGGCATAAAAACGTCATAGTATAGTAAGGCATAAAAAGTCATAGTATAGTAAGGCATAAAAAGTCATAAAAACGTCATAGTATAGTAAGGCATAAAAAGTCAAAAAAACGTCATAGTATAATAAGGCATAAAAACGTCATAGTATAGTAAGGCATAAAAATTCATAGTATAGTAAGGCATAAAAAGTCATAAAAACAACATAGTATAGTAAGGCATAAAAAGTCATAAAAAATTCATAGTATAGTAAGGCATAAAAAGTCATAGTATAGTAAGGCATAAAAACGTCATAAAAACGTCATAGTATAATAAGGCATAAAATGTCATAAAAAGTCATAGTATAGTAAGGCATAAAAATTCATAGTATAGTAAGGTATAAAAAGTCATAAAAACGTCATAATTTGGTAAGGCATAAAAAGTCATAAAAACGACATAGTATAGAAAGGCATAAAAAGTCATAAAAAGTCATAAAAATGACATAGTATAGTAAGGCATAAAAAGTCATAAAAACGACATAGTATAGTAAGGCATAAAAAGTCATAAAAACCTCATAGTATAGTAAGGCAAAAAAAGTTATAAAAACGACATAGTATAGTAAGGCATAAAAACGTCATAAAAACGACATAGTATAGTAAGGCATAAAATGTCATAAAAAGTCATAGTATAGTAAGGCATAAAAAGTCATAAAAACAACATATTATAGTAAGGCATAAAAAGTCATAGTATAGTAAGGCATAAAAAGTCATAAAAACGACATAGTATAGTAAGGCATAAAAAGTAATAGTATAGTAAGGCATAAAAGGTCATAAAAACATCATAGTATAGTAAGGCATGAAAAGTCTTAAAAAAAGTCATAATATAGTAAGGCATAGAAATTCTTAAAAACCACAAAGTATAGTAAGGCATAAAAACGTCATAGTATAGTAAGGCATAAAAATTCATAGTATAGTAAGGCATAAAAAGTCATAAAAACGACATAGTATAGTAAGGAATAGAAACGATATAGTATAGTAAGACATAAAAAGTCATAAAAAGTCATAAAAACGACATAGTATAGTAAGGCATAAAATGTCATAAAAAGTCATAGTATAGTAAGGCATAAAAAGTCATAAAAACAACATAGTATAGTAAGGCATAAAAAGTCATAAAAATTCATAGTATAGTAAGGCATAAAAAGTCATAAAAACAACATAGTATAGTAAGGCATAAAAAGTCATAGTATAGTAAGGCATAAAAAGTCATAAAAACGACATAGTATAGTAAGGCATAAAAAATCATAAAAATTCATAGTATAGTAAGGCATAAAAAGTCATAAAAACGACATAGTATAGTAAGGCATAAAAAGTCATAGTATAGTAAGGCATAAAAACGTCATAAAAACGTCATAGTATAATAAGGCATAAAATGTCATAAAAAGTCATAGTATAGTAAGGCATAAAAATTCATAGTATAGTAAGGTATAAAAAGTCATAAAAACGTCATAATTTGGTAAGGCATAAAAAGTCATAAAAAGTCATAAAAACGACATAGTATAGAAAGGCATAAAAAGTCATAAAAAGTCATAAAAATGACATAGTATAGTAAGGCATAAAAAGTCATAAAAACGACATAGTATAGTAAGGCATAAAAAGTCATAAAAACCTCATAGTATAGTAAGGCAAAAAAAGTTATAAAAACGACATAGTATAGTAAGGCATAAAAACGTCATAAAAACGACATAGTATAGTAAGGCATAAAATGTCATAAAAAGTCATAGTATAGTAAGGCATAAAAACGTCATAAAAACAACATATTATAGTAAGGCATAAAAAGTCATAGTATAGTAAGGCATAAAAAGTCATAAAAACGACATAGTATAGTAAGGCATAAAAAGTAATAGTATAGTAAGGCATAAAAGGTCATAAAAACATCATAGTATAGTAAGGCATGAAAAGTCTTAAAAAAAGTCATAATATAGTAAGGCATAGAAATTCTTAAAAACCACAAAGTATAGTAAGGCATAAAAACGTCATAGTATAGTAAGGCATAAAAATTCATAGTATAGTAAGGCATAAAAAGTCATAAAAACGACATAGTATAGTAAGGAATAGAAACGATATAGTATAGTAAGACATAAAAAGTCATAAAAAGTCATAAAAACGACATAGTATAGTAAGGCATAAAATGTCATAAAAAGTCATAGTATAGTAAGGCATAAAAAGTCATAAAAACAACATAGTATAGTAAGGCATAAAAAGTCATAAAAATTCATAGTATAGTAAGGCATAAAAAGTCATAAAAACAACATAGTATAGTAAGGCATAAAAAGTCATAGTATAGTAAGGCATAAAAAGTCATAAAAACGACATAGTATAGTAAGGCATAAAAAATCATAAAAATTCATAGTATAGTAAGGCATAAAAAGTCATAAAAACAACATAGTATAGTAAGGCATAAAAAGTCATAGTATAGTAAGGCATAAAAAGTCATAAAAACGACATAGTATAGTAAGGCATAAAAAGTCATAAAAACGACATAATATAGTAAGGCATAAAAAGTCATAAAAACAACATAGTATAGTAAGGCATAAAAAGTCATAGTATAGTAAGGCATAAAAATTCATAGTATAGTAAGGCATGAAAAGTCATAAAAACTTCATAGTATAGTAAGGCATAAAAAGTCATAAAAATGACTTAGTTTATTAAGGCATAAAAAGTAATAGTATAGTAAGGCATAAAAACGTCATAGTATAATAAGGCATAAGAAGTCATAAAAAGTCATTAAAACGACATAGTATAGTAAGGCATAAAATGTCATAAAAAGTCATAGTAAAGTAAGGCATAAAAAGTCATAAAAACAACATATTATAGTAAGGCATAAAAAGTCATAGTATAGTAAGGCATAAAAAGTCATAAAAAGTCATAAAAACGACATAGTATAGTAAGGCATAAAAAATCATAAAAACGTCATATTATAGTAAGGCATAAAAAGTAATAGTATAATAAGGCATGAAAAGTCATAAAAACGTCATAGTATAGTAAGGCATAAAAACGTCATAAAAACGTTATAGTATAGTAAGGCATAAAAAGTCATAGTATAGTAAGGCATAAAAAGTCATTATATAGTAAGACATAAAAATTCATAAAAACGTCATAGTATAAGTAAGGCATAAAAAGTCATAAAAACGACATAGTATATTAAGGCATAAAAAGTAATAGTATAGTAAGGCATAAAAAGTCACAAAAACGTCTTAGTATACTAATGCATAAAAAGTCATAGGATAGCAATGCATAAAAAGTAATAAAAACGACATAGTATAGTAAGGCATAAAAAGTCATAAAAATATCATAGAATAGTAAGGCATAAAACGTCAAAAAAATGTAATAGTATAGTCAGGCATAAAAAGTCATAGTATAGTAAGGCATAAAAAGTCATAAAAATGTAATAGTATAGTAAGGCACAAAAAGTCATAAAAAAGTCATAATATAGTAAGGCATAAAAAGTCATAGTATAGTAAGGCACAAAAGGCATAAAAATGACATAGTCTAGAAAGGCATAAAAACGACATAGTATAGTAAGGAATAAAAAGTCAAAAAAATGAAATAGAATAGTAAGGCAACTAAAAAAAACGTCAAGAAAGGCATAACATTGTCATTGTTATATTCATGATGTGATGAACTGATGTTACCCTCCAGAGCAGAGACAGAACACAAAACACAACAGCAATAACAGTGCATGTTAATTTATTGGGGAGAAGGCAATAGTGATGGGGAATACAAACAGGGATTGGCATAAAATGTCATAAAACGGCATAATACAGCAAGGCATAAAATGTCATAAAAAAAGTCATAGTATAATAAAGCATGAAAACGACATTGACAGTATAGTAAGGCATAAAATTGACAGTATAGTAAGGCATAAAAAGTCAAAAATTTGTCATAGTATAATTAGGCATAAAAAGTCAAAAAAATGTCATGGTATAGTAAGGCATAAAAAGTCAAAAAAATGACATAGTATAGTAAGAGATAAAAATGACAGTATAGTAAGGCATAAAATCGACATGGTATAGTAAGGCATAAAAAGTATAAAAATTTGTCATAGTATATTTAGGCATAAAAAGTCAAAAAAAATGTCATGGTATAGTAAGGCATAAAAAGTCAAAAAAATGACATAGTATAGTAAGAGATAAAAATGACATGGTATAATAAGGCATAAAAAGTACTAAATATGTCATAGTATAGTAAGACATATAAAGTCATAAAAACGTCATAGTATAGTAAGGCATAAACAGTTTTAAAAAATGACATAGTATAGTAAGGCATAAAAGTCCAAAAATGTCATAGTCTAGTAAGGCATAAAAACGACATAGTATAGTAAGGCATAAAAAGTCATAAAAACGTCATAGTATAGTAAGGCATAAACAGTTTTAAAAAATGACATAGTATAGTAAGGCATAAAAGTCCAAAAATGTCATAGTCTAGTAAGGCATAAAAACGACATAGTATAGTAAGGCATAAAAAGTCATAAAAATGTCATAGTATAGTAAGGCATAAAAATGACATAGTATAGTGAGGCATAAAAATTCCTATATATATCATAGTATAGTAAGGGATAAAAATGACATGGTATAGTGAGGCATAAACAGTCCTAAATATGTCATAGTATAGTAAGACACATAAAGTCATATAAACGTCATAGTATAGTAAGGCATAAAAAGTCATAAAAATTTCATAGTATAGTAAGGCATAAAAACAACACTATTGTAAGGCTTAAAAGACATAAAAATGACATAGTATACTAAGGCATAAAAACAACATAGTATAAAAAGGCTTAAAAAGTCATAGTATAATAAGGCATAAAAAGTCAAAAAAATGTCATAGTATAGTATGGCATAAAAAGTCATGAAAATGTCTTGGTATAGTAAGACATAAAAACGACATAGAATAGTAAGGCATAAAAAGTCATAAGAACGTCATAGTAAGGCATAAAAGGTATAAAAATTACATGGTATAGCAAGGCATAAAAGGCATATGAAATGCCTTAGCATAGTAAGGCATAAAACGTCATGAAAATGTCTTAGTATAGTAAGGCATTAAACCGACATAGAATATTAAGGCATAAAAAGTCATAAAAAACATCATAGTATAGTAAGGCATAAAAAGTCATAGTATAGCATTGCATAAAAAGTCACAAATATGTCATAGTATAGTAAGGCATAATAAGTCATAAAAATGACATAGTATAGTAAGGCAATAAAAGTCAGATATACGATATATTATAATAAGGCATAAAAAGTCATAAAAACGTCATAGTATAATAAGGCATAAAAATTAAATAGTATAGTAAGGCATAAAAAGTCATAAAAATGTCATAGTATAGTACGGCATAAAAACGACAGAATAGTAAGGCATAAAATGTCACAAATATGTCATAGTATAATAAGGCATAAAAAGTCATAAAAACATTATAGTATTGTATGGCATGAAAACAACAATATTGTAAGGCATAAAAGGCATGAAAATGACATAGTTTATGAAGACATAAAAAATCATAGAAACGACATAGAAAAAATGTCATTTTACAGTAAAGCATGAAAAATTCATAGTACGGTAAGGCATACAAATATAATATTATAGTTAACCATGAAAATATCATAGTATCTTAAGTCATGACAGATGCCAAGAAAGGCATACAATTGTCACTGTTATGTTGATAATGTGATGAACTGATGTTAGACTCCAGAGCAGATACAGAACAGAAAACAGAAAACACAAAAGCAATAACAGTGCAAGTGAATGTATTGGGGAAAAGGCAATAGTGATGGGGCATGCAGACAGGGAGTGGGTACAGGGAATCTAGGTGTCTGGTGAATACACAAGCCAGGAGTATAGAGGACACTGGAGAGCAGAAGTAAGTGAATGAACACACTCTGGAAACACGAGGGACAACTGGAGACCGAAAGCTTCTGGAGTACAAGAGAACAAAGAGTTAATACAAGCAAAACCACTGGGGAGATCAATGAAACATTGTAAAGTAAGGCATGAAATGTCATAAAAGCGTCATAATATGGCATGGCATAAAATTTCATAGTATAGTATGGCAAAACATGCCTTAGAATAGTATGGTATAAAATGTCATAAAAACGTCATAATATGGCATGGCATAAAATTTCATAGTATAGTATGGCAAAAAACATTGTTAAAATGTCACAGTATAGTAAGCCATAAAAAGTCATAAAAACATCATAGTAGAGTAAGACATAAAAAGTCATAAAAACGTCATAGTATAGTAAGGCATAAAAAGTCATAGTATAGTAAGGCATAAAAAGTCATAAAAACGACATAGTACAGTAAGGCATAAAAATGACATAGAATAGTAAGGCAATAAAAGCTATAAAAACGACCTAGTACAATAAGGCATAAAAAGTCATAAAAACGTCATAGTATACTAAGGCATAAAAATGACATAGTATAGTAAGGCATAAAAAGTCATAAAAATGTCATGGTATAATAAGGCATAAATACAACATTGAATAGTAAGGAAAAAAAAGTCATAAAAACGACATAGTATAGTAAGGTATAAAAATGACATAGTATAGTAAGGAATACAAACTCACAAAAATGTCATAGTATAGTAAGGCATAAAAACAACAGTATTGTAAGGCTTAAAAGACATAAAAATGACATAGTATAGTAAGGCTTAAAAAGTCACAAATATGTCATAGTATAGTGAGGCGTAAAAAGTCATAAAAACGACATAGTATAGTGAGGCATAAAAAGTCACAAAAACGTCATAGTATAGAAAGGCATAAAAACATCATAATATAGCAAGGCATAAAAAACGTCATAAAAACTTCACAGTATAGTAAGGCATAAATAATGTCATAAAAATGTCACAGTATAATAATGCCTAAAAATGTCGTAGTATTGTGAGTCATAAAAACATCAAACTTTAGTAATGCATAAAAACTTCATAAAAATGTTATAGTACAATAAGGCATAAAAAGGTCATAGTACAATGAGTCAAAAAAATCTCATATTATAATAAGGCATAAAACACGTCATAAAAACGTCATAGTATAATAAGGCATAAAAAGGGTCACGGTGTACTTAGGCTAAAAAAAAAGTCACAAAAATTTCATATTACTGTAAGGGATAAAAAAAAGTCATAAAAACATGCGGGCAACATACAAGTTAGAACTGCCACTGATGCCTACTTTTCAGAGGGAATACTGTACTTTTAACTCCTCCAGTTACTTTTCAGATTAAGATTTTGAAATAAAGATTTTGTAAGACTTTGTATTAAAAAAATATGATATAAAATACAACACATTGTCAAAGATTACATCAGTGGTTTCCAAACATTTTGAAATGTGACACGTTACAAAAAAGTGTGTCTAGTTGGTCACAAATTTATATGAGTTGTAAGCAGCTTCACTAAAAGAGTGACTTGCCCTCTAAACTTCTCACATGGTTAAACTAAATTTAAATAAACATTAATGAAGGGGCCTTTAGATTTGGAACCACTGGGCTTAACTAACTAACTGGTGGTGGTTACAACTAGCTCCAGTTTAAACAGATACAACAGTAAAATGATGCATCAGTGTCAGGCTACATATTTCAATGTCATTATTAAACATGACATGAACAGAAATGCCTCAAGAAAGTAGTTACAGTGTGTTTTGCACACACTGCAAACACAGGAGGCCTCAATGTGCTTATTTGTGGCATAACAAATACTGTAAATATTAAATATTACTGTAGCTCAAAAACTCGGTTGCATCTATTAGGGAATTTACGGTAGAAGACAGCTAGCGTCATGATGTCATACAGACGTATGTGACGTCCCACACACCAGCGGTCTCACTGGATGTTTATTGTTTCAGGCAGGGCTGCAGTCCACGGCAGGTGAGGAAACAAAACAACTTAGCCCATTGTCATACCACTTAATGCACTTGGTCGTGTAAAGATTTGTCGCCTGACAGGTAAAAGAATTTACCATAGTTTATTTGGATGCGAAACGTTTGAAAAAATACTGTCCAATTCACGCCAAGATAATGGTCAGGCTAGCATGCTAAGGTTAGCAGATGATACATGATACAGTTAGCTACCCGTCAAACATTAACATTAATTTGTGCCTGAATACGGGCAACTATGTTTCTTTCATACACTTTTAGAATAAATGTCACTAACAGCGCGACTATTTGTCGAGTTGAGTAACAAGTGGCCCCACATAATTCAGTTTTTCTTGCTTGGCAGATAGTTCCTAGCTCAGTTCGCTATCTGTGTGTCTTATTGCTGAGTTAACTGCTGGAACAAAGAAAATAAAACAAAGCAATGTCGCTGTCAGGTGTTTTACTCTACTGCTGCTGCCCATCAGCAGTTTAATTGTTATACGTCTATTTAGAAAGCAGTACTATAATATAACGGCTAGCACAATATAGACTATCCGACCTGCCTTCGGTGTAACATTGACTATTATATACAATTAGCAGAGTCAAGCTAATGTGGCTTATCGCTACATGGTAAAGCAGATAAGTTCCAAGCTAGATAACTTTACATAACCTCAACAACATGTAAATAAAGTAACTGTTTACTTGATTCAAAGTCGTTGAATCCCTGCACAATGTACTTATTAGACGAATTACATAGTACAAATAATTTACCATGACTAGTGGATTTACAATTCAAGCTATATGTTTATGACTCGGCACTTAAAACTGCAAAGTACAATTTCATGTATAGTATTTCTTCTTGGTTTCTGGCTCTTCCCTATGTCCAGTTTGTATCTCACATAACCACTCTTACTACATTTTGACATTTTGTACTGATGAATTGAGGTACTATTTTAGTTCAAAGAAAAAAACGTGAAAAAACGTAACTCAAACTGCGTTTATGACATTTAAAGGATCTATTTGACATTTCTAATAACCAGGTCACCTATCCTGCTGTTGCACCAGCTCCAGGCAGTAAATTGGAAATGTTAATTAATTTGATTAGGTATGTTAGCATTCTTCCGTCCAAATAAAGATGGCAACCAGGAATTAATTACATACAGTATATATCAAGTTTACCAGGTTATTAGGTATCTCTAGCTAAAAGTAATGCAGTCGAATCCTGCAATAAATCCTACCTCCCTGAAGGTTATAATGTTCCGTTTTATTTAAATAGCTTTTGAGAGGTGTTGATTTAACTGTGATCATTTTGGAGGATGTAGTTTGTGATGCTGTTGAACTGTAGCCTATTGGATTATACAAAGAGGTGTTTCTGTTATTTAGTCTGCTGTCATTGAAATAAATGAGGGACAAAATAATGGAAACACCTGTCTAGACCTGAAACTGGTACATATATGTGGTTGAACATTAGAATGACAGCAGCAGAGATGGCTGGATATGATTAAGATTTGATGTATTCCAGATAGGCTTTTATAGCAACAAAGAAAACTTTATCAGAAATTTTATTTAATATTCTTTATGAATTGAGATTTTTACCAAGTGTCCTCTTGATAGCTCAATCTCTTGTCAACAAATGCCATGGTGGATTAGTCATTTGTATACCAAGTACTTTCATTGTTACAGATATGAGTTAAATTCAGATTTGTTTTCACATTTTTGTAGGTAGGATGTTGAGGCTTCGCTGTAAGACCAAAAATGGGAGCCACATAATGCAGGGCTTGACTCATCAGTCCTGTGTCCAAGAGCTGAAGAGTAAGGTGGAGGAACTGACTGGTATCCCCTGTGATGTGCAGAAAATTATGGTTGGTTACCCACCCTCCAGCCTTGATCTTCGAAATGGAGATGCTCACCTCAAGGATTACCCCATCAAATCAGGTGTGTGTCAAACATCAAAAATATACAGATAACATGGGGAAAAAAATCACATCATTTATTGTTGATATTATTTTATTTTATTATATGTTAGAAACCTTTTTTTCAAGACATAAGTAGAATGACAGATTTTACATTTAAGTTCAGGTTTTTGTAGCTCTGGACAGTATTTCGTGGATTATCCAGAGGAACCAGGACACTGTTTCTGCAAAAAAAAAAAAATGCTGTGAAATTTTTTTCATTCTTCATTGCTGTGCACCCCAAACAAAATTCAGTTCACCTTCATTGTATTGCAGTTGTGGTAGAAATATCAGATGGAAATCTTAAAACCATGGCACACTATTTTTTGTAATTGGGTGAACTGACCCATTTATATACACTTTTTTGCAATCAGATTTTTTTGAGACGTTTCAAATATGTGCACAAGATTAAATTGAATATCTATAATCAATATAATGTTTTTTCCTCTCCACGTTGTCAAGCAAAGTCTGACCAGGCTGAGCTCAGTTGTATCATTGATTTGTTATCCTCACAGGAGACACACTCATTGTTGAGGAAGAAAAAAACAAGCCAAAGCCTCAGGATCATCCCACTGTGACTAAAACACCACGCCTGGAAGCCTCACCTGTGCTGGCACGTCGAGTGGTCCCAGCTGACAACTCCTGCCTCTTCACCAGTGTGTATTATGTGGTGGAAGGTGGCGTATATGACCCTGCTTGTGCTCCTGAGATGCGAGGCCTCATTGCCCAAATTGTGTCGAGTGACCCTGCAGCTTACTGTGAAGCGGTGCTGGGAAAGACCAACGAGGAGTACTGCTCCTGGATAAGACGCGACGACACCTGGGGAGGAGCCATTGAGGTGTCCATCCTGTCCAAGTTTTACCAGTGTGAGATCTGTGTGGTGGACACTCAGACAGTCCGAGTTGATCGATTTGGGGAGGATGCTGGCTACCACAAACGTGTACTACTCATCTATGACGGCATCCACTATGACCCGCTGCAGAAAGAAAACCCCGGCTCTGACACCCCGCCCCAGACTATCTTCTCCACCACAGATGACATAATCCTGGCCCAGGCCCTCGAGCTGGCAGACGAGGCTCGCCGCAAGCGGCAGTTCACGGACGTAAACCGCTTTGCATTGCGCTGCATGGTGTGCCAGACAGGCCTGGTTGGACAAAAGGAAGCTCGGGAGCATGCCAAGGAGACAGGCCACACTAATTTTGGGGAAGTATGAACATTGTTAAGTCTTTTTTCCCCTCTCACAAATACAACCACCACCAAACCTGTGCCCCATGTCTGACAACTTTGTCTGTCTGTCTGTCTGTCTGTCTGTCTGTCTGCTTGTGTGATCCTCTACCTCACATTGTCTAGCGACATCTATGGAGAATCTGCAGACACTGTGTTCAGCCTCTAACCTGTTCAGTATTATTTTTTAACTGCTGTCAGTTCTCAAAGTCAGAAACGCTACTGCAGAGCTCTGATGTCATTAAACCATCATGTTGGCCTGTTAGGGATGGTTTCAAATCTGTTTAACCTGGGCCAGGAAATTATGCAAACAATTCTTAGGATTTGTTTTAATCTGTTTCGATTACTCGATGTCTGGGTTGTATTGAGACAAACCAAACAGTGGCTGATGTGTTGTCAGTTAGAAAATGCACCAACTTGCTAATAGTTACCTGTGACTGACTGAACTTATATATGTGATAAAACCCCACTGCAAAGAGTGATTAAACAACCACTAAGAATTATTTGTACTATGATGTGGTCCTACTCACTGTTGTCTTAAATGCAGCACACCAAGTTTGACTGTTATTCATCATGTTGGTTATGTAGCATGTTTTATATTTCCCTTGTGGACAGAGGTTTGTCAGGAACTCTTCCAGTACTTAAAGCTGATAATTTGGTTCACTTTAGATGTCTGAATTGTTGAGCACAGTTGGGCGTTGTTAATGCCATGCTAGAATCATCTTCATACAATTGTGCTATTTGCGACATCACCTTGAATTTTCTGAGCAGTGGCCAGTGTGAATGAGGTTTGAGATTGAGTTTATGTATTTTGAAATAGATTTATCATATTGCAAATTGTAATCAAAAATTAGCCTAATTACTTATGTGGGACTTTTTCCCCCTTTTTTAATGTTGCATCATCGTTTATCAGTGAGCTTGTTTTAAATTTAAACAATAAATACATAAATAATGGTGCTGAAAACTATTTTACAAAACCTGTAGTGCTTTGTTTTTCTCCATTGGTACGACAGGTTTTCAGGAGTGTAATTTTTAATTCTGGTGTGTAATTTTCAGATGTCATGCTGTAAGAACTAATCTTTTAAAAACCAGTTGTTTTTTTTTAAATATTGTTGCATAGTTTGAAAAACACTTAAGCGGTCATGAGGGGGTGTTTGAGCATTGTATTTCAGAACACAGATCATGGTGAGAGGATGCAGGGTGAATTAACTATAAGTCTAAAACGAGTGCGTGTAAGCTACGCTGTGTGAGAGAAGTCCTGCTCACTTAATGCATTTACTGTTCAGGTACAATCCATACATTATGTGCTTTGCTAATCAACATTAAGCATTAATCTTTAACTTTTTCAATTAGAATTTTTCATCTCACAGTCAGGGTGTTTGGGAACTGTGAGTAAAGGTTTTGGTTTAATTTGTAGTGCTTGTCCAAATATTGCCACTCTGTTCCACTGTATGTTTTGCACAACTGGAGGATGTTCTCTCATTTTCAGCTAAAGTCAGGCATCATCTCTTTGGTTATTCATTGGAAACTCACTGCCTAAAAGGATGAAGCATGCACTCATGTATGCTAAACATCGGGTCAAAAATGTGTAATCGGAGGCGGCCATTAAGATATCAGTTTTTTTTTTTTTTTCCTTGAAGTTCAGTTTATTATTCAGAACCAGTATTTGGCAATATTGTTACAGAGTTGATGCCAAAAGTTTAAGTTTGTCAAGGGAGGATTGATTGGGACTTTCTGTTAGAATTTTTCTTGGTTCAGACTCTGAGATGGTGTTAGGAATAAACGAAAGGCAACGCGAATATGTCAAATTACTTCTTTGTTTGAATGTGAATTACTATGATTTTTTTTTCCCTTATCTGTTACCTTAGGTAGTTTGTTTGATTTTTACAGTAATAATGGATTAATCAGCTTGCATACAAGTGAAACTATGAAACGGCTTTGTTGTATTTTGTATTAACCAAGTTCTCATGACTCTTCAAGGACAATAACAATGAATGTTGCACATAAAGCACTACAGAACAACTGGATTTACTTGATTTTTTTCAGTGTTGTGTCACAATAAAAAGTTATAGCCGATGATGTGTACACGAGTCGTTTTGTAACAACTGTTTTTATGATTGTTATCATTCTACTTGACTAGTTTATCATCAAAGGTATGGATCTTATATAATGTCTATTTATCCATATAATTGTATTGTGACAAAACTCACTTCAAGCTAATATTGCTTCACAGTTCTCATGTCTAAATGAATATAAACCTTTACAGAAAACTAATAAAACAATCTTAAAAACACTACAGTCCATTCAAAACAATGAGAGAAATGTGTGTTACTTTAAGTGGCTCTGATTATTTTTGTAGTGATGGATACAAATAGATAACGGATATAACCATCTCTATTTATAACTCGTAGTCAATCCTTGGTCACTAGAGATCAGCCCCGTTTGGCTGAACAACACTGATCCTGTGCCATCAGAGTGGGATTACACTACCTACATGTTATTTTTACCTTAATAGGATCAAAGATTTGTTCAACTGACTGTTTGACCAACTGTAGCAGCTACTATTAAAAGAGACAATTTATAGACAATTATATATATATATATATATATATATATATATATATATATAAAGAAAATAATTTAGTTTGTGTGGTCACACAGAAGAAGCTTTATGCAAACCTTGTCTACCACGGGTTAACGGTTCCTAGATTAACGTGAACACTGCTCCCAACTCTTGTGAAGTAACGACTAATTGTTTTGTATTGCATTTTAAACGAGTCTGGGTTATTATCAGTGGATTAAAACGCCCCCCGACCACACGCGCTACTGTTTGCAGAGAGAGAGAGTTTGAAACAGATACTGATTAACAGATTATTGCAGGTGTAGCTATGACGACGAGGTCTCGCGCGTTTTAAGGAAAAGGCTGCTCTCTGATTGGCTAAAAGCTTAGGGCACAAAGTCCTTCATGCAGGTATCTCAGAGCCGCTCACCCACCGCGTCCTCACTCAGTGGCATAAGAAGCAGAAGATGTATAACTGACTAATGCGCGGAGAGTCAAACAGGTGGTCGACAGCTGCAATTTTGGACAACTTTGTGGTCAGTACTTATTTTAAATATCTTAGTTTAAATCGTGTTTATCTTCTGGTGTTAATGGTGATTCATGGCACTTATCGGGGTTAAAGGTGTCAACCTGTGCTTAAGCTTTAAATTATGATTAATTTCAACATTTTTCATTTTCTAAAGAATCCCGTTTTAAAAAAATGTGTCTTCTTCCACATGATGATCTCCGACTTCAACTTTTTGTGGCGTCACACTGTAGCTATATCTGATGTCATTGAGAAATGTCATATAGTGTGAAGTCAGGCTTTGTATTATTTGTAGACTAGTTTCACAGGTCTCTCGGGACTGGAGTAAAAGCAGTCTTATGTATATTATACACGTTTTGATCAATGGATGTTTGTATATTTTGTAATAGTCTTTACAAAATGAAAAATAGCCAAATGAACTTGGACCCCTGATGAATGTGAAGGCAGAGGGTTGCAGGCCAGGTAGTGAGGGTTAAATGGAACTTGAAAAACTAAACAGGGATGGTTTCACCTAGTTGCATAATCCCTTTCAGACAGTGCATTAACCTCTTAAGACCCGAACTCTTGCATGGCGTGCATTTTTAATTTCTCTTTGCTATTTAGGCTGATTGGGACCTGAGAAAAATGATGTCCACATATGAGGATATTAGTTTTAAATTTCGATTACTGAGTGGCAGTATAATATCCTCATATGTGGTCACCAGGCCCTTGTTGAGAAAAAGTTAGTATTGTGGTCTACATGTGGACGCCAGGTCCTAGGAGGTTAAAGATAATAAAACCTTGGGCAGTGTCTCTTTTATAGCCGCAATCAAAACAACACTGTGCTATTGTGTCAGAGATTAATGCTGGAAGGAGTTTGACATGGCAATTAAATTTGTTGCCTCAGCCTATGCATCACATGGTTTTGCTAAGCTCAGTATGTTTTTTTTTTTTTTTATGGCAGTTGCTACTGTCTTAACAGGAGTCTACATATAAACACAGATCAAAATATACCACAATGTTAAGTTGTACAGGGGCTAGTGACTAACCACAGTTTTATAAGTGTGAGGTTTTGTTATGAGAGGGGAAAACCCAACTCAAAATACAAATTATTTTTAAATAATCTCCAGGCCACAGCAGCTGCTCTGGTTATCTGCATGGGATCAAGCCAGATTGTGTCAGGTATATAAAGCGTTATCTTAGTTTTTCCACTGTTCAGATTCATATCCTGACTTGCATGCAGCAGGACAGATGGGGACATTTACGGAACGGCCTGGTGAGATGGGATGACATTGCAAACCATGAATAGTGAACAGGAGTGCTTTTGTGCTTCCCCTGGTCTAAGTAGCAGCCCTTCCCTCTCAGGTGCTGAAACTTATCCAAAAGTGAATTTCAATCACTCAGATCAGACAGGAGTTCCTTTATACTAAAACTCCAGCTCTATTTCTACAATACCAGTAAAAGTACAGTAAAAGTAAAGGGAAATGTGTTAATTTTCAAATTTTTTGTTTGTTGTGGTATAAATCTCCTGCTCAAATGACAGTTAAACAAATGCTGAAGATGCTTTTATACAAAGTATCTACATTTTAGCATCCCCAGGAGGAAACCAATCTCTAGTCAGAGTATTACAATTTACATAATCTTTTTATTTCACCACCTAAAACTGATGCTTTATCCAGGGGAAGAAAAACAGCCAAATACCAGACTGTTACAGTAAGACAACACGGTCACACTGGATATCATATAGCTTTCAGGAGATCATTACTGCTGCCCTCCACCCTGTCGGAAATTGATCCGGTTGAGGAAGATTAGGAGTGGCATGTGGGCTGTAATCTGAGTCACATGCAGCAAGAGGACTAGTTAGATATCTGTCAGAAACAGACTAAGCTATGATACTCTGTCTCTCTCTACCAGGCCTCTAGAAAGCTCATGTCCATGTGAGAGGCATCACAGGGTCACACAGGATGTGACACATGGCTATGAGATGATATTTAGACAGGTCCGAGTGAGCGACGGGGCCATTCAGAAATCTAGAAAATAGCCTAATAAAATCATGCATTACTTGTGTAAACAAACATGCAGCCATTGTAGTGGTTTAGCCAACACAGACTATGTGTCCTTTTATAATACTGTGAACCATATGCCAGGCATACTGTATTCTTTTAGATGCATTTCCAGGCAGCCCCTGCAAATAGCTTTTGCCAGTAAAAGTATGAAAATTAATTTAGATTATCCACCAGAATTACATTGCATTTAATTTGTTTTTTCCCTAATTATGTTACAATTGCACGGTAACATTGTTTTGAAAAGTTCCTGTTGGGAGCTTCACAGGCTATGATATCAGAAAATCAGACTTAGTAGAACACTAAGCAAATATAGATGCTGTGAAAATAATGACATGAACTTCCTGTCTTGCACTAAAATGGTTGCTGTTATGCAGTGGTTGATTCTTAAGTGATGGGTGTAGGAGTTTGCCCACAATGTAATCCAGTCTGATTCTATACTGTCCCTGTGAGCAAAGAAATTTTTACTTAATGAAAACATAAATTTAATGCAGCGAATTAGCTAACTAGACTAGGTTTAAACAGTTGATAATACAGAGGATCTAAAGGCCCACTTTGGACAGTTTTAATTCACTTGTAATAGATTTTGAGTTGCTTTAAACACTTTTTAATTCTGAAGAAATAGTTTTAACATTCTCCTGTGACATTTTCCTCTGGGGTGATAATGCATGTAGCACAATAATGCTGTGACACATTTGTTGTTCTTTAATGGCATGATGATGTATGAAGTCTACAGTTGTGCACTCTTGTCATGAATTGATATTGTAATTACAGATTCTTTTGCAGTATGTTACAATTCTTGATCAAAACATCCAGCCCTACACAGCCCAACCAATGTACATCATGCTTGCAGCACAGGCTAATAGCATTGCAGAACATAACTCTGGGTTATCTTTACATGTCTGACACTGTTTATATTTAATCCTGAGCTATTCATAAACACGGATCAGCCTGATCCGGAGCTGTCCAGACCTCTGTGGTGCTGATTACTGGTCACACACAGCAGCTAATTTTCCTTCTTCCCCATGTCTCCCTTTTTTTTTTTTTTTTTGTAAACCAATGTTTACCAGCTTCCCTGACTCCAAGCCATGTCCTGTTAATCAGTGCCTGTGCACACCATACTGTCACTTATTAATCAAAGGAAACAAAGGAAAAACAAAGGAAATCAAAGTCTAAATTCCTATACAGCTAAAAGACAATGTCATGCCAGAGCTTCTTGTCCTATAGAATTAAAATTAGACTTGGTCAGCGCCTTGAATTTTTATAATATGTTGATCCAGAAAAATACATGCTGGAGTTCACCCTGTTACTAAATGTTGCAGTCTTTTTTATTTAAACATTTTATCAGACTCTATGATTATCTTCCATTTCTAATTGACTCAGTCCATGTGTTTAATTTACTCTTAAAAACATTATTTTACCGTGTAGAAGAGGGGGCATCTAAAAAAAAAAAAAAAAAACTCAGAAAATGGTTAAGAGAAGCAAAGTATAAACAATGTGGTTAAAATATGGTATGGTCCATTTAAAGGAAACTACTTCACACTATTTTTTAAAAGAATATTTTCACTCTGCTAAGGTTGTAGAGGAACAATTTAAACTGTAATTTAACTCTCCATTTATTTACTTTTCACAGAGTGAACTCAACAAACTGTGCCACTAACCTTGGATAAGTAGGGTACTAAGATGCCCAAAAGCGATACCTGGCCAGGTGGCATTGGATTGGAGACCATGACTGGCATGGACAGTGCTGGCAGCTATGACAGCGTTGTCAGTGCCAATTCTGTCTTTGTAAGTAACTGACCTTACCTGAATCTCAGAATGTGAATAGAAATAGAAATATTGAGACAAAAAACATGTAGGTAACTGAAACAAATCTGAACCATAAAAATTAAGGATTGAATCTGGTTTATTAGCTTTGTATAACATTTAGAAGTCAAGGGTTTATAGCCTCAAGCATTCTTATATAAAAGAAATGTAAATTCTTCTGTTATTCAGTTTCTGAGAGTTTATGTCTCTTTTGGGATATCTAAATTGTTTTATGTATTACAGAGCGATGATAGTCTGGAGCACCTGTCTGCTGAAGAGAAAGCCTGTCTCATGTTTTTGGAGGAGACTATTGAGTCTTTGGATACTGAGGAGGACAGTGGACTGTCCAATGACGAGCCTGACCTACTGCCCAGCCCTGGCAACCTTGCTACCAAACTGGCTGACCTGTCAGCCTCCATGAGCAAAAGCAAGCTGAACAGTGAGTTAATCTCTTGAAACAGATGCAGAATTAGAAATCAATCTTTGAAATACAGTAATGCATTGTACTTCCAGTAACAAACGTGCTCGTCTGTCTATCAGATTCACAGAAACCTGCCTCTAAAGAGCCAATCAAGGAAAATGCTGACACTAAGCCCATGCAGAGCTACCTGGTTCCTACACCTCTTGTTATGGCGAGCAGCACTATGTGTTCTGTACCCAGTACTAAACCAGGCATTCCTCCAGACAAAAACCTCTACTCCAAGCCTCAGTTCACTCCTTCAAGCAGCAAACCTGGTCACAAACACAACCAGAAACCTGTCACTCCCCCTGTACCTTTGGAGGTTAATGTTGTGATACCTCCTCCCACCAAACCGAGAGATAACTCACTTAGGGCAGCTGAGAGTCCTTTACCTAGAGGACCTCTGTCCTACGAGGCACTTGTTCATCTGCGAAGGAGTGCCTCCACAAAGAAGACCCCTTTGTGTCCCACAGTTGATCATACTATAGACTTGGACAAGCGCCTTCCTTCTTCAATGGAAGGTCCAAACCTTGGAAACCTGCCAAGATCTGAGAGATCTCACTCTGAGTCTTCCAAGTCTAAGACAAGTCCTCCAGTTGTGGCCCCTAAACTCAAAAAGATTCCTGCCAACACATCTGTGAAACCACCAAACGAAGCTTTGATAACCTCAGACTCTTCATACAGTGTCAAGCATGCGACAGATCCCCAGGTGGTGAGACTGACAGCTTTGCAGAAGCTTGGGCTCCTGAACGACCAACAGCCAGAAAATAGGATAGTAGCCCCCCTATCTCCCCCTAAATCTCACTCCTTTTTGGACCCAACACCTAAGAGATATACAAAAGGTCCATCTAACGGTAATCCATCAAGAAGCCCATCGTTTTGTTACTCTCAAGTGCCCACAGAGCCTAAGAACAAGCTGCTGCAGAGCAGTGCCAGTTTCCATAACTACTCAAGACGTGACCAACAGTCTGTATCTGCATCACATCCTGTCCAATCCAATGGATTGAAGGCAGCTGGTTTGGAGCGCTCTGCTACCGTGAACAGCTACAGGAATGGTGGAAACTGTCCTGAACTGGGACATATGACAGCAGCCGAGCCAGTGAAAACCACCACTACAGCTCAGCCTGCCTCCCACAAACCTTCAAACGCAGTTGCATATACTGTGATGGTGGTGCCTGGGATGGGAGCTGATCGAAAAGAAGCGCTCAGAAAGCTTGGACTGCTCAAAGACTGAAAACTGGTAAACAACAGAAGTCTGCCTGCTTAAATGCAGTGCTTAGAGAGAGTTCAAGAGTACCATCAGATTAAAGAGAGTTACAGCATTAAGCGGGAACTTGGCACTTGACACTTTGGCAAATTTAAGCATGAGGATGAAGAAGAACAACTTAAAAGGAAATAACAGCACTTTTAATCTAGGTCATGCTATTTTACTTACTTGAGGGCAGTTTTTCCCCAACTATTGTACTGTAGGTCTGAAGAGTATCTGGAATGGAAATCTCTTATTGTGTTTACTGTAACAAATTTCAGTTAGGCGCAACAGGACACCAAATCAGCCTAAGACTGCATATGGAAAAAGTAAGCAGTATAAACATCACTATAGTCCTTCACCCTTAAATCTCCAAATCAGATGCGGCATTGGTTTTCTGAATGTTTAAAATACAGTTTTGCATATACTAGTATGTATACTCACTTTTGGGGCTATAAGAAATTATTTGTCCTAATTCAGATGTAGGAAATTACGTTGCAGTAAGCCTTGGTGTGCACAAAAAAATCCTACTTTAGAATAGTGGTGACACACTGAAAGCAAGCCACAGTGTGGTTTTCTATGAATCTTGTTCCTTCCTCATTACATAACAGTACATAACACGCTGTTCCACTCTACTTGTACCTAAAGGAAACATTAACCCCAATCAAGAGAATTTTAACGTTACTGATTGTTTTGCAATTCACAGATGTGCCTATAAGTGGATCCTTGAGAACATTACTTGGAGCAAAGCTGCAAAAAAAAGTTTATGCAGCTGATCATTATTATAAAACAAAACTCTGAAAATGTTTTGGGGTGATTTTTCAGTCTTTTCTAAACTATAGTAGCTATCAGAATTACATGATTATTAAGATCTGATGTACCAGTAGCTCACAGATTTGTTTCTACTATGATTTTAAACTGTATATGTTGTTTAGATGGTCTCAAAACATGTATGACAAGGTGGGTTCATGTGACTGCCTTCATGGTTTAAATACTGGAGATGTTCATGAGTGAAAAAAAATGACAATGTGATTATTTCTACCAGCTCTTTACCATTTCCATAAAGTCATCACTGAAAATAAAAAAAATTATTGAAATCTTTATCATGACATCTAAGCACAGTATTACAGCAGCCATCTGTTTCTGCGCAAGTGAGAAAATACAGTAAATTTTTGAGTTGTGAAGCCTAGTTTTTGAAACTGTTGCCACGCCTTGTGGACTGTTTCACTTTGACATGTAATTAAGTTGAGCTCTAAATGGTTTGCCCTTTCAGACTGAGCGGTTGAACAACAGTCACAAAGAGGCAAAAACCCTTTTAAGTCAAATCGCATCCCTGTAAACCTGCAAGTGACTTTACCTCTCAGCTTCACCCAGCTCTCCACTTACAGAATGACTATCAGTCAAACTACTCATCTTACAGGCCACTCGGGCGATGAGAAAGCCTGCTCAGCTGTTCTTCCATTATCCGATTATCCTGAGCCCCACCTCCATGTGAACTTAGCAAACCGGTGCTTTCCTTTCTTTGTCCTCTTGATATCCCTTGCATGGAAGACTTCTAATTCCTCGTACTGACTTATTTGAATGGCTAGGCGATTCTTATGTAACAGTACCGAAGCCTCAATGGAATTAGTGTGTGGTTGACTATTGCAAGAGACATTTACAGTTTCCTTCTATAGTGTTATCTTCTCAGTAAGGCAAGCACCTCGCCTAATGGACCTGTACCTGTGTCTAGTATGTCTGCACGTGGGCAAATAAAGGGTGTCAAATTTTGAAACTGACACGGGTCTCTGCCAGTCAAGTAATATTAAACAATGGATATAGAAATCAGGCCATTGCCAAAGTTAGAAATGTGATACTAAGACAGAGAAGAAAGCTGCGGAAAGGATTGCGTTAATCACTAGAGATACATATGCAACTACAACGTCAGAGGAAGAAAAAAAAGAAAAAAGGATAGGCTGCAGTTTGTGCATCTGCTGCAGCTCCCACACTGGAGAGACAGACTCCATCATGGGATTATTTCAAATCAAAAGAAATCTATGCAAACTTTCAATATTAACATCAAAATCTATTCTTATGATTCACAGTTTTGGCTCTAATTAAGGGTTCTCTCTCTTTATCAGGGTTTAATAGTCACACAAAATGCACAGTGCTGACCCCAGAGGTCATATGTAACATGAGATAAGTGTCTACTACCTGTCAACACTGGTGCCTTGACAACAGCTCCTGTGACCCATTTGTGACAGTGGAGTCACCCATTTGTTGTGACTGTTCTGACATGTCATTGGCTCAGATCTTATTACTGTTCATCACACTCGAAACAAGTGAAGTTTAAATGGCTTTTTGTAAAGTAAATGAAATTAGCCTTGAAGTGGATTCATTTATTTATTGTATCTATTCAGCAGCAAGTGCAGATTTTTAAAATGTTTGATAAGGAACGGATTAAAATTGTGGTTTAGGATCAACAACAGGAAAATAGTTTAGAAAAGAAACGTTACAGTAGCTGAACTTTGAGTTTCACAGTGCCTGAATCAAAAGTTTTTAAAGTACAGTGCAAAAACTTACAGATAGTATCATAACATAGGTAGCATTTTCCTCAAAATTACATTCAAAGTGTGACACAAGACACAACTGGACTGTCCACTCTATACATTTCTGGTTAGCAGTAGTTATCAAAAGTTCAATATTTGATAATTTATTATCCACTATATGTGATCAATCACGTTGTATAAAATCTTTATGTCAAAAATAGATGATCGTGAGATGTGTTAGTGTGTATAGGGCATGGGAATTCACAGTCCTCTCAAAACCCCTCATTCTGGATGTGAGTTTTGCTTTTTTTGCGCTTCACCTTACCATTGGACACGGGGACACCCAGCGACTCCAGGCGAAAGGGTCGCGGCAGGATGGAGTCTGAGTTGACGGGTGGGTTCACGGTGGAACTGTTCATTGTTAGGTGGGCCGCCCCGTTAACCAGGGGAGGAGAGTGGATGGCTGTAGGAAGAAGAGCTCCGTCAAATGGGTAAGATCAACATATGAGGGAAAATGCCTAAATGTAAAATGTGAGTGCTGCAGAAGGTCATCTTAGTTGTAAAAAGGTAGTTTTTCTAAACTCTCACCAATCTAAACATGGTTACTTTTATACCATTGTTTGCATTTGCTCTACCTCAAAGAACTGATGCTTCTAAATGTAAAGAAAGCCCAGTTAGTGATCAGTGGAGAAGACCTGAAGGTCCTGGTATTACCGTGTCCCTTGGTAGTGTCGCCCCCCATCAGTTGGCTGGCTCTCTTTGACTTGAAGTAGCTGCTGGCGATGTTCTCACTGTCACTGCGGTCCAGCATTTCCTTATACCTGTCCTCTTCCACCTGCTAAAAACACAAAGGAGCACGGCTGTGTGAATGTTTCAGTACATGTGAGTGAAAGATGACGTATGAAACAAACACATAAACACACCATGAATGATTCTCCACTATCAGCAGTTGAGCCTCTGCGAGTTGAAAGTTTTGGATGCACTGCTATGAGAGAGAAACAAAGCAAGATAGTATTTAAGGGAAAGAATCTGTGTCATTTCTAAAACCTAATAAGCGTCTACTTAGTCTATTTTCTCTATGCCCCCCCCCCCCCCCCCCCCCCTTCACACGGTGCACCTGAAGGCAGTGTTGTTTTCTGCACCATCACATCCGGCAGCCTCCAAGCGGCGCTATCCTCGTCCCAGACAGCTTCTTTCTTCAGGCGGTCCAGGTTGCTGTAGTTGCAGTCACGCCGCACCAGGGGAACCATACGCTCCAGCAGGCTGCTCAGGAGTTGCCCCTCCCTCTCCAGCCGGCGGATTGTTGCCAGGTAGTCGTCTCTCTCCACCTCGAACTCTGCCTGCAGGTCCCGGATCTCCAGTTTGGCTGCTCTCAACTGTCATAACAGGTTAATCAAGTCAAGTCAATTTTATTTGCACAGCTCCGAATCATAACAGAAGTTATTTCACAGAACCTTTTATATAGAGCAGGTCTAGACTGTACTCTTCATAATATTAATGTGTCTTTATGGTTGAAGGGCAGAGCATACAATTCAGCACTGAAAGCTTAAAGACTGCAATTTTGATTCCACATTATCCAGCAACAGTTAGTGCAAACCTCTTGTTGGTCTTATGTACTGCACACCCTGAACACAGCTGGAAAATGCTGCATGGTTTTGAAGATTTGATGTGCAATAAAACAGCAGTTTTTACCTCCTAACTCAGCCAATCCAGGAGGAGACATGAGCTTCCTAATTTTCTGTTAAGTTAAATACTTTTACTCTCAAGCCTCGTAATAAGAGGGGAAAATATGCATCACTGTGAGAATTTTGGAACAGTTAGTACAGTTAATACTATTCCTACTCTGAGATGCTTAATAATGATGCATGAGGCTGGATGAATAAAAAAGCTTTCATGAAAAGTATAGTTTCAGCTGTTATTGCATCGACAATAAAGAGTAGCAAAATGGAAATTTTTCCTATGAAAATTGGATTATTATTTTCAGAGCAGGGGATTTTTTTTTTTTTTTTAGGGTAGAACAATTATATATTACAAATGTCTACAAAAGACCCATAATATACAGTATATTCCTTTGTCAGGGGCCAGATCCATTTTTGAAAATGTCCCATACATCCTGTCACATTTGTCATACAACCGCAGTGACCCACCTTGCCCTGGACCTTGACCAGAATTTGGCTTTTTGCATGAACTTCTTCCTGGATGGAGTTGTAGACGTTCAACAGCACATTTTCACTCTCCTCACTGTTCTCTGACAGAGCGCAGATAAGATGGACTTTTCTCTGGTCTGCAAGGTTCTTCCTCTGCCGGTGTCTCTGCTGTAACTCTTTGTTCCTGGCCTGCTCCCCACCCACCACCTCCTGTTCCAGCTGCTGCAGCCTGTGGAGAAGAGAGATGAACAGGAATGATGCATGGGCAGGGAGGAAGTAGAACAACAACAGCAGCTTCAAGTGCCTGACAAGAAGAGGCACTTGAAGCTGCTTATTTTCCTGGTATAATGTACAATGTTGAAAAGACACTATTAAGAAAGACATTTATCATGAAGTACAAGCAGTGCTGATGGTAAGGACCAGCTATTAGGTCTCTGACTGACAGTTTCAACTACGTATGTAAAATGTGTGTGCAGTTTCACCATAGAAGAAGAACAAACCTTTCCAGCACATGCTTCTGGTCCAGAGGCTCTGCTGTGGTGGCGTCAGGTGAGTGTATAGGTCCATCTCCCCCTGGACTTTTTTGGACACCAACTTCTGCACAGGGTACAGCAAGCTGGATCACCAACACGAGGAAATAACATCCATTAGGTTTTCTAATAATCCACTGTTTATTTTCATGTCAGAACCACACACCAAACAGCATTCAAAGGCTGTTTGAAATCAGAGAGAGCTTGTATGAATTTAGGGGAATTAGCATATTTAAAAAAGCAAGGGTAAGGACTAATACAAAAAGGAGATGCATAACTGTCAAAGGGGGAAACCTGTGGATGAGTTGTGATTATAAAATAAAAATGTGTAGTTACTTGGTAAATTTAAAATAAAATTTAAAATAGGGTGATAAATAACTACAAAACAGATATGATCAGTATCACTGCATAAATGTAGCAGTGAAAATCTTTTTTTTATATTATTTATTGGTTAGTGGTAATGTGGCGGTAGTGGACAGTACCTTGGTCAGAGGAGTTTCTCCAGTTGCAGTGTGGCACACCGCATCAGTTTTAAGGCAGAGCTCTTCTTCAGCGACCTGCGTCATACAGCTCGAGCTCACTGATGTTGGGAAACAAACCAGCAGTGTCAGCAAACAGGGTGTAGAGACAGTAACAAGAAATCTTGATACACAAAGCAGTCAAAAACAACCATCTTGCTTTTTGTTCAGACTTTATCGGGAGTGTTGATTCACTAGTGCTATTTGACATAAAAGTGAGCACTGAAACCAATTTATAAACTCTTTACATGGTTCTTTGTTGTGTGCAGATGATCTTTTGTCATCATTCTTGGGGACAGAACTCCCCCTGCTGGCTCGGGCCTGCTCCAGATTAGATAGTTTGGATTCATAAGAGGAACGCAGGGCTGCAATGTCCTCCTGCAGCTTTGCCTTGGATTCCTGCTCTGCATCGTACTCAGCCTGCAACTTGGCCAGCCTCTCCTCGTACTCCTGTGGAGAGAGCAGAATACAGACCATAAATCACTTGATCCTTATACATTACATGTGGAGATGTGAAGTGATTTATTGGTGTGGGAACGATCTGTAGTTGCCTCTTTAATCTTTTCCTTTCCTGCCTCTGCGGTGCTCGACTGTGGCCTTGAAGGAAGATCAGGGGACTCTTCAGACAGCTGACCAGCCAGCAGAGCTGCGTGACAAAAGGACAAAAAAGCAAGAATTTTCTTCAGCAAGAAAAGCAAATACAAGTGAACATTTTCTCAATATGTGCATTTAAATTTTTCAGCAGTATAAAATAAAGATATGTTGTTTATATCAAAAGATAAAATATACCACTTACTTGAGAGGTTAGCAGTGCCCAGCTGGCCTGAGATGAGGGCCCGCAACTGCTTAATCTCCTCTTGATACTCTCGGAGCAGAGCATCTTTGGGGTCCTCGTTGATACGAGGTCTGTTCTGGATGCTCTTGGCTCGGTTGGCGTAGCGCAGCGTGCTCAGGCTTTCCTCGTAGTTGTTGTCTGCAGGGGAGAGACAGGCGATCATCAAGGTGCGCGTGTTTCCTCCCAGAGAGTCCTGCAGCAGCCTGGTCAGCTTGGAGTCCCGGTAGGGGATGTATTTGGAGCGTCCGTCCACCAGGGCAGAGATGACGTTACCCAAGGCCGAGAGGGAAAGGTTGATCTTGGTGGCCTCACGCAGTCGTTCACCGGTAGCTCCAGTTTTAGACTGACGCTCACTTCCTGCCAGGTCAACAAGGTTGAGTTTACCTGCTCGTAGATGGTCCTGGCCAGCTGCATCTGAGAATGTGGATGACAAAGAGAATGTAAAGAAAATACAACTTTAAAGTTTCTGTATCTTGTATTAAGTGAAAAAAAAAATCACTTAGATACAAACATTGTTAAAGAAATACCTGTCTATAACCATCTCTTTTGATTGTCATTATGCAAACATACAGTGCTTGCTCTCTTTTTACTATTTATTAGTTCTCTGAGAAATATGCTTATTGTGTTCTTTTTATGCAAGTATTTGTTTATTTAGATTTTGTAATTATTTTTGTGTTTTTAACTAATAAGAATTGACATCTCTCTGTAAAACACTCTTTAATGTGTCCTATAAATAAATTGACCAGTATTTTGCTTTCTTATTCTTTGTATAACTGGCTGTCCTTTTTGCACCAACATGTAAATCACAGATGAGTGATCCATCCTAGTAGAGACAGTAATAGCAATTTCTCCACACAATATAGCTAATAAAGCAGTATACAATGCAGCCATGAGACACGGCGCTTTTTGTGTTAACAAACATGTTGGCTACCTGTCAATCATCCACATTTTTATGTGAAACCAACATATTTACGGTCTTTATAAACAAGTCATGCAGGAAACAGTTCAGTGGAAAGTTGGTACACCGAAAAGAACAATTTCTCACCACAACAAAGGTCTTGAGACATCGTAAACCTAACGACTTAATGATATCAGAAGGTGGAATTGTTCTTTAACTTGCTGCTGGTGACGTTATCACACACAATAGCAACACATGCCTCTAAAAACTCGGGTTTATGCAAATAAAAACTTCTTTACCACATATTAACATATTAGATATATAGCTCAGTGTGTTAAAGGTATTGTATAAATATGTGTGTGCTCACCAGTGTTGCAGATCTCCAGGTGGATGGTGAAGATGGAGTGAGAGCGGGAGGAGTCTTTGTTCATCAGCGTGTAGCCCACTGCCCGGTTCCTCCAGCCCTGCTCTAAGATTCTCTCACACTCCCCCACACTGTGCACAGTGTGCAAGGAGAGGTCCCGCACATACACCCCACGCTCTGGGTGCTCTTTCAGCTAGGGCATTCACACACACACAATCAAAATGTGTCACCCTGTTCAAACACCTTCACCTTCAAGGAACTGTATATGCAACTTCTGTTCTTTGAAATCACCATGGCAACTTCTTACAGTTTTGTGTGCAAAACATAAGCACTGTTTTCACTTTCAGAATAGTCTGAGAAACAGGTTTCATTATCATTGTATTTATCAAAGAACATTAATCCCTTTGGCTTCTAATGTTACACAGTATATCCTGATTTGTTTATTGAAACAACAGTGCTTTAAGAGACTTACCTCCAATCTCTGTTTGGT
Source organism: Seriola aureovittata (assembly GCF_021018895.1). Classification (NCBI taxonomy): domain Eukaryota; kingdom Metazoa; phylum Chordata; class Actinopteri; order Carangiformes; family Carangidae; genus Seriola; species Seriola aureovittata. The sequence goes on along the minus strand of NC_079365.1, from coordinate 23,668,101 downwards.
GTCAGTTCCTAAAAGGTCTCTGATTTCTTCATTGTAAATCTCCAAGTAGGAGCCCCTCACCAGGAATTTGGTATTTTCTGCACACTAGCTTGCACATAAACATACAAGCATAATATTATTCTCTCTGAGCATGCATTGCTTAGATAGGCCTCATCATTAGACTGAAGCAAGTATGTAGATTGCACCAACAGAAAAAGTTTCACAAACAAGGTTTTTGCACTTTTTGCATGAAATATATGAGTGGCACAATTAACAGTTGCCCTGCCTACCTGAATACTCTCAAAGATGTGTTCAAACGCCCTCGGGATGACTCCCCTCTGGGCTGCAGGCTCGGACACCCCCTGCATTGTGAAAGACTTACCACTTCCAGTTTGTCCATAGGCAAAAATTGTGCCATTGTATCCCTCAGTGACACCCTGAAAAAAAAAAAATTTGAAAAAGAAAAATAGTGCATTGTTGACCTTTTGCATAAAGCTTCTTTAAAAAGGAGCAACACCCTGCTGACCTTCACAAGTGACTGACAGCAGACTGTTAAGTAAATAATGAGGTCTGCAATCAGTAGCAATAAGATATAGGCAACTGATGTGCTGAGGGTGTCCAGTGACCAGTGAGCTACTTTTGTAATGCCTACATCTGCAGACTGTTGCTTTGTGCTTGCATTGAAAACAAAAAAACAGAGTCAAAACTGTTTCAAGGAGCTTACCTCAACCAAAGCATAGGCAATCTCATTGTACATCTGCTCAGTGGTTTGGTCAATGAAGTAGTTCCCATCAAAGGTGAACTGTTTGGGCGGTTCATCCACGGCCCCAGGCTTCTCAATGAAGCACTGGCAGCGGCGCAGATCCATGGACAGCACCATCTTAGAGCCGAGAGCCTTCTCCCTGTCATTCAGGGGCCTGCACCTGACCACCACCTTCACTGACTCTGACCCCATGACTCACCATTCACTCCACAGCAGTTGGCTTGTGAGCAGGTAACGGAAAAAACAAAAGGTAATATTCAGTTCTGATTTATAAATGCATGTCGACAGAGGTGAGTTGCAGCAGGAAATCCCTGCCCAACTAACGTCTAGCCAACAAAGAGTTCACATCTGAAAGTCCACTGAGACGAGCTTGTTTACCAGAAGACATCATACACCAGGTGAGAAAAATAGTCAAAAAAAACAGTTGAGAAAAAAATGTAAATAAAGCAGAGTTAAGGCGGAAATATTTACAGACATAATGTTGATAACCCTCGTCGTTCATTCGGCTGCGCTGCCCACGGCGTTTAGACGTTGCCTAGCAACCGTAAACAACCGTTGAGGGATGAAACGGCCCGAGAACATAAGACTGTATAACGGCGGCCATTTTGGTGAGGAGGGAGTGAGGTCCAAGTGTGAAGTAGGTGCAATACAATAAAAAATATGTCATATCTTCACATATTACTACATAATCATGTATCCTTTTTTTTTTTTTAGCAAGAATGTAAACTTCAGTTCATTAAGATGTTGTCTCTTGAACTACAGCTTCAATTTCCTTCTATACTCCAGGTGTCAGGTATATATAAATCTTAACTACATACTCTTTAATTAGACAACATAGTCTTTATCTGCCTTGTCAAGAAGTTAGTCCTCTGCTTAGCAGTGCATTGTCATCAATGGTGGATGAAAACTTGAAATTTGAAATAACTAAAGATTTTTTCTCCGTTAACATTTAGGCTAAATGCTAAGTTGAAAAAGCAAGAGTTATACACTGAAGGAGGAGATGTTAAATTATACAATGTATAACAGGACTAATATAATGATACAGCTGGGAGGACACTCATAGTAAAGAAATAATAACATATTTCAATTTCAACAGAAATAAAATAAAGCAACTATGTGATAGTTGAGTAATAGGCAAGGTTTTGGTCAGACATATGAAAAGGCCTTTTTTTTTAAGTTTAGTGGAATTCATGATTAATCAAAAAAAAAAAAAAAAGTCAGAAGATTATATCTATTATTAAATCAATCATTAGTTGCAGCCCTAATTGATTAAACTGTATGGTCATTTCGGAAGATGTAGTTTGTAGTGTTGAATTGTATTGCTTTATACTGATGCCCCTCTGTATAATGCAACAGTTCAACAACACCACAGACCACATCATCTAAAATGATCAGTTGATACAGTTGAATTAACACCTCTCTTAACAGTGTCAATACTGAACATTTTAAGCTTCTTAAAAGTAGGATTTATTGCATAGTTGTTGTTTTAGAAGACTGCATGAGATTTAACTAGGTTTACTTAATAAACTTGCAACTGAATGTATATCAGTGTAGAAATCTCCTGTGACCCTATTTGCACATCAAGCAATCCCATGTGCCCTGACATTTAGAAACTGTGTGCAGTACAAGTTGCCAGAGTATTCCCCTGAGCAAAGTAGCTTCCTCAGTGTCAAAGCTGCAAGTGAGGTTTTGCCATGCAGAGTCATGAATAATGAAAAAAACATAGTGTGGATTGAAAAGAGAAGACACCTGTCATTTAATCTAAAACAAGAGTTTATAATTAGAAAACCGTTTCTTGTTCTAATGTGGAAAAAGACGGTACATATTATTCACTATAAACGTGTAAGCTTAATTGTTGTGTGGCCCCCTGGAGAAGAAACAATATCACAGATAATCATATGATAACCAACATCCTGGGGCAGACCTAATCTCATATCATGATATATCAGTTTCTATTATGGCTATGTTCCACTGAAAAACATGAGCACTGATCCAACATGCAAAAGGTATACTAAACTGCACACAACATTACCAGTAAAACAAACATAACCAGGGGTTAGACTGACTACTAACAAACATTAAAACACAGAAAATTTCAACACAGCCTACCTTTTGCCCCCCTCTTAGTGGCCATGATACAAGTGTACCAATATAATCTGAGGTCTCAAGATGTAGAAAATAACTGATGTTACCATCCGGTTTTCTTACACCAGGACACTCACTGTGTATAATATTGCTTCTTACATATCCCCCAGGCCTTATGTCTAAACACAGAAAGAATAAGATTAAAGTCCAATGAAACTATAAAATTTCATATTTGCAGAAAACCTTTACAATGCAAAAAAAAAAAAAAGAAAAAAGAAAGACTGTTATAGTTTTAAGTGCCATCATGTGCAACAATCTGAGTGATCAATTCCACTCCAAGTTTAAGGTTATTAATTTCATCCATAAAAACACTAATAAACTCCTCTGATGCCGTATAGGCACATATAAAAATATTTTTAAAAAATATACTGAAAGACATAAAAGCTGAAAGCATAAAATATTACATCCTTGACAAATAAGTACCCTCTAATGAAATGACTTGTACACTATATACATTAAGTGCCAACACTGTTAATAGGTGCATTATGTTTTACAGTTTGTGAAGCCTCCACACAACACCAAATGTGATTTTTAAAGTATGAGATGATATATGTGCAAAAGAAAGAAAAACAGGTGTCACTTATTTTGGATCTTTGGTGGTTGGCATTCCACATGTTCCAGTGTCCAGGGGTTTAAACCCATCCCTTTCTCTGGGTACTTTTCAACTTGGATTTGTTCAGGCTCTTGTGTAACTTTACAGGCTGCTGTTTGCTGGTGTTTTCCTCCCACTCGTAACAGTGGTTTACTCGGGCACAGCTCAGCAGGCATTGCAGCTCATCTTGGGTCTCTGTGTAGTATTCGATCAGCTCTGCTATGGAAGTGAACTCAGTCTTGTTTTTCTACCGCAAAGATAAAATGAAGAAACAGAAAACGTTACTATGGTCACAACTAGTGCTATACTGAATTCTGATTTGCAAACACATTTATGATGAAATGCCAACAATTTCATCATTGAGTTTTACTAGTTGTCTAAAAGCTGTTTTATGGGATTGTGCACATTAAATAAGTCTATATACTTGCAATACTTTGGCATAAAAATTGAATAGTTAAGAATGTTCTTTCTCTCCAACACACACAGACCCACACACTGAATACTGAGGTGCTGCAAGGCCAACTTTTGTTGAGATCCACTGATGTGTATTTTAAATTAGGGCCCAGATACCACAGTTTGTAAATATAACACTGAATTTCAGAGAAATATGTAGGATATCAAATGATCCACAGAAAGTGCATCTTGGGTTTTTGATGTTTCACTTGATAGAAGGTTGATGAATTCTCAACAAAGATACAAAATATAAACGTACCCAAGAGGACATTTCTGGGAGGATCAGTCTTGAAGGGGTTAATATTTGGGTGAAATATCACATATAGGTGATACAAAAATTGCTAAATAAATATTTTATATTAAAAAACGCAAAAGACAAAAAAAAACAAACAAACAAACAAAAACAATAAATGACAAATACATTTCTGAAAATGTAACTATTTCCCTTAAATTTCAATAAACTTTTTTGGGTATTTCTGCTTTATTTAAAGAGCGGAAATTACATGCAGCAAAGGGCCTGGGCCAGACTCGAACCCGGACTGCTGCGATAAGGACTCAGCCTTAGCACATGGTACCCCCTGTACCAGGAGAGCTACTGGGGAGCCCACGTCAGTGATTTTGTTTCCACTACAAATCTAAACAAATATTAGCCCGACAGGCTTGGTGTTTGCTAATAATTGTATGTAAGATTCAACCTTGTAAGACAAACCAATTACCTCCAACAGGAATTTCCCTTTACGAGTGTTTTCTATAAGGTGGGTCACCAGGCCAGAGGGGAAACGAATGATGAGAGAGCCACATTTGGGTTTTTTAGGATGAGAGCACAGGAGGTACGAACCCATAACATCATCTGCCAGCAGGGAATAGCTGCTGTCACTGAAATCAGAAGATATATTAGAGAAAACCACTGATATATCCAAGTGCTAGAGAAGGCATCTGTTGTCAGTAAGATATGTTTAATGCCCGAGGAACACTCACACTGCGATACCAGCCCAACACCACACCGCTTGAGCCAGTGCTTCTTCTGTTTCGGCCAGGCTGGGCGCACGGGACCGTCGCACCACTGTCCGGTCTTCCACTTTTTCTGTTTTCACATATAAGAGGAGAAGTCATTGTGAATTTGGATTTGTTTAAATTCCAGCGTTTCACACGTGGAGGAACTCCACCAGCCATGTTTGTGTGGGAAAACATCCAATGTAATCCCAACTCAGTGAAGGGAATGTTTGGCTTAAACGGAGCAAGTGGTGATAAAACAAAAGCTTGTGTTTCAGTGTGTTAAAGGTAAGAGTCAAATAAACAGTAGTGAGAGAAGTTCAACAGTGAGAAGCTTTAAGAAAATATATCATGACCCATGTGAGACAAGATTATTATCCATCACCTTAAACTACCTTCTGACACCACAACAGACAGTGAGTGACTGCCCATCACCTAACACTGAGGGGTTTGCTTTACCTAATCAACTCTCTGACTCTTGATAGTGCTCTGTGAACACTCGGCCCACCTTGTGACGCATTCAGTCGCTCCTGAACACTGCGCTGTTTGAGTGGTGTAAATGTGAAGGAGCGGTAAGCGCCGGAGCGCAGTGCTTTGGTGCGGATGGCTTTCTTGCGAACCAGGGAGGGAGAGGAGGTGGGGAAGACTTCATCTTGGCTGCTGTGCGGGTCGTCGGAAGACTTCTTATTTTTCTATAAATGAGGGAAAAGAAGATGTTGTCTGAGTGCAACTAGTTTAATTGGGAAGTGGGCAGTCAATAGTTGCCATACTCTTTTGACCCTTTGGTAAATCCATAATTGAATTATTTATGGCCAAGGTTAGTTTAAATTTTAATTAATTATTTTTTTATGAGGATCACAAATTTAACAAAATCTCAGATATTCATGGAAATACGTGTCAAATGATGCATAGCACATAACGCCTTCAAATGTCTTGCTTGGTTTGACCAAAAGTCCAAAAACCCCAAATATTTAGTTTAAGAAAAGAAGGAAAATCTTCTCTTTCGAGAGACTGAACTTTCTGGATGAATTTTAAAAACAATTGAAACAATTAATAAAAGTAGTAGCCAATTGTTTTTCTTTTGACTGATTAATTAATTAACCAATTCAGTTTCAACTGTCATACAAAAATGTAACTTAGAGGCTTCTTAAGGGTAAACTGCAAACTAAAAGGGAAATATTGTGGTTCAGGAACGATATCAACCTGTAAGAAAATGTTATGGTCCAAACCTTTGTGCCTGGCAACAGCCCTTGAAAAGGTGCTCTTCTGAAGGACACCAAGGCACTGACACTGAGAGGGAAACCGTGGTTGAGCAGTGATGGGGTACGACGAGGCATCGAGCCGGCAGAGTTTTCCTGAGCCTCCTCTGGGTGCTTCTCCAAGTAAGACAGCTGGAAACAGCGGCACAGCAGCAGGTTCAGGAACTGGGCCTACAGCAGAGAGGAGAGAAAACTATTCAGTGTTACCTGGTAAATCAAATTCTTAGGTGACTTAGTTAATAACATGAATACAATTACACTTTTAATGAACTTGCTTACAGGCTCCAGGAACAGACATCCAATTGAAATGTCTAGTCAAGATATAATATCACAAAGCAAAGAAACGCAATCTTCTTCTCTTTAATTTGGAACAAGTGTCACCACCACTCTTCCTCTATAGCTGCCAGTAAACACTAACCTCACTTTCTGACCACTCTAAATGTATTCCCCACAAAATGAATGAACACAGTCAGGACTATGGGTTAAATGCACCAACCAGCGACGTTGGTTTTACGCCTAAGAGCATCAAATTAAAATGGTTAATTTTAGGATTAGAGATGGTTGCAGTTTGGTATGGTTATGTTTTGGGTGAGAATCCAGAAAGAGCTTCCTGCAATTACTATAAGAAGGGTAACAATGTGTTTTTTCCAACATGCACATTGTTATAGTTGTTGCCAGGCAGGGCATGTTGCCCTATTATCACTCTTATTGTAGTTTGTGACATCCTGTAATTCCCAGTATTGCCCCACACAGCTTTGACCTGAACAGACACCTGTGCAGAGCCTTTAATAAAAAAGTCAAACTATACTACAATCATTTCTGTTTTTATTAAGTTAAACGGCTTTATCGATTATTGACCCATGTTTGGTTGCACCGTCTCAGATGTGTTGTTGCGGTACCACAATGTTCAGAAGCATTTTGTACAAGTTTTCACTGGATGTGACAGACATTTGAATTTTTAAGTTCAGCTAAGTCCAACTTTGATGAACTTCTCATACACCTAACCACAGGTCACTTTAAAATACTTTTCACATCCTCCCTTTGACGCATCTCAAATAGATTTTATATCAAGAGAATGTGACACAATGTTACGGGACATTTCCTACCGCTCTGGCATGCCTAGCTTGGAAGACATGGCAGTACAGCTGGGCATCTGTGCTGCCCGGGTTGTGGGAGACGAAGGCAAACTGGGCATCGACAGGCCGTGCGGTGGACAGAGAGACTCTGCGCAGGGCATGAGCCATCAGGAGGGTCTGCAGAGGGGAGGGTGACATAACACACAGGAACAACAGATGCAAGATGACTAAAACTACATTTTTAAGTATAAATGTTACCACTTCCAGGTTAAAACATCATCAGATCAATGTATGCGAATAATGTTTTCACTCAAGACAAAACACCATCCTCACCGTTTCATCCTCGTTGTACATTTTCACACCTTTGATGGAGAATTTTATGGATACAGGCCGCATTCGCCTGCATGTCTGGTTGAGGACAACCAATGTATTAGTCACTGTATTCTCCTTTAAACAGGTATTAGTTCCTCAGACGGAGCTGGACTTACTTTAAGGAACTTCAGCTGAGTGTGCAGACGCTCTATCTGGTCATCCAAACAGCAGTCATCCACAGGAAATGAGCCCACATACTTTACAGCAAAGACATAAGTTTAAGCAAAACACACACACACACACAAAGAACACACTGATATATAAAAATCACAAATAGTACCTCTGCCGATCGTGTCACTGAACCATCTTCTCTCACTGGTGCCTCACCCATGATGCCTATTTTTCTCATACAGCGAGAAAATCTTAACCAAGGGCAACAAGAAACAAGACCAAAAGAGTAAATTCAAAGCCTGTCAAAAAACACACAAAAGTTTAGGAAACTCTCAACTTTTAAAAGTTCAGCAATCACAGCAGTGGTGCAACGGGGGATTTAAAACCAGTAAAATATATAGAAAAGTTAAGGTGTATCACAGTAGAGTGCAGTTAATAAAGACCTTGAGATATACAGGAAGACAAGAAACCTGATTTGGGACTTTCTCGTGTTTGCCGTTTTCCAGGCCGTTCCCCTTTAAATCCCTTTAAAAAATGTTGAGCGTTGTAGATGTGTAGAAGTCGCTGTTAATACACGGGGAAGTGTTGGTATGTGTTTTATGAGCTTATCAGTCCTGACATGCTCCAAACAGTGGACAAAAACCGAAGTGTTAAAGTGAAGTCAAAATGACAAACAGCGGACTAGATAACACTTGGGAACAGTTTCCGTCTTCTGTAGACCAACAGACACTGGAGCGTCTCAGTTCAAAGGTCGTAAAAAAAAAAAAAAAAAAAAGCTATGAAATCTCACAAACTCACTTTTCAGAGCCTCCAGCGGCAACACCACCTCCGCCAGTTTACTCTGCGTCTTCTGCACACGCCGTTGACGACACCGAGGTCCGAATCACCTTTACGTGCCGCCGCCGCCGCGCTCCGTCGTCCAGGTGTGCTACCGGTGGCCCAAGGCGGGGCTTGAGGGAAAGGAACCCCGAGGTGGAAGAGGACGACGAGGAGGAGGAGGAGGAGGAGGAGGAGGAAGGGAGGAAGGTGTTCACTTTCCCCCCTCTCGTATGAAATGAAAGTCAGTGGAGGATAACGTGTTGAATCACTTCCCTCCCTATGCTGCTCCCTCTATCCACACATTCCTGGTCGTTGCGCAATTCATCCCGCTGACACCACACGCCCAGCGGTGGAAGAAGTAGGCCTACTCAGATACGGTTTTATAATTATTATTTTTAAGTAAAAGTACCAATATAATCATGTAAAATACTTTATTTCAAGTCGTGCATTCAAAATCCTACTTAAAAGTATTACAAGTAGCCTAAAAGCAAGTAGGGACATACCCTCCGACTTAATAGCAAGTTGGCAAAAACATAAAATTGTGGCAGTTTTGTTTAGACAGCACAACATGACATATTGTAATTTTGTGTTTTTGTTTTTTAAAACGAACATAAATTTGTCATTTCAGTGAACAAGTGACTATTTGTCAAACAAACAGTAGATAGTTTTACACTCATTTGTAAGTTCAAAAAACTACAAGAATGTATAGTGTACAATTAAATATCTAAGGTGTATTGATGCAAGCATTATGTGAAAATGAAGATGATGAGCTAAACAGAAATTTTTCAGACCAGTTGAACAACTTATCCCCACTCTGTGTGAAGCCACCCATTCTAGCTGAAACGTTCATCAAATTTGAACCGTCACTGTGTAAAAACTATGAATGTGATTTCAAAGTTGAGTACAACCAAAGATTAATGAAAGTTTCCAAACATTTTGACCTTTGACTGGAGTTTCTGCCTTAAAGTATGAATGACGACTGGCATTTTTGATCATTGTCCGTTCATCTTAATGGGAAAAAATGACAAGTATGAAAAAGATCCAAAAAATGAATACATCCAATAATGTCCTAATTGACCTGAACATAATGTGAATGGAGTTTGAAGCGTCTAGCAGATAGGAGTCAAAAAAATGTTATAATAAAGAATTTTTGAACCTGAGAACATATAATGGGATTGCATTTGCAACAATCCCACCTAAACATGCAAGGCTATTATGATGTCTCTGTTGTTTGTCTAAACAAAGTTGGAACAAAAACAAATACTCCACCCAAACAACAGTCCAGCTTCTGAAGATTGAACCTGAGAACTCAAACTGAAAGGACTTTCATTGTTACATATGGTTTGGACAGTAATGCAACACATTCCTATACATTACAGACTGTTATTGTGTGAACTTCCAGGAAGTGAAATAGTTAAATCTGGTGAATTATCTTTCAGTTAATCATTTAAAAATCCTGTTGTTGCAGCACCCCACAGCTGGGAAGAGCAGTTCTCTGTAGAATGATGAAACCCATATATTCTATTGTGCTAATTATCAAGTTAAAAAAGTACTTAAACTTCTTTCTGTTCTGGAATCATGAAGAACGTGTTGTATTGTATGTGTTTACCCACTATATTAAATGACTAAATTATCAGCAAGTTTACAAATATAGCCATTTTATTAATGACTTGGAAAAAAAGCTTAACAACACAAGGAATACATGCATGCAGGGTATGTATGAGCTATTATCCTTCTTTTTCTTATTCACAACACACATTTCTTAGTTTTGTACTCAATTACAACTGTGAAGCAATAAAATCGATTCATGTATATGCCTTTTTACACACACATATCAAAAAATGACTTTTTACCCAATCTGCCTCGTTTTGAAATGAATACCAACATAGTGTTTTATCCTCTGTTAAGTCCTCGACCTGGCACCAGCAGGACTAAACAAATAATTCATGGACAAATATGGATAACAATTCAAATTCTGATGCAGTGCTGTGTGGCCAAAAAATGTGTCCAGGACACAGAACAACAACCTTAAAATCTGTGTTTTATAAAATATTATTAGTATCCGTTTAAACATTTTAACCCACATTTCAACTTAAAATGGAAATTTCATCCCTCCAAAACACTGATATCTTACTTCAGATGATATTAGGAATGTGTGCTGCCAACACCTACAGATTGGATAAGGAAGAGATATAAAAACAGAAGTCACTACATGGCTCTAGTTACAGTATGTGGGATCCTGCTATGGTTTCCAGAGCTGGCAGCTGGTAACACATCTGTTTTAACGGCAACACTAACTGAGCTTCTCTACACATGGTGATTAAAAAGGAAATTCAGAAACTCTCAATGTACAGTAAACTTAATGTTAGGATAGGATAACGTTCTTATTTTACGATAGAAATAATAATAAAAAAAAACAAACAAACAAACAAAAAAAAAAACTACTGTCCCATTAAAAAGGGAGAAAACAATGATAAAAAGAGAGAGAGCACTGAAGCAAAGCGGCAGACTGCTGCATATTCAGAGCGGCCCAGTTCGTGGAAGGCACTCCTGGGCTCACCATTTCCCTCTCTTGGACTTTCGAGTGGACTGCTTGCTGCTCTTCGCCCCTCTTTTGACTACAGGCCGCTTGGACCCTGCCGGTTTGGGCTTACTGGATCCACTTTTCCTCGCTGACTTTTTGACCGCAGGTTCCTCATTGGACGAGTCTTCAGACTCGGGCTGACTGGATCCACTTTTGGTCACCGACTTTTTAACCTTGGGCTCCGCAGGGGTCGACTCTGTACGTTTAGATCGCTTGGACCCGCTCTTTGGAGTCTCTTTTGTGACTACAGCCTCCTCAGGAGATGACTCTCTGGAAACAGGTCGCTTGGACGCCCTCCTGTTCAGCTTTTTAACGGCTGGCGTTTTGGGCTTTCTTGCAGGAGCTCCTCTCTTTACAGGTGTGGCTTTAGTTGGCGCCTTGGATTCTTTCTTGGAGGATGACTGTTTCTTTCCCAATCTCTTGGCTGAAGACACTGCTTTCTTGGCTGGAGACTTCTTTACGAGGGCATGTCCCCTGCCTTTAGCTTTTGTCTGACTAGCGGTCCGAGATTTCTTGGTAGGTGGGGGACGGCGCGCCTTGGTTGGAGGCCTCTTCTGATATTTCCTAACAGTAATGTGAACATGCAGCAGTTATTTAAATAGACTGTTACACACACATGTAGGTGCAAGGCTGCTGAAATACTACATCTATGAAAATAAAAACTCCTACAAACTCACTCCAAACCAAACATTTATTTAACTGGACAATATTAGATTCCGGTTACATCTTCATCAGATTAAAAAATTAAAATGGACCATGATCTGTGTGGTTTTAAGGGCTCAATCTTCAAGTCTCTGAGTGATACTTACAACAAATGGATTGAACCAGATCCTTTTTCGTTTCAAAACCAAAACCCCCTTCTCACGCCAGGTGGCTGAACGATGTCACGTTTCATTTAAAACTAGAGAAAATCACATTTCTGAGATTTCCTGAGAGTTACAGTGCTACATGATCATTTTAGGACTTGCATACATTTTAATATATATCATTTAGATCTGTGGTTCATAGTCAATGGCGTCACTCTCTTTTTTTATTAAAGCAGTAACTTAAGTGTCTTGATTAATGATGCAGCATTGGATTTTGGAATACTATCCAAATATGAAATTAGAACTTTTATACCCACCTCTTACGGTAGGGAGGGTCGTCCGATGAGTCGTCTTCCTCCTCTTCCGATTCTGACTCTTCTTCTTCCTCGTCAGAAGAGTCAGCCACCCGCCTCCGCTTGGCTGGAGTTGCAGGTTTTGTTGTGTTTTTGTTCTGAAGCTCTTTGAACTTGTCTGGGTACAGGATGGTGGGACTAAAGAGAAAAATATTCTTTTTTAAAAAAGCCGAGAAGGTGTATCAAATGAAAAATACAAGTATCTGAAAATCTGAGTAAATGTACATGTTTTGTGGATGTTGTTTTCAAAGCTAGCTACTAACTGATCCATCTGCCTTAAAATATGTAATAGATAAAATATTTAAAAACTATATACTATGGAAGCATATTTTATTCACTCAAATGAAAAGGTTTCTTTAAATTACTTTCATATCTCCTTATTATAGACTTAGAAATATCTCAATTACTAGATGAAGATTACAAGATCCATATCTCAAACAGAACATGGTCTGTATCTCTGGGTGTCTGTGTTTCAACATGTGTTGCTGACCACCATGGTGAATTTTTTTGTGGACACTGATGGGAACAAAAACTAGAAATTCTGAGATTTTTAAACATCGAGAAAGAGTGTGATGAAGGGGGAAAAAAAGAAGGTATTCTTAACATTAAATGGTTAATCAATGGAACCCTTTTCTCCAAGTGTAGATGATATACCTGGGGTAGAAAGGGAACGAGAGCTGGTAGGTCCCTGTGAAGCCGTGACCAGTGATCTGCTCCATCCATCCTAGGACTTTACACTTTGTCAGGGTCCTCCTCAGATTGGCCACTAAAGAAAGAGTTTGTCTTTTAGTAATTACATTCTGGATGCACAAACCTTGTTACCCACATCTTATCATGCAGTGACACTCAATCTTAACAAAAAAAATATGCCTTTTGAGTGAACTGCTGAACCCTGTAGACTAGAAATGTGGATGTAAAAAGTTGGTTGCATCCCTTGCAGAAAATAATAGCTGTGGTCACCCAAAACATCAATCAATTCAATTCAATTCAATCTTTATTAAAGTACAGCCTATGGGGTGTCTACAGAAAGAAAACAACAAATTTTCTCCATGGAAGCTTCTAAAATAGTCTTGCAGCAGAATCCACTTCTTGGTGGTTAATGTTTCACAAAAACAAAAAGAATAAATGCACAATTTCTGCATCAGTGCCCACACTTGACTCCTGCCAGGCTTGTTCGTAGATGTGTGTGTTGGTTTGCATGTATTAAAAGAGTCCCTGCTTCCAGCTCTTTCATTGGTAAGAACCGTTTTAATGTTTCGTTTAAGGAGGAACCAACTGTTGGACTGATGTGTCCGAGAACCAATCAGTTTTCTCCGACAGGACATCAGACAGGATGTGCGAAAACAAATGCACAGGTGTGGTTTCACATATACATTCTAAGTGGTCCCTATTGGAATCCAATGTAACAAACATGAAGAATAAAACTATACATTTTTTGAGTGATTATTTTGAATAAATTTACTTTGAAAATGCTTTGCTTGTCCCTCTGAGTCAATCCCATTAAGCAGTCCCATTAAATCATGTAAGCAAGAGAGAGGGAGTCTCACCTAACTGGTACTCTTTTCTGTCCTTGTTGGCATCTAATAAGTATTTGCGTAGAGTGTTGGTACTGCAGGTTTTAGGTTCATTCATAGCTGTGATGGCGGCTGTGATAGCGTCCTCCAAGGTGCTGCCCTTCAGAAGGACCTGGTTCCCAGTCCGCTTCAACTGTGACAGAATTTTTAGGATATATGGTTCACAGTGCATTCAGACTACAGCAGCTGCAACAACTGCAGCAATGATCAACAGAAAAGTAATCAACAACCATTTTGACATGTTTTAATAAAAAAAAAAAAGAAAAGAAAAACTAGACAAATTCGCTGGTTTCAGCTCCTCAAACATATAATGTATTATATTTTATTGTTCCCTTAGCCTAGATATTTGAAGACATACTCTTGGATTTTTACGGAAAATGGGACACACATTTTTCACTATTTCCTGACACTTTATTTATCAAACAATTACTTGATAATAAAAAGAACTGTATGTCAAAATTAAGGCTGCAACTAACAGATAGGCAGCCTGTCATTTATCTCTCACAGACTGTGTTTTTGCCGCATAGTCTTTTTATTCATGCTCATGTTTTTGTATGAGGGGGGTGGGGGTGGGGGCTGTCATCGTGTTTACTGGCACTTTGAAAAACACTTATTTCCCCCTGGTTTCCATGCTTTACAATGCAATATAGTGCCATATTTAATATTACTGAAAAAGTATAATACAACACAGATGCTCAAGCTGGTAGATTTAACTGACAATGCAGTCCTATATGTATCCTGGAAATAAAGCAGGTCCTTAAGTGGTTCAGTGAGTCCTTCTTGTTGGAAGCTGACCAGACAAAACATTAGCAATTAAAGACAGAAAATAAAATGTATCTTTTTTTTTTTTTTTACTGTTTATAGCTTACAAATGCACAAGTAATGGATGGCTGAGAGCACAACTTGTGCCATAAACCTTGTGCTGCTCATGACAAACACGAAGTCATCTACCGCAGTGGCTTTTATCAGACAGAATTTAAAGTTTTATGTGCCATTAGTATATGTCACTCATTTTGAAAGGAAAAAAAAAAAAAAAAAATCAGTGTTATAAAGAGCTTTACCTGGAAAGTGCCTCTGGCTCCTGTCCCAGTGATCTGCTCCAGTTGTCCTCTCTCTACTGCTTTTACCAAAGCTGTTTTTAGGACCTCTGGCCTGAGGATGAACCAGTAAATAAATCATTTATATAATCAATGATTCCAGCTAAACAACTTTACACACCCACTTTTGTAAGTTACCGAGCCTCTGAAATCCAGACCACTGTTAAAACTACAGAGCTGTGTCATCTTTTAAGTGAAGTTTCTACAAACTCATCTTTACTACATTTTTTTTAATGTGTTGATAAAGGATTGATTTATCCTCTTTGCGAAGAAATATTTTAAAAAATATTTGCTTGTATCTATATTTCATACTCTTAATTGTTCAATAGTCTCCATATATATATATATATATATATATATAATATATATATATATATATATTATATATATATATATATATATATATATATATATATATTTATTTTTACTGTTGGTCAAATAGTATCTGTAATGCTCAGACAGTAACTGGAACACACTGTACCTGTTCTCGATGTTGAGGCTGGGGAAGTGCTGCTCCAGGTATTTCTTGATCAGGTTGTAGGAGGCCTCTTTGGGCTCACAGAGCCGAGTGATGATGAGAGGAAGAGCATCTCCCAGAGACTCCTGCTTCTGAACTGATTTCTAAAACACCACCCATTTACAGACATGACGATTACAACCAAACACATCCCAGTCTCATAGGGAAAAATGGGAGAAGGAAACTTTTGACACTACGTCATTAACATAAGGTCTAGATTTGATTGCACCTATGTAATATTGTACTATGATCTCCTCCTGAAGCTATTCTGGTACTGAGCACAACTTCTGTTGTATCTATTGACTTAGACATTGAGAGGGTATTTATCTTCTAACAAAGAGATTTCAGCGCTGCACCTTCTCACTTAAAATGCCAATTACTTTTCCTCCTCTGAAAGGCTTGATAAATATGAGCCATGATCTACTGAGATTCAAAAACCCACTAAAATCGCTAATTGTACATGACTTTGTTTCCTCCCTCTGTTGTAACATACCTTAGACAGGTTGGACTGCTTCCCAATGATGAAGGTTCCTGAAAGGCCTTTACCCTTCAGCTGTGCCAGAGGAAGAGACCACAATGAGAAATAAATAAACATCTTTGTTGAAAAAGTGCTGCTTCTTCCGGATTGGAGACCATTCTTTTATTTATATTCCTACATTAGGTGAAATATAGAGATACATTAGTTACCTGTTTAATTGTGCCCTTCTCCAAATGTTTCTTCATAGCTTTCTTGATGAGAAACTTCTTCTTGTCAAGCTCCATGCCTGGGTATTTTTTGACGATATATTTCATGACAGACTGGTATGAAACTCCAGACTTGTCATTAGAAGACTGCAACGGACAAGAAATCACAAAAAAAAAAGGAAAAAAATAAAATAAACACATGCCACTGACTGTGAAGAGGGGTGGATTCACAAAGTTTGTACACACCGTAATAGCTTCAATGAGGATATTATCCACTTTGTTGTGAGTGCCTGCAAAGTTGGTAACAGGAAGTTTTTTGCTGGCACTGACACTAGCCCACGCAGGAATCGTCCTTTTCACCTTCTTGACTTTGGATTTCTCGTACTTGTAGCCATCTTTCAACCTGTCGCCAAAAGGAGCAAGATACAAGTTCAGTGAAGTTGGTCCATTCTTTAGAAAGCGATATTTCACTGTGATCATTACCACCCTTATCTTTATCACATCCTCACCTTAGTAGGAGAACATAGCAGTGTGTTGCGCACTGTCCAGCCGCGCAGTCCTTGCATTTGTCACTTTGTCCATTTGTCACCGACGGGAAAGACAAAATTAAGTTTCAGAACATCTGTCTTATTGACCACCATGATAATTTGATTCTAACTGAATTTCTATGCTAGTGAACTGTGTGTAGAAGGTGAATGTTTGCTTTGTTGAGGTCTGGGAGAAGAAAAGGAGGAGAAATTACCAAAATTACAAATTATTAACTTGGAAAGCAAGGTTTAATGTCCCTGATACTTCCTCGCCAACAGCTAAATGGAAGGCCTTTTCATGTTTTCTTACACTACCTGGGTTTCCATAAATACATTTTAGATAATCGGTGTGAACTGCCCAAACAATTTGATCACCTACAGCTAAACTGAAGGGCTGTTTTCTAGAATTCAGAAGACATTTTGCTCAGTTTTATTTTTTGAACAAGTGGGAAAAACAAAATATTATCTGGACATTATTCTGAAAGATATGTTGCATAGTAGGTAATGCCTCTTTTGTTTGAGATTTCAAGTATGGACTAAGCTTCTTTTTTGATTTTTGACAACAACGTCCTCTCCTCCTGGGCTCCTCAAAGACTGCGGACAAAGGGACTGGTACATCTGTCTGACAACTATGTAAAGAGGGGATGAATGTGGCTGTGACAGGTCACATCTTTTGGAAATGCAACACTGCAACCATGACAGGAGCAGTCTGCTGTTATCCAGCAGAGGTAAGGATAATATAAACAGATAAAAGTGCTATCAAAGTGAAATATCGCAGTGTTCAGAGTTGCACACTAGCTCTCTGGTGAGACTCACTCTTTCTTCTCTGTCCCCTTCCCTCCCTTCTCCGGCTCGGCTCCTTCATCAGCCTTCTCTCCATTCTCCGAGGGCTCCGTCTCGCCCACACCATCACCCTCGCCCTCCTCCACCTCAGCTGTTGCAGCTGAAGATGCTGCCTGCTCCTCGTCAGCAGAGGGCGACTCCTCTGAGGAAGCTTCAGGCTCTGAGAGGAGACGGTCATTGACATTAAAGCAGAAAAAAAAAAATGTGCGGCTGGCATGTAAAAATAAGGACAACCACAAGATAACCTTTTCTGCACTTTTGCCTTTATTTATAGCTTATAGTGTGGAGAAGCTTATGTTTTTTTATCCAGGCACCTAAAACTTAAATACATGATACCCCTTGAACCCAAGCTCATGAATGTGCAATTAACATAACATCTAAAATAAACTACTATCCATGAAAAATGAGATGCTAGTCAGCTCAAAGTCATTAAATCATCTAATTTGGCAAAACCTTGTTTTACATTTACATAAAAAATACACATTGGTCTGTAGGTATCATTAAAAATACCAAAGAGGAACATATAACACTGCTGTATTTGATTATATTGCTCAGATCTGCAAACTTGTTTCCGGTTGTAAACAAAGTTGTGATGACCACACATCAATACTCTGGACTATACTCAATTTCCAGTCTGTAGAGTATTGCGGTTGAGGTTGTGATGGGGTGAAATCTGTGTCAGAGATGATGTTGCGTTCAGGGGTCTTTAGCTCAGGTCATGTACGACCCCGGCCTTACCTTTCTCTGCAGCAGCGGAGGGGTCCTTCTCCTGGGTTGGAGTCGCTGCTGCCCGGCGTATCGGCATCACACGAGATTTACCTGTATGGCGAAAATAACATGCACATGAACACCACTTTAAGACAACGCTGGTATGGGCCCCGCTCTGAATACTGTATGTGCGTGGTAATAAAAAAAAAATTAAAAAAAACGGTGAGACTGCCAGACCCACTTTCATTCATTGAGGCCCATTATCCTCAAATAGAAGAAAAGGTGCACTTGTGTTTACCAAAACTAAGACCACCATCAAAACCTTTTCATCCGCCAGCCTTTGCCAAAAAATGTATATCATTTTTATACGAGCCTGCACACGAGGTGCGGGAAATTGTCGGCAATTTCGCCATTTTGTCTGCTAGTTTACACACAGTGATGGCGTCGCACAAGGCAGATAAAATTCATTTCAGTTTCACGGAGTAAAAACCCACCGGCCTGTGATGTTTTCCAACAACGCATCCGTGCAAATATAGCTTTAGCGCCTAACCAATCAGAATGCGAATGAAACTTACCTCTTACTTGTCGAGAAAAGTGAGATACTTTGGAGTAAATTTCTGCACGATCCTTTATTTAGATTTCTCTGTTTACGAGCCCCGCCCCATTACGATCGTTGGTCACGTCGCAGCGTCACGTAGTACGTCGAAGAATTCCCACTATCATGGCCGCCGATTCCAACCGTTGTAGTCCTTTGTTTTCTCTTTAACATTTAAACTACAAAATTAAACTCACGGTAATTTGTGACTTGGTTGGCATTGTCACCGCTGTTGTGTAGCATTGAACGACCGAAGCTAGTGGGAAAGAGGCTGGATTGATTCACATACAAAGGTTTTTTTTTTTTCTCTCAACAGCTTCTAAAACGCTCAAACGTAATACTGAGGTATTACTGAGGGTTTCTGCCCATACTTTGAGTTAACTCGTGGGAGCTGTAGTTCTGGGGTGCAAATTAAAAAAAAAAAAGTTTAACCTTGATTTACATTTATAGGTTCTCAAAGTTAACTATTCAGTAAAGAAGTAGACATGGTCTAACTGACATAGAGGACCCCAGGACAAAGATTTGTGTTGGGCTTCTGTTGACCCCCGTTATCAGTGGCACTGTTTTCCCAGGCACCAACCAGTACTCCAGAGCAGAAATGATGAGCTGATCAATTCATTGTCAGACAATGATAATCAATCATTCAAGTCATTTTTAAAATGTAAAAATGCAAAACAAACAAATAGATAAATAAATAAAATAAAAAAACTTGTCACAAGTTCACGAGTGTGAATGTTTGCCATGGTCTCAGTTTTCTGAGTGTAAACTCAACATGTTTGTATTTTAATCAACTGTAGTTAACTATTTTCTGGCAATTCAAACACCAAACAATCAAATTTAGCCAGGTTGGTAATCCAGGCTTGAGTAGACTTATATAGAATATAGACAGAAAACTGATTAAAGAAACCCTTCATGGGAAATTACATTGAGAACTGAAAGCTAGTGGCACTAAGGTAACCTAGAAAAGAAACATGAAAACTTTGTACAGTTGCAGCAGTGGTGGGAGCTCTGCCTAATGCTAACCACCTAATTCTTTTGGTTGCTTGACATGAGAAGAAACAACTTTTACTGTTCAGTACAGTGGTAGATACACTTGTAGTGCAGACTATAGACAGAGCATCAGAAACTTGTTTTAGCTTCCTGGAAAGAGTAATAAGACACACCCCTGATGAATACACACCAAAAACTGAGAGCTCATATCCTAATGTGTGTGAGTGTTTCATCTACACTTCATTTCAAATTAGTCAACAAAGAAGTAATAAACTATTTTGATAATCGATTAATCGTTACAGTAATTTTTCAAGCAAAAATTGTGAAATACCACCAAATATTTGCAGATTTCATTTTCTCAAAAGGGAAGATTTGCTGCTTATCTTTGTCATATTTCACTCTTAACTGAATATTTCAGGTTTTTGGACTTGGGTGGGACGAAACAAGATATTTCAAGATGTCATCTTCAGCTTTTCATAGATTGAACATAGTGAAAAATGCCTGCCCAAATTGCATTTTTGTGTGAAAAGTCAAAACACGAATGATATTGAACAGAAAGGCAGAAAATCCCTCTCTACCAAGAAGCTGAAACCAATTAATGTTTGGCATTTTTGCTTGAAATGATTAACCAATTATCAAAATGGTTGCCAGTAAATTGCCTAAAATGTGTTTTGGGTGATCTGGTGGGCACGTGGCTACACACACTGTAAAATTAATAAAACTGCCTGCCTGACCCCATTGAAACACATCACAACTAGATAAATACACAAAATATACATACACGAATATATACAGTGTGGTAAAAAAATAAACAAGGGAAATATACAGCAAAGACCTGCTAAGACACTTCTAAAGACATGCCACTGGTGCTTCAGTGACTCAGCAGACAAAAGGATCGAGTGGTACCCATGTAGTGAATCCTGGGCCGGATGCCAGCTGGTCCCTCAGCTGCTTCTCTTGGTCAGATCACTCAGCTCTTCTGAAGAAGCTAAAGTGTTATCCAAAACAGAGCTGGAAGACTGCCTCAATTTATTACACGCACACACACACAAATTTAAGATGCAGTTGAGCCACCAAAAGCACAAAATCTGGAAACTCACATCTCCAAATACCAACCATCCAAAGAACAAATCATGAGAATCAACTTTTTTTTTTTTTTAAATACCTTTTTGTCTTTAATGTATTTACAAGCATTTAATCTGCTCTGTAGGTCTGAAGTATTACAAGCATTTCATGTTCAGCGACCCTGGCCATTTGCTTTTTAAACTTGCATTTTTGCTCATTTCATTTGAATGTATCTGGTTTGTTCATCTGCGTTTGTTTTGACAGTTCTGTGGACTGACTTGCATCGCTTCTTGAATGCATACCTCTACCTCTCATGAGGTGTATGTACATATCAACGCAGAGCAAGCCAAGGCTTTCTGGTTATTAGAAGATAACCCTTGACCTCAAACATCATACATGGACAATGTTAACAGTTCCTTTTTATCTCTGCTTCCCCTTCATCCCAAAATAATTTTGTTTTACCCTGTTTTAAACCAAACAGTGTGGAGTCCAGGGAGGCTATTCATTTCACAATTATTATTTTTGTTATTATAATTAATTATATTGTTATTTCTGTTCTGTTGTGAGCATCTGCAAATGTTAAATAACTTTCATATTTGCAGTCCTTAAAAAAATAATAAATTAAAGAGTCCAGAACCTATGTATCTTTTAAGTCTCTTCTTAAAAAGTAACAAAAGAAACGTAAGTTAAAATTTAAAACAAAAATATTTTCTATGTATAATACAGGTATTTAGTGCTTCCGCCGTTGGAATCCAAACTCAAAATGGCGGCATGTTTCAGAACCGTACCGCAGAAAAAAATTCCAGCCGTAAACATGTCGTCCTGCCCACACACGCATTCTGAATGTTTGTTCTGCTGTAAGGATGCAGTTCTACTACGTCATGTCCCCGGGTGTCTCCCTCGTCAATTATCTTCCGACTCCTCCTCCGCCTCCCGCAGCCAAGTGAAGAAGGCTGTAACAGACTTGAGGGCCACACCCTTACCCTGCTGCTCGGCGGGGTCTTTGCTCGTCTCCCACCTGTAGAAAGCATCCTCGGAGATGACGTCCTCATCATACAGACAGTCAAAGAACATCCGGAGAAGGTCTGAAGACAGAGGGACAGAGCAAATACACATCAGTCACCTTTTCAGCACCGTCAGGGATACATGAAATGGAATCATGTTTTGAAACTGAATTCAATCATATTGTTAAGTAAATTATAAAAAAGGGTTTGTTTCAAAAAACATATTTTTCTGTGAGGTGAAATGTGTGCAGCTCATACATGAAGGTCAGTTCAGATAAGAGTCAGATATATGCAGATACTTCGTACAGCAAACAGGTGCTGGTAGGGTTGGAAACATGGCAAAGACACACTTCAGTTCTGTATAATAAGTGAACGCAGTGTAGCTTCTCTGTAAATCCTGACAGATCTGACACGTCTTTCTTCAGGGTTTACCAAAGCAAATTTAAATATGTTGACGTGTTTAATACCACATACACATTTAATACCTGTATGATAAAGGACCAAAGTGTGATAGAAAACCAGCAGGGACAATATAACCTACAATTATGTAAGTAATTCCCATTCTTTTTAGAGCTGCAACGATTAGTTGATTAATCAATTAGTCAATTGGTCAATTAATCAATCAATCAGTTAGTAGTTTCAGTCATTTTACAAACAAAGATATATTTGCTTGGTTTAGGTGCAAGAATTTTCAGCTTTTTTGTCATATACCATACTAACTGAAATATTTATAATTTGTGGACTGACTGATAGAGAACACAAGATAAAAAAACATAAAAAATCAGAGCAGGTGAGAGAAAATATTTAGGAGTCTTATGAATGCAATTTAAGACTTTTTAAAACCTTCTAAGGCCGTTTTTGAGGAAGCTGAATTCAAAACTTTTTAAACTTTTCAAACCTGCTGATACCCTGATTGTTGTCCTACCGATCTGTATCCCAAGTGATTTAAAACGTCCTGTGAAATAAATGAGCTTTTTTTGTTGTTTTCAATGGTTGGACATATTTCTGCGTTTAAACTGGGAAGGGACTTAACATCAGGAGGGAGGAAGTAAGAGTTAATATTGAGCATCAGGTCATATACCCCCCTCAGCAGAGACAGATAGATGCTCATCCTGCTGCTGCAAACTGAAGCATACTGAGCAATCTAACAATCCTTTTCCTCTGGACTCTGCATAAGAAAACACTAAATATGAGACTTGATAAGTCATATGAGTCCAAACTAGTTTGTTAATAACCTTTGTTCTCTGATAACCTGTAAAACCATGACATTAAAAAATTAAGGCAAATCTGATTCTAGTCCCGGTAACTTTAGATCAACGTGACTTGTTTGTGGTTTGTGTGTTTGTTGTTCTAACCATGAAGGAATCTGTGAATATGAGTGTCAGTCAAGACTGTGCATGTCATTTCCTGTAATTAGCTCTAATCACATTCCTCCTCCTGAGAAGCTGCAGTGTGTTTAAAAAAAGGTTATCTGGTACCAGAGTTTGAATCCTGTTCCTCAAACTAAATCTCCATCAAGTTAATGTTACAGAGTATAGTAATGTTGAGATTCAAAGTTCATTCTTGGAGGTCTCAAGTTTTAATCCAAAATGGATAAAAGGTAATTAAAGGACTCAGAAGGAGGCGGAAATTTGAATGTCTACAATTTCATGATAACAATGCAAACTTCATCTGCTGATGAAAATCATGTGACAGGATCGATAGCTCCAGAACAGCTACTAAATGAACCTTGTGGTGAGATTATATTGTCTACAATACTGTTGCTTAAACACAATTTAGGAATCTTGTGATAAAGAATTAAGTAAAAGAAAAAAGAAAGAAAAATCAATCTCCTAGTTTCATTGGGAGGAGTAAACTCTAATGCAGAACTTACTTGGAGGCTGATCGAGGGTGACGATCAGCGCCTGAAGTGCATAAAGTGCTTGCAGCTGTCGCTCAGTGTCTGAGTTAAGGTACTTGAGTAATACAGGCAATCTCCTCTGGATGATGGCCGTGTCCACTCGACAGTTGGTGTTATCATCTGTGCAGTAAAGCAGGGGGCAGAGTAAGTACATGCTGCGCCACTGCGGTCACAGTTTGGCAGAGTGTAAATATTGCAATCAGTGGTGAGATTTTAGCAGAATAGATGAGTCTCTCCTCCAGGTTGTGGAGTGCTTACCTTTCACTGCTGCCTTACACACAGCTGTCATCAAAGCCCTCAGGAAGGGAGACGAGCTCATCTGAGAATCATCTAGGTTTGCCTGAAAAATGGAGCACAGAGGAGGAGGACAAAACACACAATTCACACAATTGTCAACTTCACATAGCTCTGCCTAGCAGTGATGCCACTGAAGAACAGTAAACAGTTTGAATAAGAACACAAAAAAGTTCCAAACATCAAGTGGTTGCCAACACCTCCTTTCTTTCCCATGTAAACACCTGGGAAATCCGTGTGACGCACGAACTTCAACCTCTTTCAGTTTGCTGTTGCAGCTTGCCATGTGGCCATGGCAACTTTTAAAGTTTGGTTATCTGGTCTGGGCCAATAAACAATGTTTATGATATTAGTTAGCTAGTTTATATCAATTGCTTCATATTATTGTTTTTTTCATATTTTTGGCTACAACCCAGAAATAAATTTACAATGGGTAATTAGCTGAACCTGTGGCCTACAGTAGGACTGGATGCAGCTGGTAGCCACAGCAACAGCGTTGAGCCCTGATGGCGCCCATTTCAATGATAGAATCACTTTCTGTGTGAAAACACTTTCCTGCTTAAATACAGAAACTTACTTGTTCTCTTTCCACACTATTACTTCAGAATTTCTGCTTATTACATGCAGCCTACCAGGTGTAAATAAGCTGTCAGAGTTTTGTTTATCTGAATATTAGCCACTAGCTTGCAGGGTTTGCCATACCTCTACCCAGTCAAAGATCTGCTCGTCACTGGCCATGTCCTCCAGGAGGAGTCTTTCCAGCTGTCGTCTCAGCTCCTCAGGAGACAAGATCCTTTTAGACAGAGCTGCCTCAGGGCTGCAGCTGTCCGACTGAACGAACTGGAGTTTCTGTTTGTGTCAAGATGAGAGGACGTGAGGAAATGATGAAAATGAAGTTGGAAAAAGGAAAGAGGAGGAAGAACAATGGAGAGGATTTTATAAAGTGCTCTTTATCAGCGGTTAGACAGCTGATGGATGGTGACTCTGATTTTTCACATAATAACAACATTATATGCAGAGGCCTTCATCAAAAACCTGTTGTGAGATGAAAGCCTGGACGTCCTCTCCCTCTGGTAGGAAGTCGGTCCATTTGAGGCTAGATTCCCTCCACAAAGAAGCCACAGTCCTATGGCTCTGTGGAGACAAGACCAGACAACATCACATCTCACTCCTCTGAAAAGTATTTTTACTTTTGTCTAACTTACAGCAGTGAGAAAAATATAATGTTGGTGCTATAGGCTGAATAGATGTTTTACCAATATACAATGCAAGTAATGATTGAAAAAAGGAATAACATATAAGTGTTACTTACCATATGTTTGCATAGTATGTGCAGTATTTCAGAAATTAAGATCCCAGCTCTTCCCACAGGAAGCAAAGGTTTGCTTAATTCACTGTGAACAAAGAGACAACAGAAATTATATTAAGATTTTCCTTCATGCAGAGCTTAGTTTACAGGCAAATCCGCTGTAATCTGCTGTGCATGTAGCCTCCTCGGGCATGAATGAATGACTCGTGTCAGGTATAGTCGTGTCACTACCTAAAGAGCTCTCTCATAGAGAAGCCCCCTTCCCTCAGCACAGGGCTGAGCAGCTCTGCCAGGTACAGCCAGATATGGGGAATGTCGATGGCCATGTCGTCCGCTTGCTCCAGCGTTTCTGCAAACCTGCAAAAAAAGACAAAAAAAACATTAGAACTGTTTGAAAAAAGAAAACACAGACAAGCATCTAATTTTTTAAGCACAGACTAAATATATGTATACTCAAATTCATTTTTAATTCAGTAAGTTTGGATGAATTGACCGTACCGTCCGATACCCCGGAAACAAGGCTAGGCAGTCCAACACTGAATAATATTTTGCATTGATATTTTAAGCACAGTACACTGAAAATATCTGCCTCGGTAAAAGGGACTGAACAGTGTTTTTAATCCCATCTTGTGGCCATTTTATATGAACAAGCAATTAGATTCAAAGAGAGGAAAAACCCTCTCTCAAAAAGCCTCCATGCTTACATAGATATTACAGTATTTTCATACCAATGTGTTGTGTTGGAACACATTATTATAACATGAATTAAACATCTTCAGAATGATACACCTTTGTATCATTTGATACTTGTTTCCCTACATGTTCTGACAACATTTATTGGTTTTGAAAATAGTAGCAATAGCATGATGATTAATGGATGGTCAACTTTGTCAAATGTATCCCTATTTAGTTTTCTTTACACAGGGTCTCTGCAGGGATCAGCGAGTTAAATTCAAAGTAGCTATTTTAGCTGGGTAGGAGAGACAGTGTTTGATACAGGTCTGATGTTGCTGACTGAAACTCGACCAGCCTCCTGCTGCAAAATCCAAAGTCCTACCAGTGTCACTTTTGGTTCGTATGTGTGTAAGGTCACCTGACACCCGCCCATAATTGCATCATATCTTGGAACTGACAGTACGGTCTACAGCAGCTAAGAGAAAAGGTTATAGACTTTGGTAATCTGAATTTAAGCCGTCTAAAGTCTTTTTTGAGGGATCAAATCCAATGACTTTTCAAGACCTTAAAAAAAAAAAAAAACCCTCTGTTACAACAATAACTCCAAGATTCAGAAAAGCTAGAAAATAAGCACTTTCAGATTTCTATACAGTGTCAGTGTCCACTTTTTTGGTCTCAGACTTTTGGACATGTTTAGTCTAACACGTGACAGAAACCCAATGAAACTGAATAAAGACTGTAACTCTTTCCTTCAGCTCACTGTCACCACAAAATCATTAGAAAAAGAAATTCTGGAAGAAGCAAAAGAGGGTATAAATACAGTATGTGTGAAGAGCATCACTGTCATGAATAAGGTTGCGACATTCACAAGAAGCAGGCAAGCACACAAGGCTGTGATGACAGTTACATTCTTGTCAATAGAAAGTGATTGATTATTTTAAGGTAAAACAGTGGATTTGGCAGGTGAACTGACCCTTTGTAGAACTGCGGTTTGGGCAGGATTCCCTGCTGCACCAGCTGGAAGAGGAGCTGGCCCATGTGGTCCCGTGTGATCTGACTGCGCTCCAGAGTCGACTCCACCCCGACACGCACAAAGATGTGCAGCTGAGAGCCCAAATCGAGCTCGTCCACACACTGGACTGCCTCCTGCAGAGAACAAAGAAATGTGATCATGACTGACTGACCTGGAGAGCAGGCAGGAAAGGGAACTTTAAGACAAAACTCATCTGAATTCTGTTATTCTAGCAATTAAAAAGCCATTTATAAATCTATACAGCAGTGAGGTATTTCATCTTAAACAAAACTCACTGATTCATACAGTATAAGCAATTTCCTCAAATAATTTTCCCTGCAGGACAATAAAGTATAGCCTACCTTACTTTACCGTACTTCAACTTACCGAATAAGTTATTGATTTAAATTTAAAAGCTATGTAGACAACATGTATGCTTTAGCTCAGCCAATCCTTAATTTAAAAAGTAAATTATTTGAATCATAAATGAATCTAACAAAGTCATTTTCTCATTAGTAACACTCTTGTAAGAAGCTGTTTGTTGACGTGGATTAAAACTTCAGCATCTAAAAATCACCGAACTTAGGCGCCACAGGCTTCAACTACTGTTGATGTTCCCGTGAATCTCAGTACCTTGTAATCGTTTATGTGCAGGAACTCGTCGATGATGGACTTGGACTTCCTCTCGATCTCCTCCTCAGAGAGGGCAGGTCTGTCCGGAGTCTGGACCACAGGCTCAGGTTTCGCTGTCAATGCAAAAAACAGTATTCACAACGGTGTCTGTCTGTGATAAGAGCTTCATTCAGATGTCTGTATGGTCCTCTCGGATTAAACCCCCACATAGATAACAACTTACTCTGAATCACTGTCACAGTGGATAATACAATGGCTTTGTCCATTTATAATTATAACAGTTCATACTTTGCCGTCCTATCTTGGTTTAAGATAAAATTAGTTACAAAATCTGCACTGAACAGACTAAATACAACCTCATGGCGTCATACCACATTGTTTTGTAGTGCTGTCGCTTCTAAATTAATTTACATACAAGGGCTAACATTGGTAAATGTAATTGAAAATTAATACTAAGGTATTAATGTCTGCTGATGCTGTTAAAGGTGTATTAACATGATATAATATAATAATACAGTCATGTAAAACAACTATGATCAGATGACAAACTAAAGTCTTATGTGGGAAAAAGTATAATTTATATCATCAAACAATAAATTATACATAATTATATCATCATGTATATTTTAATACTGCACAAATAAACTAGCTAATCTTATATTGTGCGTAACTATAGAATAGATAAAAAATTCTTTATATTCACAATTTTTGAAGGCTTAAAAATGGCAGAAAGTAACTATCAGTGTGGTACCAATAAGGACTGTATGTTTCATGTGTTGTGTAGCGCTGCGTGTCTCACCAGGTTCTCTGACTCTGCTGCGCTCTGGCTCCGTTTTTTCCTCGGTGACACTTGGTCTCCGGGGCTCGCCTCCCTCTCGCTCCCGGTCTCTTCGTGGCTCCTCTGGGGTTTGACTCTCCAGCAGCTCCTTCGAACTGCCTCCCCTGGTGAACGGTCCGGGCCGTGATGATGGCGGGGCAGAGATCAGCGGCTTCTCGCTGCGCTCTCTGCCTGCACTGCTACGACTACTGGAGTGGGGGTCGGAAAATGAATAAAAAGGAGTCAGAAAGGATGCTGGTGTAAATGAGGACCTCTGAGCAAGGAGAAAAAAATATATTTGAGTTTTGCCATTTTGATCCTATTTGGAACCTAACCTATTCTATAGTGAAAACAATTTAAAAACTTGCCTGAAACCTAAATGAAATCATTGTTACTAAAACACAAATAAAAGCAATCAAAAACCATAATTACAAAACTAACATTTCTTCCAAATTAAATGAAAATTTGAGGGTTCAAAATATCTGGTAACATAGGGTCAGACAAATTAGGTATCAGGGCCACAAAGATACCCTCCTCAGAGGGGAGGGAAAACAAACCAACAGGAGCCCTACAGATGACAATGATGTTGTCCTTTACCTTCCCAGAGTTCTCCTGGAGTCAAAGTCTGGGTTCTGTGGAGGTGTGGTGGAGGGTTGAGGTGAAGGTGTGGACTGCAGCGCAGAGTAACGGTTGAGGCCTGCTGTCCGTGATAGTTCTGTTATGGAGAGAAAAAGTTGTTGAAAAAAAGACAAAAATGACCAGAAAATCAAGGGTAGTGATTGTGGATTATTAGAGTCAAGGTGCAATCATTTAGAGGAGCCCTGCCTCACCTGACTCACAATATAAGCTGAATGCAACAGTTTTATACGTCATCAACAGTAGAAAATACAATCAAAAAAGAAAACTAATTTCCTTCAGACCAAACATAACATCTCAATGGTCAAACAAGAATTCAGAATTCAGGGGCAGAGTGTGACCATTTCTGTAACTTTCCAAACACAACGATCCAACATTCGCACAACTTTCATGCAGCGACTGGCCAACTGTGTGGAGGTGGGAAAGCAAGCAGGGTCTGACCTTCCCTCAGGCTCCGTTTTTAAAATCTTCACACCGTTACTTCTGTCAATTTTCATGGTTACAAGCAGGAGCAACATCACCAAAGCCTTCGAGGAAAGACATCTGACAGTATGTGCCGTTTTATGCCAATTAAAGCTTTTATTTTTCCACTCCTTTGAGCGTGGCAGTTTGGAACAACTATAAACATCTTCAGACGTGGTCGGATGACACGTCGTAATTTGTTTCAAGCATACCGACACATTAACTGTGTGACATTTAAGACATTTACGGCCACAATGTTATCACATAGATTATGTAGCGTGAAGTGTAACTGAAACATTTAACTGTTATAACTTAAATCCGCCTGTAATGAAAAGTCAACAGCTGATATCTGAGCAGACAGGGAGACAGAGGGAGAGAGCTGTCTTGGTGTTTTTGTTTGATGATCGAGCCTCTGAGACATGAGATTAAAAGTACTTGGCTGTGTGATGAACAATATTTTCACTGTCTACTCAGTTCTCTGTTGTATCTCCAGGTCTTCTTCATGTAATGATGCTTCGACTCGCTGTGTCATCTCACCTGAGTCGCTGGCCTTGGCTCCTCCGCTGCTGCCCTTCACCCACGTGACTTGAGCTCGTGGGCCCAACTGGATCTTCTCGTCCATTTGAGGCTGCAGAAAGAGAATCATTTAGGAATAAGCTTCAGTATTCCTGCTTTGAAAACTACACAAGAAAATCAGATAGCAATAGTGGAAAGGATAAAATCTGAAAAGAGAAGTAAATGACTCAGACTCTAATCTACAGGTACAGGGTTTTCACTCCTCTGAGTTCTCAAAATACCCAGCAGAGGGGGAAATATGCTTCTTTTTTAGCACTGGCTGAATTCAATTACCAGCCAAATTATTGTACCATACCATACAGTAGAGAACACACACAGCCTCTCTGTTCAACTAACACTGAAACATGACACAGTATATCCAGCAGGTAGAGCTTCAAAAAAACAAAAACCTTGCCATTTCTTTTACACTGCAGTACCATATAGATCCAGCAGGAGGAACTTTGTACTACTGAACATGTAAACCACAATAATATAAATCAGATGAGAACAGGGCCAGCCTGCAGATTCCTCACAGACTATCAGACAAAGAAAACATAAAATGCTGCCACAAAACCTTCCATATCCTCTGCGGTCAGTTTTCTAGTCATTCCTGTTATCACAAAATGATATTCATCTTCTGTTGGTTTGATGGATTATTAAACTAAACTCTTGTACATGGTTGAATTGATTAGCTCTTAATTGAAGGGTGAAATGGTGGGTGTGAGGAGGCGGCATACTGAGCCATTTCTGCGGACACTTTGGTTTCTGGACATCCGCTGGTGCTCCTAAGGAGACCGTTTTTTTAATAGCCAAATAATAGTATGATATTTTAGTTAAATTTAACTTAATTCAGGCCCCTCCTAACTTCTGCTCTGTGTCACATCATCAACACATACAGTATCTGCCAGTGAATATGTTTACACTCAAATGCCTCTGTTAGTCTTTTCCCAGTAATGATATTGTTCAGTAAAGAATATAAAACATAAACTTGGTTATTTAAATACCTGTATGAATCTTAAATCATATAACATTATATATGTTTCTGCTTGACTGTACAGTAGCGGCTCCATAACAAGTTCTGACCACGCTTTGTGATCCAATATTAATTTAAAGTCTTTTTACATTTTACATCTCACAGATCACACTCAAGTGAACTTACACACAAGTGAAGTTGCGGCTGCAAAAATTAAGATGTTTGACATTTGATAGCTTTTTCCTATAATGTATTTCTATCATATTTAGTGTTATGTAGTATGAGTATTATCTCTCATATTTGATACAAGATTGTGAGGTGCGGTTCCCCTGCAAAATGCCACTAAAATAGGTTTTGGACAGCTCCGTAAAATCATTAATTAAAAATACCAACTGCAGCACATTTGTTTTGTGGATTAACTGTTTGTTTGCTCACAACTCTGTGTGGTTACAGGGTGCTGTCATTTCAGGAGCAAACATTTTGTGTTATAGCCAAAATCTAAACTGAATTAATGGACTGGCCCAGATCGCCTGTAGCTATCCAGATTTTATCATATGTTTGCATGGAACACAAGTAACCACCTGGTTACTGGTTATCACTGACATTTAAAAGCAGATTGTGATGTTTGCGGTGAAATTACAAAAAGAACCCCCCCCCCCCAAAAAAAACAAAACAAAAAAAAAAAACAATCTTCCTCGTCTTTGGCACCCCTCCATTTGTTGACGCCCTGGCAGCAGGCCTCACCTTAGAGATCTTTGGGATCTTGGTGGGGTCGATGGTCCTGCTGTTCTTTGTCATGGGCACAGTGTTCCAGGTCTCTTCTCTCTGTACACGCTGATCTCTCTGATCTCTCTGATCTCTTGGATCTATGAAGACACACCCACAGATGAACAGGGAAACTACAGGTTTAGAGTTTAGCGGAAATACAATGGAGTCAAAAGGCTGCAAAAGTCGCAGACAGAATGACATTCCTGACTGTTTCTGTAGCATGCTGCTACACATGATGAAATATTATAGGTCAGCAAACAGATGGGAGGGGGTAGGGGGCTTCCTGTATGCTTTTGGGCACAATAGCGTCTCTGCAGGCTATAGGGACAGGAAGTCTGCCTGTATGCTTGCAGGCTTCCCGAGTCACTATAGCCGTGCCGATGTGATTCTAAGCCTTAAAGAGGATTTGGACTGCAGGCCTGACCTGGCCGTCTCTTGCTGTCCTTGGAGAGCAACTGCTGGTGCACTTTCCTCTGCTCTTCCTGCTCTTCAATCTTCGCCTCCTTGTGGATTTGCTCGATGGTTTTCGGGCCCTGGTCGGCTCTTCTGGACACCCAGTTGTGCTGAGAGAAAAATGACAAATCACAATGACTTCAAACCAGAATCAGACAGTAGTGGCAGATTCTGCAGTTTCGAACCGATTTCTTTGTTCTTTATCTCAGCGAATTCAAATGACAGCCCCGAGAATTTAGGAGCGCATGTGTGGGTTTTATCATACAGTACCAGATACATCAGAGCGTACACAGAAGAAGTTGTCAATCACAGAGGAATATCCTAATGTCTGGAGACACACTGATGAATTAACCAATGATCATAACTGACGCAAAGAGCTGTTAACAAGCTTATCACTTTCAACTTGCATTACAACCCATCATTTGTCATTAATATTTGTGTCATCCCACGATGCTGAACACAGAGCTTTTGTTTTTAAACAAAGTGGATCCCTTGCACTGCCTAAAACGAGCCTTGCTCATTTTAATTTAAAATTTGACAGGGGTGCAGCACAGTAGGGACTGAATCTGTGTTTCCGGCATCTTGTAGGAGACAGTGACATTGATTCAAAAAGCTGGTGTTAGGCGAGAGCTATGAGGGAATCACATTTTAATCAATGCAGACAGTTCTCTATTGGAAACGCACAACATGACACTTGTAATGTTTAATAATTTGCTCCCTGTTTGTCTCTATTTCACTAAGTCTTTTTTCTTTTCTGCCAGTGTTCTGACGCTAGAACATGTTCATGTGCCCACAACTTGTTTATTTAACCTGGACAATACAGATAAATACTGTTACAAACAATGCATCAGATGTAATGTATATACCCGCTATAGCTTGAGTCCATGTTTAGGGCAAACAACTAAACAAATAAACTGCTACAACTGATTCGGGATAAAAACAACAACAGATAAAACAGACTGTGTGCATGTGAGTATCTGTGTGTATATGTATTGTAGATGACTGTGTATGCATTGACATATAGGTGCTCTTCAAAATCAATACGTGAAGACATTGAACATAAACGCAAAGATGAGGCCATTTTATGGTGTCTGACATGACACTGGTCATAAGTGATAGCTGGCTACATGAGTAACAAGAATAGTTACTCTAAATGTGCACTGTGTTAAATTGTGATCCATCTTCCTCATATAGTCCTTCTGATTTCTCCATGTTGTAATATAATCTTGTTATTTCTGTCCACTCTGAACACACTGCACCTATTGTGTGTCTGTGTCTGTCCTGGGAGAAGGATCCCTCCTCTGTTGCTATTCCTGTTTCATACCATTTTTTTGCCAGTTGAAATGTTTTTTATGGGAGTTTTTCTTTATCCAAACTGAGGGTCTCATTGATGTACAGACTGTGAGGTCAGTTCAGGCAAATTCTGGGCTACAGCAATAAAATTGACTTGACACCTGCCACAGTCTATGCGGCTGTCATGACACAGGGTGGCCTTGCTGGCTCTGACTATCTTGTAGTTAGTCTGGTCATCACAGAGATCTTCAATGACAGGGAGAAACTGCAAAATTACTTTACATTTACCTGAGCTTGCTGTGTTTACTGATGAGATATTACCTCGAGAGGTAAAGCCATGGGACAGGACTGATCCATGTGTGGATTCTACATTTACTGGTAAAAAGAGCTAGCTCGCCAGCTCATGCTGATGTCAAGAAGCACACACAGCTGTCTGGATTTATTACATATGCACAATGATGACAACCTTGCAAGTGGTCAATAGTGTTTTTGTCTTTCTGCATTTGCGCAGAAGAGCAATTAAAAGCGTGAGTCAGTGCTGGGCGAGTTTGGCCACATCAGCCAACCCTGCTCTGACCTTACGCCTACATTTGTATATTTGCATTCATCTATGTCTGACCATCCCTGTTTTACATCCACTCCCAAAACAACCCTTAGTAATGGTAGAGTAGTACTGCCTGCATCATAAGTAATCACATTACTCTGTTGTGTTGCATCTTTAACCACAATATATTGTTTCAGAATATAGTCAAATAATATCTAGTAGAATTAATGGCAGTTTTAAAATGTTTGAGGTACACTGAATTGTTGATTTTCACACAGATACTGTCTGAGGATTTTGATTTTCTGCAGTGCATTTTCCCACAGGGTTTTTCCTCATCGGTCTTTCTGAAAGTGTTAAGATTCAATAACAATAGCAGCAGTATCCATTTAACAAAATATGACCAGAATATCTAATAACATGTTCCAGGTCAGAGAGATCAATTAAATAAAACTCTGTGGGAAAATACATAATGAACCTAGGTTACATTGGAGAATGTGGAGTTTGGCCTCTCTAATGCTGTGCAGGTAAAAAGAAAAATCACAACCACACACACTCACCAATCTCAGGTCTATAATATCCTGTAACATAAACCGTATCCGAGATGACGTCTTCCTCTCCTTCACAATTTTTTCCATCTGATTGAAATACTGATCCATTCGAGGCTAGAGAGAGAGAGAGACAGAGAGAGAGAGAGAGAGAGAGACAGAGAGAGAGAGAGAGACAGAGAGAGACAGAGAGAGAGAGAGATGGTTAATTTGAGACATGAAGGTTATATTCTTGATGTCTCCATTCAACCTACCAGACAGCTGGTTTCAGTGATTTTCACATTAGCTTTTCACCAAGTCCACCAATTGTTCAGTTTATTACTTGGAGCAGGAGCCGTACTGACCGCCCAAGATTAAATTGGAACATTTTTAGAGACAGCAGTTGTAATAGCCCAAAATGCATAGATCCAAATCAGTGTAATGGCCTGACATTAACAGGTCCATGTTCAGGAAATTACCATATGAAACGGGGTTGGAACTCATATGAAGGACAGGAGTGATGATTTATGACCATATTCTGTAGTATTTAACATTAAAAACTGCACTTACATGCTGGTCAAGAGTGTAAATAAGTAAAGCAGAATTAGCAAGTTTCCTTGGTCAGATGGCTTTTCCTTTTGCAGAGAGACTGGTAGATGATGAGAATCAAATCACACATCACAGTACAGCAAAAAGAGAGAGAGCAGAAAGGCCCTCGGGTCAGTTATGTCTCTCCAAGCATCTGAGGACTCTGGCTGCGTCCAGCTGGGAGTCACTGATCTCTACATGAGAGCCAGTCAGATAGAAAACAGCGAGGGGACACTGTGGGGATATTCCTCTTTCCTCATAACCTACATAAGCAATTTCTCCTCTGCCTCCGGAGCTGAATGTAGCGCAGCTGGTGTGGGATCAAATCCCAACAGAAACTGAACTGTGCTGCCGAAGATCAGAATCACCTCCTTACCAGGTAAACCAGTGGAGGAAATTGCCTTGGTGCCGTGTTAGCAGAGACATACTGACATGCACTGTCAGACTGTCAAACTGCTGCTGACAAATTGTTCACCTCATAAGTTCATCCCTGCAAACACCTGCAGATACTCTTAATATTTTATTCTGAATGGGAAAAAATCTGCTAAACAACCAACTGGTGAATATATTTAAAGCTTTATATGGAAAGCTTAGATTTCCATCATAGAAAGTGACAATATACTGTTTTAATGTACTAACCAGGGATTCTTCACATCTTTAGACACCTTGTTTTGGAGGCTACAGTCTCTTGTGAATTGAAATCACAGTGATCTGATTTCAACAGTCTTTGATCAGCTGTATAGCTCTTTCCACAATGACGCTCACCAATTAATGGAACAGTATGAATTTTTGGGAAATATACTTTTTCGCAGTGTCTCGAAGAGTTGGATGAGAAGATTGATACCATAGAGCCTGTATATCAACTACTCCAGCTCACCTTGGCCTTCTCAAAATCGAGGTCCTTGCCGATGGTGGTGAGCAGTCTGCACAGGCACTCTAAAGACTCCTCATCGTGGTTCTTCAGCAGCTTGACCACACAGTCATGCATGATGGCCTCCGTTAACATCTTGAGCTTGAAGAGTTCGCCGATGAACTTGATGTTGCCGATGGAACGCCGCCGGGCCTTGTCCTTGGCTTCCTCCAGCTCTTCCTGGAGACGCTCGCGTTCCGTCACCTGACAGGACCAAGGAAACATTAATCAAATACTTGCCCTGAAGGTTATTCATAAAAAGCCTCTTTGCCAGAGTTGAGACCGACTTTGGAGTTTCACTCTCTTCCGTGTTAAAAATATTTTGGTAAAGCATGAAATCAGATGTCACACGTACCGATGCAGCAGAGTCCAGCTCCTTCTGCTTCCTCTCAAACACCACATCGTCCACCTTGTCTTTCTCAAACTCCTTCTGACAGCGGTTTAGCAGCAGCTTGCGAAAGTTCACTGTGGTGTTGGGTTTGTCTGTCATGGGCACTTTGAGCTGTACGGGAACAGTTGACATAGTGGATATAGTAGAGTAATAGAAGTAAGTAAAGACTAATGTAAACCAACGGTGAGTTCTGCAGGTGATACTGTGCTTTTTATAAACCTAAACATTTCCATTTTCATGCATGTATTGTTTTAATCTTAATACCTAACATATGTAAGGTCAGAGTTATTAACTGATTGCAGGCAGAAAAATAGAAGGTTTTTCTCATATTCCTGTTAGAGTATCTATAACTTTAGATAAGCATTTTTAATAAATTGTGACCTGATCGAAAAGATTATTTCTGAACTGATTTTCCTGCTTCTTTACAAATACCTTAACAGCAGGCTGCTGAAGTTACTAGACATCTCACAGTTTCTTCTTGCATGTCATCAAAAAATGATAAAAACTTATCACTCTATTGAATTGTGCTGCAATTCACCGCATTTTATTGCATAAAGGCAGAGCTCTGAACCAATCAATCTATTTGCGTAGTGCATCTGTATATTGAGATGCACATTGCATGCGCACACCTACAGTGTACTGCTAAAATTTACATGTCATCTTAAAGCATCCAGTAAATGCACCATAGCTGAGGTAAGAGCAATATTCATAGCCTTCTCCTGCCAAGAGCCTCTGCACAAGTCCAATAATTCAGACCTTACAAACACAAGCCTCTCTTATCCTACAGTCTACACCTTTCATCCATCCTGAGCAACACGGTGACCTGCTTACCGTGGCGAGGCAGCGGCACATGTTTCCATAGGCCACCGAGAAGCTGGGCTCGTCGATGGCCTTCTCGAAGACCAGGTCGATGACGCCTTTGAGCCTCTCCTCTGTGTCGATGGTCAGGTCTGTCACCTGCTTCATCAGCTGGTTGAACTTCTGAGGTGTCAGCTTGTTCAGGATGCTGCGGACCTTTCTGAAGAGGTCCTGAGGGGAATCAGTCATACAAGGTAGTTGATCACTGGGGTCATCAATCACAACATCATTCACTCAATCAGCTTGGAATCGACATGAACCTGTTGTGAGGTTATTATTGTTGGTACTTTTTATGAAGATTATGATGATTAATTGAGCAATAACTACACATTTTACACACATTTTACTTTATTAATAGTTACAGAATTGAACTAAAGAACTGATTTCATAAGAACTTATGGATCACTAATTATCAAAACTAGACTGCTACATGTGGCTAACTTTTAAATCCACCCACTCCTTTGTTTGTCTTCACGCATGTGTGTGTATATTCAGCCCTACCTGTGTTTTCTGTGTCTCAGGATCCTCTGCGGGACTCTCCCTCTTCAAGCCCGGTTTCCAGGCGTTCTCTGACTTTTTCAGCTGCACATCGTCATTCACCGACACGTTCATGATGATCTTCCTGGGTGGAGGCCGCCGTGCACCAATGTTCATAAGCTACACATGCAATGAAAGAAAAAAAGTATGTCAATATTTCTGATTACTGCCAATTAAGTACACAAAACCACTGTAAATTAAAGTTGAAAAGCAAAACATAAATATCATTCACAAGTGTCACATGCAGCTGTCAGATGTTACTCATTACCTTGTGCAACATCAAACCTGCAGAACTGGATCAAAGCCACTTTACTGACCTAATATCTTGACTAGAATATATGAATATGTTGCTACACTCAAGTGGGTTATAGAACAGTCCAGAAATTCTCTTATACACCGCCATGTCGAAAGTTAGATGAGAAGATCTACAGCGCTCTCACGTCTGCACTGTAAATATGAAGCTGCGAACCTGAAAAAGGTCTGCCTACAGGCTCCTGCTTCCATTCTTTGTGCCTAGCTAAGCTAACCTTCTTGCTCTAGCCTTATACTTAACTAACAGATATGAGTCATATCGATCTTCTTGCCTAACTCTTGGCAAGATAGTAAATAGGCCTATTGTCCAAAATGTTGAGCTTTAATTAAATTCCAATCAACCTGATTTTTGCCCACGACAAAAGCAAAACTCTGAAAAGGTATTACAGACATGTCCAGAGCAGAGTGGTGAATTAACAGCTGAAACCAAGTTTTTCAAATGAGCTTTGACCTCCAACATAACTTAATAAATCACTACGGAAAAGTTTGAAAGCTGCGTTTGTACCAATGACATTTTGCCCACTTAAAGGCATCATGATATCTGTATTGCTGGAATGTTGAGAGAAACAGAAGGTAGAGGAGTGGTGGTGGAGGTGTGCGTGTTATTTTATGAATGATTGTGGTAGGTTGGGAGAGCGTGTGTGTGCGTGTGTGACTCACTGCAGCGCCTCGTCCTCCGGTCATTTGCCTGCCAAAATCTGCGAAGGCAGGTGTGAAATCAGGTCCTCTGGAAATCACCCTGGAATCCACCACTCGAGATGGCAACTTGTTTTGGTTCATCTGTACGGCACATAACACACACAATACATCATAACACAAACACACACACACACACACACACACACACACACACACACACACACACACAATGAGCCTAACAGCAGGGGGAGCAGTGATCCCCTAATAATACTGGCAACAGGGAAAAAGGAGTCAGACTGGTGTGTGTGTTTGTGTGTGTGTGTGTGTGTGTGTGTGTGTGTTTGTGTGTGTGTGTGTGCGCGCATTTCTAACCTAGTGGTTTTTTTGAAGGTGACCCCTTGTAAATGACGGTCATGCCACATTACCAGCTTTTTGTTAATGCACTTTTACTGTACTGCTCATAAATTCTGCTTGTTGGGTTCTTCAGGCCGTTCAGCAAAAGAAGTCAGACCAGATGTGGAGGGGAAGGAAGGAAAGAAAGATGGAAGAAAGGAACAGAGGAGAGAGAAAGATAGTTGTGGGGGAGGAGAGAAGAACAAATCCAGCTCTTTGTCTTTCAGCTGCCCTTGACTTCCTCTCGACTCCTCTCCAGTGAGATTTCACTGTCTCCCACAGAGAATATGAGACTATGGGATTGTACCAATCAACTGTTCGCCGGTCTGGTTGTTCTTTTTGGAGAGGTGGGGGAGGGGCATGCACTCTTAACACTGCCAAGTGTGACATAATAGCAATGTGATTTTAATCAAAACAGCATTTCAGCAGGCCATATGCTCCACCCATACATATGTGGGGATCAGAGGAATGAACCAAACTCGCTGCGGTGTATCTTTGATCCAGTCCACACAATCTAACAAAGTAAAGCTACATCTAAAACACAGCCTGTTGCTATAAGCCGATAATGAAGGACAATGGTTCATTGAGAGGTGTACTCAAAATTAGGGGTGCATCTAAACATTATTTTCATTATTGCTTATTTATCAGGTAATAGCTTCATTGCTAAACTTTACAAACTCAGAAAATCCAAAATCCAAATCCTCACATTTGAGAAGCTGGAGTCGTTTTTGCTCCGTGACCAATCTACTCATCGTTACAGCTCTATTAAAAACTAAACTGAAATAATAATCATGCATTTCTGTTCACAGAGGCTGATACTGACATTGCGGCTAAAATGGATAACAGTAGAGCTGAAACGATTAGTTGATCAATGGAAGTAAATCAGCAATAATTCTGATAATCAATTTAAATTACTTTTCATGCAAAACTAATTCTAGTGACTTCAATTCCAGTCATTGATAGCACATTGAACTTATTTGGAATTTGAACTGATAATCAGAAGAAAAAAAAAAAAAAAAAAAAAAACCAGACACTTTATGATGTCTGGCTCTGTGATTATCAGATAAATTGATAATGGAAATAAAAATTAGTTGCAGTCCAAGACAACAGAGCCGGAAAATTCACTCGCAACTTTCCATTCTTAGAGCCACATTTAGGGACCTCCAAGGGCTGTTCCATATCTGCTAAGGACACAGACTGTACATGACATTTCCATCCATCGATTTATCTACACTTGGCCGTTAGAGGTTTTCACAAAACAATCCTTTTGTCCAATTGCCTCTGAATGTGTGAGTTTGCAGGTCTATCTGTGACTTACCTTGTCCAGCACCACATCACTGATCGGTGGGAGACCCTCAGGCTTCTGTATGCAGGCAGGCATAAACTGGAAGCCCAACAGGAAGTCCCTGTCATACTGACGCTTCCCACTGGGCTCGGCTAGGTCTGGAGCACCGAGCAGGGTTTAAGAGGGAGGAAAGGAGAAACAGGGGAAATATAGCAGCTTTATACACTGACAACTCCAAAGGGGAGAAACAGATATGCTCAAAATCTGGATTTCAGCACACAGAAATCATTGTGATTCTACTGAGAAAACATGTGAATTTTTCTACATTCAAGTTCTTCCTACGGTGACTTCAAACATCTGTCCAAAGAACAAGGTCTGTCTTACCCTCCATGTCCTGTGGAGCCCCTGTGGAGCTCTCCTTGTCTCCGGGGGTGGCTCCACTGTCGCTGCTCTCCGTCTCTGAGGTGTGGCCTGCTCCATTCCTCATGGGCTCAATCTCAGTCTCACCATTCTCCTCGGGGGCAGCGGGCTTTCTGTCAGCCTCTGGGCTGCTGGCAGGAGCTGCAGCAGGGGTGGAAGTGAAGACTGATGGTAGGGGCACAGGGCTGCTGCTCAGTGGAGCTGACTGCAGGGCCTGGTCTCCAGCGGGTTGATCCACTGGCCTCGGCTCATCCTTTGGGGAGGCAAGATTCGGTTTTCAGATCCACAATATTTGTCAGTAAGAATTATGCCCTGCTTTAATATCATTGAGGAAGATAATAAATGATTAACAGCTCAGTGGTTGCAGTCATCTAGCTCTCTTTGAATGTCTTGTGGGGGATATAAAGTACAAAAGAGCTCTATAGGTAATTATATGACAGTCAATCACATTTTAAAACTACTAGCATCACAATTTATCTAAATTACACTGTCCTTTAATTATCGGTTAAGAGGCTGAAATGGATCGACGCAAAGAATGTAAAGTGGTAAAGGAAACAGAGATGAATGGATCAAAATTGGTGAAGGCAGGGGAAGCCATAGAAATGACTTGGAGATGATGAAATGCATGGAGGTCAGAATGCGAGGATTTTCAGTAGGTTTAGGTGATGAGGAACTACAGAAGACAGAAAAGGGGAAAAGCTGGAGCACAATAGGATTGTTCAAGTGGACGGCACCAAAGTTGTTCTTTAAAAACAGAAAAAAAAATGTTGCCAAAAGAAAAACAAACGTACTAATGTGACAATATTTGGAGTCCAAAGTTAAGCCAAGTTTACTGTATAATAAATACATTACAAGATGTTTTATTTTCTATCATATTTGACAATTAAAAGCAACAAATGCTCACATTTCAAGCTGAAACAGTAAATGTTTGGAATATTTCCTTAAAAAAATATACTTATTAATCAACTGTCAAAACATTTTCTGATTAGTTTTCTTTCAATTGAACAATTGACTTACTGTTGCAGCTCTAGTAAAGCTATACAACCTCTTGTTGTATAGACTATAAGAAGCCTTTTAGCAGTTTGTAGCACTGGTATGTAGTGGTGTGAACATTCTCCCACAGCTACAAACCCAGATCAAAACAATAAAAGAAAGGAAACGAGAACAGGACAGAGCTGATTTTACACAGAGTGAGCCTGGTGAGCCATGAAGATGATGGATAACTCCTTGCTCTCGTTCTCGGACAATAACAACACCCCAAAGTCATTTATGTCTGCTTCCCCAACCACACATGTGGAAACATTTTCCACTTGAACTATTGCCCACATTGTGCCTTTCCTCTTCTCTCTGTGTCTTGCTCCTGTGATACTTGGTAGTCATTAAAAAAAAAAAAAAGAAAAAAAAAAAAGCTTGTATCAAAACGCGATACCAAGCATTTGAAAAAGGTGACAAAATTGAAAAGTAGGTTAAGTGCATGTTTGTGTCAACAGACTTCTGCCATGAGACTATAAACAGACACAATTTGGAGTAGAACTGATATATACTTAGTAAGCAATGTAGTGTTTTCTTTCCCACTCTTTATCCTGCATTATGAAGAGAACAGGCTTTTTTTTTTTTTT
Source organism: Seriola aureovittata (assembly GCF_021018895.1). Classification (NCBI taxonomy): domain Eukaryota; kingdom Metazoa; phylum Chordata; class Actinopteri; order Carangiformes; family Carangidae; genus Seriola; species Seriola aureovittata. Next base: position 23,625,392 of record NC_079365.1, on the reverse strand, counting down.
TTTTTTACCTCATCCTCCTTTTGAGGTGTGTCTCCAGCAGAGATCCCTTCATTTGGTTTCCTCCAGGTCTTTGGTATAGCAGAAGCCGTCTGGTTTACTGCAGGACAACACAAACGCAGGAACGTGCAATCAGCCACAGCCAGTCAGCAAACAGCACAACCACAATAGATGTAAAAGTGAAATTTGTGTTAAAAAAAAAAAATATGTATAAGCAAACCTTACACCAAATATGATGAAAGCCAGAAAATTACATAAAATGCTTTAGAGGTTATATACGTCTACATTGCCCTGATGTGCTAAACCTCACTTATCTCAGACCAAACTACAGCATCAAACGTTATTTAGAAATATTATTTGACAGAGCAGAAAAAGAGGGATAAATGGAAAAAGTCAAACATACTCTGAGCTACTGAACTATTGGTTCATGTATGTCACCCAGAGTACATTCAGTCCCTCACAACTATGCGGAGCATTTTATAAAACAAACAAATGTTAAGAAAATACTGAATAGGATGTTTTTTTCTGGCAAATAAAAACATTAAAATAATCTTCAAATTTAAAGATGATTCACATAATTTCCAGGATTTTCTGGATGCATGGATTTTATTCTATCTGACTTCGCCTTTTGGGGGAATTAACTGTATCAGCATACTGTCTGCTAAGAGATTATCTGCAATGCGTGTTGTAAGGCTGTTCATAAAAGTGTATCATAGGGCCACTTCATTTTGCAATTTAGGCATAATACTATAAAAAAGTAGCAGGCTCATAAAACAACCTCTCATTTAAAGCCGTCTCGTCATCAAAAAAACTCACTCCAAAGAGTAATTTCTCTTCTGTTGCAGGTTTAAACTCATCAGTTACTGAAACAAACCATCGATGAATTTCACAGCTGCAACAGATATATACCTGTAGTGGGACTCTTCCTGATGAGTGCTTGATGCTGGGACTCTGTTTTGCTATCAGTAATGCCACCATGTGCCTCTGTCCCTACTCTGGGGGCAAGGTCTTTAGTGTCTAAGGACTTGCTCGGCTCGTCGGCCTCTGTTGTGGCCTGCACTAGAGGCGGAAGGCCAGGGGGGAGCGTAACTGGCAAAGATGGGGCGGGGCTTGAGGTCAGGGTGACTGGCACCACAGCCACAGGTGCCATCGGGGCAAGCGCAGCAGCAATGGGAACCTCTGGTCTCATGTCAGAAGGCAAATTTTCAGAGGAGGTGGCCTCTCTGTAAGCAGGAGCAGAGGGCTGGGGCTGGAGTGCAGCAGGAGGCATAAGAGAAGGCTCATGAGCCGCGGTCTCTAGCTCAGTCCCGGACTCTGCAAGGCCATTCAAAGCCTTGGGGGCTGGTGCAGGCAAGGCAGCCAGAGTTCTTGGGGCGTCTGAAAGAGGCTTGTCTGTGTTGGGAGTCTGCGATGGCGTCGAAGAGGGTTTCTGCTCCCCGACTGTGGACGAGGGAGAAGAGGCTGAAGCAGCGGACTCCCTGGCTGAGGGACGTTCACTGGCGTTGGCCGCTGTAAGTGGGGGAGTGACGGGGGTGGTCGTCGAGGCGGGGAAGGGAAGCTCTTGTTCAACAGCAGAAGTGGGCTCAGTCACAGGTGTGTTGGCCTCCAGTCTCTCTACAGGGGCTTCAGGCTGCACAAGCCCAGGTGAGGAAGACTTCTGGACAACTGGCTCCAGTTTTGGCGTATCATCTGGAAGGAGGAAGAGTACAGATAAATACATGTCTTCAGCAAAATATCAAGAACACTAAATAAAAACAAACAACGAATAAACACTGTAAGTTGTAATAAGTTCAACTCCAAGTTCGTGATTGTGACAGCCCCAGGGTCAACAAACCAGACAGAAAAGTGTTTCCAACATTTGCATGGAGGTAAAAAATAAACTTTTACACAGAGAAGTTATAAAAAAAAAAAGATGAAAGATAAAGGTTTTCTGAGAAGTGCTAGTAAAATGTTCCAGCTACATACTAGACAAGCAGGGAAACATGCTGACACCACACTCTTGATTTGTAAGTGAAATGAAAGTGAAAGCATTCAGTATGAAGCAACTTCTGGGGGAAACAAAAGTGATTCATAAAATGCTTGGAGATCAGTGTTTTTTGCAAAAGATGATTTGGTGGAGGGTTACTGGGGTTGCTGCTCCATGGGGCGGGGGCAATAAAACTAAAGATTACATTGCCTGACATGAGAGGCAATAATACAGCAGTAAAACAAGCCAGTATTTAGTTTAATTCAAATGATACGTTTTTATAATTTCAACATAACACTATGGTTAAAATCGAGTGGCTTCTCGTTAAGAGCTGTGGTTGAAGTTTAAAAAAAATGGCGAGGGTGTTGGGGCAGACCTGGCCCTGGTTTGGTGTCTGAAGCCCCTGTTGTCAACGGCTGCTGTGGCTGCTGTGGCTGCTGTGGCTGTTGGGGCTGTGGGGGCTCCAACGTGTAGCCTCCAGGTTGGGCCTGCTGAGGCTGAGGCTGAGGCTGAGGCTGCGCCTGCGCCTGCGACTGCGCCTGCGACTGCGGCGGCTGCTGCTGCTCTGGAGTCTGGCTGCTGCTCAGCTGCTGCTGTGATTTGAGGTAGAAAATGTGAGGATAATGAGGGTGCGGCCATAAAAACTAGCAACACAGAAAACCAGAAAGACAGGCACAGAGATGAAAGGCAAGCGCGCATACAAACAAATAAACAAACAAGCCCAAATGCAGGATTAAGCAGAAATTATGAGTCCAATGAGGCATGGTTAGATTAAGAGGACAGCAATGGAGGACAAGACGGGAGGAACAAGACAGAGAATGAAGATCAATGCGGGAAGAATGACGGGAGGAGGGGAACGGCTCAGAACAATGCAGAGTAAAGGACAGAGAAAAAGGGGATATATACATAAAGAAATGAAATCAAAGGGGCACAAAAAGACAGAAAAAGAGAGGAAAGACACTGTTAACATCCACAGAAGGACACAAAGAGGAAGAAGTCACAACATCCCTCTTCAGAATCCAGGAAAGTTTTTTAGTTTGGCCTTGGTTCCTTTCATTTATTAAAATGTGCCAGTGGCATTAGTACGGTGTTGGTCAGCATCAATATGATGACCCGGTAACCTGCTGGGTCCCATTCTATCCATCTGATTTGGGACTGCAATACCAGTGCTGGTGGTACTCATGATTCCAAGGACTGGGATTGAGAACAGATGCCTTACCACCTTTACTTCTAGGCAAAGCTCTTGCCCCAAGAGCAACACTAAATTATTTGTTTTAAAGAGCAGAACTGATAGGTAAGAGGACCAGAGTGGATTCTGTAGAAGGAGTAGGAGTATACAGACAGTGCTTATGCAATCTACTGTAAAAGATAGTGAGTGAATAGAAACAGTGATAGGAGGGAAGCACGTGTAAGATTAAAACAGCTGTTGACAAGCTTAAAGTGGATTATTATACTATGAGAAAGTAGTAGTAGTAGTAGTTTTATTTTTTTAACAAGTCATGCCCCCCAACTGCATGTCTGAACATATGTGGTGTGTAATGATCGTGATAAAAATTATCTGAATCTGTAAGTCTTCATGACCATAATGTTCCCAAGAACTTAGGACCTGTGTACCCGAAAAACATAAATTCTCAACCACATTTATAAAACCACAAAGAAAAGTGCTAATGATGATGTAAAGACATCCTGTAAACAACAGGAATGTACCATTTCGCACTCAAAGCCATCATGAATTTCTTATGAAAGAGCGAGACGGCCAGATAAGAGACGTGTCTCCTCTCCTCGGCTACGGTTCCAGTCTAATCAGCTGCTCCTAATGCTACACTACCTTGACTGGAACTACTGTAGGTGAGTGAGTGTGTGAGAGAGCCATACCTGTGGTGGGGTGGGGGTAGAGGAGGGGGGACCGACAGGAGGCGTTGAATTCCTGCTCCCTGAACCCCCTGCCATGATCTCCTCTGTGATATCCCTGCCACCCTGATTGGGGTCACGGATACGGATCTGGGAGGACAATGGCGCAAAAAAACAGACCTCACTAAAGCACCCAAGTCTTTGAAGGACGCTGCCTTAGCCACATGTTTGTGAACATTTTCCAACAGTCGCATTACACACTGCTACGAACTGATAATGACGCGCAGAGCAACAAAAACAAGAAGGGGGGAGCCACTCCCTCCCAAGCAAAGTTTTTAGACTCAATTGAAGAAGAAAATTACTTTTTTTGGAAGGAGCACTTGTACTCCTAAATTGAATAATCTAGGATCGAATAAAGAATTTCAGGGGTGCAATGAAAATGTATCAAATAAGATGTTTTTCTATAATAAAGGGTTATGATGAATACCACATTTTTTTTCTTTCTGGATCTATTTAATAATTGTGTAATACTGACAGCCAATTTTAATTTAAGCCTGACATCAAGTCACAGACTGAATTAACATTAATTAGTGAGAGAGCTGATCGGACTAACCACCGAAAGCAATGCCCAGCAAGATGCGAAGCTGCAGCTGATGTTTTCTACACTGGTTTGCTAACGATTATTAGCATCAGAGCTCAGTGAACCTGTGAATCTTTCCAACCTCAGTGTACGAAACTCAGTCACCGCTTCACGCTTAATATTTCACTTTTACTTGCCAATTTTCACTGGCTTATGCAATGGGAAAGCTGAAAAAAACCCGACAAACTACTAAGATACTCACTGTTTTCTTCTCACGCTTGGCTGGTGGAGGTTGCTGTGGTGTAGGCACTATGATGGAGGGTGAGGGGGAATACATAGAGTGTCCTGGGTAATAGGGTGGACCAGCTGTGGGAACGGGAGCAGGGACAGAGGGTGAGACAGGTGGGTGGTACCTGAGGGGATCTGTATGAATTTGTGAGAAAAGAAAAACAAAACAGAAGAAAAGAGGATTTAGTAAAACACCGTTAGGCTCCCTCCTCTGAGGGAACACAAGGCTGACAGTTAGTGTGTATTTGTGCTACTTTATGGTGAAAATTCAGATTTTAGATGTGATTTAGGAATAGTGCTGGATGTGTATTTGTGTTGGACTAAAGACTCACGATATGGGGCAGGGTAGTCCCCTGGCCCTGGACCAGTATAGAAGGGGCCAGACCCTGGAGGCTGTACAGAATACTGCTGAGGAGGTCCTACATACGGCGTACTGTGGCGAAACTGCAAGTAAGGAGGACAGGGAGATACATATTATCACATCATCAGCAAGGACAAGATAGATATTGTACAAATTTCATTTAAAAAATTGCACACTTGATTTTTTTTGAAAATTTAAATTTTATTGAAGGGATTTTGATCGTCCTTTGGTGAGAATTAGACTTTTAAATTCTGCCTGGACCAGTGTTATGACCTGGATTTCTAGTAATCAGTTAAATGTAATCAATACCAGCTGCAACCCAAGAACATTTTCTCTGGAGTCATTCAGCACAAAAACAAAATGATCACAGCTGCAGTTGAAAATGTGAAACTGAAATACCTTTAATTTCCACATAAGAAAAAGGGTTAATGATAATGTTTAATGTTCTCTGTTTTGGCTGCAGATACATATATAATATGCAGACATGAGAGTGGTATCGGAAAAATATTTTTTACTCAATTTCCATATCACACATAACTATATCTGGACCTGCTATATTAAAGTAAAGACTTTAACTGTAATTTTAAGACTCAGTTCAGTGTGTTTGTCTCACCGGTGGGATGTAGTACTGGGCCTGCGGGGAAGGGAAAGGCATGGGTGCCATGGTCATCATGATTGGTTGATTAGTGGGGTAGACAGCCGCTGTGGGAGTCTGCGATCCTGGCCTTATGGAGGGTGTGTTCGTCGGGATGGTGGGCCTCGCAGTCTGCATCTGAGTCCTCTGGAAAAACTGAAGGTAGCATGTGAGAGAAACACAGAGAGACAACAAAAGACATTAAAGCACTATCACAGAGGTAGCAGTCTCATTTCTGCATGCTGCCATGCTTTATCTAAAATACAAACAAGCACAGTTTTACAGATGTCTTCTCCACATGGACAAATTTCTCACAATGAGACAGCCCTGTTTTTTTATCAGCAGCTGAAAAAAAAAAAGAAAAAAAAAGAAAATAGGGCCAGCGCCACAAATTTTTCTGAACTCTCATCATTGCTACCGAACATCACATTTCAGCCAGGAGGAGCAAGGAGAAACTGCTAAATGATTTTTCTGGCAGATGTGTATACCTTTATACTACCTTTTTATGCTTCAATAAAACAACCCATAATCTCCATGAATTACTTTACTAAACCTCTGTAATTTGGGTTTTATATGGTAATTGTAATGCTATGAATCAGATAAATGCCATCTCCAAAGTAGGGAGCAGAAATCTGTATTCAAACATTCCCCCTACAATAATGTTATCAGCTAAACAAAAGCCTTAAAAAGCATGATTAAATCATTCATATGAAGCTAAATGTTCAATACAAGAGAGACATGGCACATAAATGTAATCAGTGCACTGTCTCATTTCTCCATTCAATTTTTTTTCCAATTAAAGATGCCTGAACAAGATTGTGACCCTGATAGAGGTGTGAGGAAGGGGCACATTAAAAATAATTGAAGTGGTGGATCACGTAGGTTTAGGTTTACAGAGGTTTCCTTAACTGAATGGAGTCTGGCTACATAACTCTGCTGTTGTCAAGGGACCTTGGTATCTTGACCTGATTTTTTTTCTTTTTTTTTTTTTTAAACACCATGGCAACTTATAGTTAGGAACAAAAGAGTGAAGAATAAGGCTGTATTTGCATTAAAAGATCTTAACAACAGCATATTTTTCTACACTTTTATTTGGTGCTTGTTTTGTTAACTGTTTAACCTTTTTTCTTCTCTTTACTTCAGTAAATCAAGATTTTATCCACTAGTTTAAGTTTTCCTCTTCATTAATGTAACTCCAGTATGGTTTCCACTTGACGCATTGACATATCCTTTAGGTGATGTAAACCTGTTGCCAATTGCTGCAAATAGACATGGAACAAGATCAACTAAAATTTGGAATGGTAGTTTAATGTAGTTTGTCTGTGGGTTTTCACGTCTTTAATTTTGGTGATTAATATTTAAGTATTCATAAAGAGAAACTAACACATTTTCCTAGACTTTGATAAGCAACAAAGGACTCTGGAGTGCTTTTGTAAATAAGCTGCAGACCAGACTCCACAGCTGTAAAAAATAAAAGCTTTTGGACTGCTGAATGGCTTCAAATACTTCTTTTTGTGCCTGAGCAACTTGGCTAACCTTGCAGTTGGACTCAAAGTGACACATGGCATGTTTGTGTTCATCAGGCAGCAATATGTCCTTTTCTTCTGCTTCACAGAGCACTGAAAGTGTGGGAAATATACTGTAGTGACTGCAGCTACAATGACTTCTATCAAGCAATCAATCACTGCAAAGTTTAATGTTTGACGGGCTTTGTGTTTTTCGACAGCACATAAAATTTATCGCAGGAATCTCTGTGTGCCGGGTCTGAAGAAGGACCACTACCAACAGCTGTGACCGCCTTCCAAACAGCCAGGGCTAAGGTTGGGAATACCAAACCACAGTCACAGTGTGCTCCAGTGAAGGAGAGCAGAATAAACAATGCTGTAAAAACCATCTAAAAATACCCCGGAGGGAAATCACCTCTAACATAATAAATCAGGTTCAATGCCTTTATTGTAAACAGCCCTGCTGTTATCTCGGAAATGACCAGGAAAATGTTCATTACCAGCTACCAGAAGACAGTCTCAGTAAAAATCGCTGACATAGCAAGAAATATGAGTCAACAGACAAAACAACTTTTCAACACTGTCTGGTTTGGTAACTTAGGCTTAAAGCAATCACTGAAAAAATAAGTGCACTATAAAACAATATCTAAGTCCAATTGGCATCAATAAAATAACATTAAACATTACATATTTCCAACAGGTAGCAAACACTTGATCACATGGACATAAAAAGAAACTAAAAAAACACTTATTTTGGGGAGTAATATACAGTATCTCTTTCATTCTGCATGCTGTTCATCAAATTGTGCAAGATCATTAAAGATGAGTAATGGATGGAGAAAAAATTACAAATTATGAACTGAAAAGTCCAGTAATAATCCTCTACAGGATAAAAGACATGACATAGGGATAAAATGATGATAAAGGACCTCTCTACTGAGCATACAATGCAGTGAAAATGAGGGGGTGTAAAGGGTTAGAAGTTAGGAGGTATGGGATCATTTCAAGGATGATCCTCATCATGCCATGCAGGTCTGAGAGACTTTGAACACAGAGTTAAATGTTACCTGGATGGGCCTGAATCCTCCCTTGAGTATTGAAAGCAGGAAAAAGAGAAAAGCCAGTGGGAGACTGTACTGGTGAGACTGAAGCCCCAATACAACAACAAGCATCATTCACCAAACACACATGAAGGCAGGAGACTATTCAATTAGTTCCATCTACCTGAGACAGTAACTGCTCCTGAGCAACTTGATCGAAAAAACAAAACAAAAAAACAAACAACTCCATACAATGTAAAAGAAAGTCAGAGTGAGAGCTGGTTTATCGGTGAGTGGGTGGTAGAGTGGAAGAAGCTGAAAAGTCTCAGTCAAAATGTCACATCAGCATTTGACTTGTGGTCATGTGCCACCCTAACATAACATGCACACATACCCATATGCACAAACCTCTCTCATCCAAACAAGAGGCGTTTCTTCTCTCTAACTGTGCAGCATGTCTGTCGACCAGTCTACCTCTTGTTTTGCCAAATTGGCGTTTCCCAGCCCCAATGGGAGCTGGCTGTCACCTGCGCCACTGACTTAGCAACAGACAAGATGTTAAGAGGTGCAGGCCAGGGTGAGTTACAGACATCTCCTATCTTAGGAAACTGATAGGTGTCACCTCTCTGCCCTGGTATCTGGTCTTTTGCTTGTACAATATTTATGGCAAAGAAAATTACAGTGTTTGTCTCCTTTTGTGGGTTGATGTTTTTACTGTATAGCAGAGAAATAACTCAGACTGATGCTGTTGCCAGAGTGGCCCAATAATTCCTGTCACTTGAAACAAACAAGGTCTCCTACTGCATTGAAGCTTTAGTGTTGTCCTGGCTTTGGATAAAAGCGTCTGCCAAATGAGTAAATGAAATGAAATGAACTGCTCACACCCTGTAGGGTTTAAGTTAAGGTGGAAATGCTTACAAAAATGTATTCTAAGGTTTTACTATTGCGTGACATTTCCACTATTCAAAGCCAACAAAGTGGACACACTCATGAGTGAAATTAAGATTAATAGGGTAATTTACACTCTGAAGAGCTCTCTGGAGGAAGCAACAGGCATTTGTTTTCGTGGTAACTGTAATTTCCACTGGCTTTGACCTTTTGATTAACACACACACACACGCGCGCACACACACAAGCTGTGTCTGAAATCCAAATAAGTCAGTTACACTGATAAGTGGGGAAATAAAAACAAAATAATGATGACGCTTGTTTGAAGGCAGACTTACGTTTTCGGCCAAATGAATTAATTTTCTGATCTCCATGCACCCTTTTACTGTGCATTGAGTGTGTTTCAGGAAGACAATGGCGGTTTTCTCTGTCGGTATAAAAGGCCACTGTTCAGCTACATCTGCTTTCTGACTCCACTTCCGTGGTGGCACAAGAGATCCCAGCGCCAGTTTGTGACAGCCAGAGAATGCCAGCAAACACACCCGACACACTTTGACACTATACTATTAATAGTCTGTTGAAAATTTGTCCACACAGAAGCATCCAGAAGATGAGGATGTTAGACAACAAGTCATACAGGGCCCATCGAGGGGATCAAGGGTGTGAATAACATCAATCTCAAGAGCGGGCATCTGTATGAATCATTACAGCATGAATCAACACACACAAAGATAACAGGAAGTCACATGGACTGAGTGTCAGCACGTTGACACGTCCAAGACTCTTAGCATCCACAAGGTGATACAGCACAACAACAACAACAACATCATCCTAAATACAATACCAGACATGAACACATTAACTTGCCCCTCATAATCTAATGACACTGGTTCGCACAGTGTCAGCTGTCTAACAGGATTCAGAGTGTAATTTACACAAACGTCAGCCATGAACACAGACAAACACTGGAACTGGTCCACACAGTTGTTCCTGCCTCTTCCCTTGACTACAGCGTAACATGACGACCACTCTCTTCTATTCCTTATAATTTTATCTTTTTATTCTGTGAAAATGAACTATTACCCCTTAATTATAGAAATTCTCAATTAGCAATGAGAAATATTCAGCATTTAAAGACAAAATGCTTACAGTCATTTGTGTCCATCTAAAATGTGACTTATATTTGTGGTTATGAAGAAATTTAGACCATAAAGCTCCCTCCCCAAACAACAATTAAACGGTCAATTTAATTACAGTACCTTGGTGTAATTACTAGAAATAAATGAAACTATGGTCTCAAGACGGTGTTGACACTGAAAAAAGTTTGGTTGGACAGATTTAGCTACGCATGCACAAAAATAACAATGTCCCTATTTCTATTTTCAGGCGTAAAACAATTCAGCAAAATATTATGGAAGACCAGTGCTGACGGCATGTAATGTCTCTTCTTTGCTTTATCGAAACAACATTTTGCTGCACGTAAGGGCCTTTCTGCGTGTCCACCACGACTGGCACACCACCTTATTAATGGCTGTTCAGCTGATTGAGTGTGTTAAGACGCAACTGCAACACAGCCCCCATACTCTAACAGTTGGCTTATCATTCCCTTTTTTTGGTTTACAACTACAGACTGACTAGTTCCTGTACTCAAGCATAGAATACACAACATTGATCAGCGTGTGTGTGTGAAAATGTGAGACAACATGAAGTGAGGGTTCAATCAGATCAAGGAAAAGGTTCTGTCATGTAAAAATCACACCCTTCAGGAAGCAGCTCTGTGCATCCAGCTGGATATCTTGATTAAGTAGCAGCAACACTCAAAAAAACCCATGATAATCAAAACCTCTTCAGCTGTATCCATGACACTTGTCAGTGTTCAAAGAGACTTTTTTAAGGAACAGCGGATGCCCCACGAACAGCCCTTGGCCAGCAGGTACCAACAAACTGTTTGATGATGATGATGATGCGAAATGGGGAGCAGGAGGGGTGTTCAGCGGGAGTAAATTACCTGATGGTGGGTTGGTCGAGGGCCCGTAGCAAACTGGTGGGGGAGGGAGGAGAGGTCCAGCAAGGAGATTGAAGCAGTGATGGCAAAGCGGGGAGAAGGAAGGAGCATAAGAGAGACACAGAGATAAGATGAGTGATGGAGGCAGATGCTTGAAAATACAGTACAAAACCACAGAGCAAACAAGGCTTTAATAGACACATGATGCAGCACACAGACCAGAGTCAAATTGTGCATTTGCAAATAGTTGCTTGTAATTTTCACTTTAAGTACCAGACAGACTGGATTTACAGGACAATGTAGATATTATAATTCCACATTTTTAAAGGAATTAAAATAATTTCCAGTGTCCTATGTGGCAAACGTTACCATTGTATCCACAGTTTAAAACAAGACTTCCTGTATATTTAAATGCCATTTCACTGAGGGCTGGTTAGTCTTGATCTCATGATGGGGAATGGGCAGGAGCCAGGACAGATTAATAAATGATGTTAACGAGTGTATGTAGATCGAGAATCCTGGAGAAGTCGATATAATATTTAGATACTTCTTACTAGGCTAGTCGTGGTGGGAGATTTTTCACAAAAGGTGTTAACTTGTTACTCATCTTAAAATTGCTTTGCTTAGGCCACTAGACAATACAAGAAAAGCTGGTAGTAAGCCCAGTATTAAACCTAAATTAACCCCCTGACTAATAGAAATGAGGTAAATTTCCGCCACATCTGATGTTTGAGTAAGATCCAGATTCTTCATTAGCTTCTTCAACAATTACTGATCTGGCTGTCAGAGGGTAATCTGACAAAAATCTCTTTATCTTCTAATCCATATCTTCCAGCACTACCCTGGAGACTAATTAAAACCCTTTTCTTCTGCAGCCAAAGGCTATTTATTATTGAGGCTTTCACCGTTTTCACTGTCATTAATTATAGGCTACATGTTTGTGACTGAATGTACAGGGCTTTCCAGATGGAAGTTAAATGACAGAAGAGATGAATGGTAGAAAATTACATCAGTGTAGACTGTTATGTACGCCACCAATGACACAGTGCCACCACCCACAATTAGACTCTGAGGAGACAATTAAGGAGACTTTATTAAATAAATACTATGTTAAATTGCTTCACTGACTCGAGCGGCTTGGTGTAGCTTCTTAACCATAAAAACGCTCCATCATTGATTCAATGAAACCCTAACTTACAATAAGAGCACAGTAAACCACAAACTGTTTGGGTTCTCTGAGGCGTGCGTGCTGTAAATCTAAGACCAGAGGGACACTCACCGGGCGACTCTGTGGCTGTGCATTTATTGGCTGTGTCTGGGGAGAATACACTAGAGGGGCGGAGCCAGCATTTTGTCCAGGGTTGTATGGAGACTGTCAGAAAAAGAAATGGAAAGATGGACAGAGAAGAAGTAGGTTTGTTACATACTGACCATGAACTGTGCAGCAATCAGTCATTGGTCATTTCATTGAGACATTTCACACATTAAAGGACTACCTGCGACATTCGTTAACAAAACACCAGACATCACAACACTAACTTACTTTGGATGCTGCTAGGAGAAAATGTTTTCGATTGGGGTTTATGTACTGCGCAAAGATAATTGGAACCCTCAAGGACTGCAAATCCTGTGTTCCTTTATTCTTCATCTCGTGTGCAGTGGGGCTCGGCAGAGGTGGGTTTAAACGGATACTTACTCTTACTCTTCCTCAAGCTGCTGCTGGTATGGTTGTGATAATTTCAGTTTGTGCTGGCTGACTATTTATAGAAGGATGGGAAGTGACTAAAACTGCTTTAGGGTGAGGCAGTGGGCCATTAGGCTATAATGGTAAAGGAGAACATCTAGATTCCTCGCAAGTATAGTCACATACTTCCAGAGAGGCTGAGTCACTGATCAACATGCTCGTAAATGTGAGCAGCAGGGCGGTCTCCGATGCCAGCTTCACAGCAGCAGTGTCATTCCCTTAATGATTAGTGGTTACACTGAGAGGTAGAATGTAGGTCTAACCATAACAGGCAATGCTTAAAAATGTGACATTAACAATGCTGTTTTGCATTAAACCTCTTTCAGCTGCAGGCTCATATAGGTCTGTGTAATAACAGACCTATCCACCTGAACTTAGGTTGAGCAAATGATCATGACCTCTTGGTGAAATAGCTGTGGTATGACTATCAGCTGATTCCTTCGGATTGTTTTACCAATAACACTGACACAATGTAGTATTCCTTCCATCCCATGGGAATCCCCCACAGTGACACAACCCTTTGCAGCTGTACAAAGTAGCCAACAAAGCGGAGAATGTTCATTGAGAGGTGGTTTGTATTTGTAAACTGAATTAAATGATAATGATAATTCATTTAAAAATCTATCTTCCAGGTGCTTTTCTTTCTTCCCATAGTCTTAAGGCATGCAGATCATATAAATATGAATGTGTTTGTACATGTATGCATTAGCCCTGCGATAGACTGACAACCTGTTTATCTCCATTTTGCCATATGCATGCTAGGTTTGACCGCTTCTGACCCTTATCATGATTAAAGAGGCACACCATAAAGAATACAGTATACATAGGCTTGTCTATGGGCAGTGGTGCACAGGGACTGTTCTTGAATTTGACCCTGCTTTAAAATCATATAATCATCTGAATTTCATTGAAACAACACAGTCATGCACACATAGCTTACTGCTGTTTAGGAGAAGTGTGGAAGATGACAAACAGGAAAATAAAACAAGTGAAAAGCTGATGAAAGAAAAGACAAACAATACAGGTTAGGGGTAGGCGATGTGGGCAGTATTAACATGTTATGCAATAATTATAATATCTCAAAATAAATTTGTTACAATATAAGTTTTTCAATTTTTATTTTAAATTGTAGAAGAAATCCTGTAAGTTTTAAATAATATTAAATAAATAATAAATAATAAAAAATAGTAAGTGTTCAAAATGTGTGTTGCAAATTTTGGTAAAAAAAAACAAAAAAACAACGCATCATTTATTTAGACATGTAAACCACAATATCCTTAAGTGAAATTTTGTCATGGTGTAATTATATTGGGAAATTGTAGTAATCACCTATCGCCCAGCCCTAACACAGGTCAAAAAAAGTAATCAGACAAATGGACAGACCGAACATAAATATGCAGAGAGGATGACGGCGGACACAGTGACAAACTCACCCCTCCGCCTGCCTCCCAGCCCTTAGGGTAGCGATATGGGGAAGCTGTGGGTACTGATACCTGAGAGAGCGCCGGGGAGTGGGCATGACCTGGCGGGGTGCCCGCCAAGTTAGGGTGTCCCTTTGTGATGTCGTGAGCAGTGTAAGGAGGACCAGCATGCCTGGGTACCTGCATCACATTAACATTGAGTTTAGACGGATACGTAAAACGATATATTATGTCAGACTGATGCGCACACACACACACACACACACACACACACGGACACAGACACACAGTAATGTAGAGGAGGAACAGCAGTGGCAAGATTCCACAGGTCATTAGTCCTCACTCCTGCTAAGGAATGTAAATTAAGTAGTCCAGGATTAGCCCCTGTATGTGTGCAGAGGTAAAGACCTGAGCTGTGCATGGGTGTTGAAGCCTGCTGCGATTGGCTAAAGACTAGTCTCTGGCCTCTCCTGCAGCCTGCTGTGCCAAACTATGCTGTGCAAGGATGTCTAGACCTCATATGGCAAAACTGGGTCAAGTAATCATATTACATTCCCACTCAACTGTGATAGACATGGTGCACCTGATACAACTGAGTCGTGCTAAACAAGCCTTATCGATATGGGCCAATGGAGGGTTCAGGGTAGGCACCAGCCGAGTGAGCAATACGAGGCAGAGATGAGGTTTGACTCAGCTCTTAGCCTGTGGTGTGGTAGGATGGGCTTTGGCTGCTGCAGCTGTGGGCTGGCACCACTGCAGGTGCTGCTTGTTGCTGCAGCAGGCCTGACACACCAGGGAATGAGAGAGGATACTGCAGGAAGAAAGCAGGAGGCAGACACGGAGACAGCCTGGAAAGCTCGGCAAATCACATCTTCTCTCCAGGGCCTTTTATTCCCCTCTTACAGAACCTGGCCATTAGAGCTTCAAAGGCTCCTTAACACAGTTACCAACACTAATGTTTAAAAAGAATAATCAAATGTATATTATATTTACATCTACCTGGTACTAAAGGCAACACTCTCTATAGCTTCTATAGTACCAATCCGATCTGCATTTCTCCATCTTCTCTGTGTGGCCCACTTCCCTCAGATGACCTGGGATAAAGCAACTAATCTAGCTGCTGTTGCCAGGGGAGGAGCCTGCTCTGCTTCAGGCAAGTGACTGATTCTGAGGACATACAGAGTGATGGGGTGGGGGAGGGGAGGCAAGCGGCTGTATAGAGGCTGTACATGAGGGGAAGGGGAAAAAAAGAAAGTGTGCAAACCCAGTATCCACTGCACAAAAACAAAACTGTTTCATGCCATGTGCAGGGTTTATTTCCACCAGTGTCATCATTGTTGCAGCCTAAACACCCTAAAATGAACTTTCAGAGCTAAGAACTCTCATAAAACCTGCAATGTTTCCAGCACTGTTGTATTACAGTGGATAAATGAGCTTGCAGCTAAATAGCCTATCTTCTAGCGTACAGTGACTTTCTTTGTGCAATGTGTAGCTACTTACTGTTAACGTCCGACATTTCAGAAAAGTTATCGCTGGAAACATCTTCTGTGTGGTGTCAAATAATCACAGTGGCAAATCTAAGCTATACTGCTATGCTTATAGATGCCAGATATTATAGAAATTAAAGCACCATGGGGCTAACAAAAACACACAAGCAAATACTTTCCCACAACAATGTTGGTATTAAAACATCATAAACGTCTGAGCGAGTTCCACAATTGTATTTATTTTGTCAGCTCAGTTTATTTTGTGTGAGATTAAAAAAAAATCAATAAAATGTGAAGTGAAAAAGGAAATCAATATTCTTATCTTCTGTAGTAAACATTCATTTACAAGATTTGCAGCAATAAACATAGAGGTATCTGTGGCTTTAACGGTAGGATTGTGACTAATCAGCATCTTAGTCTACCAAGCCCTCTAACAAATGTCTGCCCTACAGGTAAATGCACACACGGCTTATCAGAGGAAACGCCCTGAGCAGTGCAGCAGAGCGCTGGTCATTGAAGATGAGACAATAAACAGCCTTAAAGTTCAGACAACAGCAGCACACAGAAGTAGATTTGAATTTTTTTTTTTTCTGTTACTAAATCTAATTGTTTAACTGAAGCCCCTAACTCACATGTTGATGCTCCAGGAAGGTGAAAATAAAAACCAAAACTTATGTCAATATTATTATCACAACTATTTGATACAGGAAATGTTAATTAACTCCCCAAGGAGTGAGTGAATGGCAGAGGTCCCCTGAGGTGACGACAAGTTTCCACAGAGGGCCTACTGCGGTCAGGTCACAGCATCTTCCTCCACCCAAAAAACCACAAATGCACTTTTACATTGCCTGCAAAATCTATTCAACCTCTTACAGGGATTTGTTTACACTTTTAAAATAATGCATTTTTCTATAGTCCAGCGTCAAAAACTCTAAATTACAAAAACTGTTACCCCCATGTTGAAAATATAAAATATGAAAAAAAAATATATGGAGGGGTGAGTAATTTAAAGGCACTGTTATCTTGCATGGTATCAAACACACACTGATTAGGTGTACTTGCTTAAACAAACACAATAAATACTACCTTAATAAAGGTTATAATGTTCTTAAGAGGAAACAGGTACACTTTTCCTGCACTGAACTTCAGTTGTGCTCTCTCTGGGGGCTGAATATATTTACAATCAATACACTAACAAATATGCAGACACATTTCAGCATGAAAATAATGATAATAATGTTCTGTGAGAGGATTTCCTAATATTTTGTCCATTTTATTTTTAATATCAGTGAGGGTAGACTAAATATTAGAAACATCTCTCAGTAAGATGCAGGGCAGCTCAATGGTGTCAAAATACAACAAACAACCAAAACCCTGAACATTATAACCTTCATAAAGCTTCATAAAGTCAGTGTTGTATACTGCGTTAGTTTTGCCCAGGGGTACCTAATAATCTGGGGAATTAGTGCATGTTTTTGGTAAAGTCATGGTCAATACTTAACATTTGCATAATCTGACTGTATACTACTGCATACAGTCCAAACTGTAGATGAGTTGTATTAGTGTATTGCAGTATTTGCACAGGTGGATATGTACAGTATGTGAGTGGGGCTGCATGCAGTGACTCACGCTGTAGACTGCGACTCCAGGCTGTGTGGGGAAGATTCGGTCATCCAGTGATGGCTGAACCCGTGAGATTCTGGTAAAAGGTGCATTAAGGAAAATGCTACAGCTAACGAGTGTCCTAAAACAAGTTTGATTCTAGACAAGAGTTGGACAGACTTAAAGCTAAGATTCCCATCATATTCATGTAAGAGACATTATAAAGTCTAAACATTGCTAATTCACATGAGAAGACTTGATCTAGTATGTTTGAAAGTTTCCCATTTAACAAACAATGAGGTAACTCTACTGACACAGTTTCATTCTACAGCTCTGTTTTTATGCCGTACATTAGCTGATTCAGATCCAAAGGGTTTTCCTCAAACCCTGATAGCTCGGCTAGTTTGATTTCAAGGATCCCCCAACCACCCCGCCCAAAATGCCCCATCTCTGAGAGTACACTATGTACCTTCACCATTTTGCAAGAGTTAAAGGGAAAATCTGAAATGGATTTCTGGACTACTTCAGGCAAGGGGACGGACAGAGCAGAAGACTAGACAACCACTCACCCCTTACATGGTTACAGCTAAAGTACAAACTAAATTAGATATTATTTCTCATTTTCTTATGCTACAAGGTAGAACAAAAAAAAAAAAAAAAAAAAAAAAAAGAACAAAGAAAAATCTCCTGTCATTACACTGAATAAACCTATAACACTAGGCTTAGAACAGAAGATAACTTTCCGTAAGGCTTTTAAAACATGTAATAATGAGAGTCACTTGGGAGACATAAATCAGATGTTAGAGGAGACAAAAGAGGGAATATGTACTAGCCGCATATAAGAGGGAAGCCCTGTGGTTAATAACCTGCTCAAGCAGTTGACTGTGACAAGACGCTCACACACTGCTGGTCACATGGTTTAAGGGAAACCGAACGTCTGGCTTTCTTCCTTTCACCCAAATTACGCCTCCCTTTCCCCTAAGCCCTCTTCCTTTACTCTGCTCTTGCCTGCAGGGGCTGTCATCTCTCGGCCCCCTGCCAGCACCTCTACTTGTAACCAACAACACAAGAGGGAGAGGGGGAGATAAAGGGAGAAAAGAACCATTTAAGAAGAGGGCTGCGTTTCAAAAAGCAGAAGCACAGCAGGAAGCATTATCTGTTTCATTGCCGGAGAATTTGGAAAAAAAACAACACGCCCATCCCCACACACACACACACACTTTATACACACAGAAATAAGGAGTAATTAGACTTTCAGTCTCTTCACACTCACATGACAGTCTAGGTGAAAAGGAGCACAATAATAAGAGTATAATAAGAGTAATAAGAGTATTTACAATTATTTATTTCCGTTTAGTCATACTTGAAGAAGAGAGATCATCTCCCAAATAGTGCAAGTATCAGAAACACCGCTTTTTCCATGATTCACAGACAACCTGTCATAGTCTGAAAAGCCATAATGTAGTACGTCCAAGCCACAAAGCACAAAGGAGGAGAAAATATAAACTGATAGTAATAATTATTTGCTAATACTTCTTGATCCAGGTCTGGTGGGTGTCAGGCAGAGAGCGAGACAGAAGGGGGATATCAACAGTGGGGCAACCTGATCCGTCTGCTATACGTGACCAGTAGTTGGCAGGGGCAACTGTGTCAGGGAGTGTAAATAGAGAACGGGGAACAAGACGTAGCCAGGTGAAACCAGGGTTCAACCTGCTCGAGCAACAGGAACAATTTCATTTGGAGGTCAGGGGTCGTCATCAACGGCGGCAAGGTCAGGAAAAGCAAACTCAAAAATGATCAGGTGAGACTAGACAAATCTACCAGGGATCTTGGCAGACCTGATCTTCTGACAACTGCAGCCAAATTGTACAAACAAGAGATTATTTAAAATGGCTCAAAGCCAGTATGCAGATTTCTGTCATCTCAGAAGGCAAACACCTGTAGTAATTGCAGAACATTGTTATGCTAGAAACTAGGTGTACTGTTGGTACATTTTGATGGAAAATCAAGCGATGCCTTTTCACTGCATATTCATATTAAGCGACACAGCAAGAGACATATTTAACTGGATAACTGAACCAGTCTTGTTTTCCCTCTGCAAAATCACCATTCCACATGAAAAGGTGTGGGTTAAGGACATCTGTAATAAAAATTTCCCTTTGATATCAAAGCATTTCCAATTTTTGACTACATGATTTCCTCTGAGGGTCCATAATAATTAGCTAGCATAACTGGATATCAAAGATACCAAGAGTGATATATGATATGATATGATATGATATGATACGTGACGTGATCACACTGAGAAAACAACATTTCCTGAGGTAAAATAATCCATGTCAAGCCCCCCATGTAGGTGGCCAGGTAACCAGATGGATGCAGACACTTTGCAGTCAAATTCAACTGCATGCATCAGGCACAACCATGAAAGTGGCTGACCGCACTAATGAGACATTAGTCATTAGTTTGATCTCTATTTAATTTTCTGCATGAGTAGAGAGGGTAGGCACAATGTCAACTTAGAAGACTTACAACAGGGATACTGCTTCAGAAAAAGTGTCAGTGGAAATGTACCTGCGACATCCAGCTGGACAAAATTACACCAATCCTCTCAGGAGAAACGCAATGCCTCAGATAAGGGAAAGTTAAAGGAACATACTCCTATAAGAAAACACACCTCAAGGATGCCAGCTATTCAAAGTGAAAGGACAAATTAAGTTCATGTACACAGTTTGAAAAGGCATTCACATTTCAAACTTTCGTAAACAAGGCCAGGCTGCCAGGTTTCCTGTTAACAATATAAAAGTCTGATGCCCCAGCCTGAAATGTGCCCATGCTGACCCTTCTTCCCTGAGGAGATCATAAAGTAGCTTCAGCCACTCCTCCTTGTCCCCTGGCCCCACCTTAACCTGTATGCCACATTTAGGAGGAAAAAGCTGCTGCTGCTCCTGCTCCATCATTAGCTTACTGTAAAGCCACTTAAGTGCTGAGTGTGTGAGAGGGAGAGAAAGGGGGAGACAGGAGGAGATACAGCCTTACAAATAGCAGGGGTGTGATCAGGAGGATGATACAGCTCAATAAACTGTAATCTGCTATTACTGAATAAATTAATGAATAACAGCTGTGTAGTGAACAACCTCGTCCCTGACTGAAAAACACTTGAAATACCCAAGAAAAAGAGGCAGGGGAGGGTCAGAGTGAGAGGTGAGCTTTGTTTTTGCTGACTTAGCTGCTCTGTAGACAAATATTACCTAAATCAAATGTTTGCACAGGCGGATAGTTACACACAGGCAAATTCTTTGCCACAGCAAAAAAGTTTTGTGTCATATAAATATGGTATACATGTCAAATAAACCTAAAGGAATTTGGCATGTCACATTTGAAGGATGTAGTCTACCTGGAAATCTCAGTGCGGAGTGTTCAGAGTGGAGGCACTGGAAGTGAGTGGAGACGGCCCAGATGGTGCAGACACAAACCCTCCTTCCCCCTGCTGGCCCACTGGCCACTCACTCTCTCTCTCTCTCTCACACACACACACACACACACACACACACACACACACACACACACACACACACACACACACACACACACACACACACACACACACACACACACACACACACACACACACACACACACACAGTTGGATAAAAGCAGAGCTCACAAAGCTCTCACTGCCTGCCTGCTGTTGCTGAGACTGCTCTTTCACTACAGTATGAACAATAGTTGGTAGGTTGGTGGATTCAACTCTTACAAACCAAATCTTAAGCAACAATAGTTCTGGATGTCTACAGCCTAGAATGCATTTGCTTTTAGTGCTAAATTAAGGTGACATGTAGTCAGTATGTACTGCTTAGGAGTTAAATGTAAAAATAATTAAATATCAAAATTATAATATTACAAAACATGCTCTTTCCAAGGCTCACAGGATAAATCCACTTTCAAGTTACTACTTCCTATGGATTTCAGAAACTAAAAGCACTTAATCATCCTGAAGACATGATGATGACGTGAACAAGACAGTTGTTTTCGATTTTCTTATGACCTGAAACAACTGCACATAGCCTGCACAGAAGGGCTTCATCTATTTATTGGAGAGCCGGCGCTAATGTAATTTTATAATCTGCATAGGTCGAGCCTGCTGCAGACTCTCCTCCAAATGAAGGTTTACAGACCAGACATTGTACTCTTTTATCAGACACATGAGAATTTTGAAGAGTATGTCTACACTGTATATACAGTATGTAGTCCATCAGCAGCCATAATGTTGCACAGTCTGCTGTGTATCTCTGACACACTGCAATGGTGCATTAAAAACTTGAAAACTACCGCCCAGGCTTCCTGTTATTTAGTCAGTGACCAACCAGCCATAGTGGAAGCAACCTCGTCCATTTTTTTCTTCTGTGAAACTCTTGACACAGCTCTTTGAGGAAATCTTGATGTTGATCTTGAATTTTGATGGAGTGTATGTTGACTTGTGTTGCTGAACGGCATGTATCAGACACACGCGATACATTTTTATATGAGCAAAAGTACGCTGACTGAGAAATGAAGAATTCACTGCGTGCCTGAGGACAACGGCCCACAAAATGAAGCACTTATTTGGCCGCAGTATACTTGCATTGGTGCATTTGTAAAGCAAACCATCAGCTCTTGCTCTGACAGAAATATTAACACAGTTTTGGCAAAAGCTGTAGCACTACTTGCTGACAAGTGGTTGAGAATATTCTGAACTCCACCAGCACTGTTACAGCCTCATTGCGTGGGTGAGATGGATCTCCAAATGCAGAGTTCACTGTAAATATCAGGCACTGTAAGAAGTTCAATGCAATGTGAATATAATCAGAAAATGTCAGTTTTTAACCAGTTACTTGGTGGATTTAAAAAGCTTTGTCTATAGTAAATACAGACGCATGAGTGAAAAAATCTATCCAAAGACGTGTAAATGTCGCTTGAGATAAAAACAATAAAACACTGGCAGAGCTCTGACAGTGTGCAGGATGTCTTCTTCAACAGGCCACTCCCTCTCTGGAAAGAACAGTCCAGTCCTGCATGCTGGCTCATAACAACTCAGCAGTTTATTTATAACATCCCACAGTCAGTATACTCATGAGAATATCTTCTCATGCAGGCTGCACACACCTGTCCTGAAATATAGGACTACTGTGCTGTGTGACCTACCAGCTGGGTCCATACATGACGTAGCTACACCTCATAACTAACTCTGACTGCATTCCTGGCTCTCAGCTTACATTAGACTTCTCTGCTCTTTATTGGCAAAATTTGTCATTCCTTTGTCCAAAGAGAAACAGAAATCATGAAGACAAAGAAGTAAAAAACATTTGGAAAGTTAAGAGATAGAAAAAGTAGTGAGCCTCTTCAAAGGGAGATGAAAGTACTGTGCCATGAAAGCTGAGGGGTTGGAAGGGGTGCCCAGAGAGAGGAGCAGGGGAAAATGGGGAGAAGCCCTCAGTTTTCTCAGCTGGGCCAGCAGTGGGATGAGGTGAGCGATGGGGGGATGGAAGGAAATAAGGGAGGGCTAAAGCAGGCTGGGTGACCTGGGCCTTTGTTGGCAGATGGTGGGAAGCACCACCTTGGCCTCTCGCACTGAATGTTAAGCAGCACTGCCATTGTCTGGCAAGTGCAGCAGCAGACGCATGCGCTGGGTGTTTCTCTGGCAACCAGGAACAGAAACAAACTGCCCCCCCTGTACTGCACACATACACGCCTCACCATCCTGCCTCTGAACCCCTGTGCATCTTACGACTCCACAATCATACAAGCCAACATCCTCCAAGTGGGAATTCCCATACACCAGAAGCCCAGGCCTGACGGAGAGTTACATGCTCCTGCGATCCTGACCTCTGAGGTCTAAGGACAGTGAGCGGTCAGACAAGTGGTGATACTTATATGGTCTGTTTTCATACTGACATGAAAATCAAATGCTGTGTGGTCTAGTGCTGTAGTCACTACCATTAAGGTGATCTTTAAACACAGTCAAACTGAGACAAAGCTTACTAGTTTAAATTTTTGTATTAATTTACTCATTCAATACATTCTTACTGTTAACTCCCCACCTACTGCAGAGATGATTATGTAATGCAAGAATAAATCATATTTTATTATACTGAAAGACATTCCAAATAAAATATTCTCTATTAAAATGGCTTCAAAGTACAGACACTTCTTCAACACCTTGTCAACAACAAAACTAATGATTAATTTCATAAAAGTTATCTCTAATCTTTTAATGACATTTTAGAAATTTAGCAATAAAAATTGAAGTAACTGCAATTGCTCTACATGGCTATCTGACGGCAGGTTTGTCCCTGTCCATTTAACAAGGACACCGGTACAACTACATTGGTGAATCATTGGACACAACTCCATCAAAAGGGGTCAGAAATTCCATAACGTGATACAAAATCAGACTTGTCACTTTAATCAATGATAAAGTTAAGCTAAGCAAGAGTGATCACAACAAACCAAGAAGGCAAATCAAATGTTTCAATCATGTTTCCTGCTTTAAAACAGAAATATTTACCATTATTCTAGTCATTCCTATGTATCCCTATTCTTTACACAAGACATTAATTAAATGGAAGGGTGCAGTTCTGTACTCGACTGGTAGACACAGGCACGTACAATCATACAGCTAAAAGTAGGTTAAGCAAATTTAACAGTCATTTCAAAAGCCTGGAGAGTCAGAAGAGGACACGGCACAACAATAAAGGGGCCATTATCTTCTGTGTTGTTTGATGTTCTCATCTAACTCTCTCTCTAACTCGAGAGAGGGGTTTCATACTGCCACCTGCCATAACCAGCTACTCACTGCCCCTTACAGATGTCAGGAACACAGGGCGGCTGTGATCATGGGTGGCAGGAAATCAGGTTGAGACATCACACCCGAAAGCTAAGCCACAACAGAAGCTGTCAGATCACAAAAGACACATCCCTCTGCCACTGACAGACAGGAGATGTCAACCTAATCCTCTGTCTCACACTACTGCCACCATGCTGTAAATAAAACAGGAGGTGACATAACTAGTGACTTCATTCCACCAAAAGT
The DNA here is from genome assembly GCF_021018895.1 of Seriola aureovittata. NCBI lineage: Eukaryota > Metazoa > Chordata > Actinopteri > Carangiformes > Carangidae > Seriola > Seriola aureovittata. The sequence continues at coordinate 23,600,951 of NC_079365.1, read as the reverse complement.
AGGATAGAGTAATACTGGTCTAACTCTGTGTAAACTCAAAGGTAAAGGAATAATCTGGGGCAGTGGCAGCATGAAGCCATGACAAGCCCTAGCCCTACAATCCATGTTAAATATTTGCAGAAAAATTTCTGAAAGATGGCAGATGATACGTGAAGCAATTTGAACATCAGCTGATGGAGGTTTAACTAAAGCAAACATTATTGTAGCTGAGAAGACGTTCATGAAACTGACTAGTTACTTTTTTAAATTGCTAATCTATGCAGGCTATCTGGGCCAGAGAGAGCTCACCGGCCCAGGCACTAACAGGCCCGTCAAGGTGCACAGGAACACCCCTTCAGAAGCTAATATTATGTGAAATGGGCACGAGGGTGCAATTCTCACAAGCCGGGCCCTGTCCAGACTAGCATTAGCCCCAATTATTAAGCAACCGGTCGTTTGCCTGAAATGGATGAAGCTTTCCTGCTCTGCGACGTTGCAATCACCGACTTGTGCACTTGCTAGCCATAGTGGCTACTCTTAAATTAGCTGGCTGATACTGTAACGAGGCTAATGCACCTTGCTAGCAACCAACGATAACTGAACAAAGCCGGCAACCGGTGCAGAAACCCTCATAGCTTGCCGGTGATGAAGCTTTCCTCTACTAAATATTGTCATCTCATTTGTCATTAATATATAATGTCACCACATTCAAATGACACCCATGTTTAAATACAAATGTAACTACAGCCAGTACTGTAGTGTCAACTCCCACAAACCAAACTGACATTTCCGTTAGCTTTGACAACCGGCTTGATAGGCTAATGTTAGCATGCTTAGCTAGCTAATTGTCCCCTCCCCTCCCAGCTCCCTCCAAACGAAACCATCATCCCCGCATCCAAGCCTTTAATATCTATCACTAATAAAACTGAAATATGTGCTACTTACAAAAGTGGAAGTGAAATGCATAAAACCACAAGCCATTTCCATGTTACCCAAGTCAAAGGATACTGAGGCGGTGGTACAGCGCCGGGCTGAGGAGCTGTTTGGGCTCCCGGCGGCAGGGACCCGGGGGTCAGGGTAGCCCGCAGTTGGCTCGACGGAGAAGGGACACTTCCAGGTCCGCTAACTGCGACAGCGGCTTGTTTGGGGACCACTTTCGGTGGCAAACTCATCGCAAAAAAATCAACAAATAAAAACAATACCTTAATAAATACTGATACAAACAACGCCTAGCTTGCATGCATTGAGCAAGCGTAGTAGATTCTTGAAGCAGGCCCCAAATCCCTTTAACGTACTGGGATAACGAAGCTCGAATAGCAACACAAACGTCTTTTTTTTCATGGAAAGTCGCTGTTCGGATCAGCGGTGCTATTCATGGGGACGGTGGGAGGTTTAGCCTCCCTCGCCCGTCCGGAACCTCTGCGGATCCGGCTCGGTTCGTTTCTTTCAAAAGAAATAATCGCCACGATCTTCAGCCTCCCTCGGCGATCTACCTTTTCTTCTCGACAAGTATGTTTTCTATCATTTTTTTCTCACAGAGATGAGAGACTTCGCCAACATGGCGTTGCGGCCGCTTCCAGCAGTCCGGGCAGGACAGATGATTCGGCAATTCTCGGCCAGTTACGGAATCGCTCGGCTAATCAACTAACCTTCAATCAAATACAGATATCCAAAGCATAGTTCACGTTCATCATGTTTCCGAAATACTGATTATTTTCTTCTTCTTTTTTTGGTCGTTTTCAAGTCCACAACTTATGGCATCAAAGTCCGGATTGAAAGGATTTTTTAATCGATAACTAATACATTTTGAAGCAAAACAATGCAAATAAAATATAAAAATCTAAAGTTGCATAAATGTTTCTAGTAATTTGCATGTGTGAATGCCCTTCTTCTCCTTTGGCGTGTGTGAATGGCCAAAAAGCCTTCACATTCATTGACCAGCTATGGTTGAAGGCTTCTATTCTGCACCAGCTGCAAACTATACGACTGACTTGTGTGCTTACAGCACCATCTACCGTTCTTCTGACTGTTTCGCACCCACAAGTCAGCGCGACATTCTCCCATTAGATTTACTGTAATTACCTCCCTCAGAGAGGTTGTTTTCAGCCGTGTCTGTTTGTTGGTATTTTTGTTTGAGTACTTTACAAAATTAAGTAATTTGCATCAAACTTGGTGGAGGGATGGGGGCTCGAGCCAGGAAAGAGGCCATTACATTTTGGTGTGGATCCGGTTAAAGGGGCAGATCCAGGAAAAAAAATATTTCCCTTTCCTTAACATTGTGAAGTGGTGCATTTTTCGACACTTTCTCAGGAAATATTTCTTGGGTCTTGATGTTAATAAAATCTGACACATTTATGGTTATGACATCTATGAGTTTGTTGCAGATCCAGATAATAATCTTCATCTGATAGAAGATGCTCAGTGTACTTGTACTTCTTATTAACAGTAAGTAACATGGCACCAGCAGCATTTAGTAATGCTCACATCAGTATCATGTAACTAATGAAATTACACAATAACAATAGACAATTCATACAGCTGTAGAGTTGTATGAGTTGTATAATTGACAGATATGAGACAAAGATGTTTTAAGATTGATTTTATTATACAAAATAATGTGATGAACTCTTATTCATAAAAACAGGTATGGCACATTATGGCTTAGCCTACATGACCAAGTTCTCTGGGGAAAAAACAGCTCATGCTTTAATTTGTTGCTGTGAATTTCTGAAGTCTTTCATTTTGTTTCTGATTTGTATTGGTCTTACATTAATAGAAATACAGGATACTGCTATGGTGACACCAGGTACAAAAATGACTTTGTTTTTAAACACAAATATGACCTCTATAAAATGTAACTCTGACCAGATTGTACACAAAATGAAATATTGCAATGGCTAAAAGACAAACTGTTGTTGTCCATATGTGAACCAGATTTTCATCTTCCATTAGGTTAAAAATCTTGCGTCTTCTGTCATATAAAAATTTGTGACCATAAATAAAATACAGTAAAAATAAACTGGAGCAGATCCAAGCACAGTGAAGAGTTACAAGAAGAACAAACGTCACTTGGCTTATTCATCACTTTATGTGACAAACAAGGCGTTTGAGAGTGGTTCCCCCAATTTTTATAACCATCGATTGGGTTTCCAGTGTTCTAAAAGCGCATTTATAACTACATCTAACTTCAGAGTTTGGGAAAAGCTGTTTGCTAAACCAACAGTCTTTGTGGAAAAGCACTGAAGATTACAATCCTCCATACAGAGCAGGCACATTTTGTCCTGATCAGGAGCCTGGTTAGCATTAAGTGGTAAGGCGTTAGGAGTTTCCTAGTCCAGAGAGACATTGCCAGTATCTCTAGCTGTTTCTCCAACGTCCATTTTGCTCCTTGCTGATAAACAGCACCAAGAAATGAGGCGTTACCAAAGCTCACACTTATGTTTAGGGTTCATGGGAGCATCAGCTTTGCAGCCAAAGTGCTTTGAGAATTCCTGTGAGTTGGAGATGGTGCCGATGACTCTATATCGTGACGGGCTGTGAGGATCTGTGATTAGGCCTTCGTGCGAGCTCTCAGGTGTCCTGACAGAGCACCATACCTGCAAAAGTAATAAAGGATAAACAGACACAATAACAGAAATTAATTTTCCATGTGGTCTTTCAAAATTATTTGCTGATTTCTATGAAGAATTATAAACAGTAAAGAGACTGGCATTATTTTTTATCATTTCTTGGCATTACAGTTTGTAAAATGTTTTTGAGGTAATCTATTTAGAATTTCTTGTCCTTGAAACATTTATCTTATTTTTGGGCAAGTTTTTATTCTGATACTTAACTTTAACTCCAGTCAAAAATATGTTTTTCTTCTTCTTCCTCGACTGTGATGTTTGAGCTTCACTGTGCAGAATGATGCATGTGCAGAGTCTGACACTAGAAGTTTTCATTTGCCTACCTTAAACCCTGAGTTTAACAAGTGTACATATGAGCAGGATTTTGTATTATCACAGCTTTTTTCACAGTCCAGTGTGCACCTTGTGTCAAGTGGAAACTTGAGTCATCCAGCACATATGAATGGGCTTTTTCAATTAAATAGGAGACATATTGTGTTCTGCAGCTGAATGGAAAATTGGAAATGAACAATTTGTATTTTCATAGATTCTGGGTTCTTCAGTGAGGGAGAAAGAGCAGCTGTAATTTTCATTCATAACAAAGATTATTCAGTTACTCTTTGTTGAAAAAAAGATATGAGAAAAAAAAGTATTATACCAAGCAGAATATTTTCATGTCTCAAAACATGTCTGGAGACGTTTGACATACAGTAAAAACAGGAGAAGTATTAGCATATCGACTGTTCGATTAAAAAAAAGAGGATATACTGTGACTGATACACACCTGAGCAAATCCTACAAAAAACAGCTGATGGTTCGTCATTCCCAGGGCAGGCAGTGTGGCCTCCTCACCGTTCTTTTCGATCCAGTTCATGTAAGCCTTCAAAGCAACAAATGATCACGTTACACACATGCAATCGCTGTTTTGCTCTGCACATAGAAAAGCATGCAGTAATACAGACCAAAGAAAACAAAAGATCAACTTGCGGCCCTCTACAATTTTCTCTCTGATTAACATATGTGATTTGCTCGTCTCCTTCATACCCTATGACCTTTCATTACATGGAAAGAATGCGTGCATGTGAAGAAGTAACCAGAGGCTGACGAGGCCACTTATAACCACCTGTTGCATTTCCAGGCTTCACTGTAAACCAGACAACCTGCTTTTTCCAATACAGATTAATGAATGCGACCCACAGCAGCCTCGACAAATCGACTAATGCTGAGGATTAATCTGAGATCTGTGTGATAGTTTTATGACCCTACAAATATGCACTCTGATGTTGTTTCTTTGGAAAGCAGACAGTTACACTCTAAAGTTTTCACAATAATCTAAACACTCTTGCACCAGCAGTGAGTTGTTTGTTTACACCAGTGACAGAAAGCTATTTCCCTCATGTTGAAATCTTCCTCCTCGCATACAGAAAAGATCCAGGGTGAAGTGTGCTTCATATCTGATGTCATACCTTGTAGGCAGCTTTGAGTCCACCATTGTCAGCAATGTTCTCCCCCAGAGTGTGTTTTCCATTCAGAGGCTCCTGGTTGATGCTGTAATTTCCGTACTGCTCCACCATGCACTGAGTCTGCTTCTTGAAGGCCTCCACAGAAGAGTTCTTCCACCAGGGACGCAGGTTTCCATCCTTGTCATATTCCCTCCCTGTTTGTATAAAACAGCGGAATAAAACTGTGTTCTCTGCCAAGTTGTGCTTCCAAAAATTTTTTGTTAAACCTCTTAGTATGAGAAAGTCACATTAATACTCTGAAAAGTAAATTGATTAAAAAAAAGCTTTTTACAAACCTTGGTCATCAAAAGCATGTGTCAGCTCATGTCCCATGACTACACCTATTCCACCGAAGTTCAGAGCTCTGGAGAACACACAAAAAGCTAGAGTTACTGCCTTGTGGTTGTGTGCCTCCACTAACCAGCCAAGTTGGAGGAAACATGATCACAATCTCCCCTTCCTGAGTTACAGCACTGAATAATGGCCAGAAGTGTTTTTGCAGAACTTAACGATGTTGCGGTGAAGTTGACCTTTGACCATTTGGATATAAAATGTAATCACTTCATTATTTTATCCAATTAGACATTTGTGTCAAATTGTGTCATAATTAGCGTATTAATTCTTAATCTATAGCCAGAAACATGTTCAATGAGGTCACAGTGACCTTGACATTTGACCTTTGACCACCAAAATCTAATCTGTTCATCCTTAAATCCAAGAGTGCTAAATTAGTTTAGCTTAGCATAGAAACAGAAACAGAAACAGCCAGGCTGGTTCTGTCTGGAGTTAACAAATTCTGCCTACCAACACCTCTAAAGCTCACCACTTAACAAAATATATCTTGTTTAATCTGCACATAAACCAAAGTACTTTACAGGATATGGTGCAATGACTTTCTTAAGTCATACTTGTGGTAGGTAGGTATTGTAGAAACACAATGGTACTTCAGTCTCATTGGCAGCCTATATCTACAGTACACCACAGGACTCTACTGTTTATATACTATACAGTGTTTGCTTGCTCAGCTGCAGCAAATGTTAGGATGCAGTTTGCACAGAATGATGAGGATGGATTTTTTTCCCCCCAACATCTTTAACACTGAAAACACATTAGGAGTGGATCTCCTAATAGCCACAATAAACAGAGGGAATGATAAGAGTGTTTCTATGGGTAGCACAATTGAGAACCTATCATGTGTGACCATTTTCCATTCTACTGAAAAATAAAGTTGTTGTCTGTTCAATTCTAAAGAAATCTGTCAAATGCGATTGAGCAAACTTAAAGTGCGATGTGGGAGACCTACTTCGGCCAGGATCGACTATAGAACGGAGCCTGAAGGATTCCTGCAGGCAGAACCATCTCATTCTTGGTCGGGTTGTAATATGCATTCACCGTCGGTGGGGTCATGCTCCACCTGCAAAAACAAGGAACATGGAGCCAGGCTGACATCAAGGTCACAACAAATTCAGAATATTGATTCTGCCTGGTCTGCTTTGCCAGGCTGACTACAGATCAGTTTGGAAGGCATGGGGACCCTGATCTGCCCCCCTCCCCCCATAGCCTAATTAGAGACAAGGATCAGCTCAGCAGAGAGAAGTTGGTTGCCTAGGAACATTTGTGGATGGAAGCAGTATTCTGCTGAGTCAGTATAATGGGATTGTGTTCCCATCAGAGCGTGCGACCTTCTCTCTGGTAAGAGGGGGGCTGCGGATGAGGGTTAAAGGGAGCAACTTACTGGTTTCTGTTGGGAGTTTTCCGCAGCTGGTCTGCAGTCACTCTGGCTGAGAAGTTGTAGTACTGCATGACATTTTGGAAGTAGAACTCTGATACCACCTCGAACTAAAAGAGAGAGGAGAAAAGTTCAGTGTTTTAATGAGACAAAATTGGACATTATGTGACAAAATGGTTTAGGACATATAGAACAGTTCCACGATCACCTACATCATTGAACACTTTGTCCAGCTTTGTGGCGTTCATGATGAACTCTGGATATCCGACCATGTTGTATATTGCATCTGCCTGTGAAAGATGACGTTTAAGAAAAAAAACTGTAAAAGACAGATTTTCACACCAGATGGCAGTGCTGCATTTCTCAGCCAACAGAGCACAGAAACAGTTCAACAGTTCACTCATTTCAGGTGTTAATGTATCCTTAAAGCAGCAGTAGGAAAGACACACACAGCAAGATCTCTCTCCCACCTTTTCTTTCGCTGCTTTCTTTGTTTCTGCGTCCATCCATCTCACATACTTCAGGCTGTCCTCAAACGCCCATTTTATTTCTGCAACCATATTTTCAGCCTGAAGCCCAGAAGAGACAGAGGAAAGTCAGAAGCACATCATCTGACACGGCAGGAGGAGCAGCCATTGTGAGAGAAAGGACTTTGATAAACTTACAATGGCCTTGCTGTCCCCAGCAACGGTGGCTTTGACAAACATGGCTCCAAGAGCAAACCCCAGGGCGCTGTCAGTGTCGCTGACACACAGCTTCCAGCGTGGAGTGCAGCTCTGCAACGTCAAATCATTAACACATCAAGACATGTATACATCCTCATATTCTCTCTCTTCCACAGTTAGATATCATACATTTATTTGGAATGTGGGTTTTTTTTTCACTGTGTCAGTTTTCATTCAGCCCATGTTCTTTGCTTCAGTTAGTCACTTCCTATGATTCCCAGAATGAACATGACTAACCCAGATGAACGTGAGTGGGCTTGCGGCATTCAGCTGTGGGACTCCAAAAAACAGTAGTGATGTGGGGTAATAGTGAAGCGAAAGCTAAAGAGTGAGATCGTTTCTGCTGAGACAACTCACTCTTCAAATACTTCTGTATTTCTCTCTGTATAGCCCTGTGAGAGTTACGTGAGCTGGCCAATCTGTTTTTGGTGCATTGTACGCTGGGAAAGATGTCACCCTCTTTTTTGTTATCTCAGGCCTTTAAGATATATATACAACAATACACAAAATGTTAACTATAACTGCCACTGATTAATCAATACTTTTCAATAGACCTAAATCCGATGAAATAGAACACTGAAAGATCCAAAAGAGCCATTGTGCTGAAGATTCATCTAAAAAAGAACACAAGAGAAAATGAGAAAAAAAAAGGGTTGTGATCTCGAGAAATTCATGACCCTCTATGTCCCCCTGCTTGAGAAGCAACACTGGGCTGTTATCCCTCTGTGGGCTGCGAGACACAGTGTTCCCTGTACAGGACTGAGTGGTGTTTTTATGTAGACAAAATGTCAACAACAGGGCAGCACACATGCCAACTCTTGGCTAATTTACACTCAAAACTGAAGTTATGTAAGCAGGCCGCCCACCAGAACAGCAACAGCGGAAGTGGACATGAATGACATGTGGAGTGATTTCAATTGAGAAAAAAAAGACTGATGCTACATGCTAATTTAAAAATGGCAATTTAACTTATTATTGGTTTAGTCTTTGACACTACATTGAGCCTCAAAGACCAAACAAGACTAGAAAAGCCTTTGATTTGTCATAGATGTGTTTACATGTTTTGCTATTTTCTGCTAAAATCAGTGTGACTGTTCAGCAAAATTACTTTTTTTGTGATCAAATATAACATAATGAAAATATTATCTAGTTTTCATGAAGTTTTTTTATTGTATTCACACATTTAGTAAGATTGAAACAGTCAGTGATAACAAACACACAATCCTGGATCCATCCGTCTTAAAACAATAACTTTTACATCTAAACTTCATTTGAAAATGTCACATCCAACCAGATATTTCACTGACTGTAGGTAAAAAAAAAAATCCCTATATGACAAAGTTATTATCAGGTGAAAGGAAGGACGAGGACAAATGGCGCTGCACGTATACGTAGATAAAAATGAACAAGGTCACTATGAGGAAATGAGGAGTATTCTGAGCAAGCAAGGTTGTAAAATCTACTTAGGCACAGATGGAAAAATTGAGACAGCTGCACTCTCACATTAAACAGATACACAAAGAGACAGACATAGAAAGTTTTAGAATTGTTGTTACAGCTTGACCCGAGTGGAAAACAAGGCAGAGGAAACAGGATCTTGCTCAGATAAGAGCTGCGGTCACTGGAGCCTTCACAGTCGAACAGTTATCTACTGAGAAGGAAGTACAACTTACTGCAGAGTCAACTCCATGTAGACTTGAGAACAACACTAATGTCTGAACATCTTCATCGGCGTGTGTAATTAAAGGGTCAGTTCATCAAATTTACAAAAGATTATTGTCTCATTTACCTGTAATGTAGTGGTATGAGATTGTTTTGGTTTGATTAACTGTGGATTTAAGACATCTGTCTCACACAGTCCTGCCTCCACCCCAACACAATGGAGCTGAATGGAATTTTGTTTGTGGTGCTCACTGCATTGAAAAACTACACTTTAAAAAAATTCCACAGCAACGTCTCTGCCCAAAAAACAATGCCCTTGTCTACTAGGACTACTTCCAATGAAAACTGTTCACAATGAAGCCGGGTCACTGTTCCTGGAAAGTGGAAATGTGTTGAGCACATATCTCCGTTAAACCTCTTAAGTCCCAGCTAAGGAAAATCAGGTTTCGTGTTTACATGAGGTTTAACAATCAGGTTGCAACAGAAAACCGACATTCAATTACTGGCTGATAATTTACAATTCTTGTGAAGTCTTGTCACTTTGAAGGGAAAATGCTGCTTCTCTTTTGGTGCCAATTTTGCTTTATCTGCGTTCACTAAAAATTAATCTTCTGCTGAGTATCATCCACAAGAACAAGAGTCCAAGTGAAAAGCTGTCTAAACCCAGCTGTTTGGCTTTGGGCCATTTCCTCTGCCAGTATATACTGGACTTCCAGAAAGCCCACATATGCTGGGGCCAAGAGGACTTTTCCTCATGATTTGACTAGTTTTTATATGGATGGTAACAATTCAAATGAAGATTTCACTGTTGGTTTAAGTCAAAAAGCAGTGAAACAATGACCATGCATCAGCTGAGAAGCTTGTATTCAGTTCACAAACATTCTAAAAATACATTATCTGGATGAGAATCTGCCTGCAGGTCAAACATGTACAGTATGCTGCTTTTTTTTACTTTTTATCTGCTTGATCCCGCCTCTGTGTTTGATTCTATCCGTGTCGTGCTGGATTATGGTGATTTTGAAAGGCCTAAATCTTCCTCTCTTACCTTTTTGGTTCCATACATGACCTCAAGGAAGCGCTGCTCAGCATCCTGGAACCTCTGGTCCAAAATAGAAACCATCTTCCTCACCACCTTCATTATCATGTAATTGTTGAGTAGGCTGCAAAGAAAATATCGAATTAATTTGTTTTGCTTTCTATTGTTCCTTTTAGTAGGATGGTGTGTACTTGTATATATGATGTAAACAGTGTACTACACAGAGTAGTTAAACTCCTCCATTCTATTTCATTTATTTTCCTGCATCATCATAATTCAGAGCGAACAGAAATGTACAATGCTACACATAGCAACATACAGCCTGTATTTCATATGTAAATGGAAAAACTATTGAGTATTGCCAAGTATCTGACCTTTTATTTGTTTTAGTTATGAGGTCAGAAACTTTATGTAGGTATTCCTTGGCATAAACAACCACTGGCTCCGACTCGTTGATCGGCACAGGAGCAAACACTTCTGTGAGGTACGGCATCCAGTCCACTGCAGGAGCCAGAGTCTGCACACACACAAAAACAAACACGGAGACATGTTGAAATAATAACAACTTTCCACTTCCTTTGGCATAGCAATATAACAGTCATGATTTGTAGAGTATAATTGTCCGAAGTACTGTCTTCTGTTTTCTCTTGTTTTATCAAGCTGATAATATCAAAGCAGGAGACACTCACTGTCAGGTCCTTGGCCTCCATCTTATGGTAGATGAGCTCTTCGTCCCTTCTCTCCTCCTGAGGGACCGTGATGTTGGCCAGAGTGGTTTCAAAGTCCACGATCTCTTCCATCAGCGACCGAGACGTTTCCTTGGAGCCACCCAGAAGAACTCCTAACTCCACGAGGAAGTTGAGGTATGCCGTCAGATACTGCAAAGTCCAAGTCGGCAGAACAGTGAGGTGGGGGTGGGGGTGGAGTTCGTGTGTGTAATAAATTTCAATTAGGAAAGTAATCCTAAACTATGCAAATACAACCAACTAGGGAGAGTCTTTCCCCTGAAGCTGAAATATTTCTCTTTTAATATTTCTTGACTTCCTTTGCAAATGAGCAATGAGCCTTTGGATATTCTCAAACTCTAACTCAATTAACTTTTTCTTTTCTGTCCTCATCTGCGTCCAACTTTGCCCACGCAATTTGAGTTTAACTCCTGTGACATCAGTGTAATGCTGAAAACAATTTGTTCACGGTACCTTTTCGTTCGCTGTTTTGTTGAGGTAGTAATCCCGTGAAGGCAGTCCCAGGCTGGATTGATCCACCTGGAGTCAAGAGAAATATCCTATGACTTTTAGCTCAGAGTCCATTTCAATACTCACAGACGGCCTTTTGTTTTCATTCCTGTGTTACAAGCATGCGGGCTAAAAGCAGAAGCTCACCAAAGATCATATCTTTACCATTTGTTACGGTCTCAAGACACCCTACAAAGGAATGAACTCTCATGTCAAACTGCCAGTGTGAATCTAAAACCACTATGATAATGAGTAGATCGTCTCCAGGATGTCAGTAAAGATAAAATCTATAACAGCTGCTTGCATTGGATGGAATTTAATGGAAGAATTTAAATGTGACTGTAAGTGTGTTGGGATGTGATCTGTGTAGGAGCGCTGTCTGAGACGTGATTCTAGATAAATACATACAATTATATGGAATTCTTCGAATCCATCAAGCCTATTAAAACCAAATAAAGTCGCCTGCATATAAATCTCTGACCCTCTCACCTGGATGATGTTACTGTTGGAGTTTTTGGAGTCTGTGCTGACAAACACGGTGAAGAAAGGTGAGGTGCGGTAGTTGGCTGATACTGTTTGCAAAACTTCTTGGAAGTTTTCCTTGTCCCAGGGTCCAGTCAGGGCCCACCCTCCTATCTAAGACAGACAAGGTTTAAGCAGATGCTCAAAGGCTGCTGGATGCAAGGAAATTAATTATTTTAATAGAAACGATGGAAGGTTTGAACTAATGAAAGTGTGTGATGTCTGACCGCTTTTAGGAAATAAGCATACCTGGGTGATTAGCTCCTGTAATGGCTTAGCTCCTAATTCCTCTATCTTGGCCTCGTTCATGCAGGCCTGATAATAACCCTGGGCCTTTTCCTCAGCTTTACTCAGACCTTTCATCGTCTTGTTTTCTGCCCACATGAAGACACAAGATACAATGTATGAAAAACAAGCAGTTCTCCGAATGCTGGAAAATGAGCCAGAAAATGACACATTACACCTTTTCCTGGGGTAAAGGCAGCTGAGGACTCTAAACAGAACTCAGACAAGGACCCTTACCTAATAAATGCTTCATTACAAGCATGTTGTGCTCCCAGAGGTTGCTGAAAGGTCCCCAGCGGGACTTGCCCTCAGGGAGGGGGTTATTCTTCACCCAGCCACCACAGGCAAAGTTGTAGAAATCATGGCAGGGGTCAATGGATCGGTCCAGGGCTCCTATTACCGCACTGGCCACAGTAATGCATGGCTCCGTTAAGCACAAGCCAGGGTGAGCTACACAAGGGAAGATTAAAAAAAAAAAATAGAGTAGGTTAAATTCATAGAGACCTCAACTGTACCGGTCCTCTGATGTGGGAAACACTTCTCTTAGTAAAAGACATTTTTGAGGACCACAGTGTATAATCTGAAAATATTTCATGGTAGGACATCCAAATATGCACGCAGGTTTCCAGACCATCTGGAAACTATTATGCTATAAGAGGTCATAGCCAAGATATGCAACCTGGAGAGAATATTTCTCCATGTAAAAATCCTTTGTAAATAATTAGCTGAAATGTGACGCTTGATCTTGTCTTTGTAGGAGGCAATGTCACACGTTAACTATTGTCAGATGATTAATAAGTAGACAATAGATTAACAAATGAGGGTGAAGGAGGCTGGACAGCTTCATCGAAATGATTCAGGATAAGAGTTATGGTCGATCACCTTTGTTTGAAAGGGTTTTTAACTGGCTAGTGGATACATGCCACTGCTCCTTGGCTTGTGTTAGTGCCTAAATGTGACTTCCAAAAATACTTTTTTTCCAGGAACAGATATTGTGCATGTTGTCTAGAATCATTGTAAGAGGAAACAACTAGAGGGGCAGCACAGGGGCTTTTGGCTGATCTGTGTTACCTTTAAACACAAAAGCTGGTTAACAGGAGGAGCTTTAGAAAACCTTCAGTGTTTAGAGAAGTGTAAGTGCTAGTCATTACTGGGCACAGTACAGCTCACCTTTAATATTTTATTCACTGTAAAGACTTTCACCATCTGCCCATATAAGGGTATGAGACAAAGACGGAGACAAAGTTACGAGCAATGACTAGGTTAGCACCCCAAGGAGAATTCATCCTTGTTCCCTTTATTATTTCAAAGTGTGATCTGACATGCGGCTCTGAATTGGAGGAAGTGGCATTAAGTTTCCCAAGGTAAATCTGAGGAAACCCAGCACAGATGAGACGTCGCCTGGATGTGATGGTAAATCCACAAGCCCTTTTTCCATAATGAACAAGCTCAAGGGAGAGATTTAAAGTTGTTTTTAGGCAGCTTAACTGAAGGTGTGGCTTTGGTTTAAAAAAAACAAAAAAAAAACAATATAAACTGCATATACTTTATGAAATGCTACAACTCTGTTCTGTAGTCAAAGCTTCTCAGGGCTTACAGATCTTTTTTGAACTTGCCTTTTCCCCTTCAGCTAAAGGAGATACAGGGTGATATTTTTTATGCCTGATTTATAATATATTAGTATGTTAAACAACTGCACTTCCCAACAGAGACTTTTTTCAGTCCCTCTTTCGCAACATCTTGGGACAAGATGACTCTTGACTGTTTCTTATTATAGGCAAAACTGATGTTCATTAAAAGGACTAGCTTGCTTATTCCCTTTTTTGCCAAGAGTTAGATGAGAAGATCAATACCACTCTTGTATCTGTATAAGATACCAGCCGGTTAGTTTATCTTAGCACAAAAGCTGGAAACAGGGGGAAGCAGCTAGCCTGGCTCTGTCCAACGCTAACTAAATCCAACCTTAAAGCTCACTGATTAACACATTATATCTTGTTTATTTAATCCGTACAAACAACAACGTCTAGAAACAACAGTTTGCTGGCTAAAAGATAATCCAGCACATTAAAAAAGGCGTTTCAGTCGTGCTGCAAAGCTAAGATAACCGCCTCGCGGCTGTAGTTTCATATTCACCACACATACATGGAACTGGTACCGATCTTCTCATTTGACTCTCAGCAAGAAAGCAGAAATGTATATTTCTCAACCTGCTGAACTACTTCTTAAAGCCTTTCTCCTTTATGTGTGTGTGTTTTTATTTTATTTTAGATTATTCGTCTTTTTGGAAAGGTTCCTTTGTTTTTAATTTGACAACACATTGAAAAAAACAACATATTGAAAAAAAACTAAACAAGAGGTAAGAAACTGAGTTTTAAATCTGGAGTCACCTGGTCAGAATACTTCACACAGAGCACATGTGTTTCTCAGTGTATGTCGCAGAGTTTAAATAGAACTTTGAACTCACTCTGTTTGTAGAAGACCCCAGTCGTGATGAGAGATATAAACAGGCCAACAGACACGACACACACTAAAAACAGCACCCTCTTCTCTCTTTGTGTCCTGTGTGGACAACATGTGTGACCACCGCCGTGCAGCAGAGTTACCTGCATGAACAAACAGGAAAAAAAAGTGCTTAATTTAATCCAATTCAAAGTGAATATGACCATTCTGAAGAAGTTTAGTGCGGTTAATAGACACAAAATGACTTAAAAATCTGCTTTATAATACATAAACATAGGCGCTTAACAATGTTACTGTGCTAAACTAATGCACTGCGGAAAATATTCTCAGGGATCTGATGACAGGTTTGGTTTCAATGCAAAGTAGCTTTTCAATTACGCCCCTTTCAACCCTCCAACACAGAGAAGGTTACGCATTCTTCTATTGTTTCCTCGGATCTAATTTAACACGCACTCATAAAGACCATTTTCCTTTTGACCCAGATTGGGAAACAGACACAATAATCCTGTTTTAACCATGTCTGATGCTTTTGCTGTTCACTTGTAAAGAATGAGGAAATCAACCAAAGAAAATGACCAAGCACAACCAACAGAAGTCACAGGTAAACTCCAGATAAATAGTACAAAGCCTGCCAGAAAACCAACATAAAGGATTCAAAGGTTGGAGGAGGGTTCAGGCAGCTTTGTGGTTACTGATTAAACATTTTTTTAATCAATGATTTGGTGCAGTGGATCTAACAACAGCAGACCCTGCTCCTCCACATTTGCTACTGAATGATGCTTTGAGGCTGCCAAGGAAATTTATTTCCGACAGGACTGATTCCAGGGGCCACTCACAAATCTTTCTCAGGCCACATTATTACCCTGGTCAGTCTTTGAGTATCCCTGCTGCAAATTAATGCCAGTTCTACCTCACATATATCCTGTTGAAGTCAATTGCCCCTCAAGTGTATATATAAGGATCCGATTTACTGCCATTAGCTTGGATGAGAGTTCAGCAGTCAGACTAAATGTGACCAAAGCAAATGCCAAAGCCACAGTGGCTTCTTAATCCCAGGAGCTCAGCAAATTTGGTTGGTTTGGACCTAAACTGTGTTTCTGAGTGTAATTGAGAGAATCCCACAGCCAAGCCTGAGCACTTTCCAACTGCAGTTCATCACACTCTGTGGAAACCACAGTTTATTACCTTGAAAATCACAGCAAAAATGATGAAGACAGAATCATGTTAAAGTCTCGAATTCAAGAACCCTGTCTCAAATCCTCAGCTATATTTCTAGTCAAATAATATATCTGAGGAATGACTGCACTGCAGAATCTCACCTCCTTGTTCTGAGGTTCAGAAGCAGAGTACAGGTCCTAACAGTCTATAAAGACTGAAACAGATATTTTACAAAATCCTCAGAGAAACCTTTTTTTTATCATGCCATCTTTTCAAAGCATAAGTAACAGATACAGGAACAGAAAATGCAGAAATCACTTCTCTAAAGATTCTAAGTGTTAACAGTACACACACAAGATTGTGCCAACATTTTGATGTACCTGTAAACTGTACAAAAAAAACCCACCTATACTAGGATGAACTTCCAGCGACACTGTGTGCGCACATGTTTGCGTTATGCTGTTCAAGGCAAAGAACACTCATCTGCTATCCCAGCTAGAATAATTTAATTGCTGTATATTCCCTATTAGCAGTAAAGCTAATGTGCTACAATCATTAAGCTTCTTCCTTCTTCACAGTGCAACATGATGGAGACAGGAGGAGGACTGGACACTGTATCAGACGCATCAGCCAACAGACCACATCCCATTAAACCAAGTACTGTTTCACGTACAATGTTTCAACAGAGACATTTATTAGATTGGGCAAACGCATGTTGAGCTGATACTGCAAAAATTATTTTCACACTTGAATTTGAATTGCTTCCTCATGAATTGAGCTGAATTTTATATCCACGTGCCACAGTTCTAACATTTCAAAACATTAACTATGACAACACAAAATTAGTGGATGCTTATCTGCAATCAAAGCCATTTTTAAAGCTGCGTCTTTTCTTTTAAAAGTTAAGATTTCCACATGACAGCAGTGTTGTTTTTCATAAAGTGTGAACCCTTAAAATCCCTGTACGTTTTCCAATGTGCTGTATATATACATATATATATATATACACAATGCTGACAGTAACCCATTTGTTTATTTTTAGCACAAGATGTTTACATGTTTACCTGCAAGGGTGAAGATGGGTAGATGTCGTCACCGGTGGAGTCCACCAGGTCTTCCTCATCCAGCGTGGCTCGTTTATACGATGACATCTGAAAAGTCAAAAGCAGAAAAGACTCTCTCAGTGCTTCCATGCTCCTTCAAGCACCTCTCCTCTTCCACTGATGTGTGTGTGAGAGTGTTTTGTGTGTGACATCTATTCCTCAGCAGTCTCTGGGGCTTCAGGGTAGAATTTCCCTCTAAAGTCCGTCAGGAGGAATCTGGTTTGTCTGGTTGGAGCTCTTTCACCCATACACTGAGTGTGGTTACAAAGAGTGTGTCAGTCCTCTTTCACAAGCATGTCTCTGCCCCCTTTCAGCACCAACAACACCTCTCAAAGCCCCCACGGCGTCTGGCAGATACCCCCGGGGGGGGGGGGACGTCACAGCAACAACAACCTTCTCCTGAAAGACCTTGTAAAATCTCCTTGTGGGTCCTGTGTGGCTTCTTCCAAGGCAAACTTTTCCTGGACTTCCTCCTCAGCCTAGTCAGTGCTAACACGGCACGAGAGAAGACGGAACTAGTGAAAAACAGGAAGGAGCACTGACTAGAGCGACTTACATGACTGAGAGTGTGTGGAAGTGATTGTGATTGTGTGTGTGTGTGTGTGTGTGTGTGTGTGTGTGTGTGTGTGTGTGTGTGTGTGTGTGTGTGTGTGTGTGTGTGTGTGTGTGTGTGTGAGAATGCCTTCACCAATGTGGTTTCTGTTAGATTTTGGGGAGTGAACCTTACAGTTGTAGTCTACACCCAAGGTCTTTTCTATAGGACATGATACACTTGTGGGAGGAGCCTGAAGAAAAAAAAAATCCTCCTCCCACTACATGCTTGTAGTGGCTGTCCATGGTAACGGTTACCTGATAGGCATGACAGTCAGTCCTGTTTAACCCCTCACCCACAAGGCCACTAAAACATTCAAACAGTGCATTTTAAATAGTTTGCCCCTCATTTAATGGAAAAAAAGTCAGTTAATTCAATGGCTCTTTAAAAAATTGTTAAGAAAAGCTAAATAAAGTGTTAACAGATAACTAGCAAACTCAGCTAACTTAATATAACATGACTGAAAACCCAAGTTAAGAATGTGTATGGCTGACCATGTACATGCTGTATTCTTAATCATCTTCAAGTATATTTTAAAAAATCTAAAACAATCTTGTAAATCAATAAGTTTTAATATTCAGTGTTAACTGCAATAATGTCGAGCAAAATAATATCAAAACATGCTAACCAATATAGCTTTGTATTCAGCTTTTAAATGGCATTAATATAAACAAAAGGCCTGCTGCACACCGCATGAACCCTTTAAAGATACCATCTGTGATCCAGGTGTAAATACATTCAGCGATCCACCAAAATTTCACACTATTCTGCTGATAAACAGATGGTGGTGGGAACACACTAAGAAACAGGGCATCACTGAAGAAGATGAGCGCACGCTCTCAAACAGGGGCGAAGGAAATAAATCCAACACATTTGTCAGGCCTCAAGGATGAACACAGTTGCAACGATTAGTCGATTAGTCAATAAGTCGATGGAAAGATTAATTGGGAATTAATTTTCAGCCACTTTTCAAGCAAAAGTGTCACAGTGGCTGTTTTTTTTTTCCTTTGTCATATATGATAGTTTATGAAATATAAATTTTGAACAAATCAGGCGATGCCAAAGTGTCAGCCCGGGCTGTGGGAAGTTTGAACTGCTGCCTTTCACTACTTCTTTACACTTCATAGACTAAATGAGTAATTGCTTAATCGATAAAATGATCAGCAGGTTAATTGATAAGGAAAATAACTGTTTGGTTGCAGTCTTTGATGCACACTATGCATTTTATTAATGCACACTGAATGTAAACAAACTTTTTTTAGCAAGAAAATTCCATGGGGCACCTTCAGCAAAGGACATACAGCTGAGACTTAGCTACATTAGATTGTTTAAACCTGATTCTTACACTATCACCAACACTGAAAGAAGGCAATGATTAACCTCAGCTGTCTGTCTGCCTGACAGAAATATGGCTGGTTTCTCAATACAGCACATAACAATGCAGAGGTGACTGTGGAAGGGAAGAATCCTGACTATATTCTTTCCAAGTGAAATATTTTCACCATACATCACATGTGTTGCCAGAGTAGCTGCAGATTGCCTTTGTTCTCTCAGTACAATCTCAGTCTCTGTCCTTCTGGACATTTACCGTCATGCTCTGGCTTCCATCTTCCCATGTTAACATCCACTGAACACAAGACGAACCAGCGTCTGAATATAAATGTTTACTGGATGACGCTGGATTAGACCATCTTGTAAACAAAGCCAGAGAGCGGTCCATTCGCAGATCCATGATTTATTTTATTGCTCACTTCACGTTTCACGTAAACATGCCACAGAGGAGAAAATCGTGCTCCCACCACATGCATTCCAGAGAATTCCAGGAAAACCAAGAGCACAGATTCCTGTTAAATCTTGTTTTCTATCAGACAAGATGCCGCAAATCAAACCCCATAACTATGGGAGGAGGGGATTGCTGATGGCCTCATCTTAACCTTAAAACAACAATAAATAATATCATACAAATGTCCAAACCCTTCCTGTGCTGGTGTGTTTTTAAGCTTTGTTTAACCCAGCAGCCAGGTGGCAAAGTCACATTATCAGCTTATAAAAGAGACTGTTGGGACAAAACATGGAGGACTAAAGTGATGAGAGATGCAGAGAGACAGACGGGGAGGGGCAGAGGTAAGGGGACACCAATTGTTTTTAGGACACCTTCAATTACACAAATGGTTTCAAATGACCTATAGCTAAAAGCAAAAGTCTTAATGGGAATATTGATGTTTGACATTTTCTCTTCACACACACACACACACACACACACGCGCACACACACACACACACACACACACACACACACACACACACACACACACACACACACACACACACACACACAGTCACACACAGCATTTGTACCATTGATATTTAACTACAGTTCATGACAGGATTACAGCTGCTCCACTTAACAAAAACAAGAGATGAATTCACTGAATTACTGTTACACATCAAAAAATATCCCCGATTTGATCATGTGGTCTGCAATGTTGTTGCACACGCACACATTCCTCATCGCGCGTTCACTGTTTTTGACTTTCCTGGCATTGGGGTGCAGCACATGTTGTCACACTGACTGTTTTCCCTTTCCTGTTCATGATATTTGGTGAGGAATATCAGCCGTTCCTTAGGAAATATGCCCATGACCTTTGTACCTGATCTAATGCGTCATGATCTCCACCATAATATCCTCATCTGCATAATCCTAAAACTTGGAATCACATATTAGCACCTAAAATCTGAGGTCAACAGGATGCCATAACTTGCTGGTGTGGTAGTAGGGTGAAAGTTCTGTCAGATAACATCTGTAAAGACTGCAGGCAAGAGTTTGTGTTGATGCCCTGGATTTACTGGAAGTCACGTTAAGTGACAACTGGGAGCCATTTGAAAAGACAAAATGATGCAGTTCTCATTGGCCTACTAATAGTCTGTGGTCAAGGTCAGTTCTGGACAGTTTGGAGCAAATCTCCTATTGTGTCCTACAGGGCATGAAGATGTCTTCCCACAAAAAAGCTGACAGTATGAAGGGTCAGCATCCCACAATTCTGGGAAGTGATGTGAGGCCACTACCTTCGAGTGAGGCTGTAAACCACAAACATGCGTCAGTAATTCGTCACTGATCCCTAAAACCAGACGATTATTTGTAGCGCGGGGGCATTCCTCCAAGAATAACTGGAGTATGTTTGTGTTTGGGATACAGTGCTGCATGTATATGCAGCATACAGTGTTTGACACTTTTTTTCTGAAGAAAAAAAAAAGAAAATCAGGAGAAGAATTTATAGGAGAAAACATGAAAAGGAATAGTATAAAAAAAACAAACAAGCTGAAAAGACATCGGTGGAAGGAAGGAGACGACAGATGATTTACCGGCGTGTTTGACGTAAGCTGGCAGTAAACACATTTTTGCATCTTAAAAAAAAGGTGGTTCATTAAACCACCGTGAAAAGCCACGTAGATGCTTGGTCTAATGTGGGTTCAGACCACAGAGGATCAGTAATTGAAGATTACACACCAAAAACAATCTTAGTGACAATTTGAGCCTCAGAGTCAGTGTGACAAGTTACTTGACCTCTGTGACAGGAGGCACATTTCCGCTGAAATACAACTTCTGCTTTTCAGTTGTGACTGATATCGTGCTTGTAATGATTGTAAAAATAAAAAAAAATCAACAACTTCCTCTTCAAGTGTGAAGCAGTAAGTATCACTTAACCCTTTTCTTGAATCCCAAAGGAGAAAAGCGAGGTTTAGAAAACATTCCAGAAATACCACAATGCCATGTGTAAACATGACCACACTTCAACGCTTCTCACTACAAGATTAAACAAGCACATTACAAAGGGTTTTGTCCTATTCAGCATTATCTCATCTGAAGGTAAAGTGCACACACTGCAATGCTGCAACTGCACACAAATCACACACAACTGTATTTTGTTTGGTGGTTGTTTACTAGGACACAAGCTGACATGCACTGTAACCCTTGACCTATATGTGACCCAGTGCCATGTACGGTATGTGCTTGTGTCTCTACGTTGAGCGCATGTTCATAAACAAATGAAGCAAACAAAAAGATGCAGATGATAACTCAAAGAGTAGACATCACTAAAAGCAGCCGTGGGCCACCGCAGCTCTTACACAGTTCTGTGTTTCTGTCTGAAGGCCACAGATAAAGACAAAATTGTCTCAGGCTTTAGCTCCTAACCTCTGACATCAAGACACCACTGGAATTTTCTCTCTTTCCACAGCACAGAGACGTTTCCTTTGGAGAAAACACCCTGATAATGTAAAATGTTAACAAGAAAAAAAAAAAAAAAACTATTTTCCCAGGCAATCAGCTTTTCCCTCCTCTGGAGCAGGATTGTTAAACTAAGCCAAGGGACTTTTAGCAGAATCGTAACACTTCTGGTTTATTTTTAGTTGTGTGTGTGCCTTGAAAAAATAAATAAATAAAATAAAGAGCTTGTCTCTTTTCTCACGTGGTTATTAATATGCAGGCTGCAGCTCTGAAATTCTTGCTTGGCAGAACACACCAAGTCACTCTCCTATGTATGTTTCAGGTACTCTTATGTGCGATGATCAAATGTCATCCAGTCAGGTCCTATACCTCGTCAGGCACAATAGTGTATATTTACATTACATTCTTATATAAATCAATATATTTCAAAATACTTGATGTTTGTCTCCCAAAAGTGATTTAAAGTGCGTGAGAGGAGGTGAGGATTACAAGGAGTGGCACATGGAAGCTCGCTCACAATGAGTTCTTCAGCCAAGGCACAGACAGATAACAGGAGATTACCTGTTCCTGCTGTTGTTATGGCACCCTGCAGCACACTCATGATCACACCTAGGTAATGAATAACTGCAGAGTAAATCAAGCTGCCTGAGCATGACAAATCCAGAGTCGTGTGCTCTTATTAAACCAATCGATCACTCAGGCATCGCTCGTGATCTGTGTGCTCCATGTCTGCAGAGTAAACAAGTTCACTGTAGCCAACTGTTTGATTAAGCATTCAGCCAACTGGTTTGAATTAGTAGCATTTTAACTGCCTCGTGAGTTAGAACAACAGATAATAAAGCATTTAATTAAAAGGAAAAGACGATGATACAGAGTCAGATGACACAACATTTCTTCCCGTGACAAGAAGAGTCTTCGTGTCTTGCCTTGCTGACCTTGCAGCGATGTAATCCACATTTTGGCTTTAATAAATTACAGCATCTTTGCCAAAATCCAGAAGCTGTTCTCACTTTAATTTAGTTGCTTTAATTTCTTCTTCCTGTGAATCACTTTGCAGCTGTAGCTTTTAAGTACTATATATATATATATATATATATATATATATAAAGAAAGCTACAATTTTTCCTCCCCCTCTCAGTTGATTAACAAAACGACCCCTTGTTACTGTATGTTTTGGGTGAGCATGTGTTGCTTAGCATGACCGTTTACTTTAAAGAGACACTCAAACGAACCATTACATGAAATTCTACGTCTGCCACTGATCCGCTAAGTGGGTTTATGTTCAAAGTCAGTTTGCTTTTTGATCGATGATCTCTTTCGTGTAGTTGCTCACCACCTCCCCTCCAAGCCCCCATCAGATAAATTAGCTCACAACCATCTAAAATAACGTTTAGACAGTGGAAGAAGAAATTTATTTTATGCCTCTGTGACCATTAAAATCAGGCAAAAACAAATGTGCAACTGTCTTAGAGTTATGTTGGTTAAGATGTGGTTTTGGTTGCAGCTACTGTATTTATAATCTGAAATGTTGAACAGGCCACTGTAAATAACTGAAATGTTGGGTTGATGTTGACTATATCATTCACTTGGAAGTACCCTGAGTATATGTGAAGCTTTGATGGGAAAACTTTATGGGTGTCAAAATTCCTACTAGGTTACACAGGACGTTTGTGAAACGAAGATGTGAAGAAAAAAAAAAAAAAGTTAGATGTATTACCCAACAAAAAGATTGGTAGCACATTTCATAAGTAGAGCAAAGCAGCAAAACCCCAAGTCCCAATTGGGAAGAGATTAAAACACAATGCAGCAACAATAAAGTCACTGAACGTAATGCGAGGTCCCGTAACTGTTATACAGCAAACGTTGCATAGCCTGTAGTTATGTAAGGAATATATTCAAAGTTAATTTACTCGTTAGGAAATGTACTTTCATGTCAACAACGGCACACAAGCCAGCAATAATCAATCCCAGCGTAGAATTGAGCACATGTGATGTTGTGTCAGATATAAAACACATTTCAAAAAAAAAAAAAAAAAAATTTCAACCTAATTTAACGTTTCATGATTGACTTAAACAGCATATTTTAGTAGGCTATGGTTTGTAGTCAGAAGACACGTTCTTACCCTCCTGTCAGATGGTCTTCCGCCGCTGCTGTTGTTGCTCCCGTGTGCTTTCTGACCGGGGGACAGTGAGTGAGTCTCAGCTACAACAGCCAAAGACACTGCGCTTCACTGTCAAGATAGTTCCCTGAAACTTTCTGCGCTACACCGGAAATCATGTCGCACTCGTGCAAAGGTTCCTTACGACAACAAAAAAAAAAGCACTGTAAGAGACGCGGTGATGATAATCTAAAGCTGATCTCTCCGGATGTTCTGTGTCTTGTGAAAAAGCCAGCAACCGTGATAAAAAAAAAAAAAAGAGCTGCCTTGTTTTTCAGCACATTTTTATTTATCCAACTAGCTAACAGATGACCTACCTGACCGAAAGCCTTTGTTTGTAGCACATTTATGATAGCGTTAGTCCATTTTTCTTCTTCACCTCACTTGGCAGAATGTAGCCTACTATCTTATTTTTACACACATTTTGTGGTCTTATACAAACCCATACAACTACCTGTCTCACTTTAAAGCACTTTATTTAGTGCCACAGTTAAGTAGCTCACCCTAGCAGTCAGTGCCAAATAGGTGTTTATTAGAGTAATTTACCTTAGTAACAATTTTGTTAAATTACCATTACTCTAATACTGGAGAATTCCCATTGTATGGATTTTTTTAAAACTTTACTTTTCACTGCTTTGGTGTTAAAAGTACCTATATTTATCTGGAGGCTGCTATTGCACTCCTCAATATAGAGTATAAAGAAATATAAGGACATAAATGTTAATGTTCATTTTAAGTAGGAATAGGCTACTATTACTTGAGTTATTTTTTCATTGTTTGGAGTTATAGGTTTATCTCTTCTGCTTTAGTGTTTAGTGGCTGTCATAGTTACCAACTTTGCAAATTCAAATTTTACACCACAAAGCCATTAAAGATGATAAAGAATCTATGACCTTTGACCGCTGTCTGACTGCAGCTAGCTAAAAGTTAGCTAGTAAACTTTCATCCTTCATCACACTGTTTATGCGCCTCTTTTATAACACTTTAAAGGCCCTCACAGTGCAACAAGTGACAGCAGTATAACCTTAAAGTAACCCAGACTTCCCAGCAGACACAATATAGTGAAGAGGAAAAAGCAGAAGCTACTATTCTCAGTAAGAGCTGTACCATGACCGAGGTTGTCAGCCAGTTCAGTGCCTGCAGTTCACAACTGTGAGGGGTAAAATCAGGTCTTACAGTGACATCCAAAGGAGGCCACAGTAAACAGCAAGGAGCCTATGCTTAATCAAATAAATGTTGAATCAAATCTGTCTGCCAGTCAATTCATAAATTAAGGCCAGCTACTTGCTGCAGTAAGTAAACCTGTGTTGTCTAATTTGGGGCCTCTGTTACCTGCAGTTAAAATGTGCTCTGTAAAACTTGTTTGCAGTGTTGCAAATACAATTTTTAGTAATTACATTTCATGGTATTTTATATTCATTTCAGAGAGAAATATATTACTTCTTACTTCACAACATTTTTTTAACGCTGTAGATTTTGTAGAAGATTTGAAATTCAAATAAATAATCACATTGTAAAATATGTTGCATTGGATGTTCTTTGTGTTTTGTGCTGTTTTGTATGTGTTTTCTTATTGAATTTTGCCATGCATTTTCTTGTAGAATTTTTCTGTGTTTTGTATGTAGGCCTACTTTCTTGAATATTTTAAGGTCAGTGTAAGAGAGGAGACAACAAACTAGCTTAGGACATACATACTGTGGTATGTGGCCTTGGTCCCTAACTTAAATTACAAAAACAATGAATAAACTATGGTACAGTAAATAATTAATATTAGCTACATCTCAACCAGCTACAACCTTAGATCTCTGTATTAATTTGAATGCATCATAACAATAATCCAATATTATAATATATAGTAGTATAACTTCTCACATTCTCCTGCATGGAAACTTTAATTTAAATACTTAAACAGCAACATGGTGTATTTTCTTTTGTACTTTTACTAAAATCTTGCAAGCCTTCTACTTAAAATGTGGAGTTTTTACATTGCTACTTCCACCTCTGGCAGTCACTGTATGATGGTGCTCTGTCCTTGAAGCAATTCCTCGGACGTCAGACAGGCGGAGCTCTCGGTCCATCTCCTCCCGCAGCAGCAGCACTGCATCGTTATTTCTAAGTTTTTTTCCCTGGTGGGATACAGACCGCTATTCTCAGACCTCCAGTGCCAGTGTCGAACAAGTGTGGCCTTATAAAAAGGACTGTGAAAGCAGCGGTACACGATTAATGAAGAGGGACTGAATGGACTTCAGGCACATTTGGATGTAGATTTCTGGCTGGAGAACCAGTTACAGTAAGTAAAACTACGAGCAACTTTTTTTTGGCTTGTTTTCTACAGATAACAGGTTGCTTCGGGGAGAAACGCGTTATCAGAGCGTAAAAAACTGAAATATGGTTACAGGTTGTTATACTCATTTTTTTTCTATTGGGTTTTGCATCTTTCCTCTCAGCATCCGCTCTGAATATTCCTGAGTTCATCCGTGCTCTGCGATGTCGAAGGATCCAATGTGGATTTTAAAAAATAGGTTTCTGGTCAGCTGTTGCACCGACATCAGCTTTTTTTCTCGTTTTACACTAGAGTTTAAGAGCTGATCCCGGTGGTCTTCATCAGTACAGTTTAACTCATTTATTAGTGAGTAATACGAGATTTTATGTTGTCATTTTTGATTACAACCTTTAAGTGATTTAGACAATTTGAGATTGTAAAAGTGCCTACAATGGGTTTATGCGTTTTCTTGCATCCCCTCCTATTCCACAACCCATTTAATGTATGAGGGGTTGTAATAAGATGCCTCTTCTGCCCCCAGTTATATATAATTTGTTTTTTAAAGACATGTGGTAACCTTTTCAGATCTAATTCGGGTTTTTTGGACATGAAAACATTTTGGGAGGCTTTACTTTTGACTGAACAACCCATTTAGTTCTTGACACAGTGATTATAAAATCTGTTTCATCAACTTTTTTTTCATTTTAGCGAATAAATATTCATACATAGTGACATATCAGATCTTTAATACAATAAAGAAAATAAGTAAGATGTTCATGACACTGTTTCATTCTGTTTAAATGTTCATTATTCCGGGTGCATACAAGATGCTGGGTGAGACTGGTGTGAGAAGCAAACCAAGTTGCCGATTTAAAAACTGGCAACTGTGTTATGTGTCCTTGCCAGTCAGAGTGAATAGAGATAGGGGTGATAACAGAATCTTTTCTGTCTGAAAACTATACAAGGCACTCATCTGCTTTGCTTTTCTTGAAGTGCAGCAGAGATGAATGTGGGGTTCTCATAGAATATTTCGGAGGTCAGCCTCTATTTGTCAACGCTCCACTTCTGAGCATAATTAAAAGCCTAATCCGAGCTTTGGAGCTGCTACCTGCTGGAGTAGCACATGTAAATGTCTGTGGGACTTGCCTCTGGGCTTCAGTGGCAGCTCAGCATGAAGCTGAAGGAGGTGGAATAATTTGGTGCTGGGAAATTTCACCCCCTTTTGACAACAGCTGTGGTTTTAGGCTCATTGGAGTAGCCGAAAGCTTGGATACGCCATGGCAGAAGTGGGATTTCATGTGATACTGACCACTTTCCTGGCTGGCATCTTCCTGATAGCCGTGGTGGTATTGCTTTGCTATTTTACCTGCAGACTGACTGGTTCACTGCCTGTGGGTGGACCAGGCAGATTTTGAGGCCACTATGGCCTGCCGCGGTCTGAGGAACGGTAAAAGCAACTGGCTTCTGGCACATCACCTTGTACTAATTCTGCACTTTGTTATTGAATTCATTGACTTATGTCTGGTTGGAGCAGATAATGTGTCCTGAGTGGTTCAGACTTGCCTGTTTTTTATTAAACCAGATGGAGCTTGGCACAGTAACCGGTCTGAACAAGCTTTTGAAGTTGTTGACGAGTCAGAATGGAAAAGTGAAGCTCAAAGGTATGCTGTATGTGCACTGAATGACAACAGGCTTGAATGGAAACAAGTACATTTTATTGATTGCTTTAACTACGTCAAAGTGTATTCATGCTGCAGTTTGGAGGGTATGATATAATGCATGTTTGCACGCAACCCTGTCCATAGAATCTGAAGCCTCAGAGTCAGAATTGCACAGGTGAAAGATTTTTGTGATAAAAGTGCTAATATCTTGAGTTTCCCTCTCAGGGGTGGACGTGTCCAGTCAATCATTTGGTGTTAATCGGCTTTGTTATGGCCCTTAAACCTCTCAGTGCTATGGAGCGCAATCCCATTAAAATGACCTTGACTGTAAGCACAGGGAAGAAAGGAGGAGGGCATGGATAATTGCAGATGAAAGCCTTACTGACCAGGACCCATAAGGGCCCCTGTTGTGACTGCTTACATTCACAGCAAGGCCTTGAGCTTAACTTTACCAAGCCTTCCTTTTGTTTTTGGTGTGAAGCTTGAAAGTGGGCTCGAACAATCTGTTTTCAACAAGTGAGACAATACCAGGAAATATCTTTTTATCTACACTGGTTTGTGATGATTTGAAAACACAGACACACAGTTTCCTTTTGCCTGTTTCTTTATTTAGAAAGCCTATGTGAGAGAAGGGAACTTCTGTCTGCAGTTGCTGTTAAGATTGCACTCAGCAAAGAACTAATACTCCGGTGGGGTTGTCTGTTCAGTAATACAAGCCTGTGGTTGCACTAGTCACTTTCAGATTAGATATTTACAGTGCCACAGCATGAGCAAGAAGTGTGTTATCTGGCTGAAATAAGTGTCCTAAGTTAAATCATCACAGAGTAAATAAATATTAAACCAGTTTGTCAGAGTCGGCTTGTGACATGATGACACAGACTTAATTATAAGTGTGTTGTCCCTTTTTCTCTCGTAGCTGTGAGGCGACTGCAGACAGGCTTCCTCAGCTTCTCAAAGTGGCATGTTATGGCTGTCTAGAGTAACGCGTCAGCCACACAGAGACGACAACATGAAGGTGACAACCCTGCTCATCATTTGCTCCTGTCTGATCTTGGGGAGTCTTGGGAAGCCACAATTCCCAGGTAAGTTACTGTGTTGTTAGTCAGTCGCCACCGCACAAACAGCAACAACTGCCCATACGTCTGTAACACGACAGGAGATGTCCAGCAAACACTGCAGGTTTTCAAGGTGGTAGGAGAATGTTTGAAAGTCTTGAAGGAAGTTTATTTATTCAAAAGGATTTCCTGTGTGTTAACTGGACATTTTGCCAGCATTCAATTTGTTGGTACCACAGAGAAATAACAGGAATACGTTTTCTAAAACATGATCATCCTGTAAAAGCCTCTGTATAACAAAAGGTAAGGCTTATCCGGTGTGTGGATTCTTAATGTGAAATGTTAATGTACGTCTCTTTTTTTTGACAATTTGACTCAAACATGGTTATCTTAATTATTTATTAATCTACTGACTGACAGTGAAAAAAGTTTTCCCAGAACATAAGATGACATCTTCAAATGTCTTGTTTTGACTGAATTCGAGCCCAAAACACAAAGATATTCAATAAACTATCGTAGGAGACTGATGAAACCTTCAAATATTTACATTTAAGAAGCTGAAATCAATTTTATTCAATTTAAAAAATGATTTAAACCGTTAATTGATTATCAAAATCGTTGCTATTTCATTTACATCTAGTCAATTAATCGACTTGTTGTTTCAGTTCAGTTGTAGTTCATGTTGTGGCTACAGGGGTAAACAGAGCACAGATAGTATGACATAACTAGTCAAGTTTGATTGAATAATCTGTCAATACACTAATCTGTTAACACAGTTTGTCAAAGTGGTTTTACATTCTGAAGAATCTGATCCACTTTCAATGCACTCAACATTCTTACGGACAGACGTGTGTCTGTTGAATCCTGTGAATATCCAAAGCTAACCACACTCATTGCTGTTTATTGTGATGCACAGAGAGAGAGAAGGATCCTAAATTTTGGAATGCGTGGGCCCAGCGGACGCTGAAGAACGCTCTGACACTGGAAAAACTCAATAAAAACACAGCAAAGAATATCATCCTCTTCCTTGGAGATGGTGAGACACAACATCATTATTTTTCTATACCCCCCCCCCCCCCGACCCTGTGTAAAACCACTTAAAAGTGGAAGGTAGCCTTGCTGCAGAGGGATTTTCAGTAATCTCATTGCTAAACACCCAAATTGTCAGTGCAGAGCCTTGACCATTTTGCCCTTGTCATTTTATTCTGACAATCCTGCCGAGTTTACACTTTTAATTACGTTGAAATGACGTTATAGAGGATCCAGTAATCCAGTGGAACATGAATGAGATTTTTCAAATGTTTTCTAATGAATAGCATCAAACAAAACAACTGTGCTGCCACCACATCACTGGGCTTGTGTCTGTGCTGGGACGCTCATTGGTCACACAATAACTTTTATCCTCCATCGGGCCTCTGCCCCTCTCTCTGTTTGGACTATAGGCACAGCACGACATTCTTGCGCGCTGCAGCATACGTGGTCATGTTAGTGTAGTCAGACAATAACAGGCAGCATCTTACAAGCTGGTGAGACACAACAGGGAATGATTGTCTAATCTTTGCCTACTTTGTACAGGGAAAAGCACTAGATCTTGTCTTAAAAAGTAATGAGAGTCGGCTGTACGATAAAATGTTTCTTTTTTGTACCTCTAAGCCTGAAGTCATGTGAAAGAAGCAGCAATTCATGCAATGTTTTATTGAAATTGTTTTTTTTTTCTGCATGCAAGACATAGAATTTACATAAGATGAAAATAAACAGTTGACTTGGAGTATATAAAACTGTTTCTCATACTCTCTGGTGATTATTATTATATGTAATTTTATCCATTCAATGTAGAAAACCAAACACCAGAGGCATTCACCCATGTATGGCAGGATAAAGATTTATAAAGATATCCTCACTTCCTGTGATTATGTTCAGTTTCAGGTATTAATTCTAGACAACTAAACAACAAAGAATCACTGAAAGTTAAATTCATCCAGCAAGTTACAGATTAACTACACAGGGTCCTTTCTTCCCATAACCTCAAAAGTTATTTTTTTTAATCCTTGTTTTCTCTATCTTTTTTTCCTGGGTGTTTGTTTTGGAAGTAATTTGTATCTAAGAAAATGTTTTACCTAACAGCAGTAACCTTGTTCTAAAATGCCAAAGAAAGCAACAATCCTTCATTTGTGGCAAACTGAGCTCAGTGGTGAATAAAGCATGCTAATGTTGATCATGTACAGGCTCTGGGGGTCTTTATCACCCTGAGGGCACACGAATGCAAGCCTAACAGTCGACCTGCTTTTGATGTTTAGGGATGGGCGTTCCCACGGTGACGGCCGCTCGAATACTGAAGGGTCAGCTGATGGGACAGAGTGGAGAGGAGATGCAGCTGGAGATGGAAAAATTCCCTTTTGTATCATTGGCCAAGGTCTGACTCGGTTATTATATCATACATATAGGACAATGTATTGATCTTGCTGAGGCCATTAATGGCTTCCTGACAAAGGCCTGTGACCGTAAACAAGGTCATACAGTGTGTCATGTCATAATGGCTGTGAATTATGTTACAGATTTGATAAAAAAAAAAAAAAAAAACAGGTCAGATATTGACAGCAATAACAGCTTCATATGTATCAGTTAAAGGATAAGTGTTGCCACACATTGCACTGGTGACATGTTCCTTCATTAGACCGGCACTCTGTAGCGTAGGTGGCATCCAAGGCAAGAACTAAAATTAAAAACATATTTCCTCATGACTGTTGATATTATATATTTGAATAGCTTGCATTCATTTACTCAAGTACACAGTAATGCCTCTTTGATCACTATTCCCCACAGGCCAAGGTGATGTCTAAAAATTGCTTGTCTTGTCTGATTATTAGTCCAGAATACATAGAGATTGAATTCACAACCTTCAAGTTACTTAAAACTAACTGTTTTTCATGTTTGCTCAAAAAAGACTTATAATAACAAGAACAACAATTAATTATTGATTGTCTGCCAAATGTCTAGCTGTAAATACCCAGCGCCAAATGCGTTTTCATCAGTGGTTGTTATTGTTGGAGTAGCACCTGTCGAACAGTCCCATTTGGTATTTGAAATTTGATGACATGTCAATGGCCTGTGTCTCTGCAGACATACAACACTAACGCACAGGTGCCAGACAGTGCTGGCACAGCCACAGCTTACCTCTGCGGGGTCAAGGCCAACGAAGGCACCGTGGGCGTGAGCGCAGCTGCTGTCCGATCCCAGTGTAACACTACAGAGGGCAATGAGGTCACCTCCATCCTCAGATGGGCCAAGGATGCAGGTAGGCTGACACTGAATTAACATAATATAAACACAGCCCATCTCCATGGATGTCGCCTTGTCTACAGTGATGCAGAGTTGTAATTTTTTTTTTTAGTTTGCAATTTATATTTTGCGTTTCATGTCCAAGGAAACTTCATTCTGGCTGTACTTAATGCTGTGTCAACGTGAAGTGGGAACACTCAACAGGGCGACTTGATCGCTCAAAGCACTGACTTTGAAGTGCTTTTGAAAGTAATGCTCTTAATACACTTTTTTTCATTCTGCTCATTCCCCTTTTCAGCTGTTCATCCTTTGAACTAAAGTTATCAGTAGAGCGGTTTGTAAGTAGCATTTACCTAACCCAAAGTGTTATTTCTCACGTGTTCTCATTTAAAAATACAAGAGATAGGCTTTTAATGATTTTTTTTTTAATTCCCTGTTTGGCCATCTTTGAACTTTCCTATGGTTTGTGGTTGTTTTTTGTTTTGCTGAACCCAAATGTGCCTGTGTCCTTGCTTCAATTTAAATAATTAGTTCAATGCTTTATCCACAGAGCCGGAACACCACAAAGAGCCACATCTCATACAAAAGGTTTTGATCAAAAGGCTGGACGATGACCCTAGTATCACAATAAATCATGTGATTTTCTTTAGAATTTTACTCTAACTTTTCAAGGACATATCACAGTGTTATGTAATGTGTTTGAAGACATGTTGTGTGAGTCAACATTTTGAAAAAAATGATAAGAGGCTCCACAGAAAAGGAGACACGAGATGTGAAAGGAATCAGTATCCTGGATTTTCAGATGGCTGTGGTGGGGATAAGACAAGGGTGGGTGATGGTCAGGTTGTGTGTGTGTGTGTGTGTGTGTGTGTGTGTGTGTGTTTGTGTGAGAGCATGTGTGTGGGGTCAGGGGTCACAGATAATAAGAAATCCAATCATTCCTGGGGGAACAGGGCAGGGAGTGGCTGACCTCCCACACAAAGCAAATAGAAACGTGTTTTTCATCAGGTCATATTACGAGCATGTCCTCTGCTGGCTTTACCAGTGTTATCTTTAACACCAGGAAGGTTTTTATGCCAGAAAACTGGTGGACATGACACTGCGGACTTTCTTCGATGTTTTTTTTCACATTTTCACATGATTTGTGGTGTTATTGAGTTGTTGATTGCTGTAATCATCATGTCCATACTGGCTGTCATGTGATTCCTTTCTAGGAATTTTCCTGGGAATTTTGTGCTAAAAATGTTGCAGGTTTTCTGAAGTCGGAACCGCTGCTTTAATCAGAAATGACTCTGCGGTTGTTATAAGAGCTGAATATGTGTGTCAATTCCAGGCAAGTCGGTGGGAATAGTGACTACGACTCGTGTCAATCATGCAACTCCCAGCGCTGCTTACGCCCACAGTGTGGACAGAGACTGGTACTCGGACAACGAGATGCCGGCTGAAGCCCTGCAAGCCGGCTGCAAGGATATCGCCAGACAGCTCTTCGAAAACATTCCCGACATCGATGTGAGTGGAAAGTATTGATTGTGATTAGAGTCGAGACCATTAATCGATGAATCAATTCGACAGAAAAATAATCAGCAACTATTTTGATCATTGATAAATAATTACTGCCATTTTTTAAGCAAAAAAATTCTAAATGTTTCCTTGTTCTTGTTGGGTTTTTACCCGTTTTAGTGGCCTGACTTTGATGATGACTATGTTGGTCTGTTATTAAGTCCAACATTTTGGTTCAGACTGAAATATCTCAATAAGTATTGGATGGACGGCCGTGAAGCTTCCTACAGGCATTCATGATCCAAACAGAATGAAACCCAATGACTCTGGTGATGTCTTGACTTTTCTCTAGCGCCATGAGGATCACGCTTGTAGTTTATAGTGAAATGTCTGAAAAACTATTGGATGGATTGCCATGAAATTTGGTACAGACATTTGTGGTCCCCTCAGCATGAACTGTAGTAACTTGGTGATCCTCTGAATTTCCTCCAGAGCCACCACCAGGTTATAATTTTAATTTGTTCAGTACTTCGGTTTAAGATCAAATTCCTGCAAAACTAATGACACTCCCATCAGCCCTAGATGTAATTAGCTAATGTTAGCATACTAACAAGCCAAACCAAGTTGATTAACACAGTGAAAAATGTACTTGCTAAACATGTTGGCATTTAGCTCAAAGCAACACTGTACCTAAATACAGTCTCACAGAGCCGCTAGCATGGCTGTAGTTAGGTAGCTTAGTCTTGTTAAACAAGAAATTTGATGATATTGCTTTTGCCATGAGGAAACTGTGATGGGCATTTTTCTTTCTTCACTTTTTTGGCATTTTAAGGACCAAACAATTACTGAATCAATCAAGAAAACAACTGGCAGGTTAATCGATTACTAAAATAATAATTTGCAACCGTAATTCTCATAAATAGTTTAACAGTAGATCATTGAGGCACAAGCACTTTGAAACATCTAATTGTCACCTGCTTTTGTACTGACACTGAACTAACCAGATTGTGTATCTATTATATTTACAACCTAACTGCAATGTTATGTTCCATGTTATTCTTCCCTCCTTTACTACAGTGGTTGAGACTGTAATTTTGTTTTCTACTCTGCGGCTTTTCAGGTGATCATGGGCGGAGGCAGGAAGTACATGTTCCCCAAAAACACCTCAGATGTCGAGTACCCCGGCGTGGCAAAGCACAGCGGCACACGGAAAGACGGGAGGAACCTGGTGGAGGAGTGGACTGACAGAATGAAGGATAAAGTAAATTCCTCCTCCTCTTTCATCTCTTTTGCTCTTCCCTTCTTTCTGCTCCTTCTCTTATCTTTTCAATTACATTTGCATATTTAGGAGTTCAAAGTAACTGCAGTGTTACCAGTCACACTGTGCTGTACATTTGTGTCTTTTTTTTTTAACTGTGCAGAAAGGCCATTATGTATGGAACAAGAAGCAGCTCTTATCACTGAACCCTAACAACGTGGATTACTTATTGGGTGAGTTTCCCGTCTCAGTGTCTCATTGAAGTGTAAATGAAGCCATATGTATATACATTTGCCCGGGGCTTATATTCTGTGTTTAATATCTTATTTCTCCATGAACTGTGTCTTGCCCTTGCCGTGCCCTGTTATTCCAGGTCTCTTTGAGCCTGGGGATCTGACATATGACTTGGAGAGGAACATTGAGACTGACCCTTCACTGACGGAGATGGTGGATGTGGCCATCAAGATCCTGAGGAAAAACACCCGTGGATTTTACCTGCTTGTAGAAGGTGAATTTGAATCTCTTTCATGGTGAAACACGACAGTCGTCTTTTGTTTTGGATTTATTGATTTCACAAAGGTCCGTCAGACTTGTCTACTGACCTGGTTCAGCACACTTCACACTCCTTCCCTGATCTCTCTCTAAGAACCATGTGGCTTCTCCATGTCTTTGCGGTCTTGTAGTCAGCAGTCAGAAGTATTTGTGTAAAAAATGAGAAAAGAGAGCTTGAAAGCAATGGCTTACGTTCACACCTTGACACACCTGGCTACTTGCAGCATAATGTAGATTGTCTGTTATCAGTATTGTCAGACGCATTGGAAAGGGGGGGGCTTGATGTGTAGTGAGGGCGTAGTTTTTGTAGAACTGCGGAAGCAGTGTGAATTTTCTGAGTAAATATCCGATTTTTAAACTAAGTTGAACAGAGCCTTTTCCGGTCAGGGCCAGCTGGGGTTGACAGGATTCAGGAGGTTAAATAACACATTGTGTTGTGTGTAATGATTTGGATGGGTGGCATTCTGAAAACGCATACATACCTGAGCAATCCTGTAAACCGGGCATGCACGAGCCGGTGTAAACAGGAAACAGATTGTCTACTCTGCTGTTCTTCGTTCGTAGTTTTTTTTGTTTTTGCAATTAATCAACTGCAAAGACAGCTGCAGTGTTAAAATGCAGAATTTAACTCCTCAACAGTTGCTAGCAAAAACAACAGGGTCAGTAATGCTTGTAATTCGTTATCCATGTTGCTTTCACTCCCTTTAGTCGAGGCAGATAAGACCCAATCAGGGAGCGACCGTGGGTGTCAACGTCATCGTTTCCAAAGGTCTTTCGCCCGTCCAGATGACAACGCAACCCTGGAGTTTTCAAACTAAAACAGGGGCAGCAGCGTTTCCCAAAGTCTCCGTTTCCTGTGCTTAAAGACGCCGAAGTAGTGTGGACGGGAGGTGAAAATGTAGCAAAAGAGAAGTGCTTTAAAAAACGAAAACATAGAAGTGTGGATGTAGCATGAGATGAAAAGATCAAGAGCTTTTACACGTTTGTGTGTCAAGTATGGTGCCAGATTTGGGGCATACAAACAGGTGAGAAAATAAAATAAAAACCAACATGAAGTGTCTTAATGAAGTGTTGGGTCATCACATGTTGTCAGGACAGCTTCAGTGCTCCTTGGCATTGATTCAACAAGTCTCTGAATGCCACTGGAGGGATGAACATTTTTCTTCCAAAAGATATTCCCTCATTCTGTGTTTTTAACGATGGTGGTGGAGAGCGCTGTCCAACACGTCAGTCCAAAATCTCCCTCAGCTGTTCAACTGGGTTGAGATCCGAGGATTGTGAAGGCCATAAAATATGATTCACATCATGTTCACACTCATTAAACCATTCAGTGACCCCCTCATGCCCTGTGGATGGGGGCATTGTCATCCTGTATCTCTACTCGTTTTTCAGGTTTTTCCTTTAGTCTGTATTGAGCCTAGTTTAGCATTAAGACTAGATGACTGTTACTCATGTTAATGCTTTAGAGGCACAAGTATGTGTTTCTACAAGCTTTCCCTCTGTTTCTCTTCTGTAAGAAACAAAGGGAAGACCGGAGGTACAGGGAAAATGTTATGACAGTACTGTGTGGGTGTAGCTTATCAACTAACTGCACAACCAGGTTTGCCTACTGTTATTCTCATACACAGGTCTGATAGGACATCCACAAACTGAATTTATCAATGACATCTCCTGACTGACAATAAAGAGGAAAACATGACTGTGGTTTGCTAACAGTACTGGGGAGCATGAAAATTTAGAGACAAAGAAAAGGTGTTTTAAGAGACCACAACAACAGGACCAGCCCTGTAAGTTCAAATGTCTGTGAGTGACTGACTTGAGCTGAAGTTTCCCCATTGGCCGTTGCTCTTTCAAAATGAATTGGTGCAAACAGTTTCTATTAGGGGGGCAATTACAGCCTGCAGTGTTGCCAATTTAGCATGTTTGTGGTTAGATTTAGAGACTTTTTGGCTGGACAACAACAGCGCAGTGGGGCCTTTATGTACCTCAACCTCTGAAGGTAACAGGCCTTTATTTCTAACTACCTCTGTTTGATATGTATAATTGGTCATAATGCTATTTTATTAGGAAGCCACATTTTGATTTGCTCCTGTTAAAGTTGTTAAATTACGCATTAATACAAACTGAACACTTCATGTAACCATTTCGGATTAAAAGCCCTCTGTCGTTTCAGTGGACAGAAACCTTTTAAATCTTAACAGGGTATTTATTGCTGTGCAGCGGTAAGCGTATCGTCTCATTTCTGGTTGCTGGTATTTCTGTTATTTACATTCTATTCACATATACTAGTTTCTTTAGCTTGGCAGTTAGCGATGGCTTACTCTCTCCCTCCCACTGTCCTGCTCTCTCTTGCTGGATGTGTCTTTGGTTTACTTATTCCTCTGCTTCCTTTAACAATAAGGGTACATGTGATTAAAGTAGTAAATTTGCAGTATTGGAGGTAAGGCTCAGTGAACTGGAAG
Organism: Seriola aureovittata; assembly: GCF_021018895.1. Lineage (NCBI taxonomy): Eukaryota > Metazoa > Chordata > Actinopteri > Carangiformes > Carangidae > Seriola > Seriola aureovittata. Next base: position 23,562,941 of record NC_079365.1, on the reverse strand, counting down.
AACTTCCCTGCAGCTACTGAGTAGCTGGGAATCCAGGGCAGCTGGCTGAGTGCCCGACTGCTTGTAAGAGGCACGGCCCTAAGCCCATGGTTCACACCCATACACGGCCAAATTCTGTTTTCACTTTAAACAGAGTCTTAATTTACCCAAAGTATCGTACATGAAAAAATAATCTTACCAGAGATAGTCAAGAGGCAGACATCTTTGTGAACATATACCCCTTTAAAACACGCAATGTAGCTTTTATATCATTGAATGGAGTTTGTGTGAAGCAGATAAACTCTGAAGGTTATTACGATCGTTCCAGGAGTGACAGTTTGTAGGGTTGCCTACGGTTAGCAAGATTGTCCTGCAGCCAGAGACGCTGGTTTTTTTAATATTGGCTGCCAGACTGATATGTTTGTGTTCACAGGGGGAAAAAAAATCCTTCCAGATTCTATAAAAATTATAGAACAATTCTTTTGCATACCACTGTGAATCATTAGAAAACATTTTAATGATTCACTTAGTCGCACTTGGTTTCAATAAAACATACGTTTTTTGTAGTTGGTTTAAAAGAAACCATTTTCTAAGTATTTTACTTTGCTGCCAAGATCCAACCACTTTATTGTCCCTCTGAGGAAAACAATTGTGCAACATTTAATAAAATACAATGAGAAGATAACATTCTGTAACATTTACATGGAATAGATAAAGAACATTAACATCCAAGACAAAGCAGCCATTGAGGCAGATGAGAAGTGGACAACAATGTAGATACAGAGAAATGTAATAGTTTGTGGTATAAAAGGATTTTTTAATATCTTTTGCTGTGTATTCTAGGCAGCCTATGTCGGAGAAAACAAAACACAAACCATTCCAGCGATGTTTTGTATTGATCTGGTTTTATCATCATTGCCAGCAAAATATGTTGAAGTCAGTGTCAGCAGAAAATGTCAGTACGATATTAGATACGAGAACAGGAGTTTTGGTGTACTTGTGTGTACTTGTGTGTGTACTTCGCAAACACCTGCAAGTACGACAGCAATTGTTCAGCCAGAATAAGCAAGAATAAAGAGGTCAGTGTGTCTCGGGACTGAGTGCTTGTTGGATCGTTTGACCACGTCGCAATCCCCTGCCCCCACACCTTTTTGTCGGGGGAATATTGGGGGCGGCATCTGACTGATTTTTGTAACTTTGCGAAAAGGTCAGTCTGCTTCACACAGCGATTTGCCGGGTTTGTGCAGGTGAGAATGTGAGCAGGGTTTGAATTCATTTTTCATTATGCACACCACTACTTTGCATCGCTCGGCTCGTTTGAATGATTATTACGCCATGCCTATCTTGGTCCAACGGCTTCAGACATGGTCAAACAACATGTCATACAAACTAGTTCGTTAAAGCGTAAGCTGGCCTTTGTGAGGGAATTTTCTCTTGTCCACCTGATGAGTTACTGACTCAGGTGAGAGGTCAGTATGAGGCCCTAGGTCACTGTGCCAGGTATTACTTGAGACACTCAGGCGGCTGATACTGCTGGTGCCAGGGCTGATAACAACAGACCTTGGATGGGCAGTAACAAGTGGCTGAGTGTTCTAAGAATAAGCACTTGTACATATATAGTTATGTTTCCTTGTTTATGGTTAATGAACTAATAGTATAGTAACACATCCCTCTCCAAGCCCTTCTCCATCTTATGGGGTTATTTGACCAATTATGGAGTGTAAGCTATCTATAGTTATCTCTCTAAATGTAAAAAACCTATCCCCAGAGGTTCCTGCTTCAGATTTGAGGTGACATCTTGCACAGAGAACTGTAGTGATGATTCCTCCTTTCTCCTTGGCCAAGCTTCAATAAACATCCTCTGCATCAGTCGTCCTGCACTCCAGCGCTCTTTCTTCACCGTCTACAATGAGAATTTCCCTAACAGCCGTCCTCTTTCAGGGGGACGTATCGACCACGGACACCACGAGGGCAAGGCCAAGCAAGCTCTGCATGAAGCAGTGGAAATGGACAGGGCCATCGGCCGCGCAGATCTCATGACAAGCGTCCACAATACGCTGACCATAGTTACTGCTGACCATTCTCACATGTTCAACTTCGGAGGCTACACAGCCAGAGGAAACACAATATTTGGTAAGCAGTACTATTACTAGTACTACAGCAGTACTATTTATTTTTGTTGTGCCATGTGATTAGTTGTAATAGATGATTATAACCTAGTAAAAATCCATAATATTCTTAATATTCTCCATCCACAGGTCTGGCCCCCATGTTGAGTGATGTCGATCAGAAGCCCTTCACCTCCATTTTATATGGGAACGGACCAGGATACAAAATGATCAACGGTGCAAGGGAGAATGTGTCCACTATTGACTACCGTAAGTAATATCATGTAGCCACCAGATTGGTGTGTTTTATTAGGAACAGTAATATATTTAAAAGAAAAATCCAAACTAAACTTCTTTAACGTTGTAAAAAAAAAAAGAAAAGGCGCATACAACAACATTGATGTTGATGGTGTGTTTTATTATTCCCCCAAAATAAACTTACAAAAGTAGGAATTATCATATCAAAGCAATTGTAATCATTCAAGGAAAAATCTTTCGCAGAAAAGGAGACAATATAAATTTCTCCACCTGCGGTATTAGCAACAGACAGTAATACAGTTTTAGTAAAGAGCATGACTCAGTAATGGGGTGTTGCTCTGTGCTGATATGTAAAATAGACTTTCTGGGAATAACTATGGGAAGACTAACAGCAAATTGCAGTAAGATATCACAAAATGACTTATTACAAAGGGTGTGAAGTTACAAGTGGTTATTAAATTATTTCTGACTAATGCTGCATAAATAAGATTTGTTTACATTTCAGTGTTACTAAATCAAAACATTGTCTAATAAATGTGCTGAATGCATTTCTTTCCTCTTAAAACAAAAGTGTAATATATCCTTTCCTGTCTTTGTTGGCACATTGCTGTAAATATTGGACTGTTACTGCTGTTGACAGGCATACTCTATGAGCATTTGTCCTTGTCCACATCCAAAAGATAATCTAAATAACAGCTCCCTGGTATTACTAGAGGTCCAAACCAATCAATTTAGGGTAGGTTTTTTTCTCGTCATGCGTCATTATTGCCTATGGAATGATAATATTTCTGCATTTTCTCTGTGTTGCTTACTTTCAGAGGAAAACAACTACCAGGCCCAGGCAGCTGTGCCTCTGAACATGGAGACTCATGGAGGAGAGGATGTTGCTGTGTTTGCTAAAGGTCCTCTGGCTCACCTGCTTCATGGGGTCCATGAGCAGAACTACATCCCCCACGTAATGGCTTATGCGGCCTGCATCGGCCAGAATAAGGAACACTGTAAGTTAAGCAGCGGGACTGCCGGTTTACGCCCCGTCCTCTCTAGCATCGCAGCCCTTCTCACAGTCACCCGACTTCTCTGCTGACCTATCCCTGACCATTGTAATCCTGTTAATATCCCTGTTTTAGTCAAAAATTTCAAGATCTCAATTTTTTGTTGTTGTTTTTTAAATTTTTTAATTTCACGCTACAGTATTTTGATCATGGGACCACTATTAAGGCACTGTCATGTTATGATAATTAATGGACAAAAGCATAAGGTTGTCAGTTTTAGTCTATTCAGGCAAATATGTAAAACATTACAAAAGTAATCATTCACCCCTGATGCACTGAAGTGTAAAATGGTGTTGCAGAGATCTCAGTTGTGATTTGTCTATTTAATAGTTTTTATTAAGGATTTTAGGACCTGTTAAACCTATTTGTTAAATGTAAACCCTTTAGGTTTGAATTGATAGATTGGCATTTCAAACATTTGAATATGTTTCATATTTTAAATGTGCCGTTAACAGAATCTACCTCATAAGCTTTCAAAAGATCTCTCATGTAATTATGGTGTCTTTACAACACATTTCAAAGGACAAATTTCACGCCAAAATCAGAGGCAATTGAATGTATAACAAACAAAAGAGAAGATACAGTGGATTTCTTGTCATACACCTTGTGCATACTTAAAGCTCTGAAAAAGCCCACCTGCCAATGTTGTGTCCAATAACAGAAGTTGTAAAATCTCTTAACCAATAAAGAAAATGTGTTTGTTTTCTGATAATCTTAATATCAGTTTTGTTGCAACATTAATACTTTAAACTTCTCGTAAATGCTGTTTTTTATCAGATGCCTTTTGATTTCCAAAAAACATAATTTCTCCTGAATTTTCTTTATTATAAAAAAAAACTGCTATTCCGGTTAATATATCTGTAGTGCAAGACTTTTTGACATGAGACCAATTAAAAGCTGAAAGCTGAAAGATGCCATTTTCATCAAGTGCAGATGTACCGTACAGACATTTCAACACGACAAAATCACGGTAATGTTTTGTTGTTTTTTTTCGTCCAAAAAGTGACACAAATTTGCAATTTGTCACAATGGCACAGAAAAATCTAATGTGTCAGTGAACATCCTTTTTTGTAGCATGTCACATATGTCATATGTTGTACTTTTCCATCTGCTCTGCTGCGGCTTGTGTGGAATGTGAATGGGCTGAAGCCGCTCATTCCTTGGCATCACTTGCTCACTGGGAAAACAGAGGAATCATGAGGCATGAAAGGGGGGGGGGGTTTAGTTTAAATGTGTATGAAATGAAGTCTTCATGCTGTCACCAGTATATTCTCACTATCAGCTCACATAATGGCTAAAGGCCTTGGGGGCCATGCTTCATGCTTTTATGTAAACTTGCTTCACTGATTATGATTTTCCTTCTATGCCTCTTGGCAGCTGCAAATCGTTGTCCTGTAATCCTGTTTTATCTCTCGTATTCTAAATTTAGAGATAGATGATGATGGGTATCAGATGGTATAGCATGAATATTCAAGTGGGCTTTCAACCCCCAACTTTATCTTGCTCTCAAATATATTTGAGCTTGACTCACAGTGTCTCCTAGATTTCCAGAAGAATGAAACCTTTTATTTTCTTATATGATGAAACAGGTGATGAAACCAGGAAAAGGCCCCAGTGTACGTATGGTACTTTTATGTGGTTGCGTTGCCAAAGCTTTGTTATTAAATCCATCAATGACAAGGCAAGCAGTTAAGGCGAAGAACAATTGCTGGTGAAGTCCTTTTACCCTCATGTGTCAGCTCGAAGTGAGTCAGGTCTATAGAAATGCTTGAGGTGGCCTCTCCAGACGTACAATTTTCTCATGCAAGCCATAGTCTCTGGGAAGTTCATCACAAAGCCACATATAGGGCTGCATACCAGAAACACTGTAATCTTCTGTCTCAAGCCTCTGCTTATACATGGGAACTTGGTTTTTTAAATACACAATAGAGCCAGAATCTACACAGAGTTCACCAGTACTGTACAGTAGTAAAATTGCCTGTTCACCCTTTAAAGGACCAGAGATTTTGCAAATTTTAGCCCATTTACTACAATTTGTGTCTACTTAACATCAAAAGTCAAAATCTTTCCAACCATGCCACTTTGTTTTAAAGATTAGGACTTGGGGTGTCGTATAGCTCAGTTGGTTGAGCATCCGCCCCATATACAGAGGCTACAGTCCTCGCTGCAGTTGGCCCCCGGTTTGAGTCCCGCATCGGACAACCCCCTTGCTGCATGTCATTCCCCCTCTCTCTGCCTCCCCATTTCCTGTCTCTCTCCACTGCTCTATCACTGAAGGCACAAAAAAGCCCCAAAAAATAACCTTAAAAAACAAAAAAAAAAAAATTAGGACTTTATCCAGAATGCGAACATTATCTTTTTTTCTTAACGTATTGATAGAGGTGGATAAGGTGCCACCACTCAGCCTTGCTGCCAAATTGCCACTCACAATATAGCAATGAAAAATGCCCAGAAAAGTATTTTCCCGATAGCCCTGTATTACAAAAGAGAGACTGTTGACAGAACACCTCCAACAGAAAACAAGGTCAATTATTACTATTTGTATCGTGGATTTCAATCTAGCCTCAAGGTTTTATATTGGGTAAAACCTTCACAGAGTTTAGGAAAGGTACTTTATTTGCATCACATTGTAACGGATTTTCTATTAGACCACAGACACAGAAATAAAAGTACATACACTTATTGACCTGAAGATTAATAACAACATTTTTGATCAATAAGGGCACAGGACTCAAGTTTTCGAGCAAAATCATTCCTTGTCCAAACACTACAGAGCAAGGCTAATCTTTTTATAGAACAAAGAACAAGGGACAAAGAAATGGACACAGATACCCATGTCCGCTATATGTATGTCTGTATAAACTGTATGTCCTAAGATAACCTGTAGGAAACCAAGAAACCAATCAAGATACATAAAGACCCAAACCATGTGCAGCCATTGAGCTCTTTAAGCATAAACAGGATGAGGAGAACAGTGAATAACAAGAGCACATTCATTTGTAATAACACAATCAATATCATAGGAGAAACATATGACTGAACTAATGATTTTTGGTATTAAAATAATAATTAATTAGTTAATCTAATAATAGGTTTTTGTAATTGTTGCTGGTGGGGTTGTTGATGGATACGTGATAAAAGAAGAGAACATAGTAGCAACTAATAATAACTATTGATCATCGTTGTCCTGACAACACTGTCATCATCATCATCATCATCATCATCATCATCGTCATCTTTCCCTACAATGGTGTGCTATTTTCAGACAGGGTTGGTGATGCAGCATTATTGGAATATGTCATTAGTCACAAGTCTTGACATCAAAGCTGATGGTATAAAGTGTCACTTTATAGTTCATCATTCGAAATTCTTCAAGCCTTTTAATAAAGTCACTGGTGATTAAATGAGGTTCAGTTTGTGAGATAGAGATAGATAGATAGATAGATAGATAGATAGATAGATAGATAGATAGATAGATAGATAGATAGATAGATGCAGTGGAATGCTGCACATGTTTCATCAAAGGACCTGAGCCTCCTGAGGAAAAAATAAAATGTGGCAGGACTCAGAGTTGTATTTAAAGTCGTCCGTATACAGGGTGAACAGGAATGGAGCAACAACAGTCCCCTGTGGAGCTCCAGTGCTGCTCACCACTGTCCCTGAAACGCAGTTACTCAGTCTGACGTATTGTGGTCGTCTTGTCAGGTAATCCACAATCTTATTGTCGTACAGGTTGAACTTGTTGGCCTTGTCCACATCACCAGATGTTGCCCAGCTCTTTTTTTAGCCAGTGATGGTCCTCATCCCCTTCCACACCTCTCTGGTGTTGTTGTGCTGCAGCTTTCCTCTCTACTTTCCTGTTGTAGTCCTCCTCCTCCTGCTTTAATCTCCTCTTCGGCTCATGTTGCACACACCTGAGCTTCTCCTCATCTCCATCCCTGAAGGCCTCCTGATTCTGGTTGAGGAGGGTCTTGATGTTACTGGTGATCCAGGGTTTGTTGTTTGGAAAGCAGTGTACAGTCCATGCTCGTATTTCAGCGTCCATAAAGAAGTTAATGTAGACCGTGCTGCAGTCAACCATTCTGTCAAGATCAGTGTCCTTGCTGTTTTTTTCCTGTGACTCCAACAGTACATTCCACTCCATGCACTCAAAACACTCCCATAGAAACTTGCCGGCCTCTGCGGTCCAATTCCTGAATGAGCGGGTGGTCGCAGCCTGCCTCAGTACACAGGGTTTGTAGGGAGGATGAAGAAAAAACAGATTATGATCTGATTTGCCAAGTGGTGGTAGAGCTGAAGCAGTGTAAGCCTCCTTGACGTTTGCATACAACAGATCAAGTGACTTATTTTCCCTTGAGGGACAGTCAACATACTGAGCAAAGTCAGTCAGGTGAGTGTGACATGGTTGAAATCCCCCGATATTGAAATGCAAAATGTGTCTGTCCATGATGGCAGGAGGGAATTGCCAAAGTCCTTTGAGTCTTTTTACGAGGCCTCAAACAAATTCTCGCTGTTTAAAATATTCAAACTTTGCAATGCTGGGGTCGAGGTTGAGTGGGCTTGGTGGTAGAGTGGGCTGTTTCTACATAAGACCTTTAAGCCTCAGGCGGTACACTATACATATGTGAGTTTGCTTACCAGTATGTGAAGTTCTGCTTTTAATAATACTTTAATCATTTCCTGTGTGTTTTCTTTTCTGTACTCTGTAATCGCAGTGAATATGAGATTGTCTGGCGTTGTTCTGGTTGGTAAGTGGAGTATTGTTCCCATCAGTTACTTGTTTTCAATGGAAACATTGACAATATCTTAACGTGGGTTACTGACAAATCCTTTCGGTACATAATTTTCCCTTTTGTACATGTGAGCTATGTCTTTTAAAGCTGCAATATGAAAGTTCTGTAAATCAAGCTAGCACTAGCATCCGATTCGTGTTTGCTGTCTCAGTTAATGTAGGAATCGGGAGCTTGCTGGGCTGGGACTCTGCCATAGCGATGTCTTCCAGCAAATAACACTAGCTTGAAGCCTAGGTATGAGAGGAGTAGTGGACCAGAAGCATGTTCACTGACAATTGACAGACAACTGTCAGCTCCCACCCCTGACTCTGGTATTCTCTTCTTTCGGGTGGGTATAAATGTCTGTATGTCTTTGGTAAGTGTGAAAATGTTAACAGCTTCATAGCAACAACTACCACAGCTTCCATGTCAACGGAAAATTAAGTTGCCACGACCGATTCGTCGCTGCTGTTTTGCGCAACACGAAATTATACAGTCTGATAAGCAATTCAGTCTGATTATTGGGGAAGGCAGAATTTGGTTTCCATGTATCTCCCTGGTGGGAAAATAAATGAAGTCTTATATGAAATAATAAAACAATTGAGTCGAAACCTGCTTAAGTGGGGTAATTCATCACTGTTAGCATTGAAGTCTGCATTAAAGTTCCATTATTGTTGTTTAGTAGTAATGCACAGGAGATTTTTTATAATTAGTCTGCATCATCAAGCAGGCAACAGCAATGTTTAAGGTGGTGATAATGTAACATGTTAAACATAATTTAACATTGGCCAAAAGTGATGCAGATTTGTTGCTAATGTTCACTGTGAAAGGTTGCAAAACCCAAGCTTCAAGTTTCATACTGTGAAGAAATTGATGTAAACCAATAGTTTTCTGGAAGTACATCCCAAAATCTATGACTGTATAGACTGTATTTAAAACAGGTTAGAAAACATGTTGAGTAAAATTTGACGACATGGTACAATGGTCTTTAAAAAAAATGCTCCACAGATGGGCCTGTCTTTATGATGAATAAATATAGCTTCAATGAGAATGTGGAACAAACTGATACACAACATGTGATACTGTTATATGGAATTAAGGCTGGAGTTTTCCAACCTTAGAGCTACACCCATACACACTCTGTGTACAAGTTCCTCCTTGTCAGCTGTTTATCAGTCTCAGTCAGAGTTTTGACTGTCTAGATGTAATGGAAAAAACTGTAACTGTTCTGCTGTAGATATAGATCTTGATTGACCCCGAAAAGTTCTGACTGTGTCATCAAAGCATCATGCGCCCTGACACCAGTGACATCAAGTCGCTCATCAGACACATCACCTCAATCTCGCTGAGCGGCAAGCTGAGACAGTTCAATGCTTTCCATTTCACCCCCTCCGTTCTCTGTCTATCTCCCTCTCTTTGATTTGGCCACTTTTACTTTGAGTGATGTTTTATATCAATCAATCTATCCGTCTCTATATCAGGGACCCTCTTTCCAATCTGTGTCATGATCTCCACCCTTTTGATTCACTGTGGGCATGGTTGAATAATTGGAAAAAAAAAAAAAGAAAGAAAGAAAACGAGAGTGTTGGGATTCAGAGCCTCAGACAGATCAAACTAAGAAAGCAGGGCAAGGCTGACAGCTACGGGCTCGCTGTATAAAAGGAGCAGTGAGGCTGCAAGAAGATGCTAATTCTTCCCTTTTCAAATCAGAGATCCTACTCTGGCAAAAATGGGTGCTCGTGCTAGTGTGTTTAATAAAACCAACAATGATCCACAGCAGGATTCACTATGCAAAATACTAACTTCAATGTACAGAAGAAAGTTTATTTATTATTTAACACGGAGGATTTATATTCATAAGGATTTTTACCAAGGTCATCTCTAGCTATCAGACTTGCTAATTCCTCGGATGCTATGTTGAGTGCTTTTGCCATTCCCTTTGCACATTCCTGAACCTGTTCATACTCTCATAGTCTCTTATCATTTCCAACTGGGAAGAGATGAACATGTCATAATCGCCTCTCTCTACACCCCCACCCCCATCGCCTATCCAGCTCCCATCACCCCTCCGAGGGCAGCCAGCATGAGGGCTAATCCCTTTGTAGCTAATGAGGGCAAAAAAAAAAAAAAAATCAGGACTCGGCCGTGCCTTCTGCACATATTTCCAATTGGGTTCTCATATTCTTCTCCATACAGCCTCACGGTCACAAAGATAATGACCGAAAATGCCCCCAGACTGTGCACGGACTGAAGACTGTAGGAAATGAATGAACTTGAGAGTCAGAGCAGCTGTTAGTGGTCAATTTTATGGAAGGACAAATGTCCAATAAAGTCAGGGAGGAATGTGCCCAGCAAATTTACATACTAATTAGAAGCACATGAAACCAAGCTTTTAACTTCACTCTAAAGATCCCACATTATCCGCAATCACATCAACACACTGCAAAAAACAGCTTGAATCCTCTCAAAGAAGTGACATAACCCGTAATGATTATTGTCAAAAATTATAGACATACTGTATATGGGTATTTTAAGTTGGCGGCTAGTTGTTCTATTCAATTCTTCAGCTTGCTGTCATGCTGGGAAGCAAACAATCAGAGGAGCTGCCGTGTGAGCGATTATGCAGTGGATTTCAACTCTGTAACTGCTAGGAGTTGACTTCTGTCTGTGTGTCAGCCTAACTCATTTCAACAGCTGCATTCACCAACTGTTAGCCACTGATAAGGTAACACTTTTTATTTTCTGCTCTGCTGTCTCTTATCGTACTGTCACAGGACGCGCAAAGTCAGTCTCCCCATTGGAGCAGCTTCAGACAGAGCTGATCGATGACATCACAGATTACTGTCTAAGAACAGTTTTTCAACTCTGGGATAGGATTATGCATATAGACACCAGGAATAAACACAAGTGTTTCTTTTACATGCTTGTACAATTCATGAATCCACGAGAACAGCTGTAGATTCCGGGAGTTTGTGGACACATGCTGGTATTTGGGTCAGTTTGTAGAGGAATTAGCCAAAACCTTCTCTGTTGTGTAGTGGCAGTCAGTGAAATCTGCAGAGTGTGTACTGTATCTTGTTTTATTTTGTGCAGTTTTTAAACTTGCAGGCTCAAATCATCTGTTGTCATGTAGATTCAGACAGAAATCTACTTTAAAACAGAGCTGGGCTGGTGAAGGCATGTTGTGGAGGAGCAGTAAAATACAATGTTATTGTGTTTAACGGCTCATTAGATTCCAAAACACTGAGTAACAGTTTGTAATACTCACAGACAAGATTTTACAACTCTGGAAAGTTATCACAGTGGTAAGATCTTCAGTATTTCATCACAACAATTGTGAAATTAACAGGAATAACATAATTTGACTAAACAACATTTACGTAAGAAAGTCAATTGCCAGGAATGTGCTCTTGCATTTGTTGGCCAACGCACTTCCTTGCCGATGATGCTGCATTTTGTCGCAACAAAGGTAGGGCATGTTTTGGACTATAGTGCCGTTCATATGAAAGACAGGGCTGTGTTTTTTCACAAAGGTCTACCGTTGGTCTCCACGCAGACTTAGAGCAGGTTGTTTTGTTTAGCCATGGACACAGTTACCACAATACTTACCTTCCGTACCTTCATCCTGACTGATCTGCTTCCACTAAGTTATTTCCAACATTTACTGAAGCTGTTGCTGCATTCACATTTTAATTACTTTGGCTGTTGAGAAGCGTTCATGTTTGTTGGCCTTTTCAGGCACATCTATTTTATTAAGCATTAACTTGGATGCTGTATAGATTTGAGCTTTCAAAAAGTTTGTATTTACAACTTAAATGTTGTATTCAACATTTTTAAACTATGATGTGACTTGAATGAACAAGTTGTTGTCAATCACACCATAATGCCTTCACTGCATCCTTGCCTACAGATGCTGCTGCTGCAGAAAATGATATCTCGGCCTCTTCAATAATGAATTTCCCAATTTTCCCACTTTGATGCACAATAGTGAGTGTAGCGATCAGGTTCCTTTATGTGTTATGGTAAACATTTAATACACCATAAACAAGACAAAGAATGAGGTGTGACTTTCATTTAAAAGGCACAGTTCAATCAGGGGCATTCTTGTCACATCTCATTCTTTATTAGGGCAAATATAATACTCGGGCTAAATCAAAACAATTCCACAGTAGCAGTAGAATTATTGTCCTCGAGAGGTCTCAGAGAGTTCCAATAAAAAGTAAGAAAAAAAAGAAGAGAAAATATGATAAGAAAGTCTTTTATTTCCAAGAAATGAATACCTTCTGGCCCTCTATCAGCTTTTATAGCCCTTAAAGTGATAGCTCAGGTTATTTGACGTGGAGTTGAGTGAGTCAGTGTATTACCTGCAGTAGATTCGTATCACAGTTTGGAGAGGAAGACATGAGAACCGACACAAAAGCTGAGCGATGTACTGCTGTGGACAGGGTCAGCAGAACAAAATTTGTTTTCACCACCAAAAAGTGCTTGCTTTATTTTGAATATATTCACTCTATCTTGCTGTCAAACAGCCCTTTCCTTTCGAACTACATTTTCTCAACTGCTTAGCTGCAGTTGCAGCATGATTGACAAATTCCTCCATTTCTGATGCTCCAACTTAAAGGTCCCATATTGTATAAAGTGAGATTTCCATGTCTGTTTTGATTATAAAGCAGGTCTAGGTGCTATATAAATTCTGTGAAAGTATCAAAGCCCATATTAAGAAACTGTGCCTTAAAACGAGCCATCAGGACTTCTGTAACTGTGTGATGTCACATCACAGCAATCACCGCCCTCAGCCATAGGGAAGGGAGGTTCAGAGCTTCTCTTCTGATTGGCTCAGTTTGTTGCTAGAGCTTCAGAGAGAGGCCTGGGAGAGGAGGTATAAAACTACATTGAGATGGTTTTTGGTAGTTAAAATCAAAAATCTTCTTATGGATATCAAAACATCAAATAAAACACTAAAAAGTCATTTTTGATTAACTCAAAATTCAAAGCAAAACACGTAGCTTTAATGTGTCTCTTCAGGTTTGTGTTATTCTTACCCGTTACTTTATGGCCCCATGACTTCCCCTATGATAAATCAATACATTTAATTACACTGGTGCTGTCTCGTTATTGTGCTGTTGATGAACATATTTAGTCATAGTTTTTGTTGAAATTAATGCTTCAAGTCAAATCAGTTGATAGTTCAAGTGTGTGTTATGTATGCTGTGCCCCATGTTGTTTAGTTTTCCAAAGGAAAATTAGAAAATGCATTAATGCCTCCATTAAAAATCTGTTAGAAGCTAAACTTTTCTTATAATCTAGTGCTGTGCAGGTTACTGGACAGAGGCCTGACTAAAGAATAATTTGCACTATACAGTTTATACAATACTGTTTTCCCAGGGACACATTACCAGATTTACTGCTCAGGAAGCCCATACACAGAGATAGATGCAATAAAAAACTGGATGTATGGGAATGCTAAAGCTGCAACAAGACTACCAGAGTGTTAATGTAGAGCATCTGTATCTAATCAAAAACAGATTTCTGAAAAAATGTCAGGCTGCAGCCAACAGCCATTTCCTCCAGCCTCTCTCAATATTTTGAGCTGACCTGTGTAGCTTACATACGTGGCCTGGCATCAGTCACAAGCCATTAAGGAAGTTTATTATAAGGACATGCAGAGTTACGGACCCACAATTGACACTTCGCGACTCTTTCCACCATCAAACTATCAAATTGATAGGAAACAGAGACAAAGGACCCCTCTTCCACAAACAGACCATGCTTTTAGCATGTCCGAACAACACAGAACTGGACCAAAGGTCCAAGGGTCAGCTTCAGAGGATTAACCAATGGACACCAGACTGGAGAATATAGGCAAAATCTCCAGTTTGTAACAATAAGACTTTGTCTAATGATATTTGATTGTTTCTTGTATAGGACAAGTAACGACAAAAGGACTGATTAACACTAAGGTGTGAATCCTGGCCTGTCTGTGCCATGCATGAGCACACACACATGTACACACACACCAACCTCCCTTCCTCTGTCCCTCTCTAGATAAGAGTCATAAACTACAACCCACATCCCAATCCTGGGTAGTGACCAGCAGAACACTCTTCACAGACACAGATCTAAGGAAGAATGTAAAATTAAATATCTAGCTGTAACTCATGAGATGTTCCTATGCAATAGTTTAATCCCAAACTTCTATCCCATAAAATGTTTGAAATGTAACATGTAGATTTTAAGACAAGGTCCCTCATATGACCATACTGTCAGCATCCTTCACATGAGGTAACACACACTACATGACATCCAGAATGTGCATATTATTATTATTACAGTCAAAGAACTGCCGACAATCCACATTTATAGACTTTTAGCTTTGGGAAATGTTTATATTGTTGTTCGATCAATTAACCACTTGTATCATGATAAATTCCAGGTTTGAAGGATGTAATATGAAATCAACACTCCTATTACTCCTCTCTGCCATTATTATTGCAAGTAGTTTATATGTTATTTCACTTAATGTTTTGTGGTCATGGTGAAAGACGGATGTACGAGTTTATAAGTAAACTCTAGAATTAAATTATTCCAAAGTTCAGTGGAAAATTACTCTCTTCTCCAAGTGGAAACACAGGAGGAGATGGGTGACGCCCTGGAAACATGCGCCAGCCCCCAGGGGATAAAACAGTCATGATCAATTCACACATAGTCACAAAGTCGGAGAAGTGCAGAAAAGCCTGAAAGGTGAGAAGAGGCCAGAAGAGCTCAGAAGAAGAAAAAGAGAAACCCAGATGACAAGAAGATGCGAGAAGCGAGAAATGATGCAGAAACTAGAAGCAGAGAACTTTGCTCAAAGCTCAGAGTCCCGGCTCAAAGCCCGGCTCTGTAGCCATGTAAACTCTTAGCTCTAAGCTGCTCGCCACAAACTCATGGCTCTTAGTCATTTTTGCACTTTTCGCGTCATTTATTTTTCTTTACCACAAGCTCCAAGTAACGTCATTTTTGTCTACATGTGCAATCTTTTATTTTTATAAGCCAAGTCAAGACCAACTGAACCAAAGCAACAGAAGTGCCTCAGAGTAATTTTGTAACTTTTAATCATCATCAAGTTTTCCTTTTTGAAGATTTTGACAACTTTAGAGTCGTCTGGTCAACGCCAGTCTCCTCTAAAGTTATCCAGCCAAAGTGAAGAGCATTAGAGTTTATTTCACATCAACCCACAAGAGACACCAGCAGAGACACCTCTGCACGACCGCCTGCAGAGAAGCCGAGCAGAAATCAAGAGTGCCCGAGACACCGGCAGAATCCGTCTTCGTGATAACGGGACACGGCCTCCAGGAGAATCCACCTAGATCCTGCGTCTCCGGGGTTACCATGGCAACCACAGCCACCTGGGTTCCAGCCGAGGGTCTTCAACTACAGCGCAACTCACAGTAGGCCGATTTTAACACTCTGCTCATGACTGGGTTGATGTCGAAATATAGCAATATTTAATCATCAAACCTAATTCGTAGATGTAGCATCATTAGCTGTATAGCCATAGTGTATAGCCATAACATATTCTCTCCCACCATTGCTAACTCATCACACTGCTCATTTCATTATTATTTTCATCTTTATGATTATTACACCTTGCATTTACTCTGTAGATAGTAGTTTAGTTTATAAACTCATTTATTTACACCCAGTTGTTGTCCTGTTGTATTCTTTTGACGTAGAGACTGGAGATCCATTGAATTGAGAAGTCATGGCTTCCGATATGAGATTGATAAATTTGGCAATGAAGTAATTTATTGCTGTCCTCCTAGAGGACTGGTGCCCCATTTCAACGAGAGTAAATCCTAAATATGGCGTTAACTCTACACCTTCATGTAAAGCTGCTGACAACAAACAACAAAAACTAAAACTAGGTCTGCGGTTGAGAGAATAAGACCATTCTGACAGACTCTATCATCTTGATAATACTGAAGAGTCAATTTTAGATCATGATTTATTTCCAAAACTGCTACATTTTCTTTTTCAAATTGAATTATTTGGTTGCATGCTTCACCTCTGCACTGGCTTCCCTTCCTCTTACATTTCCTTAGAGCAGAGCTTTGAAATGAAGGCGAGCTGATGTCTTTGGTAGTCTCCGGGTTCTCACATACCCCCTCTGCCCTCTCCTTTTACGCCTTGCTCACCTCCCCCGCCCAGCATCTTGTATTCCACAGCTGCATGCATAAACTGATCCACACTGCATTATCCCCCTCTCACTACCTTGGAAAACCCAGTGGGGGAGAGGATACCAAGTTAACCTTTAATGAACTTTTTAAGCCAGATAGCAGTGACTGCAATAGATTAACTGGGGCGGATAGAAATCTAATGAGACTGTTTGGACCTGTATCTGAGGTCGGGGAGTATCTACTGTCATGGATGCAGCAGGGATTTCCTCTGGGAATTCACATTACATCACCAATAAATTCACCAAGATTATTACCACTCTGCTGCATACAACATCAGTACAACACACCACGCAAATAACAATAACCACATCACAAGGCAAAATGCAAAACTTGATAACTTTTGAAATCTAAACTGTTTAAACTATCAGAATAGAAATGCTAAATGAAATATGTAAAACATTGTCTATACTGTGTAAGTGTACTGATGCGCTTTTTCTACACCTAGGACAAGCAGTGGTTAAGTCAATGTTTTGCCGGCAATTCAGAATTCATGTTTCCTCTTCAGCTCTTGTCTGACAAAACAAAACAATCACATGAACATACCATAGGTTGTGGCTTAGTGGTTTTATCCAGTGTAGATGAAATGACCTTTTGGCATCATCCAGCTTTACCATAACAATCCTTCGGGGGTTTTCTACAGAGGATCAACTAAAACAAAGCGTCTTTTTAATCTTGCACATGGCATTTTGTGTGGTTGTTCTTCCCACGATGAAGTCACGGAAAAGTGTTTTTCATCATGACTCACCATTGATCCATTCCATGGACAACAACAACAGCAATTCCCAAGAAACTGCCAGGGCTAGGAAACCAATCATCCAGCTCTCCCTAAACATCTCTGTTTTCCTCTTGAGTAATCGCACGTCACAATCCGGTTTGCTAGCGTCTAGATTTTTTTTTTTTTTTTTTTTGCTGCAGAGCAGGCTTTCATGTGACTATCGTACTTTGGCTGATGTCCCAAAACTGTCTGTATTCATCTGATGATAGAAAAATAGAAAAAAACTTGCCAAGTACAGTTAATATCCAATTAACCTGATTGGTGAACCCAAATCCCTTCTCCCACAGGCTGCTCCCGTTGATAATGCCCCCAATTAAAACACAATATTTGGTGCCTTGTTACATGGCAATTAACAGTATGTCCAGTTGCTCTTCGTTAGGACAAATAGCTCCTATGTGCTCATTCAAGATTGGCAGCATATGAATGGCTGCTTGAAATTCTGCCAAAACAGAGAACTCTTTGATGTGTGGTAATAAGTGACTGTTTGGACCCGCTTATTCCTGAACAAACCTTGGGGGTTAATTATTACATAAACATTCTGCCCTGGATCCATCAATGAAAGCAAATGTATAGTTTTCTGTTGAGTAAACACTATAAGCTGTGGCAGACATCAGCTTGTATTTTACCCTCCGGTCCATGACAATTATCATTTTTGTAGACACTGCAGGATTACGGTTTTACATCTTTCCTCGATTCTTTGTTCCTAAAAACTCTTCATCTCATCCAACTCATCTTAGCGTTAGTGTGTTGGAGAATAAAAAGCCATTACAAAGCATGACTTCCAAAACATGTTGATGACCAGACAGTAATCAGAAGGTAATCCCATGCCTCTGCAACCCAGACTTTCTATCTGTCCATCTGGCAATAAAATGGGATTAACCACTGATTACCACTGAAAACTGCAAACTAGGGGGCAGTGAGAGTGAGATAGAATTATAGTGGAGACAGAAACAAGAGAGAAAGCTTAGAAATAATTGATTTCCTTTCTTTTAAATATTTCAGCTTTCGTTCTTCAATAACAACTAGAGGTGTTGCAATATACCGGTATTGACGATAACTGTGATATTTAAAAAATTAGATGCAAATTGTTTGCAATTTTTAAAAACTGGGATTATTGACAGTTACACAAACATTTTGTAGCTTTTCTTCAATGGATAATCCAATTGTGTGTTCATAATAAAATTTTGACTAATAACAATCTCTCTGTCTCGCTTTGAACAAGGATAAACAAAAATCATCTCTCTTGGCTGACTACATTTCAATGACGTATGATGATGATGATGATTATTATTATTATTATTGGCCATTTTCCAAAGCACAACAGCAATGCTGGCGGTGTGGACACGCATGCATGCGAGCAGCAGCAGCAGCACCGGTGAGGTAAGCGGTGTGACACTAGCTTTAGCCAATTTGCCTGTTAGCTTCTTGAAATGTTCAGCGGGGTTATGGTGTTTTACTTTGGTTCACTTGCGGTGATGAACATAAACTGAATGTTTTGTGTGTGTGTGTGTGTGTGTGTATGTGAAGTATGAGTGTAAATATGACTGGCCCAGAATTGGATATCTGAGACTGATCGACCAGTCACCAATCATAGCTGATCATGCTGAAAACCTTCTTCAATTGGCAGCTGATGGATCAGTGCATCTTTAATATTGTGTTAATGATATGCGTATGATTATATCATGATGGCAGTGAAATTGTTCTTTAGCCTAATTCATTTGCCAAAAAAGAGACAAAACACGCAACTGACAAAGTTAAAGATGAATTTGACTGATAGCATTAATATTTTTATCATTATTTTTCAAGTTTTCTGTAGATATAAATAATATCGGTATCATTAATTTTTTGGCCACAATAATCGTGCGGTGAAAATCTGATGTCATGGCAGCCCTAATAAGAACCATGGTTAGGTCCTGGCACCAAAGTTGTAGTTTAGTTTTTAGTTAATTTTTTAAATAGGGACGATACTATTAAATTAGTTCCAATACAGAGCATTACAGAGAATTAATAGCTAAAACAAAAATCAAAAAGGACCTGGTGTGTCTACATTTTTTTTTTCTGATAATTATATTACCAAGAACAACAAGTTGTTTTGATTTTGTGGTACCAGTCATCTTGGCAGAATAGAATATTTTTCATATGAAAGATACCTCATTGCTAACAGCTCAAAATACAAGAAATCCACAAAGAGATTTTTGTTTGTATTCTACCCTGGTACAACAAAATGTAACTGTGCTTTCAGAGATTTCTCAAGAATTTCTCAAAAATATTATGGCTCCAAAATCAGCAGATAAGACCAAATACAGAAAAAAAAAAAAAAATCTAAAAACAACTTGAAACAATGCCATCTTAAAGATGGTCTAAAAATTATGATTGTAATTAATATTTATTAAAACACAGATATAATCCTCCAAAAAGAGGTCCTGGGAGGTAAAGACAGAGAAATGGGTACAAAAAGAAAGCGTTATTTCTGATGATTTAATCAGCTGACATCACATTTTTATGTTTAGCTGTATTATTATATATTAAGCATTTAAGCATTTTGTTTTGTTGTACCTTGGTTACAGATGGACCAACTTTAAAAGCATGTGTGGATCCAGCAAATGTCTTTTTGAGGATTTGCTGCTGCTCTAGTAATAAACAGCTTTTATGCCAGTGCACATTTCCAACACAGCTAAACACTGCAGATGGGTCTGGTAGCAGTGTTTGTCACACAGGGTCAGATGATTATTCAGGAGACAAACAGCCTCCTTCAGACTGGGTGGTGGTTCTGCTGCAAAACTTTTCTTTGGAAAAGAATACCATCCCTCTTAAAACATTAGTCAGCTTCTGTGGTTTTAACGTTAACAAGATAAAACATTTAATATGTTTCTACATGAACAGGAGGGAAGAAAACCAATGATACCCAACCACGATAACCAACTAACTATGAATCTACATTAGCTAAAGTGTCTGAAGATGTCACAAAATGGACATTACCTCTGTCTATAATGGGAAGAATAAACATAAAATAAGATTTTTTCTAATGTTTTTCAGTTGATTCCTTCGGCCCCTCCACCTTCATTTTTCCCAAAAGATGGGAAGATGCTCTCCAACTTTATTTGGAGTAACAGGAAGCCAAGACTTAGACTTTCTCTTTCATATACTTGCCTTATGATAGGGGAGGGCCACAACTACCACATTTACAGTGGTATTACTGAGCTGCCCGGTAGAGAGGTGCAATGTTTGGATTTTCTAGAGGGAGACTTTCCCTGTTTACAAACTGAATTGTTTTCCTCAATGTGTTTGATATTGGATAACTTTTTATACTCTGCTCCCTTTATTAAATCAAGATAAACCACAGCAAATCCTTTTGTGAAAAACACTATTGCTGTCTGCCATGAAATATATATCTGGGTGACTCCCCACTGTTTTCTTGCTTTTCATCAGTTTGAAGAAATGAACACTTCAGGCAGCTAAAAATGACATGGAATTTAAAACATGGTGAAATAAGGGCATAGTTAAACTACTGGATCTTTATAAGAACAACACAAATGCTTCTTCAAGTATTTACAACTTAAAGGTGCACTCTGGCATGCCTAAGAAATTCAGCACAACAACCCCAACTGTTTCCACCAGAAATATTTTCCCTACGCTGAATCTGAACATATCGCAGACATAAAAAAATATAAATACATTTTTTAACCATTTTAACAGCTGCATGAGGAGACTGTGGCATTTTACTGACGTTTTCTGTCAGAAATAAATCAGAACTTCATTTATAATGAAAAGAAATCCAACACTCCAGTAGCCTGCAAACTACAAAGATAAGGCTGCAGTAGCGGCAACGCAGCAGATACAGCCGGTGTGAACATGTTCAGTGACGCGGTCGCCATGCACACGCAACACATGAAATGTGTTCCTGTTCCTATTTCATACCTGTGCCATCGTCCTACAACAGAAACAGATAAATATGTAAACGAGAACAGCTTTATTGGGAATTCATATGTATTAAAATACTGCATATGTGAGCACAG
Source organism: Seriola aureovittata (assembly GCF_021018895.1). Taxonomy (NCBI): domain Eukaryota; kingdom Metazoa; phylum Chordata; class Actinopteri; order Carangiformes; family Carangidae; genus Seriola; species Seriola aureovittata. The sequence continues at coordinate 23,541,762 of NC_079365.1, read as the reverse complement.
AGAGGAGGAGAGAAGCAACCAGATGTGAAGGGCTTGACACCATCTGACAATAAAAATATACAACATGATGGGGTCACAAATACGGTAATTAGAGCATGAAGAATGTTAGTTGTCCCTCCCTTCAAAACTGTAGAGTTTCATGACATCTGGAAGGTGTTTTTGTAGTTTGGTTGGTGAAAATGGTGACATTTAAAAAGGCATTTGAAGAGTGAAGTTACGGTGTAAATAACAAATCTATTGCGAGGAATATGTTACATAGAACGTTTGGATGAAATTTGAATTGGGAGAGTTGAATGTACGTATGTAGGACAAACAACCCTAAAAACATTAAGCCCATGTCTATTGCCTGCAAGGAGGTGTAAAACCTGCAGCATTACTGTTTTCTGTTGCTTTATAGACCAAAAAAATTAACTGACAAAATAACCTGCACATTTATCCGGAGGACGTACTGTGGCTAGCACAGTAACCACCCAAAACTCTGAACCCACTATAACATTTGATGACAAGAGAAACAAAAGAAAATTTAAAATAAAGCCTTCAAAATATCCTGAAATTCGGCAGTTCAGCATTAATGGAATCTGAGCACTAAAAAACTAGAGGCCTGTTACTTGACTTAGACAAAGACTACGTACCTTATGTGCTCAGTTTGTGGTTCTAAGATTTTAAACTGGAAAACATCCACTGAACTGATTCAGCACGGTCAGACACATCAATCAGTAAACTATGTGTTAGGTATTGAGATGATTATGTGTCTCACTGCTGGTCAAACCCCCTAAACTACACTAACACATTTGAAGACTGGTTGTTGAAGTTATAAAGTGAAGACTGATGATTTCGTGACTGTACGGCTCATATGATTCTCACCGAAAATTTAATCAGAAACTGAGTTTTACATTTACACAACTGCCTGCATGTTTTTAATCCAGAAATCAATGAGAGCTCAGTAAATGGTGTATTCATCCAGTCAGGTTTATTTTGATATATGAGTGAAGCAGAGAACTGTTATCTGTGCAATCATCTACTACACATCCTACTTAAAATGAACAAGGTCAAGATAATTCATTCATGACCACTATGAATGTGGTGGGATTGTTTTGCCAAGATAAGAAAGACTGTTGAGGACTGAGGCACAGAGACAGACAACCAGGTCAATAGAAGCTTTAATTTGCCAAACGCATTTGTGTCCCTCCAAGGTGAGAGGGAATCTACAGCAGCTGTGCCTGGAATAGAGAGTGATTCTGATTAAATGCAGCATCCTTTCACATTAGGGAGTCATGAAAGACCATGGTGCATATTCACAGGTAAGTACAACTTATTATTTACCAAAGCAGGAGACAGATGCAGGAGGGAACAGGATATTGATCGAAATCCCTCCTCCAAACAGTGAGTGTCCAATCAAAGCATCGCACGGCTGAGCAGACCTGTCAGACCTTGGATTTCTCAACACCTTGAAGCAGTGTGCATGAAGCTCATTTCAACTCTTGCAAAACCAAAAACTCAAGAAGTGTAAGGAATGGATTAAACAGTGTTCTTTAAAAACCGAATGTACTTCTGTCTTTAAAGAAATGTGACATTTGGGGGATTCCCACAAAAGAGATCAAGCAAGTGGTGTATTTGTTGCCTCCTACTCATCTGAAGTTTACATGTTTGCAACACACACTGGCGAGTCCTCATCCTCTCCCGCATCATTTTTCTTATAACGTCAAAATAAAAACAGCCTAATCTTACAATAGTAGGACTAACTACATGGATAATCAACTGGCGAGGATGCTGATTTTGTTTTGTGTGTGGGACATGCAGCTTTAGCTTCAGTGTCAGTCTTTTAGCTTGATGTAGCATCAGGTATGTCTCCATCAAGAGAGATTTTTGGTTCCAAAAGCGAGTTAATTCCTGTTGACTCCCATGTTAAAAATGCCCAACTTCACAGCAGAAATAAACGTGTTTACAGCCTGGTACAAAGAACGGTTTGGGTCTCTATAGCTAATGTCCCCTTCCATGACAACTCTACTGTTGTTCTGCAAAATTGAGGGTGTGCTACTTTGAGTGACAGGTAGGTGAGCATATGCTTCCCACTAACCGGCATGCACTGAAGTCTCAGGTCCACATGCACCCCTCCTCTTTGCCCATTTTTGGATTAGCAGGGAGTCTGGTGGAATCCGATACTGGCAAGATGGCAGTGGCAGAGCAGCTCGCTCTGAGCTTCAAAACCGCTCTTCAGACACCTATGGGTGATGTCATAGAGTCCATGTCCATCTTTATTTAAAGTCTATGTCTGAAATGAATAATTCAAAAATACATAAGAATCGTGAGTGGTAGATCTTCTTGCATGATCATTGTAAAACACAATGGAATAACTGGAAGTTTGCTCGAAAGATGTACACTGACTAAAGGAGGCAGGGTTTAGCAAAAGGTCAATTGACACACGTACTGCTCCATGCACTAACCTGTTGAAATTTGTGAGGATTGGTTTCCAGTAGCATAATTGCAGAAGTGTAAGTGGTTGACTCATTTAATGTGACGGCAACTGGAACATGTCAAAATCAAGATTGACTTTCAAGTTTGTAATGCTAGACTTAGTGCAAATGGGTGACACATACAGAAAAACATCATTCCTGACTCTTTCAGTGACTATAAATCTTAGAAACGCAATAATGGGGGTGGTGGTTGAATTTCAGGGCTAGACACAAAACCGCGGACGTCACAATGCACATTAGATGAAATGGAATTCTAAATCTTTCGTGAGAATGTGACTGTCGTTTATCTGTCTAAATGTGTGTTGGCCCTGACATACAGTGAACATGCTTATCTTTAAGTTAGCACCAATTTAGGCTCCAGCAGCTCAACCCTGAACAGAATAAGAAGTAGAGCTGAAGTAAGGATGAACACACAGTTCCCTTTATTCATATAAAACAAGCTATGAACATGAAACCCTCCACTTCCTGAGAACAGTTAAGTAACTTTAGATATGAGTGCCAGTGAATCTTGCTTTTTCTCAGGGTTCACCGAGATCAACAAAACAGGGACAATTCTGAACTTTGCAAGAATGTAGTGTCAAGCTGTACTCTTGCGCACATATCCATGTGAAGTTGTCTTTGAAGTTTAAAAGAATGTTTGTCAACAAAAAGGAGCCGGGACATGCATGATCAGGACATAGCATAGGTACCACAAAGAACAAAATGTGGCCTGGACACAGTAATATGCATTTATAAACTGACTTAACCATATACTTTCTATTGTATATGGTGACGAGTACGATGCCTTATAGTGCCACAGTCAGCTAACATGCTTGTATACTCTTTTTTTTTATTCTCACGGCAGCATGCAAGTCAAAAGCTGTTTCCCTTTTTGAGTTAACATGAAAAGAAATCGGCAAAAAAGTGAATACATTACTGAAATCTTAGCAACACTGAATGAAAATGATAGATTATGTAGAGGGTATATCCATATGCCACCATAATGCTATGAAGTCTGCAGTATGTAGTAAAAATAATTTGGAGAATTGTGCCCTCTGGTGGGCATTAAGAGGAATGAGCACATTGGACACTGAAAATGGTAAAAAGAGTACATTAACTGACAAAGGATATCTTTTACACAGATTAAACTGGCAAAACTAAATACATTAAACCTCATAGCATGTGTTTTCAGCATAAAAAAGTTAATTTTTTCACTATTTATACAATTGTTCCATCCAAGACCATTAAGACTACTAAAATTTAACAAGGAAGACAAGAGCCGGAAACAGAGACAGCTCGTCTTCAAAGTAAAGCTCGTGTGTTTTGAACAAATGTGCTGGCTGTAGCGTTCAATTTAAAGAAAGCTAAGCTAAATAAATAAGCAAACTGTCTAAATAATGAACATAATTCACAACTGTTTGAGGTTTTTTCCGCAAAACTACAACTGATCAGGAATACATTTCCACTGAACACTGGAAATATTATAGAGTCTTACAGTTCATGTCTCTAGCTATTCATCAACTTATTAATTTTAACTTTGGGTGAACATTAAAGGCTATGCATACATGTATACACACACACACACACACACACTTGCTGTGTGCAGGTTACTATTCATTCTTATTCTCTATCAGGATGTCCCAATAACTCAGTGAAAATGCTGCAGTGCGAGTACTGACCACAGGAACTAGGAAAAGCCACCTCCTCGCCCTACAGTAATTCTCAGGGGACACAACTCAAAAAGCATAACGCATAGCAAACACAGCAGAGTCTGTTACACTGAAATAGTTGTGGTTTAAGTGGTATTTACTGGTGCCAGTGAAAATGAGAGCCTATTTCACACCATGCCCAGTTCTAGCTGTTTAGTGGCAAATACGACCTCATTAAAATAGTTAATTTAGTACAAGTATCCAGTCCAATCACAAAGGAGAGTCCAATCAGTGGGCAGGTGGTTCTGTTGCGTTCATCGGTGTAGATTTTCAAGATGGATGACGGCTCAGGGTTTAAAATGTACTTTGCCTTTTAGGATCTGCCGATAAAGGCAGCAGGAGCACCTGCCCTCTGCTACTTTGCTTCTGATTGGATTGTCATTGTCCAATCAGATCGTTTTTAAAAAAGGTCAAGATTCCACTTATAAATTCAGTGACACAGTGTGTGGGAAAACTGGGTTTTTCTGCTCTATATCTGTACACAGATGTTGACAATTAAGCACTTATTTCACAGTCTATGCGTTTCCTCACCACTGATATTCAACAAAAATATCACTTCAATGATTCAGCAACAACAAAAATTAAGTTGAATTTATCCCACATCAAAAATTTGTGCTAAGAAACGCTCTTCCCAATTCATTATTTTTACCTTATTGCTTTAACCATACAAGTGAGCCATCTTCCCAATCAAATATGAGCCAGGGCTTGGTCACTGACGCCATTATGTTCTTTGTCGTCCCTACTGCCCAAACAACGCATGCAAATGTCATATTCTAAAAAAATCCAAAGGGTGAATTTACTTTGAGCCACTGGGAGAAATGGGTTTCCTCCCTAACCCAATAATCTAAAGTAGCTGTGTAGTGTACTTCCTAACAGGTCTCATCCAGATTTTAAATTGGACATAAAGTTTAAGATATAAGACACTCATTTTGTTGTAAGAAATTACCAACATTTTATGGCCTCACAGCATCAGAGCAAACTGGGATGACATTACACATTTTAAGATTCTCCCTTTGGTTTCTAACTTTAGAGGAGAGTGCTGCATGTTCACCAATCTGTTCTGGGGCACAGGAATAAGAAATGTGAATTCTTAAAAAGGGTTGGATTTTCCTTTAAATACACAATCCATGATTATGATATAGTGTTCCATCCTCAAAGTGTCTGGTGCAGAAACAGGCTAAAATTTCAAATTTTAAAGTCATAATAGAAGCCTACTGGGGAACTTAGTCAAATGATCCGGTAAACTTAAAAATAAAAATGTAATTTTCCACATGTATGTGTTCTAGGATTACACCTGACTTGACTTTATGAATATGAGCAAAGCAGGAGAAGCAGTCAGCAGGTTCCATTTGAAAGTATTTCATCTTAAGCTTATAGTCATTCAGGTGCGAGTAGTTACAGGTCAGATTTTTATCATATTAGCTTGAATAAACAACAACAATGAACAATTCTAATTCAAAAATCAGTACATCAATACATTCTCACTTTAAATATCATGCAAGAACAAACCAAGGAGATTACATGTACTACTTAACAACAAAATAAACATGACTTGAGGAAATAAAATGAAATAAACTCACTTAACACACTCAGGAACAAAGGTTAAAGGACAGAGGGAACCAGCTCAGCTGAAGGGCAAACAGAGAATGAGCTCAGGACACAGAACAAAGAACACTCAAGGCACCTGTGTGAGCTGCCCAGTTAGCACACCTGTTCTGCTGCTGTTTTCTGGCCCAGCAGTCATGTGACCCTGCTTCCAAAAGTATGCGGTATTATTTAATAATTTTTTTTTTTTTTAAATGCAGTAAACCCATTTATGTTTGCATCTTCATTTCACATTTCTCATGAGGGTGTTCTATGACTGTATTAAAATTAGACCTGCATGTTAGATTTACTCTCTAAAATGTAAATCAAGTTCCATTAGGAAGATACTGAACCTACCAGGATTCTCTGCAAAGTGAACGTGGGTCTGATGAAATCCAGCTGAGGGTCAGCTGGTCTACATGAGAGCTATTCTGCCTTGTTTATCCAGCAGTGAACTAAATATTGCCAAACTCAGCTTTTTTCAGGACATCTCACTGCGATTGATCTTGATCTTTCACCCGCATGAGTCATCATGTACATGCGCAGTAAGTACTCCCATTCAGTGATGCTGCATTCACAGTGTAACCAATACACAGGATTATTTCAAACTAGTTTCAGAAACAACATGGCGCTTCACATTGGTCTTCACTGTTTAAAACTCCCCAGAATTTATACAGTTATGTCATTGATCTTTCCTTTGCCACGTCTATGGGATGGTGAGATAACAAAAATACAAAAACAAAGCAATCCCTGTTGAATGAGTGTTGAATTAGTGGTTGGCATATTGGCATATTTATTCCTGATGCAGATTTGGATTTCATAAATGACAAAGGAATAAAACTGTTACACTACAGACCTTTTCTCTGCTTTGATCTGATGTTGTTCTCATAGTTTACACTGGTGTCATGTAGTGATTGTAATGGCAGCTGCAGTAACAGCAGTAGTAGAAGTGGCTGTACCGTTATTACAACACAGCCAACAGTTCAATGTAAACTCATTTTCAGAGGAAATGCTGCCACCCTGTGGTCAAACATGAACCTACACCTTCATTTTGATTAACGGCTTTTTGAGTTTGATGATTCTTTGCTCGGTTTGAAAAGAAATCCTTTGTGTGTGCAAGGACATTTGAAAAGAGACTTTCTTCTGAAAAACCTTAAAAGGGAGAGGGCTCGTCCGGGATTTGAACCCGGGACCTCTCGCACCCTAAGCGAGAATCATACCCCTAGACCAACGAGCCACGTGCTCCGCCGGAAGGTTTAACAAAAACAGAGACATCAAGATGCATACGCAACAACAGAAACGGACGTTGCAGGGTTAGATACATATTCATTATGTGTGCCGAAAAATGTATTACTTGGGGTATTGTTGGGGCGTTGACATATTGTTGTTACGTCATTGAATAACCACCAGGGGTCGACATATGTTAGCAAGAAGAACTTGGGAGGGAAGCAGAGGATCCAAACATGACAAGAGATCTCCCGTGCTGCTTCTTCCGTTTTCGTTTAAATCCTGTAGGAAAAACGAGACTGCCTGAGTCAGGGGTCTTTCTGATTTTGTTTCTGTTTAGGGAATTTCTACTTTTTTACTAGAAGTTTGTCTTTTTTGTGTAATTGGATTGATTTGTTGTAGATCGAATAATCACTTAAAGCTGTAGCCGGTCAAGGGGGGATTTAACTACTTTATACTCCCTACTACTACTGTACTGTATATAGACTACTGTCATTACAGTTTACAATAATGCATCATATATTCAAGTTTTGTAAAATTCTTAATCTGAATAGTACAATTGGCTATTTCCTGCTAAAATGCAGTGGAGAGGAAGCATAATGTGTGTATCGCCTAATACAAGTGTAGGTTATGTAATTGAATATTGAATATTGAATTGAATAAAAAAATATTCATTTCTTAAATCTAATAAAGCAGCATTATGAAAATACAAAGCAAAAAACTGTACTTACATACCCTATTGTGTTAATGTACCTTAATAGTTTCTACCATTAATTGGTTAAGTATTTTCTATTAATCAGTGTATAAAAAGAAAAAAGGTAAAAATGCTCATCACATGCCGAAGTTTTCAAATTGTGTGTTTTATCCAACAGTCTACAACCCTAAAGCTGAATAAGTAGGCTCCATGTTCCATGTAGACTTATGCCATATCCAAAATATGATTGAAACAGGATAACACCCAAAACAGGATATACATGACAAAGCAGGCAGTGGATATATGAGTCAAAACGCCAGAAAAGACCAGTGTTGGCTTTGTTTCTAATAAATTAAAGACACACTATGGAGGGAAACACACATCATCCATTAAGGATTAAACACAGTGATTGTTGAGGCTGATCACTTGCATGATCAGTCCATTATCCGATCTATTAAACTCACATTAATGTAGGGTTTATAGATCAGTGGATACAAATTAAACACTACAGTAGGCCAGGTTCCTGTAATGACTGCTGATCATGTGTGACACCTGATCATTGTGAAGCGCAGTGGTAGGAGAAGCAGATCACTGATGTCATGTATATTGATGCGTGATGTCAGTAATGCATATCTATTCTCTTACATAAATAAGCTGCTCTAGTTGGCTATCCTGCCAAATGATTATTGACATTATTAAAAATCGATTGTCACTAGCAACACAAAAAACAACAGACTAAAAGTATGCCTACTGTTAAACACCTAGATTAATTCATTTTAACTTTCTAATTGTAGTGGATTAAAAAGATAGATCTCCGAAACTACGGTAGAAGAGTGTACACAGATGGATTTTGGAGGAGTCTGTCCGGGAGTGAGTCATCTCCCAAACGTGGAACCAGTGACAGTTTCCATTGTTGTCATTTGCTGTCATTAGACTTAACATAGTGCCCTTTAATTTTTTGTCCATTCAGTAACTTTAAAACAGCACACTCCCTTTGTGTGTGTGCACGCATGTGTGTGTGTGTGTGTGTGTGTCAGCATTACTGTATTTTTGAAGAGACAAAAAAAACAGTTTTCAGTGATGCAAAGAGTACATATTTTTTATTGTCAACAGGCTGCATCAGAGTCAATAAATTAAAAGATCAATATGAAAGCGGGTTTAAGACATTAAAGTAAATATTCAAACACTGCAGAGCAGCTGTTTTGACACTCTACTGGCAAGGGGCTAAGGATCTGTGAACAGCATCTACCAAAAACATATAAAAATGGCGAATAACTCAAGGGTTTCTATATTACTTTTAAAATCCAGTATGTTGACCACTGAGCCTCGAGGCCCATTGGGCTTGGTTGCTGGGTGACAGGACATGTTTTGCCCATGTCTGTGGATGTCTTAAAGACAGAAAATGTAGAAGAACTATGGGGGATGAAGCCCCCAGGGGCTTTCAGTCGACATGTTTGTGTGTCTAGCAGATGGCAGCATCAGTTCAGACACCCATAGCAGGAGGGGTTGGCACATATTTCACAGGGATCCGAAGACGAGATGATGTACACTGGAAAGAAAAAAATTAAACTTAATATTCATGTGACCCAAAATATGTTTTTGTGCCACTCAAGGGCCAGTGTTCCAGTTTTATGAAAAATACTCCTCTTATTGATAATGGGATCAACAAGGGTGCCATCTGTGTTTAATGAGCTTTAATGGTCCTGAAAGACTGTTTGCACAGCGTTTCATAGGCCTCTTGTCTGGCATTATCATTCCAGACCCAATTTATGGGGCAGCCGTTGCAGGATGTGCATAATACAATGTGTAAACAGAGATCTCTAGGAATCCATTAGAGTGAACTAACTGAAGCCTGTTGTCAGTGTCTTTATTCTCAAGTCTGAGAGAGAGCGCGTGCCTGAGTAATAAAACTGTAGATTAAATGGTGTCTCTAAGAAGAGACTAAGATGGCAGGATTGAGCTGACTCTCTTGTCTGTAGGGACTGTAGCAGAATAAACAAATGAGATATGATTCATTGACTGGCAAAATTTAGTGCTGGTAGGCAGATTTTATCACCTTTGCACAGAGCCAGGCTTACCAGCTGCTGCACTTGATGCTTGTCAGCCTCTTAGTTAAAGGACATTTTTGGTGATATTTCTTTATCTTATTATTGTCACCAGATGCCAACAATTAAACTGCCCTAAGTATTGTTGGTGTAGCCAAAACCTGATACAACTTATGCTTTTCTGTGCCATTATTACTTTAAATTAATCACACATACATTGTCTTGGTGAACAATTAATCTGTGACAGAAAGAAGCACCCAACAAACTGTTTGACCAATGTTTGCCAAATAACTACAGAGCCCAGCAGTTACATTTCCACTGGGAATGAATGGGCTTATGGCTGAGAGCCATGGATAGGATACTGTAGGAAAGTACTGAAAGATGGACTAACACGTGTTATTGACTTGAATAGTGTTTGCACATATCAGAAAACACCTTAAAAGGCAACTTGACAGGAACATACTGTAATAGTAAAACACCATAGTGGGTTTATACCTACATTTTCTGTTAAAACTATTGTTATTTCCTTACTTATCCTTGGCCCAGTCTTACCTAGTGTGGAGAAAACAAGGCCTGTTCCCCTCCCTTGGCAAACTGGCCGAAAGACCTGCGGCAGGAGAGGGTTGTCGCAAACAGCTACCACACTGGTATCGGCGAGGTGAGGGCTAACGTTGTCGTCTACATCCATCAGCTCCTTCAGCTGCTTCACTGCCTCCAAGGGGAAGCTCCTGTCTCCGACCTGGAAGGGAGGAAACAAGAGGACATTTTGAGGCATGAGGATAATCTACAGCAGAATTCGAAATTTTTCAAGTGCAGGTGCTTTAATTTGAGGACGAGAGTGTGCTGTATGTGTCTAGTAATGGGAATGATAAGACGTTCAAAGGTTGAAATTAGCTGAATGAATACTCAAACTTGAATTTGAAAAGAGGACTGGATGGCTACTTTAGTTGTGGCTTTGCAGGAAAGACGGAACATGACTAGACTGAATGATTGGTGTTGAAATGTATTTTTAATTTTATAGGAGGTGAAACATCCTTCACAATCCGGCACATAACATTTGGATTTTTCCCCCAAAAAAAGAACCTTTGGTGTCAACTACAATTTCTAAGTTGTCTTTAGACAATAAATAACAGGGCTAAGACAACCAGAGAGACAGGGAGAAACCAAACACACAGCTTGATAAGATAAAAACAAAGTCAACAGTCTTTCCAATAACAGAGTATACTCACCTTAACCTGCACACCCAGAGCTCCACTGCACACACACAGCACCAAAACAACGACAACATTGAGTGATCTCATTTTCAGTTGAAGCAAGATGTCTCTCAGCTTAGAGGAGTGTTCCTTCTGTGGTCGCTGTATGTCTGAGCTGCCTCTTATAAGGTGTCTGGACAGATTAGTGAGTGATTTATTAACAAGGGCAACTGGCAGGTTGAGGAGAGTAAAGGTAGGGGGGACACCGAGTGGTCAAAGATAAACAAAGGCTGCTGCACTGAGAGTGCTTTGGATCCTCTTTTTTAGTTTATAACCACTATCCTCTAAATTTGTTTATAACCTCTATCTCTGTTGTTGCCTCCGTCAGCACTGTATTTCATTGTTGACTTTGGGTTTCATACTAATGCACCCCACCCATCAGTGTCACCTTATAAATCTCATCCCTTGTCTTTCTCCCACCGATATTCGTCACAGAGCTGTCTGATAAGGTGGAGGCTGTATGCCTACATATGGTTCGCTTGTTTGAATAGTTGTGATATTTGCGAATGATGACGTTTTCCAGATACAAATGGAAACTTTTTTTGTTTGCTTACACAGCCAAAGAAATGCACCTTAAAACAGAAGCTCCAATGAGCTTAAAATGCTGTAAACAGTTAGGTTATCACTTCAGTTCAAATGATTCTTAAGTCCTTTATTGCAAAATATACAACTGAATATTAGAAAAGTAACAAGTTAGACTCAAAACTTGACTTTGGTCTGAAGGGGCATGTCTTTCCCAATGTTTAACAATAGATAAGGGTCAAATCTGTGATGTCATTACGAGCCACAATCTGCAGCTCCTCCATCATGAATTGTGGTCTGACTGTGTGAACTCAGAGACTTTGTTTCATGACTCACATCTGTCACAACATCGACCTGTTTTACCAGGTTTTTCTCCAGCTGAGTTAGAAAGATGAAACAGAAGCTTCCACTTTCTTGTTGATCTCTTACTTATAACTTTGACAGAGACATTGTTTGTATGTCGCACCAAAGTGTCAAGAGACAGGAGTGAGAAAGGGACTGTGTGACTATCCTAAATGTTTCCAGCAATTCTCAAACCTGTAGCTAAAGACGTGATTTTAATCATGGTAACGGTACGTGTCATTTAGTCGCCCGTCAATGACATCATATCCCTTATGCGCATGGGTCGGTGTTGTGGTTGCCTGACAGAAGCTCTGACTTTTATAGATGTAAGCCACATTCACTTTTTACGTGTTAGTCATTTTCAACTATATATCTTAACCACATGAAAGATATTAGTCTTCGGACGTCTGGATCAGTTATCAGAGGAAAAACCCAAGCAAATGTTGGAGACGTCTTGCCCTGTGTTCGCAGGAGAGCGCTGGCGAATCTTTGATTTTTAAAGTGATTCGCACACACACATTCGTAGTCACACACATAAAATTGCTGTTAATGAAAAACTATAAAGTAACTAGACAGGTATTGTTCGGAAAATCAATGAATAGTGAGGAAGATTTTCATTGATTTTCAATGAATATGTATTATATAACTCAGCATGTAGGTCCTGGTGGACATAATCAGAGCAAAGCTTGGAGTTCATGTAGAAATTCCCAGGGAAATCATTCCTATCCATAAAATACCATCTGTGTGGTATGCTCCCTGTTATTTTTTTTTAAACCAGATGGGATGGTGTATTGTGAAAACTACACTGGTCAAGTACGCCTTGAGGTTTAAATAAAATATCAACAATGTCACCAGCAAAACACCCACACACCGTCACCACACACTCGGATTACTACAGTAGCAGAATAGCTATTTGCTGTACACCAATACCATCTTGGCACAGCACGACTGATGGTGTCAAATGCATCAAGAAGGCAAAACATTTTTTGAGTTTTTTTTGAGCCCCTAAAACAGTAATGCTACTGACCCTGGTTTAATTTTGAGAACTCTGAATGGGCAAACACGAAGACATTTGTAACGTAATGTAGATGACACGTAGACACCCACGCTCACCTCTTGATTGTTATTTATTTATTTATTGTTATTGATCAGTCACAACTACCACGTGGATAATGAATTACAACCTGCTGTGCAGTTCAATTCTACATTTGATCATACCACTGCCATTGCTGTTTCTTGTATTCTGTGCAACTAACCAAATGCAGAGTAGACAGTCTCCTTGTAGACCTGCATACGCATGCCCAGGGTTAATGAATGGTCATTTGGCGTTTTCCAGTGTGTTAGCATGGACAGATTATATACGGTTAGATACAGTTATTTCTGATACGGAGCTAAAGCACTCATTTGGATGGAGATAGTTTTTGAAACTTAGCCTAAGCTGATGAATCTAGATTTCTGATACATGCAGATGGTAGGGTCAGAATCTGACATCAACAGCATGAATCCATGAAGCCAAACTGCCCTGTGTCAACAGCCCAGGCTGCTGGTGGTGGTTTAATGGTGTGGGAAATGTTTTCTTGGCACACTGTGGGCCCCTTAATCCTAATCAATCATCATTTCACTGCCACAGCCTATCTGAGGATTGCAGACCATGTGCATCCTTTTATGGCCACAATTTACTCATCTTTTAACGGCTACTTACAGCAGGATAATGCACCATGTCACAAAGCAAAAGTGGTGTCAAACTGGTTTCGTGAACATGACAGTCAGTGACTTCAGTGGACTTCTGTGCCCTCCCTCGTCACCACATCTGAATCCAGTAAAACACCTTGATGTGGTAGAACAGGAGATGGGCAACATGAATGTACGTCAGATCTGGAGAAAAGATGTGATGCAGTCGTATTAACATAGACTAGAAAATGAAAACGTTTTCAACATTTTGTGGAATCCATGACATGAAGAGCTATGGCTGTTTTAGAGCAAAGGGAAGCCATACCATATCAGGATAGTTCAGCTTGAACCTCATTGATGCTTGGAGATAAGGGTGAAGGGTTGACAATGGGCAGCCAATAAACCAAGTAAACCCCATAATGTAATAAATCTGAAGACAAACATCTAAATCAGAAAATATTTTAAAATGTTATCAATGCAAGTTGTTGGAGTCATTTAGAATAGTTCTCAAGTTGTGGAAGAAATTTGAACAATGAGGAGACAAGGTAAGTGTAAAGTTTAGATCAGACTCACTCTGAAGAAAACATTTATTAAAACATGAAACTCAAGTCATGGCTTGTAAGGTAATGGTTCCATATGTTGTCTCTTGATTGCTATGTGTTGAATTCAATTTCATTTAAATTGATTTAACCTTTATTTTTTACAGTGTAAGTTGGCTAAACATGCCGACCCCATGAACAACAATGATCAGCTGTACTGTGCCCCACGGACTGCATCATATAAAATGGTGTGTGGTGATTTTTGTGATTATCACCTGTAATGAACACTGAGAGCAGAGTGGTAAATGGAGCCCATATACAGGAGCATCAGAGCGGAGGCAGCAGCATATCAGGAAATTACATCCCCATCTCCTCTTTCTACAGCTGCTTCCATTATACAACCTTTCAAAGACCCTTAGTACAAGCCATCACTAAAATATGGCTATATTTTCTGGCTTTTCCTCAAATACAGAAATAAATAAATAAATAATTCCTACATTTTAATCAGTCTAATTAGTTTCCTTCTTCACATTGCCAGGATATAAATCTGGTAGACAGATACTAAATCTCTTGATTAAATTTCAATTTTATTATTATTTTTTTTTTCATCCCTGAAACTTGTCACGTTTAAACTTATTTCTAATTTGCTCAGTCTAAAAATCAGCCAGAATCAGGCTTGTGTGTTAATGAAGAATGCAGCTGCTTCCCTAATAGAAAGGGGGAAAGAAATTGCTGTGATGTTTTTTCCCTATAAAGCAAGAAAACTAAATAAATAAGAACAAAAACTGCCTTATCAGCATTGCTGCACATATAGGAAATACTGTACAGCTTGTACTGTATACATTCATATCAAACTCACACACTCATATTTGCATTAATTACACATTGGGGTGCTGGACCTCCTGGCACATAAGGTCCACAAACATATTGGTGAGTTAAGGGTAAAGATAAGTGGACTAATCAGTGATAAGAATAACGCAGCACATTTACACAGAGTGCAAGTAGGAGTTGACACACCTGTAATTGGGTATTTCGAGGTGTGGTTTCTTTGCACTGTTTAAAGCCACTTTGTGTAGAATTTGAAAATTTCAGACCTAATTACCCCACAGTGATAGTATCATAGAAGACACTGTGGTAGTAGCAATAGAGCTCTATGACGCTTCTCATCCACTTTTAGCTCGCTGTTTTAGATCTGTGTATTCACATTTACCGTATCTATATTTACCTCTCTTGTCAACCCCTCAGGCAGCCGTTTCTGTCAAAGAAGCTCTGATAAACCCCCTATATGCTACTTGACCAGCACCAAACCCCAGAGAGACAAAGTTCATGACAACCTCATGATACTGTGTAAATAAGCAAGTGTTTGTGAACACATTAATCATAAAACCATTGGATATGATGATGGCCTTGTACCTCGGAGTTTGTTTGTATCTTTTCTTTGCCCCCTAGTGGCCAAAAATCAATTAGTGCAGCTTTAAGTATATCCTTCCACACAGGGCCATAACTCGCACAGCGGCACTGCTTTTTCCAACCACAAGTTAAAAGACTTTCCACAACTGGGAATAATCAACAAATACTAATAAATATAGTACAAATAATAGCAGCAGAGTGTTTGAATTTGCAGGAAAGAGCACAATGTACACACGATCTATCAGTGAAGGCTTTTTATTCAAAACAATGTTCAAAAAAAGAGAAAAATGCAAAAAGAAACCACTCCTTTAAATACAATACAAAGCTTGGTAAGATAGAATTGTAACAAACAATGTCATTCCAAAAATAAAATGTATGAGAAAAAACTTCTCTAGTAAATATGCTACAAAGTAACAGTTTGCAATATATATTTATGCCCAGTGCACCGCAGTCAGAACCTCGGTATTCCGGGAACATAAAGTCATCGTCTCATCATTGCAGGTAAAATTTAAAGAAATTCCCTGAAAACATTTTGAAAGAGAGGAAAAAAAATCACAAGTCTTAAGCTCGGCGCGATGTTTCTGGTTTGCTGGGTTTGTTTAGCAGCCAGTGCAGGCAGCAAAGGCGCAGATCTCACAGACGTCCAGGGGAACCGCAGCTGAAAAAGACAAAGAATTAACCACTGCCACTGAGCAACTGACATTAGACACTGTTGCATCACCTGTACTTTAATATTCATGACTTGTTTACTTGAAATTCAATCACAAAGAAAGGCTGTTCAATTTATAATGGTCTCACCTAGTCTGGTGAGAGATGCGGACGCTCCTCTCTGCCTGCAGAGCAGCAGGAACTCCTGTGGGAGCATGGGGTCGGCACAGAGGGACAGGGTGCTCACCCTGAATCGCGGGTTTTGTTGTCCTGGTGCAAACCTGCTGTCTGTCAGCTCCTGGAGCCTCTTGACGGCCTCCAGTGAGAAAGACAATCCATTTTCCTGGAAGGAGAGGCAGATGTTTGTATTGAAAAAGTGAAACCCAACTAAAGGCCCAGTTTGCTAATGTACCTTTAGTTCAAATAATGAAACAACACAAAAGTATGTGGCCCAGGTTTGCAAATTTTTACCATGGTTGATAATTCTTCAGACATCAGAATGAATAGAAAAGCTCATTGTCCAGTCCAGTCAGTCTCATCATGAAGACATCAGTCAACAGCAATGCTAAGTGATGCACTTACTTCGACTTGCACGGCCTCGGACGTCCAGCCGAGAGCCAGGACCAGGAGAGTGATGGTGGCGAGTGTAGCCTTCATGGTGACAGTTGACAGCAGTTTTTTGCCTTGAAGCTTTGTCTTTGTCTTTTTGTGGATGTGCTCAGCAGTCGCTCAGCTCAGTGTCTGCTTTTCCCTCGGTCCACAAGCCTTCTTTTAAACAGTTTAAACAGCAGTCATGTGACCAGAGGCGCTTTTCTCACGGGTTAATGAGTAGCGATTAGTTTTACAGCGTTGTAAAGGGGAATTCATAAATTCTACTTTGACCTCATCACCTGTCTGATTATTTTTATGGATCCATGCCTCACTTGTCTGCTCTGTTTTCCAGAATCGACCACACCTCTGGTGAGTTAAAGAGTTACCACGACACCATTGATGACACTGAAGCCACACCAGCCCATTGTTAGAAAGTCCTGTTACTCACACCTATGCAAATGATTGAACTTTGTTTCATATGTTGAAATATGACCTGAATCCAACCATATTTAGTAGAAGTCATATGTTGATTTTATACATGGGTTGATAAGTATATTGTTTTGTTTGGGATTCACAACATTGTACAACATATTGTTTATTACAGAGAAAAAAAAGATAAATAAAGTTACCGTATTAAATTTAATTTCAAATACTTCCCTGTCATATCTTTGACTTTCTTATTGTCTTATGAACACAAACACACCCATTTGCACCAAACACAGCTAACAAAAAGCATTACATTTATATGCAAATATTATTCTGTCCTATGTGGGATGCCTGCAGCGTTCTCATTAGCTTGTGGTGTGGAATAATCAGATGCTATTTACTGCTGCAAGACTCCTGTTTTCTGCTTCTACTGCATAAAACATTAAATTCCGTTTTTTTTTATTAAGCCCTTGAGTCCGGCCAGGCCTGAATTAATTGTTTGTAACAAATGTAAAATATGTGTATACTTCCTAAAAGGCTTTCAGGCCGACTAGACACTGTGTGTGTGTAGAACAACAGTTGTAAAAGCTTTTGGTAAGCAGATGAGCTTTGAATAAAGAGGATTGGAAACAACATGAAAATCTCTAGTAGCATTTCCCTCAAAGCTAAAGAGTTGTCCTTTTGGTAGACAGCGGTTTGGTGACAAGGTTGACAGCACTTCAGCACAGACAGACACATCAGCAGCTGCAGGAATCAAACCTGTGACCTTCCAGTAATGGTACAACTATCTAATCGCTGCATCTTTCAAGGACAGCCAGAGGCTGCGAGAAAATCAATTGATTTCGCTTGTAAATGGCACAAAGCATGCAACCATGGTGCAAGGGTGTGGCAATCCAGTGACACATGCGTGAGGTTTTTAATGAGCACATTAAACACAATTCTTTACGCCGAGCATGATGGATGTGTCTACCTAACAGACACAGGGTGCACAGTGGATCTCAACACTGTTGTCGTCATATAACAGATGAAAATTGCAACTGAAACAGTAAAATCTAACAGTCTGTGACTATTATTTCATTAGCAATGTCTGAAGTTTCTGAGGTGGTCTTGGCAGGTTATCATTAGGATGGTGTTATTTTAACAGTTCCCCCGGGTTGCCTGGGATGAGAACATCTTTGCATGGAGCGAAAACAATGTTTAAATCCACACACCAAAAAAGAGAACAGAGGAGCCATGTTTGTCGATCTATTGATGATCACAGTCTGTGGAAATACTGGATTTGAACATTGGTTTCGTGTTTCCATCGTGGACAAACAGAAAACACTGACCATGAAGGCAGCTTTGATGGTCCTAAATAAATACACTCCTAAATAAAAGGATGAAAAATAACGTTTGTATTCCCCCCTATGGTTCCCTCTGGTTTGTGCTGAGAAGTCTGTGTGGTGGAGCTGTAATGTGTGGGGCACAGGGTCAGAACTGGGGCTAGTGCTAATGAAGCTAACCATTATACTAGCGGTCTGAGAGTGGGAGAGTGGGGTTAACAGGGGCTCACAGCTCATTTTTTTTTGCCTGGGGTCTGGTGGTTTAATTTAAGCCTGCCTATGTGTGTTTATTCTGGAAGCTCTGGTTTCTGCCCACAGTTCAATGACATGCATGTTGGGTGTGTGAATGGGTGTGTGAATGGTTGTCTGTCCGTCTCACCCATATGTATGATAGGATGGGCCCCTGCCCCCACTGACCCTGCACAGGATAAGTGGTTATAGATAATGTATTGATGAATAATAATGAAAATATGAAATGATGTCAGTTATTGCTTAAAACCCGTATTAGTCATCATTTCTCACACTGTCTGCATCATTCAGTCCATGCAGATAGGTGGGAATAGTATATGAGCCTGAGACTGCGTTGTTAATCAATAAACTTCATTTCAGACAGGGAGGCTGTTTGGCGGAAATGTGTGGGCTGTACAATGTGACACACAGCAGAGGAAAAAAAATTGCATGAGGTGATGCATGCTAATAATTTAAATTTTTTGAAATATTCAAAACACAGAATTTTCATGCTCTAATGTGATGTGATGTGAGGAAATGTTCGGCTAGAGGTGACAGACGGTGTCATTTGGCTCAGTCTGACATTTCACTGCTCTCAGTAACCCCTGTTCACCCAAACTGCTTATGTATGATGATAAAAAAAATGAAAGCCTATTGACTTGTCTGATGTATTGATTTCAAGTTTCTTTTCAATTTCTTGTCGAAATTTACTCTGTTTGGCCAAATGGTTCTCTGTTTAGTCGAGAAGTGAAAAACAGTCTCTAAGTCATGGGAAAGGGCAGGTACTCAGACAGGTAAGACTAATGACAAGCACTATAAGCTGGAGGGAGGTAAATCATCAGCCTGAGTGTGAATAGAATATGTTTGAGTATTTATCTGACCCCCGTCACCACCGACTCAAGTGGGTCAGCAAGCAGTGTTTTTCAATACAGACGCATCAAGTTCTCTTTATGTCTTTAGCTCAACATGAACCTGTGACCCTCTAAGTATAAGATGATCCATATTCTTGAAACCTGTTAATGAATTTTTTGGCCATCTGGAGACAGCAAAACAAGCTATAAACATTAGCATATTAGCCTCTTATATTAGATATATATAGGAAAAAGAAGCAATTTAGCTACATAGCTAACATTAGCATTAACAGCTGTTTACTTACCAGTCTAGAACAAACGTTTCGAGTTCAGCACCAAACTTAATTCCTTCATTCACCAAGCTATATATATTAAATTACACATTACAGTTTCTATCATGTGTCAGATGTCGGAAGTTGTATCGTGTGTGAAAAACCATTGCATATGATAAATTCACACTTCATTTGTGATAGAGAAATCAAACCTACAACTGTAAATTTGTGTCTAAACTTGATATAATATGCAGAGCCCTCACTTTTAATACCTTTGGTGAACATCATTGGATCAATGCTGCTCCTGCACAGCAAGATAAAACATGATTTCAATAACACTGAGTCATACAGCTTTTGTGGAACAATCAGAAATGAGCAGCTTTATTCCTAGTAGGATAAAAATAGACACAGATTGTAGTGACTGAATGAGAGACCCTTAACCTCTGTTCTTATAAGGGCTTGATTGCCTTATTATTTTTGTCTCATTCTTCCTTTAAAATAATAATAAACTACTGTCCTAGAAATGAGTCACTGTTTTTTAAGACAGTGCTCATACTGTGACACACAAAGGCCAAAGATGTGTGTGCAATAACTTTGTGGTCTCAGAGATTAGTATATGAAGTAGATGATTTTAAATCTGATAAACTTTGTTATTAGTTTCAGTTCCCTTGGTTTATCCAGGCTTCTGCACTGTGTCACATGTTAATTGCTACCACGCTGTGTGAAAATGGCTTTTATCTCACACTTTAGATATACAGCATGTTTACATTTGAAAATACACGATGGTCTTATAACTCCATTATTTTATAGGTTTTAATGAAATTAAAAGATACTGTGCTGTTACTAACTATGATTAAACCATACCTCAAAGATGAATGATGGTTAAAGGAACAATTAGACATTTTGGGAAATATGGTTACTTAGCTCACTTTCTTGCTGAGAGTTAGAAGAGAATTTATATTCCTCTCTCATGTCTGTAACGTAAATGTGAAGTTAAAGCCAGTGACAAAATGACAGGTTGTCAGAGTTTTCACACTTTTATATGATTGATTGTGGCGTGTGTGACCTCTCCCGATCTGCCTGTGGGTTTTGTGAAGCAGGCTCTTAACTGTCATATTTGAAGCTGTACACTGGACAAATCATCCCTGTCAAACATGTTATGTCACAGCGCAGCCAATAAAAACATAATGAACAGGTCTCAAACAAAAACTACGCACTGAAATGCTAAAACACTTGAAAAACCAATGAAGTGCATTTTATCATTTGCCGTGATTACAGAAAAATATGCACAAATGTCAAATGAATAGAGACAAAGGGTTTTTGTTATTAGTCTGACACGACCCCATCATAGTATCAGTGATCTATGAAAGTAAATGAGTAACATTAATAATAATAATGTGAAGTTTTAATGAATGTGTAGCATTTAAAAAAAAAATCTACTCTATGTTCCTTATGGTCTTATAGTAAATGATTGTGATATTTCCTTTTATTTATAACTGTTATAATTAGAAGTGAAACATAATGCTTATCAGATTATGTTTTTTTATTGACTTGCAGGTGACAGTACAAGGAATATTACTCATTGGGCTGCCCGCACAGGTGACACAACAACACAAAACATAAGAGGTGAATGTCCAGTCTAAACTTTGGAATACAATGAATAAGTTCCTTTAAGAAATACAAAAGGATGTATTGTATGAATCACTGTTGTTATCACTGCATAAATACTGCTCAACATATGCACAAATGCCTATGGACATTTTTCTCACAACCTGTCGTCTATATCCACAATAAACTGCACAAAAAAAGTGATTGTGTTATGGAGAATCTCATTGCTAATCATAAGTCTCACGCTTGGAGTGCTTTAGTTTACACCTTTTATTATACTTGGGGCAACAGTAGCGGCTTCACTACAAAGCCATAAATTGACACAGTTGACTCATCCAGCTCCTGCAGACTAAACTTGTGGAGATTTATCACAAGTGTCAGATTTATGCTTGGCTGATTTCATTCTCACCAATAAATCAGTCTTGTTTATTGAACTTGCAGGATGGACGCTGCTCTGATTAGTGTTGTATCTATTGCCACTGTTCCCATCACTTTGCTTTCCACTTGTATCTCCCTACACACTCAAAAACAAATATCAGCTGATCAGCAGACAGAGACTAGGTTAGCTTTTTGTAGTTTCTTTTTGAATCTTGAATCTTTATTTTATCTGTCCTCCATCTAATCTTTGATATTTTATTATGAATAACTGAATAACAAGTTTTCCTTTCTTGATGGATTTTTCAGGCCGCTAAAAAGTATTAGGAGAAAAAACAAAGGGGGGAAATGGGGTTCTAAGGGTTATTATTGACCAAATGCCTGGGATTGGAATTTTCTGCTCCAACCAATTTCAAATACAGAAAATGTTCAGAATAACATTACATTTTTCTACCTGTAACCAGACCATATCCTCAAAGCTAATAACAAAGGACTAAAGTGAATAAATGATCAAAGGAAAACTGTTTGTGACCAGCAGCGACAGCATGGCTGTTATTGTTTTCACTTTGTGAGAGTGTGTGTGTGTGTCATAATGTTGTCTTGGAGACACCTACTATAGCAGGAGCTACCGCACAGGTGGTTTTAAGGACTTTCGCAGGTGTTTATAGCGTCACAATAGTGCTAGACACAGTCACAAAACTTTGGATTTAGTTCAAAGATGATGATATGGTCTGATGCATGAGTGTTTATTACTCATAACCACTAACCAGAGACCATCTTGAAATGGCACTTGTTACATTGCCTGTCAAAACGTTGATGTTCCGACCCATGAGTACTCTGTACTTTTTCTCATGGATCGGACCATACCCGTCTTGGCCGCATCTTCCACAGACACACAGACAGACGTATAATCACCCACCAAAGTCCTTGGAACGCCTATGTTATAGTTTCTACTACAGTATGTGTCTCGAAGACCACATTATATCACGACACACACACGCCTATACACACATATACTCAGACACAAACACGTACACACACAGTGAAAACAACACCAGCCATGCTGTTGCTGCTGGTAACAGACAGGTTACCTTAGATGCACTCACTTTAGTCTTTTGTTTGTCTTCTGCAATGATGTTGATGGACGTTGTGGCTGGTGTGATCGCAGTGCAAGATGGTCTCTAGTTTTTGATTGCTTTTACTTGATGTGATTTCCACATAAACAAGGAAATGACAAATCTGACAACTTGCAGTTCCTGTTGCATTTTAAGTGGGCATCAATGTTATCTTATCTATTATAAGAATTAAAAAAGAGTTGTGCTAGTAACTGCCTGGCACAAAACAATCATCAACAGTGTTTATCTGATCAGCTGAAGTAACTTATTATCTAGCTGCATTGATTAGACATATTTAGCTTGACTGCAGCATGACGTGCATCACGGTGAGACTGATACACCAACATCAGTGTGTGTGTGTTTTTCTTTTAATCATGGAGTTTGATCTACATGTGCAGGCACAATATGGGTCTGATATAAGCACCTTTGGGTCCTTGGACAGGATTTTGCTGAGGCCCCGCTCCACATCTTCACCACCCAGTCATCTCTAAAGTTTTATTCAAAAAATTTCAGTTAGTGTCATAAATGTATTGATATTTTCATGGTGTGAAGAAACCATGGGATGAAAAACACTCATGGGATGGAGGAGAAGGAGGAGATGGGTGGAAATGTTTCAGCATTTCAGTTAGATTTTTTGCCTCTCACTTATCAGTCAGTACAAAGGTGATCTAATTGTTCCACTGCTGATTAATGTGAGTGACCCAAACAAGTTGTAAAATATGAAAATAAATGATAGTGAGCAATAACAACATGATAATATATACCGTAACCACAGTTTATTCAGCCAAAAAGGGTAAATCAATTAACAATGTAATTATCAGCTTCAACAGAACGTTTCAGTAACACTCATAAAACTATGGGTGAAACAAGGGTGTAGGTTCGGTTTCAACATTGGTAGGGACGCAACAACCCTGCCACCCCTCCAAAACAAAGAATTTTTTTATGCTGTCAACCAAATGATTTATTAACATATAAGATCTGAATTTACATTCAGAAATGTATTTATATTTAGATAAAACTATAAAGTATCAGATGAAAGATTAAAACTTTACGATATTATCCTGTGTTATAAGACTGTGGTTATGTTAAAGGTAAGTTAGTAATTTAACAATTAATCCATAATAGTGTATATTTAATCACACTATCGTTTTAAACCCTCACCTAAAACCCTGTCAATGCACCTGTTTCCTCATCAGCCTCCTCTATTTCTCTGGTCTGCTGCTGTTCCAGCCTACAAAATAATTCCTCAAAAATGATCATACAGTTGAATCAACAACTGTCTAAAACAATTTTAATAAAAACAGAACAATATTACCCTCATGAAGGAGGATTTATTGCAGGACTGTTGTATTAGACTACATCAGTTTTAGCTGGATGTTTCTAATAAATTGCCAACTGAGTGTATATTTGTAATCGTCAGTGGAAAGCACTGGCTGCAAAGTGCCTGACTGGAACTGATTGGTTGATTTCAGTGCTTTCCTCACCTGTGCACTGATACAACCGGCAGTCTTAAGATGCTCTTTGATAGTTTTATCATATATTATTATCACCATATAAAAAGTTTACTCAGTGACATTTTCACTGACTTACTTTGTACTTTTATCTGAGAACATTTTTACGCGGTGATTGTAAAATGTCTTTTCAGTAACGGTAGTTAGTTAGTAGTTTGTTTACATGCTGCGTCTGTGTCAGTTTGTGTACACAGCAGCCTTCAGCGTGATAATAAGCTATTACTTGTGATGTATAACCAATCGGATTGTGCTGTGGGCGGGACACTGCTCAAGATCACAGAGTGGAAAGAACAGATCATAGACTGCGTATAAGAACAGATCAGATCAGAGACAGGCAGCCGGCCCATATCGGAACGATCTTATATGACTTGTACGAGATGTGGGAACTTGGGTCTTGAGGAGTCGTAGCATTTATTTACTGATAAACAGCCTGATGTGTGCATACATCATATATCCTTTGTCAATGGGACATGGTCACGACCACAAAAATGACTAAAACAATTGATACAACAGCTGGTAGTCAAGATAGCTTTCAGAGACAATAACCTGCTGCCTCCACAAGTGGGCAGTAAACTAAATTATGAATGCACACAGGCAAAAGACACAATACAAGTGGGATCAGATGTAAGGAGAGACATCACTTCCACTTCAGTATCATTCTAATTGATGTCAGTTTTTGGCTTTAACTGGGCAAGCGCTGCTGTCTGAATAACTGTTCATGTGTTTCTGGCTGAAATTTCTCCAGTAAATCCAATCAGTTCAAACTGCCATTTCAATAGATATAGGTTAAATGAATCACATGGATTTAATGTTTTATGTGGTTATTATGTTGAGTGATTTCATTCGGTTGGTCAAGCAATTTGTCCTGCGTTTTCCCCGGTTAATGACCACACACAGTAGAATAACAGTTACATGGACAAAAGTTTATTTGAGATTGTTGGCTTTTAAAAATGAACTGACACAGTCTTTGATGTCAAGGCCAAGTTATTATATGATCTGATGACAGCACTCTGCAAAAACTGTGACCCATTCTCATATGACACGATCATCGGTGCAGTTTTATTGAGGGAACGCAGCGTTAACTTCTTTCCATGCAGATCTGTGCATTTATCTTGCTTTATTTTCGGATGGACAATGCTGACTGTTTCTCTGTAAATCATCACCTCAAAGCAAAGTACACAGCCCGTTTGATTTATGTCTCTAGTGTAAATTTCAGACTCTTTTCAAGGACACGTATGAAAACAGGCGTATAGTGAAAGGCCAAACATGTTCAAATGATAAATAAAGATAACGATAAGAGGAACTGCTGCAAAGGGACCAGTGAAAGATACATTATGAATGTAATGAATAACCCTGCTGTATTTTCAGCTGTATTTATTACACTTGAAATAAATTAGTTAGTTTGATATTGATGTTGCAGTGCATTTTACAACATGTTGCACTATTATACTTGACATAGATGGCACAGCGGAAAATCACATTCACATTCTTGTAAAATGAAGCATTAGAATATAAAACTGGCCTCCATACTTTTTTCCTCAGCTTTTGCTGAAAGCAATTCCTCAATATTCAATTCTATAAATTTGCATATTCAAAAACACTTTACAGCGAGAAAAGGTTTAAGAACCTAGAGGCCTTGTAAGGCTCAACATTGGTAGCCTATGTGAAACACACATGTCAGATGTTTGAAAACATATAGCTCTTTATTGTACCAGCTACATTATCTGGCTGCAATGGAAGTAGGTTACACTTTCCAGCATTAGTACCTTCAGTGTTATTTGTCAAATGTCGCACATGGTTTACCCATTTGGAAAAGGACTCCAAGTGTGTTCCCCATTTATTCGCATGTTCAGTAGCATCAATATCAGAACAAGCACACACACAGCATGGCCAAAAGTAGACAGACACACAAAACTTGCACCTGTTTGTGATTGTTGAACATCTCATTCCAAAACCATGGGTTTTAAAATAATAGCCTCCACTCTTCTGCTATTTGCTTCCATTCAGCCGCAAGAGCATTAATGAGGTCAGCCACGGATGTTGATAAGTGACAAGGACATTTCATCTCAAACGTGACGGATGGGGTTGAGATAAGGGCTCTGCGCAGGCCTGTCAAGTGCTTCTACATTACACTTTTTATTCTCTGGTTGAAACTCCCAAACTGTTGCCATAAAGTTTGAAGCAAAAAAAAAAACTAAACAAAACAAAAACAAACATTGTATGCTGTGGAACTAGCCACTTAGGGGCAACCCTGTTAGCAAGCAGTGGCCTATTTACATATCAAACAGATCAAGAGCAACATTAGCCTTCATTTGGAGACATGTTTGTGTCCATTTAATAAATGCAACAGCAATTTACGTACAACAGTCACTCTCCTTAATCTCTGTTTTACTCTCCACCAGCTCCTAAGGGAAATATCTGACTCTTTAGCTTTGAAATGCTCCACCATGTTCAGCAGCTAGTTGCTGTGTCTCTTTCTGCTGTTTGGCACAGAGCAGCCAGCGTACAGTCTACGCTGTGTAGAGATGAGTGGAACTGCGACTGCTAATTCCCTGGGAGTTCATCACTATGAGCAACTCTTTTCATACATGTAATATTTCTCTCCTTTGTCAACATAGACATATTGATTATAGCAGATATAACTGTAAATTGGAACTGAAGGGCCTCGCCTACCACCACATAAACAGGGGTGTCCACATACGTCTCGGATATATTGCGTTTTTCTTTTCTTTGAATGGATGTCAGGGTCTAGGGAACATTTCACTTGCACTTATGTGGCTTTCCATTGATATGCTTAATCTGCAGTGATGGATATGTAACCCTGCATTGTGATTAACTGTTGGATACTACACCTGCCTACAACTGAGAGGTGCTGCATCAAAATAAATCTGGTCACAAAAGACACACAGCAATCATATCACACACACACACACACACACACACACACACACACACACACACACACACACATTACTGGTGTGCATGATGAGGGTGTGTTTAGTCAGTGCCAATAACCTGAACTTACTGTGCCCTCTGTTGGCGACCTCAGGTGTTAAGGGAAACAACTGTGTTTACTGTCTGCTGTTAGAAGACCTGCTCTATCAGCAGCTGCAGTCCTGTGTGTGAGCTGGAACTTTAGAAAACTGAAAAATATACTGTTTTCAATGTGGGATCTTCTTTTATAATGGTGGATTGTCTGTAAGCAAAGTGTTTTTTCCATTATCTTTCATGACACTGAATAGAACTGATCCGTGTCCAACAAAGACCGATGTCTATTTTTGGTTTCTTTCGTTCTTTTAGTGATGTTTGTTTTCAAAGCACTACTTTTCATTTTAACCCAACACTAGCAGTGACTCAGGGCTTCATCAAAGGTTATAAGTGGCTACCGCTGCCTCTTATCTTGCCATTGTGATGGAATTTTTAGGTATTTTTCCTTTATTATTAGGCCTTTAGGTCTGTGTGTAGTATTAGGCCATGTTTCCCCACAGGTGCCTTACTGTAAGAAATTGTTCATTGTTTATTTCTAGCATTGCTAACAGTGCATTCTCCACATCGAAAGCTACCATAGCAACCAAGGTAGAGCAGACCCTCAATGACAGAACAAGATAGAATAGCTGTTACATCCCATAACTATAACACCCCTCAGGGCCATGATTTACACACATCTTCTCTGAGAAGGACATACAGTATGTGGACGCATGTGTTTCATAATGTTCAGCATAATGTATCCAGTAGCGTCTTGTCACACATGTGTGGATGTGATGTGTGTCCATGAAGAATAATTGTATTTGAACATGTTGCAAGTTTGATGAAGGTTAAATATAGTTTATAGTTTAGTTTTTGGGGGGCATTACCTATACTGCTCATCTCTTTTCTTCTTGATAGATCAATCTTCAATAAATGCTTCTGCTTTAAGACATCTGGGTCTCCTCCTGAACCTTCTTCCATCAGTTCAGAAGATTTCCATCACTGTGCTGCACATTCAAATTATTTTCATTAACTTTAATGTTGCATTGAACAGGTATTGATGCTGTAAATGATCATACAGTTGCCTAGTTAGTTAATTGTTACTTGTTCAGCTCCAGTTTTTTCAGTTATACTCTCAGACTATTAATACTGCATGGAAGTTTTAGATAAAAACCTCCGGAAAAGCAGGTTGGCATCTGATGGAGACATGAACAGAACTGTAACACTAACTCAGGTTTTACCTCAGAATAATCAAACTAGTAAGGTTAAACTCTCAGAGACATGACAGAGATGATGAGACGGATGTGCCGATATCCATAACAAACAGTTAACCTCTTATTGACGTCATGTTTCCTCCCCTCTGTACACTGTGTATAGTGTTCTTATGCAGAAGTATTAGATAGCACCAGGTTTGCTGAGAACAGAGAATTATAACATGATTTTGCAGTTCTTCACAGCTATAGAGCTTCATAGCTTCATCCAGTTTATGGTGTTGTGGCTGACATTCACAATTTGGGTTTACTTTCATAGCATCATTTTGATCTGAATACCCCCTGTATGCCACTTGCTCGATATAGCAGAGCATTTAGCAGCCAAAGAGCCAGATATTTCCCTCAGGAGTAGAGACATAATTCAACCAGGTGGACAACAACTCGACATCAAATGGATGGAGATCCGTATCAGCAGGACCTGTATATGGGAAGCTGTAGTCAGTTTAAAAGCTGATAATGTGTTAGTGTTGTGTTTAAAGCTTGTATAGCCCAGTATAGCCCCCATGTGGCTGAAAAAATTAGTTGTTGCAGGTTTAAGGCCTTTATTATGTCAGTTGATATTGTGCAACAGTATAGTGGTGCATATTCCCATATTTCAAAACAAAGTCGCCGTTTTGGGGCCAGTTGGTCTCTGCAGCCGCGGGTTGCTCACGATGAATGGCCGGTAACCTAATCTTACTTTGCTGGCCTGAAAATGCAGGTTGTCAGACAAATGCAGCAGATACCTGCTGAAACACTCCCATGATCCTCTCCTGTTCTCCCTTCCACAGCTTTCTGTGGTCCAATACAGAGTAAATATCCTGACTGTTTTGTCTCATCTTTCTTCTCTGGCTAGCATTTTCTCCTGCGCTTAGCATGTGGAGGTGGGGATTTAAAAAAGGGCATAGGCAAGCATTTTTATGGTGTGTACTTTGAAAAAACAGGCCATGAGTAAGAAAGGCATTACGTACTCATCATACAAAATGAGAAAAGCCATACCAGCGGTGAATACTAAATAAGAATCACATCTTTTTGTGTATCACTTAAAGAAGTAATTGTTTTTCAGGGGAGAATGAATTTGAAGTAGGTCATTCGCTCTTCAACGGTGCAGTCCGAATGATTATACAGCAGTTACTCTTTTTTTTTTTTAAATTAACACCAAAACATTGACAGAGCTGACTGATGCACATTCTGGCTCTAGGTTGATGATGGTCAGACTTTATTCCAAACTGAGAGCAGAACCGTTTAACGTATAATGTATGAACTCATGCCTCTGAATTGATATTGCCTGTTCATGTAACCTAAGAGAACAAATTATCTGAGATCAGTCAAGGGCTCAGTGTCAATGAATTTCAGCCAGACAGAGTGTTTGCTATATGACTGTGGGCTGTGGAGGTTCCTCACTCTCTTCAGTTACACACAGGTCGGCTACTGCAAAACTGCATTTTCTGATATATTTACCCAATTAAACATAGGACGCTACAGTGAAACTGTATGTTTGTTTTTGCTGTGAACAAACTCAGTAAAGTAAAACCTCTAATTAAACATGTTAAAGGGGCTGTTTGTAAGTTTTCTCTGCTGCTGAACGTAGTTTCTTGCCAGGAGTGGGTGGTGATTGTTGCTTGACAAGAGCTTTGGCCATTGTTGTCTTTATAATACAAGGGATTATAATCATAGACTGTAAATGAGGATGGATGTAGACTCCATGACGTCCATAGGTTTCTGAGGAGTGTTTTGAATCTCATACTGGGCTGCTCCGCTGCCGTCATCTTGCCAGTGCCTAACTCTGCCAAACTCCCAGCTAATCTAAAAATAGTCAAAGGGGAGGGGTGTGTGTGGAGCCGAGACATTGGTGCATACTAGTTTGTGGCAGGCATACGCTCACCCACCTGTCACTCAAAGAGGCCACGCCCTCAATTATGCAGAACCTTAATAAAATTTAAATGGGAGATATATATAAAAATACATCCCCATACAGTTGACATGGAGGGGGAGATTAGCCGTATTGACCAGATTGACTCGCTTTTGGAGACTCAAGCAGCTGTTCAAAGAACCGCAGTGTTTGGTACTCGATTGCTGGATTCATTTTTCAGCCTTGGAGGTTGTTTATAATTCACCCTCTGAACAGCGCTATGTCTTCAGGGCAGATTGGAAACTACACAATCGGAAAGTGATGAGAAAGGCTTGGGCTAGCTAGTTAGCATGTTAATTTCGGTAGAAGAAAAGACAAGAGTAAACATTAGCATTGCTTTCTTCCACCGGAGACCGCTCTTGTCGAGTAAAGGGATGAATTCTGTTGTTGAATTCACAAAGTTTCTTCTAGACTGCAAGTAAAAAGCTGTCAATGCTAAGATTAGCTATGTAGCAATCGCAAAACTTACAAATAGCTCTTTAAAAAAGCTACAGGGAAACTGAACTGTTTTTTTTTTGCTGTTAACAAGAAAATTAAGTGAAACTTCAATTTAAACCTCTTTTATAAAGCGTTTAATGGCAAGCAAGAATAATTAAACATCTCTGTGGCTAATTATCTCAGCAGCCTGGTGAGGACAGCAGGTTGGGGATGTATCCCGCTGCAGGAGTATAGTACATGAATTTGATTTCACACAAACACAAACAGCCTTTAATATTTCCCAAACAACATTATTTTATCATAATTTTATAATGACTTTAATTTAAAAAGTGTTCTGTAGAGAAATCTAATCACAATTTCACCTATTTCTTGGAGTTTTTTGTGAATGAAAGTTTATTCATGATCTCATGAGAGCCCCCCCCCCCCCCCCCCCCCCCGCCGCCGCCGCCGCCACCACCACCACCTCTCTCTTTCTCTCGCTCTCTCCTCTTCTTTACATCTCACCACATTAATCTCTGTCTGAAGAGGATGTGGCTGCAGCGCAGTTAGGATTGCTGTGCTGCCTCCACCTGTTTCTTCGTCTCTGTTGTTGCGCCCTGAAAAATCAACTTTTGCAGTCATTAATCAGTTTCTATTTGCCTCATCGGCGCCGTTTGTTTCTCATTTCCAATAATGAGCTCACAGAGAGCGCGCAATGAGAAGCGGCTGGGAGAACAGCAGCATCAAGGTGAGGATTTACTTCTGTAAATATTTTTAACAAAAGTTATAGGGTAATTATGTTTTATCAAGAGTCAAATATTCAGCCTATTAACGCTGTATTAACGTTTTTGTTTGCTTTATGTCCGATGTAATTAAGTATTTATTAAGCCTAACTGACTGTCCAATCAACCTTAATTTCCTAATAACAACAATAAACTAACATTAAATATTTTACTTGCATTTTTTAACGAGTCTAATCAGTCTAAAAGCCATTAAATCTCACAGTTAGATCACAGGCAGGTTATAACTCCCCATAGAAACAGGCTATTAGAACATCATTATTTCAAACAATCTTTTAGGTTAATTCCAACTTTGCAGCTCACACTGTGTCACGTAACCTTGGGGTTGCAAGGTTTTGCATCAGATGTGGTAACTTAATTACCCTTAGAAGAAGTCATCAGCATCTATCAGTGCATAGTGTGTAATGGCAATTATCCTCAACAGTCACCAGCTGATGGGAAGGATTTGAGCCATATTAGCGCAGCAGTAAAAGCAATATTCCCCAATCCCAAGTGGAAATCTGTCATTTCAATGTGACACTAATATATGTTCTATTACTTAATTGTTTCTTCATCATCCAAGGCCAACAGAAAATGTTTGTCAGTCAGTGATGTTCTGCAGCAAATTTGGTGTAAATAGTTAGTTTATGCTAACAGCTATGTGCTGTGAGCTGTGTATAATTACTTAAGTTCACAATCAAAAGTTTACTTTTTGAAATAGAAAATTCCAAATAATTCTCTTTTAAACAAAGTACGGATAAATAGATCTGTGTATGCTGTGCATGCTAAAAACATTCAAAGTGTGTTTTAATTATCTGGGTTAATGCGTTCTGCAGCAGCTGTCCCTGACATTATCAGATTAATATGATTTTGATCAGAAAATGTTTGGCTCCTGTTCTGCCTAATGGCACTCATCCCCCCCTGAAAAATGAAGCATCTGTTGTTTTAATTGGTCAGGATACCAAATTTCATCTGTTATCTAAGTGGTAATATAAAGAGTGGAAACTATTAGCAGATTAATGGACTAGTAGATGGACAGTAGCAACTATTGTGACAATCATTTCAATCAAAAACAAACAAACAAAAAAAAGAGCTTCTAAGGTGCAAAGATTTGGTGCTTTTCTTAGTCATATATGATTTTTAACTGAACACCGCTGTGTTTTCTACTGATGGTCAGCTAAAACAAAGAATTTGAAGATGCCATCTTGGGTTCTGTGAAATTATAATGGAAATTTTTCCTTCCTTTTTGAATTTTTATAATCAGCAGATTAATCGCCAATACTTGCAGCCCAAGTCATACTAGTTTGGTTAAAATGATCCTCCATTTTAATTCTGGGAATATGTGAATCACTCAGTTTCAATTGAAAAGTGGTTTATGAAACAAGAAGAAATGTTAAATAAGCATCATCACAGGGTCGTTAATGAAATGTGTTCTGTTTTTCTGTTAATAGCACATCTCCGGTGTTGAATGAAGCCACAAATCAGCACAGGATGTGTTGACAACTCCTGTTGTCTCTCCAGCTCTCCTCTCTGAGATGGATCTCTCTTTGAAGGGCACCTCTTCAAACCTATCCAAACTGTTCTTCAATACCAGCATGCCACTAAACGGCACTGGGAATTACACCAACGACCAGTTTACTGAAGTCAACCTCTTTGAAATCCTGGGTCCAAAACGATCTCCCTTCTTTCTCCCGGTGACCACTGTTTACCTTCTCATCTTCCTCACCGGCTTGTCTGGAAATCTGCTCACATGTGCAGTGATAGCAAAGCACAAGAAGATGCGTAACCCCACCAACCTCTACCTTGTGAGCCTGGCCGTGTCCGACCTCCTTGTGCTTTTGTTCGGGATGCCCCTGGAAATTTACGACCTGTGGCAGAACTACCCATTCCCCTTTGGCGAGGGCGGCTGCTATTTCAAGACCTTCCTCTTTGAGACAATCTGCTTCGCCTCAATCCTCAATGTGACAGCTCTGAGCGTGGAGAGGTACATAGCTGTGGTGCATCCGCTCAAAACAAGATACCTCTCGACAAATCAGCACGCCAAGCATGTAATCACCGTCGTGTGGGTGGTGTCGATGACCTGCGCCATCCCAAACACATCACTGCACGGCATCTTCTACCTGCCAGAGAAGATGGAGGAGTCGGCCATATGCACTGTGCTGAAGCCCCTGTGGATCTATAACATGGTCATGCAGATCACCACTGTGTGCTTTTATTTTGTACCCATGATGGTGATTAGCATGCTGTACCTGGTGATGGGCCTTCATTTGGGCAGAGAGACGCGGCAGCCCAGCAAGAACCTGGGAAAGAACTGTAGGAGCAACACACGAAGGAAGATCAGCATTGAGAACGGGCGCAGGAGACAGGTTACCAAGATGCTATGTGAGTTTGTTTTTTTTTTCTTTTCTTTCTACAGAAAACATGCATTGCAATGACAGGTTGCCATGATCCGAAAGCAGATCCCCTTTAATCTGTGCTATCAATGCAAAGACATGTTTCCCAAAGACAAAATGTGAGGAAATATTCTGAAGGGGGTCCCATTATTTCGCATCCTCTAAGCTCTGGGGCTTGATGAGATTTCATACAATGTTAGTACAGTTCTTACAGTCCATATACAACAGTATACCCCCCCCTCCCCTTCTTATTATAGATAATTGATTTGTTCATTCTAAACTGACATATCCATCTTCTGATAACACTTCCACAACAGGAAACAAAATAGCTTGTACTGAATTCTAGTTTGATCCATCTTAAAGGCTCTGTTTTCTGAAGCAGCTTCTTATAATGACTGATGGGATTCAACATGAATGCAATATTATTTTCCAAGTGTAGAGTAATCCTGGGATCTTCAAGTATTTATGTCTGTGCTCATCTCACTAGTTTGAAGTGAGCAGTTGGAAAAAAGTGAGGCCAGGTACTTTTGCAAAGTGAACAATGTCGTGATTAGATTCTGATGACAGACAAACAACAGCATTGGGTCGTTTGATTATGCTGACATGCTGTTCTTGATCTAATCTGATCAAAACACTCCCACACTGAGCGGTCCTGATGAAGCTGATCTTGAGGTTGATATGACAGAAGGTCTGCTTGTGATTTGTTTTCTTCTCTGGGGCTTTCAACCACATTTCACAGTCTACTTCAGCAGCCTCCCTTATGGTGGTTTTTATTTTGTATCTCAGTGTGAAATATTTAGTCAAACATATTAGTTAAGGAAGAACAGGTAATGATTTTTTTTTTGTGCCGTAGATGCTCTGAATAAAAAGTGCAATAAATATGGTATAATGTTATGTTACAGAGAAATACTTCAACCTGCAGTAACTGATTTTTTTTGGCCACTTGAATTGTTCTCTGACTTAATGTCAACTTATAAAGTTGATACGGTGACTATGACCCTGTTAGGACGTGGAATTAGCATGCGTCTTTGGTAATTTGATCACAAGTGGACAGCTCTAAGTAGGTCAGTTCACATCTGCTACTAGAATGTGTCTCCACATACGTCAAGAGTGGCCACTTGTGATGGGATCTAATTTTCCTGCTCTATATGCAAATATACACATATTTGCTATTGTTTTAAGCCAGTCCGACTATGACAGATGGGTAGTCATGTGTTTGTGAGAGAGAGAGAGAGAGAGAGAGAGAGAGAGAGAGAGAGAGTGAGTGACAGAGAGAGGAGGGAGTGTTGAGAGAATCGTAGCACTGCGCACAGTTCTATGATGAAGTTTTTAGCCATGTGAAATAGTAATCTTGTTTTCGACAGGACTAATTGGCACACTGTGGCAGAGGACGTCAGTTGAGTAGACAGTCCTTCAGTGTGGCCCAGGACTCATTTGCATTCACACTGCCAAAAGAATGTGTCCACATGTAGCTCAGACCACCGCCGAATGTGGTCTGAGTGATCGGATCTCAAATGCGTCCTCAATGCATCTTGGGTGGGTTCACATTGGACTTAGAGTTGACCACTTATGATGGGATCAGCTGAGAAGGATGTTAACGCCAGGTGTGAACAGGGCCAGAAAAACATTAGTGTTCAGATGGTGCTGTTATTTGATGAATGTAAGTCTAGTATTCCT
Source organism: Seriola aureovittata (assembly GCF_021018895.1). Lineage (NCBI taxonomy): Eukaryota > Metazoa > Chordata > Actinopteri > Carangiformes > Carangidae > Seriola > Seriola aureovittata. Next base: position 23,505,971 of record NC_079365.1, on the reverse strand, counting down.
TCTTCTTCTAGCTTTAGTCTTCTCTTCAGTATTTCCTCCTAACATTGGCCTTTTTGGCTGCTAAATCCCCCACTGTGCACACAAGATAGTCACAGACTGTGTCTGTCTGCCGTTTGATGCTTTAGACAGTGGGCTTTCAGAGGTTTTTTTTGCTGAAAACAGCTGGTTGCTCTATCTAGAAACAAGCCGTTAGAGTGAACAATAGCAATTAAGGTGGTTGTAAAACCTGAAACAATATGCTGAAACGACTGTAAAATGTTCCATATAGCTGTGGGGAACTTCAGGGTTGGGTGATAATTCTCTGGAAGTTTGTCACTACATATGATATACACATGCAGCACATATAGTTGTGTGATACATTGTTAATATAGAAATGATAGTTATAGCAACATTATTCAAACCCACAGAACAAACATACCAAACATGTCAGGCTGAGATGAGCAAGAAGACGAAGAATATTTGATGTGTGGCGCATTTATGGGGCAGTCATTAAAATATGGACTCAGGGATTTGAATATTTCACTCAGTGTAAACATCATATAGCTTCAATGAAGAGTTGGAACAAGATGATACAGAATACAAATGTGGAAAAAGCCAATTTTTCAAACCTTTCAGCTTCACTTAAGGGGGGGAAGTGAAAAAAACTGCGTGTAAAGGGATTAGATGGACAAATCTCACAAACTCAGGTGATTTTGCCGATCCTCTGCTGCTCAGGAGTGATGCGTCTATAAGTGGTTATGAATAAAATTACACGAAAGACTTTTTACACCTGCATTACTTTCTCTGTCTTCAGTTTTAACAATATAATCTTTCATCATGTTTAAGGAAGTGTACACCACTAAAGCTTCCACATTTCATCTGAAGGTTTTTAAATTAGGGTTAGCATTGTTGTGGGTTTTTTTTTTTTGTAGATGGTGGATTGTGAAAATATGCTGCATTTGCTGAGCAACACTGGTAATTACAGGGAAATGGCACACTGAATTTCCATTTTTTCAAGATTCTCTTGAGTGGTTTTCTTTCAAAACATCATTAGAAAATGATGACTGAATACTACTTTATATACAGTTAGTTAATTTTATTGGTTCCCAACCTAGGGATCAAGCCTCCAGGTCGGTTGGGTTGACCAGGTCGTGAGGTGATTACTGGGGTGGGAAAGAGAAAAAACAAAAGTTCCACAAATCTGTATACACTTCCTTTTACTCTTCTCTAATATTCGATTTTTTGTGAAATAAAGGATAATTTGGCCTCTTTGGGCCTCTAACAATTATTTAAACATAGAAGGTTTCGTGGGAATCTCTCCGTTCAGGACTGGCATTAGCATCTGACGGATTCAGCGTTCATTTGAGATCCGGTCCGGTGACTATCCTGTGAGCACAGTGGGGGATTTAGCAGCCAAAACTACCAATGTATGAAGGAAATACTGTAGAGAAGACTAAAGCTACAAGAAGAAGGAATACTGGACTTACATTCATCACATAACAGCACCATCTGAATACTAATGGTCAGGTGATCCAATCATAAGTGGTCAACTCTAAGTTCACGTGTGAACCTGGCTGAAACCTCATTTCATTGAAGAGCTGTGTGCAGTGTAGTGATTCTTTCAACCCCTCCTTGACTCTCTCTCTCTCTTTCCCACAAACACATTGACAACAGTCCTGACTGTAGTCAGCCATTCAGACTGGCTAAAAACAACAAGGCATATGCTACGTGTCTATTTGCATATAGAGCGAGGAAGTGAGATCTCGAGTGGTCACTTGACACGTGGAGACTCATTCTAGCGCCAGATGTGAACTGACGTACCTGGAGACGCATGTTATTGCTAGGTCTGAGACTGAAAGTGCACTTAAGTACAGTACTTGAGTAAATGTACTTTCAGCCACTTGTCTGAACATTCACATGTCCATTGTTGGGCGATGTTTTTAGCATTTTCACCTTGTCTTTCCATCTGAACAGCTTTTCTGACTGTCTCATTTCCTTGTAAAGGGGAAGGTGTCATCAAAAATATGTTGAAATAATAAATTACGATCAGTAAGAAAGAACCTGTAACCTGTAGCAACTGTGGGACCTTTTTAAATAGCCTGCCTTCTCTCTGGCCTGATCCTATAGCAATCGTGGTGGCTGTGTTTGGAGTCTGCTGGGCGCCCTTCCACATCGAGCGGCTCCTGTGGAGTTCCATCAGCCAATGGACCGACTTGATGCACAATATTTATCAGTATGTCCACATACTGTCGGGCGTCCTCTTCTACCTCAGCTCTGCGGTCAATCCTATCATCTACAGCCTGCTCTCCACACGGTTCAGGGAGTGTTTCCGAGAACTCGTGTGTTCCCAGACGGAGGACAACAGCTCTGTCAGAGACTCGCCGCCCTTCCCTAAAATCTTACTGAATCCCTCTGTTTCAAGTTCCAGAGCTCAGGCTAAGGGTAAGGACTCTAATGCTATCATCCCTTTGCTGTCTCCTAACATGACACTGAGCATAGATTCTGCAATCCTCACATGTGCATGTAAAGAGACGACTTGCAAGACCTCGGTGTTCTAATTGACATTTGATATGAATAAGCTAACGAGGAGCTGACCTAGAACCACTTTAAAGAAGTAATTTGGCATTTTGTGAAATACGCTTATTTACTTCCTTGCTGAGAGTTAGATGAGAAGATCGATAGGACTCTAAAGATACGAGCAAATTGATATGACTCAGAGAATGGAAACAGGGGGAAACAGCTTCTCTAGCTCTGTCCATAGGTACAAAAAATCCACCTACCTGCATGTGTAATGCTCGCTAAATAAAAACTGCATATGTCATGTATTTAATTTGTAAAAAAAGAAAAAAAAAAAAGAAATTAGTAGTGATACAATTGAGCTTTAAATGGGTTGTAGGTGCATTGTTTTTCACTGTTGCACAGAGCCTGGCTAGCTATTCCCCCGTTTTCAGTCTTTATGCTAAGCTAAGATAGCAGTCTGCTAGTTCATATTTACTATACAGATGTAAGAGTGGTTCTCATCTAAGTCTAACCAAGAAAGTGAGCAAGTGAATTTCTCAAAATGTTGACCTTTGAACCTTTAAACTTGTTACATGTCATTAAAGAGCTTGTACATATAATTTGATCTGAGTTGGTTTCTTTGTTACTATGGATAATATTGTTCAACAGTGCCTGCAAATTCCACCCGCTGTCTTATACCATAACTGCTGTATGCCTTACAGAGTGAACCTAGCGGGGAAGTGGGACAATCAAATTAATCTGAATAATAATCTGAACGATATTAATGTTGTAATGTCTGTAATGTCTTTTTTTGGAAAATTGTTGTTGCTGGGGAGCAAAAACAGGTCAAATCATTCTCAGTGTTTCCGTGGAACTTGTAAACAAAGAATGTAATACTTTGCCGTGAGCTTTTCCAAATCTTGTTTTGTCTCTTGTTGAATGGCCAGCCATCATGTACATGATGTGATTGATTGGTAAGCTCTCGTTCACTGTGATTGCAGATATAAAAAGTGATTATGGCTATTGTGCAATGCCTAATTTAAAAGCTAAACAAATAAATGTCTAAACTATCCACACATAGCCATTTTAAAAAAAATTTTGCCTACATTGTATATTGTTAATTATGCTGTTGTGTTACTTATTTATTTGTCATCATGATTGCATTATGTGATTGCTGCTTTTCTGAAGGCTGCATAAGCCTCATGTTACATATCTAAAATAACAAGCCTAAACAACAATAGAATCAGCACACGGTTTAATTTGCATATTGGTACAGTTTTGTTCCAGTATGGCTTACAATAGAGACCCAAGAGATTTTTTTCCTTCCCACAGTAAATAAGAACAAGCTTTATTCTGTGGGCTGTGATAATATTTGATTGCACTGTTGAATGCCAGTGTCAGTATTTCACCCATAGGCGGATAAAAGTGGATACAGCTGATTTATTTTCGAAGCAGCACTGCATTTTCATCCTCCTTGATTTCACTCATTGCACCTGATGCTTCAAGACTAAGCAACATTTTCAATCTGTACTCCGTTCCCATCCCATCCCCAGATAATCAATCTGTTATAAAAAGGTAAAACGTCAGCCTTTGCCCACATAAGGGATATTTCTGTACACTTGAGTCTCTCATTATCCTGCAGCAGTCAGGGCAGTGTATTACTCATATTGTTGTTTGAGTTTGGTACGAATTGGCATCCATTTTCAGGGATTACATAGGAAAGTGTCACACAAGCAAACAAAAGCCTCTCTATCCTTAATCGCCGCTTATTGGGAGCCAAAATATTTTGCATTTTAGTCACATGTAAGTGCATGATTGTTGATATTAAATCAGCAGTTCCATACCCAGGGCTGCATCCTTATTATATTAAAACTCATGCATAATCACATTTTTCCATGAAAATGTTCTGACTTTACCTGCCATAAGAATATTACCACAAAGAAATTAAATCTTTTTCTTACTCTTCTGGTGGAAGATAAATATGTATGAGACCATGATTTCATGGAACTGCAATCATGGTCCAAGAATTTAAAATGAAATGTATGTAAATATTCATGTACATGACTACAACAAGTGTTTGTTGTGAGCCAGTGTCCTGCTGTTCACACTCATGGAGACTCAAGGACAGAACAGACCAAGACAATACGAGAGCGATTTAGATGAAGGCAGGAAAAAAACAAGCACCATAATGTGAATGTTAAGTCAGGAGGCATAATTAAGGACTAGTGCAAGGAGGACAGTCACATACATCTTTCAGAAGAGAAATTAATTCATTTTCTTTGCAAGACATCATACAGCTGGGTGAATGTAACAGCGTCCCACTCTGTGCTCTCTGTAAATCCAAAGCACAATCCTATCTGTGACCACCAAAATGACTCCCAACTTCTTCATTTGGTCTTTCAAATTTCACAGCCTCTTTCTTATTTACAGTCCCCCACACATCCCAACACAAGGACATACCATTTGTCTTTAGGCCACAGCAGTGCAGCAGTTCAGCTTGAGAAGGTTGGCCGGCGGGCTATTCTGACGACATTATATGTATTCAGTCCTGGAGCATCAAAACCAGGGGACAAACCCCGCTTGTCAAACATGTAGAAGTTAAATAATTGGCCATCTTGGGCTTCCAGGGACACTGAGGCCGTGCCGACTTGCAAAACACAAGGGTACTCTTTCTCAAACACCACTCTGAACACCCGGTCGACCAGGTAGTTGAGCTTTATTGTCCTGTACTTTTCTGGGATCAGCTCTTCAATCTGAGGCCCAAACTGCTGCATGACCAGAACTCCATCTGACCCAACTTTGATCTCGTAGAAGGTGATGTTTCCGTAGGTGAAGAAGCCGATGTAAGGGTCTGGAACTGGGGGAGGAAAGAGGACCTTCTTGGCCTCCCTGAAGGCTTTTTCGATGGCTGGGATGATGTAGTTATAAGCCTTGGTGACCACGTCCTGGTTCTGAGACCTGCTGCCTGCCATGAGCACCACCAGACCAAGTTTCAGTCTGGGTACCAGAGAGAACGTGGCAGAGTACCCGTCCAGATCACCATCTTTCCGCACCACCTCGTAGCCCAGCAGCTCGTTCACCTCCCACGGCGTCCCGGTACGGTTGGCAAAGTAGTCCTTATCGCACCTGAAGAGTGGTGTCAGCATGATCTTCAATGAGTCCGGCTCCAGCAGCTTGCGGTGATAAGCACCCAGCAGCATCATAGCAAGCTTGGCCAAGTCTGCCGCTGTGGAGAACATCTGACCCGAAGGCCGATACCAGCCCAGGTCATAGAGTGGGGCTGGCTTCCCGTTGGAGTATACCCCTACAGCCATTTGACTCTGCAGCCCCGGTGTGATGTCGAAGCCGGTGTCCTCCATCCCCAGCCGGTCCAGGATGTTGTCTGTGATCCACCGCTGGTAGTCAACCCCGGCCACTCGCTCAGCCATTACATGAGCAAGTAAGGAGAAGGCGAGATTGCTGTAGTGACATCTGGAAGGAAGCAAGTTACGGAGATGGAGAACATCTTAAAAATGAAGTTGGTTCAGGTACAAAAATTTCCTAGTATTTTCCCATTTGAATGATGAAGCTACAGCCAGCAGAAGGTTAGCTTAGCTTAGCAAAGAACAAGAAGCAGCTAACATGGAAATGAAAGTCAGGGAGATATGTGCCAGACTCGTTTGACCTATTTTGACTGTTTATTATATTGCTGTCATCAGGGCACCAGTAGAATAATGTAGACATCAGAATTCAGTCCTAAAATAACTCGAATCCTATCAGCTTGAGTCTAAGTCATATGACTTTTGGATGACAAATGAAGTAAACGTGAGTTTAGGTCGATTTAATATTTTTGACAAAAAAAACAAAAAAAGTATTTAGCCTAAAAATATGGTGTTTTATAATGTTTTGGTTTGACAATTAGACATTCATCCACTTTCACACATTTCCCTATTCCAGTCTGCACAATGACAATGTAAAAATCAGCACAGCTAAACAAATCTTACTTGGTGCCTGGGTCTGCAACAAGGACATCATCTTGTAGTAGATTGATTGCAGATTGTGTTTTTCCTTTCCAAAGTAAATTTGTGGCCCTCAGTCTCCTGGGCAGGCCTGGATCCACCCACAGGAAAACAGTGTTCAATGAAAAAATACAATCAGCGAATAGAAACTGCAACATCCACAGCTGAATATGTATTTGTGTGCATAAGAGACTTCCTCCTCTTCTCTCCATCCTCTTCACTTTCCATTTCAGTCTGATGTTTTATTTTTTCTGATGAACAGGGATATTATTATTACATATATTATATTTGAGAAGCTTTCAATGATTACGTTTGGCAGTTTTGCTTAAAAATCACTAAATCTCTTTTGTTTTTACTGACTTTATTCCACTTTTAAGTTTCAACCAGTCAGGTCCTGTGGGTATATTCAAACATACTACAGTTTACCAATTTATGATTTTGGCTGATAGAGAAGATGCTTTTTCCATCAACTGCCTAACACATATAGATTTAAGAGCTAAGGGATATACAATATCTGATTAGATCTCAAGCGTTGGCTCCCTGATAAGGTAAGTCACAGGGTTCTCTGGAGTTTTAAAATTGAAGTTATGTCTTTATGATCAACTGTATCTACGTACCTGAGAGCTGGCTGGCCATCCTACGCAGGGTGACTGAGGAGGAGCGGATCTGAACCTCCCCGCTGTCCAGAAATATCAGACCATCTGTCACATACTTCAACTCAGAGTCTCGCGTCTTCCCCAGAGGGTTTTTGATGGTGAAGTTCTCAACATATTTCTCCAGAGGGTCATCTAGGGAGCCGATCTTCCCATCCTCCCACAGTCTGTACAACATCAGCGTTGGGAAGATTTTGGATAGGCTGGCAATTCTGAAAGACAGATAATAGAGCAATGCAAAAAAAAGGGTCTATGTGTTGGCATACTGATGCTATGTTTAAAGTTTATTATTTATTACTGACCAAAAAGAGACAGACAGGACAGATTTGGGATTTGTTTTTGAAACATTTCAGCTGTTTTAAATGCACACTTATTTTATGTGTGAAGTTTATGATTTGATACCAATTTATATACATACTGTATCTATGTCTGTACAAGCTGACGGTTTCTTCCCTGTCAAATACTACACTTGTCACTACAACACTTGCAAGACAAGATGGGGGTTCAGTTAAAAAGCTGTTGTTTGCGTGTCAAAAAAGACAGATTTTCACAAATAAAGCACATGGATGCATAAAGTCTGACAGCAACACAATATCTTAATTACATTTTAAACCACGCAAAGCCATCTCTGGAAAAAATGAATATCCAAACAAATTCCCACTTCTCAGATAAGATTGTAAGCCAACAAGTGTAGGATTGTAATTGAATCCTCACAGTGTGCAGTGCTTTGAGTTCAAAGATTGTAGCTCATGTTGAAAGCTCATGATCGTAACATTGTCTGTGTCCACTGTGGAAAAATTACTGAAATTGAGGTGTCACGGTACATTTGAAAGAACTCAGTAAATGGAGTAATGGGAGCCATATAATGTATATTATGTGTGTTGTGGTCTGTAACTGTTGGCATTTTTGTTTAAAGTGAATGAAATAATGAAGCTGTAGCACTTTGTGTTTAGTGCCATTTTGCAAAGGTGAACATGTTAACATGCTAAACTAAGATGGTTATTATGGTGAATAAATCTGCTTAACATCTGAATTTTAGGATTGTCACTATGTGAATATTAGCATGCTGATGTTAACCTTTAGCTCAACGCACTGTTGTGATAATTCACAGTCTCACAGGGATAAAATGTTACATCGACTGTGTCCACCTGCACTGAACAAAAGAAGCTACGACAAAATGTTTAAATATGGAAAAATGACTTAAATGGAGCATTAGCCCTTTGAGAAGCAGCTGTGAATGTGTCAGAGCACTTAGAGTACATTTGAAAGAAATCAGTAAATCTTTATGGACCTACTTTTAAATGTCATGTCTTAAGACTTAAACGTGTGCTACAGTGCATAAAGTGCTGGAGATGAATGCAATGATTAATGGCTCCTTATATGATTTTGTTCAGTATAAAGGACAATTTAACGAGCACGGTTTGATCATTTGAAACGGATTTTCGACATACTTGTGTGGGACTGCTCACTAATTACTAATACAATCATCAAGTGTTAATTTAATTTCCACCAATTTTACACATAAACAACACAAACTGGGGGCGTACTCAGTCTATAAACATGGTTGCATATCCTATGGTGAAGCTTTCTTATATCTTGAGCCTTTTACTGCAGGAGCCAGGATAGAAACGTCATCAACAGGCCGACTGACTCGCTGTGAATTCTCTAGACAACGACATGCTCTGCTCACACATCGGCTCAATCGGACATTACGTACACTTTATAATAGTGAGCTGGCAGGGTGAAGTCCATTTAATGTCTGGTCCAACTGATTCAGACATTTGCATTCCCACATACAGATCCTCTGGGTAATGTCTAGATAAGTTCAGGACTGCAGTGTGTGAAAGCAGCTTTGGACTGTCATCAGGGTTTTCTTGGACTGGGCTTGGAGACTTCACATTTTCATCAGTAAATCTGCTTTACAAACTTAAGCAGCAGAGTTTGAGATGTGGGAATTAATAAGGCAGAGAGGGTCTAACTAAAGATCATGATGCGTTAATGAAACTGTGGGATCTTAAAAATAAAACTAAATCCCATTTTAATTATGTGTTTAACTGCATTCCCATTAGCTTCAATTATACTTTTTGTTTAGTGTTACATAGCAAAAGTTAGCATGCTAACATGCTAAACTGAGATGGTAACAATTATACATGCTGATGTTAGCCTTGTACACAACGTACAACCTCACAGAGATGCTAGAAGTGTAGTCCAGGTCTTATTTTCCATTTCCCTTCATTTAAGATAGCTAAGAGTCCTGTTTTTGTTTTAATAACTGTAAATCTTTGGTTTGGCGACACCCACAAGCCCCATTTCTGTTGTAAATTATTTATTTTCTTAATTTTATTATACAGTATTTTATGTACTTTTAGATTTTATCAAAATGATCAGTGCCTGCAATAGATAACTAACTGCTAACTCCAACTGGTGTAGCTTGCTTTTCCCTATAGAGACCTGCTTACTTTTCTAGAGTCGTCATCTGACTCTCAGAAGTAGTAGGGCCACCAAGGTGCAGATTCAGTTACACATCAACGTCAGGAGCTACTGTGCAGATGTGCACTGGTTGATTGATATTTGTAGCCAGAGCTTAAGGTCCCATTACAATGAATCAAGATGATAACAATGCTCGTCCCATAATGAAAACACATTGCTTCCTCCACAGCACCGGAAAGCGATGTGTTCTATGTTTCTGACAGCAGCAATAGAATCAATAGAAGAAAATCTGCTTAGCGTGAATGAGCTATGAGCAGAGCATGAAAAGATGACTAAAGAAACTCAGGTTTTACTGACAGAAAATCCAAGAAAAAAGACATTACATGTGATCATCAGCTACTGTTGAAGACACTGAGGTCATGTACTCTAAACTCTACTCTACTAAAATTAACTATTTCCAGGTCAACCAAAATAAGATAAAATATTCAATATTCAATAAATTTCTATACCAGAATTTATTGGCAGCATGGAGACAACATTTTAGCCTGCGTCTTCAGAAATAAATCACTTTACAAGTCTGTGACTTCCTAATAATTTCAAGACTCTTGCAGGTTACCACTTTAATCAAGCAGGTTAATGGAGATGATGAATAGTTTCTAAACAGGGACAACTGTGACATTTGTGACGCAGTCTTCAGTCTAGTACTCACCTGTAGATTGTGTACTCATTGGGGGGTCCTGAGAGAGGGTCACTGGCATTCCTCTTTCCAAAGTTGCCCGTCCATAAAACAGTGTCGTTCAAAATCACAATGGCTGACATAGCGGGAAGGCTGATGGGGTTGACGCTCTGCCGAAGCAAAACATCCACCTAGAGGAGGCAGAGGTTGTTTTAATTTAAATAGGCTAATTTTAAGGTAATGTTCCCTGTCCATAAAAAACTTGCTAGCTAGCTAAGATAGCAGCAGAGAAGCTAATCCAACTCTAGCAGTGCAGCAGCTGTGTGATTTGTTGACCGTGTTGGACATTTGAATCTGAATTTCATCAGTTGGAATACATATTATAAATTCATATGAAAGTGATAAATAATAGATTTTTTCAACATTAACATTTGGTGCAATTAGATTAGAAAAAATGTTTATGTTAATAAGGAAGGATTGTGAGTTTGGTCTACAATTATGGTATGCATTTGTTCAATTAAGTATGAGCACAAACAGTGATGAAAAAATAGTCAGCTAATTCTACTAATTTATAATTCCTTCCTTCAGGAAACTACATGAGGCAGAGAGAACACAGCTGAAGTGAGTTAAGCAATTAACAGATTTCTCTCTCATTTGATTTGCACATGAGTTATATTCAACTATCAGGGATAATATGACCACACACTACATCTGAGAGGGAGAGATTGTAATTATCACTCCACAACATTTATTTAACAGAAATATTTACTAGTTATATAAAAACACAATAATCCTATAAAATACAATATTTTGTTAAAAATTAAAACAGTGGCTCCCACATTTTTGACTTGTGACTCCTTAGAAAACAGCAGTGTCTAATTGGGGCTCCTTATGTTGCTACCGCTAACTTGTTAGCGGTTCAGCCAAAGAGATATTTCCCTTCTAAATTTCTCAGATGGTTTCATTTAATTGAATGAATTAGTGAAAACAAATTTGTGTGGTAGAAATTGATTTTTCCGTTTTCCCTAGCCCATTAATTATCTGACAATCTGTCAGATTTATCTTGTGAGCCTTTGTAAGGACACTATCAACAGTCTAGAAGCCAGTGAACCAAAACCTTATATTTGCTGTAGTTAAAACTAGCACGTCTTGACCAGCTACCACAGTAAAATGCTGCTTACACATTGATGCATTAGTATTAGCCATCTAATAACGTCATATATGTCACTCACAGCGGCTCACAGCTGCAGAACAAGAACTAATACCTTTTGATATTTTAGATTACATTATGCTGATAATGTTCCTGTAGTTTTACTTAAATTTAAGATACAGAACTTTTATTTTTTATTTTTTTACATTGTGGTTTTACTTAAGTAAAGGATCTGAATACCTCTTGTGAGGTATAATAACTCAAAGCCATGCTTTGGTGGTTTGTTCGATATCATTCATACAACATGCATCGAAGTGGCTATGAAATACATATTCCTGTTTTCACGAGGAGAAATCACTGTGTTTTGATTGGGAGATGAAATCTGGAGGTAAAACAACATGCTTCATTAAAATTAATTGAAGAAAGGTTCAATTTATTCTTTGGTTGCTCACAAAACAGCCTTTAACTGTCATGAATAACAAAAGGTTTATATGTTTTACTTTCATCCTCAGTTTGGGTGTAAGTGTTTGGTTGTCGCAGAGATGAAAGAAGCTCTTCTCCGTGCAGGTAAATTGAAATTTTTTTTCAAGTATATTTTTTGGGGCTTTTTATGCCTTTATTTGATAGCACAGTAGAGAGGGACAGGAAATGGGGAGGCGGAGAGAGGGGGAATGACATGTAGTAAAGGGCCGTCCGATGCGAGGACTGTAGCCTCTACATATGGGGCGCCTGCTCAACCCACTGCGCCACTTGACGCCCCCGGGAAACTGAAACTTAACTGGCAAACTTTTGCTCAACTTCATTACATGTCCACATTACAAATGAGCACCCACTACTCCACATCCTCAGACTCTCCCAGCGGTGTTTAAGTGTTGCTGTGTCTTTGGTCGACAAGCTGGGAACACTGCTGCTCCCTGCGTACTGAAACACAACCTTTTGCTCAGACAGACACTCAGTTTTTCATCCACTATATCTTTAATCTCCTTCTGTCAACTGCAGCAGCATTTGGTGTGAAGGATTACCATGGCCAGCCTGTAAATTTCCTCAGACTTGAGAGTGAGCGCATGATGGAAATACAACCGCAGATTTAAATCTGTGCATGATGAACGACTCCTCTCACCTTTTCCAGGGCCTCTTTCAGACTGGAAATGGGATGCTCCAGAGGGAGAGGCTCAGGGAAGCGGGGACATGTCATCTCTGATTTGGCGTTGCGACCCATCCCTTCATCTGGGCGGCGGATAGGAAATGAGAAAAGAGGAAGAAAGAAAGAAAGAAAGAAAAAGTAAGGGAAGCATAGGGGGAAAGGCTATTGTAATTCCCACTTGATATTTGATAGAATATCAACGGCACAAAAGCTGGGATAATGTAGCATGATGGGCTGGCTTGGGGCTTAATTTATGCTCTCTGCCTCCTGATGAACCCTGCTGATCTTACATTATACAGTTTGACAGGACGTGTGATATACAACTCGCTGATCAAAAGAAATACAGCCTGGTCCCACTGTGAACTGTGGATAAACAGGGTTATTTCAATTCGTCTCATTGTAGCTTCAGGACACCATTTGCATTTTCATTCTAAAGGATTACTATAAATGAAAAATGTTTTTTTTTTCACCTCATTTCCCTTTACCTCAAACAGAAATCACAGACATGAGCAGTACTTTGGAGAGTAAAGCATTTTGTTTGTGTGCTGTGTTGAGAGAAATGCCAGTTGTGAGCCTGATGAGATGTTATAATTAAGTGTCAACATGTTTACGTCACGGTTCTCAAAAAAAGGGACACATGACTGAGGAGTCAGATATAGAAGGGTCTTTAAAAAAAATAGAAAAAAAGAAAAAGAAATAAAGATACAAAAACCAGTACAAATGCTCAGGCAAAAATCCAACAAAACACAGGCAAGATCCAAAACACAATCAGGATCAAAACAGCCAGGCAAAGCTCAGAGCGCTGGACAGATAAGGCACATGGCACAAAGTCAACCTGGCAGAGAGTAAGTGGAAACAGACCAGTATTTACACTAAGAGCTGATGAGGAAACGGGGAACAGGTGAGCAGGTGAGTGAGGAGGAGGAGGAGGTCCGGTGATTCCACTGAGAGGAAGGGCAGGCAGGTGGGAGTGGCAGGGCAGGAAGTGACAGAAGAATTTGGGACATGTATGCACAAATAACTGGACTGCATGACTGAAAGGATGAATGAGCAGTCTGACGCTCAAAACCACGACAGTTTAAACCAAACTTATGATCTGAAGCGCCTCTTGTGCAGCTGGAGGGATAACGCACGCCGTTTGACATTAACAATGATTTTCCAGGAATTAATGAACTACAATTAAAGTCATTTTACTGCCATTTATTTCACATCATCTTGCACGTTGACTAATTTCCGCAATTTTTAAATCAAAATTGTATTGTCTGAGAAACAACTGAAAACAATCAACTTGCTGTTTTGTTCCAGTTGTTTACCCAATTTTAATTGACTGCCATCTGAGAGCTTGAACTTGTTATGATGCTGACAATTATACAAACTCCCAGCAAACACAGCAACAAGTTGTGGCTTATCTCATAATTGCTTGATAAATATTGCACATTTAAGAGATGTTTTCTGTCTGTTAATCAGGAAATCTGTATCTCTTAATAAGGAAAAAAGAATCTATAGATTATCAACGCCACAGATGGAACTGAGGTTGTGTTGTTGTTGGTGCAGTCAGATCAGATAAGAAGCACCCAGACCTGACAGAAGTTTGTTTGGTACGTTTGTTTTGACTATGTCCTAATGAAATAGAAATGCTAACCATGTGTCAGAAACAAAAATAAGCAGGTCCAGTACAGTAGTTGGCAAAATGTCATCCGTATTTCAAAAATTCAATCATTTATTTTTTTCCAAGTATCATGAGCGGTGAAACCTGAAGGCCGCCAAGTGTCAAACGCGGCACAGATCTCAATTTAGTTTCAAGCACTGGGTTATTTTCAATTTTCATGTTTCAGTAAACTGAGTAACCATGTGGGCGCTCTGGTAGTCGAATGTTTACAATAACCGCAGTGGTCACGGTTCGACTCCAGCTGGGGGTGTTCGTTGCATGTCATGCCCCTTTTCTATCTCTCCTCATCTTTCCTTCCTGCCGCTTCACTGTTAACAAATAAAGGCAAAAAAATGTGGTCTGAGATGGTTTGACAAAATTGCGTAGGTTCAAGACAGTATTCACAGCCACAATATTTCAAGGGAAAAAAAAAAAAACATCTCATGCAACATGGTGCATCACCTGTTCCCACCCTGTGTTGGCCTTACCTGGCAGCACCTTTGGCAGCTGATATTGCCAGAAGAAGCATCCCGTCATCACCAGTGACAGAACGAGGAAGAACACCAAACCCAGCTGGGTCCATTTCACCTTCATCTTGCCGACTTTTGTGAGTCCTTCAAATTTAACGGTAGCAGCAGGAGCAGCCACAGCGGGGGTTGGCTTAAACACAGACAGACAGGCACACAAACAAGCAACAACACACACTAGGTTAGGACTGAGTGTGTACAGCTGTTAGATGAAACACTACTGAAAGTTTCCCATATTTATAGCATCTGAGCAGACATATTCTCCATATTCTCCTCCATATCATCTGTTGACTTCTGCTGTAAAATAAGAAGTCAGAAATCCCTGTCACCTTGTTCACATACAGCACTTAATGGTACTCACCACCTGATGCTTCACAGGCCAGAGCGGGATGGATTACCAGCGACACAGAAATCCTCTTAGCACTCAATCAACATCCGAGACATTTACTCAGAGTTAGTTTTTCTATGTAAGTGATTCTTATATGACAAAGGCAGTAAATGGTGTCCTATGGAGGTTTTCCTGAGAAGGGAAAAAGGCACAGACTTGGACTCCCTGCTCTGATTTCTCACTGACTGTGCTGGAATTCTGGGCCATCCCTGCTCCCGTCCCTCACAATTCAATTTCCTCTCCTGCAGCCACAGGCTGTTGACATCATAATCCCCAGATTTACTCCACCAAAGCGGCCGGGGAAATCTTAATCCTTAATCCCAGTGAATCAATTCACTTCAGTCCAGCTTCGCCTTGTCGAGCCCACCACCGAGCCGCACGAGCTGACAAAGATGGCACCCACTCAGCCAAAACAAGTTGAGATGGGGTGATAGGGTGTGCTTTTTTTAGCGGGAGTATGAGCTGAAAAGTACAATCACTTGGGTGCAGTGAATTTGGATCAACTGGGTGAGGGAATGACAGACAATTTGGGATGTCGAGGGGAATTCAGATAATGACCGGGGATAACATGCACTCCAACTTCTTCATGCTAGCCACTGCCAGCTGACACACAGACTGCACAGCCTGACTCATGGTGGATTCCTATGGCCAATACAATATCTGAAAGTTTTAAATATCACATAATGACATATTGACCAATATAAACAGTGTATATATATTCTTTTTTAATTAAAAAAAAAAAAAAATCTTTTAATAATTGTGGATAAAATACCCATTTAAGTGAATGGGAAAATGGTGGTATGTACTGAAAGAGACCTTTTACTTGTCAGAGGTATCCAGTGGATTAATTATTTAATATATTTAATGTAATTTCTTGTTTCTTATTGGCCAGAAAATACAGCAATACTGATAAATCTACTGTATATGATAAGCCAACATTGGCTAAAATATTGACCCTTTTTCTTTCTTTCTTTCTTTCTTTCTTTCTTTGGAGTTGCTTGTGAGTTTGCTGGAAAATATCATCTCATCTCAGTGATACCTATGGTTACTAAGCCTGCTCATGTTATCTTCTTATATAATTGTGGGTGGTATGGTTGGACAATAATATGAGACATACTATGAGATGATGAGATCTGCGAGACCAAAGTGTTTATCCTTTCAATTTCTAACCCTGGCCATTGCGGCAGGATCTTGAAATATCAAGATCCTGTCAGCACATGCTGTAAGATGTATAAAAATATTTTGCTCGCAACAATAATTAGTGTCTAATTATGGTGATGTATGACAAAAAAATTCAATCATTTGCTTACAATTAAATAAAATGACATGACTTCTTCTTCCTTAATGAAAAATACAGAATTTATGAATATACAAATATGGTTCATTTCAAAAGTTTTAGCTGCTGGTTGCAAGATGACTCATTCTTCATTGAAAAGTCTATTCTCACTGAACATGAGCCTGCCGAACAGGTGCTGAAGAAACACTGATTTTTAATGTGAATCTGCTTTCACCATCAGGTCCCATCACCAGGCCTGTTTGTTTTGGAGAGGAGGAAACTTCTGCAGATAATTCGACTTCCTGTAAAAAACCCTCTGAACGACTGACACCGAAGGAATCTGGGAGTAGTTCACTACAATGAGAGCAATGGTGGTGAAGACATCCCACGTTACTTCACAACTTCACAAAGTATTCAGTGGATTATCCATAAACTACAGAGTCCCTCCTCAAGATGGTATTTTTATATAGTGCACTCTAAGTTAATAAAAAGAAAATACATCTTTGGGGGTGCTGCAAAAATAGAGCAGGTGGACATGTGGTTATTTTATCTATAAATGGTTGTGGAAATGAATTTCCAGAATCTTTAACCTGGCAGAAGATTTGATTTAACTACTTCTGGTGGGTAGCTTATGTAAATAAGAATATGCTCTATATAAAAAAATCTGTAAAATCTTGGCATAAATAGAGTTTTTATCCATCATTGGGTACATCCAGTGACCGTCATTCCTTCACTTATCTTAATCATATATTAACGGTTTGTGCAAAGCTCAGTAATGTATTTTCATGACTGTAGGTATAATGATGCAATGTGGGAAAGTTAAGTGTGAAAGCAAACCGCGGCTGATCCTGGTTGCGTAACCTGTGACAGATGTAGAGCACAGCTGCAGGAACCATTTCACCACAGCCAGGACACAAACAAATGTACACACAGCCTCTCATCTCAAAGCCAGAGCAAGAACCATCACAGTTTATTGTATTTTTTGTTTAATACACTTTTTTTTTTCTAATGTATCTGCCAGCTCAGTTCCTGTGTGTGTGTGTGTGTGTGTGTGTGTGTGTGTTGGTATGTGTGCAAGCAGGAGTTTTGTACAGCTTGTATGTGTGTGTGAGGTGGCGGCTTTTACCTGTGCTTGCACCCCGTCCACTGAGGTCTCCCTCAGGACTTTACTCCCCGCCTTGCCCATGGCTCTACTGCACCAACTGTTACATGAAAAAAAAAAAAAAATAGTTATACCTTCTGCACAAAATCTGCTTTTCTTAACTGTGAGACGCAGGTTTATAGTCATGAAAGGAGGCCACCGTGCATTCTGAGGCATTTCTCTCTGTACATCAACATCCACAGATACTGAATTAGAGCAAGAGGAGGCGAGAGCAACGACAGCCAAGAACACGAACACATATTTTCTTATTGCAGGAGCAAATTGCATTTCATCATTGTATGACTCATAATGAATTCATAACCAAAAGCCGTAACGCAGTGCCAACCTTATGGAAGGATTGGGCCTACAGTAGATATTTTTATGTTACCAAAGGCAGTAAGAAAGTACAAGCTCTACCTGTCTGTCTGTATTGTACAGCGTGAGGCAGCGGTTGAGAGCCAGACAATGGAGTGATAGAAAGTGCCAGTGGTGGAAAAAAGAGACCATGACCTGCTATAAACAATGTGCACTTGCGAGACAGCCAGTTTTACTGCCGCTCTCAGTGCACAGAGGGAAGAGGAGAAGGACGTGATACAGCTGTTGATCTCTTGCTCACTCTCAACATTTTGTCAGAGTGTTCTTATTCCAGGAAAGGGAGCGTTTGAATTACAGGTGAGAGGTGAGCTCAGTTGCCCCAAGCGAAACCACATATGCACCTTTTTTTTGTGTGTGTGTGTGAATTTGGTGTCTGATGCTCTGAGATGGACTCCTGCAGATAATCCCACAAACTATAGAAACTTCTGCTCCGTTGCACCTTTTAAAACACCTCAGAGTCTTTGTAGTGGACTTGTTGGTTGAATGGCTAACTACTGACACTTTACCCTAAAGTCAGGTATGCTTGAACCAGTGTGAACAAAATGTTGTCTGACCACTTCTAAAAGGCAAAAGTCTTTATACTTTCACTGAAAACACTGAAAGGAGGGATGAAAAGCTTGCCGTCACAGAGGATCAAGACTTGATGAATCATTCATATGTACACACAAAAGCATGGAAGTTTAGAGTTTTAAAGAGTGTTTAAACCCCTGCTTACTGTCTCACTTGCACAATGGCCAAATACTGCGTTAAGTGGGTCACATTCTGGAAAATAAAATGGTCAGAAGCAGCCCCTCAAAATCTGACATCTGAAAGGTGGGTTTGCACAGCTGGGACTGAGGAGCCTGAGACTATTGTGACATGAATTAAATGTAAGCCTGTCTTTAAGAGCACATTGTAGATGGGAGCCTAAACCCATCTGCACCCTCAGAACTACTCACAGAGTGCTGAGGTCAAATTGGGGTTAGTGGAAGCTCAGAAACATACAATAGCTGAATTAGTTTAGTGTTTAGCTTTTGATGATGTTTCTCGCTGTCCATTTTGTGAAAGGTTAGAGTCTTAGTGGTTATGCTTTAGTGGGACAAAACCTAATGCAATTGAAGCACCACGAAACAATCGACCACCACAACATTCACATCCTAAAACATTAAAATACCGTAATTCAAAAACTTATGTGCGGCTTCAGAACTGTCAGCTAAGAGAACTGGTACAGAACAGTTTGTTCAAAGCATACTAATCAGAGGCTGCAGCATGAAAATTGGTCAGTTAACAGCACTATATTGTAAAAAGCATATTCAGTCAGACATTTCAGGATAATTTCCGGATACTTATCATTATCATGTCTTATAATGCTTTTTTTTTTTTTTTTTTTTTTTTTTAATGACAGCAATTTCTTTACCAGCATAAAACAGAGATTTCCCATCAGGCTGTTCTCTCCGCCTGCCTGCTGACATATGGAGGTGCTGTACGTGAACTGAAGTGAATCTTGACCTTCAGCATTGCATTCAATTTAAAGCATTCAGCCTAACATTGTCAGGGTTTGAGGGGTAAGGCGGGACCCAAAATACAGCCAACACTTGGGAGACGGTGCAAAAGGTTTATTTAACTGAAAGAGCTTACACAACACTGGGGAAGCACAGGGAAACACAGGAGCTTAAACAAGAAACAGGAACAGGCAACATGAACAGACCGAGGACAACCAGACATGAACAGGCAACGTGAACCGACGATCAATCAATCAACAGACAAACTGGAGCACAAAGACTATATAGACACAAGGGAGGCAAGGGTGATTGAACACAGGTGAAACACATTAGGACGGGGCAGACAATCACCACACAGAAACAGGACCAAGACAGGAAGCAAAAACAGAGACACACAAGGAAACCAATACAAAATAAAACAGAAAGTGAGAAAAGTCCAAACAAAACTAACAAAAAGTGTCTGCCATGGCAAACCATGACAAACATGAATGAAGTGAGTCACATCAAGTCTCATTCATAACTTTTCTTCAGACTAAAGGAAGGAAGGCTTTATGTACGCTTGTACACTATGCTCAGCACAGCATTCATTCCACTCCTTATTGACAAACTTCAAGCTGGAATAACTGAGTCTGAAAATGATGACTTAAAGTTTAATTTAACTTTATATGAGACTAAACACTCTTTAAACCCAGGTACATGCAGAATAGGTTTCTCAGAAATAACTTGGTTTTGGTTTTCAAACCCATCAGTAGACAGGATGGTCTTTACATGCATCAGTATTCAGGTTTATGTGTATCGCACCATAATCATAACTCAGATATGAGGTTGTCTACTTTGCTGTAAAACTGGATGGAGTGACAAATTATGGGATATTTCAACACTCTGAAAGTCCTTTCAGAGAGCAACCATGCTAAGGCCTTCTCTCTATGTGACATGGATTAAAGATATTTGATTTATCACATTGAGTCTGTCATTTTTCAGAGAGCAACTCAAAGAACCTGAGGTAGAGAATGGTTCTCCCCAGGGGGTGTGGTATTATCCTTTTTTAATATTTAAGTTAAAGGAATATGAAAGAGAATTTCTTTCATTATTTGAAGATGAATGGACTATTTGGAAGCGAGGGAGTAACCTCTTCTTTGTTTTCAACCAAATGATTGAAATCCAATGATTACGGCTTCAAAATCTCCATAAAACTAAAACAACATTTTCAAGTTTATCAGAATGTGGTAAGATGAAAGGATGACAATACAGTGCACATAGAGAATATTTCACTTAAGTGTGAAAAATTAATAAATGTTCTCAGTTGTGTGGCATTTACTGACTGGAGAGCTGTCGGACAGTCGATGATTTATAGATGAATAGATCAGTTACTGATTATGAATGCATGGCTTAGGGATCAGCAGTTCTTACAGTGATTAAAATACTGGATATTGTACAAGCTAAAGCCTTGAGAGTATGTAGTGGGGCATTTTACTCTACTCCAATGCCTGCCTTATTGATGGAAATGGGAGAGATGCCCTTGGAAATCAGACAATATAAACTTGGACTGAGATACTTGATGAAAATGAAAGGACAAAGTGAAACATTTCCAACAAATTGCCTGCTATATCAACATTAAGATTTCCAGGGAAGAATCAGACGGGTGAAGGGAAACATTGTAAATAAGCTCAAATCAAAGACACAGGAAATTGGGATTATTAATATTAATGCGTACCCTCCAGTCTGTTGGTCAGTTAAGTCTCTTTTCTTTCAGTCAGACAGTGTCACACACACACACACACACACACACACCAGTACCCTTTTCCCACCAAAATTAGTGGGTATAAGCAGGTTTTTTAAACATGGGTAAACCTGACAATGTAGTGTAAAAAAGTAATGTATTTGGAAAAATGTTGTAAAGATGTTAGCCAGCCAGTAGCGAGTAAATAGGGAAAGGAGAAATCCCACATTTCGTGTAGTTTACCTTTCCATGCTGTGTTCGCTACCGCCATGGTGTGCAAGTGTGAGGGAGTGTGTGTCTGTGAAGGTTGTGGAAAGGTTGTGGATGAGTTTTGATAGTATTGGATAAAGAAGATTATATCATGCTAATGTGTTTGAGACAGTAGGAAAGCATATGACAGAATGAGTTACTCTATATTGTTTTTATTATTATTATTTTCGTACTTTGAGTTGACTAACTTTTGTTTACATTGAATGTATGTGAAGTTATTCTGAATTTATGTGCACTTAATTTTTTTTGTCAGAATGTTTTGTGTCACTTATTGTAGTTTTGGTTGTACAGTTATTTGTTTAATCTATGGAATATGTTAGATTTAATATTCTTTGTAAAATTGTGGAGATACTTAAGTAGTGATTATGTGTTTTTAAAACCTTTTTTCGGGACTGCAGCTCACTCTTTCATCCTCGAGTGCCGTGTAGCTGCTGTGTTTCTCATGTACCAACACTGTAGCTACTGGGCAGGTTAGGTTTACAGTGTTTGAGCTCTGAAAGACGTCACAGCAGGAAAAGGGGGCGAAAATTTGTGGGTTCACCTGGGTGTTGTGTTTACATTAATGTTGATCGGAGCTGGAGCCGATATATACCTGTGTCTACTGCAGCGTCATTTGACCTGGGTGTTAAAATGAATTACAATTACAGAATACAAAAAAGACATACATGGGATGGTCAACCATGTAATCTACAAATAGGTGAATTTAACCCCACGCAATGCACATGCACATTCATACAATTAAAACGGCTCAGGCTAAAAGGGATTAATTTTGGTCCGCCTACAACACATTATGAAAAGCCAGCTTTAACTAACGCTGGCTATGGGCAAAGCAGCAGCCAGAGTAGTTGTCACAGCTCCCCAGACCAGGCCCACAGCCCCTGTGATGCATAAAACATCAAGTTAAAAAAGCAGAATTATAGCCATAGAAATAAATAAAGTAGTCTACATACCAACCGGGCGGTTGTGAGTGTTTGCAACACGTGTTGTTTTCTCAATTTGTTTGTGTTCTGTCTATTTGCATGTGTTTTCTTAAGTTGCAGTGTGTTGAGCTCTCAGCGCCATTTCCTCAAAAAAATAAAAAAGGCGAAGGGGAACATGGCAAAGGTGAGGAACTAGAAAGACTAGCTAAAAAAACTTATGCTAGATTAACATTTAAGTAACATTAGTCCATTCACTGAACTAGATTAAAAAACACTGCTGCACTGCCCTTATAAATCTATTATACTGGAACCTACTAATGCTTGCAATGAATGCAAGGCCTAAAATCAGCAAAATAAATAGATTGTTCCCATGAGTATCCCCATCCCCACGCAGAGCAGCTCCACTTCCCCAGCTCCTTTTGTAGATCTCGGTTCAGAGTTGGATATATGAGGCAGAATATAACTGTTGCAGTCTATTTAGAAAAATAAAAATGAAATAACTGATTTCACCCTTTGTGATTTATATTCATATTGCGTTGTAGGCAAAACAGAGCATGGTCTGGATGGGTCTATAAAGGTTTTAGAAATGGTTCTTAGAGACTAAAGACTTATTTGAAATTGATGTATTGGCATTAGAGCTAAGGTTGGGTGGGTGGTACTGGTGCGGGTGTGAATCTGGATGAGGGGCCGAATTTAGAAAATTTTGTCCCCGTCCATAATTCCTAATGGCTGTCCTGATTAGGCTACATATAGTCTCGGAACCAGAGTGAATTAATTTGATGGACGTTTAATCTCTTAAAAGGGGCAGTGATCGTCAAGGATTTTCTCCTTTTGTTCAAAAGCACAAAATCAGTCAGTCATGAAGGTCCGTTCATAAAAACGCTAACAATAAAATAATGTCGGTACTTCCTTTATTCAGGGTCAACATTACTCTTGAGGTGAAATTTGTACATCTATTAATGAATGAACCATTGTGGGAGACAGGTGTACCTGCGGCATCATTATCCTCTACTCAGATCACATAATACTTAGGCTACTGAATACATGCCTCTATCATTAGTACCTTTTGAGGCATATTAATCAGTGGGATTTTCAACTGCATAATTAAGTCTAGACAATCTGAAGTGTGAATGTTTATCTTACTCTAACAGTGCTTTTTTTTTTAAAATAGTACTTAACTTGTACTAATTGTACTGTGTACAACATTCATTTATTTCTATAAACCTTTGATAAAAACCTTTGCATGTGTGATGTTGATCGAGGTATTTAACCTTTAAAGTGACAAAATTGGCAACTGATATTTCTTTTATTCTTTACAGAAATAGGTTTTATTAGGTAACAGAATTATAACCTCATTGCCTGCAGAAGTCTGTGTAAACATTACACATTTGTGTGTCAAAATATGACAAGTTGCTTTGACAATAGCATAAATGTGACAAGAGTGAGAATGGTAGAGGACATTATGACTATAGAATAGATTAACTGATGAAATCAAATTTTAATGATCCTTGAGAGAAATTGGGTAATCGCACCAACAGTAAGCAAAGAAGACAGAACCATTTCATATATTAATCAAACAATTGGTACTCACTATGCATAATGTCCTAGAATAATCAACATCATATTTTAATCATAAAACAATGCAATGGGCACATTAAGTAAGTGGGTTACCTGGTAATCCTCTTAATTTTCATAGCGTCATCATTAGGTGAAAACGTAGGCCTATTTTAGTTTACGACCAAATACCTTAATAACGTTCTCATCAACATCTACTGTATGTTTAGCGTTAATTAATGAATGTCTGCATGCTAACAAGCTAAAATAACATGGTAAACATTATATCTACTATCAGCATGATAGCATTGTCATTGTGAGCATGTTAGCATGCTGATATTAGCATCTAGCTCAAAACACAGCCGTGTCTGCAAACAGCCTCAAAGAGATGCTAGCAATGCTGCAGACTCTTGTTCTAACCAGCATTCATTGTTTTCAAACCATTTATATGCTTATGCCAAATTGTAGTCTGAAATGCTCTATATGCAGGCAGTGAATTAACATGATGTATGGCAGAATTCGATATAACATAAAAATGCGTAGCTGAAAATACCATTTGCAGCAACAAAACCATCACTCCCAACAACAAGCTACTGACACATCTGAAAAGATGCTGCCTGGTCAGCATATTTAAAGGCTGCTCTGTAAGCAGAGACTAATTTTGACTCATTACCCCTGGTACACTGAATAACTACCAAAATGCCAGGTCAGGTTTTAGCTTGATGCTGAATATCTGATGGAATTTTAATAAGTTGGAGGCCATGAAAAGCAGGGCATACTAAAAAACTTTTTTCTATTGCGTCTTTGCATGAGTAAACATGTGGCTATAATCCACTTCTCATAGTTTGATAAGTTGTCTTTAGTAAAATTCAAAACCTTGTTTTTTTTGTAAGTCTGAACATCAGAAATAATTTCAGAAAGACAACAACATCCACAGAATAGGCTACAGTGTGTTATCATGTAATCAGAAGAAGACATAATGAGACTAATATAAAGCATACAGTATATTTACTTACAAAATATATGATTTAAAACAAGTCACCTGATTAGGCCATCACTCTAACCAACCTCTTGTCAATGAAAAAAATCAAATAAAAAGAAAATTTATCACTAGAATATTGTCAGCAATGACAGCCAGTGTGATTCTCCCATTGATGTCAGCAGTGTAGTCATTGTCATGTCATAATTGCTGAAACCAATTATTGATTTAGATTTTGAAAATGCAAACAGGTCTATTACATTGACCTATTCAGAATATAAATTATGTTTATAAGTCTGAAATGCATTCGTAAATGAAGTGATGCACCACATGCATAAAGCATGTAGAATCCAGACTGTGGAAAAACATGTTACATAAGCTACATAAGCACCTCTTTTATGGGCCATGAATGGCTCTACATTGATGAATTCCTTATTCACTTACCTCAGGTTCTGAATCTATTAACTGCTTGTCACTCCTCTTTATCAAAGTAAGACAACAATATTCCGCTTTTGTTCCGTTTGGGAGCTTGAAACGGGACCCTGACAGATGTTAGTATCATGGTCATGGCTAAATCCTGCTTGTAGCAAGCCCAGCATTCTGGATTAACCAGCACAACCAATGGCCACATCTGTCATGGCACAAAAATGGGTGCCCTTTCAGTGTGGGTGGTGTGAGTTTTTCTTTTTTCTTTTTTTGCATTTGCATTTGCATGACGTGATTTTTGGGGGACAAGTTCACCAACTGGTGCTATTCACTGGGCAGAAAACAGTTTTTACAGACAGGGAATGAGGATATGGGTCTTGAGGTTGTTGGTTAGTACAGCCTCTTGTCTCAGATTCTAAAAATACCTTTCATGGCTCTATCATGTTGACAGTTATTTTTGCAGAATGCTCACCAAAATAATTCATCCAGCCTTTGCTGAGAGCTGTATATTGCTATGGTTGCTTTAAACTTCCTAGCACATAAGAAGCATTTGCCTCAAGATTTTGGAGCCATTTCTTGGAACACACACAAAACAGATTGGCAGAAGCAAAGAATATAAAGACACACAAACTAGACCTCTTTCCCCTGACTCCAGTCCTGTTTTGGATTTATAGAAGATGCCTGACCTAATTATCGGCAATGTTCTCATTTCATGTTGAATGGGAACATTGAAAACATCTACTTGTAGGTCAGATGCATGTTTAATACAAACTGATGTAGACAGATAAGTGCTCAGACTGGCCTGTTGTCCATAACAACAGTAATGCAAAAAGTAGATGGATGACTTGCTATAACGCTGGTGCACAGTTAGTCTCTTCATGCCAACGAGCATGAAGGAGCATGACACTTTGGCTTTGGTCGTTTTAAAAAGTAATGAAAAGCCCTCAGGCCTCTTAGAGCGGAAATGGCAAAGGAATGAATATGCAGCTAGCTCTTTTCAGTGCACACGGCTTATTGCGTAGAGTTGCAGGCTTATTGCAAGCTGCTGCGTTCACTGGCACTTTGATTATGCACAAGATCACTGGTGATATGACAGAGCCCGCTGTATTAAATGTTCACCATAAGAGGAGTTTTGCACAATCCCCTTGTTACACTAATACCTTATCTGGAGGATAGGTTTTCACACAGGGATTCATCACATCTGAAGTCACCACAAAGGGCTTAAGAATATTTGGCAAAGCGTGTTTTAATGAAATAAAATATGTTGTATGCACCGTTTTAACTGAACTAAAAGAAAGCAAAGAGAACAAACAAGCTAAGTATGAATCACAAATAGGCTCTGAAAAATGCTATTTGCATGTGTTAAATTTTTCCCATCCTAGCAAAATCCTCAATATTAATATTTATATATACTGAATATAAATATACAATTTTAACCTTTTTCAAAGTGTCACACAACAAGTAATTCTCACAGTAAAGATCAAAGACTTATTTAAGTCCATTATCATCCTCATATCTCCTCTTCTTTGCATATGAAAACATCATGTCTACCCCAGATCTCTACTCTATTTAATTAATTCTATGTTCATTAATTTGTATATATAATGTATGTTTACCATCCACCCTTTCCATCTTTACTGAAGCTGACATCAGTAATCCCCAGACTTCAGCATTAACAGACTAAAGCTACTGGAGATGAAAAATCCAATCCTTTATTTTCCATCAACAATCAGAGACAGTGAGCATGTGCATTAATAAAATGCTTTGTTTTATTTGACCCTCTTTAGTGGTATACAATAAAAAAAAGTGCTGTTTTTGAAGAACAGGTCATTTTTTTAAGGGAGAAAATGTATTGATTTTCCTGATCTTACTGTTAAATAGGTGTGTATTATAGTATGAAAATTTTGTGAATAAGGCTATTTAATCATCACAATAACAAAATATATATTTGACATATACGTAGGTAACAGAAATAATTGCTCTGTAGCAGGAAGTTGGCTTTGTTAAATATTTTGTTGCTAGTGGCAACTTCCACATGGCACATTTCTGTAGGAGTTCAAATGACATTGTTACTTCCACCATTTGCCAGATGTGCGACCACTTATCCACCCTCTAAATGGCCTTGTTGGAACATTACCTACCAATTTTGTGACATGTCATGTGTTGAATTCGTTTTTCTGCAATCATTTAAACGCTAAACACACACAGCCATTAACTGTCTTAAGATATGTTCAGACAGAATGACGTGATTGCATATAAAGTCAGTGGAAGGTATCTTCACAATGTTTCCACTTGAGTGAGAAATTCAAGGTTTTATGAATGTGCTTCTTGCAGAGACTGAAGAGTAATGACAAACAAACTGGAGTTTCTGGTTGGTTGTGAGGTCACACTAGAGTTTTGATATCATGTCCCTCTATTTGGACAGACAGATCAAGGGCGATCAAGTCAAGTAAAGCTTCTCACACCAAATGAATTTCTAATTACTGGCTATGGAATCGATTATGGTGGTTGGACAACTGAGCAGGCCATGGCATTCGGATGAAGTTGTCTCTATTGAACACTTCTAGCTAGCCACAGCTAATGAGTGGGGTAAATCAACATGTACTGCTCAAATGGTCCATGGCAGTCGCAGTTTAACTGAGATTTTGTCTATCTGTTTGATCTGACAAGTATCTTTTATCTTCTTTCTCTCTCTTCCTTTGTGGACTTAAGATTGTTCCTTTCTTTCTTGCTGTTACTAATTTTGGAGTTAACAGTAATTAGCCACAGTTTTCTTGTTACTGTGCAAATTCATATAACATCACTATCATCGAATTTGTGTTTTATCCAATACGGTTTTCACAATTTTACTATTGCTTCCAGTAAAAACCCCAGAGGCTCGCTCCTTGTCTTCAGCCTTGGAAGCATGTGAAACTCACTGCATAGCTGTGCACCTACAGAGTTGGGGCAGAAGAATAATAGTGTTGGGGCTCTGGAAGAGAGTCTTTTCAGCCTGCTTTGAACAGGTTATAGCGGTCTCTAGTGGACAATGCGCATACTACAACTTGTTTGGTGTAGTATCCTAAAAATCTGAGTCTGACATACTGTATAAACAACAGCGTGATGTGATATTTCAGAATTTATTTTAATTTCCTGTCCTAAAAGGTTTGAAAAGATGACTGAGGTGAGGAAGCTTTTATGATCTGGTACCTGTGGTAACTTTGATTAACTTCAAAGCTAATGTCAGAACTGGTGAGGATTAATCTCTTTGAAATTGTTCATGCTTTGCAGGAACTGATTGGCTTTGCTTCTCTTTGTACTTGGCTGTCAATGCCTTGTCTCTCTGAGGTCAGCACAGATTAATACCAGCAGGTTTTACATGTAGTGAATACATTCAAAATTTCAGTCTGACCTTGAATTGGTGGAGCCATGTAATGTAATTTGTAAATGTATGGAAAGAAATGAAATGTAAGCTCTAAGGCACAATTTAAAAATGCATGCAATGTCTTGAAACTGAATATAATTTCAACATTGAATATAACTGTTATTGTTAAATAGCTTGATATACTTGTCTTGTTTCTGCACTGTTAGTTCTGCATTGAGAATCCCATCAGAAAATGTCCAGTACTGTAGACCTGGGCAGAGTCGCCTGATGTGTGCATCAGAGAGCTCAGACTGAATCATAAAAATCCTAATTGAAAATGTAGGTAGATTTAATGTTATCAAAGATTTAAGAGTAAGAAATGAAATCAAAAACACATTTAAAATCTACTCCATTACATTAAAATTTTCATATCGGACCCTTTATCTCTTTAAATAATTTATCTTTGATTTTTTTTCTGTATAATTCTGTATATTCTATAAGGGAATAGTTTTTGGAAATAATTTAGGGAAATATGCATATTGCTAAGAGTTAGATGAAAAGATTAATACCACTCTGATGTCTGCACTGTACACATCACAAACATCATCACAATCTACTTACCAGCACCACTACAGCTCACTAATATATAACACATATTTTGTTTGGAACTGGTTGGCAGTTTTTGTTCAATAGAAAACAAACGAATAAATTTCTTTGAATAAAATCTTTGTGTCTTCAAATGAGCGATATGAATACATTTTACCCATTTAGCAAATAACAGGGAAACAAATGGGAATTTTCAAGCTCAATACTATTGTGCTCGATGTTTCTCTGTTTTATATCTTCATCATTTATCATGAATTATTGTAATAGTTAAAAATTACACATGAACTACTCAGTTATACTTTTAGGTTGACTCTTTCAGAGCCTATTTGGTGCCATTAGTTTTATAATCTTCATCAAATCAGGCCAAGGTCATCATCAAGTCACTGTGTCAAATAACATGAGCCGCAGATACACGACTGACATGTTTTGACAGACATACATGCCTTTAAGTGTAATGAAAGCTGACATCAAAAAGCCGTCCACTGCCATATTATTAAGACATCAGCGACAGGGCAACAACATCACAAAGGGCCAGACAGTGTCCGAGGTGCCTTCACTGAATACTGTTGGAATAAAAAGAAACTCTCTCTCAACAGAGAGAGGACGTTTTAACATGTCACAGAAGGGCAGCACAGGTGTAAATAATGCCTCAGTTTCAGGGTCCCGCTGTACGTTGGCTCACTGTCTTACTGGGACACCTTGATTGGAGTCATTGTGTTATTAGTAACACCTGTGCTTGTTTTGGTCAGCTTAATAAACACAACACACAAACGCAACATGGGTTAGACACTGATGTGCCATTATCAAGCGTTCTTACTCTCTTCTAAAACCACTTAAATACTAATATGCGGTGACATGTCTGTATCACTAGATGGCAGTGGTGCTCCACAGGTTTTTAAACTGTCCAGCCTCTGATTCAGTGATTCTTGTCTAACCCATCAGTACTGAGTGGCCCTCAGCTGCAGCACAGATCACATGTGAAAAGTTTGGAGTGACTAAAGACCTTGAAGTGGACTGGTTTGTATCAACATGCTTTTGGTAGATACAAGAGAAAATAACAATATACTCTGTGACAGAAAATTTGCTTGATGAATTATCATGAGACTGTGTCATAAATGCTCTGGTGATCTCCCATTGTGTACTGTCATCTGTTTTCCAGCAGAGAGGGAAACACTATTAAAGTAAATAGCACTGGTGGCTTGTGTTGCATCTTGGCCTCCCACCCTCTTTTTTTTTTTTTTTTTTTTTTTATTTGATATTTCTGTGCCAAGCCTCTGCAGTCTTGCCAACTGTTGCCACCAACACAAAACCCACAGGACTTTCCATCCTTGATACAAAATTGCAATCAAGTCCGGTCCCTGGGGGAAAGTTGGGGTTCAGTGTCTCGGTTTGTGATGTTCTGTGGATGGCAACAAACTGTTGTGCTGCCTGCCAGCATGTCAAGCCAGGAGCATTAGAGAGGGAAAAGTGGAAAATTAACCGGTGCCAATTGCCAAAACGTTCACGTGACTGCGACACATGGGAGCAATGGTTAGGATGGTAATGCATGAGAAACATTCCAGCAAAGGCACTGACATGTGACACTCAATTACAGTATCACACTGGCCTTCAGTGTTTTTCTTCTTTACTTTTTGGGAGCTGTGCAAACTATGTAAAGTATCTACTTGGCACACTGAAGGTCAGATATGATGATAAAACAATTACAGTAAGTTTCAGGCCTGTTATTAAGAGGAAAGCAATTCATCCTAACAGTCATCTGAAAAACTCAATTTCAAACAGCAGAGACTTTCTTCTAAGCAACATTTTTGGATAAATGATCAGTAATCAGACAGAGAGAAATTCACTACAGAGGAGCCACAGATTTTCCTAACAGCAGTACCCTCATTAGACCAAAATGCAATGCAGCTTTGAGGATCTTTCTCTCTGTCAGCTAGAAAAAAAGCCATGCTATCCTGCTCTTTCCATACGATCACTTTTGCTGTCACTTTTTCCATGTAGTCACAAACAAGCTTAAAGACAGACAAGAGGGTGACCGCATATGAAAATTCAATGAAAATGTAAATTATTATTTTACCGATACTAAAGGAAAAAAATAAACTAAAAAGAAGCCAAATTTAGCAAACCAAAAGGGCTGGAGCAGTAGACAGTCAGACAAGATGATCTCCCAAGAAAAGTTGAATTGAGGTCAACTGGTTGTAGATACTTTAAGACGTTTGACCTCTTATCCTCATCCTTCTTCAGTTCTGACTGACTGGTGAGGAGACCCAGACATTTAACCGCTGTGGGATTGTTATCAAGGCCTTGATAATGCCCAAACAAGTATCTACAACCAAGTCCAGTTGCCTTCGATTCAAGCCTTTCTTGGATAACCATGACCTGGATGACTGAGAATCTTCACACACATCCCTGATGATCTTTCTTTCATGACATCTACCTATAAAACCAACAACTGTATAATGTAATCTTAGGAGTGAAAACCAAATAGTATAATAATATTTTACAACACAATAACTAGTTTTTCTTTGCTTATTATGGCTTGAACACTGCTTTGCACAGAACAGTGTAGGAACAAAGTTCCTGCAGATTGATCACCATTTCTCCTTATCTGCGACAAACTGAAAAAAAAACAATTAAAAACATAGACCGCTTGTTGCCTGTTAGGATCTTGATTTGCTCTGGTCTTGGTCTGTTTGCCAGTTCTCTACTATACAGATTTTTATACAGTTTTTCCATTTAGTATAAGTATAAGCATTAGCGCTAGGACATCAGTGTTTTTTGTTCTTACAGGAAAAGATTCAGTTCATTTGCCAATAGATGCAATGCTTCTGTGAGTTTGAGAAAATCACAACAAAATGATGTACAGAGTATTTGATACCTATGTTTTTATATGATCTTTCTAGAGCTAATGCTGCATTCATGCAATGGTTGCAGAATGGGAACGTTCTTGCATAGCTACCCCCCTGCTAGCCTTGTAGTCACACCAACTTAATAGCTTAAATTAGCCACTTCATTAAATTAATTAAATTGGCACCTAAATTAGGAATGTTACATATTTGGAGTGGTTTGATATTACCTAATTTTAGCTTTAAATTTGCTGAATTTATGTATTAGTGTTAATATCAACTTTTAGATGTAACCTCCAGCATTCGCAGCCATTTTGCCAAAGGTTTGTTGATTCTGAAGGGGAATATTGTAGCTGTCAGAAATTCCCAATATTTCCAGCCTGGTAATTACAATTTAGAGGCTGATGTGAACAATGTGAACTCAGCTGCTCATAATTAGGTTTCTCAACGACATGACGTGGACGCATTAAACAACAGCTCATTTGATTTAACTTTATGCAGCTGTGACAAGTTTCTCAGTTTCTTTTGTGAATTACATTGTGGACCAACAGTGAAAAATCAAATACATTTAGCGTGCATACTGACGTTCCTGAGTGCACTTCATTATGTCACTTTTCTACGTGTGAACATACTGTAAAACCTGCGTAGAATGAGCATGGAGTGCGAAACTTGAACACATAGTTGGTCTTCAGCCAGCAGTAGGCACTCAAAGTCAAATCTTCAGACTTACTAATGAACGTTTCTGAGGCTTATAGCCGCTGTGACTGAAACACTCGGCTTTACTGCTCTCACCCAGCACACACATTCTGTGTATGGATCTGAAGGTTCACGCCCGCAGTGTCTAAATTGTGCCCACAGACAAGCCGAGCCTGCTGCAAACATGGCACAAACAAGCAGCCCGGGCTTTTTGTTCTTCTCCATTGAGCCTGTTGCTGATTGTGCGAGTCCTCCCCTTTCATTGGTTTTCTCCATGACCTCTGACCTATTTTCACTCCAGAGCAGAGAGAAGGGCATCTGGATGCAGCGTTCCCACTAAGAGCTACTCAAACACTGCAGTCTATGTAGGTCAGCAAATGGCCCTCAGTGTCACTTGTAAACCATAAACAGATCAAGAATGCATGTGAGTGTGTTTGTATGTGTGTGTGTATGTGTGTGCGTGCGTTCCGTGTGTGGTATAAGTTCAGCTAACTAATTGCAGGGTTGATGTGCATTTCACAGGATGTCACTGCATTGGGGGAAAAGTCCATCTGTTGCCAATGCTTCTTCATGCTTCATGCTTGTTTGGCCATTCATATGGTTTGTATAATTATTTGTTTTTGACATGCATTACATGATGTTCATGCTAATAAAGAGTTTTATTTTATTGGACGCTGCTTAAAGCCCTTCAGTTTATACTTCAGCAGTGCCTATAACATGAAACATGGAAATATTCAATGAAGCAAAAAGAAGTTTTAGAAACAATCATAGGTTAAAGCTGCATTCAGATATTTTTGACCTGTAGGAGGCACAAAGAACCCCAAATAAACTTAACATGACAAATCTTGACATAGGTTAATATTTGACCACTCATCATCTCCTGCTTCTTTCTTAAAAACTCAAACATACTCTTCGCTGGTGTTTCCAAAATGTTTTGGCTTTTGAACCCTTAAAATTAAACTCCAATATGTCAACTTGCCATCATTGCATTTGTTTTCCTGTTGTTCAATTAAACATTAAAATGATCCAGTTATCCACTGAATAGCAGAGGTTAGAGCAAAAATACAATTAAAAAAACTAGAACTATCACCTTGCAGTTGTATACCTCCACCGACCAGCCAAGTTGCAGGAAATATGGTCACAATCTCTTTCCTGAGTTACTGCATTGAATAATGGCCAGAATTTTTTAGCTTAATATTATAATGTCACAGTGAAGTTGACATTTGAACGATGGGTTCCTATTAGACATTTGCCTTAAATTGTGTCATAATTAGTGTACAAATTCTTGGCATTATCACATTTGTACCAAATTTAAAGGAATTTGTAAGTTTTGCTATTGCTACATAGCTAACGTTAGCATTAACAGCTGTTTACTTACCAGTGAAGAAGACACGCTGTGAGTTTAGCATCAAGTTACATTCCTTTACTCATCTCAAGAGCTTTCTCCAGTGGTGGAAAGCAGCGCTAATGTTAACTCCTGTCTCTATCACGTATTTTCCTGAAGTTAGCATGCTAACCAGCTAACCAGTTAATTTGGTGCAGCAAAATTAATGTTTTGTCTGTTTTTTTTATCCTGTCAACCATTTTGTGACCCCTCAAATATTTTTTGTGATACCTTTTGGGGGCCTTCAACCAGTTACAATGATCTAAATTGTATCAGGTTGAAGATTAGAATTGATTAGAAGAGAAAAAGATTTCACTGTTTATAGTCCTTGCAAACATGATTCTCAGTAGGACAGGGAGTAATAGCAACTCTTACCACAGTAAATTTCATTCAGAGTTAGTATAAAAGTATATTGTTTAATATGCCTGACTTTTAAAGAGGTCATTCAATGTACATCTTTTTGCCCATCCCATCCCAATTCCACCCTGCGGTTTGACATTTACTGGACTCCGTCGATTGTCATTTACACTTCTTAATAACTGAGAGTGGCTCATTGATCAGACTCTACCCACAAACAACTGATGTCTCTCGTGATTTTGCTCTGCAGAGGAGATGTATTGGGTTCATGTAGTTTGACACAGATTTAGCGGGCAGCAGTGCCTCGAGGGCCGCGAGCATTGATGTGTCCATGCTTCAGCTAACATTGGAGAGTTCACAGAAAACAAACTCTTCATGACCCCTGTGTGACACTGCTGATCCAGCCAGAGCATGGCTTATGGTGGGGCTCGAAGCTGCGGAAGCACAAGCACCGTACCATCCAGTCCTGGCTGTCAACACACACACACACACACACACACACACACACACACACACACACACACACACACATTCACACACACACACACACACACACACACACACACACACACACACACACACACACACACACACACACACACACACACACACACATTTAACCATTTTGAGTGGCAAATAAGCAAAACCAAATTGTGGAAGCTTACGATCAAACAAACACAGTTTCAAAGCATTTTAATTCATTACTTATGCAAATATAATTTTGATATGATATCTCATTTTGAAAACAAGGCACTGAGAAACCCCACAGTAAATTAATTGTAATTCTGCATCTCAACCCTCTTTCTACATTATATAATAAAGAAATATACTGTAGTTGGTTAGTTTTTATCTGTGTGAAGAGAAACATTTAACCCATACGATTACAAGACAATGCTACATGTTGAATAACAAGACAAGACAGGAAAAAAGTAAACAAGAAATATTCTGATAATACATCAGTACTATACAAAGCCAAAACAGAATTTCAGTTATAAAACTATATATTTCTGTATTCGCAAAATGACATATTTAAGTTCAATAGAAGAGTTAAAGGAGTTTTTCTCTGAATGATGAATATATAATATATATGTAAGATGAATAAATAATGAATATAAGATCCGTCTTTCATTATGCACCTTTTAATCAAATTATTAATATATTCTTAAATGTGAACCCATAAACCCTCTGTGTCCCTGAAGTCTCACCAGGAAGCAGCCGAGACTGAAAAGTGACTGGTAAATGCATGAAGACCTACAAATTCTCTCACACTCTCCTCACCACCCGTCTTCTCCATCTCACCAGAGATGTGTGTCCTTGTCTCTAGGTCTTCACACCAGCCACAGTTGTCAATGTCCCTTGTGGTATCAAGAATGGCAGCGTGTTGACAGGGATCGATTTTAATGTCAGCAGCTTCACGGCATCCTCCTGAGGAAGAAAAAGACATCATTGGTGGAGAGTCGCCGACTGAGGTGCCACTTAGTGAAGACAGAAGAGCTCTAATCTCGAAAATCACATAGTGACAAAGGGGCTTGTTCAAGAGAGTCTGTGTCATTGTTCACAGTTAAACAGGGATATCAGAGAGTGAGCTGTAGTCTTAACACCATTGTCACTGTAGCAAATAGGGCTCAACAAAAGTGTAATGTAATTTATATCTTATTTAGGCTTCCTTTTTTTTGAAACATGATTATAGGATTATTTTTTATTCTATTCTATTAGACTAGATTTATTTATATTGTTTTATTATATGCAAAAAAAGGCTGAACATTTCAGTTTTCAACAAAGACATAATTGATAATAAGGTTATAACCAAAACTAAAACACACTTAAGTCAACCATGTACAGGAGCACAATTAGTAGTCTTTTAAGCAATTACCTAAAAACAACTTTCCTATAAATGTAATACTAGCTATAGAGCTCATTTAATTTCTACCTGTGATCTACAGCAATCCACAAAGGCAAAAAAAAAAAAAAAAAAAATACAGCTTTATTCAACTGTGTGTTAGCTAAGCCTCATCTCCTTACTAATGCTAACGCTAAAAGTTGGTTGAACACTGTGGCAGTTGACTTTTAAATGTTTCCAGCTGACTCGTTTTAAAACAAGATGGCTGTAAAAGGACCTGAAATAATTGCTGCATACAACATGTAAGGTAGAGAGAGTCCTAGTGTTAAAGGACTGTTATTAAAAATAAAGGTGTAATTATGTTTTAATGTTCGTTTTCTCAAACACTTTTATAAAGGAAAAGGATTTAAGGATTAGTAACGGTTGAGTTTGACAAATGCATCATTTTATGAACAAAGGTTTGGCTGGAGTTAGTGGCGTGTGAATTTAGAGTAGAACATAGCCACTACTCCAAAACTCTAAACTCTGAGCAGGTATTTTTCAAACATGGCCAATCCGTTGACCGGCGTGTGCAGATGCAGCTGCCTCTCATGGATCAAATATTTCAGTGCTTTCGTCGTTTCACATGTGCAATGAAACTCATCCTCTGGAGTTTGGCAGCCAGCGTGAAATGAAGGACCACTGCATCTTTGTTTTCGCTGAAATGTGGGACTCATGGTGGTCGACTTCGTGTTTCGGTCTAAGGTGAATTCTGTGGTTATGTTGGTGGGTTTTACACTCCTGAAGCAACATGACGGAGTTCACCACTGCTGATATTGTAGCAGTCTAACCTGCAAGAGCTGTGCAGCAGCATCAGTGATCAACAAACAGAACACCCCGATTCATTTTTCATCAATGCTGGTGACTTCAATCATACAAATTTAAAGACTTTTTTTGCCAAAATTCCACCAGCACGTGAAGTCAGCAACGAGAAGAAAAAATACGATGGATATTTTTTTTTTACATCTGGTTGTTGCTGCTAACTTAAGACTGTGTGGTGTTTTTTATGTCTGTTTTATGTTCCTGTATATTTGTCAAGCATATGTGTGGAAATGACAGTAAACCTGCAGCAGAACCCGCCTTTGGAAATAATGTCAAGTTGCTCGTGCAGACAGTAAGATAGGTCGCCACGCATGACGATGTTTGCAGCTTACGTTAGAGCAGATACACACTGTGGGTATTTAGATTATTCCCCAAACTTTTGCTCTTGTTTATTGGGTTTTATAAAGACTAAACAGAAACAGCAACTTCCACATTCTGGAGATACTGTAGTGTGTATTCTTCTTATTGGAGCCCCTGTGACGTGGAGATTTGCAAAGCTTGGCCGGTCTGCCATGCCTACGGCTAAACTATCATTGGGACATCAGCACACTCCTCCGATTTACACAGTCATTATAAGCACATTACATTATGAGCTAATTCAACGGCATCGATAGTGGTACTGTATTGTATTGGAAAAATGACTGAGGAAATATTTTATTTATATATTTTATATACAATGAATGTACTTTAGATAAATATGTAAAGTATCAAAAAAGAGTAAATGCTCTGTACTGGAGAACTGTACCACAAAGTACCAAACAGCACACACTACTCTCTATGTATGTTATGTTTCAAAGAAATGTTAAAAATGATTTTGAAATACATATACAGTTTATGGTCAATAGAGAAAATATCAAAACTATTGAGCCAAGAGCTCAACTTTTGTAGCTCAAAGTGGCGTTATTATCAAATCTATAGTCCAGACTCTCTAACCTATATCACAGCTTCATACTGTGTTACACACAGCCTGTTTGGTTACACACATCTCTATTCTCAACAAGGCATCAACATGTTCCCTCACTGTGTCCTGGGAGCTCTGTTACTTTCAATAATACATGAGTTAGACTGTGTGTGCCAGCAGAAACAGACGATGCCCCAGGTTTTTATCCCATTTGACTGTAATCGGCGTGTGAACCTCCTAAACTTACCTTATCCTCCCATCGATGTGTTTCTCTTCAAAAAGAGACACCGTGTTAGACCCAACAAAGCCGGCCCTGACACTCTACTCCTGCCCTCATGTCATCAACATTATTAACATTTTTATAAGGCAAACTAAACTAAAGTATGTGACAGGCCTTAGTTTAAATGTTTAAAGATTCAGAAAAATGATGTTTAGGCATTGAAGAAGCTTTTGCAAATTTAATGCTTTGAAACCTGCGTGTTAGTGGTTGGAGGGCAGAAAACTATTTTAACTTCCACTACCCGCAAATAATTTACTCTGACATCCATATACTGTAGACAGTGTAGTAAAGATTTGCAAAGTCTTAAAGCACAAGGGGAAATGTTAAGTCTAGCATTTATTGTTGTATTATTACTTAAAAATATTGCCCACTGGGCCTTGGAACAGCCTGTAGGTATAATAAACAAAAAGGACATTTAAGAATTAATGTGAAAATCTGACGGTTTGTGCTTAGATGAGACACAGCTGGTGCTTTTTTTCGTGGTAGTTCACCACTAGATAAAACATAATTATTTGCTGCTTGTCTTCCATCTTTTGAGTTTGTATTTTCAACATTCTTCGCATATCTGTGACTGAAAACACCTTTCTAGGACTGACGTGGTTATGCTAACATTAGGCTAAAGTTGTGCAACCAGTGCTACAGCTAAATGATACTACTGTTTATTAGACACACACAAAATGACATGACACACATTATGTGCTAGCTTATGTAGCAGTTTATGCTTCTATTCAAGAAATAACACACAAAAGTTTTAAATATGTCAGAATGTATTAAAAACTACTTCCATGTTAAATAGAGCTTCTTCACCCTGTACAAATACATCCTGGTGTAATTAATAACACTGATAACAACTGCATTCCATTTACATGGGCCAGTTCCAGCAATGGATCAGAGCCTTCATCATTAATGTAAATACACATGTTTTTCCTCCTGTCTCAAATCAAAATGACTGCTATGAACAGGATCTATATATTCCCAGCATCGCAGCCTCTGGCGCTCTCTGTCTGACATATGTCCTCTAAACTTTTGTTTGCCACAGTTTTCAGTGAAGCAGCATCTAAAAGAAGCTCAGAAAGATCTGTCAAATGTTAAATGCTCTCTCTGTTCTGCTGTGCCACGAGCTACCTAGCACTGCTGCCTTGTGTAAACATGAATGCATGATGTTTTATGAACTGGATACCGGATCCAGTTCATAAAATCTGTTGCCCATTCATTGCAGCGAAAGTTGCTCACCCAGCACATACAGCAATCCATCCATGAGGGGAAGGCAACGCGAGATTGATCCAGGTCACAATTTTACTTTGTCATGTTGAAAAGTTGGCATGTTTTCAGGGTTTTGGTGCTTTTTTTCTTTGTAGCTGTGACAGTAAAAAAAAAATTTTTGGTGGTGGTAGAAATTGTTCTAATAATTTTAAATGCTTTAAAATGTCAAAACAAATGAAAGCAACACCGAATATTAACAAGAAAAGTAGTGGTGCAGAATGAAAACTAATTTAGTTTTCTTTTAGCTTGTGAAGTGTTGATAATTTTGACACCAACATTTGGCAAGTATTTATTATTTTCACATATAAACTAATAAACTAATAGAATTCCCCTTTCAACAGGGGGTTTGCAGAAGTGTTAGCAGCGACTGACAGAGTTATTGAAGGTGGTGCTAGTGCTTCTTCCCTTGAGCAGCCTTGGAGGAAAGTTGATGTACAGCATTGACTACTCATCGGTCTGCCCTTTCGCCTTTCTCTCCCTCCTTCCTCCCAGATCACTGTCCATATCCGGGCCAGCATCCCGAGTGGAGCGCGCTCTCATGTTCCAGATATTAAATTACTCATAAAATATTTGCTTGGCCTCCAGGCTCTGCTGCAGCTTGCTCCAAAACCTCCACTTAGCCCCTGAAACGTCTCAGAGTAGAGGCTTGTGTCACCTCTCTGAGGAAGGTCAATTTTTCCAATTTAGAAATGGGGCATTACAGGCCATTTCAGATTGCATTAGCGTCAGAGTTCTGCTCTTGTCACCTTTTTCCTCCTCCTTCCCGTCATTACCTTTCTTCCTTGCGTTCAAGCAGGGAAGACTTCTCTCCTAAAACAAGCAGTCTGAGAGGTTGAACATTGCATGATTCAGTAACAAGAAGAGGCCTGATCACTCATGCTGTGTGCACTTGACTGTACCAGAAAGTTCCATCAAGCTCAGTGAACCTTGAAGACATTTTAAAGATACAGCCACAGAGTTCAGAAGGGCAACACGAGAGTTAGAAACTGTCTAGACTGACGTGTTAAGACTGAACCTGATGGCTCCTGGGTATAGCACATAATTGTGTGTGCTTTTTTTAAATTTTTTTAACTGTTCTGTTTTGACTTCAATTCAACTTCCATTCAAAATAGAATTAATTCCGAAACTATACAATTAATTAAGTTGAATTTACACATTGTGCCAATCATTATACACCACATTATACCACCATCAGTGTTATACAAGCCAGAATCTGATAGTTACAATTTAAAAAGTACTGAATATGTTCAACATATTTTTTGAAATAACATACCGTGCTCATAAATGTTATATAATATATTTCAAAAGCTCATTGACAAAAAATATCTTCATTGCAGATAAAATACCCAGTTTTTGAAACACTGTATAATTAAGAAAAATCATTATAATTGAGTTTATGCTTGGATTCGGCTTGTTATTAATTCCCGAAGACTGACAACTTTTAAAATGCCTGTGTAGTCATTTCTAAAGCTAATTCGGTGTATAGTGAGTGGTCATTCATTCAAATACATTTAAATCAGTTTCATGTAAGCCAAGAATGTTAGGAGACTTTCAGGGAAAAGACGGAGAGATAGTTCAGTGCCTTTCCCTTTTTTAACGGCTGAGTTATTCTTGTGTGGGCAGATGTCAAGACTGGTGAAGATAGTTGCATTAAAGTTACTTCAGTGTATAGCTCTCATGCATTATGTGTAGCTCTTTGGGTTCAGGCATCAACACTGAACATGATGGGTTTAATTCCCACAGGAGCTGCATACACTAATAATCCACTCAGCGTGTAGAATTACTCTCAAAATATACCAAATCTGTATTAATTAAGTAATGTAAATTTTATTACAATGTTTTTTCTACAGCTTATGGAATATTTTGCCTCCAGGAATGAACAAAAAATATGCAAGTGAAGTAATGTTTCTTTTCCAAACTGCAGACACTGGATAATTTTATTAACACCTGCACCTACTTTTCTTGAATATTTTCAACATGTGTGAAATTATATTTACGGATATAGTCTTGCCATTTAAATGCTTACTCTCTTCCAATATTTGGATGTTTATTGGCGATCATCCAACAAACATCAACAATCACCAATGTGCAAACTGAATCTGTATTGCAAAAATGAGTCACATTTGCATTTTTATTTTTTTTTAAATAATTGCAGCAATTCTGTTTCAAATAATCTGTTATTTCCTCAACTTGGAAGCATATAAGAGGCACATAAAGCAATGAAAAACAGATGTAAAAGATTCCTCTGACTTCAGACCTCAAGCATTCCCATATGGTCACAAAAGGCCTCACAAGTGTAGCTGTGCCATCTCTTATAGATCTCAGCAAAAAAAAAAAAAAAAGAAAAAAGGTGAGAATCCAGTCACCCGTGATTATTACCAGCTCACTCATGAAATCGCCAACCACTGGGCAGTGATGGAGCAATGAGAGGCAGTCAGAGATCAGGAGCTGTTTTCTATCAGTTTGAGGCTGAACTTGTGCACATAGTGTTTCCTTGTTTAGCCACACCACCTGACAAACACCTGGAAAAAATGTTTTGCTTTTTATCATCTACAATTTGGAGAGAAAATATGTATTCAAATGTCAGATACCACAGTAATTCCTGTCTTCCACAAAATACTGTGTTATTTTAAATTCACACAGATGAAATATTCATATTCCACAGAGAAGCTTTTCCAGAGACTTCCATTTCCTTCAGCATTGTGTTCATTACATCCAGATTAGATTCAGTGTTTTTATCAGTGTGCTGCAGTCTTCAGGGCACACTGAGCTGAATCATGAGTGTTTGTGAGGAACCACAAGTAAGTGAAGAAAATCTTCTGCCGCTATGCCTGCAGAAAATCGATGTCTTCCCATATACAAATCAAATTTTATTAATGCATAAGTGAGTGTTAAGAATTTAGATGATCCAGACCATGAAGCTGACTTGACCTACAATACGATTTAACAGCTCTCTGAACCACAGAAAATGGGAGTTTGCATTAAGCTCCAGCATTGCTGTAGGAGAGTGTATCTGGAAACCCTTTACCAAAGGCACATAAAACTATAAGACCCCTCTGAGGTTGGCTATCTGCACTATCCCAATACTCCAGAAACATAGCGTATAAATCATTCAAATCATATCTGTGTTTTTGCTGCATGGCCGCAGGCTTCTGTG
The DNA here is from genome assembly GCF_021018895.1 of Seriola aureovittata. Classification (NCBI taxonomy): domain Eukaryota; kingdom Metazoa; phylum Chordata; class Actinopteri; order Carangiformes; family Carangidae; genus Seriola; species Seriola aureovittata. Next base: position 23,463,206 of record NC_079365.1, on the reverse strand, counting down.
GCTCACATCCTGGATAGAGTGCTTCCCAGAGTTTCTCGCACTGATGACTCTGTGTGAGGTTAAATTTATCAAGTTACATCTCTGTACAGAGATGTTCAGCATGAACAAAGGTACATTTTGAACTATCAAAGTTATCTTTCACTAAATGGCCAGATAAAACACAGAGCCTTAATAGTCTACATGTGGTATGTTTGGGCATCCTTCACTCTTAGTGTTGTGTTTGGGCTCCAGCAGACCCAGGGGCGTCTTTAACAGCTCACAAAACATACTTCAAATTGTTTTAACTTGATACTTCATGACTTTTCCTTATTTTATGAGAATCTCTCATAAACATGAGTTTGAACTGACGAAAAGTCAGAAATGTACCTATTACTTCTGTTTGCTGTGAGTTAAATACAATGAATTTTCATAGTGCGCTATATCTGTTTGGTGTTAATAGTACTTTTTGCAGTACTCAGCATTACCCTTCCAAATCCCAAATAATTCAGATTTCTTTGTGTTTTGTTCTTTCATTATTCAGTTTTATAAAAGTTTGTGCAAATGAAGTTTAAAATCTGTATGAGGTCAAACTGACCCCAAGCATTAATAATATCCATACAGAGACTACTGTGCGTTTTATGTCTATGAATATTTTTATTTTTTATATTTTTTGAATATCTCCTTACTCAGAGTAATGGCAATGCTTTATGGACATTTTTCTATTCCGTCAGATTAATTTTTCGATATACTAGGCTTTAAAAAAAGACAAAGAAATGTTGCTATTGCAATAAATATTATTATTTCATTCACATGCAACAGATGGATCTTTAGGAGCCCAAACAGTGAGGTAGCCAATGTTAACAAAATACAATACTTCATGATATAATTAGAGTAATAATAATAATAATAATAATAATAATGTAATTTTGTAGTTTGCAGTAGTTCCTTGAATACTTGACTACTAGAATCTAGATTTAGGGTAATTAATTAGTGTAAAAATTCAGGTACATTTGTATGAATTTCTGTTATGATTTGATACTCTATGAATAAAATTCAATTGTATTGAATATTTCTGAACATTTTTTTTTTTTACTGTAATGTGTCTCAGGAGAAGTTCCCCCTCACGCATACCAAAAGTGAAATTACATATTTGTTATTATATTTACTCAATTGCTTAATAGATTTAACAGTTAAGGAGAAATTATGAAACAATTAGAGACTGAATTAGAATAAATGAGGTGAGTAATGTTTGTAATTTGAATTTAGACAGGATTCCTTTCAACCTATACATCTTCACGATGGTGCCTTCATGCTCTGCAGGATTTCATTTGCTCCGGAGCTACTTTTGCTCCTCACCGATAGACAAAACATAAATTTGTTGACATATACATTTAATGGGTCAGTTCATCATGTTACCATAAACACGGCCATTATCATACAGTTGAGCCCACCGATGAGATAAGCCACAGTGTAAACCAGCTTTCCGGTATAATTTATGACCCACAAGTCAAGCCAGATTAGGCCTGATTGGATCGCTGGTGCCATATGTGACCTACAATCTGTGCTCCGCTTGTACTACAGGGCGGGGGGGTCAGCGATCTCCCTGGGCAAAGGTTGCCATGGGAACGACCTCTGGATGCTCCGCTCTGCTCTTTGCAGCCCTCACACATCTTAAGGCAGAATTATCCAGGATTTCTTTATGTCAGGCCCGTATTCTTCTGCTCTATTTCCCCACTCTCTTCTGTGCAGTTTTAGCTCCCTCTGTTTCCTCTCCACACACACACACACACACAGACATTTACATGCACTGGCATTTGGACACTTGCATGCACTCTGACGGATACGTGTTTATGCATAGCCGCAAACGCACAGGACAACTAACCCCACCCCCGCACCCACACAAATATGACATACACGCATAAACACACATCACTCTTTGCCCTCTGAGTCAAACAGGAAAGCTCAGCCAAAGGACATTTCTATACACTGGCTTGTTCAATCAGGAAAATGTTACATTTCTTATAGTATTATATAATATATTCAATTTGTATGTTACCGTTAACTTTTCATGTTTTTTTAATACTTTATAACCAGATTCTTCACTTGTTTTGGTAAGTCATCCTCATCATCATCAAGTTAGCTGAACGTCACCTGAAGGCGCTTAAGCCTCCAGACCGACTGGTCGCTGGTGACAGATTTGCACTTACCTGCAAAGAAAAAGTTCTAGCCAGAAGCTGCAGGCCTTGGAAAGTTACCAAGTCTGTTCATACTGAAACCTCATGGCTGAATGCAACATGCAGGGAGAATGTGCTTCTCAGAATTTTAACCATCTGCTTTTAAGTGTGGCTTTTGGTTAAACTGCATGATTTAGTGCGAGCGTTGCGCTTCTAAAACAGACTGCAGGAAAGAAGTTCTTCAGATGTCATATAGTTCATTAAAATAAAATTGTAAGATGGTCACAGGATGAGAAATATAGAGGTCAGATAAAGGGTCCTAACTGAAACTAACTGATTTTCCTGGGTCTATTGAGATAAAATCTTTAAAAAAAAACACTCTAAGAGCAGAAAGACTTCTTTTTTTTTGCAAAGTCATTATATTGCAGTGAACACGAGAGAAAATATAATTGAATCCCCCTGGAGATCTCCAATTCCTCTCCCTCCTTCCTCTCAGGGTTGAGGTTAAATACAAAGGAAATACAATAAAGAGGTAATATCCCTCAGAGCAGCAACCAAGTTAAATTAACCATTTTTATGCTTTCACACAGTGAAGGTATCTACATCCAGATCCCATGAAGTCATTAAACAACTGCAGGATTTTTATTAGATCTCTACCGAACTGTGCACGTGTGAAATACCTTTACAGTAGTTTATACCTTTAAAAGCCGGTTCTTGTATAAAATCACTCATGTAATATGGCTTGAAAAATACTGATATAAAGATGTATAAGTAATATACTAATGTTATGGTATCAGAGAGTCTAAACTATTACTCATAACATACACAAACTCAACAGGAAATCACTGTAACTCCTGTGATAACCTGAATGCCACACTACTTCGAAACTAACCGTATGATTTGTAAAGTCAACAAACACTCTGCCATTTAAAAGTGATAAAATGAATAAATAAATACATTCACAAGACCTACACTGGTGAACAAACCAAGCTGCAAGCTGTCCCAGTCACAGAAAAGCTTAACAGACTGTCACCACAATGCAGTTGCAGTAAGCAAACACTGTTTAAAAGACTGCATCAGCAGTAAAAAGCATGAAGGACGGCAACTTGGGTCTTTCAATGAAATTTCTTATGCTGTGCCAAAGCATTCTGGAGAACAGTGTCCTTGCACACAAAGCATGAATGAACCAAACTCACAATCCTTTTGTACACCGTGGCCCAGTGTGATCACACAAACACTTCCACTTGTGTTTGTGTGACGGGAGAAAAACAGCTCCTCTTTGAGGCTCTGCTTGGAGTAGAGGGGTCAGCATGCTTGTAGTGCGCCCGAGGAAGGAGGCAGTTCTCTGGAAATGCGTTGGCACAATAAAAGTTGCCTCCCCTGAATAGCTTTTGCTTTCTGCGCAATCTCGTATTTCCAAGGTCTGAGGACGAGCTCAGTATAAAAATGAAAGTCATGTACAATTTCTTTTTAAAGACTGCCATCAAGATCTTCGACACATAAAAAAATAAACTCCATTCAGTAAAAGCTTTACGGTTGGACAAACACAAACTCTTTATAAAAAAAGAAGAAAAAAAAATTCAATTGAATGAAGTGATCTATGCAACACAGTGCAGCTCAAAATGGGCACAAACCACTCACTAATGCTTGTTACAACCACCTTCCATTTTTATTAATAACTCATACAACTGCTGAAGCGCTCATCACCTCATACATTCAGATGCTTCCTCAATAAATACATTTTCAGAATCATTAGATTTCAGGTGCAAGAAAATCAAATTATCTATGTCTCAAATACATTCATATCATCGATCATTTGTTGTGATGTCATTCAGACTGTAAACAGCTGATTGTAACATCTTTGTCATATCAGTAAGTGGTGTATTGAAAGGAAGCGTTGGTCATATCCACGACCAGAAAAACAGTCACAGGAAATAGAAAAATGCTAAATACGTTGCGATGCTAACGATGCTAACAGAACAAACAGATTTGAACTTCGCTGAATTCTTTGTATGTAAATTTGTGTTTAGAGAATATCATCATCATTTAATCCCTGCAAATAAAATGCTAACAGCTACCTGCCGATGGGAAGCACATGCCGCCTCTTATAGTACTACAGGTGATTAAACTTGACACTGGGCCATCCACACACACAGAGAGCTGGCACGTACCTCAGCGTTCTGAGCGAAAGGTCAGAGTTCAGGGACTCAAGACACTAGGAGGACTTTCTAATCCCACCTGGTTGCTTATTTTAATGTTATTCGCAGCAGACTCGATCGGGATTTTCTGTTTGCCAAGCAGGTCAACATGCGTAGTGGCGGGTTTCAGAGGGCTTAACCGACAAACTCTACACCACTTCCAGTAAGCCAGTCGAGCTGGGTCACGATGAAAGAGTCTGTCGCCACAAAAAAAAGTCCAGAGTGACAGGCAAAGAAAGAGGAATCCTCTTAGTGGTAATATCCTGTTGTGCACCTCCATCTGTTGCTCTGTGATGGCCGGCAGTCTAGATGGAGAGAGGAGAAGAAGGAAATAGATAAGGATGAGCACCGTGGACAGTATTCTGGGTTTCCTTGATCGTAGAAAGTGATTCACTTACAACATTCAAAATCAATGCAAAATTCTCTGTATTTGGTACATTTTATTTACTAGGGATGAATTTGGCTTTTTATGTCTTAGATGATAGCGCCCAAAGTATATATTCGCACTGTTAAACTATGGCACCAACATGAGATGAGATATATTTAACTGAAGATAATTTATGGATCAGGACTACGACTAATGGCTATTTTCTCGAGTGATCGATTAATTGTTTTGTCTATAGAAAGCAGTCCTATCATAAATACTCAGAGCCCAAGGAAAAATGCTTTCAGATCTCTTGTTCTGTTTTATCAATGATGACAAAGAAAAAAAAGGGAAACTTTCACATTTGAGACGCTGGAAACACAGCATTTTTGAATTTTTGCCATTTTCTCCAAAAATGCTAAACTATGATAAACAAGTTATCAAAATTGTTGCTACAAAAAAACTAATGTCAGTTGACTAATGAATTAATTTACTACTATTTCAGCTCTATTATTGATAATATATTTTAGCAGGGAACCTTTTTTTTGTTGTTGCTACAGCATCAAGCTTTTATGGAAAAAAAGTGAGAAAAAAGAAAAATTCATAAAAATAAAATAAGCTGATTGGTCTCTTCCTTGCACAATGAAAGCTGGAAAACTAAGAATAAAAATCTCCTATACTGTAGTGTATACACTGTGATGCACACGTGAAACCACTCACAATACGAGCAGCAGGAAGATTAAAAAGGCTGCTATACGTTAATCAAGATGTTCTCATTATTTTTATTTTGGTAATGAGCTTTTTCCTTTGAAGAAACTCCACAAATATCTTTAGACAATCATGCTATAGTGGTGTTTTTTTCTTGACCTAATTAAATAGTTCACATTTTCTCACAAAGAGAAAAAAACAGTTTATCCAGCCTCTTAGATCTGTGTGAATCTAAAGCTCCTTCTGCAGTTCAAAACTGCTGAGTATCGTTTCACACAGTGTTTGAACTCTGTTCTTATCTAAAACCAGAACGCAACTACTTTTGAATGTTCCCAAGAGCAATGCAAGTTCTCAACAGTGAAGATATGAGTGAGCATTTATGAAAGGAATCAATCTGAACGTTTCAAAACCGTATTCTAGTCTGTTCCTATTATAACATGACAAAACTATCCACATTGTGGGAGAATGATTATAACACATGTAGACTACTGCTCAGTATGTGTTATGGGAAAATTTATCTGTGGTTCTGAAATACAAACCACAGCGACAACAGCACGCCGCATCGACACATGGCTGCTGATTTATGTGAACGGTTCATATCAATTAGTAGAGAGCTTAGAGGGGATGTTAGCATCCAAAACCAAAGCCATGATTGATGACTGCCATTTTATCAAGGCATTCATTTCATCATGACTGTCAGCTGAATCACTTTTTACTGGGCCTATGTTTTATGGCAATAGTGCTTAGATTTATTATGATGATAAAAAGTGTTGTCTGCCCTCCGACAGGCGTGCACTATTCAAACACATTTCTTTTTTTCTTTTTTTTTTAACTATCATGAAAGCCATTGGCTCACCATAAACCAACAAAGACACTAATTTCAGTCCTCACCTTGACTCATTTGTTTGGGAAAACTCTGATAAGTTTGTGATAATTCTATGACTTAATTCCAATGAAGTGAAACGGAAAGGGCTTCGGTGCGAGCGTCTCCTTTCAGGTCTCAGCAGTATACTAGTGAAAGTACTGTTAAGTTCACTTAACAAGAAAGTAAATGAAATCCTGCCAAGGCTTTTGGTCTATTTAATTAAAGCTGGAGCAACTTAGTGGGATTGAATTAAATTTTTGGCAGGAGTAAACCAATACGCTGGGAAGGTGGTGGTGGGTGGTTGGAGTGCAGTGGGGTGGGGTAGACTATTCATGAAAGATAAGCAGTGAGCCCATCTTTTTTATTTTTTTTACCAGCTCTATTCAAGAAATATTTTCTTTTCAGAACAACTCAGAATGTCTTTGTGTCCTCTGTGGCAGAGCTGTTTAATTTAGAACAGGAAAAGGTAGGGAGGGACAAGGTTTGCCTTATCGGTTAAGACAAATAAATAAATAAAACTCTTTAAAAACCTGGATTATCCGAGTTAGGTTTGGTTCCTCTGCTTGTCAGAGTTCAATCAGCCGGCTCTCCTCTCCCTGCCTGTGAAAATGTGGTCTCAGATGAGGTTAATCCATGTGCAAAAGGTCTCTCTAGATTAGACGAGTCCATAGCTCTTTCTCAGCACAGGGTCAGGGAGCACACACCAACTTTTATGGATAGCAGGTCGTTTTATTTTCCTCGCTCTTTATCCAGCTGCTGATGCCGACCGAGTGCAATTCTTCACCGTAAGCCCTTCAAGGCTCAAGGTGAAATTGATTCCAGCCCAGAGTGGCCGTTTTGAATGGGTTTAAATTCCGACTAAATATTCCAGAGGATAAGTGATAGCGTATGAACTGCAGGAACTCATTCTCACTTTCCTCAACTTCGTTTCATCCCTCTTGACAAATAATAGCATGTCTCTAAAGATAATGGGGCGCAGTGATGGGTCAGTTTTTTTGTTTTAATTTAAGTTGAAATCCATTCAGATAAATAACTGTCAATAGATAATAATGCAATAATAATAATGATAATATTAATAATAATGATAAGCATTAGTAGCAATGGTAATAATATTAATGTCTCATTTGACACCACAGCTAAATCATTAATATCAATTTAAATGCGACTTCGCCAGTAAACATAACTGCATGTTGAACTTACTCTGCGATCAGCACAGTTACTTCTTGTTTCCTTTATGTGAAGTTATGATCCAAACTTACTCTTTTCATTCCAAAGGTTATTTAGAATCTAATCATAATCATTCAGGAAAATGCTTTCCTAACATTTTAAGAATTTAGTTTTCAAAGCTTTCAGCCATTTTTTAAATTTAATTTCAAGAACTCATCTCTACATGATCACTTTTCAATTTGCAAGACACCAAACTAATGTTGCCTGCATCAAATTAAAAAAAAGCTGCACTTGTAATTGAGTGTTAGTAAAAACAGGTGACCTTGAGCTAAATTCAGGTAAAGTATTGCTCTGAATAATCTTTGTGGAACATTTTCAGCGTCTTCAATGGTGAGAAAACTAAGAATGTTCATCCTTTAAACTCTGGGTGGCAGTGTTGATACAATGACACATTACACGGCTTTGGAAAGGAAATCCACCTCTGATTCTGACCAAAACATTTAAGTATTTGAGCTCTATGTTTTTTGTTGTTGTTGTTGTTTTACAGGTGGTACAGTGCTGCACTGATTTTTGCTATATTATGATTTTTTTCAAAGTATGATACAATTTAATTGCTTTTTCAAAATTCTGCACTGAGGATTTGCTTTGACTGTGTTTTAGGTATTATGGGCTTCAAATAATAAATCCCTGTTTACTGTGTTTCTAGATCGAAACGGCGTCCTATCCATCACTAATCACACTCTCTTTCATACAAATCTTCAAATTGATATAATGATATTAGTATTCAACATCAATGCTTAGTTTATATTCATATATTCGATATCCTTTTTCATATGGATTTAATATTGATTTTAAAAAAAATCAATCATTTCTGATAAGTCAGATTCATGTAAACATTGTCAAAACACAAAAATGTAAACACTGCTAAAATAATATGGATTGATTTTTGGCTGTTTGAGACAACTGTAAAAGAAATACATTTGAGAAAAACTAGAATCTGCATTAATCATATATTTAGAACTTAAATGCAATAATAATAATAGTAATAAAATGAATGCCATACAAAGGCTTCTATGAATAACACTGAGCATTTTGAATTGCAGTTTTGATGAGCTATATGTAATGTTATCAAATCACACAAGCAGTTTGTTTAATTATGATCACTAAAGTTATTGTAAATATTAAAAAAGTTATTACACTGTAAAAATAGTAATTTGTTTATTTGCCTGATTATATCAAAATCAAATGCATCTATTTTGTGATGAATTCACATTAAAATTTATAATGTGAACAACAACATATACGTTTATATAAGGAGAAATTAATTATGCTTATGAGGTTAAATTAATTCAATAGAAATGTTTACTATTAATACGTGAAAGTATTTCTCTGTTTCACATTTACATTTACGTACCAAGTAAAAACATAATTCTGATTAATTTGAAAAATTGAAAAAAATGAAAAATGATACAATATGGCCATTTTAAAGATGCTGAGATGTTGAATGATTTCAAACAAATAGCTCGGCATTACTGCTGTTATGCAGCTTTGCTTCCCAGCATGCAGCTGGTCAGTCTAACGCCCTCACATCACAAATTCAGTGATTATACTACTGAGCTGCATGCTGCAGTTTTTCAAGCATGTCTGAGCTAAAATCAATTTCTCCTTGGTGCACCTTGTGTGCATTATTAGGAAGTAATTTAACAAGTCATTTGCTGCATGTTTTATGAGCTATGTTTTGTGTTTACTGTAGACTGCTGCCAGTGTTACTGTAAAACTGTGCTGTGCTCATTCTGCTGTGTAAGGGAACGTCATAGGTACAGTACTGCATGGCTTGCTTTCATTGGATCACAGAGTTGCTGAAGAGCATGAGAAGATTTATGCCACATTCAGACATCTCTGTTTTGCATTATGTATATTTTATTACTATGCAGCCATTATAACATAGCGTGACAGAAAGATCTCTGTGGGCAACATTAGAGGAGTATTAATATCATTTTTTTCAACATCTTACACTTCTCTTCTGGCTCAAGTCAATATTGAGCTTGTATGGAAGTCATTATAATAAGCTAAAGCTGCCTTCTCAGTGCCTTGCCGTTTTGTTCCATCTGTGCTGTAGTCACCTGAACATGATCTGAAGTCAGCCAGTCAAGTGACCTGGAATCAATACAGTCAAACTCAGTGGAGGCAAATAAATCAGCCCGGCTCATTTAACCCTTGAGAGTGCTGCACGGCCACAGCGGTGCAACATGTAATAAGAAAGACATGTTTGATGACAAATAATTTATTCTAAATTCTTGTTTCTCAGCCAGCTTTAGTGACTCCATGCTTCACATCCATGAGGCATCCCTCACCATGCACGTTCACTTGTTCTTACTGTAAATCCTCATGAGCACATCTGCAAGCCAGCTTTTTTTTCCCTTTTTTTTTTTTTTTGTCTGTCCTTCCATGTTCATCACTTTCTTTGTACAAAAAGCAATTTGACATTTCTGTATAGCCTATATTGATTTTTTTTTTTTTTTATCATACTTTCTCTCTGGGTATCTTTCCATCTATTTCATCCCTTTATATTTGAAACAATGGAGTAATGTTTTGGCATATCTGTAATTTCTGCGGCTGTTTCAATGTATCCCAATGGCATCTGTCTCCATGACAGTCAACGCGCCATATAAAAACCAGTCTGTGTTTTATTCTTTACCCAACTTGTATTAAGATACTGGAATTTTACTACCAGCTTCTGGCACAGGAAATAGGTTTTATGCTACTCTCAGGAAATTTCAAAAATATGGCGATGGCTGGCAAGATGCACAATAAATTCTGATGTCATTTTATGCCAAATAACACTGTCAACTTGGACGTGCTGCAGAGAGAGAGTAATCCCATTAAAACAGCAGAAAACTCATAAAAGATGAATGTGTTATGATTATTAATATGCATATTTATTTTACATATAACATTTTTATTTATTGTTGGAAAATGATTGCCAATAATGTCACTGCCAGACTCCATCGTGCCAACCAAATTCACCTTAGTGCAGACAAAGCTCAAGTTTAATAATTTTGGAAGATTAATTGTGACATGTTTTGAAGTTTTGAAGGACTCTGAGCCAACATCACATCAACTGATTATGGTTTTATGATGATTCATGCACAGGAAGGAAAGTTTGGAATTCTGGAGGAAGTTGCATTTCACTTAGGCTTTGGTTCTTTGGCTCTGTTATTGGAAAATAACTGCTGTTCAGGTCTACCTAATTGTAAACAGTTAAATCACATGATGTCTTCCATGTGGTGCATGTCTGCCTTATACAAGTTGAATAAACTGAATATCTGGATAGATTTGAATAGAAGTACCTCCTGCTTAACTGATTAAATTATTGTGAAACTCATCACGTAGCTGTCTTACATATGAAATATGTCAGCATTGCATACTGCACAAGGAAGAATCAATGGAGCCAGTATTTATTGATTACCCCTTTAATGTTAGCTTTCAGATCATTTTCATATTATGAAATGACACCTCCTCAAATATACACACATTTGATCATCAAGTTGAAGTAGCTATTCTTTTGAAACACTCAGTGGGTGTTTGGAAGTGAATGGATGTAAACTCAGCAACTGTTAAGACAATAATATTCTATCATAATGTAACTGCTTCTCATATTTTTCAGACTTTATTTATATTAGACTATATTGTCTAACAGCAGGAACAGAGTGCAATAACCATGACCAGTTCCCATAGTTTGCCATAATGGCCTGCAGTCGTCAGAAAGCTGAGGGAAACACAGACTATAGTTTCATGCTCTGCTGTTTATTGGTTCAGGACCATGGATCAGGAAACATAGTTCAAGCTCTAAAACTGATTTATTGTGAAACTTGTGAAAAAGGGGGAAAAGTAATAATATAAAAAGCTATAAAATCAATCAAATATTGAATATGATATTTTAAAAATAAATTGTTGTTTTTGTATATATGCTATGTTTATTTAACCCATTGTGCACAAGCATCTGTTTATATATTAATATGTTGTTGCCAGTGTAAGTGATGGAATTAATATTTCTGAATGATAAACAGGTATGTGACCAGCAAATTATTTAGACAATATCAATATAAACTACTACCATACGTAAATCAATCAATAAAGAATTTAAAACATTGTATACAAACAACATACAGAAAACTAACAATAGTATTATTTTGTAAGAATAAGAAGTTAAAATAAAAATATTAAAATTTACTCAGACAGTTTATATTATTATCATTATAATATTATTATTTAGGCCTAGAGTTATGTATCAGTTTTACCAGAAAAAAAAAAAAAAAAAAATACACGGACTGGTGGAAAGTTTAGTGGAAAACTCTAAAGTGGAAACCAATTAAACTACAAATATTGGGGGCCAAAATGGAAAAGAAAATGTTGAACTTACTTTGATTGTTCTCCAGTCTTCGTCACCTGTTACAAAAGCCCAAAAGTCCCTTAATGGCCCACATAGAAGCTTCATGGTGAACCCCCACACATGTTTAAGCGTAGTCTGACAAAAGAATGGCCAGTATTTCCACTTTGAGCGATGTGGCAGTGAGAATAAGTTGCTCCATCTTTTATAAATGCCCTACATGGTCCCAAAACACTTAATTATCGCTAGGTAAGGCAGTGCGGACTGTCCCTCTCTCTGTGATTGACAGCGGGGTAAATTGAAATGGCTTTGAAGGGGATGAAGGATCCTTTTGAAACACGGCTGCATCGATAATTCAAGTATTTTAATCCTTCTATCACCAATAACATTCATAAAATTATGCTTTGTGTTCTATAGGAGACTGGGTGGATTAATGTGGCGCTAAAATGCGTAGCTGTCCTTCGGTGGTTCTCGGTGCTCCCCTCTGTCTGTGGTTTTTTTGGTTTCGCCCAAACTTGGTTCAGATTTGAGTTCGTTTTCTCTCCTGTCTGGGATCGCTCTACTGGAGGTGAAGGACCGCCTGTCCCTTCTCTGCCTTCGCTGTCAATGGCTTTTGGGACGTATTTTATTTGAATGTCTGGGCCCTTTAAGTGACCAATAATGGATATTCTATGGATATTATGGACCATACCGGCCGTAATAGCAGTTGAAGGTAAGCTAATGTTTTCATCCCAACGGTTACAGCCGCATCCTCTTGCCGGCTTTGAGTTTGAGACAAAGCGCATGATGGACGGTTTGCGCTTTCTAATTAAAAGACTGACGGAAAATAAATCAGTTTTCCTTCAATACCTGCTCCTGTGTTACACCATGGCGCTTTCGGTGCTTAAATGTAGCTTAGAGTTAGCGCAAAACAGCAGGCACGCGTTGATGGTGGGACACAAAAACATGCTCCCGCATCTCAGCAGGTAAACGGATGCTGTTAATAGCGTTAATTGCGGATTAATTTAAGGGGCTTTTGTGTTGCACGGCTAGCTACAGCATGTTAGAAACTGTTAAATCTTAATCAGGTAGGTCGCATCCTGTGTGGAGGTGTGTCACAGTTGTCAAACAGTTGGTGATAAAAAACGTGAAAACAAACAAGGGCGCTTTTCTTAAACCCGTATCAGAGGCTATATATGCAAACATACATGCAGAACATCCTTTAGTTTAACTTATAAAAGGCACTGTTTGGTCGTTATGCAGTCATATGGACGCGGAGCTTGGCTAAGCAGTAATGGGTAGCAGGCAGCGTGGCTCAATGTACAATGAAACAGGTTGAATGGTGAAAATAATTTCTGTAACGTGTTTACAGCGGTATGTTTGTGATACTGACAAGTAGGCTAAACGTATAGTGGTCTCTCCATACTTGTTGCTACAGTTTTCTATTCAATAAGATCTCTTGTAGGCTACTCATAGCGATATGATTGCGATATTTGCCCTTTAATTTTCATAAAATTATTTGGAGATTATAAAAGCAAATTGTCATTGTTCCCTTTAATTTAAAGGTGTTCAGTCTGTACATCATAGTATAATTTGCAGGTGATTTTGTGTGCATGGACTGACAGTTTTCCCTGTGACAGGACAGGAGACATTCGCCACATTGAAGAATGTGTCAACCCAGTCATACATTTATTCAGGCTATTTTGAGGATGCTGTCAGAAAACAAACATGTCTTCTTCCTCTGGTCAGTTTAACTAAACCTCATAATTACAGGTGGAGCCCAGAAACTAAGGAAAAACTCAACCGAATGTAACCACAGGATGAAACAACAACAACAAAAGAAGCACAAGAATAAATACTTAGTTGCCTGTTTGAAGTAAAACCATTTGTAGTCTACATGTAAAATAACACACCAGATTTGTATAGAAATGTTGAAGGACCTGTCAGGGCCCATGTAGGACTGGCACAGACCTTGATAAATGTCATGCGTATTTATGCAGACTACTGCTGACTGCCTCTGTTTATGGTTTCAACATATCCAAGATGTACAAAGAGAGACGTCGAAAATCAGTCTTCAAGGCCTACATTACATTACTCATGGCAGCTTTAAAATTTGTGTCATCACTTTAAAATTTGTGCTATAGTTTCTTTTATTTAAGGTATTATCACTAGACACCGTACCGCGACAACATTATTATTTTAGGAAATTAGATATGCAATCCAGTTTTTGCAGTAAAACCGCACCATACAAATACACGGAACCATTTATAGCACACATTTCATGCAATTCATGAATTGTCTTTTTTATTGGAATATATTAAAGTTTGTTTTCATGGTCCTGTCCCGCATCTTCGTTTTGTGAATAATATATTTAGTATTAATATACGTTGAACATATAGATGATTTATGCAAAATATATTCTGTAAAAATATGTACTACTGCATATCGTCAACCCATATAATATTCAGTATGATTTGTTTTCTTTTAATTACTGCAATGATGATTGCTTTTACAATGGTTATTTGTTTTTGATTTTTATCCTAGCTGTTCTGTCCAAGAACAGGGGAACCACAGGATGTGAAAAATGCCAAAGATAACAACAGATTCACACTACACAGTATTTCACTTCCCCTTGTTTTCTCTCTCTCTCTAAAATGCAAACATGGCCATGGTTACAGTTTGTCTACATGTAAAATCTACTGTGAAACGTATCTGTAAGCTGAGAGCACACAGTGCCTCAAATGCCACTTGGCGCAGCTCCTCAAATAGTTATTTCAGTGCTTTGAAATACACCTATTGCTTGAAAGAGAAAGGCGCTGTTGATATTTCAATTTTACGCTGCAAACGCGATACGTGACATGGTACACGTTGCAGTACCTTTCGGGCCCGTACTGCTTCACTTTTTAATTCGGAAACCAAGCTAGTCCCGTCGCCAACTCGATACAGCCCCCCTCCATATTACCCTGTGAATCACCCTAGCCGACTGTCCAATGAAGTTGCAAGGATGGCTTACGTATGAGAAATGAAGAGTTGAAAAAGAGGTCACTGCAGCTCTAATCCGTTAAAAAAAAAAAAAAGAAACCACCCACATCCCAGCATGCATCAGAAAAGGACCCTTCAGTGGATCGTTTTGACACATTTTGTACTGGGGCTATTGTTGTTTTTGTTTAATATAGAGTGACATCTTTGCAGACTTCTGTTTCTTACCGACGAACGTTATTACTAGATGTGTACCAACTAATACTTTACCATTGAATTTGATAAGTCGTTGATCGCCGAAAATGTATATTTATATGTACTGTGACAAAAAAATTTTGGGTATAAAATGAGTGGGGTATTCATGAAATCATAACTGCTACTTTCCCGAGAGTTCCTGAACCTGTTTCTGGAGGGCAAATATATGAAAGGGCTACTTATTATACCAATAATCAATGAATCAGACAGGGACTATACTGGAGCGGATTAGAGGATTAAAACGGAGGCCAAACTTAAGAAAGTCTTGGCTGTGCCTGAGTAACCATGTCATAAATAGTGTGTGAACACTGAAACCCATGTAAAGTCGGAAGCACTGTAAATTGGCCTAATGCTAATGTTTGACTTTGGCCTGTGACCTTTTCCTTCAGCATATTATCTCTTTTTAGCTTATTCCACTACGTCTGCTCTCTCTCGTTATAGCCATGTTGGACAAGTATAAATGGCATCCATTCATTAGTGGCATTCGACTGGTTTTCAGAGGCATTTCATTTACCCTGTGGAATGTGAAACAAATCTAAATTGTTGATTAGTGTTAATGTAAGCTGCCATTGATGCCACGTCTTATTGGTTCGGTTAACAGGAACAGACAGGCTCTTTTCGAAAATTAATGGAGGTATACTGCCAAGGAAATTAGCTTAGCTATGTCAAACATGTCTATGAAAACACACTGTGGATTTATCCCTTCATTAGTTTACCCATTCATTGTCATCAGTGCTCAGATGACAGCCATACTAACAATAGCACTCATATAATTTTGTTGAGTGGAAATTCTCAGATTCATCCCGGCTATAAAATCGTAGTAGCCTGTATTGTTCCGAGGGGATGAAATTTACTAGACGGATCATTTGGCTTTTCTGAGTTGTGCCCCCCCTCTTCTGTTGTGGTATTACAGTTTGTGCTGTGCAAACACAGCAAATGTTTTCTGGGATGATTGGTGTTGCTATGATGCAATAGCAGCCTCCTCCAGACTTGTATGTAAGTTGTTGTTGGGGTCAGCAGGATGATAGATCACTTCGATACAACGTTTTCTCTCTCTTTTTCTTTGAAGGAAACATAATAGGACAGAAACCACTGTAGAGGATGGTGAAGTGGGGTAGAATGAGATCACAGCATGGAGCCTTTAAAAAATGTCTAGCAGATTTGATTGCATTTCAATATGCACTGCATTCCTTCAGCGCTCGGTTGAGCACTAGAGCTCACTCATTTGAAAGTTGGCACACACTGACCGAATTGATGTTTTAAATTTTTCAGTTTTTTTTTTTTTTTGTTTTAAAATACTAAATTACATGTATATTACATGTGTATCTTGCGTAACCTATTCTGTACCATTTTCTTGCACAATTTAAGGCAGCCTGACAGCTCAAGGCACCATATGATTGTTAATGTTTATAGAATCCTGCCAAGTTTGGTAAAGATGCTTTCATATGCAAATTCATTGGCTGTTTTTGACCGGAATTGTTTTGTAAGGCATAGACATGTGAGTGTAACATGGAAGCATTATGTTTTGTGGAAGAGTAACAAAAGATAGACGGAGGCGGGCTCAGAAATGGGATTAGATAAAGGTAAAATGAGCGACCGTATACAATCCAGTGTTTTCTCAGTCCACCCAATGAGCAGATGCAGGGAGCTGGCCTGCACGCCAACCGCCACAGTAGGCTTTCACAAAGAATCTCTCTCTATTCAAGCCCTAATCCATGCTGCCGAGGGCCCAGGCATTGTCACTTTGCATGCAAAATTTCAATTAGTGCTGGTACCAGTTGTTTCACTTGAAGGGGGGTGTCACATTTCAGAGACATCTATGGCTACCTTTAGGGTGAGATCAAGGAAGGAGTATCACTGCTTTGCTTAAGAAAAATGTAATGCTCTCTGCACGGCATAAGGTTACTGACATCGGTAGGGAGCTGCTTTGCTTCCTTAAGGCTATTGTACAGTATAACCCGTAGACCTTGCTCACATTGCTAGTGGTTGGAATTTACTGTAATGTATATACAGTTTATTATGTTGAAGTTAAACAGGAAGAAAAATATTGGAGGATGTTTCCTTCAAGGCGGGTTTGTTAAAACCTTCACACAGGGGATTTCAATGTCGTAGGTTTTTGGCCCGCTTGCTCTCCAAGCAAAATAGTTGTGCATGTTGCTCCTGGCTGCAGTTGGTTCAACTAATTTAACTAAGGATTCACTTCAAGACATGATGGACTGTTTGACACTGTTTCCGTACTTTCAGCTGTTTGACTCGGACTGCTGCGGTTCACTGTCATGAGCCAGCTCCTCATTCTCTTCTGCCTTGAACTGCTCCAATCCACACATATTTGCCCTCTAGACGTCATGCTAGAATGGCATTTTTGTTTGTGGAACATATTTGATGAAGGAACTGAAGTTTATGAAATTCAGTTGTGGTTAAGAATGTTAGGACATCAATAAACAGGCTGTGTTGGTAGTTTTAGAGTGTGCTGCTCTTCATTCTTGACACTATTACACTTCAATAGAACAGAGCAAAGTGCAAACAATAACATACTGACCAAACTGGAAATCTTATGAGTGGCATTGTCAGTGTGTGGATGGCAACACAACCAGTTTGTTTACTGCATGTAGGCTGATACAGCACACCGACGTGGGATACTGTTACAATGTCCCATTGTACACCTGAAAATTCTGCACATCTACTCAGCAGATGACTTTGGTTCTGGCTGTTGCTGCAGCACAACTCCCACAGATCTACAAGCTCGGCTCGTGTATCATATTTGAGTCATGTTTGCTTGCCTTCACTGCCATGACTGTACCACAGAGTTAAGAGTGGAAGCGTCTAAGGATCAGCTTACTTGAGTTCTGAATTTAACTACCACACTGGGTAGTACTATATTTTACATTTAAAAACACAATATGACCTACTAAATTACAACTTCAGAAGCCAAGCCAAAATTCAACTGAATCACACTGCACAGCCCCCACAGACTACTTACTGGCTTAATACTTAATATTACTATAGAGGTGTATACAGTGTGCTTGCAATGCTCTTTTCAGTAAGCCATACTTGCAATAAACCTTGTGTTTTTTACATCAGTGATCTTCATATACTATAAAACTGACTTTTTCCCACTTTTTGTATTTTTATCTACTTTAAAAAGTTAAATTAAAATTTTCTGTATGTTGTAATCAGGCCAATATTCTATAGAGAGCTGCTGGTCAGATGTGACTGCTACTTGATGCCGTTAGAAAATGAAAATATTTTCAAGTCAACAGGTGTTTCAAGTCTTTCAATATACAACATCAGGCTGAAAAGTAAATATGACGTGCATTAGACTCCGTACATGCATTTTAACCTCCAAGAAGGTGGCATAAGGAAAAAGGACTAAATGAAAAAACAAAAAATGGAAAAACAACCGCAGCTCTGGGTTCAGCCAGAGTAATTTCTGATGTATTCCTTGTATCACCCAACCCTAATGAGTTAGACGCTTGCATGGTTTTGATTTAAAGCACACTCAGTCTTAAATTAACCCTGATTATTTTTGCTGTGAAGCATTGTGCATTCATACAGTATGTGCTGTAATGTGTTTCTTACAATTAGATGTTGTGCTAAAAAGTTAATAGCTTTTGGAAGTATATGATAGATAAATGCACAGGCCCTGGAGTGGAGATGAGTCACACTGTACTTAGATGCCAAAATGGTGTACTTGTGTATAATTTATTTGTTTCATTCATCAGTTAATCAAATAGAAGCCTGTAACTTATCAATTCATTATACTGTATTAGCTACTAGCAATGTGATAGGAAATTGTCATTTGAGAAATGCAGTTTATACTTGCATGGCCACAGAAATTATTATAGGTTCACAACAGTCTGAAAGTCTGTCACAAGTACGTACATGATCCAGTCTGGCAGAAGATCTTCATCTATCTCATCAAATCTTAAACATGTAAAGATGAAAAAGCTGTGCCCACCCACTTTCAGTCAATATTAGGGTTGGAACCATATTCATGCATGCGTAGGTTGCACATAACTGGATTTGATTTATTTTTCTTAAAGTGTCTAATAAGTGGATTTTAATTTTTAAATTAATTACCAGTGCCAGAAAAATACACAAATTGACTATTAAATAACTCTGCTGGAATGAATGTTTTCTATCCCTGTGGCAGAAGTTTATATCGATCAGTTCCAAACAGGAGGTTTTCTCATGCACAACCCAAGCTCTGTTCAGAAAGTAGTATATCATTTTCAAACCATGCTACTATGTATAATTTATATTTAACTAGGTTCTTATATAACACTATAGATACTGTGTGCTATGAAAGGTCAAAAGAGGCATTATGCAGAGATGTATTATTTAGTGAGGATCAGGTGAATTATGGGTCTAGAGATTTGTTTTTCTTGCAGTGCTTTAAGGATAGGTGTGCCCTTTGATTGGAGGGCTATAATTGTTTCAGTATGTTGTTGGGAAAACAATGTGGTCAGAAAGTGAAAGAGTATGACTAAGGCTATTATAACAGTGTTAGAGTGAAAAATATAGTGCTGCTAATCCTAACAGTTTAAGAAGGGACAAAGATTTAAGTCTGCGTCGGAGAGCGGGTTGCTCTTTTCTTCACATCATTACAGAAAGTGTCAGTTATGTGTAGCACCCAATCAAGTTTGCAGGCAGACGCTTTAAATTAATTCAGGGAATTTAACTCTGCCACTAAATTAGAGTTTGTGCTACAACCTGTGTGGAAATAAAGTTTGGATATGGTGTTTTCTTGCAACTAGAAGAGGCTATTTTGGATAAATGCATAGTGATGAAAGAAACTTGCTTTACCTCCATGTAACCTCTCTGATATTTCACACAGGAATCTAGATCAAGGATGTTCTTATATCCTGCTATCTTAATTAGCACATGTTAATTGGCAATGTGCAGTCTCTTGGTAAGTCATATTTATTAGGGAGAGCCTGATTCATCCCAACCCGTCGGGAATAGAAATCATTAGGGGACAGTGGAATGTATTTCCAGACATTATTCATAACAGGAAACGTGTGAGCACTCACAATCAACATTGTCCCGCAACAGCCAGGCCT
The DNA here is from genome assembly GCF_021018895.1 of Seriola aureovittata. Classification (NCBI taxonomy): domain Eukaryota; kingdom Metazoa; phylum Chordata; class Actinopteri; order Carangiformes; family Carangidae; genus Seriola; species Seriola aureovittata. The sequence goes on along the minus strand of NC_079365.1, from coordinate 23,443,085 downwards.
AATTCGCAGGATGAATTCGTTGCGTAGTCTGCTTAATTTGACAGGAGTATCAACAGTTATGTGGAATCAGTGTATTTTATGTCTTTGTCAATGTACATTTCCTCTTTTTATCCAGGCATTAAAATTGTTGCTCATAAGTCTGAAAATGATAGCTGAGTTTGATCGAAGAGCGGAGATAAACTGATCAATGTGACCCCGTTTCCTGTCACATCTTTCATGCGAGCGTTGAGTCATACACATTAACAATATGGCGCTTATAATATTCAACCCAGCAAAGCCAGCTACTGAGCTAGGACGCAGGGAGAAAGAGAGACAGAAGGAGGAGGAGGAGGAGGGAGAGTGTACCCTGAGAGAGGTCAGACCTCGTTTCAGAGAGCCCCATCCACACACACCCCAGGTACTGTGACACTGCCTTTATGAGTGCGCCCGGAGAACACAAACCCACCGGATTAGTGTCTGGCTCTCAATGTCCCCGGGAGCAGAGCCCATCGGCCGAAACAAAGCGGGGCTGATTGCGTTGTCATCTGCATCACAAAGGGAAGCCTTTTCTACCTGAACCATTGCCTTTGCGCCACGCTGCACATCACATCTATCAGCGACTCTGGACCCACGTGACATCTGCCTTTTGTTTTTTTTCCATCTATGTCTCCCCCGTTCCTGTTCTCTCTCTCTGGCCCACACCGTCTGTCCACCATAGCTAATATCAACAGCAGGACCCCCCCCCCCCCCCCCCCCCCTTCAGTGGAAACTACCTTCTTAGTCTGCGCCAGCACTGGCCGATTTCTGGTTTTGCCGGTAGTTATGTGCTCAGTGCGGTGTACATCATCATCTCTCGCTACAAAGAGCCACTAACACATTCGTTGTCTTTCCTCTTTTCCCCTCTGGCTCTCGCTGGCTAGCTGTATCTCAGCTCAGCCAACACGCAGACGCATCGGACAAAAAGCCCAGTCTCCCGCTGTCAAACCCGAACAGGTCTATCTGGCTCACTCGGACAGAGTGAGCACCCCAGCCGAGCTGCTGCCAGTAGACAGACGTGTTTTATTTGATTAGTGGGACGCGCAGTCAGGCTCTGCTCTTCTATAACTGATGACTGTTGTCTTGTGTTGGTGACCCAGTCAGTTCCAGCAGCCATAACAGAGATAGATCAAGCTTCTCTCTTAGGATTATCTTCTTACGCTTATGTACAGACGAGTTTAAGATAAGCCTTATGTTGGCTTTCATATGTTTTGTAGTACTTCATCATCGTCATCAAAGAAATGACTTTTTAAAGTCTTATTTTCATATTTTATGATCTGGACGGTCACTACTCTTTATCCAGTGAAATAAAATGTTCATTTTTGGGGGAAACGAAGATGTTAGAAATATGTCAGGCATGATAACTGAAACTTAAAGGTAAACTTTTTTTATCTCCCATTTAAGATGCTTTATGAATAAATTCAATAGATTAAACAGGGTATGACATTTAAAAAGCAGAGGGAGGGATGGAAAGGGAGAGAATGACTTTTTGTGTCCTAAAGTGTGATAGTTGGTTTCTATTCACAAGTGATTGCATTAGCTTAGAGAATAGGGAATTCTCACAAGGCAATTAAGTGATTTGGCCTTTGGCTGCGACTTGTCGGGTTTCAGAGAGCTGAAGCTCATTGTGTGTTTTCACAGATTAATTTAGAAATCACATTCAATCAAAACCTTGTAAACCCTACAGTGGGAGACCCTAGAACTTGAAAAAAACTCATTAAAATAAGTGAATAAATTAAATATGCGTTCATGGCATATAACAGCCATTGCTGCATGGTTCGTTCTGATGAAGCTGCAGTGAGTCTGATATCCTGTCAAAAAGACAGGAAGTTCAGGATGGAGGGTTCAGAGGTGAGGAATCTCAAAGGCAAGGGTCATCACAACAGCAGGGTAAACACACTTCTTAGTGCTTAATTGTCTGTAGTCCAATTACAGAGGACTGCAAGGCCACAATGGCTAATTGTCAACAGCAAGGCTGTAATTTCATTTTGACTTTGCAGGAGGGATCTACTGGGAGCTGGTGAAGATACAACAATTATATATTTCAGAGTGTGGTGTGTTCTTAATGGGATTCTTCATGTGTGCCATACACTGCATGTACTGTGTAACCCTTTGATACGTAATACTGCATGCTGACATGAACAGTGTATTGAGAAGTGGGCATGTTATGACAGATGGGCACACTCTGTTTTCCTTTTTTAAAATGGATCAAATGCCTATGTCGAGGATATTGTGAATTCAAATGTTCCAGTCAACCAATTCATTAAGCGAAACATTTTAAGAGGTGACCAAAGTGACCAACAAGAATCAACAGTGTTATTGTAACGGTAAGCAAGTGATAGATTTCTGCCTACCAGGGGGTGGCAGGTGGAGCACACAGTGAACCTTACTGTGGCTTTATTGTGAGGATTTATTTAATTTCAGAGTCATAATTGTAATTGAGGAAAGGCAGGACCTAGCTTTTTTTTTTTTTTTTTTTTTTCACTGACCTCATACCACTCTCATCAGTCTACCTCGACTCACAGCTCCGAAATCAATAATTTAGACTCAGCAAAGATCAGACCCTTCTGATTGTGTTTATGGAGCCCTATCAATTGACACTTCATTGTAGTCGTTTCATATGCAGCAAAGCCGGTGATAAATGCACCATTTGGGCAGAGAAAGCTTACATGAATTTACATAATCACTTGTCTGAAAGTGGATTCAGTGAGGGGAGCAATCAGCAGCATTTGCCACACTCACACATGTAAGAGCTCCTGTTAATGCAATAACATCTTGTCCCCCCTCTTGTTCCAACTAACAAGTCATTGTTATTTTTATTCTAATTTCAAACCCTGTTAAAGATTTCCAGCAGGAAACACTATCTCTAAAACACATGCCCACAGATCTACAGCTGCCAAAGAAAGACCAATACACGTCCTTTGGGGTCAATAAAACAATGTCTGGAATCACAATACAGCCATGAGGTAACGTGACTTACAAAACGGGAGCCAGGTATATAAGAAGACGTCGAAATGATGACTGTTTTCCATGCTTTCCTCTGGCAGGGCCTTTTCGGGTAGAAATCACAATGGATCATTTGGGAGGGCAGCTGGAAAATCCATAGAATATCTCAAGAGACCTGCTGTGCCTGTGAAATCAATACAGACATCCAGCTGAGACCATTAAATGAAATGAATGTCATATGATAGGGTTAAACATGTAGAATATTATTATTCATACAGCCCAAATAGGTTTTTCATCTGCAGATAATACAAGTAGGCATGGACGTCAATAAAGGCACCGCAGATTGTCTTGTGTTTCACACTCCCACTATATACACAAGCAATCCATCATGTTTCTGACCTATTTTTAGCCTTAGCTTTTCCAAGTGCTCAGCTGAGGAAGTTAAATAAATTGAGGCTTTACTTTATTTGGTCAATGTTTCATTGTAGTTTATTACCAAGAAGCAGCAGATAAAGTAGCAGTCAAGTTGTGAGCACTCTCAGATAAAACCAACTGCCACAGCTTTGGTATTGGTGGACTGTTTAAATCACTTATTCTGTCTTCTGTATATGTTGTATAACAGGGCTTCAAGTAACGATTTTCCATTATTGATTAATTTTGCAGCTTTTGTCCTGATTAATCAATCTGTTATTTTGTCTGTAACATGTCGGAAAATAGAAAAGAAATTATGATTTAACAGTCCAAAACTCAACGATAGTTTACTCATTTGAGAAGCTGGAACAAGGGAATGTCTGGCATTTCTGTTTGGAAAATGATTAATGATTATCAAAATAGTTGCTTTTTTTTTTTTTGATGCTCGACCTGTCCATTAATCAACTAATTGTTTCAAGTCTGTGATGTAGCTTAGAAAACTAAAGTTTTGGAAGTGCTTCGGTTTTTCAATTTATCGGTAGGGAAATCTGTTTCCGTTTTGCCACTGTGTTGTTGGTTTATACAACATAACAGCTATTTGACGGTGCAAAAACCTTTAAACCGTTACATGTGCAGAAACACAACTTTCGTAAATTAACGTAGATATCACATTAACGTAGATATCAAACACATGTCATTTTGTGGCGTGGCTTTTTGTTCAAAGTGCCATACAGTACCATAAGGGAACACATACATTTGTGGCATGGGTGGCCTCAGCAGGGAGGGAACCCTAAAACCAGGTACAGTTACTCACACGCTGTGCTCACTGCGGTCCCGCCCCCAGGCCTGATTGCACCTCTTCTGAGCACTCTGCAATCTGCTTTCCCTCAGAAATGGTTTGACACTTTGTAGTGGTCGGGCGGGCACACTACATACATGTAGCGGAAATAATAGGAATACATGGAGATAATTTAAAACCTTGCTCCAGAAGTCCCTTGGGCACACTGAATTCAACAGTTTTAACACAAAGAGAAAGGCAATTGTTGTTTTGACTTAGCCTCATTTTGCCACACTGAGCAAAATGGAAAGGCTTTGGGTCATTTTGTTATGTGACTTAACTTTTCTTCCCAGCATGAGAACCGGTAAAACAGCACATTACGCAAAAAATGATTTTCCTTTGATCTTAGTGCCTACAGTAATATGTCCTATTTTGGAGAAATAGAAATTGAGACCCATAATAGTGTTTAGTAGTTTTCCTCCTTACAGACAGATTTTTGGCATGAGCATATACTAATCTGTATTTCACAGATACTAGCATGCTCATTTTCTGTCTCTCCAATTCTTTTGTGGATGTCTCGCACTTTCTCTCTCTGTCACACACACACACACACACACACACACACACACACACACACACAAATGTACGAACACTTCTGTCTACACTACTTCAAACTCAACACCTGCAGGGTCGGGCCGTCAGGCTTTTTTGGAATTATGGCATTAACATGGAAACCAGAGGCCTGAAGCTGGATTAGTTGTGAGGAGGTGTGAACACAAGGTCAGGGCAAAGATGGCCTTTCAGCTAATATTTTTGTCGTCATACTTTCACCCTTGTGTCTCTTATCACAGTATTGGTACATACTGACAGACAAACATGCTGTCACATTAAAAAAAGCATGTTCAGTTTGCTGTTCACTTTTGTGGTTGTGTTTGTTCTCTCCCCTGTTTTGATTCTTTGACAGATTTACAGACATCTTACTCTTGTTCATATTATGGCCTGAGGCAGGTGTTTTGAAGAGCCAGAAGTTTAGCTTTGTTGAGTAAAAATTATTGCACCTGGCAGCTTCTTAACTGTCTTCTTAACTGCTGGAAACCAAGTTGAAATTTCTGTTAACATAATTCCTGAAGTTGACTGGGATAGCTCTCCACAGCACAGGGTGGATCTGCTTTGACTGTCAAAAGATTAGAACTACAAACTGTCAGTGGAAGAAACATTTTATAATTACTGGCTTTCAAAGCTGAAATCCTGAAATCCATGTAAACCACTGAAATGATGACAAAAATGTTTGCAGAGTTGAAAATGTCAACGATAGACAATGCAACACGAACGCAAAAGTTTTATTTACTGAAATGATGAAATTAGATGGCATTTGAATTGCAAACCAGGCAGGTGTAACCTGACAAACCCAATAAACATTTTACGAATAGCAAACACCTCAAACTACAGTAAATATGCTGTTTTTAATGTTTCAGTGCGCTCCAACCACAATACAGATGAATATAATGACACATTAGTTGGAGTACATTAATCAGTTTGAAATTAGTAACCATGAGTAAGTAGCCAGGTCGTTTGAATATACCTGTATATTGCCTACGAGAGAGAGCTAATGCTTTGATGTAACAGTCCAGGAAGCCCTCCATGCACTAGGACACTTGACATTTGTAAACAGATATGTTCTGATGTCATGACACCACAAATGATGTGCTCGGTGCCAATACTGATGAAATTCCATGTTTCTCGATACGAAATTCAGTACAGCAGAAAACAACATAATCTGCTGCACACATAGTATGACACACACGTGAGCACAAACACACACACACATGCACACACCTCCATGTAGTCAGCGTTATATTTTGATAGTTATGGTAGTCGTCTGCTCATGTTGTGGGCACTCAGCTCACGTTATGATCTGTCGCCATGTTAGTTTAAACAAGGTAGATTAGATCCAGAAGCCGGTTTTTTAGATGCTTAGATAAGTTTGAGGTTTTTCCTTCTTTCACGCTAAATGCTCTGTGACACCAGCTGCGTACTGGCTGTTGGTTGTCTATGACTTGTCCCTGATGATACCCGTCAACCACAAAATATCTCCATACACCAGTCTTGTCATGTTTTTTTTTTTTTTTGTTGTTGTTTTTTTCCCCGCAGATCACAGCGGACCTGTTGCTGCGCCCGCACTTGCCATCGTCATTCCACATGTTGTTGTTATTGTTGTACTGTGCCTGCCTTCTTTTTCTCTCCAAGTTTGATTCTCAGAATTTTGGCGTCGACTGTGACATCCTTGGTACTGATGTTTTTACTGCACTTCCGCTTTTGATAAAGTAGTCCAGTTAGTTTCAGTTATTCATCAACCGATCATTTAAGCACGTTGGAATCAGAACATTTCAGAAAAGTGATTACTTCAGCGCTAACAAAGCAAAAGGAAACAGTAATTCTCAAGGTTTTTGCCTTTCAATTGGGGCGAGGCACTGGGACTACCAATTCACAGCACCTAATCCTTCAGCTGACAAAAGAAGTGTGCTAAACTCTCACTCATTGTCGCTTACACTCATGTTAGGTAGCTGGAGGGCACTTCTCAACAGCTCACTCTTACAGCCTTGCATTCCCCATTTCAAAACACCACATTTGCTGCCATCTTTACCTCCTTTGTCCTGCTGCAGGGTGGTTCTGTAGAAACTGCTTCACCCTCACTATTTTTCTCTGACCGTCCGCCACCTGTCATCCCCGTGCTAATGTGAAACATTAACAGCCTAAGAGCCTGAATGGAAACGGACCACTTCGTTGAAATACATTACCTGTCACTCTGTCTCTGGATTAGGACTTCACCAGTGCCAAATGATTTAAGAGCCTTTTGCTAGGTTGTCAGGAGAGACATGATTGTGCTTGTGGCCATAAAGAAACATATGTGCTGGGGTTTTTTTTTTTTTTTCTTTTTTTTTTCAAGGCGTCAGGCGGGCAGCACCAGATGTGTGCGGTGAATGGTGCTGTTTTTTTTTTTTTTTTTTTTTCCTCACTTGAGCGTGTGTCAGATGCCGTGTACAGCTGCACAGAGGAAGGGTCAAGTCCGTTTCACATGGAGTGAGGAGGAGGTGAGAACCAGCAGGTCTAATTGAAGTGGTTAATGGGCTGTCTGAAACCGTCATTCAACCCGACATACTACGTGGAGAAGCTCTTTATCATTGAACTGAATCTGATATCTAAAGACACCTTATTGGCCGAGCCAGGGGACTTCTATAGATGCAAACATTAATTGATGAATAATGTCACACTTGACTCTTTTGCTGCAGATGTGGATTATTTATGGAGCTCTCACTATAGGCTGCAGCTGTCCGTCTTTCTTTTATCTTCCTCCATAAGAAGCTCCTCAGCACAAAACTTCTTTGTCGCTTTTCGTCTCTCTCAAGGCAACTTTCTATCCAGGCAAAAATGTCCATTGTAGTTAGACATTTTGTCTTAAAAATTAAGTGTTCCTCTTGACAAATCAGCTCTGACATAATTTAATTATCTTCCATTAAAGCCTTATTTATAGTTTCTGTAATCTAGGGGTATTAAATAAATGGGCTCTTCATTTTTTTCTTCTGTATTTTTCAGGGGAAATTCCCAAAAGGAATGAATCTAAGTTGGAAACTACACTGAAAAAGCAATTATCGCATGTGCTTTCACTAAAAAAGTGCTAAAGACATAGATAAATAACTTAAGAATATTTATTTCTTGCTGTTTCCTCAGCCTTAGTTGGCCTCAGCTCTGTCCTAACCACATCCCTCCCAAGCCCCATTCCTCTCTGCCTGGCTTTAGTCCCAGTGTTGTCCCGACCTTCCTCCTCAGCTCTATCTCTGTTCCTCCCACTGCAGCCACAGCCCAGATCCCTGCTCAGCTCTCAGTTCCAACCAAAATCATACGTGATGTGAAGACTTTATGTACTGTGCAAACACTGAGGCATTTCAAGCTCTTTCACTGGGAACTTGCACTGATGGAGTTGTGCCGCTTCTCTGGAGCAGTAGGGGATCTGTTTCTTGCTCAAGGGCATCTCAATGGAAATAGGAAAGAAAAGCAATCCTTGTTCATTTAACCCAACCGGTTTTTCTAGTAATGTGTTTTTCACTAACTTGTTTGAGTTCAGCAGTGTGAATGTGGGAGAGGCTGGGAAGCTGTAGAGAGGGTGGGTGTGTGGGTGGTGGAGGTACTCAACAGCTCTGACACAGTGAATTGCTCCTTTGGGATGTAGTCTGGAGAAGGTGCAAGGTTGTGTCAGACGCAAAGTGTTGTTGGGTTTGGTGAACAGACATCCATTATATCGAGCCTTTGCAGCTGCATCACATATTTCCACCATGGTTGGCGCCGTCATGGAGGTCCATTGGGGAATTTGCTCTTTGCGAATCATGGCTAAATATGTAACAAGTGGACTTGAAAAAGAGCTACCTGAGATACATTTCTGTGGAATGTAATTTTCAGATTTAAGTCAATTTTGTTGTGGTAGAAGAGAGAATAATAAAGTTAATTTACACAAGAGAACCGCAACTCTTGTAAAGTGTGATGCAAAATAACTGTAGTTACATGCTGCGTGTTAAAAACACCACCAGGTGCCTTTTGGAGAGAGAGAACACTTTATGTAAAATTCAGGGAAATTGATAGTTGTCAATGCCCTTGAAGCACCCCTCTCTAAAATGTCAAATCTTTTCTCAGACAACATACACAGTAGGTGGGAAAAGCAAATGATGATTAAACACTAAAAAGAGTGTAGATGACATTAATCAAGTTTTGCATTGAGCCCTAATCACCCAGTTGCAATTAAAACTCTTAACACTCTGGCTAGACAGTGTTTTAACCTCAGCGTCCAGCTCTCAGACAGCACTGCAGAGGATATGAGCTCTCGTTTCTGGAGAACACTTAAAGATAACAGGCTTTTTTCGCTCTATAATCAGTTTCAAATGAGAGCCGGGCCTTTGGCAGACTTCTTATAGCGGCTGTTTGATTCAGCCAAAAAGCCTCTTGCAAAGTGGATGAATAGTCAGTGAGAGTTCATTCATACAATCTCAGCTACATACAGTCGAAGATCCCTGTTTGAATTATCAGCTTTTCTTTTTTCTGCTACTTTCAATTTGAATTGATTTGTCCATGCACATGCTTAAAAAACGGCTTCATGTTTATCTGTTGAAATCAAATCACTCATAGCAAACGGTCAATCTAATTCTGTTGCAGCCAAGGTTATTTTGTATTTTTTCTTTGACATTATTTTCCTGTTGTCAGCCAGGCTGTTATCACTCAAGAGGAAGTGCAATAAAGGATGTGACTTTTTGCCATTCACGGTATTCAACATACAGCCAGACTCACATGTTGTGATCAACATTCAGACAGAAAATAGCACCCCCATCATCTAGTATTTTTTTTTTCCATCTTCCACTCCCTCTTTTTTCATCTCCTTTTATACTGATGGACTGATTCAGTTGAAGTTCCTTTTGTCACCATCTCCCCATGTTTATTTCTCCCTCGTATAATGTTTTTTACTGAATTATATACCAATCACATTCAAGGTTGATTATTCATTTTGCAGTGGGCTGGTTTCTGCTATTCAAATCAGAAGGTGAGAAACAGGGCTGGGCAATTATTTAGTAGAATGAAAATTATTCTTTAAGTACAAATAAAATGAAAATATAATTTGAGAATTATTTCATTTTATCATTCTATATATTAACCCTGCATAAAATTACCCTAGACTTTAATGTAAGTCTCTCTTGGTGATCCTTTTTGATTATTTTTTTTTAATTCAGTCAATGCAAATCGTAGTGATGCTGTTGCTAATTTCTGTCCCCTACTTATGTGTGGCTTTACAGCCCCTTAGACAATGCCAACCGGAGTTTACACGGCTGAGTAAGAGTCGGATGTGATTCTCGAAGAAGACCATCTGCACAGAGGATCTCTCGCTCGTGAGAGCAGCATATGCTTCAGTATGTAGATAACCGGGCTGGTAAACACGCTTGTTCCCTGAGTGAATTAACCTGCCGTGACACGCTCCCTGTTGTCCTCCATCTTGGTCGGATCTATCTGGTGATAGTGAAGGGTTAACTCTTAAAGCCCTCCCTTGTCCTCCTTAAAACACACAGGGAGCAGATCTATCAGTAGAGCATGAGTCATTAGTTCCTTTTAGCTCCCTGGCCAGTAGACTCAAGCAGATTGCATGTACTTGACTCAGGTCTGGAATTGCTGAGAGACTTACTGCAAACAATAATCACATATTTTTGTTGGACTGCAAGATCCAGAATTGACTGTAACCAACTGCCTTTTCCTTGTCAGCAGCAGTTTTTAATGTGCTGATTATTGAAGCCAGGCTTGGCAGGATGAAGTCAGAGCAATATATTATACAGACATGATGAAGTTTGGTACAAGAACTGTAGCGAGGAAAATCATACCTAATCTCCTCATTAAGAATTCAGGAGTCAGCATGTAATTTTCTGTCGTTAGGCGTGTGCTTCCTTTATTACCTAATGGCGGCCATTATCAAGGAGATGATGGGCTCAGCTGGGTGAGGCCACAGATCATTTTTGGACACTAGAAGCAGATGTGGGTGTGCATTGCTTATATGTAGGTTCATCACACTTTGTCATGATCAGCACATCATCTCCTTCTCCCTACAATTAGTTTGGAGACGTAAGCGGATTATCTACATGTATTACACAGCTGAGCAAGTTTAAAACATTCAGCACCCTCAGTGGAGAATATTCAAGTAGTGGTGCTTTGCATTTTTATTTGCCTTAGTAAAGTAAGTGTGTTGGGTAGCTACATGCTAGGCCAGAGGGGCAACAAGGGACTGTGAGGGTAGCTTCATTGTTGAGCCCTTGAGGAGGATCTGGCCTGTAAGACTATTTGCAAGGTTTGTTTTTTAATTGCTCCACTTTTTGCTGCTCCACACTGGATGGATAGATAGATAGATAGATAGATAGATAGATAGATAGATGGATAGATGGCAGGAGAGAAAGACAAAAGGGGTATATTAGCATTCAGAGGGTTGTAATATCCCTCGGCAATAGCACAGAAACCACAAGGGAAGATATAGCGCCATAATTTTTCCTCTTTTCTTTGTTCTCTTTTCCTTTTGTTCTTCTTTTTTTTTTTAATACAGTAAGTGACACGTCTGCCTGGCTTAACATAAGGAACTCTGCCCTTGTTTTCCAGTGCAGAGCTGCTTTCATGTCAGCTACAAGAAGCTCGGCGGGGGATTTGGCCGGCTCTGCTTAATCATTGCCTCACATCATGCACTTCTTGGAACAGATATGCACACTTAGACTGACATGTTTATGATTCTCTGAAAGAAACGTACAGATTACTGCAGAGATTTGAATCTGTAAGCCACAGTATCCATAGAGGGGGCCCAGTATTTTCCTTTTTTTTTTCTAGTAAGAGCTGGTGGCTTTGTGCCGACTTTCATGCTGTTCAGGGATGGGCAAGATCATCTGTAGTGGCTGCTCTGTTGAGACTGTTGTTGTCCCAGACAGCTAATCAACAAGTCATTCAGCCAGCTAAACAGCAATTCAGCTATCTAGCTAAGAAAATAGTCGACCGACCATCTCATTATCTACGACGCAGCTCTTCAAGCGAGGCAAACCAACCTGTTTTCCAAAAGGTGAACGATCAGATCAGGGACGTCTTGTGTTACTTGACCATAAATGCAAAGATCTCGTTGTGTAACAAATTAGACAATTTCATATATGTACTGAATAGCAGTTAAAATCAAATACACGCTAACAAAATAAAATGTCAGTGGAGATTACTTCCACACTGTAGCATTGTTGATTATACCCCCTTCCTAGCACAACTCTACTAAAACACTCCTTTTATTCAGCCATAAATCGACTGACTGAAATGAATGTGGATTGCTGTGTTATCCATTTAACAATTGAAGGCAATCATGCTTTTATAGAATAATTGCTCATTCACCCTGGTTTAAGCAATTGATAAATTCAAGGTCCTTGATTTCATTTTGTGTCTTTATTGCGAAATAAAGACCCAGAGAGAGACCCGTGGGAAGCAGAGCTCTGACCCCACTCAAGTGTGATTGGTAAACAAACGTTACAGGCGAACCAGCAAATAAATAGGTATTATTCAGAGCATGTTGTTGCTGATCCGGCTCAATGGCACACTCGATAAACAGGCTGCCTATGGGTACGACAACCTACACCCCAGAGAACTCCCAGGTTTTGAATTCGTTCCAATTCAGCTTGGAACTAAAGGTACATTTTCTAAAGTGTGTTGAGGTAGCACATTGATGGAAGCATCAATCAATGCAAGGCAGCAGTGCTTCTTGGGCCATTTGAACACAATGTTTGTCGATATAGTAGTGAATAGTAGCGTCTATATTGTCTCCCTCTCTTCTCAGTGACCTGAGGAGGGGGTAGTATGGAGCTGGTGGTATGTCTTGGGATCTGTGTCGCAATATCCCTGCACATTCTCTGCTCTTAACAATTAAAGTGATTCTAATTAAAAGTTTGATGGTAGTGGTAAGTTAATTATTATCTTCATTCAGACCTGATAGATGGGCTTAGAGCTTATGTACCACATGTCACTGTTAGCTTAATGACTGGCAGCGTTTTCTGACAGTAATGCCATTGCAATCAAGGATTTGATGAGTCTCTGTGTCAAGGTTTTGCAAAAAAAGACATATTTCAGGTTAAAGCTGTGGTGGAGTCCTTGCAATGAGCCCATGCTAAAAATAGCCTCAGTGGTCCAGCCAAGAAATACTGTTTCCCTCCCGTAAAAGAACCCTGGTTGCAACTTTCTCTGTCTCTTTCTTTGTTCTTCCTCTAACACTGTGCAGGGTGCAGATGTAAGAACAGGGATGGCGCTCATGGTGCAACATGCTGACATTTGCTTTCTCTCACTGTAAATATGATGCAAGGTGTACTTTGGAAGGATTAGTGTCTCCCTACAGTACATGTCAAATACACAGTGAGTAGATTGGACTAACTGTACCACAAGTATGACCAGCGAGAGCAAAGGTGACGACATGTTTGAGGCTTGGTTTTGACCATCAGTTTCCCCAAGATACCTGCGGCTCACTGAAAATATGCACAGTCATGTTTCCAGAGGTTTCTAAAACATCTGACCTGCAGTACTGTTCTACACATTTGGTCTAATATTGACTTCATCTAAAATGAACATTAGTTGAGTACCTTGCTGTTTCTGAATGATCTCTCCCCCTCTTTTACACGCTGCTTGGTGTAATAGCCAGTATCCACAGAATGAAAGCATTTAACTCCAATCAATGGGATTTATGGCTCCTTTAAAAGGCAAAGGTGTCTTTTCTCTCTTGAAAGTGCTGTTTTGGCCGTCGTCCAGCTCAGATCGGACCAATAGCTATGTATGATGAATTGTTATTATCTTGGCTGCCTGCTTAGGATTCACACTTCTCTCCAAGTTTGAAAGGGCTGCAATATCTTCCTGCATTAAGCAGTAGTGAAGCGGATTTTAGTAAAGATTTACCTGCCAACTATATGTCACGTCTTAGTCCACAAGGATGAAACCAGACAAACATAAACCAAACAAATGCAGCTAGAGCTAGGGATTTATTGGACAACTTGCACACATCCCATCCTTACTTTCCCAAGCATTTCTCCTTTGTGTACGCCTCTAGAAAAGTAATGTTCATGTTGCCATTACACTGAGTTTTTTCCCCCTTTTTCTACAGATTAGCTCACACAAGCAGTATAAATTGGGAGCAAGTGTCAAGGAGCGAGTACTGTCTGGGTTAACAACAATTCTCTGTGGTCCTCCTGGTGTGTAGGAGAGAGAGAGGGAATATGCATCAAGGTTAATGCCAAGAAGATGGAGAGAGTTGTTTTATCAACTTCAGCACTGCGTTTTTAGGCATTTACTGCTGACTTTGACATTCTCGAGTGCATAGATGTCAGTTAGTGATCTATTGTCTTGTCCTTTAGATCTAAGTCATTGGCAGTGAAAACTTATTTGATCAGATGGCCAGTGTTTCCTGTGGGACTGAATGAAGAAGGATGAAGGACATAATTCTAATTCTTTCTAAGTTTTTCTTTGTATCCAGTCAGAGGCAAAATTTCCGTGTCCAATTATGTGTATGAGTAGGAGAAAAACTCAACCTTGAATCTGAATGGGTTCATAAATACCAAAGTCAAGTCATCATCAAATTGTAGTTTTCTCTGCTAAACTATGATGATACACTTAGAAAGACAATACATGCATTCAAGTATAAGTGTTAACTGTAATGCTGTGGAAGGAAATGCTATGGAAAAATGTATGCGTACTCTTCAATCTTCAATGAAGGAAAGCGTTTGAATGCATTTATGATTTGATAATCTCCCAAAGAAGGAATCTGACATGACTGGTAAAATATGCTGCTTTTATGGACATTGTGGTCAGGCTTTTTTTTTTTTTCATAAAACCAACATAACTAGTCATTTGAAATGAATGACAGGTAGTGTTCAGCACTAATGTGAACAATACAGCTCTGGAGGCAAGTAGCAACCTCTCATCCCACAAGACAGAAACACACTTGCAAAAATAAAACTGGTCGACACTTATTAAATCAATTTTAATTTGTTCATAGATTTCAAATTGAAAGGTGAGCCCCAATGAATCTGAATCGAATCGGATGACGTGGCGTACACTGGTTTGGGTTCTGACCTTTAACCTTTTCCTCAGCTGACCCCAGTGCCTGTTGTCATGACCGGTGGGAATGAAAGGTGGAAGAAGGTTAAGACGGTTGGGTGACCCAGAGAGCTGCAGGAGTTGGGACGCTATTATTAGTTTCACATCACTCTGAGGCTCAATACCGTACTGTGTCCTCCTGTAACTGTGTTGTGTAGATGTTTGATGGAAAAATACACATAGCTGGGATATAGTCCAAGCTGGGATATGGGACTCCCGAATATGAGATTTCATTATTTGATAAGGAAAGATTGTACTTTTCTCGGCAAATGTATTTATTGTGCTCAGGAAGTAAATTGAAAATGGTATGCTTACAACCTACACCACAGTAAATGAACTCACAATTTACAATATGGTCAATCATATCATCTTTTTTTTTTTTTTCTTTTGACTCTTGTTCAGTTAGAATTTTTTATTTTTTATTTTTTTACAGTGTTCTATTGGTATTATAAAATATATCATGAGAGGGTTAACAAAAACCTACATTTGCATTGATTAGTATGGGTATACATTGGCATGAAAGAGAATACACTCCTCAAAGAAGGGCCACTAAAACTGGATCCAAGTGCCCACTTTATTATGACCCATGGTAATTTAGTTACTCTAATGTTTCAGACAATTTTATGCATGAGCTACACTCACTTTAAGTACAGCCTTTTTCATAGCATGAAATTGTTAATAGGTCAACAGTGGGGGAAAAAAACCTTTCCTGTCTCTGTGTGTAATCTTCTTCCAAACTACTGTTTTTTTTTTCCTACAGTAAGTACTGGAGTTCATTGAGGAATAAGTGAGCAGTAATGTATTACTGCACGCTACTTTTTTTCTTTTTTTTTTAAGTGACAGGAAGTGATTCAATTGATGGTGAATTATGTTTGCATTGCATGTGATGTGTTTCGTTCAAGAGGGTTCATTTGGAGCTCTGTGAAGAGATTTGCCCCACTGCTCAAGAATGCGCTATTGTTATTGATAGGAATGCTCATTCTGAATGAATCATTGTGAATCTGAAATGTAAATGAAAAAAACCAACAATATTTTCATAGCCACTTGCCATCATTACAGCTCATATCCTGTCAAACTAAAATTTTAGATTGTATAAAAAAGTAAAATAGTGCTTAAAAACTGCGTCTTATTTTTTGGTGAATGTCAGGATTGATTTTGAAAAGGGAGTGTTGTCCGGTGCTGTCTATAGACTGCGCTTGGGAGCTCATTTGCCTAATCTTGGGAACTAGAGTGGAAGCTGTGTATAATGAGGACTAAGGCTTGTCTGGGATGGCGATGTGGGGTTGGGGCTGGGGGTGTGTTGGGGGGATGGAGGCGAGCCTGAAAGACATGAAGGTATTAATCGGACAAAGGGGCAACCGAGAAGTTTATGCAGAGGGAGGACGCCTGTGGAATGGTCAAGCATTTTTGCATTTTGACTGCCTTTGTGCTATTGCAAATCAAAAGATGGGAGAGGGAAGGAGCGAGAGAAAGGACAGAATGCAGGGATGCTTTCAAGTTTTCCGGAGGGCTCCTCTTGAAAACATTTTGTCCATGTTAGAGCAGCAGGGACAGGCTGTGACGCTGCAGACCAAGCAATGTGCAAATTTTCATGAAGGATGAATCCTGTTTCCGCTTCATTGTACCTAAAAAGGAAGAAACAGTTAAAACTGCCATAATGATACAAAGCCTGGTTATTCTTTCCATGCTCAGCTGCAAACTTTCACTAGTTACATCAAATGGATTTTTTTAATTCAGAGAAGATAAATACAAAATATTTAATTGCCAAGATGCTTTGATCCATCTACAGATATGTGGTTAAGTCCAGTGGTTAAAGCGTCAAAGCTGCATGAGAGGATTTCATTACATGGTTTATACAAAAATGTTACAGCAATAATCTAATCTAATATAATAATCTTTCAGTTGCTAATCTATAATTAGACATTGCACTACTTGTTATGCAAGTTTTTGATGTTTTTCTAGGTCCTCAATCATCTTCTTTTTATCCAAAATGACTATCATTTCTTGAGCCTCCATTGTCCGTACAGGGATGCAAACACCAAGATATTTGTGCAGTTTTCCACGTTACAAGGGCGGGATACAAAGATTATAATCGTTGGGCAATGTACTGTAATCCTTTGCCATAACAACCTTAATGAGCTTTATTTTGATGCTGGTGGAGCAGAGCCTCCTAAATTGTCCATTTCTCATTTTAAACACAAGACTCGCACACATTCGATCAAATCTCCAGCATCAGGCTCAAGCTGTTTTGTTTCAGTGAGTTATGCAGGCTATTTGCCCATGTGTACATCTGCTTGTGTATAATTAAACACCATTTCCCACTTAGGGATGTCTCAAGGGCCATAATAGCCTCCACAAACATACAAACACACAAATGCGCATTCTTGTGTGTATTGACATGTGCCCGACACTATCTACACCAAGACCACTGTCAACCTAATTTTGTAATGATACGGGCATTATCCAGTGTAATCTTGCAGTAAATTAATTACAACCCACAATCCCTCATTCCCCTGTGTACTCCCCCAGGAGATGACCACATTTGCACTTTCAATCAAGCAGGCAGGATGTCAGTGACAACCACGACCATGGAAAACAGCCTTGAATTTTAAGACTTTGTCAGGTTACCGGAGCATTTTAAAATCTTATATGATACCTTTGGCCATATAGTTGCATAGACTCAGTCTTGACTGGTCGTACTGTATAATAGGAACATCTACAAAGAATACAGAATAAAGGAGTCACAGGAAAAACCTCCAACCATACGACCTTGGTGAGGAAAAACCTGATCAAATATTCAGTTTGCGGTTCGTTTGCATAAAATCTGCCAAAGGTGTGAATGCATTACTGTGTTGCGTCCTGCTGCCAAGGTCAGTGTACATTTCAAAGTAGCCCACAACTTTCTGAAAATTAATTCACCCTCATAAATAACAATTAATGGCAGGCAAGTTTGACTTTGCTGTAATTAGTTCTAAATGATGCCCTTAGAAAATATAGACTGTTGTTTAAACATGACATTGGAAATCTTATTAAAGCTTAAGGGCGAAAGTGGGTTTTAATTGATGTAAATGTAATCATTGTCATTTTGTGTATTCATCAAAAGTTTGGATTTGAGGGTTTGAGGGAGTGAGAACCTGCATTGTCCTTCACTATTCAAAGGAACAACTTAGAATTAGGTTAAAAACGATATTTTCTTTACCCTCTCAGGAAGGAAGGAATAAATCTGATATGTTCCTCAGATATGTGTTAGTTCTGTACTCATGGTTTTATGTTTGGTGATGCCTTAAGTCAGCAGTGCTAAAATGGGAGAAGGCATACAGTAATGGTTTTGTTACTCAGCGTCGGGGCATTGTAATGGCTATCTGCATGCACCAGGCTGACAGAAAGCCCTCCTCTGAGTCGGACAAGTAATCCAAGATTAAAATGTATATACACCCATTATCAAGAAAGAGCAAGAGAATAGGCCAGGCACCCTGAGCGCTGAGTACACACACAGTCACACACAGTGGGGACACAAGGTCACAGCACTGGGCTGGCAGAATGTGTTCAACGTATGCAGGCGCACACCCCAGCAGAGAGAACACACAGGAAAATTAATGCGCACGCACACTCCCTCTCAGAGATAAGCTGTGGCAGCACGTCGTCAGGGGAATTTGGCCATCCATATCATCAAAAAAAGACGGCTCCATTAAATTTTAAGCCCCTCAAGAGCTGCAGCTTATAGACTATGACATTATATGTGTAATTTCTGGTATTTATTTGCAGCTATCTCAAGCAAAGAATTCCAAAAAAAAAGAAAGAAAATGTTCCCTGTAACTTTTCAAGCACGCAAATAACTGACACCATTGCCAAAGAAAGATAACATAAACAGAGCTTTAGCTACCTACATGGCACTCTCACTTTAGAGAGCTGCTTGCTTTGCATACAATAGCTGTCTGACAGTTTGGCTAAAAGGATCTCCAGAAATAATTGACAGAAGGAACAGAGCCAGACGGGCTGAGTTTGACAAGTTTACCCAGGATATCACATTGTTAGTCAGGAACGCGTTATAAGAGAGAACACTGTGATCTCTCTTACTTCAGTTTTTCTCTTGATGAAAAGTTTTGCATGTCAGACCAGGCAGTAGTTTTTAGGAGGGAACTTCTGTGAAGGGGCCCTCTGAGTGACGAGGTGTTAATTCTCTGAAGTCTTCCTCACACTGAACAACCCAGATTCTTGTTGCTGGAGGGAGAGCATTTGTTCTCAAAAAAAAAAAAAAAAATTAAAGCACTTCCAAAGAATGAAATAAGCCATGACAGATTTCTTTTACAGAGGAGCTCATCAACAATTGTAGTGCATTAGTCTTTTCAGTCAGTCTGACTTTGTAACAAGAGAGCTGATGTTTTGAAATAGCTGTATTCTGACCGAGAGACACATGGCTGCCCGGACACAGCCCTAGTGTTCTGCCGTGCCTGTACAGTCCCAGACACATTTTTGCAGATGTGGTTAATTACGTACTGCTTTGGACAATTAGTAAATGAGTCTGACAGTAACCTCCATGCATTAATCACAGTAAATTACACAGAGGAAGGCGCAGCACAGAGGTTCAATTAACCTTTTAGCCCTCGTCTGAATGTGGCGGATGGGGTTGGTTATTCAGCGAAGGCCCTAACACTCTCCCGGGTCACCGGGGAGAGAGAGGCGCCCGGTGCCGAACAGGACTTGTCAGAGACGCACAGTCGGTCCGTCCCTTCGCTCCCGCCCCTCCCCAACACTGTCCTCACCAGGCCTAGTCCCCACCCTTGGGAATCACTGAGCTGTCTGGAAATCAAGGCGACCTTTGTGTCTTGTGGTTTTCTCACAGCTGCGGAGGCATTTATTTCCAAAAGAGTTGTGCCAGAATCCCCCTATTTATTTTGTTTAATTTAGCTGATGGTTGAAGCTGACCTTGCGATAACCACCAACACAACCTGGCAACTCTCTCCGGAGAATTTCGGAAGCCAGCGTCGGGGACTCGCAAGGCCAATCTAGACGGGTCTAAGACATCTTTAACTTGTGGTATTTGAAAATATGAAAGACTTTGCTGTCGTTGGTTTGGCTGGTTGAGTGTGTCCCAATAGCAAAGGTTTCAAATTATTCCGTGGATTCTTATACATAGTGAAAGCCGCAGAATACATGCTGCATTCGGTATGCCAGTTTGGTCAGAGACGTGGTCTTGCAATTGGTGTATCTCTAGTTTGGTTCCCTGATGGCTGTGTGGCTTTGAAAATGAGTGACATTATTCCTTAACAGCTATCACCCCATTGCCCTGTAGAGCAATGCACTCATCCACCGGTTCAAGAACTGTCACTCTCTAAGAGTAGACGCCTCTCTCGGCTGGTGTCTTTTAAATCACAGTGTTTTCCCAGTCTGTCTGCTTGGTTAACATTTACCTTTAATAACATATCACAAAGTTTTTATGCTACCCTGGGCAATACTGCATGTCTTGATATACTGCTCTCTTGCTTTCTCGCACTTTGTCAGGGAAGGAATGCAAACGCCGGGCATCAGACCAGAGACATAACTGTAGGATATCAAATTAGCACTTTGTGTTCCTACGCCCCCGTTCGGCATTCTTACAATATAGTACCTCTAGTCGTTGTTGTATTTACAACCTGCTCTGAGCAAAAGCAGAAGTGTTGAGAAAGACAAAGAGACAGAGGGAGACATACTTTCCTTTCTCTGTCTGCCATGAGAAACAGACAACAGATAGAGACAAATGAAGAGCCACAGACACAAGAGGCATACAGACAGATAAATGAGGAGGAAATACTCTCCGCTGCTGTTGAGTCAGTTCCCAGAGACAAGCTGGCACAGTGCTGCCTCTGTCCAGTCCAGTTTGTGCTTGTGTGTTGATGCTGATGTTTCAGGATTGATTTGCCTGCATTCAGCAGAGAGGCACCCCGCACACAAACAATGAAACAGGCATGCGGCCCTAACACGCTGCCCTCTTGTTTCCGAATGCCCAGTGCCCCTGTGAGAACCAGTGGTCACATGACCTGGCGAAGGGAAGGGGACTCTGTGGCTGCCCCCACCCCCCCACCCCCTCTCCTTGTGGTCCCCCCCAAAATCCCTGCTCTCCTTGGCCCACAGTTCTCTCTCTCTCTCTCACACATACACACACACATGCTAAACCACTTTGTGCTAATGCCTAACTGTTGTGCCAACACACATACAAGTCTAGTCAGGCACACACACCCGCACACATCAACTCAACACATGCACTGAACCTACACACGTGCACACACACACACACACACACACACACACACACACACACACACGCTCATGCATACACCTATATGTGTAAACACATATACACACTCCACCCATAACTCAAAGTGCACACTTCCATGCGCGGCCACCCACAGGCACAACAGGCGTGACCGACAATAAAACACAACCTCGGCCTTGCAGATGCCTAAAAGAACACGACCCTTTGTCATCCATACGGGGACCTTTTCCTCCGGGGGAGGAGCGCTATTCAAGGTCGAAACACGATTTTAGCCTTTAAACCTCTCTCCCAAAACATTAAAGGGCCGCACACAGACACATTAAGCCTTACTTCCCCTTCTTTTATCTTCCTTATGCCTTTCTATCTTCCACCCAAAAAAATACTTAATAAGTCACGTCATCCTATAGTCTTTGTTTTTCCGAGAACATTTGCTTGAATTACATTTTCCTGGAAGAAGCATATTATTCCGCCGAAAGTATTATTTGATTTGATAACATTGTTGATAAAAACGCAAAGACACAACGGAAACAGGTAAAAATACTTTAACTCAGCACTAAAATATGCTTAAAGATTTACATTTTCTTTTTAGCGTTGTGGTCCGCAAAGATATGAAAGGACTTGATTGATTGACTTGTTAAAACTGCACCTGGCAATTTCAAAGGTTCATGGTCTTCCAAATTTTCAACTTCAATCCCCAGATATCATGTAACATGATGTCATAGTACAGTACTTTTGCCAACCCAGCCAGTCTGTGATCGCTTTTACCAAACGACTGCTCCGTCACCGCTGTTAAGAAGATGGAAGATGCATAACACGACATCTTATTAAAGAAAGACGACGCTCTGTTTTCTCAATCATGGCTCGGTGTGCTTTTTTTTGTGCTATGGCGTTATTTTATGGTTTGAGCTGATAAGTTGAGAGTTGAGAGTTAAAAAATAAATAAATAAAGTTGAACCAAGTGCAGCTTTTTAATGACCATTTTTTGCAGTGCACAACTAGCAGCCACCCCCCACCACTCTTGTTGCCGCTCCGCTGGAATTCCTCGCGGATCACTGCCCGCGCCCTCTTTATTCCCATTCTGTGCCTCCTCCGACACCTGGCCATTGCCCCCCCCCCTCCTCCCCTGCTCCAGTCCTCTCTGCCCTCTCCCTGCTCTCCCCTCTAGTCCCTCATTAATCGGTCCTGATATTGATGGGAGCTGAATGCTGGCAAATGACTGCCTGTGAAGCCCCTTCATGCACCCGCTTCTCACCCTGCCTGCAACCACATACAGGCTTGATTAGCATGCCAACGGTTCACCACGCCTGTGAATCAGTCCCTCTGTGCTTCAGCTGGCTCCATCCTTCACTCTATCTATCTGTCTATCTGTTTATCTTCTTTTTTTTTTTTTTTCCTCTCAGTTCCCATGTCTGCACTCGTTCTTTAGGTTTTTAAAACTCTCCTGGCAGCATTATTGTTTCACTTTTGTGCCTGTCTTCAGTGTTCCTCTCTGCCACCTGTTGATCCCTTTCTATCAGGCAGCTTTGTAAGGTCCCATTAAACAAGTTTTCCGAGTGAAAAGACGTGGGTGCATACACACATCCTGTCTCCTGCTTGTTCACATACAAATGGCATTTAAAACTCAACTCAAGATCCACAAAGTAACTGTCTCTGTAGACCCAAATCATCAAACATAATTGTTTGCAGTTGAGTTTAAATGATAATATTTCCATTCCTTGTTGAAGCTACATGATCCTCACAATCGGTACACGCTCTTGTCATTATTAAGTTTCTAATGAAAGGACTGAAAGTTTTAACAGCTAATTGATAATACAAGTAACACACCATTACGCACATATACTTCACCATATAGATGAACATATATTTCATTGCATGCTGGCATTGACAACCTCTACTTTCAAAGGCCGTAGAAACAGATTTTCCGTACATTCCCTTTTATCTGTCCTGGCTGTGGAAAAAAATATCCCCTCAGTAATGTTTGGTCATTTCCAAAGAACGAGACTGCATGTTTTTTGAGTTCAACTGTTATGGAATAACTTTATGAAGTAAGGCGCTTTCAGATACAATTTGTTGCTGGTGACCAAGAGCAAAACAAGTCAGTCAGATGAGGTTTAATAAACTGTCTCTGCTTCAGGAAAAGAATAGAGCCAGTGTTGGGATTTTTTTTTTTTTCTTTTTGGTTCGAACTGCAGACTGAGATTTGATTTTAGTTTTAACACTGCAGCCAAAACAAAACCAGGAGGGACAACCTCAGTTTTAGCTCTTGCTGTTGACTGCAATGCAGCCCAGATGGCATTGTTTAGAAAGGGAATCAAACTTTTCAGAGGCTTTTCTACCTGGATGGTGAAACAGCACCGTCTGTGACCGTGTAGCTCAAAAGGTTTATCTCCGTCCTGATAGCCAGCTACCTTTATTACTCCCTCCCTGCTCCCACAGCACAACGTTATCTTGACTTTTGGGTGGGGGGGGGGGAGTCATCCTTTCCTGTTAATGACATGATGCCCATCACACCTCAGCACCCTGATGACCAGTTACCATAGCAGCAAGCAGCTGCAGCAAAGCTTTGCTTCTTTGATTTTAATCCACGCCAGGCAAATCACTCAAACAGACAAATATTCTTCGTTCCCTCCCTCCCTCTCCGGAGAAGCACTATCTGCTGCCATTACTCTCCTCCAGCTCTGTTTGGATGTCTTCCTCCTGTGCTCACCCGTCAGATGTGGCCCCCTTGGTGCTGAAATATGCCTTTTGTCTTTTTCCCCCGTTGGAATGAAACCATAAAGTCACTCACAGACAGAAGTTTGCCGTCCCTTTTACGGCCGCTCGCTCGAAAGCAATCCGTCTTTGATCTGTGTCAGGAGTAAACACAGTGATAAGAGTTAAACCCAAGGTCGAACAGACGCTGAAAACACTTATGCGTTTTAGCTGTTCGGAAGATAAGGGAAACAAAGTGCTCTGTCAGGCTAAGTGGCTGTAATGGCTACAAAACAAACAGAGCGAGGGCTCGCTGCTTCAGCGCAAAGAAGGACTTTTGCATTCCACAGAGAAACACAAAGCATCTCTGGACTTAACTTGAGCCAGACACCGTTTGTTTACCTTGCAGGTTGTAAGGCAAACATTTATCTGAGTTTACGGGAGAAGGGCTAAGTCTGGTCTACACCTTCCTGTTCCTGACATAATGCCCCATGACAGATAGGCTGAGGCAACTTGTTGTGCGTCTTACTGCACAGGACAGCATCCTAACAACAGGGGGAAATTCATACTTGAAGCCAAGAATCTTTAGTTTGGTCAGAGCTGGCCTTTGTTGTGCAAGATTACATTTTGATTTCAAGAACAAACAGGGTTAGCCAAGAATTCCTCAGTTTTTATTGTTCCTGTCATTCACTTACCTCCCAATGTCTCTTACTATTTCTTTATCCATGTTGACCTCACATTTAGACAAATACTAAAGTACCCTTGAGAAACACACTGAATCCCATTACCACTTTTTTGATTGCTGCCTCTGACCCCAAACAAGTGCACCCCCCCCCCCCCCCCCCCCGCCCATATGACTTATTCTCAAAGACAGAGTACAGTTTTGCTGCTGCCCTATCCATGAAATATTGAGGAGTCTGCTTGTAAAGGTGTTATGATTTTGTTAAACAAAGTACTCAAGTTAATTATTATAATTCTAATGATTCATAAGATTTATCAGTGTTCTCATGCACCCGGTAATTTAACTCACCGTCACTTTTATATAAAATGGTAAATGAGCTCATTTTGTCCGTGGAGACTTTAAATTTCTTTAAAAATACACTTTGAAAAATTTTTATTTGCTCTGTCCGGTGCTGATTGGAGATGAAGGGAACACCCTATAGCGCTGTGAGGACAGACAGGTCATGGAAATTAGTGTTTTTTTTTTTTTTTCCTCACATAAACAGACTCTGGCACAGCCAGTGCAGTCCTGTTTTGTTTAAGTCTCCTCTATCTTTTCTCTCCCTCTCGTTTTTCTCTTCCTACTCTCATTTGGTTTCTCTCTTCCATTCGTTCTCAGTTGACCACCATGAAACCATTAGCTCTGTGTTTGTGCTCCACCGGTATCCAATATCTCCCAGTGTATGTTAGTTTGACTAACACAAGGTCCTTAAGGTGCCTTAATGGTTGGCCAACACAATTTCCATTGTGCCGTGCAGTCGGTGATTAAGAGGATGTTGATTGCAGGGGCTTTAGGGGTGCCTGTACTGTAAGTGATATTTGGGTTATTCTGGGGCCTGTTGTTGCTCTGTGTCTGGTGTGATTGGATGCAGTAATGGTCCCAGCAGTGCAGCAGCCAGGCAGGCAGGCATATGGCCGAGGTACTGCCTTCCACTGCCTCCCCATTCTCTTACTTTATAGACCTCCAGGGGGTCGTGACCCCACCGTAACTCTTCCAAAGCCAGTGGGGAGAGGAGCTAGCTCATAGGCCTGGAATCCACCAATGTGCCTCACCTCCCATGTGAACCCCCCCCCCCCCAACTTGTACTGCCGTGATATGTGTGGTCCCCATCAGGAGAGGCGGGGTGGGGACGGACAGTGGTGGTGATAGTTAAACAGTCACGGCTGGTAGGAGGTACACTCGCCTCCTCCTCGGGTCAGAGAGTTAGAAGGGGATGAGAGCTGGAAACGGAGCATCTTGTTGACGTAATAAAGCAATGTAGGGGGGTGACAGGAAGGAAAGCTATGAGCTGCAGCGTAGATGTGACGGCGGAGGTGAGAGGTTGTAAAGAGCGAGGCAGGAGGGAGAGAAGGAAGAACAAGCTGAGGGGAGAGGCAGGTTGGGAAGAGAAGGGGAGATAAATTAGGAAAAGAGGAGTCCAGACACGGTGTCTATGGTGTACTGTTAAGTGAGAATAAATCATTACCACTCTTTTACCATTCCTACTTGACTGCAGGCGCCGTAAAACACAGGTAAAGATACCCATAAATACACATTATTACACCCTTACATCCAGCCTCCCTCTCTTCAGATGATAATACTGTATCATCCGTAACGACACTATTTCACTGCAACTCAACCGCATAGAGCATCTTCCCTTCGCCATGCCTACCTCATCGCTTTTTAATGTGCATACATAATTTAATGCCTCTTGTCTTAAGTATTATTCTGCCCCTAACATCAAGCGACGGGAAAGTGAGAAAGTATGCTGGATGAGTACACCACGCCATTGATTAACTAGGAGGAAGTCTGGGAGGTGGATGGTGCTGGTGAGTGTGTGTGTGTGTGTGTGTGTGTGTGAGGTGGGGAGAGGAGGGTGTAGAGGCTGTGATATCTGCCCAGACAGAAACAACTCTGATATCTGATGACTTTCTTGGCAGACAGTCTGTATCGACTGGCGAGAGATCAGCTCCCCTAGTTTGACCCTGTGATGCTCTCACACATCAATAACGCTGTTCAAATTCCTCAGCATGACAAATAGACAGGGAAGTGTTATACCTGGAAACCGAAGAGAAAACTAGTCATTAGCAGAGGGAAGAAAATATGGTTTATAGCTGCAGCTGTGGTTGAATGACTAATTTGATTTATTTATCCATGTCAGTTTCTCAACTTGGACTTATTTGATTTAGGTGTGAGACTTTTTGTGGAGAAGCTTCCAATCAAATGTTTTGCCATTTTAATTGAAAAGAATGCACTCCAGGGTTGTTCTTCTTTGCTCACATGATGACAGTAATAGTTGAGAGTACAATTGCTGACGGTTCATACGGCAGATGTGCTTGAACATGTGGAATTCTGTCTGTGTGTGCAACAGTCCAGTTCTAATTTTCACAATCCAAGCAACACACGCCGCAAAACATCCGCATAGACGTTACAGCGAGCCAGTGAATGTTTTAAATCTTCCTCTGTCTGTGGTGTTGACAGAACTGGTGCACCAGGCACAACAACAGTTTCTCACACAACATGTTATACATTCTTCTTTATTTTTCACCCATTTAATCTCAACACCAAAATAAAGTCACTGGTAAATACCATCCTGTATGTTCAGTATGTGTGTTCACAGTGTTGTGACTGTGGCAGTTACTGTAATGTGTTAATAAAGTAAACTTAGCTTAGTTAGGTTAACATTGCATACACACAGTTAACAATACATACATGTGTATGAATAGGGATGTGTCAGAGCATGAATGTGACTGTGAGAAAGAGCGTCTGCGTATGTGGAGCAAGGTCAACAAGCAGTCGGTCTGTGTTCATTCAGTAGCATTTAAAGAAAGGCACAAGAAACCTGATGTATGACAGAAGATACAATTAAAACCTTTGCTGAGTTTCCCAACATTGCATTGCTATACATTTGATTACAGCTTGATTTTTCTGAAAGTTGATTATTTCTACACAAACATTTCTTCACAAATACAGCAAGGGTTGCCTGTTTGCATCTGTGACTGCTTGTAATCATAACTTAGCCGGAGACAAATAAACTGTTTTGCAAGCAAGGAGCCACTACTCATTTGTTTTGACGCTGTGAAACATTTACAGCTCCAGATGAGTCACATTTATCTTTAAACACAATGAAGGATCTTTTCACTCTCTCCCCTTGTACTTGACCCAGAAACCAAACCTGAGGAAAAAAAAAAAAAAAGAGAGACAGATTTGTTTGATATATGATGACATGCAAAACTAATTTGTCAAGCTCGTGCTGCGGTCTTCAGTTGTCATTTGTGGCAGCAGGGTGTTGGAAAATCTCTCAAGAGTGTTGATATGTCTCAAATAGAGCAACTGAAATTCAAGCTTTAAAAGGGCTTAAGAGTAAACTGAACGTTGAGCTTTTAAAGGCTTAAATTAGCAAAAATCTGTAAGACGTCTCCACTATGTCAAACACAGAAACCTCAAAAGATGTTTTCTCAGTGTGATGGTTTGATATCACAGATATCATTGTAGGTCACACAGAATTTTATTGCTTCTCTATCATTGGTCTATTTGAACAGAAAAGGACATAACTGATAATATATAGTTTTGTATTTAATTTTTTCTTCAGAGGTTATTGGTTATCTTTTATTTGATACACAAGATTTTGGAGCTATTGGATTGGTAATGGAAAGAGAATATTTCCCTGTAATTAGCATAAAAAAGAAAGTGGAAAGAGCTGTCTTGTCATATTCATTTTGTGAATATTCTTGGTCAAGCGGACAGCTCTACAGCGTTGTTTAAGTTTCTTTCTTTTTGAATGTTTCTATATTGGAGTCCAACTTGACCAGTTTACTGTAATGTCTCTTTGAAGGCTGGCTGTTACTGTCCACACTGCATGTTTGAATAAAAACTTTCTACATTCACAACTCACCATTTACCAGACCCTGGATAAGAAACAAAACAAAACAATCTCTGTATATTTGGGGTATTTGTGGTGGTGAATATGTCCAGTTATAATATTTGTGATTTTTCTTGGAAAATATTGAAACCACATTGACAAATATACTTTATAGCATAACATTTCTTTCCCAGTGTGAGGGCTTATGTCCATCTCAAATACAATATATCACACTCAGCCTTTTCCTATACATTTACAATTTTAGGGCCTTGCTGCCATTAGTGAACATGTAGGGATTCACTGTCTGACTTAAACACTGGTGGACATGTTGTTCAATGAGGTTTTTTTTTAGTCTCTGATCTAAACGCAGCTCTGCCAGGAGGCAGCACCGCTTGCAGGTCAACAGTTCAACCCTATCACCAAACTTCAGATGATAAGGACCCAGAGCCTCTGCACAGGAATTTACTGCAGGTTTTAAAGGCGGAGGAGAGGCTCTCTAAAAGGATATAGAAAGGGTCATAAATGGATTTGTTTATCAGACTTTAATGACTTGCCTTGGCACACATTACGTGGGAGGAGGTAGTTCGCCTAGATATCAAACAGAGGGTGAATCAGCCAAACAAGGACAGACCGTGGCAATAAAAAGGGATGCCTAAATGTGTGAACACATACTTACTCACTCCTTTTTCAAACAAAAGTTGAACTCTTGGGGTGCTGAAAAACAGCAAGGCGATATCTATCGGATTCCAATCCAAATCACATGCATCATATCTCCCTCACATTTTTAACGTGGTGTCACGCACCTCCTCCTATAACCCACAATTTGCCAGAACTGCCAATCAAAACTGTTGGCATGGAGATAGCTGCTCCCTTGACTACTGCCAGACATCATCTCATGTACGACAAATTAGGCGGGGAAATGGGTCCCTTTGCTCCCACACTTCCAGTTGAGTATATTTTAAAAGCTGGGGGGAACAGCCAGTCTTTGGGCTAATACAAGCATATCATGGCCGTACTGCTCCTACAGGGGCCCCTTGCTCTGTTATTACCAAGCCTAATCAAGGACCAGAGAGAGGGAGAGAAAGAGACTAAGAAAATGAAAAAGATAGAAAAGAGAGAGGGAGAAAATGAAATCCCTCATGTGAAGCCAGGGACCACACATCCGTGAAATAAAGGATTCCTTCATGCTCTTACATGAGCTATGTACATTTTTTAATCATCTACTTTTAACTAATGGCTTGTAGGCAAAGCGTGGGAGGGATGAGATGATTATTTCTATCAAGTCAATTAGTAGCGGCATCTGAAAAGCTGTCACTTTGATGAAAAGTGATTTGTACACCGCTGTCTAACTTTGCTGCAGGTATTTTTACAGTGCTCATAGAGCACTTAAAATGATTGGATGGATAGATGAATGTCACTTGTACAGCACTTTTTTCTTTTTTCTTTTTGAATCATATGCATTTTTTCTTCAGCTGCTGCTTATAAAAACGTGGGACCCACTTTTACAGAATTTTCCACCGCAAAATTTAAAATGTACTGATCTGTTAAACAGGTCTCGGTGGGTTGTCAGGGATTTGGGAAATATGGAAAGCGTACTTATAAATCCTCCAGCCTGTGTTATTAGCCAGGTTTCTTTCACGCAGCTTATGATTGGCCAGGTGACTGTTCCCACTCACACAATTTATTGCTCAGACTGATGTGTCTCTGCCATGAAATATGGTGTCACTCTGAACTAACTGCATTTTAATGGAGAAACTACTCTAATGATACACCTACAGGTGTGGCTAATAGCTAAAACACATCTCGATGCATGGAAAGAAAAGCTATACTTTGAAATGATTGGCGTGACAATGGTGTGTTGTAATTCGCGGTGAGATAAGACAGTGACAGTTACTGAAAAAACATCTCATCTATGGAATAGTGGATTGTTGAAAAAACTGTCCCTGCTAGCTTGTGGCCTGAATAGTGTTGTAATATTTTACAGAGCTTTTACAGAGAGAGTACCTTTTGGAATCTCACTTTAAATATAAGATGCTCCCTAACTTTTCCAAAACAGGTTTTTAGACTTTTTGAAGATGGAGAATAATTACAGGCTTGACTGATAGGACTGACTCACTATGAAAGACACATTATAAACGGACATGAAGAAACTCGCCAGCCCAGCAACATTAAGGCTGTAAAAAACACACAATGCAGCACTCCCTGTAGGTGCCTATGCTACACCAGCATTCACCAAGAATATCTGCTGTGAGAAATATATAAAGGTCTGTTCTTAGATTAAAAGACAGCACAGGGTTGAAGATGCAGCAGCCAATACAGCACCTGGGTATTGAATGTTCCAGAGAACAGATGAGGCTGTTTTAATTCATCAAAAAAATCAAAAAAAAATCCCCGGATACATAGTTAAAAGCTCTTACGGTCCTGACAGCTTTTCAGTCATATGTCAAAAGGCAGTTTTTGTTTCTCTTATATTTGTTTTTGGCGATTGCCCCTTGGCCTTGCTGACAAGTTAAGTTACACTGACTGATAACACAGCTCGGCTGTGTAGGGATTACTGTTGTACATCCTGCTTGAGGCCCCTGGGAACGCCATGCTGTATCATTCTGTCAACAGTTAGTGCTCTCTGAGAGTGCTCTACTTTCTGTGCGTTCATGTTTGTGTGTGTGGTACCATATGTCAGACTGCACCGTCCTCTGCCAAAATCAACTACCCAGCTTCCCCCCTCATCTCTCCTTGCCTTCGGAAAACACGCCACTCTGCAGCCTTGATGAGGTGGGGCTGAACTTTGAGCCCTACCTCATCGTTCCCCCTGAAAACACCTACATCATCATCCCAACTCCAAACCTGTCCTTTCAGGACCCAACAATAACCTCCACACCACGTAAATCTCCCTGACAGAGTGATGTCTCACCAATGACACACCGGATAGCTCCCTGGATACCCAGGGCTGCGTGCCAGTCTGCCTATGAGTCTTGAAAATGAAGAGGAAAAAAAAGCTGTGTTTCTGGGGTTTGGGCCAATGCCACATGGTCCACAAAGCCCCTGTTTCATTGTAAAAGTGGGATTAAGAATTCATTTAACACACAGGGATATACTGTTATGTGACAGTGGTGGGAGCTCTACTGTACCTTAATGGGCCCAGCTTGTGCTGACAGATAAGTTGAGCTGAGCTGTTCTGGACCAGGGGCTCCATCCACTTCTTAGCTCTAAATGAAACAGACTGTTATTCTTTCCAACAGGCCATACAGTAGCCCTGTCCATCATTAAACCTATGAATCATGTCTCCGCACTTGCACCGGCTCCCTCAGGGGTATATCATTGCTTTGCCCCTTAATCTGGGCAGATTTCCGTGCTAGGTCCACTGTACAGTATAGGGTTCTGTTTTTAGCACAATGGACAGCTTGCTCATGTTACTCTGCAACTGTAGTGCATACCACAATCTTCCCACATTTGCAATCAAACACTGTGGTTTCAGGTGTTTAGTGAAATAAAAGTAAATGCACATGCACCTTTCAGCAGTGGTTAAACTGAACTTTACACAGCATGGCTTTTATGGGGAGAATGTTTAGTTGCTTTTTAGCCCTGCTAGCTGACATTATGAAAGCAATGGAGAGCACCATATGTGGTTTATGTCGATGTTAAATTGAACGTTGGGGGATTTGTTCCGTAGACAGGAGAGGCTACAGTTCCGCTGGCGAGAAAGATAAAAAGAAGTCATGCCTCCAAGCTGCTTCACGCTGTTTTGGAGGTCAATTGCTTCTTCAAAATACCCTCATTAAACTGTAGGCCCTAAATATAGGCTACTTTGTTAGAAAATTGGTATATTCTCTTTGATTCTGGTTTGAACCACCACGTCAAAGTCATTTATATGCACAATTTTTCCTCAACGGTGATGCAATAAGTTGCAAAGCAATTTGTCAAATTGGGTTCTTCACGCTGAGAATAAGGGGGAGCATAGGAGAAATATCTCAAGTCTGCCATTTAACAAAATAATTACGCTTGACAACATATCAACATGTGTGTGCCTGCGACAAAAAGACAAGAAATGTCAATTTGATTGGAATAGCTGCACTTGTTGTGCTCTCTGCCTGGGGAGAAAGGTGTAGAGCTGGAAGGTGTGGTTTAGTGGAGGTATTGCTCATGGAAGTAGAGAAAGTTTCTATCCATCACTCAGACTGCAGAAATCTGTCTGTTGGCTCTATCTAATTGGCCATCCATCTGTCAAATCCTGATTCCCTTGCCCTTTTGACAAAGTAACGGTCAGACACCGTCATAAACCAACTGCAAATGTTGAGAAACAGGCTGGCAGAAAAAAAAAAAAAAAAATATCCAAGAGAAAATGCTGCCGGGTGCAGAGAGAGTAAGTGGATACTTTTTACATACAGTGAATGATGTGAATACACAGCATGGTAATGTTGTGTAGAGATACCCTCAATATCCTCTCAGGCTTCTCATTTATTAATGCTGGAACACAATGGCTTGTAGATAACTTGGAGTCTGAAGTCTTTGTACTTGCATGTAGAAGATGTATATTTTCTTACTGGCTGTGGTTGTTTGAGCTCTACTGTCTTTTCTGTGAACAGCTCTTCTTTGTATCCCTCATTGAAAATGCTGTTGCCTTTCTTTAGAAAGCTGAGATGCAGCATTGACCCCTCTTAGAGAGGAAGAGTGTTGTTGTAGTATCAAGACACCCCCCCCCCCTCCCCTCCCTCCCCCCTCCCCGCCTGTCACTTCAGACAGTCTCTCACTGGAGAGCTCTCTCTCAGATCAGCACTAAACTCTCTCCTTAGTCTCAGGAAGTGTTGGAGGAAGCACTCTCAGCCTAGCAGGCTTTTCTTAGACTCCTAGACCTCATTGCATATTCATAGCCCCCTCCACAGTGGAGGGTATCAAGTTTAAAAAAAGAAAAAAGAAAAAAGAAAGAAAAGACATCCAGGCTTTAATTATTTACTATCATATTGTTAATATTCTCTATAATTATCAAAAAAAAAAAAATTAAGCTTTGCACGTAAATGTTTCATAATTAAAAACGTTTCTTTGCCTGTGCAGTCAGTGACGTACTGCGTCTGACTTTGACTGCCGCTGTAGAGGTCATTTTCCCATGAGCTCAGTTAAACACTGAAAACACTTTTATGCATCACTCTCCATTGCCACACGAATAATGCAAAGACACTTACCGATGTAAGTGGGAAACTGAGAGACAGCAATTTGTCATCAGATCTTAGAGCACTTGATGTGTCCTTCTGAACATCACATGCTGATGGTGTGAAAATCCATTGCACTACAAACAGGGCTGCACAGCATCACAGACATAATGCACTGTATGAGCGTGAGAAAACTGCATTCATTAAAAATCTTTTTTTTTTTTTTTTTTTAATAAATCATTACAAATATTAAACAGTGTAGCAGTGACAAGATTGTCCTGCATTGAACGCAGCTCATAAAATAGAAAAATGGGAGAAAATGCGAAGAAGCTGCTGATTATGTTCGTCTGTGTGAGTAAAAAGGATAGGATTTCCAACATTTTGTGCAATATGAAATCGTTTTTTTAAAATAATGTGGTGTCCTAAATCAGTTACATGCACTTAAATCCACCTTCAGGTTCTCTTCAAGTTGCAAAAGCTAGAAATTGATACACGTTGATTAATCCTCCTTAATTGATATGGTTGACAGAGTGATTACACCTGGTAATCTACATTAACTACTGGTGTATTGTCTGTACAAAAAAAAAAAAAAAAGTAGTACCAGGTGTAATAAATCTGTTTTTGCTGTTTCTGCCCTGATGGAGATCCTGTGAGGTCCGTGCCTTTAAAGCACTATATCACCTGACCTATTAAAGGGTTTTAATTTAACTCTTCTCCCTCTGGCTAATAGTGCCTTAAGAGTGTTTGCTTTTCTGAGATCTGTTTTTTGTAAGTATTGGTCTGTCGACAGTTCTCTCGGGTTCTCAGTTCCCTTTTTTTTTTTTCACATGGTGTTGATTGTAGTGTTGACACTAGATGTGAGCAGCGGGGCAGCTTGTCTGGACACTCAAACCTTTTTCTCAGAGGAGATCAACACCTGTCCCATGAGCGGGAAAAATTCAAATGCTCACATCATAAACAAGCAAGAAAGAAAACAAAAAGAAGTGATTCCTGCGGTCGGATCCGGACGAGAACCTCTGCATCCTGTGCTGCTCCTGATTAATAGCCAACGGGTCTTGCTGAGCAGCCGTGCTCCGCCACGACTGGGGGTTCACACTGAGAACGAGGCACTGGCTGACAGTGGTGAGCTATGTGCTGCTCTGCTCCGCGGGAGGTAATGAATCGGTGTGGCTGCCAGGACTGAAGTGTAGACAGCAGGAGGAAGAAAAGTGATCAGTCTTTCATGGTGAGGTATACTACTTGTCCAGCGTGTGCGCCATTGATAGCAGGAGAGGAACATGAAACAGGAAGAGAAGGAGCGGGACAGGAGAAACGGTGGAGGGGGAGAATTATTGAGAGAAAGGAGCAAGTGGTGGATAGGAGGAGAAAGAGGGAGGATACGTGTGGCTACAGACAGAAAAAGATAAAGAGGAGGAATTGGGGGGGAGGGAGTCACCCAGTCTGTGTTAACATTCCTGGGGAAATTCACTCCCTGTTCCCCCACAACACTCCCTAAACCACCACAGAGGGGGTTCATTATTCTCACTGTACTCCTCCACTAATTATCGTTATCATTATGGGGGATAATTACCATTTCACTGCCTAACACCCATGTAGGCTGCTCGGCTCTGAGTCATACACAAGGTTATCAATAGCTGCTCAATTGCAGTCTCATCTGCCTAATTATACGATTTGGGCTTTGTGATAACTGAATAGGATGTGGAATCTAGTATTATGCCTTGCGAGTACAGGGCGAGATGCAGAAAGTCAGCAGAAGGCCTTGAAATAAAGCAATGCGTGTGGAGCCTGTTAATTAAAAGCTGTGGCTTTTGCTGGAATATAAATCAGAGGAAATCCAGGGTTATGAAACAACTGGAAGTCTGTGAAATATCCTGTAACCTGGTGCAGAGCTGAGCACGAGGCGAGCACTGAATAAAATCCAGCGAGATGTAAGGCCAGATCCTCTGTCTTTGATTTCCTCCACTCATTACCTTTACTAAGAACATTTACATGTTATCTGATTTCATGTGCTCTGTTCTATTTCTTCACTAGGATCCACTTTCAAGTAACCCACACTAATAGCACCAATTCAATCAGCTCATATCACAATATTAATGAGCAGCCACCGCAGTATGCAGTTGTTCACCAGACCTGTATTACAATCGCTGGCTGTGACTTATGCTAAGCTTAGGAGCCGTGTTTGTCGAGAGAGAGGGGAGGGGGGCTTCTAAATCCCTCTGTGGCATTTTGGGGTTGCAGCTGACGCCTCGAACCTGATGAATGCTCTCTCCATCTGCTGCAGCTCAACACTGCAGCACAAGAGTGATGCAGGCCCAATCAGCAGGAGAAATTCATTAGACCTGTCAGGGATGGAAAAGAGGGCGCAAGGGCATGGGTGCAGAGGGTACAGAAAAAGAGGGAAAGAAGGTGACGCCACGAGTGGTTCAGTAAGCGTGTGACAGACAGTTGGGTCAGGCTGGCGTGGTGCGTGCCACTGAGGACCTCATGACTGACAAGAGGCACATTGTCTTTGACCCCAATTACCAGAGGTGTTTCTTTCCGTGGCATGTCGGGTGGCCCCTTCTCTGGTCCATGGAGATTTGCTTTTGCAGCCTGTTGTTTTCCACACAGAGTCATCTGAATGATGGCTTAGTTCTGCTGACCAGGATGTGTCTGACCTGTTGTCAAAGTACTAGCAATCAAACTTTGTACCTTTTTGTATCAATGTGGGCCTTAATAGCAGGCCTGCGGATAATGTTTATTTTCAGCATTGATTACTCTGTCAATAATTTTTTATGATCTAGAGTCGTTTGTGAAGTAGTGAAGAATGTCATCAAAGTTTTAAAAATGGTATGAAACAACAAAAAAAGCAGCAAATTCTCACATTGAACCACAAGTTTTACATCAAAATAAATCGGTCACTGATTCACTGATTGTCAGACTTGTGATGATTTATTTTCTGCTGGTCCACTGACCAGTTACACACCATGATGACTGTGTAGATAATTTTAAGTGCTAATTACAACACCATAAGCTGTGACGCCTGTATGTACAAATTGTCTTTAAACAAGCTCTTTTACAATATTCAGAAATATGTGTGCCCCTCTGCTCATATTCTGCTTCTCAAAACATTTGTTAAGAAAAAATGCATTATTTATTTTTTGGCTTTTCGCTTGTTTAATGTTGGTTTCACGATTTTCTGACTTTGTTTTTTTTTTTTTTTTTTTTTTTTTAGAGTAAACTTATTTATTCTGCCTCTCAAAACATTTCTAACACACGAGTGTGTTCCAGCATGAAGTGAGGAGATGATCTGACCGCCGTCTGTCTTTAATTCTCTCCACAGAGACACTCATGGACTCCACCACAGCCACGGCGGAGCTGGGCTGGACCGTTTACCCCGTGTCAGGGTCGAGCGACAACAGCGTAAGTGACATGCTCCAATTTCAGCTCTGCTTCTGATAATAAAAGCTTTAATTAAGTTATTATTTAAGTAATAATATAATTGCAAGTCATTTGAGGGCATTTTCGTTGTGACAAAGGAGAGGTGTTCGGCCGCCCTCTTCTTTGTTAAAAGAGCAGCTAATGTGTAAATTTGCTCAGCCGCCCTTAATAACTTTATTTCTGTTGGTTCTACTGTTGGCCAGTGTTTCAGTTTCTCACTCTAAGGTCAGAGATCAATGAATGAGCCCGCCTGCCCCCCAGAGTGAGCTAAATCATTTCCCCAAAAACCTGGGGAAAAAAAACTGCACAGTTAAATAGAAAGAATTTGAATGTAACAATGTTATTATTGTTCTGTATTATTATATTATGATATTTCCCCTATAAACTCCTCCTTTGTAGATGTTTGAAGAGGAAAACTTTGAATTTGAGGAGCAGATACTGCTGCATTTTCTTTTTGAATATTACCGTAGTTCTACAACACACTCAAACATTTTAACTCCTTTCCTTTCAGTTATTCTTCAATACATGATCCAGGTTTTGTACATTTAAGCCTGATCTGAACTTTCTGATTCATGACAAGCACTATATGAATGAACAATCATACATACATACTAGCTAAATATGTGTGCTCATGGGCCAGGCTAGAAGCAATGTGTTATACGGGCCCTGTTGGTGTTTGATGCACAGTATTTCCACATTGTTTGCCAGGGCATTGGTTGCTGCTAACCACATGCAAGCCAGGCCCACTTAAAGCCAGCCAAAACCAGAGGCTCAGTCTCCTTCACTTCTTTCCCCACCATAAGATTTAGACTTCTTACCCCGGGTCCAAAAGAGAGAAAAAATGTTGTAGACTTATTTGCTGGTGCATTTCAAAAAACCACTGCCGATTTTATTCAATTATTTATGCTTCTGTGGTTTGTATTAAAGATGGTTTGAATTATACTCTATCATGCTGTGTCTTGTTGCACTGAAAAATGAAGGGAAAAAAAATGGGAGCATAGAAAGCTGGCCTTTAACAGTTCCATGATACAACTTCAAAGTTGTTCAGCAATAATTTAGGACAACTTCATCCCTCCCAACCTGAGGGCACGTGGTCTCCTCCCTGCTAATTCCCGACAATCAATACCAAAGCAAAAAGACGCCTGTTTTCCTCCTCTCTCGCCAGCTCTGGATCCAATCTACACAGACCGAGCTTACGCACACACATATCGACTCCAAAGACAGTTTACATCACATCTTCCTTTCATCTTTGCAAAATGTTTGATTCAGCAAAACATTCACTCAACCCATGTTTCATAATCCGGTTTAATACTAAGTGGAAACTTCAGACTTTGAAGTTGAAAAAAAAAAATCACTGGTGCAAACTAGCTAGTGTTGTAAAAACGCCCGCGCTGGCCAACATGAGGTAAAATTAGGGTCCAAATATCAAAATAAAGACCGCTAAGCTCTTCAAGAATCATCTCTGTTCCAGTAACATGTGGTTTACTGTCTGATTCTGTGGTAGTTTTCTCTTCCAAATCAAATATCTCCACATTCAGTCTTCCTGAAGGGATTATCTATGACGACTTTTGAGTGTGCACTCTTATTTTCTGCTTTGGACTTCAAAAAATTCCATGCTCCTTTCTGAAAGACCTCCTCATGCAGTTATGATGTATCCCTCTCTTGGAGTGCAGTGAAATGCGAACAAGCCCCTAAGCCCCTGGGTTTAGTCAGGTATAGGTTGGCCTTATCAGCGTGGGCACTGAAGTTTTATGATGGTATGGCTGAGCTTGTCAAGAGCACAGTCCGCTGGAAAGTGAAGAGTGAGAGCGATGAAGATAGCTTGTCCCTTATGGCCCAGGGCAACAGGTGTGGAAACAGAGCTCGCTGTCCCGCTCAGTATAACAGCAAGAGGTGCTTTACAGAAGCTATTGTCTTACACACATATATGCATGGCTTCATGGGCTTAGCTGGTGGATCAGTAACATCCAGCAGAGCGC
This sequence comes from Seriola aureovittata, assembly GCF_021018895.1. Taxonomy (NCBI): domain Eukaryota; kingdom Metazoa; phylum Chordata; class Actinopteri; order Carangiformes; family Carangidae; genus Seriola; species Seriola aureovittata. The sequence continues at coordinate 23,404,212 of NC_079365.1, read as the reverse complement.
CGCACCAGCAGTTGGCTTTCACTACTCTGTATGGCTTCATGAAATATATCCTAACTTGACATGTGATACTTTGCGACACAATGGAAACGCAAACAAGTAACAGTGTGATATTAAGTCAAAAATGTTATGGCAGTTGGTGTTATTCCTCTCTTTAATTTTACAGGATATTTGAATAATGCCTCTCAAATTATTAGTGTAAGAAATTCCCCCAAATGCAGCTGTAAAATCTACTTCCTCCAGTAGGTTTTTGAAAGTGAACAATATCACACTTCAGTTCAAGTTTTATAACCCTCTCCGTGTATAGCTTGGCAGTTCCTCCTTTTTAATTATGTAAAGTGACAGCCAAACCTATGTTGTCCCTGAGCCAGACAAGCAAGACATCTTCATTATTCCTCACAGTGATTCGGAAAACATTCAGAACTAGTGCAATATTTACCAAACCAGAGAATGTCCCGCAGCACTTCAGGAAGTTTACTGACTTTTGACTAATGTTGTGAGATTCTGGCAAGAAAACACACGTCTCGTCTACTCACTCCACCCACAGACGCAAACTGACTATCAAATGTTGTGCGCACATACACACAGAGCACACACTAATCAAAATATCTGACACAGTTTAACAACAACTTTACATTTTGCCTTTTCATATATTTCCCGGCTGAAACACTGAAAATGAAACTACAACCGATGCTCGTTTCTTCTCATTCTAACTTTAATTGCACAGAATCTTGTGCGGCGCCTTTTTCTAACATTAGTCTATGTAAACTTCGAGATCTTGACCCATCTTCGGAATCCGCTATGTGACATGGAGATAATGTACAGCCGTGCTAGCAGAGCAGGGTTGAGTGGTCAATGTTTTCATGCTAACATCAGGTCAGATATCCTGACCCCGCTCCCTGCTACAATGAAGCTCTGACAACAACCGCCATTTAGAAACAGACTTCTGGCTGCAGGAAGCACACAGAGCTACTGTGGAAGGGAAGCTGAGGTCTCCTGCATAGGCGGAGAACATAATGAGGTGGTGTGTGTGTGTGTGTGTGTGTGTGTGTGTCTGTGTGTGTGTGTTAGGTTATCATTATGGATGTGTCATAATGTGCTGAACCAGGATATATCTAGTGTCACTTGGGGACACACCGCAGCAGAGTTTTGCAGGAAGGCAGTATGCAGCGCATGTTGCAAAGATGTTTGTGAAACAAATCAGTTCCTTATGATTCATGAAAGATGCTGCGTATTGTATTAGAATTCCTTTGGAATAAGATTGAGGTTGTTTACATATAATTGTGGGCATGTGTGGCAGACCAACATGGCATACTTTTTTTCACGTAGCCTTCTTTTTCTTTAAAAGTAATTTGCTGAACTTATTTCATTGTATGGGCTCACAGGAATTTTAAAGTGACCGCTAATTTGCTGTGATTCACAATTAGTGTCTGTGAAATTATGTTTTAGGGAATTATGCAAAAAAAAAAAAAAAAAAAAATATGCAAACAAAATCCACATGTAACCTTGTGGAATTTGGGGTAAAAAAAAAGATGGAATTGTTCTTCTAGTTTCACATGTTGTGCATTAGTAGTGGACAGTGGTAATTGGAGTTGACTGCAGCAGACAGTTCTACTTAAGTCTGTGTGTGTGTGAGCCTCTCCACTGTATGAAGCCCGGTCTCCTGCAGGATTTGGCTCCCATGGCCTCTCTCGTCGTAATTGAATGCAGAGAGTGGGTGTCATTTGTCCTCTGTCCCTCTAGGGAAGGCACTCCTGCTCTGACAGATTTCCCACAACTGCAAATGGGGCGACTGTGCCCCGGGAGTTTTCCGCTGGATCTCTCTCTCTCTCTCTCTCCCGTGCTTTTGTGTGAATAATTTATTTACTTCTGTCAGTGATATAGCGCTCATGTGTAGCGTGGCTGCGGATCGTGAAGCTAGTTCAGGTTAATTCAAACACCGTAATGACAAGATGTGACAAAATACACAGCTCATGTTATGTCAAAACAATGAAACTGTTAAATCTCAGTTTGCGCTGACAGTGCGTTCACATCGCGACTTGACTGATGTGCCGCTTTATTCTGACCAGCTGTAGGTTGTAGAACAGGCTCTTGTGCACCTCTGTCTTTATGTGTAACGTATGGAAGTTGTATTTAATGCTGCACTTTCATAGTCTATCATGAAGTAGCCTTCTTTTGCTCAATGAAAAGGCGGTAATCACGTATAAAAGCTATAAAATGACATCTTAAATCATAGTTGGCCTCAGTGATGGGTGCTGTAATAGATGCAGTCCTTTGTTTTGGAGGTTGACTCTTCCTTCAGTCTTCCAATAACAGTTTTACAGCCCTTCAAACAGCTTTGAATGACTGTAATGACCATCAATAACTCCTCCACTCCTGCATTTGCCAGACACATCTATTCATCACGATTCTGACTGGTTGTTGACAACTGGTGTCCATGAGGAGTGTTGCTGCGGTCAACTTGTTGCAGCCAACAAACTTGTTGACTTGTCTGTGCGCTGGCTGAGCTTTTTCCTTGTTGCACACAGATGTGCAGGAAATGGAGAATTCTGACAACATGATCGCGTTGCTCTCAGCGTGAATGCATAAGAGCATAGCAATATAACAGAGCAATATAACCGGTGACACATCAACAACCATGAGTCTCTGTGCGGACCGTTGGCTGATGCTTCCCTGAGTGGATATCCTTCAACATGAGGCCATTTTCAAAGTTCCTCCCTCTGTTTTTCATTTAGGATTAACAGTTGGAAGTGGTTGGTTTTATCTTTTGAGTCAATGTGGCTGTTGTTAATCCCTTTAAGGCTATAACTGTGATTATATTCGGTACATACACCTGATGTATTTGTCCTTGAGCACCACACTGAACCCCTCTGTACTCGCTCAACTCATTTGGATTAAAATGTCAGGTAAATGTAAATATAAAAGGGCTGTATAGTGTACAGTAGCTCCTGCATAATGCGTGCTTACAGAGGAGTTTGTGTTAATTAGCAGCTACAAAGAAGTCCTAAGAGATACGAGACCCTGGACTAATGTTATCGTTTGGATCGGTGAATGAAGAAGCAAAGAGCTCTCTTTGTTGAACGGTCTCAGCTGTAGGGGTAACTCCCAGTCTATAATTCAGCCCTGACAGTGCGTTCCGCTCGGCTCTACAGATAAAGCAGAGACCCACTGTCACGGAGACGTATGGATTGCAGGTCAGCTGAACTTTTCTCTCTCTCTCCTCGAGTGGCAAGAGGAGATATTGATTCTCAGCCTCGTTCTCGGCGAATGTCACTGAACTGTAACACCTCATAACTCCAGAGGAGGAGGAGGAGGAGGAGGAGGAGGAGAGGAGCAGCTGACACGTAGTAGTCTCTCTACCAGCCCTGCCACAGTCTAACCTCCGCAGTCTACTGTAGATTCACTTCAGACAGGTTTTCTGTGCCGGGCATTTGTCTCTCAATACAGCTGCTCTAGCATTATATGAAGTACAGGATCTATAGCTTTACCGGTGGGTGAACCCAGAGGCTGATGTGTGAAAGTAGTTTTATTAACAAAGCAGAGATAGTGTGAAAATAGAACAAGGGGCAGCAACTCTAATGTGCTTCATCCAAACAGCAGATGTGCGCTGTACAGCATGCTGTTCTTTAATACTCATTTCTTTGATACTTATTTGTTGTTTTAACATTTTAACACTGACCTCTTAGTATCATTCATTCAATACTCATGTTTGCTAATACGACAGAATCGCTGCAGGTCTGTTGACGGCTCATTGAAAAACGACTTTCTATACTTGAAGCATCAAATATCACATGCAGGATTCCTAGTGTTTGCTTTAGTCAGCGTGGAATAATGGATAGGCAACACCCAGCAGGTTAAAGCAAACACTGGAAGTTATTTACCAACACTGTTTCGACCCAGAGTTATTAGATTCAGGACCCAGACGAGAGCAATTAAAACATAAAACAGCGCGCTTTTGTTTGGAGCCAGCCGTGCGTTCTGTTTCACACTGTTGCTTTTTCATCGTAAAGGGTATGGTTTTTTTTTTTTTTTTTTGGTGAGTGGTGTTTCTCAGAGGAAGGAATCACATCCAGTGTACCATGAAAAATCCTTTGCTTGTTGTTTACCTTGAAGTCTTATAGTCCTGCGTCTTATAAATGTTGAGAAAATATTTCACAAATGCAAATGAGCTCTTGATAATGTTTGTTATGCCTTTGGTTATGAGGGAAAATGTCTTTGATCATTCGGGTCTTAAACATCTATTTATTGTATGTTCTATTAAAGCACCAGTCAATGCACTTAGCCCCTATGGCAGTTGACTTCCACACTCAGGGAACCAGAAAAACAACATTTTGCCAAACGTAACAGGATCTCATAAGAATAAGCTGGAGTTTTTGTTTCCATCATCTGAGGGCAGCTCATCCCCTCCAGCTAATCCATCTTGACATCCACCACCAGCGTTACCTCCACCTTCTGCATTTAAAACACATGACCACCATTTTACAGCAGTCTCAGTATAAAGAGCCAGGGGAAAAAAGCTGTGAAAATGAAGACGTTTCTTCTAATTTCACACTCCGCGCTTGATCGTTAGGCTCTTATTATGCCCCATTTGCTTCCCTCCACTGACTGTGATGAAAGCGGGCCAAAGAGGCCATGACAGGACAAAAAGGGGCCCTCCATCAAAACACATTTTGTTTGGGGTCTTTTTTAGCACTGCCTCACAACCCCTTCCCCCACATCACTGCCAACACTTTCCCCTGCAGTTTCCCCTGTCTGCATCCCTCATTAGCAGCAACCCCCACCTGTCTCCACATTCATTTTTATTAAACTGCGATTGTCCGACACTCTGTGACCGGTAGAAGCGGACTGTCCGCTCTTGTTTAATTGGCCCACAGAACTCCCCACTGCCCCTCAACAAGTGGGAAGGTCAATGGCTGCTCATGACCTGAGATGATGATGTCTGCCACCGCGGGTGTAAAGACAGACGTATCCTTAAACCACACCACCAAGAGCCAGTAGCTTGTGTAGTCATGCACCCACAGTTGCTTTATTTATTTATTTGAAAGTTATATTTCACGGCATTTATTGCCTTTATAGTGATAGGTGCAGAGAGAGAGAGAGAGAGAGAGAGAGGGGATGACATGCAGCAGGGCCGCAGGTCAGATTTGAACCTGGGCCACTGCTATTAAACAGAAAACCTCAACCACACTGCATCACTTTGCTGTGTAAAGACATGTGTAGTACTTCGGTATTCTGTATGATCAAATTTTAGGTTGACAAAACTAAATTGGCAGCGTTCGCATCAAAATACGTTGTTGATTAAATGTAAAAAAAACAACAAAAAAACAGTGTATTTCTGTTAAAGTAAATAAATTGTTAAGTAGTGAAGAGGAGCTGAGCCAAAGTCGTATCAGGTCACTAAATCTGAAATCTTAGCAGAAAAATTTTACAACATTGATTGTTTTGTGTGCACAGACTTATTTACAATTAAACATCAACAGATTTTATTTATGGAAACCGTTTCTCTCATTAGGGCTTTTTGGAAAAGAAATGACATCTAAGATTCAGATAAACAAACTCCTAATTTGGCTTTTTGTTGAATTGCATCCTCTTTTCTCTCTGTTATTATTATTATTATTATTATTATTATTATTGTTATTTTTGGCTCCACATCAGTCTTTTCTGTTTCGATTGGCTCTTGTGATAGTTTAGGTTTGGGTCAAGCCCAACATCACACTAGCAGTGATTAATTAGGACAAGGGAATTAAGAACTAAAGCTGCTCTAATTAGTCAGAGGGTGTTTGATAGAATGCTGTTTCACAACAAGAGGGGTGACTTTCTTCTCCCAACCCGTCAAAATCTGTCAGAATCCTCACTAAGCGGGCACTAATTTGAGAAATTATATCAGCTGTGAAGTGAAGAGTGAAGGGGAGGGGAGGTAGAGTCGTAGAAGCAGCAGAGGGTGCAGCTGATGCAAAGTGGCTCTTGGGGGTTGAGAGCGGGATTTTTCTTTTGGCTGAGATGTCGAGGTCAAGGTCACGACCTGCTCAGTGGTTGGAGCGCATGGTGTTTAAAGCGGGTTTGATCCATGGCCAAGGGGCAGGAAACCGTAGAGGTTGCATCTGGAGTCTGTACAGTCAAGAGCGAGTCCTCAAATTGGTGTGCAATATGTGAACTTTGAAGTGGAGCAGCATAGCCAGAAAACCTGGAGTGAAATATGCCCCTTGATTATTCTTTATATGATTACCTGTGTAATATGATTATGGCAGTTTAGTGTGACTTTGATTGTGGAAAATTCATGTCATGTTTCCTCACTTCTTAGCTGTAGTGAACGGAGCTTTGACTACAATGTCAATAACCCATTAGAGTATGTGCTATGAATGTGTCCTATTAAGATACAATAAAAAAAGTAGGACACGCTATCACATAAACCAGAGCCTCTCTGCTTTGTTCAAGTGACTTAATGTCAGGTCTCGAGTTTCTTTTAAAGCATTACAGCATGTGAACGGGTTTTTCAATGAGAGGGCAGGAAAAGAGAGAGTAAACATCAAAGCTGTCTGCCTCCACAAAGCAGGGTTTATATTTTTTAACATCCCAAAATGAAAAGAATGTCTCTTAAATGAGAGTTTTTTTTGGTTGTTTTTTTTTTTTTTTAAAAAGATACTCAAGTGAACAACATTTAACCTTTTAATTGCAGCTTCACATTTTGACAAGATTGAAAAAAAAAAAAAAAAAAAGGAAAATTGATGGTATAAGCCACAAAGGGTCTTATGTGACAGCTTCATAATGCCCACCTCCCTTCGTTGGATTTACCTGGCAGAATAAGCCATGTACAAAGCTTCAGGTAACTGATGACATTCCGCTCATACTGTCCTGGAAACTCAGCAGCTCTTCTCATAGATTAAAAAATACACCTCATGGAAGTCATCAACCACAAATTGTGAAACCTGATGTGTTGTTTCTTGCTAAAATTAGTAACTAAGGGACTGATTTTTGTTATATAAAACAACTTTATTTTCTATTTTTTTTACTGGAGTAAAGTTCAGAGAAAGTCATTTGTGAGTAACCTTGTTAATAAACCAGTGTTATCTCAACAAATGGGAGGACATTCAGGAGAGGCTGTCTCTCATTTGCTCCTTTAGACTCGTCTAATGCATCCATTTAACAGTCATTAGAGATATTATGTTTCTTTGCACCATGTAATCAATTTAATCAAAACATTGCCTTAAGCTCAGACCGTAATCAAACTATCATAAAATGCACATGAAAACATTCTTGTTATGGAATTTATGACAGTTCATATTAATCAGAAACATGCAGAGCGTTTACTGCTTTACAGCTGAATTGCACTTAATTAAATAAATCAATTTAACTGCATGCCTCAATAACCAAAGGTTTTTTTTCTCTCTCAAATTTCTTTGTTTAATTCAAACTGTTTTTCAAAGTGGTGAAATGGAAAAAAAAAAAAAGTTAACTCGATGTTTCTGTCTGCTCTTGACCAACAGTGGGAGGAGGTGAGTGGTTATGATGAAAACATGAACACCATCCGGACGTACCAGGTCTGCAATGTTTTTGACAACAATCAGAACAACTGGGTACGGACAAAGTACATCCGGCGTCGTGGCGCGCAACGGATCCACGTGGAGATGAAGTTCTCGGTGAGGGACTGCAGCAGCATCCCGAACGTACCGGGCTCCTGCAAGGAGACGTTTAACCTGTATTACTACGAATCTGACGCTGACACAGCCACCAGGAGCTCCCCGGCATGGATGGAGAACCCCTGGATCAAGGTGGACACCATCGCAGCGGATGAGAGCTTCTCCCAGGTGGACCTAGGAGGCAGAGTGATGAAGATCAATACCGAGGTTCGGAGCTTCGGCCCCGTGTCGCGGAATGGCTTCTACCTGGCCTTCCAGGACTACGGCGGCTGCATGTCGCTCATCGCTGTCCGCGTCTTCTACCGGAAGTGTCCTCGTATCATCACTAACGGGGCGTTGTTCCAGGAGACACTCTCGGGGGCGGAGAGCACCTCTCTTGTTGCTGCAAGAGGTGTTTGTATCCCTAACGCAGAGGAGGTGGATGTGCCCATTAAACTGTACTGCAACGGGGATGGAGAATGGATGGTTCCCATCGGGCGCTGTATGTGCAAGGCTGGGAACGAGGCCGTGGAGAACGGGACTGTCTGTCGAGGTATGTTTTCATCATATCTGCTAAGCCTAATGAAGCAGCCTGTTGTGTCATCACCACAGAGTAATCCAACCACTAAAGGGATACGATCCATACAATGTTTATATCTGGTGGTGCACCTTCCACTGTGAGCCTTTCCCGTTCAGTTGATAGTGAATAATGGTCATGTAATGGAAAACACGATGGAAGGTATAAATTCTGTCCATAGATTATTCAACTGAAGCCTTCACCATATTTCCATAGAAATTATCTTTTCTTTTTTTTTTCCAACTGAAATAAACTGAGAAATATGAATCATTCACATGTTAATTCTGGCGAGAGTTTAATCTGAAAAATACACCGCTGCCCTTTGAAGTTGTGACTACAGAGCATGTTTAGTTTGGTTCTTCTGAGCTGCCATAAAAAGATCCGAGTACCTCATCGCAGGCGCTCAGTCGCAAATCACAACGGCCTGTAAGAGAACAAATTATTTATTACTTTTCCTCCCCTGTGCCGTATAGTATCTACAACTGAACCCCAAGTCTATTATAAAAAGATTAAAGAGTAATCCCTTTATGTGGATTTAAAGAATTGCATTAAACGCACTTTAGGTGTGTGAATTTGCCATTACAGTGTGTCTAGGGATTTATTTAAATTTTTTTTTTTTTTGTAAAGACACTCTATAGAGAAGCACCTCTCTGTGCTTATTTAAAAGAACTCATGCTTGACACAAAAATATAACACAAAATAACAACTGCAATTTTGAATCTGTAAAATTTCAGTGCTAATGTGAAGGTTCTCAGAACAGGGACTCAAGAGCAAGACTCAAAAGTCAGCTATAAAAGTAAAGAGTCTTTATTTGTACACAAAAAAAAAACAGGATACAAAAATTCAAGCAGGCAAAACAACATATAAAGAGTCAGGTTGTGGCAAATTCCAAAAAATAACCACACAGGTGAAGTCAAAAACACGATCAGCATCAAAACAGGCGGGCAAAGAACAGCGCTGGAAGGCTAAGGCACATTGCTCAAAGACAGTAAAAAAAGAAAAAAAAAAAAACAAACAACAAAAAAAAAAAAAACATGACAGCATCTTTTGTTGGTAGATTGCCTCCTTCCATCCATGAGGACAAAGAGGATATTTTTCAAAATTGCCAGCATTTTCCTATCAATTGGAATCCCCTCACTGGAAAATTGATCTGGCTTTTGAAAACATCAATGTACCCAACATTTACCTGTGCCATGCCCTATCCGCACTCTGGCAGGTGGTATTTGGTCAACGTGCTTAGAGATCTTGATCACTTGAAACAGCATCACAGTGTAGCCTGCAGAGTGGAGCCGTGCTGCTCCGGGCCCAGCACAACATAACCACCCACCTGTGCTTCAGATCGGTGTGTTGCTGCCTCTCTTATGTGCGCCTATAATTACAACACCCCCCCCCCCACCACCACCACCACCCCCCACCCCCCTCCCAGTGTCTGTGTTCTGGAAAGGGGGAAACAGGATGGGTGCTGCCTCACAAACACTGCCAGGCCCGTTCAGTGACTACTAATGAGGACAGGCACCAGCTCCTCCTTAAGGAAGGAGACCAATAAGAGGCACGTGAGGTTTGTTACCCTGCTGTAGCGAGCTACTCCCACTCCACATCCACGCATAATTACACAAATCTGCATGTTTTTTGACCTACATGTAATTCACTGCATGTGGTGGATTGAAGCATCTCAGGGGTGTCCTCAGTCATGGTGTTTTTTTGTGTTTAACGGGATTATACAATTAAATGCTGTCCGCTCAACAGGGGGAAAGCGAGTTGATCCATTTCATATCCGTTTGGCTGCACTGGGCATGAGACTTTGTGTCTGGCAAAAAATGTAGCATTGCTGACCACACTCCCGTTTATTCCTGCTCACCTGCAGTTACAACACTGGCTTTGTTACCCAAGGTTCACTGCAAGCGAAGCTTCAGCGACCACATACTCTCTTCTTCGTCAGCTCTGCTGCAGTGGGGAAAGTTATAGATCGGAGCACTGCGGAGCTCCTAGACAAACTAATGTGATCCTGTCAGACGCACATACAGTATACATGTGCGCAGATTTTCATCTCTGTCACTGTCTGATCATGTGATGGAGTCACTGCATATTAAAGCTTCATGAGGAAGATGCATTATCTGAGAGTTTTATGGCTCCATACAATAGTTATGAGCCTCAGCTCAAACAACAGGGCAGTGTATATTTTACTAAGAAAGAGAATAAATCCATTACGTTTTAAAAGGATATTATTCTGTGGTCCCTCTGTTGTTCAGAAGCCCCTTCTTTTTTGATGGAAAGCTGCCACCAGTTGCTCTCCAGTCATCTTCCTAAACAGTGAAAGCTGATATCGGTGCTTGAAGCTGTGGTCAGCCGCCGCATTTCAACCGCCAGAAGTTGGATAATGAATTAATCCAAGAAAGATGCGCCTATGCCTGCCGATATTTTGGGGTAATGAATTGATTTGAGAGAGGTGCCCTCGGAGGGTTTGTAAGATATCCCCTTTCATAGCTGGATTATGGAGCTACGGAGACCGTGTAAAACAGCCAAGATGAAAGGGACTATTTGTCCTGGAATATTAATAACACAACCAAATACTTTGTTCCAACATCTCTGCAACTAAACGTGTAATTACACATGTAACAATTAAATCCTTGGCTGGGATCCTGAGCAAATAATTACGCTGTCATGAAATCTGTCAAAATATTGACAGTAGAAAGGGGGGGGGGTGCTCAAATTGCTTAGGCCTTTTTCTCTGTGATTGTCTTACAAGTGAGATTAAGTTTCTTCTCTAAGAAGTGAAGGAACCACACCAGGGTCCTTTCAGCAGAAAACGACCCTGAAAAGAGAGATCTGATTTCCCTTCAGAGCCTCGAGGAGATGGTGCACCATAGAGACACATGAGGTCCTGTTTGCCCTTGCCGTTCACTTTCGAATAACAAGCATTCTCTTCAGTGGGGAACAAGGAGAGCCATGTTCATGGGTGGAATTGCAAACTCCCTCTACAATGCCCATGTGTGTTTTTTCACTGTAATCTGATCATCTAACCCAACGCCATTGTGAGTTCAAGGGTCTCGACTGTGGGAGCGTGGCTCATGTCACGGTGCAGTGAAGATTCAGATGGAGACAATCTGTCACAGCGTTAACAACAGCTTGATTCACGACTCCGTTGTGCTTTTGTTAATGACTGTGTTTTGGCGAGGAAAAAAACCCCAAAAGCATCATAAAAATAAGCAGGATACAGTAGTTCGTGCTGCCCTGTGGCCAAGGCTTAGCAGGGAGAAGAGTCAACACATAACATCACGCAGCGTGACAGTGGATAAAAAAAAAAGTGCCACTGTTACATATTCTGCATGCTCTTGCACTTGTGTAGTGGAAATGATGCTGTGAAAAATTGTTTTAATGGTGAAACCAAGTGCGCTTCCTGAGAAAGAGACATTCTTAGAATGGAAAGAAATGAGCGTCATTCAAATATATCACATGAACATAAATGCTGCAGTCTGTGTGCACAATTTTTCCATTGATATTCGTTGACGTTGACATATTGTTTTACACAGGTGTACGTGCAAACATAGATTCCACCCATGATTCAGATGTACTGTATAACGAACATAGCGCATTCCACTGAACATGCAGGACACAGCAAGCCAGTGAGTCACATGAATGAAAAGCATTTTGAGGTCACTGTGTGGAGAATCTGCAAGAACACTAGAAGCTCTTTTTAATGTCGGTGTCTCCGTGAGGTCTGCATCAGCGGTGAGGTAGTAGCTGCTTGGAAGCGTGGTTCCTCCAGTTGCACCAGAGCAATTAGATTAAGGAGGAAAGGCTTCAGTAATTCTTCAGCTAAATGTGGTTGTAGATAAAGAGAGTTAGGGGGATCGAGTGCAGAGGTAGGTGCTGGGCAGACATGATTGGATAGACATGATTGCATGGAAAAGCAGAGGGGAGGAGGCGAAAGCAGGAAATGAGTCCCCCTAACCCACTGTCAGAATCCCAATTATTGCAGTCTCTTCGTCTGGAGAGGGTTTAAGGGTGGAAATCAGCGTAGCACAGACAAATCCACGCCGCCGCCTTTATTTCCCTGGGTGCCCCTGTCTTTAATGGCAGCTCTAATTGACTAACAGTGCACGTGGGGGAACAGCCACGCTGATGACTGGATGACTGTCCTCTGCGCTGGAACAAGACACAAAGCAAAACAAAACAAACACACCCCCTCAAGGCTTTTGCTGCATTGTGCATTGAGCAAACAAAGATGAAGGAAGGTTTGCATTGGGCTGCAGTAACAGAGAGAGAGAGAGAGAGAGAGAGAGACCAGGATGTCAACAGTCTTCCTACACGACATTCACACAATATTATGTTAAAGTAAAAACCACGCTTATTCTCTCAGATCGATGGCTGCTTCGGCTGCTGTTATGAGCTGTTTAGTTAAGCACAAGGAATACAAATTAGCGCCACAACAGATGTTCATTACTGCAGCATTTGCCTGTTAAATGGCATCATAGACAACAACTTAATTTCCATCACTGATCGTTTCATTTAGACCCAATAAAGGGCCTGTGATGTATATTTGATAGAGGCGGCCTATTTGGTCCGCGCACAGCGTAGGATGTTGTAACAGCGGGGAGGCAAACTGAGCGAGTTTTAAGACATGTCATTCTGTCCGCACAGGCCCCAGGGAACCTTCAGGAGCCTTTATTCCCTCTTCCCCACTGCGATGGGATTTCAGTATGGCCAGGTGCTTTTACTCCTGTCTGCCACTCTTCCTTTTTTTTTTTTCTGTCTGTTCTGCACCCTGCACACATCCACACAGCCGGAGAGCGAGAGAGAGAAAGCGAGAGAGAGAGCGAGAGAGAGAGGGAAAAAAATTGTTGGGGAGCCTCTAATGAGAGGAAGGAGAGAGTCTAATGAGAGAAAAACTCAAAATTAAACACACATACAGCCCTTCTAATATATATTACAGCATAGTGAGTGCACAAATCAAATTACAGTAGGAAGTCATGTGTCCACGCGGGGACACACACACACACACACACACACACTTCATCATCCTTATTTCCACAGCACATTCATCATATGCGGATGTGATAACGTGACCTGCGATCCCTGCGAATCTCCCTGAACTCAGAGATCATGGCCCGTTAAGCCGGTAAACCTTTTCCACATGTTTTTGCACATGTCAAGCTCCGCTCCATATGCCCCTCTGTCACACTGCTCATTATCCCGCACCATCTTTTGAATCTCAAATTCAGACAGTATGACCTTTTTATAATCCCAGTACCTCTTTTAGTTTTTTACGTTATTGGTCATCTCATTGACGGTAGAGGATTCCTGCAGGTCTGGTTCTTGTTTATCACACCTATCCCTGTCTCTCCCTGAGCCAGGAGATACCAGAGAGCCTGTTGACCACAGACAGGTTTCTGGTGTTTCTCCATGAGAGTGGAGCTATGGGTGACAACCCTGAGACCTTATGGTTTTGTTCATGATAAATTCGCCTTGGACAGACCGTCCTGACACTGAGGAAATGAGAGCTGTGCACTATATAGATATCCTTCCATATGTGCCTCTCGTTTCTCATCAGGGGCAAGGCCGGGGCTTTGTCAAAACATCCCCATGTGCTCTCGCTCTCTCTCTCTCTCTCTCTCTCTCTCTTTCTCTCTCAGATATCCTCGACTCGTGTCCTGTTAGAGGATTCAAGTCACTTTCTCGGCTAAAGGGAGACTGATGGATCAAGCATCTGTCTGGCTAAAACAGGAGAAACAATCGGGCTCACTGTTAAAGACAGGAATCCCTCTCGAGTATCAGTGACCTTGTTTTCCAACGATGTATTAGAACTCGGTCAACACTGAGAGAAAATCGTGGCGTCTTGTGTTGTATGCCGCTGACCTACATCGGAGCTATTCTAAAAAAATAAAATAAAATAAAATAAAAAATAAATAAAAAAGTGATAGTGGAGAGAAAGCGTATCTGTTCCTTATCTATGTGCCACGCGTGTTGGGTCGTATCCGAGAGATGAGCACAGTTGTTCACACACAGTTAACCCCTTTGGTCGCTCAGTAACAGACTGAAACGGCTGAGTCTATATTCTGCTTCACACAGGATGGTCATTCAATCTCAGAGAACATCACACTGTTGCAGCATCAGATAGTGTTACGCCACGCACAAAGGTGCTTACTGTCGTGGCGTGTACTCAACTTGAATACGTGCCCCTTGACGTTGAGTAGAGTTACAAAAACATCTGTTAGTTACATAATTCAGCGGTTATTCATTGTTTTGCTTTTCAGTTCATTTGAATTATTTGACAGTTGGTTCCTTGGAGAAGAACCTTGGCGACAGCAACTTATGTAACTATATGACTGCAGTCATTAATGGCTCTCACTTTTGACTTTCACTTATTACCAGTACAGTAAGAGACATTTCATTCCATTATGGAAAAGACGCTTCAGAACTGTAATGGATTCTAAAAAAAGTAACCTCACCCACCAACAAAGACTAAACTCCAGGTGATTAAAGATTAAACATCTGCACGGGTGAGGCCGAGAGATGGGAGGGTAGAGATTGCCCAGAATGGAAAGGATAAGGACGGGGGGGGGGGGGGGGGGGGGTATTAACAAGGACACATGAAGAGCTGGAGTTTCTTTATCTTCTGCTGCTCTTATCAGTGTTGTATGCCTCACTACACTTCAACATCCTGCACTAATAACCACAAGAGATCATCTCGTTTCAGCAGCCTAAAAGGAAGACTTCACAGGGAGAAAATATTAATGCTATAAACTTCCTTACTGCAGTATTTTGTAATTCTCATGTTTTTGACTTCAGTGGAGGGATTACTTGGTTGTCTACACTGAGAAGATTTTCTGATACAGCAGCTTTGGAAAAACATATGATTTCAGAAAAGTATGGTCATCAACATACAAATAAAAGCTTCTTTCTTCAGCTCTTGAAATTCTCCTTCCGTCTATATATAGAAACAATGACATGCAGTGCTTAAAATATGGAGTGGATACACACTTAAGATATGTAAATTCAAAGTCTCTATTGAGAGACTGCGAGGTCCACTTTGCTTTGTACCATGAGTCAGGATGCACTGTAAATCTCTTGAATTGTCGATATATCTCTCTTGCAGTGTCATTAAGATAAATTCCTGTGCATTTAATTACTTGGCAATCCGAGTGATTTAGATTAGGAAAGTACACCCTGCTGTTCTCAAAGGAAAACAAAAAAGCAGTTAACAGACATTTCCAGCGCCTGAGACAAAACAGAAAGTATCCTTGCATTCAAGGACAACATCTCTGTTCAACTCAGTGAATCCTATGAGGTGATTAGGTCCACACAAGCTTTATCTAGCTGCTGGGGGGGGGCGGGCTCTGTGGTGTTTGAGCAAAATCAACAACCAAATCAAGTTTATACTGAGATTTCTTTTACATTAGGATTTAATTCCAAAATGTTGAAATTAAATGTCAACTCAAACGTTGGCAAAGGTTTCTGCCATCATCATTTCCAGGAGGTTTCTGAGCGGTGTTTGAGTTTGAAATTGAACACATGCCTCTAAAGCCCCGTCAATGTTAAATTGAGCTCTCCCCTGTCAAGGGCCACCACTGCAGGATTCTACTGTGTTTTCTTTGCC
This sequence comes from Seriola aureovittata, assembly GCF_021018895.1. Taxonomy (NCBI): domain Eukaryota; kingdom Metazoa; phylum Chordata; class Actinopteri; order Carangiformes; family Carangidae; genus Seriola; species Seriola aureovittata. The sequence goes on along the minus strand of NC_079365.1, from coordinate 23,388,425 downwards.
AGGCTACTACCTGTGTGTTCCCCCGACTGCTGAGTGAATCCAGGTGAATAACATTTTGTTCAGTACATCTTATGTCATTCACTATATCAAATGTCGAGATCCAAGAGGTACTGATAAGAGTTAACAACAATAATTTCAGGTGGCAATGGACAACTTTCCCCTCTAGCATTTCCAAGTGGTGTTAATGTTGTCGCCGCTGTCGCAAAGAAGAATATAGTACGTTTCACCACTGCTCATTTTTAGAAAGGTCACCACCAGGAAACGTGTTTTTCCTTTAGATTATCAAACGACAATGACTCGCTTTGTTTCTGGCTGATAGCGGTGAGTGTTAGCAACGTGGCTACCACTATCAGCCTGGATAAAGTACCTGGCTGTATAAATAATTAGGCAGGTTTTGATAGAAATAAGGCCAACTGAATGTCTGTTTTGAACCCTCTGAAGTTCTGGAGCTCTCCCCGTAGTCAGACTTGCAAAATGGAAACAAGGAGAAAGTCCAGTGGGCCGCCGGCTCGGTGTGCTGGTGAACAGTAAAAAAAAAAAAAAAAAAATCCATAAACTCAGTCCCAGTGGCTGAATCCAGGGCTGATCTTCTTCCCAGTCTGACCGTGGCTGTCTCCATCCAGTCAATTCCTGTCTGGGGTTCACTCTTGCTTTACCTCGGTTTTCTGTCACTCTCCCTTTTCGCCTTCTTTGCTTCCTCCGAGAGCAGGTCCCTTCTTCTTCTGCCAGGTAGAGTTTACACAGTTACTTCAGTTGTTCCACAAACCACCATTTCCACTACCTGGGGAATAGCTACCATTAGCTACCAGGGAAAGCAAAAGCACTATCGTCTTTATTTTTTGGTTACGCAGTGGTAGGTACACTTCCTTTGTGCCGAAAACCAAGCCTTCAGTTTTCTGAAATTTGGTGCCCAGTGGTAGAAAGAATTGCATAGTGAAAGCGAAGCTAACAGGGAACCAGTCTACCAGTCTGATGGTGTCATTATTCTATAGCTTTGGCAATTACATTGTGCAATCAACATTTACTTCATAATGGTAAGTTAAAACAAAAGTGTTGTCTATTGTCACTTTAAAGGTTCTAAATTTAGATCTCGGTTAGATCTTTGTCAGGTCAAAAAAAGGCCAAGGAATTCTCCACTATTTAACAAGGCAAGGCAAGTTTATTTATATAGCACCATTCAGACTTAAGGCAATTCAAAGTGCTTTACAGAGGCATGGAAATACATTAGAAATAAGACATTAAGATGACATTAAAATTGCATTTAAAAGATAATAAAAACAAGGCAATTTGAATAATTAAAAACATTTAAGATAATACATTAAGAAGACATTAAGAACATATTAAAATTATATTTAGCCGAAAATAATAACAAACAAAAGTAAAAACAAAAAAGAAAAACATATGAAAAAGAAGTTACAGATGTAATTCTTTGGTGAGCAGCAGCAAACAATAATTTTTTAAGCCCTGATTTAGATGAGCTCACAGCTTTAGCAGACCTCAGGTATTCAGGAAGCTCGTTCCACAGGTGGGGAGCAGAGAAACCAAAAGCTGCTTCATCTAGCTTGGTTTCGATTCTGGGAACACTGGGTAAACTTGTTCCAGGGTCGGGATGTGTTGTCAGGCCTAAGTAAATCAGAGATGTACTTAGGCCTGAGGTCATTTAGTGGTTTATAGACAAGGAACAGGGATTTGAAATGTATGCATTGACACGCAGGAAGCCAGTGCAGTGATTTAAGCACTGGTGTGATGTGCCCCACTTTCCTGGTGTTAGTGAGGGGATAATCAGGGAATAAGTGATTTCTTACCAATTTTCATGGCAATCCATCCAATACTTTTTGAAACATTTCACTCAAAACCAAATGCCAAAGTCATGATGGCACTAAAGCAAAAGTGAGAGGATCATCAAAGTCAGTAGTATTCATCATTTGGGAACCATCCGTTTCTGTACCAAATTTTGTTTTAATATATCTAGTAGATGTTGAGATATTTCAAAGAGTAAGTAAAACTTTGACCAGCTGGTGGCTGGGGCAAAGTCAGTGGATCACCAAAGTCATTAGGATTCATCCTGTTGGTACCGTGGATATGTGCAGACATATTCCATATGGAGTACACATTTTTCCAAGATGCATTTTTTTTCAGTTTCCTGTCACACAGTCATTTAATTAGTGGTATTTAATATTCTCTCTGCCTATTTTTGCTTGTTTATCACAGTACTCAATTAAGACTGTAATTGTGTAGGATGAGCGTACTTGATGCTGGGCAGGAAAACAATCTTGGCTCCAGTGGCCTGGTTTAATTGCTGAAGCCTTGTTGAGGGGGATGGGGTTCCGTTGCTGCGGGGGACAGCTCGGCTTTGTAAATGGACTACTTACAAAATTTTCTGGATGTTAAAACTTTTTTGCATTCCCCTGGGCAGCTCCTAAGCAAATAAATTACTCAATATAATGAGCTGTTCCACTCTCCGGTGGAATTCCCAAGCTTTCGGCTGAAAGGTGCGGTTCGACACGCTTTCTCTCATTCTCATAAGTCTTGTAAAGAACTGGGTTCATCGAAAGGATACCGTTTTTTTTTTTTTTTTTTTTTAAGCCACGCTTTGGAAGATGAAAGGCATAGCACAATGTACCAGGCTAATCCCTATCTAGTCAGAATAGTCCTACTAGTACATTATAGCATATACTAGTGGTTTGTGGGTGAGAATATTATCACATCGTTCCCCCCTCTCCTCCCTGTTCTTCCTCTACCTCGAGGTCTTTGCGTTGTGATTAGTGCTATTTTCCCACAGTTTATACTGTAAAGCCTTTAGGGATTCTCTGTTTATACTGAATTTATATCGAGAAGGAGGAGGTGAGACTGTAAACAACAAGCTAATGAGAAGGCTGGTCTGTTATGCCTTGTGTGGAAAAATAACAATCGCTTCCTGTGCACCTCACAGCATGAGTTAAAGCACAGTGCTGGGATATCAGAATGTTTTTATGTCCCCATCATGTTTGAAAATTAGACAGTAATTACTGTTTAATTTCTTTTTATTAGGCTGAAGTATAGCCTTTCAGTTCCGTGTAATTCAATACGCCTCAAGTTTCTGGTAATTCTAGACGCCGTAACATTTACTGTGTGTAGTGAAATGAGCATTTAATTGGCCTTGAGCAAAAAAATAGAATTATTTCCAAGAGAGCACTTAGCTGATGCACTTAACTTTACCTAAGGAATAAATCAATATCGCCATTATTGGTAAATTGCTTTGCCCATTGATCACAGTTCTTTATTCAAGTTTCAGTATCTCAAACTATAGTTCCCTACAAGGCAAAACTGATTACATAGCTTGTTGAGGATCCATTACCACTATTGGGTTTTTAGTATTGACATGAGAGAAGAAAGAAATATGAGGTACTTTAGGTCAGGCTTTGATTTCCTATTTACTGAAAACATGGACTCACTGCACTACAAAGCTCTGTGCATTAAATGTTTATTAGTCAAAGAGAAGCTGAGTGGAGAAAGACGGGCACTAAAACAGCGAGACACAGTCAACAGGCTAAACAGAAAAATCACGTACCCAACTCCTCTGGACCGGACATTAACCACCCGCCAGTGTTTACTACAAAGCCGTGATTGGCCTCGGAGTGTATTGATGCCTGGGAAATGCTCACTTCGTGCTGGGACCAGTGTTCTGGTTTATTGTGGCCATCTCAAGGCTGTGTGGTCTCTACAGAGTTATTCGGGCGGTTTAGGTGGGGGCGAGATCAGTGCATTTTCATGTGCGGGTTGTTTTCATTCCATCTCGCCAAATGACTCAGTATGGCACCGTCTCGACACACACCAGGGCCACCGCTGCCTCCCCTCGCAATACAGGCATCGCTTCTCTGTGAAGTAACAGGCTTAAAGAGCCGTCTGGAATACATTAGTCACAGTTATTAATGAGGTTGTTTTGATTCTGCTCTCCCCCTTGTCTTAGCTTTTTGTCTGCCGTGCAAAGTCATGACGATGCTGAGGATTTTGGCTGAAACAAAAAGACAAGACCTTGTCAGCGCACAGGGGGACAGAGTTAAAACGAGACAGAGAGCTGGTGAGATGGAAAGAATAGAAAGCATCTTAGAGGAAAAAGATCGTGATACAGTGTAGACCCACACTATGTCTCTTAACCACACTACATGATGTTATGCACTTGGCAAGGGAGTGGAGTCCTCTCCCCTTCCAGTAAGATATGAATTGGCACAGTTTTGAGCTGTCAATGGCATGTGTTACTTCACATTATGGATTTCATTCGTCAGTGTTGAAGTACAATATGTCTCCCAGAGCTATTTTTAATAGATTTTTTGGAAAGATAAGGCTTCTTATTCTCCAATGTGTCAATACTTTTAAACATACCACTGAATCAGTTAGATCAACACTGCACAAAAACCGGTACTTTATTACATTATCTCAACGTGGCGCCTTGAAGGTTAACGTCATGACATTGACACTGAGCAGCATGTGACATTTCCAGTCACCACGAGGGATATCTCTATTCTCCACAGAGAAAAACCTCTCACTAGAGAAGACATTTTGGAGCCATCTGCATCTAAAATAAGCAGGCTCGACTCAAGCACAGCGCTGATACACTGATGTCACTCATTCCTTGCAGAGCCTTGATAACTCCTCCTTGCGACCTTCTTACTAAATATAGCAATTCACGTATTGATTTGGGGACATGGTGCATTCACAGCATGCCTCCACCATAATGACCTATTTCAACAGATTGCTTGTAGTTAAGTTTTTTTTTTTTTTTTTTCTGTGCGCTCTTTGTCTTGAGGCAGCAGGAGGAAGGAGACACAGCCACATGTTTTGAGCAGAGGTAGACACGACGTATCTTGGTTCTGTCGCAAAGGCCGAGGCATCATTATGTATTCATGGTGGCCTCTTGGAAACATGAGTACACGTCTATCTCTTGTGCAGGAACCCTGTGCGAGTGCATATTAGAGCATTTATTTTATTCCATCACAGCGTTGCTCTCAAGGCTGTCAGGGGCAGTTTTATCATGACACAGTGCAAAGTTGTGAGATTATGAGAATCTGCTGGGCCCGCAAGCAGCATGATTAAGTATGGATCATTCACAGTGTTTAAAGTGTGGCAATGTGGGGAAAAGGGCCAATGAAAGCCTGGCAAAAGATGGCTTAAATTCCATCTGTGTGTACACCATGCCAGCGGGCAGGCTTCCATTTACTGAATGACTGGCTATGATTGAAATCGTGGCTCTGACGTGCTTCGTTATCTGTCGGTATAGTGTTGCAACAGGGATGGGCATCAACAGGATCAGTGTTATGCTATTCAAGGCAGCTGAGATCCAGAAATACTATCATTGTTTGATCAAAACAGTTGGGTGACATGCCTAAACACCTCACTATTTATCTTTTTGCCCTTCCAAATAACACAGCTGCCCTGTCTAAAGCGTGCTGCAAGCTGTCTAGCCTTGTCAGTTAATGCTAAAGTATGCAAAAGGAAACAATGCATTAGATACACTGTAGTCTCAATTTCAATAGAACAATCTTCCTTTTAAAACTCATTTATCTTCTGTTATGCTCATTTAAGGATTTTGAACTCAATGGAAGTAATTTAAACCGAAGACTTTCTCCAGTGGCATTGTCATTCAGATGGAAGATTCTTATCAGCCACATCACAAAAACCCCTGAGAGCACAAGTCCTTCCTCCCTCTATACCCATTCACCGACCTTCCAGTGCACCTCCACAATCAGGCTTTTGTGGGCCCTGCTTGTCTGTCATCTCCCTGGTTCTGTTGATATGGGCCTCGTGCTGAGAGCGTGGTCTCCTCATACACTGCACTAAGCACTGGCTAATTGAGCTTGTCGAGCCAGAACCTGTTACTGTGCTGATAAGGAGGTATTTGACCTCGTAGGGGGCCTCTGGTGGTGCCCTGTGGAACACATTCTTAAGAGATCCTCTATCCAGAAAAAAAACAAACATAGTAGCCAAGGAGTAGATGTTAAAAAACATATCTGTCTATACTATATCAGTAGTAATGTGGACAAGATGTTCATGTTCTTCTGACACAGAATGTGAGTGAGGGATGAAGCAGATTATCAGGCCAGTTTGACTGGACATTGAAAGTCTGGTACACTTAAAGGCTGTTAATTCAGTCCAAGGAAAAGAAAGAGCCCATAAAAACACCACCCAAGACTGCAAGTAGGACTTTCCTTTTTCTTTAATCAGTTGCTTATGTCTCTGGTTTAGGGCCTTGACAGAGATCCGAAAATCGCAGGTCTTGGATGGAAGCCCTTCCCATTTCCTCATCAAACTTCCATGCAACAAAGCAAGACTAACTGTGTCTGAGCCCCACCTCTTCTCTCACTGTCTACGCCAGACCCGCTGAAATAGTTTTTGCACATAATTTTCCCCCATTTGTTTTAAAGTATTTGGAACAGGAGTTTAGAGTTTAGGAAACCTGAAACATTAACACACACATGTTACACAAATTTACTTTAGTCCTTTCTGGCGCTTTTTTGAAAACCAAACCAATCTGATATTCCAGCCAGGTTAAAACATGTGTAAGGAATTTTTGCACATGGCATTTCTTCCAGGTCTGCTATGGAAGGGGATTTTAGTCTGAGTGCAACTGACATGACCCCCACTAGCTTCACTGAGATAATCCTGCTGCCTCCAGGAACCCAAGACTAATCTGCCCCGTCTCCCTTTTTGCAGGCCCTCAATCATTTCAAACTTCTCTAACACCTTCACTAACATTTTGCGACCATCATGGCCAAAATACTGGATTTTGACCCCGATCTGTGTGTGTTTACGGTATAGATAAATATATATGTGTTTTGAATAGTTGTCATCTGCCTTCCTCGATTGTAAATGGCTGGTCTGCACAGGGCACAAACAGATATAGTTTTGATGACTCACATGGCTGTCATCTTATGAGTAAGTACAGTAGCTGTCCCCCAGAAGGTAGAAGGCTCTACTCAACTATTATATTTTTACAATGACCTTTTCAGCACCTCAGCATTAACGTCAAAGATGATATGTGCCGGCCTGTATGACTATGTCAGATATGCAGCACTGGAATGTGCTGAGACGTGCCAAGGGGAAAGCTGTGCCTTCAGGGTAGGTTGGTTGCATTTAGTTTATATGCGTATGTGACATATATGACTCTTGAATTTTAAGTCATACGACCAGTCCTGTCTGACTGAGGATGATTGACATACGGGCCTCAATCTCTCTGTTAGGTGTGGCTCTAAAACCCCATCTGTAAGGATGTGAGCCATCAACAGATGAAGAGCAACTTCCTCACAGCCCAGTTAATGAAAGCCATTAGTAAGAATGTGGCAAAACAAACAATTAAAGCTGTTAAGTCAGTCTGCTACATGGAGTTATTCATTGATGCTATAATCTATTTACATATGCTATATAATCTTTGTGTATAGGCCTTGCAGGAAAAACTAAATCCAAAGTGAACAGGAAAAGAAACTGTTGCTTCCTCCCTCCTTCAAATCCCAGTTGGTGAGGTTCAGGTTGCCAACGCCTGGCAGAGTGAGGGAACATTCGTAGCAGAGAGCAGACCTTGGACAAACTAGAACCAGACAGAAAACCATAAAATAGACTAATATGAATTCTTAATTTCTGACAGATCTTAAATTTAGTAAGTAAATACATATTACATAACCAAAAGCCATGTCAAATTAATGATTGCATGATGTTTTTCCTTTGGTAGATATTGTGTTGGAAAAAGAGGAAACATCTTTTTATTGTTTTTATTGTTAATAGCAGCCCTACCCACCCTCCTCCTGCCTCCGTGGTTGTGTTATTCTGTGCAATACAGCACAAGTTAGAAAGTGAATAAAGAACATTTATTTGTGAATACAGCGTTTGAAACTTTCCCAGGGTGATGAAGAATCTGCAGCAGTAGAGAATAATTTATCACTCACCTCAGTGTTGTGTATATCAAAATCAAAACTTGGAAGTGTCCACGGTGAGGAATGACTGTGGCATTGGTTTTTATGCTGTGTCTGGTAATGCTTATTTGTGTCAATCTATTGACCATGAACATACAAATATATTTGTCTAATCACAAAGGGGTTGGAAGTTAAAAACATACATTCGTGCCAAGTTCTTTTTTATATTTCAAAGTATTTTTAAGGAATTACCCACAGTTCCGCATCACTGTTCTCAGAGGCGCAAACCATCTTAACAAGGAGAGAAGAGTTAGACTTGAGGAATATACTGGGGTTAACTCAGCAGCAGAGAAGTTGCCAAGGTAACGGAGGGCTTGCCTATCTCCCCCTCCTGCCCAGCATTGGCCCGATCCCTCTCTGTGTGAGCGGGGTACTTAATTTCACTGACCCCCTGGGTCTGGACTGAACAGCCTCCATTGATTAGGACAAATGGAAGGGAGAGCAGCCAGCCAAGCCCCTCCTTTATCAGGGTTAAGGATGTAGTCATAGAGGGGGAGAAGACGCAGAGCAGGCGGATGAATAGCTCAGGGATCCCTTGTTTTAGATGAATCAATGACATATTTAAAGGCTAATTAGTCGATCTATTCACTCTGTATAAAATTGCTCGGGCCACCACCTCACTCTGCATCCATGATTGGACTATTTAATGTATTCTACCTCTAAGTAGCAGCTATTAAAGTCTTCAAATGGATCTCCTCCCAACAATACCAGCCTTTTCAGGCACAGGTGTGACGGTGCAGGGAAAAGGTTATGGGTGTGTTTTTCTGTGTGCTTGTTTGTGATTTCAGTCCTTCAGGGTGCATCTTTTGAGTCTTGATAGCATGTGAAATCTGGTTTTGGTGGTTTGTCTTCTGTGGCATGCCATTGAATTTTCATGAGCTTATTATCCATTTGACAAGCAAGCCTGACTCGGGTCACATGATCAGAGAGTTTACCACTGCCTGAGTGGCACATGTTTGATTCTGAGCCACTTGTAAGTCCTTGAAAAAAATGTCACAGCCATGGGACAATTAATGAAATTGCTATTTAAATATGTTTTTTTTTTTTTGTTTGCTGTCAGGAGGAAATATTAAAATGTGTCCTTCCAATTGGCTATTGAAAGAAAATAACACAATAAAATAGTTTGATGAGCGGCACTGTAGGTCCCCTCATACATCCCTTCATACTTAAGTAATGTAATTCTCTGGTGAAACATGCGTGTGTGCATCTTGGATGCATGTGTGCGTGCGAAATAGGCGCATTACAGCTGTTGTTTTTTTTTCCTCTTGTAGATCAGATGGATAATAGAATTCACTCAGACTCCCTGCTGCCTCATTAAATGCTTGTGGTCAGAAGAATTGATATAATCTTTAATAAATACACTCCAGGGAGAGATGGCTGGAGATAGAAAATCCAGCCTACGAACATGATACTCACAGACCAGCTCAGGGCACTGTTTATCTTTTGTGCTTTGTTTGAGGTGTGTGTGCGTGTGTGTGTGTGTGTGTGTGTGTGTGTGTGTGTGTGTGTGTGTGTGTGTGTGTGTGTTCTCTGCGTGTTTGTATGTGTGCATTGGAGGGTTACACAGGGACAGTGACAGGATTCAGCACCAGCTGCTCCTTGCAACGCCACCCCCACCCTCCCTTCCTTCCTCCCTCCCCCCCCCCCCCCCACCCCCCCCCCCCCCACCCCCCCACTCCTTCCCTGTGACACCCCTCTTGTCCCTACTGACTGGACAACATGCAGTCCCCTTTATGCCACCTGTCCATCAGCTAGACTGCACCTTGGGGAGCCTCTGTCACCGAGCTCGGAGCTGCTGCTCGCTGCCTTTGTTTGGATTCTGGTTAAGTCTCCCCCGCCCCTCCTTCCCCCTCACTCCTCTCTTTCTCTCTCACTCTGTCGAGCTCTCTTTTGCTCTCTGTGCTGTCCTTTACAAACACAGATACATAGAAAGGCACACACATACAGACTAGTGATTGCCTCCGTCAGCTATTTCCTACATCTGCCTCCAGGCACAAAGGACCCCACCGCCGCTGCTGCTGCTGCTCCCACCAACACCACCCCTTTCCCTGCTTGCCTCTCACCTATATTGGCAAGGATATCGGCTACTGGGGATGTTGTGTTTGGCAGAAAAGGCCGGGTGTTGAACCAGATAGAGTAGATTGTATTCAACATGAAGCTTTTACGAATTCCATCAAAACTCCAAAACTTTTAACAGGTTGTTTATTTGATGGACTGGGGAGTGACATTCATCGTGCGTTGCATCTTATCTCTGCCGAGACAATTATGTGAATTCTAGACCAACCTGCTGTACGACTTCAGCAGGTCACTGAGGTTATTTGTCCTCCATTTGGCTCACCTTTCTCCTTCTTATACCTCCACCTCCACTCTTGTTTCCTCCACCCAGTCCCACTGTCATCAGCAGTCTGAGGCTGTGATCGGGGCTGTAAGGTCTGGGTGCAGCCTGCGGAACGGAGCGAAGAAGCTGCCTTACATGGCAATGGCTCCTGTTGCCCTAGCAACTAGCTGTCCTTGAGCAAAGGGCGCATTTGGGGGTTTAGTAGGCCGAGGGACTGACAGTCCCAGTCAAAACTCATATAGACTTCAGACACATCGATCTGTGTGTCTTAGAGAGTGTGTTCTGTAAACACAGCCCTCTGCACAAACGGCGTAACAATAAAATGATGAATCAAAGGCTTAGACGGAGCATGAATGGTGTGGAATCTATGCAAGCGACTGGAGGAACTCATCGTTGCACCCACTGGTGGATGGGTGTTGCCTGGGAAGCAGTTCAGTGCATGCTGTGGTGCAGCAGGTGATATGTTCCCATGAGGACAAGGTGGGGCGGAGGCTGCCCACATTCTTTTGTTTGCCTCAACAATGACAGCTTAGCAATCCGTCATCTGATCACTCCTAAGTCTCTTCATTTCCTACCTGTCTCAAATTCGAAACAGTGTACACCCACTCAGGCAGTGCTGTACATGAAAAGACAGGTGTAGCAGTCCCCCCTCCTCCCCACCATCAGGAACACAGCAGCTCTAGAAGCACAATTACTGACTCCTAGTGTCACATGACAGTGAAAGTTCAGCTTGCATGCAATGTTAAGTAAGGCCAGACTGCCTTTGTTCGGGAGGGGGGAGGGAGGGGGGGGGGGGGAACTTCATGCAACAGTATGAACTCCATAAAGATAAGAAACATCACTGGGTTCAGGGTGGACGGTGAATGGTGGATGGTAGGAGGGGGGAGGGGGGAAACAGAAGCTGAGGCTGTTGTTCTGTAAACAGATTAAAAAATTTAAAAAAACAGATGGGATGTGATATAGTCTAACCACGTCATCCTAAATTTGGGCTGCAAAGCAATTAATTCTTAAAATTATTGAGCTGAATTAATTTGAATTAGTCTATTTTGAAACCACTGAACACCAAGCGCACATCTACTAATTCCCACCCATATGCGATAAGGCACACAATTTGACTGAATTATTTACCCCATCTGAGCACAGAGGCTCAATTGGTGGCCAGATTAGGGAGGACTGCACCATAATTTCAAATTATGTACCATTATCTGCATTAAGTGACATATTTTTTTTTTCAAGCTCGGGTAATGATCTGTCATTACAAATAATGGAACACAAGGTAGCTGATTCCAGTGCAATGTGGATCCTGAAGGTTGACAAGCCATCTTAAATGGAGATTAATGCCGACAAAGGGGCCTGCCTCCTGCCACACCCCGGCCATCTGCAGCCCAGTGTACCGAAGGGGTCCGCCAGCAACCTGATTGGACCCCTCCATCCTCTGGAGAGCAAGCTGTCAAGTGATCTGCCTGCATGAAATGACCCTTTCCGCTTTATTCCCCACAACGGCCCACCCTCTAGCCTTGTTCATATTCCTACCCTGTGCGTATATGTGTTGGCTCAGATGCCTGTAGTTTCACCACTCCACATTTGTGCCTCCTTTTTTTTTTTTCCTCCCTGTGCTGAAAAAAAAAAATGGGAAAAAGAAGAAGAAGAAGAAAAAAAAAAAAAGGAGCGCAGTGAAAATTCCAGACGTTATTACTGTGCTGCATTCATGGCTCCAGTGATACTCCCCTTTCATCTCTGTTTCCTCCTCTATTGACAGATGGTAGTTATCAGACAGTATGGAAATACTGTGGTTAAGATAGTTTTCACTGATTTTTTTTTTTTTTTTCCCTTTGGTATTTATGACCTGATGATCATCATGAGAGCGTTGTGGTCTTGAACAGAGAGCCACTCTGCCAGCGTTGTTTGAATCAAGAAACTAACATTTGCCACATGGTAATGACGCACATCTCCAGAAAGGCAGAGGGTTTGCGGAGTGAGCTGGTGTGATGTGTGTACGTGCACTTCAATGCGCTGTAACACACACATAGTGTTGACATATGGTTGAAGTGACTGGTCGATCAACACTACATTAATTAATTGATTCATCTTCTAAGGCATTTATCAAGAAAAATGCCATTCCCAGCCTCTTGAGTGTGAATTTTGCAGTTTTCCTCTGTTTAAATCCTTGTATATTGAATATCTTTGGGTTTTGAACAGCTGGTCGGGCAAGTCATGCTGTTTGAACACTTCATGTTGAGTTTTTTTCTGACATCTTTATGGACTAAAGATAAGTAGATGAATCAAAAAATAATGGTCAGATTCATTGATAATGGAAGGAATTGTTCATTGCATGCATGTGTGTGCAAATTTTGCTAATGATTCTTAAAGTATAATTCTATTCCGAGCTACAACTTCCATGTTTTTATGATAACGATAGTATAAGTCCGTGAAAATGTGTGTAAAGTTGCTAAAGCGGAAAATGTGTGAGTCTATGCCCTGTCACTCACATGTGTTATTTTTGGCCAAAGTTAAGGAGATAATGAGAAATAAGGTCAGTAAGTGGGAAATTAGTTAACACCAGTTGTTACATGACTAATATTTCCCTTATGGAGTATTTTTAGCCTCGACTGACATTCTGAACAGTGCTCCACACTTCTTTTTGTCCTTGTAAATACCAAACCTTGTGATGGTGAGCCGTGTATATGTGCCACATATATGAGGTTAAGCCCCTGCAGTATGAGCTGAAATTGTCCTCTGGGCAGTGGCCAGATAGGGTTTATTAGCAGCTTTCCTCTTTACGGCCTTTGCTTATTTATGCATTGATGTATGTGTATCGGAAGAAGATGGAATTAAATGAGCTCTCTCTCTCTCTCTCTCTCTCTCTCCCTCTCCCTCTCTCCCTCTGTCTCTCTCTCTCTCTCTGTGCATGTGTGTGTGTATGAAGCAGTGTGGCGCAGAGCCCTGTGTGTTTTTAAGTTTCCTGGGAGTGTGTACAGTACATGTGTTGTATGTGTGTGTTCTTTGAGCCTGAGCCCTCCCGAGGTGCCTGCGCCCTCGGAGCTCATTTCCCAGGTGTCCCACATTTCCAGCTAATCTGCTGCTCACTTTGGCTTCTAATCTGTCTCAGAGGAGCCTGCTGGGGTGGGGGGGGTTGCGGGTTGGAGGGGTTTGGGGGGGGGTTATGATCTCTGTGACAACTGCAGAGGAGATGCAGCTTAGAGCAAAATGCTGAGAGACACATAGGGAAAAGTCAGTTCCCAATCATCCCCATGTACTCTTACACCCAGTTACACACACAACTTTGCATCTATATATAAGGTGTCTGGATCAGCAATCATGAGTTTGAGGTTTAAGACACTTACACAGATCACATGCTTGTGAAAATGTTGACTTCTGGGTGAGTCTCTGACACATTTTTCCAAAGCTTAAAGGATGGGAATTACTACTAAAGTTAATAGAGTTACAAAAAGGCAACTAATCATTAAAATAAGTGGCTGCAATGTGTTTTTCCTTCATTGGGTAAGCCCATGAAAGTGGCCGTGTCCTGTTTTCAGTTATTTTTAGTGGTTTGGTAATGCAGCGGTACTGCCCTGTTTGCTCACAGTTGAACTTGGTTATAAATGTTGAACGTCAGACAAGGGGTTTCTTAGAAACTAACCCATTTAAATGACCCTGTGCTCTCCTTGAGTTTGAGAGTAGCCTGATTTACACCTTGTAGGTCATCAGTGGTGCCCTCGCACACTGGCATTGTCCTGGCTTACAGTGTGAGAAGCCACACAGAGTCCCCGACCTGTTAATTGCACCAGACATGGAAACCCAGAGGGAGAAATGAATATCTCATTTGTGTGCCAGTGTGTGTGGGGTGAAGCGAATGCCAGTTGTCTAATAGCTTTCACACAAGCCTGATTGAATTAGACGGCGAGTAGGACTTCGTTCCTAATTGAATTGCGGAGACCTTGTGTTGCAAACAGTGCAAGCTAGTGTTCCCCGTGGAAGTGCTGAGGCAGACGGCGGACAGGCTGGCTTGTCCTCGCTCCCAGGAACAGACAGACAACTCGTGGCTGCTCTCCTCTGGTTGATCTGTGGCCATGACTGTCGTTTCACAACGTTACGCTCTGCTTAGATGTGACCAGTTCAAAGGCTGATGGTCTGTAGTTGTGGTTGTAGGATGGTAGAGGTAATGAGAAAGCTGCTATTAAAGCTAACAGGTTGTCTTAATCTAATTTCCTCCTCTGAGAACCAGCGCTGCATCCTGTAAAAGAAACATATCTCTTTACGATAGCCTCTGATCTCTCCCCGCAGTGATTCATATAAATAGTTTTTACAGGCAGCACCAAAGCAAATAGAGCTCCAAACTTGTACGTGGCTCGCTGTAGCGGCCTCTTTGGTCACAATGGAATACAGGGAAATACCCAGCACACACACAATCCCTCTGACGCTGGCCATTTTCACTGCTTTCAGCACTTTTTCCTGCTGTGCTCACAAAACCTAGCACCTCTGATTTTTTTTTTCTTTTTTCTTTTACCTCTCCAGCCTTTTCTCTTTCACACCCCTGAACACCACACACATACACACACCTTGCTTGTCTTTGTCTCCCTTGTCTCTTCTTTAATGGTGTGTTCATTAAATAAAGCAGATTTCGGGAGAGGGTGGGGAGATGGGGTAGGAGTGGACTGGATCCTGAAAAGGGGGGAAAAAGGGGAAACGGGGGCCAGAGGGCTGTGCTGTTGTTGCTGTGATGCCCCAGACTGCTGGACAAAGAGTTTCTCTGTCGGCTGGTGGTGGAGATGAGAGGTGGTGGGTGAAAAAGACTGGAGGGGTGCTGGGGTTGTTGTTTTTTTTGTTTGTTTTTTTTCCCCCCTCAATAGGTGTGGCCTTACGCTGGATTACCTGGTATCAGACAGCTGATTGTCTGGTTGTGATCGCACATCGCACAACACTGCCGAGGCAGCCATGATGGAAATGTCAAATGCCCAGTCTTTGTTTGGCCACTCTCTATGAGCTGTGTGTTTGTGTGAGTGTGTGTGTGCGACTGCTGATTCGGTCAGAGGAGCCAGATTCACAGGGAGCGTTTCCAGTATGGCCGGTCACGTCGGCATTGCTGCTGAAAACAACACTCCCTGCTTCTCTCTTTCTCTCTCTCTCTCTCTCTCTCTCTCTCTCTCTTTGCCTTTCTTTTCTCTTTGTGTGTGTTCCTCTTCTCTCACACACACATGAACACTCACGCACAGATGCACAGACTTTGTAGGATTCAGATGGTTTTAGCTGCAGGTCTCATCCTAACTGTGCTATAAATCTCTCCAGCTGTAATATTCAGGAAACCTTTGAAACAACCAGCAAATTACCTGCTGTAAAAACTGACAAGCACCCTGGTTCTGACTTCTCACATCTCAAGCAGTCCTATTTTTATTCAGTGAGTCTAGCAGAAAACCCATAATTAAAGCCTTTATGTCACTATATGTTATTAAAAGTCATAAACAAGACAGACACAAGCAGCCGGAGGTTTGGAATGTGTGTGTGTGTGTGTGTGTGTGTGTGTGTGTGTGTGAGGGGATGGGGAGTGGGGGGGTATTATTCAGATTGGGTTTTAAGACTCTGTGTTAGATAAAAGTAGTGTAATACTTGGTCTTTAAATGATCAGGCAACATTGGAAACAAAACTCTCTCAGCCCGCTGGCAGAAGTTTTCACTTGTTTTTCAAATATAAGATCTGCGAGTGAATAATCCTGCCATGTCTCTGGAAGCAATTTGAGGTGATCTGGACCTTTTGACACAGCTACCATTAAATTGAGTTTGAAGTGTTTATAAATTCCCATAAAGCTTTTCTGTGTAGCTTTTGTTCTTGACAAACATTTCATTGTTTGTCCCACTTCCAGAATCCACATTCGCAGTCCCCAGAGATCTAATGGCAAAACGTGGCACGTTTGCTTGATGATATTAATAACATTATTAGCAGTGTGTGGTTTTTTTTTTTTTTTTTTTTTTTTTTTTTTGTAGTTTAGGTATAGGAAGTGGGAACAACAGAGGAGCTGTTGTCAATGAATATTCTGACAGTAATTAACTCTTCTTGCCAGAAGGATATCTGAAGTTAGGGGGAAACATCCAAAAAAACAGCCTTTAGCTTCCGCATGTTGAGCGAGACTGCCAGGATGGTGATCAAACAGCTCAACAGCACCAATCTGGGCAGGCAGGGAGGTAGGGAATTAAAGCTCTGATCTGTTTTTTAATCACTGCTCTCCACATCTTTGCTTCTCTACATCTGACACCAGACAACTTTGCAATTCTCAAAATCTGTCATCTGGATATAAAGTGGAAATTCCCCAAATATTTCCCCAAAAAAATAATGACCGTGGCAGGGCAGAGAGGCATGCCAAGACATATAATACTGTGTCCTCTTGAACTGGATTCTTTAAGTTTATGAGGTGCCGGATGAGACAGCTTTGTCACAGAGGGAAACGCAATGAGTGGAACCTGTTTCTGGTAAATACTTGTGTATAGTTTTGTTTGCTGTTTTGTAATGAATTTTGTATTTGAATCTGAATCTTGTATCTGGAATAACAGCAGATAAATCACAAATGACCATCTATGGTATTAATGGATATTCACAAGTTATGGTGGTCTGAAATGTGGGCTGAAACTATTTAGATTTTGACATAAACAGACACAATGAATGTAAAAGCACATACATTTTTCCTTCAGTGATTTTCTCACTAAATTGAACAGACGTACAGTAGCTGAGAGAATTGTGTCTCTGGATGTTTGTGGTGTCGGTGGGAACATTTCCATTACCCACCAGTGTGCCATCCAACGTCAGAATATTGAAGCACATCCCCTTTTTTTTTTTAACTCTCTTCCCCCCGTGCAGATTTTTTTTAAGAGTCATTGTTCGGATTATTATGCACAGTCTGCATACTGTTGCAGCACATACATTCACTGTGGGCACAGTAACACGCTGAATTACCAGGCTGAAAAACTCCCCAAACACAGCCATTCCCCACCTACTCCCCTCTTGTCTCTTTGTTTCCATCTTTACACTCCTCTCTCCTTTCCGCCCTTCACTACCTCTTTATGCCGTTTCCTTTAGTGTTGCTCCTCGGAGCGCCGCGCTCCCATAGACCTCACTGTGCCGCAGAGGTTCAGTCCCGATTCCCCACATAGCTGTTGCCTGGGCCTCATTCACAGAGCCTGTTGACTGGCAATGTGAATGTCCAGGCCTCATGTTTCGCTCTGTACCCAAAACCTTTTCCCCCATCAATCATGGGAGAAGAAAAACATGTCAAAGCTAATACTCAGTGAAGAGATATTTAAGATTACTTTTCTTTTTGTTGTGTTTTATTTTGGAATAACTCTCATTGCCACAGATATTTGTGATTACAAAAAAACAAACCACACACAAACACACTGAAATGCTGCTGTCTGGCACAGTGAAAATAAAAGCGTGTTCCTATTTCAAAGCATACCTTCACTTACATGTTATTTCATACTTTGACTGATCATATTGGACCACTTGAATTGAACTTCTTGAATAGGTGATGCAGCTAGACCAATTTGATCTGTCGTTTTCCACAGTAATGATCGCATTAAAAGTTTTATTTATTTGCAAAATGTTGCATCACATACTGAACATGCCCCTTCTACTGCCCACTGCTTTTTGCTTTTATTAAGTGTCTGTATCGTCACAATTGCAGGGATCATTATACAGTGGGCAGATTTAGAGGGTGACGACTCTGAGTAATGTACTTTGAGTTACAAGGGGAAAAAGAGCACTAATTCCTGGCCTGTAGGGTCTCTGAGTACAGCGATCTGTCTGTCTAATATAAACACTGGGATTGGACGCGGACTAATTCTGCCCTGTGATTTGCCCTCTATTTAAAATGGGAATTTCAGCTGCAGATGTTTCCATATTCCAGATGCTGCACTCGAGCCGTAATAATTGCTGAAACAGCCTCGGAATAGAATAATGGCTGTATTTTTTATTGCTTTGCAGTGTAGAAGACTGCAGCCGTGTTTAAGTAAGTTTTTAGAAACATATAGAAAATGGGAAAAACTGTTCCCATAATGAGTGAGACAAATTGCTGTAGATATTACAAGCACAAGAAATTATAATAATCAAAATCAGCTTTGATACTAGAATAAACATTCCTGTGAACATGCCACATTTAATTTAAAAATAATAAAAAAAATATATAAGAAAAACAACCATAAATTGATGTAAAAGCTTCCTTTTGTTTCCTTTCATCAGACTCAATAAAATTCTTGTGTTTTTTACACTGTTACTAAAAAAGAAAAACTCACAACAGCACTGACAGACCTGAGGCTTTTGAACTTCAGATATGCACTGCATCCCGTGTGTGAATTTTTCACGTTACTGTACTTGCAACACCTCTGTCTCAACACTTCTATATTTTCTCCTTTATCGGTGGAGCAGGTGGGAGCTGGATTACCTGAAGCAAGAGCTGTAGCTGCTTTGGCCCAAGATAGAAAAAAAAAAAAGCTCTTGACATGGTGCAGGAGCAAATGCTGGAAAAGGTTTTTTTTTTTTTTTTTTGCAGTGAAGGTTTAGGCAGAATGTGACTCAGGAGAGGATAAGGGGATTTCACAGACAGCTAAGTTAGGTTGTTTATCACTGCAATGACTGATGCTTATGGCAACACACAAACAGATTCACCCCTTATACAGCCTGTGATTCACCCAAACACAGGCAGACTCAGAAACACAGACTTTAATGGCAACTGCGGTGTGTGTTCATCTTCCTCTTTATCATGAATGTAACTTTCCTCCCAGGTTTCCGGAGAGAGGCCCTTTAAAAGGGCTCTTAACAGAAAGCAGGGCACTTCAGAGATTTCTCAGGCAACTAGAGCATGGTGAATAATTCAAAGCAAACTTACAACATGTTGCCATGTTGCCATTTCCCCAGAGAGTTTCCTCACATGCAAGGCTTCACTGGTGTGTATTTATATGGCAGGTTGCGCTGATATATATTCATATGTTGGGCTCTGGTGTGTTTTTTTTTTGTTTGGTTTTTTTGGGTTGTTTTGACTTCTGGTCACTTGTCGACTTCTCTTGTGTCACATGATGCAACCAAATATCTCAAAGTAAATCACTTGAAATACTGAAGTGTCAAGAATCACATACTGAATTTACATATACAGAGTGTTAAATTAAACTGCTTCCTTGTTGTATGGTGATACTGTCATTTTAGTCACAAATGGTTTGTCAGTAATTAGCAATTAATTGCTACAAAAAGTAAAAGTGAAAATGTATTTATTTTTTATATTTTTATATTTCATAAATTCAGTTCCTTTGGGTTTTGGATGGTTGATTAGAAGCAAAGAAGTAGGTTAGAGACATCTCTTTGGGCTCTCACAAATGTCCACAGTATTCTGATATTGAATGGACTAACTGATTAGGCAATTTATCAAAAAATAATTGTTAGTTGAAGCCTCACACCCTTTATATTGTATCTGAGGTTAAATGTTTCTGCTGTCATACAATGAAAATGCAAAAAAACAAATTGTTTCCTTTTTTTTTTTTTTTTTTTTTTTTTTTTTAAAGATGTTATATTTTTATCCTGATCCTTATACTTCTCCTCCTCTGTCTTTCAGCTTGTCCCTCGGGCTTTTTCAAGCCAACTCAAGGAGATGAGCCCTGTTTGCAGTGTCCCATCAACAGCCGCACCACCAGCGAAGGCGCCATCAACTGCGTTTGCCGCAATGGATACTATCGCACCGACTCAGACCCCCTCCAGATGCCCTGCACGAGTGTGTATAGTTCCAACGTTGTTATATGTGAACCTTAGGCGCCTCTCCACACAAATACACACAGTACACAGACATGAATACGCACTCACAAAGTCTTTTGATTTCAAATATGAACTCTTAAACACATTGGCATTACAAACCCGCAAGCAGAGGAGCCCCGGGATCAAAGGACAGTGGTAGGCTGTGTAACTCCAAACAGAGACACCCTGTCAGAGCTGTCCCTCGCGCTAACACGACGCTGACATGCCCATAGTGTGGCTGTCCACAGATCTGACCCAACACACAAGGCTCGGCCGCCCCTCCTCAACATCACACAGCCCGTACTCCAAGCCAGTGCAGAGGTTACTGGGCCAGGGCGCGTAGCTTTGTGGAAGGGCAGGCACGGAGAAAGAGCCCAGACTAGACTCTCTCTTGTCATGCC
Organism: Seriola aureovittata; assembly: GCF_021018895.1. Taxonomy (NCBI): domain Eukaryota; kingdom Metazoa; phylum Chordata; class Actinopteri; order Carangiformes; family Carangidae; genus Seriola; species Seriola aureovittata. The sequence continues at coordinate 23,367,981 of NC_079365.1, read as the reverse complement.
AATGAAGCTGTTTGAATTTGAATTTGAATTTGAGGCTGACACCGAGGTTGAGAGAAAGAGAGAGAGAGAGAGAGACAGAAAGAGACGGAAAGGATAGACCAAAGAAAACGTGAGCGAGGGAGGTGGGGGTGAAGCGTGAGGGGAAGACACATAGATTGGAGATGAAGGAGGAGAGGGAATTTGAGAGAGAGAGAGGGGTTGTGTGTATGTGAGAAAGACAGAGAGTCAGTGCATAGAGTGTGGTCTAACTAAAACAAAACTGGGCTGAGAGAGGGAAAAAAAAAAAGAAGAGCTCCTTTCAACGATTATGGTCGAGTTTTTTCCCTCACTCTCCCTCTCTACGTGTTGAAAGGGAGAGAGGAGGGAAAAGATTTGATGGTTTCCAACAAAAGAGATTTGCATAAGCCTGGCTCTGGGAGTCGAGCAGCTGTTGTGAATGAGAAAGCAGCAGCGTCACGTCACCCGTATTAAGCGTAGCAGGGCCCGGCCTGATTAAAGCAAGCGAATGGGCCCATCGGAGCTGCCCGCCAGCTAATGGGGGGGGGGACTCCTCCCCAGGAAGGAGGTGCCGAGGAGGAGTTATGTCTCCGTGTATGAGAGACACCAAGAAGGGCACTCCAATGGGCTTCCTTCCAGAGCCGGAGATGTGTTAATTGCTGCCAATTAAAAGGAGGTTAAATACGAAGTGATCGATTCAGATTTAGGATGTTGTGGGCGGAGTGGAGTTGTTTATCTCATTAGTCCTGGAGGGTACGTCTTCTATAATTAGGTGCACATGACTGTAGAAGATAAACACTTCTCATTGTTTGTTTGTTTGGCCTGTCACTCACCATGCAGCAGCATGTGGAAAGTTTCCACCCCGTAATGCCTAGCTGCTAACAATGTCCCAACAGGAGAAACAGTAGGTTTCTCTCCACTGCACGAACTCTATACGATGCTCCATGAGAAAATTGTCGAGAATAGATGTTAAGAAAACACTTGACAAAGTGGACACCAGCGTGGAAAAATGAGAGAGAGTAAATGGGCATCCCGAGGGAAGAGGCACTGCCAGCTTGGAACGCCGTCAGCTCAGACCTCAAAAAGGCTATAGTGTTCTAGTGAGCTTGTGGATTTTCTCTCCTCCTGTGTTGGGGTTATTTAAGTTGCGTTAGCAGTAATGCCCTCTATGTCATCAAGGACACAACTTCCAACACAAAATTGGAAGTCACCAGAAAAACCATCACGATCCACTACCACCACTATAGAGCAATTTCATAGCATTTTACCTTCAGCACTGATGTTTGAAGACAAATTTATGACTAAAGTCCACACCCATTTCACCTATTGTCAGAGTCAGAGTCATTGTCAAACCTTTTTTTTTTTTTTTAACAAAAAAATAAACATCTGTCCCTCCCATTCTCGTGAACACATTATCAGTAGCGCCTCAGTAACACTCAGTAACGCCCTTGAGAAGTTTTTTTTTTCAGATTTGGCACAAATATTCACTTAGACTCAAGGATGAACTGATTAGATTTTGGTGGACACCTCACAACAAATCACATAACTGAAGCATTCTTACTCTAATGACAAAATACACTGCATGACTAAATTAAATCAAAGTCTTTACTATAAATATTATGAGTCTGGACAGACATGGATGTAAACTGCATATTGATTGGTTGGCTTTCAACCATGAGGCAGTAATTCTAGGTTGTAATTTGTCCCAATTTCTTATAATCTAATAAATACAGATGCATATTAAGGCTTGGATTAGAAAATTCAAAAAGTAAAATAGCGATCAAATAATATATAACGTTATACAGCGTTTATTTCAGTATGGTGAATTGGAATGAATAAGTATGCGTCTGCAATTTTGGCCAATCTCCTTAACAAGCAATCATTTCATCAAAGAGCTTACTTCAGAAAATATCTGTGTATTGGATTAATCACTCGAGTGTTTACTCTAGAATCTCTCTTGTGTCTTTCAGCTGTCCCTTCAGCTCCGCAGACCGTTATCTCCAGCGTGAACGAAACCTCTGTGATGCTGGAGTGGATGCCTCCTCGGGATTCAGGGGGCCGCGAGGATGTGGTCTTCAACATCATCTGCAAGAGCTGCGGTGGAGGCCGGGGAGGCTGCACCCGCTGTGGGGACAACGTTCAGTTTTTGCCCCGTCAGCTGGGCCTGACAGAACCCCGGGTCTACATAAGTGACCTGCTGGCCCACACACAGTACACGTTTGAGGTGCAGGCTGTCAACGGGGTGTCAGATCAGAGCCCCTACTCCCCTCAGTATGCCTCAGTCAACATTACCACTAACCAGGCGGGTAAGTGGGCCCATCTGTCTTTTTCTACACTTCATATTACCACCATGTGCTCTTCTCTTTTCTTCTTTTCTCTTCTCTTCTCTTCTCTCCTCTCCATCTTTTTTCACCATGGCTATTTCTGTGCTGCTCCTTTGTCGCTTATGCCCTGTACAGTACCTCTTCATCACACTCATTCCTCTACAAGCACATAATGCACAGTGCATAGACCTCCGCTGAGTCCGTTTCTTTCCTCTCCTGTATGGTGATGTATGCAGATTAAGGGCTCTGAAATGGGAAGGAGAGTGCCGTTGATGATGTGACAGACAGAATGTGATGGCCTGCTGGTCTTTACAGTGTGACCTCATCATCATGTTTTTCAGACTGTGGAGCTGAGAGCAGGCTAGCTGCTGTCTCTCCACTTCATCCACTGTTCAGTGATTACGGCTCCGCGCTCATCCACCCACTTAGTTGTAGAGTTGCATTTAAAAAGTTAAAAACAGGAGTATATGCATAAAGTAAGCATAGTTTATATTTATATTTATATGAACTACTTTAGAAACTAAAATGCTACTTCAAAGATTAGAGGCCAGTATTCCTGTGTGTTCAGAGGTCTAATGAAAAACAGGTTCCCTTGGCGACCGGGGTCATTTTTTTTTACCTTTTTTAGGATTTTCTACACATACACCTCAAACTGTCCTTCGGTCTGTCTTCTGAAGCTATTGGAGCTTTGCATGCTTTCCACTATGTGATTTCTGTTGAAGTCACCCGCATTGATTTGCCCTTTAATTGTCTATGAAACGAATCATTTGGCATGCCAGGCTTTTTGTGTGCCCCCCCCAAGAGCACTGATGAGCGGGCTGGGATACAGGCTGGGCTTTATCTTTGCACTGGCTTTGCTTTGCATCCTATTGGCAACATACGTAAGTGCCTGTCATCTCTCATCATCCATCTCCCTGAAATGACTTTAAGTCTGAAAACTCTACAAGTAGACCACTTCACCTGAGGGCAATCTGCTATGACAGAGCAACCTAAAGCACTGTGCTGTTATTAAAGCGGACATATTGGGTTTTGTTTAACTACACTCTCACTCTCTCATTACTTTCCTCTGGAATTCCCAGATGTGAGGATGTCTACGCGGAGGCAGTTTAATAGGAAGTGTATATAAGTTGTTTGAACACATTTAAGAGGAGATTTTTTTTTTGCCTAAATTGACCCACTGTAACAAACGTCAATGTTTACCGAAATCTGTTCGTGTAAAAGTTCCATAAAGCACTCAGTTACAATGCTGAAACTCTAAGTCACACTAAAATGGAGTCCTTTATTCAAACGGCGACCCCTTTTTATTGTCTGTTTTGATTTGAGTCACTGGTACGGTGGGTTAATGAGGGCCTGTGAGTGCAGTTAAGCGTTGTAATGAGGCCCCTGCCCTATGCTGTCTCACTGGGCCACAATAAGTCTACCACCCCAACCCTCGGCTACTCTGCTTCCCCTGCCGAGGGGTCCTGGCGGAAATTGGGGGGCTCTGCGCCCTCTCCACTGAAGTGCCCGTCACTTTAGATTAGGCAGCAAGAGCTCCCGTCAGATGGAGCTGTGAAAAGAACTCAACTCTTGCTTGCCCCCACTCCACCCTCCCACTTTCTCCCATCACCCTGCAAAACCAGGCTCGCTCCTGGGACACGGGATTGCAGTTTTGCGGTGCTACGCTAAAGGGCTGGGGTCACAGGGACCAGGAGCCCATAATTGCATCTGGTTTGTGAGGCTTGGAGGTTACATAAACATCATGTCACCCCTAATTACCTCAGGCAGCTCTGTGCCCCACTCTTACACTGAGAGTGAGAGCGCGACATGGAGAAAAACAAAAACCGGAGTTTGAAATTTTGTGTGTACAGATATGTGTCTTAATCCGCCCCTTAGTGAACTTGTGCTGTTTCCACGACAACAACAAATAAGTAAATTGGAAGCGAGTGGTGCGAAAGCGTGTCTCCAAGGGCCGCCGTCCTCAGCTATGACTTGTTGGTGTGAAGGGCTGCGGCGGGCGGGGGCAGAGGTGGAGAGTGGTGTGAGATGTGAGCAAAACTTCTCGCTCTCCATACCCAATCAAGCACCCACCACACTCTATTACCCACAGGGCTTATCCTCCCACTCTGTAGGTGGTTGGCGACAGTTCCTCTGTGATAAAGGACGTGATTGCCCTGGAAAATGCGGCGCTTGATTACACACTGTAATGCCACACAAAAGGAGATGCTGTGCTGAATGGCATTTGAGCTCATTTTATAAGCATATGACTAATTCCCCAAAACTTGCATTGTGTTGAATACGCAAACGCCTTGAAATGCACCTCCTAGCCTTTTTTAGAATAATAAGTCACAAGCCATCTACTTTGGCTTTCCTTTGTCTATAAAATGTTTCTCATTGCGTGACATTAAATGAGCGGAGGAGGTGAGATAGAGAGGTGCCTTCTGTCAGGGGCCGAGGGTGCGAACCGTAAAGTTTCTGTCTCGAGGTGTTCCAGTGATTTAACAGGGTCTGACAGGTGAGAGAGTGGTGACAAGACCAGTCTCACATACAGTATACACGTACAGTATTCTCAAATACTGTGCTACAGAAAACTACATACAAAATTACTCCTTATATTTGTGACCTATTCTTAAAGATTTACTTCTTCAGTAGGAATGAATGAGCTTAGGGCTGAGTGCTTCAGACGGGGCAGGCGAGTTGGAAAGTATTCATAGACGAGCAAAACCTATGTACATTTTGATATTGAGTTACTAGCAGTAGAAAGGTATAGAAAAGCACCCACCTTATCCTTAGAGGTTTAGACCTATTGACTGTATTCTTCACGTGTTAGTGTATGTACTTTTTAAAACATTGCTTCCGTCCCTCTTTTGAATTGACTTTCAGTCCAGTGTTTCAGTCAATCAGTTGATTCCACAGGTTATACAACTAGATACAGAACCTAGTGTGGTTTTGTTAGTGTCCCGCTGGGTTATGATTCAGTCAATATTGATTTATCAAGTATTGATTTTTTTTTCTTTTATGTTCTTGTTGTGTTACTGCACAGTATAAGAAGTCTTATACTATGCAGTCTGAGTTTAATGACAGGAGCAGAGGTTAATGTCAGTAAAATGTTTGATAAAACACTGTTTAGCAACTTAGTGGACTGCCGCTGTTAGCCTGCTAGCCCTGCTAGCTCCTATAAAGTATGTTTCCAACCTTACCTACACTATTTCCTGTCCCTTCCTGCTTTTGGCGATAACACGCATTGGTTTTGGTGCAGATCGTCTGCAGTCAGTGAGATTTAAAACAGGTGTGCTTCATTTATTTTAAAGTTAGTGCACTCATGAGTGCGCATGTGTGCCAACAGATAAACTGTGACTGAACTAAGAAACCTTAATTTACTGTTTTTTTGTTATTGTGCTTTCTTTGAGAGCTTTGTATCCGTCTGACTCACCCTATGGTAAACTGACTATGTAATGGTTAATAGTAGATGGAGAGCAGATGGCAGCTAGCTGTGAGCGTTAAGCTCTTAACATATTTTTTCATTCATTTTAATTGGGTTTTTTGTTTTTGCCTCTCTCTCATTAACGTTGTAAACAAACTGTAGCTTTCTTTTTTGCATGCTTCTCCTGCTAACTGTTTTCTATCTGTTCCTCTTTATGATGCAGCAGCATTGCAGTACTTTGCAGTTTAGAAACAACTGGAGTGACTTCATGGTTATTGAGTCTGTTGTCTTGTGGCCGTTAAGGTCACAGGTTTAACTCTGCTCAGTGAAAATGCCAGAGTTCCCCTCCCTGTGAGATGTGCTTGAAGAAGACACCAGTACTTGCGTCATCTCAGTGGGCACATTTACCATTTTAGACAGACACTTATTTTCCCTCATCCCTCCCCTATTCTCTCCATCCCCTTACCTTAGTTGGCCTCTGTTCATTACTGTATGAAGTGAAAATTGTTGCTGAAGCCACATTTCCACCATGAAGTTTAATCAAATGTTACTGACAGCTGAGAGGCAGTATGTCATTCAGTCTTAATAGACTTCACAGCACTACATCCTGCTATTCTGTCTTCACACAGTCTGAGACACATGGCTGGATAGACAGGCTTCAAACACACACACGAACATGGACAGTGTGTGTGTGCATATATATATATATATATATATATATATATATTTCACACATGTCAGCATGTCTTTGATTTCAGGTGAGCCCATTCAAGCCATGTGTTTAAGCTGCCAGTAACATTTAAATGGAATGGTTCCGATTAAGCAACGCCGCGGCGGAAATTATAGTCATCACCGTATGTCATTCATGTGTGTATGAAGGCGGCTGAGTCTTTTATGTCTTACAAACTACCTAATGTACACTTATTGTATACAGATGAGACTACTGCTTTAAATCATGAAGACACAAACAGGTACTAGCTATCTAATAATGTGACTGTAGAGCTGCTGAATCATCACTTTCAGGGCATAGAAGAGAGATTATCTCCTACCTGAATGCAAACTATCAGTATTCAGCATTGCACAACAGATAAATTAGATCTCCATATACCCAGTTCGTATGCCGCATTGGGTTCTATAGTGGCTGGATATATTAGATTCCAGAGGACATATTTGTTTAGGCATTTCATTAACTCAAGGTGAGCCGTGTCGTCTGCCGCTAATGCTATGGAGAGGCAGAGGGACTGAATTGGTTTCTTATCAGGTGAACCGGCTGATTGTGGAAGTGAACCACATTACTCCGAGGGAGAAGGTGTAATCGGGTGCAGCCCTTTCATATGGTCTGGGGAAGATTTATGGCTTAATTACTGTCCAAATTGCCCAGGTCTACTGTAACCAAGCTACCAGGGACTGCTGCTCCACTGGGCCGTGGTGTGAAAAGCACTGGTGCAGAGCCAGGTGGGACTGCCAGAATGTGTCAATACACCAGCCAGCTACTACTCCACTGTTGACTTTAGGACAGTTACACCGGTTAAAAAAACCCAAAAAGTACAGATTCAGTGGTTCATTCATGGCAATCATATGGCTGTCTGGTTCATTATCTGCCTTTGTCACACGGAGAGTCATTTTAATATGTCTAGGTATGTATCCTAGTTATGTAACAGAACTAGTGTAGCGTTGGCTCTTGCATAAAGGGTTCTTGTGTGCTTTATTAAAACTGCAGGATTGTTTTTAATAGTAGCTATTTTACCTCTGTATGCAGGTGTAGTTGTGACAAAGAAATCCGTTTAAAATGAATGTTAGTTTTAGTCATTATTAATAGGATTATAGCAACAGATGAATTGTGCCTGTATTGTACAAATATGCAGGTATTTTTTTTTTTAAATAAAATGACTAATTGAGGCTGTTGTATCATCAGCAGTAAAAAAAAACGCCAAAGAAAAGAGCGATAGAGATGTAGACTGAAAGATAAAGAGGCTGATCGACAGGAAGTCAGACAGGGACCACCAGTATACATGTGCAAGTGTGACAGTGACAGAAGGTGTTAAGAAGGGCACATATGGTGGGTGCCAGGGTAGGTCAGCCAGGCAGACAGACAGGAGGCCTCAGCGTGCACCTGGAGCTCAGTATTGACAGAGCCCTGAGAGAGAGAGAGGGCTGCTCTGGTAGTCGGCCAGCCAACCACACATATACCGCATTCACGCTACTGCTGATGCGGCGCAACCTGCTTACAAAGAAGCCTCCAGACAAGCAATATTGCAGAGAGAGTGCGATAAGCTCAGCGATAAAGTGTGTGGTAAGTAGCTTGGAGGGTTGACAGTGAGGGTTTATCAGATGACTTTAAATAACCTGTGCATGCAATATGAATTTAATTATAAGTCCCCAGAGGAGAATTAGCACATGGATTGTCAAAATTAGTTAACTAATTGATCTTTGTTCATAAATCATTCAGTAGTAGTGTTTTTCTTCTCCTTCCTCTGTGTACATTTTGTGGATCTCTTCCTTCAGGATGTGATGTGCAGGTTTAAGCCTGTGCAGGGGAGAGAGTAATAGAGTATGCACATCGCCTGCATATAAATCTAGGTTAAAAAGGGCACGATCTTTTGGCCCAGTGGGCTGTAAAAAGGGAGCATAATGTGAATATACAATTAATTATTGTTAAGTGCATTAGCTGTATACTGAAATGCCTGAATGATTGTCCATGTTTTAATGCAGTCATTTATTTACTCTTTACAGAACATGATGATGGTGATAATTAAAAAGAAAAAATAATAAATGAAGGTGATGAAGCAAAAAGGGGTCACAACCCAATAAGCGATGTGTTTTTGAATTTATTCATTTTTCTATAAACTTTATGGAGTTAACTTCACTAATTAAGTAAATGGATTTGTGATAAACACAATACCACTCCCCTCTCTGTGTCTTTTAGCTTCTTCTTTTCTCTCCCTTTCTCTTTGCCAAACACTCGACCAAACACCACTCTCTAGTTCAAATTCCTGTGGTGACATATAGACTTTTAGTATTCCTTTTAAGGCAGCTGAAAAACAGAGTTGTCATTGTCTGAGCGACTGTCTTGCCACTGTCTGGAGTTTCTGGTTTGAACCCGACATGCTGCTTCTCCCCCCAATCCCCTGCTCCTACTCAGATGTCACTAATACCTCTCATTTTTTTTAATGTAGCCTCGATTCACTCGCATACATCTCGCTGCTCATGCGATCTGCGTCCACCATCATCCTCTCCAAGGTTTGATGTGTAAATTGGGGTCAGGAACTTTATAAGCGGAGATGATCTTTTATAATCCTTGCTATTGTGTGCCACTCATTGCGGCAACCTCATACTGTGTAGATGAGCATGATTTCAATGTTAAGCCAGAAGTCATTGCTGTGCGTTGAAACAGAACTGGAGCAGATGTGCTACATGCAATTTCCACACTGTGTATGTTGTAAAACTGCACTGGCAGGGTTTCTCTTACAGGATTTTTTTTTTTTTTTTGTTGAATGTGAATCAGCAAACAGTCAAATAATGGTTATGTGATTCCACAATTCTAAGGAGGTCCAGGGCTTAACATGCATGAACTGTGCTATGTAGACAGTAGTTGCACTGGCCATTGGCAGGTTACGTCGATCCATGAAACTCCTTTTTGAATCAACGATTCAGCTCTGTTCTGCTCAGGTCAGCATCCCACTCTGTTTTGCACCACCAACGAACCTATTAACTCGATAAAACAAAATATTTTTTGCGTATTTGACCGAATCAGAGAAAAAAGACGGCTGCAAGCCCACTCTCCGCATCTCCGACATGGTAAGATATTGACATTCATTCTGTGGTTTGTGGAGTTTTTCTCCCAGCAGATGCCAGTTTGGAAGTTGTTTAAATGCAGAAAAGCAGCTTGCTGATTAAACAGAGTCCAGTTTCCCCCAGAGCTGTGTGAGTCAAAACCCTCAATTCCACATCCCTGCGGCCGACGGCTCCAACATTGTGTCTGTTTAGTCCAAATTGGCCTTGAGAGACTAAATGATCTGTGTGTCTTTGCAAAATATAGAGTTTTGAAATTGAACTATATTGTTACGTTCTTTATAAAATGTCTTACATTGCACCAGAAATGTGCACATGTGCATGTATATACATTACATATGTTTTCACCCCTTTTTTTAAGGGGGAATAGTAATGTGCAAAAAAAAGTAAACAATTTTATAATCAATTTGAAATGACTTTTTGACAAGAATTTGTGTTTGGTTTATCGATGACATTCTAATATATAGTTATTAAATACAAAATACCAGACTTTGTCAAGGGTAGAATGATAAAGTTTGGGGCTTATATCAATCATTGTCCCTGGTGTTTTGAAAGTCAACGTTCTTGTTAGATGCCTTGGCTGCTTTTAAGACCAACCACTAAATGAACATTACTTAAACTACTGAGGAACCATTTGTTTTTTCAAAGGAAGTCCCTCTTTCAGTGACAGCTCTCAAAGCTGCAGCAAAGAAACGCAGCGATTCAAAGATCATTCAAAACTCCACATGACTCAAATAGTCAGGTACTGACAATCACTAAAGAACTGTGCTTTTCTTTGGTTGTATGACGGTTAGCTCTGTGGCTGCAAAAGAATTGTCTCTCATTTCCTCTGCCGCATCGTCTCCACACATACTTATCTGGGTTGCATCTCCCCCGTCTGCAGATTTGCTGGGCTGGCTTAGATTTAAACCCTAACCTCTGCAAGCATCTGAAAACTCTTCAAGCCCCTGAAGTACCTATTTTAGAATTAGCTTATGGTGTGTATATGGGTGTATTATAGTTCCCAATCTTTTCCAGTACAGATGGTTTAAAGCTTGATGAACTGAAATCTCACTTTTGTAGCTTTACTACACTGGAAAGTCTTTATAGATGTAAAACCCACAATCCTTTGCAGCTGGGGAAACAGGGCAGGCTGCCAGTGTGCTAAAAGTACATGCAAATATGGGCCTCTCCCTCTAAGACGGCTCGATGCGCCGCTCATAAATGGACGGCAGTCGGAGAGAGTGGAGCAGTGGCAGCCTGTTTGGGAGGCTGCCTGGTAGAGGACCAGCTGTTTTGGGGCCTTTGGGAGAGATTGCGCTGTGGGGAAACTGATTTTTACAATGAAAAGGAAAAGGGATTTACGAGCCCTGACCTGTTCTCGCTGCCTCCCCCATCATCCCCAAATCATAGCATTGCTCTCTGCACCAGAACATCTAATCAAATCAGAGCCACATGGTTGTAGACACATTTGGATGTTAGGAAGATGCAGATAAAAGGCCCTAAACATATACTTTCTCAGAAGCATGAGTCATGTACTAACGAATGGAGATTTCTTTTCCTTTTTTCTAAGCTCTGTTGCTTGTAAAGACGGAACCAAAGAAAAGAGGATCAAATCATGAGGTGCCGTTATCTCTTGCTGTCAATAAAATAAGTCAGCTGCAGAAAATCAGCTGTTATTTTGATTGCTGTGATTTTTCCAGTCCTGCTCCTCCGAACACAGCTCTATATAACAGTTACTATGGGTGTCTTCAGGTCCTGGAGTACCCCTCCACTCCTGGACGGCTGTCCAATGACAGTGTTTTGAACACAGACTCATAACTGAGCCCCTGCTGCTGCCATCCTTCCACAATGGTCTTTCTTCAGCAGCCTTGCTTAATGAAAATGTCCATCAATAATGGGGGGGGGCAAACCTTAGGAATCAAGCATTGAAAGCGAGGACATGGTTCAAGAGAGAGTGGGGAAGCCCACCAAAAGAGTGCAGTATAATAAAAGATAACAGAGATATAAATTAATGAGCTTGAATGAAAGCCTCACTTGTGTATGTGTGTGTGTCTGTGTGTGTGTGTGTTACTAAAAGCATGCCCCATTAAATCGGCTCGGATTTAAATGAGTGGAAATTTCCCTGTAAACTCCATCTTTAATTGATTAGAGAAGTCACTAGGTGTTCAAACATAACAGTAAAGCATCTATTAGAGATACTGAGCAAAACAGAGCCTTTTTTCTGTGTCATTGGGCCGAGGCCAGAGGCTCATGCTAGAATAGACTCCAAAGTGCTGTCTTTAATATCAGATCCCAGGCTGAGTAATAATGTGGGGTCTGAAACCTAATTCTGTGACAACAGCTGGGGCCTCCCATCCTCTTCCAATTAAGCAACACGGTATACAGCTTTGAAAGTTACAATCGGACCCCTCCCACAGACCCAGCATACTCACTATTGAATTTGTTTGTCACTCTGATTAATATTGAGATATTTGCTGGCTTGGAAATGTTTGAGATCAAAACATTCACACACAATCTGTTCAGAACTGAAGTGGTGCAAACGAACTCCAATATGTTAAATTGCATCAGGGAAAATGTAACATAATGATCATCATCATTGATGCACTTCAAGCCTTTTTGGTTTTGACGGGAGAAATGAAAGATATTTTATCTGCTGGGATTATCATCAGCTCTCCTCACGGTTGAGACTCCTCTGTCTGTTCTCTCACTCCTTCTGTGGTTCATGGGAAACTCATAAAATACTCCTGTGAGACACTTATTCATCAAGGCCATTTATCTTTCCAATTCAGCCATCTAATTTAATTACATAAACTTACAATCCCTGTCTTTGTCATTATATCCGCTTCATTAGCTTTAAGAACATGAATAGAGCATTCATTGAAGAAAAAACCTATAAATAAAGCATCCAGTGAAAGTCTAGCTCACCCACTTTGAAGAAATTGATCTGACTTGACATGGTTTGTGATGAGTTGGCTTTGCAGTGTATGGAAGACTGGGAAACTTTCTTACATCTTTGTTTTTAATTTCTAATCGTCTTAAATGGGGTGAAATCCACATGATTTAAAAATAATTATTGTAACAACAAAGAAAATGACTTGAAACAACTAAAACATGTATTTAGTGGCATAACTCAGTGAATGATGTTGACACGATGAAAACCAAATATTTATTCAACCCTTTAAATTATAGATTAAGTTGTAGGGGGAAAAAAAAAATCTAGGTACACTGGAAGATTTGGAGTACAATGGAGACTTGTAGATTTGGAGTACATAAATTAGATGTACGAAAATGGTTTTCATATGTGGATCAGTGCTGTAGGCCTTCCTGCAATGAAACGTCGACTTGGCATACCACCACATTCCACAGTCAATTGGTGGAACGTCAGCTTAGCTCAAAATGCGTGTACTGAATTAACTTGAAATACGCAACACAGCTGGACTGCTATTTGCTCTACTAGCCAAATGTTTCAACACTTAGTTTTTTACCTTGGCGCTATAAGTCGGGTCTTCCTTTAATTCAACCTCCGTTTGTTTTCTGTCACGCCGCTCCCTTATCAGCTTTTCGAGACCCAGACATGGCGGCTGCCACCCCGCTGTCTGGAAGTTGTCCTATAGCGGAAGAAAACCACAGTGTTCTCCTCCAACAGCTTTTTCATGTTGGCATGTGTCCATCCTCTGTACATGAATACATGAGCTGCCTTTGTTTCTCTGACCCTGTATCAGGTTACTAGGCATGGCTGTGCTGTGTGTTTAATGGAAATGCTATGCAGGAAAGGGCCATGTGGCAGTCTTGAATATATGTACATCCGTAATGGGATACTCGTGAGTTCCCCTTAGAGTAACTGTTTGCCTTATTAGGCTGTCGTCTTGTGACTGCAAACAAACTAGTGAGTGTAGTGAGATGGAGGAGATTCCTGAGACCGGTGTCCTGACTGGGTACTGTATACATTATTGTACCTCCGGCTCCAGGAAAGAGGCATGATGTATGTGTGCTGCAGAGTCACAGGCCATCACGGTGTAAGTGCTTTGCTGAGATGAAATACAGAACATCTATTTATTATCTGCTGGCAGCAGCACATGAGGACATACTCAGCCCCTTGACCATCACAGTTTATATGAGACATCATAATTTGTAGCCTCAGATGGATGCTTCTGTGTGGGTCAGAGGGCACGCGAGGCTTAGCTGATTAGCTGATGAGAACGAGTAAGGTTATAAAAGGGACTTTTTATCATAGGCTCTAAGTCACAGTGGTCACTTACGCACTATATTTTCTCCCCTGCCTCAGGACAGTATCCGCAAAGACGTGTCTTACCTGATAATCACATGCGAGCATTTCTTCACATGAACTGCAGGTAAAAAAGATAAGTTATGTAGGAGACGTAAAAACCACACACATGCAGCCTCATAGATTATAGAGGCGTGGCACTTGTAGTTTTCCAGTCGGTGGATTTTCCATAGAGAACGCGTGCCGGTGGAGAGACTTCTGTCTTTATTGCCGGGACTCAGGGGAGCCACTGAGCTGCTGGCTGAGGGCTGCGTGTGTGTGCAGCACGGGCCTGTAGGGGGATGAGCGTGGGGCTTGGTGTCCATAAATCTTACCCGGCACCCCTCCTTCCCTGACTCTCCAACCCACCCCTACCCTTTCAAACACACAGAGGCTTCTCTTAGCTTTACACTAACCCAACAGCACCCTGAACTAATCTTAATGGTTGTTGGAGGACTTGAGGTGATCACACACCCCCCCCTCCCCTGACCTTCTGGTTGTGCTAAAAAAAATGTACAAAGTTGTAGGTCACTGGGCTATGCAAGAGGCCACCCATGATGTGACAAGTCTACCACTGAGTTTCAACATTGTGTTTGCTTGAAAGTGCGTGAATAGAATTCAGCAGTGGGGGTGAAATTATTTCACTTGTTCCGATGCGAAAGAAAAATAAATAAAAAATCTTGAGTAATTTGACACAGTTTTAAGAATAGGCAGAACCAACATCATCATCAGTCATGGAATACTGTTGCCAAGTGTTTCACAAAAAGAGCAAAAAAACAAACAAGCTAATTTTTGGTACTGAATGGCTTAGTAAGATTAAAGGGTTTGAATATTCTATAAATAATGTATACTCCACATTACAGCTGACAAAGTTTCCAATGCATATAATTTGTTTTTAGAGAGAGACTGGTTTGTCTCAATGTACTTTAAAAATCGTACTGCAGAGACTTAAAACTTGATTGGTCAAGTAATACATCATTTTTGTGAAGTTGCATTATCAGTCTGTTTGACTGCCATTGCTGGAAAGAGGCTAATGGTGTAGTTTAGGATGCTGCAAACTTCAGATGTTAATAATAAGCTGTCAAAAAGTATCTTGCTGATACCAATATAGAAGGCACACGGGCTGAAAATATTTGACTGTTAATTCGTCAGTTTGTTGCATTGAAAAAGGTGGCTGTTCACCAGTAGCTGCTGACCAAGACCAGTTGCCTCTCCAACCTTAAAACATTGTTAACTTAGTTTTCAAAACAAAAGAAAAACTCCATGATGAGTGACGACGAGTGAAGTAATTCTTGTGTTTGCCTAATAATCCAACAAAATATAATTCAAATGAATTTAATGACCAATAGAAAACCACTGCTATGGTCTTTTAAGCTGTTATTTACAAGGAAATATGCATGAAGTAAATTCAATTACAGTGTTAGAGGACAAAGAAGCTTGTGTACCATTTTTGTGGCTCTTGTGATGTCGTGCTTTTTGTTTGTTTAGTTTATGTGGCCGGCAGAATGCACTTCATACATGTAATATGTGGTGCTCTGCTGTGATTTGAAAGTGAATTATTTGCAGAAGCTGTTATCAGCAGTGTGACAAGCGCTATGTTAATCACATGAAAATGATGTTTGGAAGTCCCGTGGGGCTGCTTATGTGGTTGAGTCTCTGTTGTGACTTGCCAACCTGCAGCGCGTGCACAGCCGTGAGACTCTCTAAAAGGAGACTGCAGTATATTACATAAATTTTATGGCATTACGTCTTACACCTTTGTAGAACCCGGTGTTTGGCTGTGGGATTAAAGATGCTATAAAGTTCTCTGTGTGTGACTGTGGAGCTGCTGGCGAGTTATTTGCCTCATCCTTAACACACTGTCTCTCGTCTCTTCACAGCTCCATCCACTGTATCTATAATGCACCAGGTCAGTCGTTCAGTGGACAGCATCACCCTCTCCTGGTCCCAGCCTGACCAGCCCAATGGAGTCATCCTGGACTATGAACTACAATATTATGAAAAGGTACCATTGATGCAGTGACATCAAGCCTTCACTAATACATACAAACATCAGTTCCATTTCCTTTTCTCCCTTAGCAGCTAAACAAACCACGAGCTCATGGCAAAAACTGACTCCTTTGTTTAGTTGCACATTTAAATTCACAATATCTCCTCACGTTCATTTGCATAACAGCACATCCTAGGAGGCATGTAGATGGAGCTTCTGAACATTGCTTAGAACTTATGCTCATTCCCTTTCAATTACAATCACGGTCAGTCACTGGGAAAGGAAACCACGCTCGGCTCTGCAGAAGGGCCACTGGGGATTGATGCGCAGAGACTTGCGGTTGAAACAATGGTGTGCTGACGGCTGTAAAAATAGTATTCAAGGGGCAAGCTCCTCCGAATCAGCATACTTTCTCACAAGAAAACTCGCAGTCAAAAACGTGCATCGATTCAGGCACTGATCACTTAAACGCACACAGCCATTCAGAGAGGTGCAGACCCAATCGCACACATACGTACACGTGTGCTCTCGCACATATATGCAAATGCAGCATTTGTTGAGCTTTCATCCACACGCTGAGCCGTTCCACTTTTGAATATAATTCCCTTTACTGACACTGCTGGAGAGGCCTGTCAAAACAATTGTCCCGGCCCCTGCTGTGGCTCAGAAGTCTGCGCTGAGCAGTGGGTTGAAGAGAGCAGCTAAAAGAGTCTCAGTCTCTGTTCTCAGACCTGTCAGCCTTCTGGAGAGGAGTATGGCAGTGAGGCACAGCTCTGATCATCAGATGGCACGGCTCAGAAAAGCCGCCTGACCTGAAACTGCCACCAAATGTACCTTCTTTACTGCAGCTGGTGGATGTCTGCCTCTTTGAGCTGCGCTGCTTTATCAAACATTATGCTTTTTGTGGCAACAAATTATTCAGATTAGTTCTATTGTGGTTACTGTAGTAAAAAATAAGTGCAGAGATGACTAGAGATCGCTGTTTTTTTTCTGTATCATTTCTGCTCCTGACACTTCAGGTACAGTAGGATTAAAAAGGAAGCAAGGTTTCAGTATAATGTTTTAACTGTACATGCTGTTTGGGGCATTTTGTGCTTAGTCACAATATCATTTGCCTATAAATAGCTGCTGATCATACTTCACTTATTCTGTTAATAATATTCTCATTAAAAATAGAAAACAAATCACATTCTGAACTTGCGTTGAGTTCATTTTCGGGTCTCAAAACCACCATACTGAATGTCAGCACTGTCCTCACTGACACTGTTGTATCATTTGTTCTAGATCTTAACCTAGTATGTAATTTTTTTATGTGGCCTTTCATAATTGTTAGCCTTTGCAATTGGACTGTAATTACTTATGTGCACAAATTGAACATGCTGTTCTTCTTCTCTTAGGACCAATCAGAATATAACTCCACCACTATCAGGAGCCAGACCAACACAGTGGTCATCCGTGGCCTCAAGCCAGGAAGCATCTACGTGTTCCAGGTCCGGGCGCGCACCGTGGCCGGGTTTGGACGCTACAGTGGCAAACTGTACTTCCAGACCATGACCGAGGGTGAGAATTCAGTCGATGTTCACCAAAGCACGCAAAGCTGTTATCACCTCTCATGCGTGGCCTATCGACACACCATGTAGTATAGTATGGATTCAGACAGACAGCTGCGGCAATGAAAGGGAATGATGTTGTGGAGTAAACAATACAAGTACTCCAAAATCGGATTAGTGTGGCTTGAAATCACATCTTTATTTTCATGTCTCTTTCAGTATTTGGAAACATCCCTCAAATTATGCTCCTATAATTATTCCATTATTCTGGTTTAAACCTTCAACAATTCTCTCTTCTGTGCGGTGCACAAATCTCCATTCAAACCCGTAGCCACCATAAGCCTTTAAATCGAGGATGAGGTCGAAGTTTTCTTATCTTTGTACAACGACACGACTCAGAGAAGAAGGAACATTCAGTAAACATCAGTCATGTAGGTTAATGTTAGAGCCAAGGCCTGGGTTTTCCCCTCTGAACATCTCATTTCCTTCAGCCTGCTGCGCCCAGGGCCATCATTAGCCTGAACTCTCACACAAATATCCCTGATGCTGCCACACGCACCGATCCCAGCAGCACAGATGCATCGAACTGACTCATAACTGTAAATATTGAGTAAACTGAGGATATGTAAGGCTCACTGTCTTCAGTTTTTCACCGAAAAACATCCTTTCTTTTGAGAAAAAAAAAAAAAAAGAAAAATAAAGGAAGATCAGTTCAAAGTGAAAGTTTACCTAGATTTCATGTCCCTATACACTGAAAAGTTGTGTTTTCTGCTGCAAGAAGACACTGATTACCATAAAGTAAACACTGTAACCACACTCTGTGATGGGTACAGCTCTGGAAATGCTTCTGGTAATCAAAAGTGAAGGGAAAAGCGAGCAGAAAGTGTAAACTTTAGGGTTATTTGAAATACAAATATAAAGGTGCATAACACATCAGCAGTTCTCAGCTGAGTGACATCAAGGATTTCCCTAATGAGCCCCGCATTCAGCATTTATAAGCACGTTTAAAAAAAAAAAAAAAAAAAAAATGAAGATTTTTAACACACTATAATGTAGTTTGTAGTATTCAACAACTCCTACTGTGGGCACCTGTTACTAGAGGCTTGTGTAAAACTAAATAATGAATGATGACATAATAACACAGTTGTAATTACATTATACTGTATTCCAAACCACTTATTAAATGTTTATACAGTGCTTAAACTTCTGCTGAATAAGAAGGGTTAAAGTGTTGCCAAGATGGGGTCTACCGTGTAAGATACAGTATGTATGCTTTCCAGACGCAGGTAAAACCCTGGGGAGGTCACTTTACAGAGTGTCTGGCTAAAACTGTGAAGTTGTGTGTCATTTGCAGTGCTCGAGAGAAGGATCTGGCTCTGCCTCTGTGTGCCCATTCAGTAGCTGCATTCCTGCTCTTGGCTGCCTGATCGGTCTGGGTCGCACCCAAACATGCTCTCTCTCCTCACTTCACACACTTTCTGCCAGATGATTTGTCCATATCCGCGGCACATTCACTGTGCTTTGGAAAATGGTCCATGCAGCCAGTCAAGATGCCAAGATGCTCATTGGTTCACCCAGCCGTATGTCTGTCTGTCACCCATTGCTCCCTCCATATGCAGTGGCTCAGATGCTTACCCATATGTTTCAGCATGTGACTCTGCGTGTGTGTGTGAGTGTGAGTGTGTGTAAGTGCATAGCACTATGTTTATGTATGTGTTCCTTCTTTCTACAGCGGAATACAACACCAGCATTCAGGAGAAGCTCCCTCTCATCATTGGCTCGGCAGCCGCGGGCTTGGTTTTCCTCATTGCTGTGGTCGTCATCATCATCGTCTGTAACCGGTGAGTCAGTCCTGTGGCAGTCTTCATGAAACTGCCTGTAAATTCATTGCCAGTAGAACATCTGCAGAAGCTCATAAAGTGGGCACTTTTCCTTTTTAGTTGTTGTCTTTCTATTCAGTAAGCTTGCATCAGGTCTGACGACTTAAATATAAGTTGTACAGATAAAACCATCTGAGTACAAAGATTAACCCTTAACCCTTAGTCTTTCAACTGCAGAAGTAATATATAATGCACAATATTGCTATCAAAGTTCGCAGTGCACAGCGGGTGTCAAGTATTTAAGGTTTCAGTTCCCGCTAAGGCCACTCATATTAAAAGTGTAGCTTACGTAGCAGTTCGATGTTTTGATTCACAGAAGAAGTAGTCCTGAATAGCAGACAGACTATTTTGCGTATAGTATGCAGCCATCTTGGATTATGATGGGTTAACATCATTGGTTGTGTGCTGCTTTGTGGGATAGTTTGGGAACAACACCAGAATAAAATGAGAAGCTGTGTGATTGATCATTTTGAGGATGATCAGACAGTCAATTAGATTAAAAAAAAAAAAGGTTCTAATACACTGTAGTGGCCCTATCACACAACTTAAAAAAGTATTTTGATGTGTCTTTGCCAATTGAAACTGGCCAGCAGCAAGATGTTGTAATAAAGTCAGAAAACATAGTATGGTGAAGCTTTACATTACATTGAAAAAGTAAAATATGGAAAATTTGTAATGATTTTTGCCTTGTCTCATACAGCCAATGTCATACAAATTTGTTTTGAGATACAAGTAATAAAGGAATGTACTGTATATCAATTCTCTGTTTAATATTGCAATAAATTTCACATACATAGTATTTGATTCTGGTTAGTAGTATGATTTTGATTCAATTTATTTTTTATGTATGAAATTTCTTTAGGTTCAAAGGAAACGTGAGGGCAGGGCCTGTTGTGGCATTGCAGCACAAACAGTGCACTTTATAATGACATTGACAAAGAAGCTGTATTTAATGTGGATCGGTTACACCTGGCTGATATCCAACCTGCTTAATGAAGTCTGTATGAGCCAGGTATTGATTGGGCTGATCGCTTACTTGATATGTGATCATTTTTTTCTTGTTCATGATGAAGACATCCTGTCTAATAGATAATTGCTTTAATTATTCTAGTGTCCAGTTCAAAACTCTCCCTAACTAATGTTCTCTCGTCCTTCTTTGCCGTCCCCGTTGTGATGTTATCAACTATCCCACAATGCATCACATAACTCACGTGTCCAACTATGAACGGTTTCAAAGAATGTACTCCTCCTTATTGTAGATGAACTCATAATGTTGAAACAGTTCATGTAGCGGCCACACTGGAGTGCAGCACAAAGGAAAACAAAGGCATTTTTGTGTAATATGATTGCACGGCTCGCTCCCCTTTTCCAGTGTAGCAAAAAGTCAAACGCTTCTCTACCTACAAAGTCTCGGCTCTCTCCATGTGATCTTCGTTGGTGGTTTCTTCAGTGTAGGTAAACCTGGGGGTGTTTGATCTGTATCTCTGCCTCTCCCCGCTCCCTGTCTTTGAACCAGAGCTAGAGTTCTTTGTCTTTCCCCCAGGAGGCGTGGCTTCGACAGGGCTGATTCAGAATACACAGACAAACTGCAGCACTACACCAGCGGCCACAGTGAGTAACCCACCACTCCTCTCCGCCTGCCTCTAACGCTGGTTCTCCCCTCAGCACCAAGCAAGCAGCACACCTGTCTCCATGACTACCATCTCACACAGTCATCTCCATGGCTATCATTCAGCCCTCCGCTGCCTCACACACCTGTCTCCATGGCTACCACCTTGCATGCTGGTGTCCTTGGCTACGGACCAGCACAGCACAGCTTCATTTGCCCGTCCCCCACTTACGAGTAATCCTGCCTGTTGTTTGACTCTGCTCACTTGGAGCCTGGATTTAACCACATCAAAACCAGTGTTCGAGTGTGTGTTTTGTGCATCATTACATTTCATTGTTAACTTAATCCATTGTGGTGGAAATAGGTCAGTTCTCACTCACATTAGCATGCTAATGCCACATGAGTCATTCGCCATTGTTAAAAAATTCAAAAGACTTGGTGAATGAATGGGATTTCTCAATGATTTTCTTTCTTCATACAGTACAGAACCATATAGCTTAATGACGATAATGTAGAAATGAATCTGGTGAGAAAGAGCAGTTTCAGAAGTAATTTCACCACGGCTAATCCGTCTTTCTCCTGCCTGATTGGAAAAATGAAGCTCTCTTTCCATCTTAAGTTTATAACCCCCCATCTTACTTTGTTTATTTAATTCTGTAATTACCACACAGCTTCATCCTTTATTCTGTTAATAAATGTAAATGCGTTCTCAATACAACCCGATGACGCTGTGAGGAAAAAGTCCAGTTGGTGATCGAGTGAAGCTATTAACAGCAGAAGCCAATGAGTCCTGTGTGCATCCTGTCCTCACACCAGTCACAGTTCAGGCTTCTGCCCCTGTTTTCTGGTGGTCTTTGCCATCACGGGAGGGTGGTCTGTTGAACAGTGCTTCAGCTTGGGGAGAGATTGTCAGGTTTTAGTAAAGGGGATGGGGGGGAGGTTTGCCTGGTAAGATCCTCTCCATCTGTTCATCTCTGCGGCATGTTTCTTCAGTAATAGTGTGCCAGGTTTTGAGGCGGTGTGCCTGCTCTTCTAGCTCTGCAGCAGCCTAGGCATGAGTTCAGTATCCATTCAAATAGCCTCAGGCCTGATGTGGAGGTGAGAGCCGAATAATCGGATTTAAAACTCGGGACACTTAAGTCCCTGAACACTTAAAGGCCACCTTAAGCCAATTTACCTGGCATCAGGGCTTAGGAGAGCCAATTTATTTCTTGGAGTGGAGCTGAGCGATGCTGATATAGGGCCCCGGTTTCTCTCCTGAGTGTTAATGGCACTGTGACTCACAGGAGATGATATATATATTAACCCACCTTATCGCATCTAAGAGGACCGGAGGTTCCTTGTCTGTGCTGGCTGAATAGCTATACACAGTAGCCACGACGCACCAGTCACAACCACCATTTGTGACTACACTACCTCCTCCATTTTTCTAACCTTCATTGGCTGGATGTCAAACAAGAAATCACATAATTGCTCTGGAATGTGTGAATGCAAGGTGAATTGATTGTTAATGTGCCTGAATGCATTTGACTGTCCAGCCTGTAGGGCTGTAAGCATGACCACAAGAATCAAATATTATAGCTGCTCCTTCCCTTTTTCCAAGTGACTCCAGGAATGAAGATATATATTGATCCGTTCACATATGAGGACCCCAATGAGGCTGTGAGGGAGTTTGCCAAGGAGATTGATATATCCTGCGTGAAGATTGAACAGGTCATTGGTGCAGGTAATGGAAAAATCTGACTGAAACGTGGATTGAATACCACGCTGTTAAATAGCTCAACTGTTACTTGATTTCTAAATACAAATGGGTGCAGGAAAGCTGCTTACTTTAACTTTACCCCCCCCACCCCCATTTGACCTCTTCACAGGAGAGTTTGGGGAGGTGTGCAGTGGTAACCTAAAGCTCCCAGGTAAAAGGGAAATGTTTGTGGCCATAAAAACTCTCAAGTCTGGCTACACAGAGAAGCAAAGGCGGGACTTTCTGAGTGAGGCCAGCATCATGGGGCAGTTTGACCATCCTAACGTCATTCACCTGGAGGGCGTGGTCACCAAGAGCAGTCCTGTGATGATCATCACCGAGTTCATGGAGAATGGATCCCTGGACTCCTTCCTCAGAGTAAGAAAGCAGATTTCTGTATTATTTGTGTTGTTTCTGTGTCTCAACTAGAACAGAGTGATTTGACGAAAATAGATTTTTAGATACTGCGAGTAGGATTTCATTTGTTTTCTACAAATTAAATTACAGGCCTGTATTGGTGGTTCATATAGTAGATATGATTATAAAGAGTGTAATCACAAACTTATTTTGTTTCTTCATTACAATCTAATATTGTACATGAAGTCATTTGTATGTCCTCCCAGAACTCTTATTTTTAGTCCAGTGAACCTGCCCAGTGCTCTATAGAGAAACACACTAATTTAACTCTCATCTATTAAGAAATTATACAAGATATAGAAGAAATTATACAACTATGATTGTCATTCCACATTAATAATGAGATATAATCATGAAATGCAAAGGTGGGGTTGTATTCAAGGATAAGTAGCACAGTTGGCCGTATGGTAATAATGAAAAAATGTCAACCAGACATTAGGCTTTGCAGCATAACTTCCTGAACTACCGTTAATGTTAGTTTCACAGACAAGTTGCTTGACCGGCTTTGATTCCTGCAGGTCTCAATTCGTGGGGTTTCATTATGACAAACCGAAAACATAATATGATGATATTAAAAGAGGAGTTTCTTACATCTCCATCCACCAGTGTCTGTTACAATCAACAACTGCTGAGCTACCTGCCAAATACCTGTCAAAGACTGACGTGAGGCAATCACCCCTGCCCTGCAAAGAGAATGTTATTGTTCTTTTTAGTTGTTTCATCAACTCAGCAGAATTAGCATTAATTAACTACAGCTGAGCAAATTTACCACCGGCAGTGAGTTTTCATTATAGCTGGTGAAATAGACAGTTGTCAGTTTAAACTTCACCTCTCACTTCCTACAGATTATGTTATAATACCCTTAATTATGTCAGTTTGAAATTGTGGCTCTTGCTATTTGACAGTTGCACTCTGTCAAATCTTTATATAAAAACGATTAATCATTCAACCCTAGGATTACCTAACTTGGGTTATTCAGACACCTTGCAAACAAGGATTCAAATCCTTGTTGCACATAAACGCCACACATTCCATTGCATGTGCACACATATTAGTCTGGTAATTTGACACGGTTTATTCACTCATGCGCTGTAATCGTCAAGTAAATATTATTAGTCTCAGAATCTGTCCTGTTAGAATTGTGTCAGTCACTGGTTCTGAGAGGTGTTCTCATCTCCGGGCAATCATGCTTCGCAATTAACACTCACAGACTATCTGTGCACCCAGACTATCTTTCTCTTTTAAATTTTCTCTGTCAGTCTTTACAATGAAGCAACAAATACCAGGGTCTTGCAAGTCAGAGTCCAGAATATATGTTTCTCTTTGATGTTTCCCTGGGTTTTGTTTTGCATTCACTCCACACTTGATCCACTGCTGTTTATGCAGTACTGTCTGTGGGTGCATGTAGGAATTGCACACTTATTTTTTTTTCCCCCTCCGACTCTCTGACAAGAAATATGCAGCTCTCACAAGTTCATGGGATTTTTAATTTTCATAATCTAACCAGAGGAGGATATTACAGAGAACTGGCCATGCTACTCCCATTTACGACCAGCATAAATAATTCAAATACTTTGCAAGACTTAAAATGAGATGTCAGAATTTTAAAAATGAAGCTGGCTATGAGATGAGATGTCATATCAGCCCTTCACCATCTGTCTTAGGATATCAGTGAAATAAAAACAACATTTTTTGGTGCTCTTTTGTGTGCTCACAGCCAAACTAGTCGCTGTCTTTGCATTTTTGGATCGAGCACAAAAGGGAGTGTGATTTATGGAAATTGTGGATGTATGATCTTTGCCAAAAAACGTGTATTTTAGTAGGGCTGAACAATTAATCAAAATATCATCGAAATTGCAATATGGCCAAGTGCAAGGTCCAAATTGCAGAAGCTGCAATTTTTTGATAAAGCTAAAATGTGTCACAACAGACCATGAATTAATCATTGTGGTGTTGCAGAGATCATGTTCTCCAGACGTAAGGGAACATGCTTGTTTGGTAGAGACCCCAGCAAAAATCACATCATAATTTTTCTATTTTTTCCAATGAAGAAGAAATGCAAAAACGACCATTCCGACTGAAATCGTGACTCATATCGTAATCACAATATCTGTCAAAATAATAGCAATATAATTATTCTGCATATCGTTCAGCCCTAATTTTTAGTTAAACTCCAAATGATTTAACAGGAAGTCTCTATTCAATGCACCACAGAGAGTATGCCAGTTTAAATGTGTAAGTACAATAAGAATGCCGCATTATAAAGCCCTATACTTAAAAAAAAAAAAAAAAAAAAAAAAAGATCATGTTATTCTGTTGTTTTGTGGAAACAGATGTGTAGTATAGACAGTAAATTATGTGTACAACTGCTAAAACCCCTTTAATTCCATGTAAATTATTGCAATTGCAGCTTTCGACAACATTATTGAATCAAAAACACCTCTTTTAACTGTTTCCACCAGTTTAAAAGCTCCCTGATAGTCAGTTTAAGCCTCCGACTGCAAGACTGCATCAAAACCATCCTCAAGAAACTCACATGCAAGCTCCTTTCAGCAGACTGCTGTTCAGAGCCTTTATTTGCATTCTGCCTCCGACCTCAGAGACACAAAGCAGCAGCTCTTTTTGGAATTTGATCTCGCAGTGAAGGGTGTTTGTGTATATGTAGATGTTTACTAAACATATTTGACAGCACATTGTATTCAAAACAACAGGGAACCTCTGCAGCACCTCACGGTGACAGTTTATGACAACAGCAACTGACAGTGTCAAAGCCTCTGAACATGGATTGTGCCTTCTCTGAGGTGATTGGTGGGTGGTTGTTTAAAATGGTCTCTGCAGTCTGTAGTGAGCTGCCTGCTGAAGGATTGTCTCCCCTGCTGCCTCCTGCAGAAAAACCTGCAGGGAAGAGAGAGCGGGAACAGGGAGGATAGATTGATCAGAGCTGGGCTCTTATCTGCAGCCAACATAAGCTGAGAAAAAGTAAAGAGGAGAAGTAAAGAGAAAGTTGGTTTTTGACATAAAACCTTGTTTTCATATAAATCACACAAGACCCTGGTTCACACATTTCTTACAAATTTGCGGTTATTTCTTCAGGCTAACCTGACCCCAAAGACTTTAGAGGAATCTTTCCAATTAAAGTATATGCAAACACAGCACTCAGATTAGGTGGCAACGTGTATTTGTGAGAAAGGTTTCATGAATAATGCATTCTGCTTAATTGCTGTGGTACACGAGGAGGAGCAGCTTGACGTGAGGAGAAGCATGCGCTCGGCTAATGAGCAGCAAAATGTTTGAAAGAGAAATAGGCTAGTG
The DNA here is from genome assembly GCF_021018895.1 of Seriola aureovittata. NCBI lineage: Eukaryota > Metazoa > Chordata > Actinopteri > Carangiformes > Carangidae > Seriola > Seriola aureovittata. Next base: position 23,341,720 of record NC_079365.1, on the reverse strand, counting down.
GAGCGGTCATGCAGACTGTTAATACGGCTGTGCTCGGGGCCCTGCTCGCCTGCCCTTCCAATCCCCTCTCTTAGCCCCTCCGTCTGTCCACACCAAGCCCCGAGCTCCCATGATCCATTCTCTGGAATCTTTCTGTTCTCCAGGCGTCGTGGTGGGTGGTGGGGGAGAGTGCAGGTGTGCGCAGTTGGAGGCACAGCTGCACCACCGCTCCAGACGCTCCACATGCATGGGGTAAAGCCCTCACCAAAACCGTGGAGGGGAACAGCTGTAGACAGGCAGCCAGTCCCAGCTTAGCCCTGCCCAGCTCGGCCGAGGCCAGCCGAGCCCAACCCAAACCTTGCTGTCGGTATCCTGCAGGGCCTCTTCAGAGAAACGAATACTTAGACATAACTTTTTTTTTTAACATTAGCCACATACAGGTTGGATTCTGAGTAGATCTGTTAAAATAAAAGGATTATAATTTAAATGTGAATCAATTTGTAATATTAATGACGCTATTTGTTAAGATGGGGTGCGTGGATGATGAGTTCTAAAAGAATCATTACAAGAGAGAAAATAACCGTAACATTAATTTTATTGAGCGAAACAAAAAGCTGTTTTTGATATTACATAAAGCCCCTCGGCTTTTAGCGCTTCAGTCTTTTCTGCATCTTGACACAAAGCAGTGAACTAACTAAGATGTACTGGAATACTGTCAGGAAAAGAAGGCCAAGGCAAGGCAGGGCAAGGTTGTTACTAAACAACAACAACAACAACAAAAAAAGGATTAACAAACCAAAATAGTTCCATCTGTAACAGGGCACTCGGGTTCACTGTCACGACTGAAAGTAGAATATTGAAATTCACCCTGACATCCTGACTGAATCCACATATTGTGAGGTCACCAAGAATTACTAGTAGAACCACTCCACGCAATAACGTATTCTAACACAATGTCATTTTTACAGCAAAACGACGGCCAGTTTACTGTGATCCAGCTCGTTGGTATGCTGCGCGGCATCGCCTCAGGCATGAAGTACCTCGCTGACATGAACTACGTGCACCGTGACCTTGCCGCCCGAAACATCCTGGTCAACAGCAACCTCGTCTGCAAGGTGTCGGACTTCGGTCTCTCGCGCTTCCTGGAGGATGATACGTCGGACCCTACCTACACTAGTGCTTTGGTAAGAAACGTTCAAATATTACTTTCCTCGCGCTACATAAAGTGAGACACACAAACTCACTAAAGCTGCGGCAAAATATGAGGTTTTAAAATACGTTTAATATATATTATCTTGTGATTGAAAACTTGTCCGACACTATTTAAACTGTGTGGATTGATAATCTCATTCACAGTACAGTGCACTCCTTCGTTGCTCACCCCATTCAGACAACCATCACCCTTTCACCTGTTCTTCCCTTCCTCCTTCTCCAGTAGTTCACGTACCATACTTTACTCCCAGGGGGTTTTGTTATATCCACCTCCCAGTTTGAATTACCGTCAGCGTAGCTGCCCTTGAACGGTGTCTCTCTCCGGAGGCAGGACACTGTGACGGTCGGGTTCCGGTCTTGCTTTCCCCCGCTGAGGTTGTGCCCTTTGTGTTCGCAGGGTGGGAAGATTCCTATCCGATGGACTGCACCCGAAGCTATCCAGTACAGGAAGTTCACCTCTGCTAGTGATGTGTGGAGCTACGGGATCGTCATGTGGGAAGTCATGTCCTACGGAGAGAGGCCTTACTGGGACATGACCAATCAAGATGTATGTATTTTACTTGCCTATAGTCATTTTTAAAACTTGCTGCAAACATTTTTTAAGATGATGCCTCAATACATACATATATTTCATTAACGCCTCACACTCCTCAGAGATGCGTTTGGTGATTGTATCTGCGTTCCCTTTGCTAAACAGCGGGTTTTTCACATGGGCTTTATATTAAAATTCCCCCACTTTCACCACAGAGACATAATCAGATCATTTGAAATGCACGGCGGTGCTCAATGGACAATTTCTGCTCTTGACTGGAGCCTCCATTTCCTATCTCCCTCTGGGTAGCGGAGGAGAGAGCAAATTATAGGGAGAGAGATAATGAAAATAGTTTCAAATTGAAAGTGAGAACACTAATGTGCTAAGAGGGACTGAGGACCTTAACGGTTATCTTATTAGCAGCTTCAGATAGTGTTTCTGCTCCATCGGGGTCCTCGTTTGGAGGTCTCATGAATGAGATTAATCTGGGTCTGAATGGAGCTCCTTTAATGGCCCTGGTAATGAGCAGGGGATTGTGCGTCCTCGTCACAAGTGTCCTCCGGGTTGTTCCACTCTGTTAGCTGTGCACCACCTCTGTTTGCCCCCCGACCAACAACATCACTGGTCCAAGTCAGACATATCTTTAAGGTGGCTTTCTGGAGAGAGAGAGCATTGAATACTTTGTAAAGGCCAGAGATGAGGTCACCGCTGGCAGAATGCAAGTGGAAATGTGAATTTAGTGGAATAAGGTTTATGTTCCTAGTGACCTACAACGGGTGTTTAACAACTCTTCTCATGCAGAAGTAATATGGTGATTGGCGCACAGATATGTGTGTTTATACATCTGTATGTGTTTATGTAATACTTTATACTATTTAACAGTTGTTTTCACCACAGTGAGAAGCACAGATGCTGCTGTTATGTGTTCATCAGAAGAGAGGGCATCGGTCCCGACAGTTACGTCATGTTAGACAAGACTGTTGTGAACGTCATTTACTGTAAATTGGGGGTATTATCCAACAACTCTAGTATGAAATATGTTTTATATACTTGTGACATTTATACAGTGTGAGAGGATGTTTTTCCAGTTGGATCGTATTAGTGGTGGAAAGAAATTCAGTACATTTCCTCAAGTACCGTACCTAAGTCCAGTTTTGAGGTGCTTTACTTGAGTGTTTACATTTTTATGTTACTTTACTTCATCTCCACTAAAATTCAGAGGGACATTTTGTGTTTTTTGTTCCATTACATTTATGTGGCAGCTCCTGCTACAACTAACTTTTGAGATTTAAGATTTTACATTAAAAATGTGATGAACTGTCAAAGATTGAACCAGTGGTTCCCAATCCTTTCAGTTTGTGACCCCTTACAAAGCAGCATTAGGGTTGATGGCAGGTCCATCATAGAGTAAAACACTTCATATGGTTCCACTTGAATAAAAATATTCAGCATTTCACACAAAGCTTAGAGAAGATTACAAAATCCAGGATTTTGAATGCAGAATTTTTACTTACTTACCTTTTTTTTTTTTTTTTTTTTACACTGTTTTATTGGTATTTTACTTAACTAAAGGATGTGAGTCCTTCTTCCACCACTGGATTGCACACTCCCCTTTCCTCCATCAATCCACCTCCTCTTTGTAGAGCCTTGTAGCAACCCTTAGAGATCTCTGTCTCCCCCTGCAGGTCATCAATGCCATAGAGCAGGACTACCGACTGCCCCCACCCATGGACTGTCCCAGTGCGCTTCACCAGCTCATGCTGGACTGCTGGCAGAAAGACCGCAACAACCGGCCCAAGTTCAGCCAGATCGTCAACAACCTGGACAAGATGATCCGCAATCCCAACACGCTAAAGGCCATGACTCCGTTATCTTCAGGGTGAGTGTCGGGAAGGCTGTTGATCAAACTATATTTATGCGATTTACATTGTCGGTAACACTCATAGTCATAATGTATGTGTTAAATGTATTTTCTTCTCTTTTCCTCGCTCTGTCCTTCACTAGCTGTGTGGTGTCTGCATGTGTGTCTCTGAAAGCATCCCACAAGACAGGCCTGTTGGTTTTAGCATCATTTCACATTGATGTGGATAAGATCTAGAACAATATAAAGCATCTGAGTCTCTCCCAATGTAAAGGCTTTCCCCTTCCTAACAGGAAAGTCATGCTCCTGCGACAGTGCCATCCGTGGCACAGTTCACTTTTGCCGAACATAGTGTCTCTTGTTTCTCCTGGCGCCGAGCGGTTATGTAAATTAAAGCCTTTTGGTTTGATAGATCAAATCCTTCCCACGAATGCTTCAGGCGAATCCTGGATTGAAGTAGTTGTGCAATTTTCAAAACAAAACATTTTGAAGCATTTCTGCTCTGGGTGTTAGTTTCCTTTGAGAGCCAGGGTTTGCTGATTTCCATTATCCCCGTCTGTACTTTCATTTGTGGTGGGGTGCAGGACCGAGGGCCAGATTTTCCACAGACGCTGAGTGGATGTATTGGCTCCCTGAAGCCTATCACTTCATTTGGAAAATATACTTTATGAAAAATCAGTTTGGAAAATATTGGTTCATGGTGGGATTCTCTAAGTTCTGTCTAGTCTTTTGAAAATATAATGTAATGATTAATGTTTGAATCATACGCAGGTGGTCTGAATTGACTATGATGTTAGACCTGCCACTTTGTATTACCATTACTCTACTTACTTAATGGCTTCTGCTTGTGCCCCCCTCAGTGTTCATCTCCCTCTCCTGGACCGCAGCATCCCTGACTTCTCCAGCTTCAGCACTGTGGACGAGTGGCTGGATGCCATAAAGATGGGCCAATACAAAGACAACTTTGCCAGTGCTGACTTTTCTACATTTGATGTGGTGTCCCAGATGACCATGGAGTAAGTGCCGATGATTCCTGCTGTTCTGGGTCTGATAATCGTAAGGGAAACGATTGCAAGAGGGGGATTCGCTGCGTCTCTTGTATTCTTGAATCCTGAACGAGCACCAGACTCTGCCTCTGGCCCGTTATAAAAGACATTAGCTGCTCTGCATGTAATTAGCAGATCGTAATATTGCAGTTGCAAGGCTGAACAGTGGGCACAATAGCTAGAAGCCATAATGGTGCCCTTTGTTCTCCGCCATGTGTTCAGCAGGCCTCTCTCTGACCTCACTTAAAGTATCAAGAGGAAACATGGGAATATGTTGTTGGTTAGCTGAGATACAGGGAGAAAAATCATCACAAAACACCAAGATGCAATCGGGGTTAAGAATGCCACCTGTGGAGAAACATATAAAAGCCATTTCCTGTCTACGGATAACACTATCCCAAGCCGGAGATGAACCCGCGGAGATGCCGAGCTTCAATTCTTTGCACAAAACAGATGGTGATGTGTAATCCAATAAGAGCGATCACTGTTGAGATTCAGCATCGGGCGAGAGGCAATTCGTTGTCATGGGATGAGAAACTGCCCAACAAACAAGCTGATGCCACTGCCTTGGTACAAAGTGGAAGGTTCCATTTATTTTGGTCATTTCAATATGACACACGACCTCTGCAATGAATGTTGTGTCTGTGATCGATTTGGGGAAAAAAGAGATGTTGCGAATTTGTCATTTGTAGCGTTTGTTTTGGCAGAATGAGACGGGTGGAGTTTCACCACATCAGTCAGGAAGTTTTTCAGTAACAGAAAACACACTGAACTGGCATTCAAACATTTTTCTCTGATTATACGAGCGTTCTGGGCTCAAAGATGGATGATCGCGCAGCTGTTTCTCGGCAAAATGACAATGTATTATGTCTGCTGTTTTCTTCTGGTCTTCCTGTCAGTCCTCAAGCTGTCCTTATATTGTTTTGTTTTCATTCTGTTGTGTGAAGTTGTTTTTCTCCTGATAGAAAAATAGATAGACTGATAGATGGATAGATAGATAGGAGAGACTGTTTATAGTGTGCGGTAACATCAGTCTGACATCTGCTTCTGTCTCTCATCACAGCGACATCCTGAGGGTTGGTGTGACGTTAGCAGGCCATCAAAAGAAGATCCTCAACAGCGTCCAGATGATGCGGGCACAGATGAACCAGATCCAGTCGGTGGAGGTTTGACCCTTCCGAGCGGAGCAGAGGGGGGAAAAGAAAAAAGCGGTTGGGATGCGGGTGCTCTGGGTGCGGAGGATGGAGTGGAAGTTTTTTTTTTGTTTTGTTTTTTATTTTTTTGTTTTTTTTTCGCGTGACAGTGTGTCTGGTCTTCCCACCAGACAACCATTCATCCCCCCGTTCCCCTCTCCACTTCCCTCTCTCCTCCTCTCATCCCCTCACCCTGACTCTCTCTCCATGCTTGGGGTTATCTGTGGAGAGCTGTGGAAAACAAAAAAATCCATGTGATGAGGCATCAGAGGGCCGACAGCCAATCCACCTCTCTGGAGCCAGGAACATGGGAGGTTAGAAGCGACCAGCAACACATTTTTCAATCTTCCACCAATTTTTCATTTGATGTTGAACATTTATTGTTTTGGTTTGTTTGTTCTGATAATTTTGTAAAGATTTTTTTAAAGAAAAAAAAAGAGAAAAACTGAGAAAAGGCAAGGAGTTTATCTAAATTTATAGATGATATAAGGTTGTACACTAGAAGAACTGAGTAGGAAAGCTACCCTTTAAAAGGGCAAAAAAAAAAGAAAAAAAAAAAAAGAAAACAAGGAAGAGTTGAGGAAACAAGGACATCCTCAACAAGGTGTGGATATTATCTTTGTCGTTTAAATTTTTGGACATCATGAGGAAACAGAGTTCTCTGTGGCCTTCTGAAAGGCAAACTGCAGAGGAGACTGAGGGACCCGACTCGCACTTCCAGCTGTTTCCCCAGGAGAGAAAAATAAATCTAAAAAAAACAAAAAAACAAAAACATGAAAAGGACAACGTTTGGCACAGACTGATTCATTCAGACTGACAATTCACACGGTGAAACCAACACTCAAGAAAAAGAAAAAAAACTTCTTTTTTTTTTTTCTCATTGCAAGTAATTTTCTATATTGTGTGAAATTTTGTGATGAAGATTCCCTCACGCCATGCTTCCTCTCACTATAGACAAAAATGACAAGTTTGTTTGTTTTTTTCCTTCACGGTGAAATATTCACAGCCTGCCAAATAGAACTCTTCCCTTTTTTGCACCCCAGTCATGATCCTGTACTGTACATATCAGATGCACTTGACCTGCCATAACATGACGACTCAGAGACGTTGTAATTGATCAGTTGAGGAGCAGAACAACTGACGACAGGGAGGATTTATTTTGTTGTCCACCATCAGTTTCTGTCCTCTCGTTTTGTGAGAAAAAAAAAAAAAAAAAAGAACAGCAAACCTCCTACATAGATCCACACACACACGCACAATCACAAACACACACACACACAAAACCAGTTTACATCCGACTCCACTTACATACACTATGTCCCGTTATAGCATCCTCCCTCATGTTGTTCATCTCCAGCGCCGTCTGTGGATACGTGCACAACGTTGCACACGGACACCACGCCGCTCCTGTAGCGCCGGGACTCTGTGTTTGATAGCATGCTGAGTGAGTGGTTAATTTCACAGTGCTTTGATTTGCTGCAATTACTAGAACTCTGTTTGGTAAGAGCTTGGATTTGACACACTTTACAGAGTATAATGTGGCTGCATTATATTCAGCGTTTCTTCTTCTTCCAGCTTTCCTTTTGAAAAGACAATTTTTATGTTTAAAGGATTAAAGTTTTGATACCGCACATGGTTATTTGACACACACACACACGCATGCACACACACACACACACACATATACACACACATACACACACACACACACACACACACACACAGAGTCACGAATAGGTTTTACAATCAGGCGTTTGTTGAATTAAAAACAAAAAAAATGCAATGTGTTATATTATTGCAATTTCTGTATGGATATTATTGAATTGTTATTATTATTACTTTTAGACTTTTTTTTCTGCACTGAGTCTCCTGTTTGACTCCAACAAACACTCTGGATCCTCCATGAATGCTTTGAATTTATTTTTGGAACACGATTCATGTTGGTGCACAAAACCATGTAGATAAACAGTTTCTCCCTGTAACAGGTTTTGATTTCATTTTCTAGACAGTATATGCATTTATTGTATGGTTTCCTGTGAACAATACTGTCTTATGAGTACAGAGCAATTATTGTTTGTGTTGTCGTCGCCAACCTGGTGTAAGGGATATGGGGGGGGGGTTCGTAGCAATGCAGCGATTCCCCTGAGATGGTGGAATCAGGCGGGGGGTTCATGTATACAGCCAGCAAATGATATCAGCATGGCAAAGCGCCTACTGGGGCTCCGCTCTGAGACCTGACAGCCAGACATGGACGTCCAGCTGTGAGCCATCGGTCAGATGTGTCCGGTCACAGCGGGGGCCCGTCCCACCCCGATCACAGCCGCTCTGTCCAGGCACTGATTCCCTCTCTCCCTCTCTCCTTGATCACATACATGCCTGTCGGCCACCTGTCTGCCGCTCCCACTGATCTCCTCACAATTGGCTTTCAGCAGTTGTCTGGTTTCGTCTTGGTGAGTTTAAAAGCATCAACAGCAGCAGGCGAGCTGACACTCATCAGTGGGGCAGTTGTGTCTTGTCTCGTCCTGATGCTGCATGCCACTATGTGGAGAAAAAAGAGAGATTCCTCCTGACTGGTCAATGCTTCCATGTTGGCGTGTACCAAATCCTCTGATCCTGACCTGAGTTTTTGTGGTGTAACTACAGACAGCTTTAGCACCAAAGCCCTGGTTAACGAAAGTGAGAAACCTCAGTTGCTGCACCCTTTTCATCCTACCTGTCATTATCCCTTTATGCCCAGAGAATTCAAGGTGAGGGGTGGAGGGATTTTTTTATTCTCTTTATGCTCCATAATCCTCTTTTTTGTTATTTTTATCTGCAGTGAAACACATCACAACGAATATTTCCCTGGAAGCTTTTATAACATATGAAACTGGAGGAGGAGAATCATGAGCTGTTAGTCACAGCTGAGAAGCAACTGAAAAGTGATGCTGTGACCTAAATGCCACTGATGCTAACATGCAGTTTGCTTTCCTTTTTCTTTTTTTTCTTTTTTTTTTTACTGAGCTTTAGATTATCTTCCTTTTCCATTTCTCAACACTTAACAGCTCATCAGTTTTATTTAGTGAGGCTGGGGCTGTACGTCTTCTCGTGCGTACGGTAAATATTCCGTCGTCAGGAAAAACACTTAACGTTGTTCAAGAAATTAATCTAAAGTCTACACAAGGCTGGCAAATTTTTTTTGCTCCAGCCCCATTAAAGCTCATTCAAATGCCTGCCCCTGGACGCTGCCAAGACTTTGAGTTATTAATCAAGCAATTATCCTTGAACCTTGCTTGAAGGAACTACCTTAAACAGGGTGGGCAGACATAAAATAATGCTGAAGTCGATTTTTTTTTCTTTTTTTCTGCTGCATACTGATGGTATTTTCTTGCAGCTAGGAGAATACTTTGTGTCCCTTCTGAAGGGTTAGTTTGTTCATCTGAAAGAGTTGCAGAAAACCTTCTGATTGAATATGGAAGGTCTTGAGGCAGTGCATGAAGTATTTATGTGTCTTATTATTTTTGATGGCACAAAAGAGACGTTGTTGTTGTTGTTGCAAGTTCAGGCCGAGCAATGATCAGTGGGCGAAGAAATTGCCACACTTGAGCCATGTGTTTTCTGGCTTCCCTTTCTACAGCAGACTGGCTACTTAGTTCACACCAAAGCCCAAGCTGTGAAAAAGAGCTCTTATGTCCAATTTTAGACTATTGAAAAATGTATACAAACCAACTTACTAATTCATCTGCTACAGTCTCTTTAGTGGGCATACTTTTAAATGAATTTTTACTTGATATGATAATTCTTTTATCACTCCTTTGAAATCAGACTGAATATTTAATTGAAGTTAAATTACTGTCCATTACTGTAAATGGTTTCTACAGCCAGATATATCTGAAATTTGGACCACTGGGAGATTTAAAAACCGCTGTATTTCAATACAAGATTTGTGTGTACCCAAAGGTGTTTTCAACCTTTAACTCAGTGGCTTGTCTCCCTTTCAAAACATTTGTTTCCTGCTGTTCACTTTCCAGAAACAATATGTATTATTTAACTTTACAGATGTAGTTTTATTGCAAGATTTCATAGTTTTACAGCACCCAGTATGCCATAGCAGTCTCCAGCTTCTCCTGTTTAAAAACTTTTTACAGTTTTCCCTCCTGAAATTGAAGTAGATGCAGTGTGGTTCTGACTCTCATGATGGTTTCACACAACGTTTGCCTATTGCAACTTTCAGCAAAACATGCTGTACTTTCTCCTCTTCCATCTGTGAAGCAAAGTAAAACCAGTCAGCCCTGCCCTCGCCATGTGCCAATATTTGAAGGACGGAGGAAAACCGTTAAGTCTCAGTGTTACAGTTATATGATAGTGTGCATAAACAGGATCTGTGCCAGGTTGTACCCACTGGGCTGCGTTTGAACGCCGCCCAACTTCCAGTACGGTCAGAGGGAGAGGTCTGCCTCCCGTTGTGGCAGACAGAAAATGGCTCCTTTGTGATGGTTGCAGCACGAAGCACCAGAGCGCCCTCTACTGCTGTGGTGGTGGTGGTCAAATGTAGCATGTTGGATTGACATTTTCAGGTCCTGATAGTCTGTGAATGCTGCAGCGGGGGCAGAGCTCCAGTGTTCAGGACACTTCAGCAGGCTGCTGATGGACAAATGCTGGCTGCTGCTCAGAACAAGCCTGCGTCTTTCCGTCTGTTGGAGAAACTTTCATACCACTGCGGCACCCTGCCACTTGTGTTCCCCTATATGACCCAGTGTTCTCCTCTGTTTAGCCGTCCCTGCCTCTGAACCCCACCCCCCCACCCCCCACTACCGCTCTGGCTGGTGGTTAGTGCAGGCAGGGGATCTTACATGTTCCCCTGGTTTGTTAAAGCCCACATTATAGACCAGTGCCGGTTCAGACCACTGTGACTGATGTGGGAGATCCTGTATTTCTGTATAAATGTATATTGACTGTAACCCTGTGAATGATGTAACAATTTCATTATTTGTTATATTGTCATTGGTTTATTTTCTAAAAATGGAAAGCCCAACTTGACTCTCCTCAATAAAAATAAGATCTGTAATAAAAAAAAATAAAAAAAGAGTAAGTTATTGTTTTTAATTTAGAAACCTAAAGTATATTTTTTCTATGTTATTCTATAGGGACTGGGACTATGGTGTATTGTTAAGATTTAATTCTGTGGTAACAAACATTGCGGTTAATAGCAAAATTTGTCCTGTTCTAATTCTTAGTGTAAGACTTTGGTGGCTCAAGTTTATCCTGATAGATAAGAACCAAAACATGCCTGTATTACATTGTTGGACCTGATATTTTAATAAGACGTGAAAGACAACCGAGCAATAACTGAATGAGTCAAAGTATGACTCAAGAGAACAACTAAATTAAATGTAGCTGATAATACTGCTGGTGATTATGTTTATTGTAAGAAGAAGATTTTCAATAAATGTTAGATTTGAATTAATTAATGGAAAATTAAGTTTATCTGACTTTAGAAATGCAGAAAAGTATAACTGTGTAAAAACAATTTCAATTTCAGTAACTACAAAACAAAGATAAAAACTAAACCCAACTGCATTTTATTTTGGTAATCTATGGTCTTTAGTAGTGACTGCTTCTTTGTCTCACAGAGAGAGATTCAACCAGACAGCCAACAATAGAGCTACAGCTAGCTGCTGAGATAACCACTTAGCTTTAAAGCTGAAACTAAATCAGCCCAATTTACTGTTTTTCCCTGGTTGTTATGTGTAAGTGAAAAAAGTCAATTACATTTAAGTGAGATCTTGGTAATTTAGTTAGTCATTCCTAAATCTAATCACGATGAAGAAAAAACCTCATCTAAACTGCTAAAGCTAACTAGCTTAGCAGATCTCAGTGGTTGCCGTCTCAGCTCTTTGCTCAAGTGGAATTTATGCCATTTGGTGTTGTTAAAGTTACCTTTATTTTATATATTTAAATGTATTGAATTGTAAATAAATATTAATATTAGATATTTAAAATTATTTATTTATTAGTATTAATAAATGCTTTTATTAATAGTACATTGACACAGAGATGCATTTGATTCCTTGATTACAGATTTCTCAAACAAATTGATGTGTTGAAATAAATATTTTATCCTTTAATGATCCCTGAAAATTATTGTACAGATTTTACAGTAGTAGTGGATTTTTGAACTGAAATAATAAGCATAAGGAGATATAAAATCAATGCGAGAATGCAGAACAATACCAATCAAAAATAATTTCCAAATATCCAATCTCATATCAAGTTTTAAAGGATTTTGAATTTGAAAAAAAGTTACAAAACGAGAGTAGAGTCAGAAATTACTCAAGGAACATTTCAAACTCTTGTATCTCTCTAAGTACATATAATTAAAAAAAATATGGAAAGATGCTACAGGGCTCGCTGGAATTGACAACCAGGGTTAAAATGTTGATTTCCACTGTAGTAGACCAATGCTATAAAGCAGGCTACGGTTTACAAATTTTCTGGAGGAAGTATTTTAATGAAGGCCATGGAGAAGTTTCTCAGAATCCACAAATGCCACATTGCAAACCATGCACATCATATTGGACTTACCAAAGAGCAGCTGCAAATCCTTCTGTAGGCTGCTTTTGAGGTCAAATTAAACACTGAGCTAGCACTACTTCTCTCAGTGTATCCCCAGAGCCAGACTGCTGCACATTGTTCTGTGGTTTTATGTCAGAAGTGATTTGACCAACAGTGCCGCCGCCTCTCCTCAACTCACTTTCTTGAGTGGAGGTCAGACTCCCTTCACCTTGCCCTGGGATTCTGAAACCTCATTAGCAGCCGACGTGTGAAAGGCTGGAGACCTCGGACTGACCCGGTGGAGAATGGCGCGTGTGTTAAAAGGTTTACCCCATGAACAGGAGAGAAGGGGTTCAGGAGTTCAGCGGAGGGGGGACCCCGCTGGTACGCCAAACCCTCTCTACTGCTATAGTCTCAACCACGCTCGACCACCCATAATTCTCTCCACCTTCTTGCACCTTGATGCCTCGTGGCCCAGCGTGGCTGAGCATGGGAACAACCGGGAGAGGCTTGTCGTCTGAGGTCTGCGGGTCATGATGTACAACTGGGGGAGGAACAGAGGGTGTGAGGGAGATTACAGAGTTTTAGTATGTGATTGAATAAATGTCAAACAGTAGCAATATTTTCAGGTGGAGTTTGTGCAGCTACCAGAGCCCGAAACTCATTATTTCATTCAGGAACCAATGAGATGAAAGGTGCGTTTGAGTTGCAGACGGGTAGACAGATACTTTTTGCACTGAATGATGGTCCAGGGTATAAGAGGGATTTTCAGTGGTGCCTACTCTGCTTATAGACCATAATTCATAGCTATGTGGCCTTGTGTCCATCTCATTCTGCCCTCATCTGAGCCTGAAGAATGTTACAAGCAAATACAGAAAAAGCTGCTATTATCATTCCACTTTGTGGTCTGATCAAAGATAGTTGAGTAATTGGGCTTCTCTGGTGGCTTATGGCAGGAGTCAGCAATTAGGTTCAACCATGAGCCGTGAAACAGTTTTTTAGAATTGTATCCAAGGACAAATGTTGTTTTCATTATCAAGTGAGGGCTAAACAGCTACAGCAGCTAACATTGATATCCATTTGCCAAAAAAATGATGCATTCATGAATATATGGAGCACTATGAGACTAGAGATCGACATGATAGACAGTGGCCTGCTTCATTTATAGTTAAATAAAAGTGCTGTTGTTGTGTCCTTAGAAAAGAAACTTTCATCATCAGGCCAATTCTGTTCCAGTGATGCCAGAAAAAAAGAGCATCTCATGATTTATTTTTTTATTTCAAAATTTAATATCATCGGAATTTCACAGTGTGCAATTCTATAGTTGACAGCCATATGCAGTCAATGATTTTTCCAAAATCTGTTTTGTATTTTTAAATTAATCCAATGAGATTTCTGAAAGTGTTTTACAAGCCCAAGACTCAAGGAATTGCTTCCCATCTACCTATAAATAACCACGTAATCCTTTAAATTAAACTTGAAAATCACCAAAACACTTTTTTTTAACACGTGCAGTGACTATTTAGAAAAATGCTTTAGCAACATAATCAAAGCACTGTTTGAAGCAAAATAGCAATTAATGGTAAACCAATTACTCATTTACCACCGGTTTTATTACTTCTGAAAAACAGATGCGGAGCATCTGGACCAACCAAATGTAAAATGAGTAATTCAATAATAATGAGGAATTATGGGTTTTTCACTTTCTAATAAAGCATCAAGTCAGCAGTTGGAAATGTTAATTAGTTGTTAATAAATGGATTTTGGTCCAGATGCTCTGCAGCCCTTTTCCAGAAGTTGAGTGGTTGAAGGATTCATTTTCCGATAAACATAAATAAAGAGCAGTTTTAGAGACAAACAAAGTTTATGCTGGAGGAGGACAAACACTAACCACCGAAAGCTTTTTTTTTTACAACCTAGCAACCCATTAAGTTGTCCTTACAAATGCTTTATGACTTCAGAAGTAATAACAGCTTTTAAGCCATTAAAAACAATTATTAACTTATGAATTATAAATCTATAAACCTTTAATAAAAAATGCTTGTAGCAACATAGGCAGCACATTCGGCCTACAGCAGGGCGTGTTTTTCAGGTTTCGGACGGCCATCCATCAGGTTACTTGCTGCTATTCTGTCTGACCGTGTTGCAGCAAATGTCCCCGTTCACCAGGGAGTCTGGGAGGCCGGGGCTCACTGCAAATTTTCTTTAATAGTGACCGTGAGATGAAAAACTGTATGTGGCCATGAGGACATTAGGCCCAATGTGAGTGAGGTAGGAGGAGTTCACCGGCTCATGTTGTGTAGCAAGACCTCCAAATGGGTCAGAACTGTCACAAGCTATTTCCATCATGTCCCGTTCCCGAAACATGATGGAAAGTGGAATTAGAATGAAATAAGACATAGTGATTCCTCCGGGCATAGGAGGAATGGATCTGCTTACCATACAACTGCCCTTAATTGGCAAGAAGCTCAAAAGTTCGACCCCGGGAGCCAGATTTTAAGAGAGTTACGAGACAGTGGCTAATGCAGCACAGACTGCTAAAAGACTGTTCGCCTGGATTGATGAATTAATGCGTCCAAGAAATCTGGACATCTGGGCAAGGGGTTTGGAGAATTACATCCAACTCTAACTGGACTCAGGCTCTGCTTAATACAGGCCAGCAGGTACAGTAAATAAGACTGCGAGGTTAATGTGGACCTTGCAGGGACCTTGGCTGTAAATAAAAGCCATGTTTGATCCACGTTGCACACTGTTCTGGCTTGGCAAGGAACTCGGAGAAACTTTTAAACAGAAGCCATTATTCAAGGACAGACAGCATCTTTGTTATTGGTGTTAATGAAATAAAATTGCCAAGTTCTTCTCTCAAAAACTTCCAGCAAAATGTGTCCTGATTCCTTGGCGTTGTACTGCAGGTGATGACCACAGAGCTAGCTGCAAAGAAACTGATTTTAATTACTGATTTATATGAATATTCATTTGTACAATTATACTTCATTGTCATACTAATGTTGACAAACAACATGTCGACAAAACATGCAATGACACAACAACATTTGTGCAGCGCGTGTCCATCTTTTTGACAATAACTACTGCGTTGTCATCAAACTGAACCGGCCGTAGAGCACATCAAAGTGAAGATCGAACATTTTCACTGGGATACAGAGAGACATGTGAACTCTCTGTGACTGCTTTTAGAGTCCTTGAACTGCTTTTCTTCTTAATTCCCTTCCACTTGAGTTACACAACCCACAGATGCCACATCGTGTTGGGCAGAACCAAAGGGGATATCGTTCGCCTCTCGCAGCAAAACGCTCACTGCGGGTTTTAGGTTGAGCTCCAGCTCTGCCTCAAGCAGCAGGAGGGTGCGAAGCAAAGGCCATGGCTTAGAATGGACACGGTGTGTGTGTGTGTGCATCTGTGTGACTCATATGACACTGAACCACACTGCTCCTGTTTTCCATATCCTGAACAATTTTGTATTATATTGTATTGTTTGTGTGTAATTTTATATTACTTGAAAAAATATTTGTTTTATCCGAAAAAAAGAAATCGTAATTTAGAAGACAAATTTCACAACAGTGTGTCAAAATCCATCCTCAGTAAGTTTATGTTTTGCAATGTCAGAGTTTTAAACAATCTGGGCAGGTTTTGGAAGCTTTTAAAAGGACAGCTCTTGCACACCATCTAGTGGTGGACATACAGCATAGCATTAGGTTCTTTGTGCTCACAATATCAAGACAATTTTATTTATATGGCCCAAAGTCATAAACTGGTTTCAAAGTGCTTTACAATCTGGACAGCATACATCACTCCCTATTCCCAGACCTTTGATTCAGATGAGGAAAAACTTCAGTAAGAGTAGTAAAATTGCAATGTAGTGAAGCAGAATGACAATATTAAGTAAATAGACATAAAGAATATACAGATCTGGGAAGATGCCTGAGCAAAAATTTGTTCTTGGACCGTTATTGACCCCTACTATACATGACATTTTCCTTATTTCCTCAGGTACCCAGAAACCAACCAGTACTCAAAAGCTAATATCTATAGTCCAGCCAAAGTTAAGCCAAAAAATCCCTGTCACCAGCTTTGCAAATGTGAATATTTGTTGGATTAATCTCGTTTTCTACGATAGAAAACTCAACATTTCAGAGTTTGATTGACTAGACAAAACAAGCAGTTTGAACAGCCTTTAGGGAATAAAGATGAGAATTTTTTATGACATTTTTGACACAGGGCCCCTCTAACATTGCCAGATTGACAGATTCGCAGGCTCCTTCATTCAACTCTCTGTCAAATTATATTTATTTATGTTCTATTAAATAGAATTGTAGCGTATAAAATATCTTATCCTATACTGGTTACTGTAAACATCCAGCGGGAAGAAATGCAGAGGCAGATTTCTCTCCTTTCTGCGGGAGGGTAATGCAGTTGTTCATCATCATGTGCTGCTGAAACTCGACAGGTTTTCCTTCCATCCAATCACCGCAGCAGCTGATTTCAGTGATTACACATCCCTCTGTGGCTGAATGTGTGCAAGTGAAATCAGCTGCTTGAATGATGAGCAGCAGGCTCCTGGGCTTCAACAGTTGATGGGAAGTGAAAGAAGAAATGTAATCAACAAAAAAGGCTCTGGCACAGGTTTGATTTAATCGATTTCTACTGGCAAAAAAAAAAAAAAAACATTTTGTGGCTTATGATTTCATTTTAGTAAAGAGATACAATTAGATCCTTCATACACTGTTGCCCATAAAGTTTGAATAATTTTGTTTTCAGACACAATCCTCTGTTTATTCCTATTTAAATGCATCAGTAATCACTTTGGAAGAGATTGACTACTAAAGTTTTGAGAAGATATACACTTTATCCGTCAAGAATAAATCACATTGTCACAATCATTTCATGGAAAGAGGTAAAAAATATTTTATCCCAACTTTATGAGCAACAGTGTATTTAGCAGTAGGAGAATGCCATAGCCAATAATGAAGATTCTGACAGTCCACAGTAGATTGAAAGAGGCAATCCATAAAGTGAAGGTCACCTGTCAGTATGAGAACATGTGACTGACAGCAGGATGATGGCTGAGGCTAGTCCTTGTTGCCAATACGCAAATCCTCACCGCCTCCTCGCTCAGTGGTCAAAGTTAAGGTTAGAAAAATGAAGCAAAGTCAAATTTCATAATCTGCTGTAGAAAAAAACACCACCCTCATCGAAGTAGGAAAACAGTATAAATTTAGGAATACTAAGGAAATGACTGACCCAGTTTTAACAGATTTGATATGTAATTCATAAAGAAAAATAAAAAAGTGCTTAAGATTCAAACAATTCAAAAATTACATCTAACATCACACACACCTTAAGAACAAACGACCTCATAAGCTGCAGCATTAAAACAAATAATGACAGAAAGTGGTACACCAAACTGAAATTAGAAAACTCCAATCCTTTAAACTGAACCAAACACAAATAATTACATCCAAGTACATTTACAGTATAAGCAGGGGGACTCAAGCATGTTGTGAACTTCACCAAATGCCATACTTTATAAATCTTTCACACAACACTATGGTAAAAACGAGGCAAACCACACAGCATACAATGTATGAGAACAATGCATGCTGGAAGTATTTTGTACGAATGCTTGGAGTAAGGGAGAAAGACAATGTGGGGATATTTCTGCCCTTGATTCATATAAACTGGAACCAAATTTCACTTCATTTGGCAGCTATGTTCCATCCAGGCATTCTGGGAATCCCCCCTCAGATGCAGCTCATGTCTTGTTGAAGGAAATCCAGCAGGGTGGATAATTTACACAAGTGCCTTGAGGCTTTTCTCTTTACTTGTTCTCTCTTCTGCTTTCCTGGAAAAACAGAAAAAGCATTTAAAAAGTTGGAAATCATCAAATCTTTTTCTTTTTTTTTCTTCAGTGGATACTTGCCACGCTGATGGAAAACAAAGATACATCTGTCCCTCAGCCCTCTTGAAACAGCCCTTTAACACTCTTTTGTGTTCTTTGCTGAAAGCGTGAGAAACACTAGGTTGTTCTTGCGGCTGTCTGTGTGGCTTGTTTTCATCTGAGATCTAGAT
This sequence comes from Seriola aureovittata, assembly GCF_021018895.1. Lineage (NCBI taxonomy): Eukaryota > Metazoa > Chordata > Actinopteri > Carangiformes > Carangidae > Seriola > Seriola aureovittata. The sequence continues at coordinate 23,323,276 of NC_079365.1, read as the reverse complement.
AGCCCTTGTTGAGGCCAGACTTCTTCCAGTGATAAACAGTAGGCAGAACAAATACATATGATAGAAATGTTTGTTGCTATGCTAACTGTTGGCTAAGAGCGGTACATACTTCAGGCCACGAACAGGTGAAAACACCTGCTTTCTGATAATTGCTGACTTGGTAAATTCTCTCTCTACTCTGCAATTTTGAAATCATGATTTTGCCTGTGTTCCATGAATAAAAGTTTAGAAAAATATTTTTGTCTAATGGGAGTAATCCCACCTCTGATCTTTACTGATATCCCTCTGACATGTCAGAGTCATCGCAAACTCACGCTGTTCAGCCAAACATGGTTCAAACCCACAGAACCTCAGATTTCCAAAGAAACCAAGAATGTGAGATTGAATTTGGAGAAATGTGTCAAAAATTATGCCAAAAATATCCAAAATATTTCCATCTGATGGAAAGGTGCAGCCATAAAAAACATGGAGTCCTGGGTTTGAATATGTTACTCCGAGTAAACCATCACATAACTGCTTAGAAGAGTCACAACATAGAAAACAGAGTTTATATGCTGATACAAAATATATGAAGAACACTTTAAATGGGATCACTTTTATAACCTTAAAGCTACTTGGGGTTGCAATAGTAGGGACGACTACATGATGAGGGGTTAAACCGTCCCAGAAGAATATTCTGCTGCACAGTTGACACACATCACCACAGGGAGGCAGTGTTTGACAGCCGGTCAGGCTGCGTCACGCTCCACAGGACAAATTCCCCTCCAAGGTCTCTGCCTGTCTAGACAACTGGCAATTTTTCTCTATTTTGTGAGAGCGAGCAAAGAGAGTGCAAACATTTCTACCTGAATGGTTTAAACAGACAACTTTACAGCTTATCCGCTGCTGTCTTCTGTGAGCTGATGAAATTTGTCAACAAACAAAATGAAACTGAAATTGGGCTTCAAGGGGAAACAAGAGACATATGGGACATCATTCAAAGTGGGCTGATAGTTGTCAGCAGCGGCGAGGTAATATCTTCTCTGCTCTCTCTTTTCGGTCAGGCAGAAACACTCAAGGAGTGTTTTAAGATGCAGCGAGGTGTTTCCCCCCCCTTCTCAACAGATTACTGGGTCCGTCTGTAATCCAGGAAAGGTCGTAGCTCACCTTTAATCTCCTCCCATGTGACGCTACATGAGCAGTTATCACTACAGTTCCTCAAATGATTGATTGGAGGACATTATTAACATGGCAGTCACACTGTCCCATCTGTTCGTGATTGACTGCAGATGAGTGGAATCATGTGATGATGTCAGGGATGTTATTTACTGACTGTCTGGAAGGCCTTGGCTCGAAGGTGTGAGCTGAATGAGTTGTGCACATTTTTCAGCGTCTCGGTTACAGCGGTGAGCTCACAGTGCAAGAGCAAGACTTGAAATAATGACTGATACTTTTCACATTAATGTGAAAAATTGCAAGTGGCATGATATGGAAAAGTATTCAGCATACTAAATAAGGAGAGCTCTCTAAAATGTCTGACTGCAGTGTTTTGACACTCCTGGTCTTTGTCAGGCAGACATCCATACGAACACAAATCAGTACTGTTTAGTTACAACACAGGATGCCAGACTTTCACAGACCCTTTTTGAAAAACGTACTTGTGATACAGCCATGAAGATAAACAGATGACAGTGAGGAGCTCTGATGACGAATCATATGTGATATTTTCTGTTAACTGGTGTTTTTTTCTCCATCCAAATCTAAGACTTCCCAGTGAAAACCAATTTGGTGATTTGCTGTGTCAAAAACACATCTGGACCTCTAGGTTAACCGGAGATCTGGTTGATTAAGTTTTTTGTAAGTATCTCAGTGACATAGAACAAATGCTTCACCAGCATTTAAACAAGCAGCCGCCTGCTGGTGTTGCCTGATAATCAGACTAAATTTATTTTTACCACCTGAATAATCAGAGATCATTGGTTTACAATTTAGAGGAATGAAACCACGTTATATTGGTGGGCCAGTTCTTGGAAACTTGTTAAGATTGCTCAAATCTACATTGCTTTATTATCAATACTAGTGGAGATGCCAAGGTTTCCAAAAATTCAAAATGTCTTCTAGAGAAATGCATGGAACGATTTTTAAGCCTTAAAGCTACTTAAGCGGAAACAAGAATGGGAAATCTCTATCTAAGGGTTAAATTAGTATCTAAGGGTATATTGATTGAGCCGTGTAACAGTTACACAGTGTACTTGTGAAGCATCCTCATCTTAATGTACCTGCATATATGAAAACCAGGAATATTGACTTTTTAGATGCAGTTTTCTGAGATGTGCTGGTGTACCTGCCTGTCACTCCACGTACATTAAAACAAACAATTCCAATATTCATCCAAGGTGTTTCCACCCAGGACTGCTTCTTTCATGGAGTTGGAATAAAAGCAAGTGGAGTCCATCCATCACACTCAGAATGACAACTGAGTCGAGGGGGCGAGGAGTGGGGAGGAGGATGATAGATTGAACTGCTTTGACTAATATGGGCAGAGGGAGATGTTGCACGGTAGCTGTCCTCTCTACCCCAGCTATCCTGCTGCCTCCACATCACCGCTTCAATCCATCTCACACTCAGATGTCTCAATGCCCCCAACTCGCTCTCATACACAGTCAACACACATAGCGCACATGCACTGCAGAGTCTGGTTAGGCTGTGACACGCTGACATTTCCCAGGCAGGAAAGTGTTGTGAATGATAAGGGATGGAGGCATGAGCGATTGCAAAACTCCTTGGAGACATCTGAGTTTTTTCTTCATTGGAGATCAAATGACTTTTCGAGGAAGAAGCAGCAGGGGTGAGACATTTCGTGTCCTGTCGTATGCAGCGTCTTAGCCTGTGCAGTTCACTGACCGGCCTCCTAATGAGGTTCGTTCCCTTCCTGTCCTGTCTCCTCTGTTTCCCGTCCCGTCCTTGCACTGTGTGTCTTGACGTTTTCTGTCATGTTGCATGTTTATGCATTCGTAATCAGAACATGTTTTGTGTATGCTCATCCTTGTTTAACACATTTAAGCGGGAAAATGCAGCTTTGCAAACTTATTTTTGTTTTCAAATGTGCCTCAACTTCAGTTTGGATATAAACAGCAGCCAGACTCTTATGCTAACGTAAGAAAAGGGGCACATATCACTCCTGTTTTAGCATCTTTGTACTGGTTCCATTTAAAATTCTTTATATAATTCTCCTGTTTGTGTTCAAAGGCCTGCATGACATCGCCCGACCTATATTACAGCACTTCTATCCCCATACACCACAGCTAGGCCCCTCAGATCCACAGATCAAGTACGATCTCATCCTGAACTTTAAGATGACAGTCTTCTCAGTAGCTGCACCAAAACTCTGGAATAATCTCCCATAAGAACATCAGAATCTGTGGACTCTGTCTTAAGTCCTACTTTACTCCCTTGCCTACCGCGGCAATGACCCTCGACACGCATTATATATTAAGTATAAATTTTTTCTCTTATCAATAAAATCTTACCTTGACCTTAAGCATTTAAGGTTGCACCAGTTAAAGTTTCTCTCCCTGGATATAGATTTAAATACTCAAACTCAGAGTGTCTGCCGATACAAAGAACCAATACGACATCCCTAAACTTAAAATCGCTTAACCTCTCTGTGCGGAACTGACCATTTATTTTGTGTCTGGTAATGTGAAGCTGTGCCTATCCATCACCTCTCAAGTGTAAATACAAGCGTTCATACATCCTCTCTAAGCTTGTACAAATTTAGATGACATTGATTAGAGTGTTTGTAAAAAATGTGTCGTTACACTTCATCAACCTCATAATGACAGAAACACCCTCACATTCAATTTGTTCAACACTGGATGTAATTATATGCTTCTCAATCTTTTCACCATCCCACTTCATGTGTGGCTTAATCTTTCCCTCACAAATCAAACCAGCCGCCCTGCTGTATCGTGTTTTGTTGTTTGTTTTAATAGACATACTGAGGACTTCCTAGAAGGCAGCACTGATACTAAGTTGTGAGATAAAGTAACACATTAACAGAAGTTCACCACAGCAAATGAACAAGTGAGCAAAACAGCAAACTACAGCCTGTCCAAACTTTGCAATAATAGCCCACATTTTGATACATTTTATTCACAGAATTATTAAAAAATAATCTATCAGTGATCGCAGACATGCATAGACATGAATCTCACATTAACTTACTTTCTGGATAGGCGGCTTTTGTTGCAGTTGTCCAATAGCCTGCGTCAGCCACAGTGCAGGCCCGGGCCTGTATTGACAGTAATGCTGCGAAGTTACAGTAAAATTTACTGTATATAGCCTATTTTTCATTTTTATTTTTTTTCAGGAGACTCAGTACATTTTGAAGTCCAACACCCAAAGTGAAGACTGAAGAGCGCTAAAAGAGAAGCTGCCATTGTGTTTGTTTTCAGCAGCAACCCTGGACATGTCTGGCATGTCAACTCTCAAACTAGTCTTATTTACAGTGCAAGTTCCCTCTTGACAAATTTCAAAAGAATATTACAAAATCAGTTTTGCGGTTATATTATGAAAAAAGTAAAGGTTCTGTAAACGAGATTTTTGTCAATAATAAGGCAACAAAGCACTTTCTATGTAAAGATATAGTGAAGTGATGGCATCCTTAGCAGAGAAGGCAGTCACACCCCCTCTGTATGTATTGTAATCATAGACTGTATATAAATGTAATCTGAGTTTCTCTGTTCTTTGTTTTGATATCTGGTCAGGCAGCGCATACATGTTAGTGCATGTAGGTGTGCATGTTAGGGCACAGTCCCTCCTTGTTAAATGTTGGTCCTTCATATAAATTCACAGGAACCGCCCACATACGATGGCATCGTGCAGTACCGAGAATTCAGGTGAAAGCCAGAATTTCCTCATCTGAAGAAAGGGGTTTGTTTAAAAAAGGCCTTCAACAGAGAAAGAGATAAGACCAAAGTGGCACTGGCCGTGGGGAATTCCGGTTCCATTTCCGGTCGACCAGTGAACTGTCAAAACAAACTTTTACTTTTTAAAGTGTTTATCTGCTCTGTCAGTGTCTTCACTGGCTCCTTCTGTGTAATACGCGTGACCGGTCCCGGCGGATAACTCCAAGCCTGGATTCCTTTCGCAGTCAAACCATGGAGCCAAGACTGGTCTGGCTTTACCGAGACAGCTAAACTGACTGCTAAAGGGCTCCAGCTTCTCCACGTGTAAGTAACTTGCTGGCTACACCATATATGTCTCTATGTCTGTTTTTTATTAATGACCAGCTACAGAATTGCATGATAAGTTTATGTAACTTGCTCTCATGTTATGAAAGTGTTTGGCAAATTTTGCTATTGCTAGCTGGCCAGCTGCTAGCATTGTTGTGGCGCATGTTGTGGCAAGGCTAGCAGTGGGCGAATGGTTGTTGCTGTTACTGTTTGTGTTGGCTCTGGTGTACACAGGGTAACTTTATTGAGGTGTGGTCTTGTTGTGTGTTTAATGGCCGCTTTCACTGTGCTAATAAAACAGCTAACTGAGACCGTGGGTTGGGGTGGGGGGTTGTTTTGGTCTGAGATGCTGGTGGTCTAGTGCTACATCTAGTGGCATTGATGATCCTTTACAGAAAATTTACATAGAAATGTATTCCTGTTTTGTCTTTTCAAAATGATTAAAAATAGTGGTTAGTGTCTGACAGCCCATTGTTAATAAGGTGGGAATGTGTGTGCGTGCGTGTTCGTGCGCGCGTCTGTGTGTGTGTGCGCGCAGTGTGTGCTCAGAGCATGTGCTGACAGGACATCTTTACACTTGCTGACTAGATATGAACAGAAGAGAGATGGGCTTTGGTGACAGTCAGAAATATTTTTGCTCCTCTCATCACATGTGAAGCCATGACTTTCATGGTGATCTTGGAAAAAGGAAAACAGATGAGGCCCCCACCTACTTGTCCTCAGTGATGTGGGGGTGCTGAGACCTGATGTCTGACGTAGAAGGGAAGGACTGAGGAGTGAATAGAGGAGGGGGGAATACTAAATGAAAGAAAAAAAGAATCCGTGACGCAGAAGTCACACCTCACGCTCACAGGACTTATCTCCTTGGCAACTATCTCCGCCTGCCTCAACTTGCACCAATTGAAATTGTCTGTGGCTCTGTGTTTCCATCTCTTTCATTAGCTGTCTCAAAGTTAATGTGCCTTTGAGTGAAATTATGCATTCCGTCTCAGTGTCCCTACGTATAGCACCCTGTATAATTTCATCTTCCTTTGGACAGACTTGAAACACAAGCACATATTTCATGAAGTTGCCAACACACAAACAGTGTTAACCTTGGATTTCAACACCCCTCTTGGACACAACTGAATGTATTTGGTAACATCAGACTGAGTGTACACTGCCAGACACCATGTGATTGCGAAGTGTGAGATGGAGAATGTTAGCATGTTTCCGTTGGTCAAGAGGAGGAGGCAGAAATTTACACTCGTGTTATTTTTGTCCTTCCACCCTGCAGTGCCACCCTGCATGCCCTCTGCCTGCCATCACGCTGCCCAGTGGCACTGAACTAATGATGTCATCATTTTGAGCCATCTCTCAGCTGGACCTCTTGACCTCTGAGCCTTTGCTGGACACACATTAGTGATGATGTGTGGTGTGCAGCTGTGGACATGAAACAACAGTCTCAAGCCAAGATGACTGAAAAAGCCTAAGTGCTGCAAAAAACACCGTCATAGAAATCTTCATGACGGATGTTTGAACTGTTTGAAAAGACAGCAGTTGTTGTGCTCATTTGTGTGACAAAACCTGAAACACTGAGGGACTCGCCTGCCCTGAGCTCAAGGAAAATGGCCTCACATTTGCAGCTGAAGAGAGAAATCAAAACATAGCTGATGATTTATGGCTGGGCTAAAACCTAAATAACACCCTGGCTAGCAGCTGGATCGAGCAGATATGACAAGGAAGAGCTGACCTCTTGCTGATGTAATGGCTTTGATTTGTCTTTTGGCCTGTCATAACACAAAAGCATGATGGGTTTCCTGTGACGTGGGTGGTGACTGGTCCACACTGACAACTTGTCGGCTGTCTTCAGATGCTCAGAACTCCCTCCATAATAATGAAATATGCCGGGACCTTTCTTGTTTTAATCTGGGAGAACCATTATTTTGCTTCTGCTGCTGAAGTCTGGGGGGCAGCTGTCAGAGAGAAGAGAGAAAGGCCTGTCAATCAACCCATCCCTCTGGCCGCTGACAAGGTCATTAGGCGTCATGTGACTTCCGTGTCCCCGCATCAGCAGATTACAATTCATTTGGCATGTGTCCTCTTAAAAAAAGCTACATGTGATACCTTAGGTGTCATGATTCTCTCTAAAAAAATGTCCATACTGTGGTGTATGTGTAGTGTGCAAATAAGAACATTCACAGACTTTCACAGCGTGATCTCTTACTTGAATATATGAATCACAGCTCTCAATGAAAATCCCTGGTTGTATTTCAGCCCGTCAATCAAAACTGATCTATTTTTGCATGTGCCTGACCCTGGGAGACTTCTGCCGTCACTGAGTGCTCCAAATGTGTGACATCTTCACAATGGGCTCTCTGCAGTGTTTTGTGGCCAATCCACAGAGGATTTAAGACCCACTTTCCCAGCAGATCCTCAGTTGGAGAAAAACTGATGAACCTTGTGCTGAACCATCCTCTATGCACTGACGTGAAAGGTTACTGCATTATCAGAATAGTGATATACTGTTCTTTCAAGTAATTGAACAGGTGGATTATTTTCAAAATGAATGTCAGACCCCTGGTCAGATTTAACTCTCTTGGCTATTTCCACACTGTAACACACACAAGGCAGTATTTCCATGTAGGTTAAATTCACATATACTTAAAACACCATCTGATTATTTATTTAATTTTTACAAAAAAAAGTATCTGCTGGAAAAACACAAGAAACAACAAATCCACATACTTAATGAAAAAATAGGTTGTTTATCAGTGCGTCCCAAGTGAATGTTTTGCTGTGCTGAATGCTGCTCTAATAAAACAGTCTGGCAATTTGGGACACTAATGAAAACACCAAGGCCAACAATGAACTGTTCCTACAAACAAGTATTGTTATTGTTGTAAAACTGTCAGAGCCTAATACAGCTATTCCTCTGAGCCATAGGACTCCATTGTTGTCCAAAAACTATTAAGAATCAGTGAGTCAGTTACAATTAACAGAGACACTGTCATTTATTTTGAGTCAATTCCACATAAATGTTTCTGCTGCTGTAAATACTCACTAGAGCACCAAATCTCTATAAAGCCACAGCTGAAAATGGCCCCCAACAGATGCTGTGTTTACTCCAGTTTGCCCAGCTGTTTAAAGACATAGTCTGTTTTTTTAAAAAGCAAAGCTAAATAGCTGTGACCTGTTACAGCCTCAGGCAGACTGGATAAGTCAGAAGTTATTGAGATATGGAATATTTCACCTCTAGTCTTTCATGGGACAGTTAGAAAAAGTAGAATAACAACAGCCTAATCTGCCTTTGTTTTTCCTGTGAGGAAAGTCACAAGTTTCATGTGCATGTAAATGCCAAAGGGCCTTTTACCTTCAAAAGATAGTGGTAGATTATTAATGAGGTGCAATTTACCCAAGACAAATCATTTTTTCAATAATAAATTGTGTTTTCAATTAAATAATGACAACCAACCAATAACAACCACAACAATAATAAAAACCATTCATACGACCTAAAACAAATAATTATACTCTTTAGCTGAGCTTTGGAGAATATTTTTTAATTAAAATAGAAATATTGTATAATTTTGTGCAGGAAGAAAAATAAGGAATATTCATGACTGGTATGGAAGCTGCTGTTTATTTATTCTTTTTCCTTTATATAAATGTCACATTTTTAACTGTATCTGTTAGAAAACATGGTGGGTCAGCCACTTAAAGTAAAATGCCCATGTATTATTTAGCTTTAGCTTAGCAGTGTCAAAACATTATCTTCACGCCACAGAGTGATACTGTGACAGGCAACTTTGGTCAGCTTGATTTAATTTGACTGCTGTCATAATGACTGGATGTACAACAACCTTAGTATGGATGGACGCGTGACAGTGACATGTGCTGGTACAGTGCTTAAGTAGCCAAACTGCTGACAATGGCTGACATTTCACTGAATTAAAATACTTAATTCAAAACTTAAATGCATTTCTTCTGAAGAAATTAAATAAATGAGAATAATATCTATATTATGATATATATTGCTGTAACAGCAGTGCAGTGGTCTTCTTGTTTCTAGCCAGAGAGTTACATGAGAAACAGATGTTCTCTTAATCTTAGCCTCATGGGTCCATCTGTGCCTCCTGTAGTATTGTCTGCCGTCATGAGCAGCACTTATATTTTCTTTTTTTTGTCTCTAACATGATCACAGTAGCCAGACCGAGAGCAAAGGCAGAGACTTCACTTGGAAAGCCAGTCACATTGCCCTTTCCACTAGCACTGCTCCACAGAGCCTGAGGGCTGCTGGGTGTAAGAGGCTGCCCTTGGTTTCTGTTCCTCTGCAAATCTATTATGCGTTTGTGCCTGTGGTGTGTGTATCTCTGTGAGAGAGTGTGTGCAGAGACAGAGACAATGACTGACTGATGATTTTGTGACACTGTAGCATGGTCACTCATCTTTGTGTCCCAAAATTAAAGGGATTGCACCAGAGATAAATACGATTAGATGAGTCTGGGGAAAGTGTGTGTGGGTGGAGAGTTACCGAACACGGATTTTGATTGATGTAATTTTCAATGTGATGAAGATTCATGACTCTCATCAGTTTGAAATGCACAATATATTAATGTGATCAAAAACTCCAGATTTGCAATTAGAGATATTACAAATATGTTTATATTGTTTTTCACATAATGTATAGTAAGTAGTATAGCCCGCATACATTAATATCCCTTAATAAGGTAAATTAATAAGGAATATTAATGCTATCGATATTAATCATAGCCTATACAGAAACAACCCTCCTGTCTTACCCTGTATGAGGGCTATTCTACTTACTATAACAATTCCCATAATTACAGACCAACACTCTTGATTCTGCCAAAAGAAAACTAAAACAATGTTTTGCACTATATAAAAATTCTCTGCTTTGATTAATTATTTGTTTAACATGGTTTTCCCACATAAAAAGTGAAAAGAAAAAGGGGAAACTGGGACTGGATGCACATCGATGCTTACTTCCTCATTGAAAATTCTGGATCAGGCCTTGTGCCCCGCCCACCACTGCTGCTCACATTAGGTTGACAGGTGAAAGAGCAGAGTGTATCAAGATTGTAAACATTAGAGGAAACATTGGAGAGACTCAGCCACAGACTCAGACGAGGAGTCTGTTGTGCATCAAAATCGTCAACTTGCAGATGTATGAGAACGGTTAGCGTAATTATTTGTTTATGTTGTTTGTTAGCTTGTAACTGGCAGTGGCTGAGACAGTATTAGTGGTTGTGCTAATGCAAACTCTTGCTCTCTGTACTGACAAGGTTTTGGGTTTATTTTGCCCCAACCCAACCCATCCCATCCCTGCAAGTTGATGGGATTGGTCTCTGAGGTTATATGGCTTATGGCTAAAACCCTGGCTGTCTGAAACCATTTTGATGAGATTGTCATTGGCTCACTGCAGTTATAATGTTGACTGTTTATTTTGCTCATGATATGTTTGTATTGTATAATAAACACCATATGGACATGTTATGGTTAAAAACTTGATTTTCATCAGAAGAAAAGTTGCTGAAATGCTCTGCACAGGGGAGAGAAACTGCAGAGTCTGGGGATAATTCTTCATGTGTTTGTCACCATGTCAATACATGTAGTCATTTGATGTATTGTTGATAGAAAAATATGGATTAGTGCAGCTTAAAGGATTTAAAGCCACTATATGTAGGATTTATATTTGAACTTTGGTCCCCGCACGCTCAATATCAAAAAGGACAATGTGGCAGATAATGCACATTACTATAGTACACCTGGGATTTGTGGTAGGATCCCAGACATGGATCAGAAGTGTATATGAAGTGTGTTTTAGTATTTATGTTGAGAGCCTTTATTACCATATGTGAGTATATTCACAATAAGTATCCAAATTAAATCGTAGCTGCAACACATTCCACAGAAATGAACCTGTTAGGTGTTGACAGTGACATGACAAGAACTGTTTGGGTCTGAGCTGCTGACACCACTTAGATGGCAGCTAAATCTGGTGGCGAGAGAGTTACACAAATTCAGGCATCTGAGGGCATAGTTAAACTCTAATCGCCACATAAACACTTCCCTCAATAGCGCAGAGAGAGAGAGCAGTAGAGCTTCTCGGTTGCACGAGGGTAATACAAACCCTCCGCGAGATCAACCGACCATCTCATTTGCCCTGGCAGTTGGCACGGCTAGGGAGGTGTGTGTTGGCGGTTGACAAGTCAGGGGAGAGTCCTGGGTTGACAGGGCACACTCCTCGTCGAGTGGTGAACAACGTGAGTGGAAAAATGTGAGTGAAGTTGTTACAGATTTGTGTATATGTGTTCTCCATTCTATGGCGCTATAGCTATATTTAGGATTCCATCTCTTTTTCTCAGGCTTAATCCTCTTTATTTTTACATTTAGGCCTTTTCACTCTCTCTGTGTCTTTCTGCCTTGTTTCCCCCTTTTCTCACCTGCTTTTTCTCATGCTGGGAGATGACACAGTTAGGGTGCCATGGTTAATCAGAGCTCATCCTTAGGGCTGAAGGACGTAGCTACTATGTTTCTCTTCACACTATCTTGATTTCTGCAGCACTAGCTTCATCTTTAAAAAGCCAGCTGGCCAATAATGAGAGACCGATACCTTTAGATAGATTGATGGAGAGTAATAAGGCATCCTCATTGCTGCCAGGGTTGGGTTCACTTAACTTTCCACATATTCCATAACGAAAGCACCCTGCAATTTATAATGTATACCCAGGCTTGCAGTGTCCCTAATCACTACATGTCACTGATAACTGACAGTTGATTGCGTTTTTGTTGGTCCTCCCATGTATGCACGTCATTCCCCTGTGCTGTTGCTTGAGGGTATTTACAAACGTCAATCCAGCGCACAGAGCAGTGATTCAGTTTGTGAGACTTCAGTCATGCCTCTGTTCCCTCTGACGCACAGAAACGACCGACAGCTGACAGGGAGACAGAGGCCGAGGCAACAATGACCAGTGACAGCTCAAATCTCACAGTGCCGTTTCATAACACCCCCGTGAACAGGCCCATAGTCACACACAAAAACAGCTGGCTCTCAAGGTGTGGGCTGAGGACCAACAGAAGTCATAGAAGGAGCTGATATTCTTGCTGAATTACCAAAAAAAAAAAATACTTCAGGGCAGATGTGGGGAACTAAAAGGTATCCTCACTGTAAAACTGCATCTTTTTTTTTAGCATAACTGACAATTGCTGGTTGTTAGTTGTTTTACCAAAAACAAGTGAATCCTGATAACTTGGACTCTTAACCTGATTCACTACAAAGAGACAGTTCTGCTAACTTGTTGTCTTTAGCTGGGGAATGCAGTAAAACAATTTTCACTCCGTGTTGTTTACTTTATCCTTCAAAATCTAATTATACGTTTAAAAATAAACCTCTAAAAATAAACTTGTTTAATTATTTAGTGTAATTAGATATGTTTGTCAGTTTCAAGTTTCAGTTGGGTTAATTATCACTTTTTAGAGCTCATAGTCATGAGCATGACCAAATGTCAGATGGATTGTTTACTTAGCTCATCAATTTAAGTTGTTTGGAAACATTGTTAGCTTATTCACATAGACTGTCCTCGTCAGCACGAACTGCATTGAGGTTAATATTTCCCAGAAATCCTTCTTTTTCCTGATATGAAAAAAATTACATGATGGAGGCCATTATCTTTCTCTTTATAGTCAGATTGTCTTTATGTTCAAAATTAAAAAAAATATAAACCATAATGAAGATGGTGATAATGAACAAGGTATGCACTTCAGACACTCCCTGCACCCTTCATGTATAAAGCACTTAAATCATGTCAATCAAACTGAGGCATATTGTGACTGGATAGCATACAGATCTGAATTACTTTAACTTAATGTAAATTAACAAAAGTAAAAATTCAAAGTCGTGATAATGTAATGAGTTAACAGAAGAAAAAAAAAAGTGGGGTGAACTGAAAGCCTAATCCTTCTAAAGAAATGAAGTCGAAATTTTTAGTTTTCTAATCTTTTCCCTTTTTACAGCACTGTGGAGTTTTTTTTTTTGTTTTTTTTTTGTATTTGGCTGTATTAAATATAAATAATTAAATACATATACTAGGTTTTGACCTAGTCTTGATAATGTCTTTAAAAAGCCCAGAAGCTTACAGCTGGCAGTCTCTTGAAATCTTCTGGACCCATCACACAGTGGATGTTGATGTTTCGTGCTTTGGACTTTGAGACAAACACTGAATGACATCAGACATGATGTCAGGCGAAGGGTACTTTGTTTTTGTACCTGTGGCCTCTCAACTGCAGCTGTTTGTGACTGACAAACTGCTCCAAGTTTTTCTTTTAGGTCCAACATTTGTTTTGTTATATTTTTGGCCATTTCAGCTGTTATTGATAGTGACAGTGTAGAGAGAGAGGAAAGGCAGGAAAGGCAGGGCTTTACTGAAAGTGCTTAAGTCTGTGGGACAGTAAGGTGTCTGCTGCTCCACCATATTTCTACAGATAATTGTGGGTAAGAAAATCACGTGACTCTGATAGATTTCACTCATATAGGGGCCCACTACGAACTCGAACCTAATGGCTGTCTTGAAAGCGAATGAGATCGTGTCACTCTGAAGTCTCAAATACTACAGAGACCATTAGAAAGCAAGAATGTCAGATGGTCATTTACAGTAATCACCCCATGATGCTTCAACTTCAAGTGGAAAGTGACAAGATGAACCAGATGGTAAGCACTTCTGTATATATTCTCATTAAATGTATGCAATTAGACGCCTTCTTAATGCTGACTTATACACAAATGTCCCTTTTTATCCTCCTAGTCACAGCATTAAAACCCTTTTGACAAGGGTGTTTCACCTTCACTGACAATTTCAATAAAATTTCCACAGTAAACAATTAGGTTTCACTTGAATTCAGTGCATCAAATCAAAATTTTTCAAAAAAAAAGAAAGAATAAAGATATAAAATGGATGTAAAAATGTAAAAAGATATTAATACATTATTGTTACATATACTTACCAAATGAAAAGAAAAGTAATGTTGGGTGTATCTTTTTGTCAAATTGAGAGGAATTAAGGGCTTAAGTGCCTTTGAAGTGAGAGTAATTACACAAACACTGTTTCCAAAGTCACACCAGTGGTAATCTGTGTTTGTCCTCGCCTTCGAGCACTTTCTTTTTCAGACTGTAATCCTTCATCTAAACGCTGAGTTCATTTTTTATTAGAATCATCAGAAACTTTTCTCATGGCTTCCCAGGTTTTTCTGCCATAGGCTCCACCATACCCCTGTTAGCTGTAGCCTGCTTCATCTCTGTAGCTACAGTTGCTCTCCTCTTCAGCTCTGGCAAACCAACCATTGCTGGTTGACATAAAACATGGTGCGCCAGCTCGGGAACGTCGCAACAGATACCAGATTTAAAACACTGGTATTTTGCGAAATACAGAGAGATTTAGCTGGCACCGATTGTGTGAACATTGATACGTAAAGGTCTCACACTCCAGCTTTTACATTACCAAAGGTATGGAAAATGTACCCATGATGTACTTAGACCCCCCCCCCCCTTGTGGCCAGAAGGTCATTTAACTTTGAAAAGCTGATATTAAAGACTGTATGTCAGCAGTGTTTTGCACAGGTATTGTGTAATCTAAGTGGACATAATGCTTTTTTTGTTGTTGGGCAGAGCAGAAAGGAACTCGGTACGGACCAATGTGGGCTTTGACTACACACAGAGAAAAACTCTCCAAAACTCTGACTCATCTCACTCACCTCCAGCTGGTAAAAGGCAAAAGGAGGAACCCTACCCGCAGCTGCGAGGAGGCCTGCTTGTCATGCAATAGCGATAGCACCAGTGTTGCTTTTGGCAGATATTGCAATTGTAAACAGAGCTAAAACACAGTTATGTGGGACGTGGTGACATGGTGACACATGTCATCTGAGGACATGAAATATTAGGTGCTACTTTGTCCTCAGGTGTTCTACCCTTTCCTTTAACCTTTGGAAAGTTGTGTCATGAGAGGGTTGCCAGAGTTCAGCTCCTACCCTACAGTGGAAAACACTGTGTTAAGTTACAGTAATGCTCTTTGGTGCCACTGCGATGATGCCAGTGGTCGTCCTGAGCCATCCCTTCCACTGTGCCCTTGGCTGATACAGAACACCGCTGTCCCTCATCGCACTTCCTGTGCTGGGGTAGGGCAGGCTGCCCAGAATCCCAAATGTCAGCGGAGGGCTTAAGAAATGACAGCTGCTGCTGCATCTTGAATGTCCACCACCACATTCTAAGAAGTGTTGAAAGGGACAAAGTGACATTTGCAGCAGCGTCCTCTTCACATCCTCTTGTCTCCGCTCTCTGTGTTTCCACCATGCCACTCCTTGTTTCCTGTCCTGCTGTGACCATGAATCTACATAGGTTACTAGTCTGCTTACCAGGCCAAACATCATGCTGTGTTTGACATTCATCATTTATTGATGGGCTGTTCTTTAATTGCAGCAGGAGAATGCTTTGCTTCTCTGCTCTCACACTGGTTGATCCATGGGGAAGGCCCTCCTACTGAGGGCCCACATTTACTCGGCACACTGGGAGCACCACTGTTGATTTATAATGGTTGTGACACACAAAAAATAACCTGCAGGGTTGTTTTTCCCTTCTTTTCATGTTGTTAGCATTTCCCTCTCTGTTTACACTTCTTCTACTCTTGCTTTGAGCAGAGACCATAGGTGGGGAGGGGTCAGAAATGAAGTAATTAGCCAGTGAGAGGAAGAAGAGTCAAAGAGGACTTTGACTGGCATTTGAGACTCATAGAGGGCCTCTTGACGTAGATATACAGATGTCTGCAAGTTATCAACTATGGAGATGTGTAATGGGAAGGGATAAAATTGCTTAATTCTTTAAGATAACCACAGTCTGTGGTGGTTAAATCCTGTGAAGATTAGTTTTCCTGTAAACCTAAACTAATCCCCCTGGCTGCAGGGTAAAATACTGCACATCATCTTTTTCTTTCATTTACAACCACACACTATCCCCTTTCTCATCTAATCTGTATCTGATGTGGGATTAATTTGTCTTCATATGCAGCTGCACTCGGACAGTTGGTTGATTTTTAGCTACAAGAGGGCAGATGGCCACAACCGCTTAAAAAAACCAAACAAATATACTGAAGTGGTATTGAATGGCATTTTCAGTTTACAGTGATAGATGTCATGTTGCATGTGAAATGGCATGCTTGTATGTAAAGCATACTCATGTGTACAATGTTATCTGATCTCTAGCTCAGTGGGATATTATACACTAATCCATGTAAATTTTATCGTGATGCCATCTCATTTGTAAAGCTGCATGATAATGCTTTACTGTATGCAACAGGTTTCTAACTGCTTTTCTACAGCTGTAGCCAAGTGACAGTGGTGGCGACAGGTTAGAGATGCAGAAGGTCACCAGTCTGAATGCTGGACCAACACAACAAAGGGAAATAATACTTGCTCCTCCTTCATTACCGCCCTTGAGCAAGGCCCTTAACCTCAACTGCTCCAGGGGGAACTGCTCAGTGGCCAACAGATCAGACTGCGGTTGTACAAGGCAGCTCTCAGACTGCAGAGAACATGTGTAATAATGCGAGTGTGGCTCTCAGTGAAACTCCCCTGAATGAGTAGATTTAAAAAAATAAGAGTCAATTCTCCAGAAACTGTCTGAATGTTAAGTATAGTCATGGAATTGATATATGAGCAATGGTTATACTGAAACTAGACATCATAACATTTGCTTGTTTAGATTATTTCTGATGTATTTTTTCACTCATTGAAGGCAAAGAAGATAATTCTGCTTTTGACATTTCATGTTTTGGATTTTATCATATTTCTGATTTTAAGTTTCACATTGTTTTAGTCTTACTACAGTGTAAACCATGATTTGCTAGTCATTAATCATGCGGCAAAGTCTTGCTCCTTGTATTTTAACCCATGTGATAACCCGAGGACACGTCAGTAAGATAAACCTGAACTGATGCTGTGTCTCCTCTGACAAGGTCACCCCCCCAGTCCACCCCATGTTACATGCACACTGCTTTTAACACCTCAGTTACGTGTCATTGCTGCAATGACATGGAAATCAATTTGTGCGAGCAGCTGTTGAGAAAGCAATACTCCATCCATTCCTCTTGTGGACACTCAATTTAACATTGTTTTCCTCGGGTATTCAAGGTTAGCAGAGAACAAAGTGAAGGAAAACAAGGAATCTTCAGTCCTCTCACCTCTGGAGCCGCACATTATTTATAAAACATATATATGTCACAGTTAAGATAAATGGATGACATTGCTGTCAAAGTAGTTTTTCTTTGTCCTGAAGCTCTGTAGCTATGTAGCAGAGAAAAATCTTTACTTCACTTTATCTGTGGACAAAGTCATTCAGGTCAGGTTTAGATTAGATGGTCCTTGTTTCAACCACATATTGGCCCTCATTTATCAAACGAACGTACGGCAGAAAACCGTGCGTACGACCATTTCCACGCAAGCTTCGGCATTTATCAATTTGGACGTGAGCGGACGCTACGATCAGATCTCACGTCAGGTCTGAGCTCGTGTACGCAAATCTGGATTTGCGGTGCAGCAGCAAAATCTGGCTGAGTCTGAAAATAATTAT
The DNA here is from genome assembly GCF_021018895.1 of Seriola aureovittata. Lineage (NCBI taxonomy): Eukaryota > Metazoa > Chordata > Actinopteri > Carangiformes > Carangidae > Seriola > Seriola aureovittata. The sequence continues at coordinate 23,305,444 of NC_079365.1, read as the reverse complement.
TAAACAAACCTCAGCTGTCATCAGCATAAACAGTCACATATTTAGAACAGATCAAAACGGATTCTTAAAACGAATAAAACAAGGTAAAAAATTTTAATTTTAAAAAAGCCCACGTTTTTTACTGATACCACTTTTTTGTACAATAAAACAATATGATAGACTAAATAGCCTAACATGACATCTAATTATTGCACGTTAAAATCTGAAATAATAATAAATACAAGCAGAAATGTGTGTTTGCAAATTAACTCATGGCAAAATTGTGTAATTGTTTTTTGGTTTTTCCGATGGGTATGACACAACTGGAACAACAATTAAAAGCATCTAGTGAGATAATCATTGTTGCACTGTGGTTGGTCAGATGTTTACTCACTCCCTTATTTAAACAGATGCTTTGACAGTTATCAAATCATAACGATGGCAGATTTACTCGTTTTGGAGGAACAATATGCGCGTGTCAGACGTGAGAGCGTTTTCAGAGACCGCAGGGATCTCCAGATTGCTGGGTTTCCAAATTTGGTTGGAGCAATTGATTGCACTCGTGCGTCTGAAGGCACCATCCATGAATGATTACGCATTCATCAATCGCAAAAACTACCACTCTATAAATGTACAGGTGATTTGTGATGCCAAGCTATCACTTTTAAACGTGGTGGCCAGGTGGCCAGGACACACACACGATTCTTTTATTTTTCAAAACAGCTGTGTTGGCGCGCGGCTGCAGGAGGGGGCACTGCAGAGCCAAACTCATCTCCGTTACCCTCTTCCACACAGCGGTTTTATGAGCTCCTTTGATCCCGCTCTTCAGACTGCCAAAAAGCACATCCTTATTTTGCGCCACCTCGGATGTCAGGATGTCGATCTCCATCTCTGAAAAGTTTCGTTTTTTGCCAGTAAATCTTCTCTCCAAGTTTGACCTTAGTGGGCGAGGCCTCCGAACCAGGAATATTTAAGGGCGTAACATGTTAATGATGATCGAATTCAGCCGCCGCATTTATCAAGACCCGATCATTCGTACGCTGGGATTGGTCAGATACGAATGTTTCATGAATCACACGTGGATCCTATCGTACGACCAATTCTGCGCTCAGATCTGCGCCTGTTTTCACGCAAGATTGATAAATGAGGGCCATTGTGTGCAACATATGTGACTCACATGTTCTTCAATGCCTTTATGGTCCTGTGAATGCATGCATTTCACTTTTATCTTCCCTGTAGATATTTCAGAAAAGTCATACAAACATTTTAAAGCTTTTAACCAAATCAAACAGCTACCACTTGAAAAAAAATGTCTCATGTAGTCAGACAAATATAGACTACTGAACAAAACAGAAACAGCATGAGGACAAGAGTAAACGACTATTAAATAGGGAATGCCAGCCTACAATATGATTGAATTGCTTTTACTATTGTAGATGATATTTTTTATTCATCTATCAATTTATCTATCATGGACAATGCACCTTAATTGACATGATTATGATTTAAATGTGCCAGATTTAGCCAAGTGAATAATTTTATTATCTTCAGTCCCTTCAGTCCATCTCTTGAAAAATTACATCACCAATTGTAGTAGATCCCATGGAGCTCAGTGTGTGGATCGTGAGAGGGTCTCTTAGGAGGCCAAGAGTGTTCAAACCTCTTTGGTTTTCCCTGATGATTTTTTATATGAGTGACCCTCATTATTGCATGAGGCCAGATCCTCAGCAGGAGTGTACTCCTGTGTAGGAGTGCCCCTCCTGTCTTTTACTTTTGTTCCTGTTGGCTGCAAGCAATGTCAGAGCCTTTTCACTGTGCTGATAGAAACACTAAAGCCTTGTCCTTGTTGTAGTTATACAACCCGGTCTCACGTCAGTTAATGTACAGGTACACCAAATATAATCTATTGATTTCGTGTCATGGACATAAATTGAGCACAACTTTAAGTTTGTGAAATAGCGAATAAATTTAATGTTGCAATTCCTGTACATTTACAGGGATTTTCAATATCAAATTTTAGTGACTACAGCATTATTAAACTTTTTTATGGTTATGTTTAGACACTCAAAGCATTTGGTTATGGTTTGGGAAAGGTTGGGATCTGTATGACTTCTGACAGTATTTATGTATATTTAAACAAAACTACAATCTCTGACCTTATTTAATAAGGCTAAAATTGTAAGCAAAAAAAAAAAAAGCAACACAACAATTTAATGTAACCTGGGCTATTTGTAAGTTTTGATCGTGCTATAGCCAACGTTAGCATTAACAGCCGATTATTTACTAGTCTAGAAGAAACTATGCGAGTTCAACATCAAACTTTATTCCTTCACTCATTAAGAGCTGTCACGAATGACGGAAAGCAACACCAATGTTAACTCTTTTTTCTGTCACCTCTTGTCTTCTACTTAAGTTAGCATACTAACCAGCTAGCCCTGGCTACTGTAGCCTCCAATCTGCAGAATCTGGCTGAATCTCTTGTCAAGCAACAATCACCACCGCCCACTCCCGCCAAGAAAACGCATTCAAATAGCCCCTTTAAGTGATTGTGAATGCAACTCTAACATGCCTGGATGACTAGCCAGCAGACAGAAAGGAATACTATACAAACACATTTTCAGGGCTTTTTACACAGACAAATTGTTGTCAAGAGTCTTTTGGGATCACATTTGGAGATTAGACAGCTGCATGACCACCCTCAGCAACAGAGTGGCCATTATATCTGTGGCAGTGCTCTAGTTGCATTTCAATGTGAGCCATCTCCATTTTAAGTATCTCTAAGTCCATTTCATCTGAGCTGCTTAGCAATTAATCAGCTGACAGAAACAGGGCAGAGGAAATGTGGTATCTTGTTTAACATGTACCTTTTTTTAATCCAAGAACATGTTTCCTCTCTTACATCCTTGCAGCTGCGAGGTAAAAATACAACAGTGAAGAACAGGACCGAGAGAAATAAATCTCACAGTATACATAGTACATGCCCGCCCTCATGTACCTCATTTCATTCAGGAATCAATTAATGTGAAAGCAATTATCTGCATTGTTATGCAGTTTAAATGTGTTTTGATTGACCTCAGCATTTGTGGGAGAAAAGATCAGTTTAGACTCAATGCTGTCTTAATTGCAATAAGATGCAGAATGGACATTTCAACCTACAAAAATACCACCCAGTAACAGACTCAGGAGGCAGAACAGATGTGATAAACAGTCTTCACTTGTTTTTTTATTTTGCAAATACTAGTATCATTTCATAGATTTTTACTGCATCAGTATATAAATAAAAGGATTTTAAAATATAGCAAATATGAACCCCCCTATTAGAACTTATAAGGACTACAGAACATAAACATTTAATAAATTCTTAATAACATAATGTAGCTGTAACCAGCTATAAGGACATGTGTTTGGTGACATGTTTGTCACCAATTATAACTTCTTCTATGCAGACATTTTTAATATAATTACAACAATATTTTACTGTATTATCATTAATTTTCTGTTTCCACCCCAGCCTCCACTTGCTGTGGCCAACTGGGAGAGATATAGTTGTTGACAAATACATGAATAAACAATTCTGCTCTAAGCTACATTGTAGTTTGTCTTATACTATTTATTAAATGTTTGTATTATACTTCCCAAATGCAAAATGGTTGTTAAAGTTTAGGTAAGTTAAGGTAAAGTGTTACGAAATAGAAACCAATAAAAATAAATAAGTAAATAAAACACTGTATCTTGTATTAGATTTACTGTAAATACATTGACATCTTTGTCCACAAAAAGACAGAATGCATATCTAAAGCAGCAGCTGTGATGTGAGGACAGGCAGAAATTGAAGTGGGCTATAACGATTTTTGTGAATTATCCACTGTGTCATCCCGAAGGAGGCTCTCTCATTAAACTGTCCTTGAGACAGCAAATATTTAAGCCTTATTTGTAAACCAACAGCTGCACTTAACTGAATTATCACAGTATAATGTTAAGTTGAAATGTGTATCCTTGGAACCATTTGAAGCTGCCTCAGCTTTTAATGCTTTCCAGCTGATATATGCTGACTGTGATCAAAGTCTCCTGTTTTTTTGATGAAAGAGCTTCTTCTCTTCCCCGTGGCACAAAGTCAACATCACTGGTGATGCTGCAGACCCATCTGACTTCAGTGAATGCCTCAAGCGAGGAGTGGTATTATTAGATTACCTGTGATGAAGTGAGTTAGATGCTATTGCCAACTGGTTATCATAAGGTGCGTGTGTGTGTGTGTGTGTGTGTGTGTGTGTGTGCGCAATTTCATCCCCGTGAATACCTCTGTAAACTTATTAATGTATTAAATTTGCACTTCCAATGTATTATCTTCTTGGAAATACACAATTAACCATCCATGACAGTGCTTGTTCCTTTGAAATTTCATGCTACCCTCATCTCAGCAGGTCTCATTCACTCTCCTCCTGCAACAACCTTGGTCTAATTGCATTTAGCTTGGCCTAATTGCATTCAATACACATTGTGAATTAATCGTCTTCTCTCCATTATTGTTTGAGACTCATGGCGCCCCTGTTTTACGATCCAAAATATTGAGGTCATGAAAACACACAAATGAAAAGGCAAATGAATCAATGTAAAGCTCATTTTTCAAGTCGACAGGTGATCTGCTTTGGGACTTTTTATTCTACACCAAAGCGCAGTTTGCTAATGCTTGGCATTGTGGGAACAAAATAAGTGAGTAAAGGCTAATGCCGTATAATTTAAAAGGTCACAGCTTTCCATTTGTATACACAATTAATGAAGATTCTCCAAAGGACAGGCTGTGTTTAACAAGATATTCTCCAAAATCATCAAACGACTGAGGCTTACTGTCAAAGCAACGGCTTGTTATTGTCAAAGGATTACAAAGCAGGAGAAAGGTTTAAATATGAATGTATGGAAGACAAGGGGAATGTAAAATGCCTTAATATAATTCACCTCAATCTTTGTGTATATTTTGCTTAAGGACATACAGTTGAATACACTTTAAAATAAAGCGTCATAACAGCATCGTAAATAAATATTTCAGATTTTTCCAGATACAACTGACTGTCATTTCTTCACACTATAGGAAGTGACATCACATGTTGACAGCGTGGTTCAGGCACGCCTCCCTGGAAATAAGGAGAGGGGAGAGGCATGAGATAAACCATGGTAGATGCAGAGGCAGACATTGGCTTGGCATGGCTGTGTGCAGCTCAGCACTGCGATCTACATCCATGAAGCTCCTTCCTGGACATTTGGATTCTCCCCCCACAGCCACTCAGGCTTGATACGGTGCTGGATAGGGTTTAACATTGGAGCTGTGCTGTGTTTTCACAGCATGTTGCAGGGCACTGGGAGATAGAGAAGGAATAATAGCGGGGGTGGGGGGGGGCAGCCTTACCACACACTTCAGCGATGTTCCGCGAGCTTCTCTCTCTCTCGTTTCAGACCGTCAGCCTTTTCTACACAGAGACCTGGGACTAATGGAGGGATGCAACGATGATACTCTTTGCTTGTCATGCTTGAATCACAGCTTCATATATCCTTTTGTGTCAGAGACCTTATTGCCTTTGTCTGTCACTGCTGCCAGATCAACTGTGGGGTAGCGTGGCGGACAGAGCCCCCTCCTCAACCCCCCTCTCCCTTGTCTGTGCCCCCGGCTTCTCATCACTCCCAGCTCGCTCGTGTCTATTTACCTCTCTTAAGCTACCCTCCCCTCTCTGTTAAGCTTCGTCTTTCTTGCTCTCCCGCTCTCTACTGCTTACTATCTCCCTCTCTTTGCTCTTTCAAAGCAGGCAGTCTGCTATTCTATCCGAGCAGCTTGCTTCATGTTCTCCTGGAAAACAGTTCTCGCCGCTGCTCTGCTGCCTCACAGTTCCTGAGCCGATTTTCATCTCCACAACTGCAGGATGTTCCTTCACGAGGATTGATCCCCATCCACCCCCTTTCACTTTCCCCTTCCCTTCCCTTGTCCTGATCTCCTACCCTCTGACCCTCACCCTCTTGCTCTCTACCCCCATCCACCTTCTCCTATTCACCCTGACCCCGAGCCTCTTTTCCACCTCATTCATTTCACCCCCTTGACCATGTTGCCATGTGTCTGCTGGCTCCAACCTATCCTCATCTTGCTGTCCTCTGTCTTATGGACCCGGGGGGAAAACTGCCCAGCAACCTGCCTGTGCCCAGATCCTCACACTGTGGACTGCAGCGGCCGTGGGCTGACCCGTCTACCCGATGAGATCCCCTTGGATGTGCGCAGGCTTTTGCTGGCTGACAACTGGATACCCCGCATCCCCTCAGACTTCCTGGTTCTGTACAGTGACTTGGTCTACCTGGACCTCCGGAACAACTCCCTTTCCCACATAGAGCCGGGGACACTCAGCACCTCATCCAGGCTGGTGTTCCTGGACCTGGGCAGCAACAATCTGACTGAAATCCCTAAGGGGACATTTGGGGAGTCCCGTAGCCTGATCAAACTACGACTGGGCAACAACCCATATCTGAGCATGGTGAGTGAGGATGCTTTCCTGGGCCTCACCTCTCTGAGAGAACTGGAACTGGAGCGTAATGCGCTGTCTTCCCTAAAAGTGGGGGCACTGAGTCAGTTGCCCTCCCTGCGGGTGGTGAGGCTAGAGGGCAACCCCTGGGTATGCAATTGCAACTTTGCCAACCTGTTCACATGGCTGATGGAGAACAGTCACAAGCTTCCAAATGGTAAGTAGCAAGCATCTATGAAGCATTTACTTTCCATATGGTTGACCCAAATAAAGCCTTTCTGAGCACAACATACAACAGTGCAATGGCAAATCCATTGCCATAACACTCCTCTGGTCTATTTATGTTTTCCCTGTAGGAGAGGGAACCCCCCCCACCCCCCTCCCTCTCACTTGTTCTAATTTTGTCTGTTTCATTCTCCACCCCCATAGCTTATAATGTGTGAGACAGCGTGTGTAATATGAGACAATAGCAGTTGTTTGCAAGTGAAAACTACAAGGATGTTTTGTTTACATATTTGATTAATTTCAAAACTCAGAATGAGGCACTAACTCAAAATGCAGCATTGTCCAATATAGGAAAAGAAATTAATCAACTCACATTAAGAATTTTAGCCAGCAGTTTTTCTGGTTCCACATTTCAGCATGCATATAAACCAAGCTTTGACCTGTTTCTTGCGTGGTAGTCAGATCGATCAATTTGCGGCTTATATTTATATAATACTTATTTATACAATACTTGCCATTTGGTGGACAGTGTAATTCAACAATATTCTGAAGGATTTTGTTTCCTACACCATTTCACATCTGTGTTTAATGCTCTGTCCATGTGAATTTTTAGGCCCATACTATAGACTCTGTCTACCACTGTGATTCAGCCTGGAGGGTTGAGTTAGATAACAAGGCTGAAGTTTTGGCGTGTTTGAGTGTGTGAGGCAATCTCAGTGTGTGCATACAGATTTGAGGAACAACACAAAGCACAGGGGGATCGTCATGTCCCTGTAGAATTATTATACTCTGGGTAAGATCTGGTTACTTGGACTTAAATGGCCCTGCAGCCAAAGCTACTGTCTCTTAATAAGGATTGCAATGTTTCCTGGATGAAACACAAAGCATTACAATTGCTCAAATCTCTGCTGATATCATTCAGTTTACAGCAGATATTATCCAAAACAACTGTCAAAAGCCATTTATTCCTGGACAAATCATCATAATTATGTTTTGTTCCGAGGGAACCATAAATGTTTTACTGAAGGTCAGTCATATGTTTATTAATGTCCTTACAAAAGGACACAGACAGCAGTTATCTCATAAGTGCAAGCCAGCACGTGGGAGCTGGGGAGTCAAAAATAAACAGACCTGACAGTTCAGCCACACATGACTAGTAACTCGTGCTGTTATCATATTTAGATCAGAGTGTGGATTTGACGTATTACATGATTCTGGCTTAATCTGAGAATTTAATATGAATGTGGCTCACAGTGTTGTGTCATGTGCCCGAGGATGAACAAGGTATATTTTACAGGCATTATTCCATTTATAATACAGTACATAATGTTCAGGTACAGGGTGTTGTGTATAAAGGTGCACAGATAAGGACTGGAAACATCCATTTCTGTCACTGTTCCAAGGTTGTTTCGGGTGTGAATCAAAGCAGTGCCCCAAATGTTCTCACTCAAGATATGAGGTTTTTGAGATGTGAGATAGGATTATAAGCAAACTACATGAAACTGATTAGACGTCAAAGCCTTTTCATATGAATATCCTGATGTATCGTATTGTAATTATCTTATAGATTTCATGACAAATTTACTATTTTTCTATAAAATTAAAGTGGAAATCTCCTAATTGTGATTTGGCTTGGAAAAAACTTTAAATCAGTTGCCCTAAAATAACTGGCTGACTGTTGCAAACTGCTGACTCCTCACAAAAAAACAAACCCCCAATATACAGTACATTTAGGCCACGGTGTACTGTGCTCTTCATACTGTTTTTGCTTTCCCTCTGGTCCTTGCTGCGTTTGCCCCAAAAAAACAGAGAAGTTGGGGCTTGTGAAGAGGCGAAGTTGATAAACTGTAGAGAATACCTAATTCCCCCTGGTACGAGGCTGCAAATGCATTAATCATGGGTTCTAAGTTGTTGTCAACTGCGAGGCATAATGAATTGCATCAGCAGTGCTGGCCAGGCAGACATCAACAACAAAGAAGACGCCAAAGGCTCGGCCAAGCTCCTGGCATGGCTGCCAACTGGCCCCGGAGTATACACACTCTCAGACTGAGCTAGTAATGCATATCTCACCTCATATGCAGCTCTTACATCCCCATCAGTGGGTGTTTGCTTATGACCCCAGAGAAGAATCCACTGGCTTGGACAGCGAACACACATACACACATGTGTGCTCATTTGTATGGAATATATCCAGTGGTCTACATTGGGTCTTTTGTATTATTTTATCTTTTCTTTGTCCAATAAAAGGTGTCTGAGATGTACTTTTTTTGTAATGCTAATAATACTGGAAGATTGGATGTCAAATAACATTTTAGCAAAAGGAATAACAATTATTTTAAATCCCTGGCTCTCTTCTTAGGCAATGCAAATGAGTTCTCTAACAGGTCAGTGAGGACAAAAAGTAGTTTCACTGAACTAATAATGTCCTCCAAAACGAGTCTTTGTCTTTCTCTGTGTATAATTTAGTTTTTGTTTTTCTTGCTGCAACACTTAAAATGAAATGTGACACACACGGCTAGAAGTGGTTGCATTTGTTGAGCTTTAAAGGAAAATTGTACTCACCAATGACAGAATGCTTTACTAATCAGTAACCTTATCAAAATCTAAGTGGTGCTTGGCTCACACAGCTGGAGCTGCCAGTTTAGACATTTGACCATTGTTTGCTGTTTCATGAACTTGAACTACATGAACTACAGTTGTGTCACACCGACTCTCTGTGGATATCAAATCTACTGTTGAGCAAACACAAACTAGCAGGGAGGCGTGTAGCGAGCTGGATTTACAAACACGGCCGGTCCACGCATGCAGGCATCACACTGCCAGACCTAATTAATGTAATGACTGAGCTCTCGATCACGAAAAAATGCAATGACCTATTCTCCGCAATGCCATATTAAAGTGGTTACGCAATAACAGATGGACACTCATTAGTGAATGAGGTTGACTTGATAAGCTTTTCAATATATATCATCTCTTACAGCCATCATCAGTGTGGGTGTTTCAACTTAATATCTCATTCATTATAGAGAAAACCAATTACAGTGACAGGAATTACTCTTTAAACTGTACATGAGCGTGCGCTTTCAATCTGTGTGGGTGTTGCATCCTCGTGTGTTTCATCATAAATCAGATGTTAAAGAGCAAACAAAAAAATAATACTGTGTGACCTCCACACTACATGATGTTTCTAATACTTACTCTATAAGCGTGTAATACCTACTTTATGTGTTCAAACACATTATGACAAAATTCAGTATACTCAAAGATGCACAAAGGAAATGGAGGAGCTGCACACAGGTGAAAAGAAAATATGGTGAGAGGCTCCAGAGACATCAGAAAATAAAAGTAAAGTATCAAATCTTGAACAAATGTTTTCCTGTGTTCACACCACTCACCTGTTGTCACATATTGTGTACAAATATTCTCCCGTTAGCACAAAATGGTGAATTCATTTTAATCTAGCCTATAAGTACAAGAACAGCACATATTAGAGATTGGCTTTAGTTTCAAACCATCGTCAGGATGCCATAGCCCTATAAAGTGGTGTCTTACTGATTGAGCTTAAACACACATCAATATTCAGCAAACTAAAATATGCCACCAGCAGAATGATTGAACAGAAATTTAATATGATTTAAAAACTGACAATAGATCATGACATAAATGCACTTCTATTAATAAGGAGTCATCCTGAGATCTCTATGGTTCCCTCTGTGGTGGCCTGCATAATGTAGCAGCTGCGGAGCCCATGCCGTAAACCCAATTCCCATTCCATTTTTCACATCTTGATTTCCCCTGTGATTTTTTTCGAGTTCACAAAGCAGCATACTTTTCTGTTTGCATAACTTTGATTACTGCAGGTCAGCATGATGAGTGGGTGGAAGATGCAGCAAATTCTGGACTTTTTTTTTTTTTTGGATAGAAAAACAGATCCTTTTCCTCTTGGCTGTGTTTTGTTTCCTATGTGCACCACAAGATATAATTCTTTCATAACTAAATCTGACTCTCAGATTGACAGAACATGCAGTCAAGTGTTAATTTTGCTGCAAAGTGTTTGAACAAACACACGTGTAACTGTTTCCATCCTCCTGCATTTGTTTTTTTGGTGCCATTTCTCTGTTTTTTAAGCCACCAATTAGGTTCATGAATGTTTTAATGGAGGGATGAGTGTAAACATGATCCACTGCTGTCTCCAGTGCTCTTGGGTTAAGGATGAACAAAGGCCATGTATAATTCAGAGTGACACAGTTCTACGGCACATTGGCCAGGGTAATTGGAGCTAGAGCTGCCTACAGGGCAGGGCAGGCCAACTTCTATGAGAGACTGAGGCTGCGGCTCGTTGTGGCATTGCTATCAACACTAGTCGTGACCTGAAGAGTTTCACTACAAAGTAGCAGTTCATGTGACAGGGTCAGAGTCTGAATTTTCCTTCACAGCCTATCAAGTTGCTCCCCAGAGACTTGTTAGTACACTGCGCACAATCGGCTCTGAAAATATGATGCCGTTGACCGGTGCTACATAGCACACACACATGATGCCCCACATGACATTACTTGCTATATTTTACTGCTCATGGGTATGTGATGAGAAAATATCTATCTCATTAACACAGGCTGACAGCTTCTTTTATCTTGGCCTAATTTGATGTTTATTTAAAGTTGGGATGTGAGTGAGACAGTGCTGGTAAGGGAGAGCAGAGTGTGAAAAGGTGGACAGAATTACACAGTGTGACAGCATCAGCTGCTGCATGTACAGAAGCAGAAAGGGATAATCTTCCAGAGTCAGAAATAAAAGGTGAAAAGCCAAAAGCTTTATTTCACTGGCAGTGTGCAGCACTGTGCATGATGGATACTTCCCTTTGTGCCTGTGTGTGGTCGAGTGTGAAGCAGAAACTGCTAAGACCTGCGTATTTAGCTGTCTCATCATAATGAAATATGACAGTAGACAAACTGTGAAAAAGGCATCTGATAACGTTCACCTTTCTTTTGTATTTAAGCAAAATTCTGTGTGTGCTTTTGTCCTTTTGTACTGAGACATTTTGAATATGCCCACGGTGGAGTGATGTCACTGAGTCTCCATGCAAAAGGAATCCCCTCCTGAATGATTCACCCTCGCCCCACTGTCACATGAATGCTTGTCATTTAGTGCAGTCATTTCACACATTCTCCACTCTGCTCCTTTCCCAACTCCTACTCTTGAGCTCTTCTTATATGAATCGCTCACCATTTTTCCGTACACTCTGTTTCTGTGATTGCAACTGAATAATTCTTCAATCTCTGTAATTATGTCTGTCTGCTTCTTTTTACATCTACTGAGTATTGGATTTGAGTGGCACATTCATCTCATTTAATAAAGTAGGGAAGGGACAGTTTTGTGAGTCATTACCACAAATGGATTATTTGGAGGTGGAGTGTATTGACGCCGGTCATTTGGGAGCAAGTGAGGACTTGAGCATGAATGCCAACTCCTGCAGGAGTCTGCAGATGTGAGATTTTGGTGATTTTTATCCTTTGCTATTGGTGCAGAGATCAATCTGGACAGACAGCGTGGTGTCGAGGGAGGTAGGAGAAACAAGCCTCCGATATCAGTCTGTCGCAGCTAGGTAGATCAATCACGGCTCAGACAGCAGATAGCCAATCCCCTTGGCTGGCTGTAATCCTAAATGTAATCCATCAACTGTCCGCGCCAGGAATGTTACATAGCTGTGTGGGCCGACATACCTGATGGTGTAAGGGCATAATTTGTGTTACATTATTGCACAGTAGCCTGCTCCAGCCACACTCTTTGGGATCATAGTGGTGTTTGGGGTCATTTATCAACTGTATCATCTTACCCATTTACAAAGCTGATACTGACCCACTGTTGGCTTTTATTAAAAACGGCTCCTCAATTAATCATGACATCCATTGAGATAAAAAAAGAAAACCTTTAATACTTTTTTCTTACTAATTTCTTCTGATGTGTTCGTCCGGTGACTGTTTAAGGTTTCCTCTGCCACAGTAAGCGTGGGGAGGCCATGATTGATTAAAATTCACAGTTCACAAGGTGGAGAGATACCCTTTTCATACAGAAAACCTCCTAGACATATGAAAGCATATGTTCAACATGCATTTGACCCATTCCAATAATCCATGTGTATCAAATCCCAGTCTGCAACTGTGTTTCCATACAGCTCAATTGAGTTATATCATAAGATAGTTCCCAAATTACGTTACAGGTACAAGCATCAAACAAAGTTTCTCTCCCACACTCCTTTATCCTGTAAACGACGGTCAACTGTCTCTGTCCTTCTTAATCTGGCTCTTTCTTTGCATAGTACCTCTTTTCAAAATCATAATGCATCAGTGCTTTAATATAAGTTTAATGATAAGCTCTCATGCTTATAGGCTGTTTGTTTAAATAGGCAGCAGGCAGGTATTGAATCAAAGAGGTGGCTGTCAAAAGTCCAAGACGGCTGGCACCAAGGTAGGAAGGAAGGAAACGTGGGCAACGTGAGCATTTAAGCAAGTAAACAGCATTTGCATGTTCACTAGCTCTGTTCTGATCATGATAAATGTGATAAAGCTGCAACTCCTGCGGGCGCCATGTGTTCACCAGGATAATTTCAGTCTCAGCTGTTATTAATCAAGCATCTAGGACAGGCAAGACCAGACAGAGCAGTCTCAAAGGCAAAGGCTAAGTCTCTGAGGTGATGGGTTACTTTGCCACGCAATAAGTGCACTGTGAATGTGACTATGCTGCATTTATCTCAGGCACAAACACACAGGACAGGCTCTTCAATATATTGGATATATTTTCAGATGTAGGCTATTAAAAGTCTTTGTCTTTAGTCAGGTGTGCGGCAGTGATACTAAACGTCAGTGCATTCTGTCTGTGTCTGCCACTTTGTCAATACTCTCTTTGCACCATTTATTTCCTGTCTCCACTGCACATGTGTTATCATTTAACAGTCAGTCACTTATCAGAGGGGCTCGAGCACATCACTGGCACTACCTGGTATGGCTGCCATTAGTTACTAATTTCACAAGAGGGTATTATTATGCATGATTATATAATCCAAGGTCAAACCACTGCCATTCACAACATGCTGTGAGAGACGTTGGAAATGTTACAGTGAAAAAAACAAAACAAAACAAAACAAACAGAGAAGAAAAAAAAAACCCTCTCCTCTCTAAAAGCCCTGCTGAGTCGAACTGTAATTTGGAAAAAGAACTGATGCTTCTAAAGTGTGAGCCATATGGCTAGTTACACAACACAATTCTTAGAATATCAGATTTTTTTTTAAAACATAGAACAAAAACCCAACAAAACATTTTCAGCTCTTAATTGCTACAGAGACAGAAGTGCACAACACATTCAGGGATGGTTAATCAACTGTACCGTGTTCCTCAGACACTTTGAGTGAGCAGTTTCCTCACATGCAGTATAGGCTATGACTTTGTTTTGATCTCTGATTCCCCTAACATAAGGTAGACATGCCTTGGAATAATCCTGCCAGGAATCACTATGCTCTTCTCTGGCTCGACCACGATTGTTGGTATTGGCTCCTCGTCAGTTTGGATCCTCTTTCTTGATACTGGGTTTGCTTCTGACTCACTTGATCTGATACGGATCCAAGTTTACTTGAGATTTCTGGAGGAGCTTGTCCAGTAAGCACTTGGATGGTTGGTTGTGGTAATGGTCTGCATGTATGTCGTGCTAGTAAAGTACCCTTGAGAAAAAGTTGTACCCACTGAGCTTTAAATTATACTTCAAAAACAAAATGACTAAAGCAGGACATAACATTTCCATGTAGGGACGATAAAGTTTAAAGGATAATGGTAACATTTTTCTTATTGTCAACAAATCCTGTGAAAACATCAACACCAACGCGGAATTGTTCCTACAGTTAGATGTATAGCCAAAGTCTGATGTAGCTTAATCCTTCATGTCATTGACATCCACTGGTATCTAGCACTTACATGACTGACTGATGACAATGTTGTTGCCTGACGAAAAACATTTTTATTTTGACTCGATCCCAGATGTGTTATCCTATAGTGCCACAAATGGTCTCCATAGAGCGACAAATGTATATGAATCCGCAGTGGAAAATAGACCCCAACAATTGCACCATTCACTGTTTGCTAAAAAATTGCCCTGATATTTTAGGGAGTTATTTTTCTTTTAATTAACTATTTTTATATTTGAGAATTAGATGTTAACTTAAAAAAATAATGAATATAGATTTTCGGTTCCCAAGGCTGACTGACGCTGTTAGTCAAACAAATGAACTTGTTATATTTGTTGTAAGTCTTTAAGGAGTTAAATCTAAATAGGAGGGAGAGGCCATCTATCACCATCATATTACTGCTACTTCCCCCGCTACTGTGTCATTATCGAGAGCTATACCACAAGACAGGGAGGTGCTACATGCAAAAAATAGATAAATGGTAGTAAATAAAAAAACATCAGAACAATTTCATCTCCAGTGAAAATATTTTTTCACTATGTTTACATTAGTTTATTGTAAAAGATTTTGGTTACACAGACCTCCATCAGAGGTGTGAGTCTACTGTACAGGCAGAATCTTTTCAAAAAATCCAACTATGTAACTATTGTATGTGTTAAAAAGACAACATAAAAAAAACCTACAATAGCACATTAATATGAGATTAAATCTTAACTATAGTGTCTAAATGCTTTCTTTCCATCCTGTAATTTTGGCATTTTGATGTGTGTGTAATATCTTGTGTCCTCCACTAATTGAACGTTAAAGGAAATGTGAGAATCAGGATCTTGTAATGAGAGATTAGTGTCACTAAGTTTTATCAAGCTCTTGAAGAGTTCAGTTACAAACCTAATTAATACTGTAAAGAGTCAATCAAAGGAGCATGGAAACCAATTCCATGCCATCACTAATTTCCATTGTTTCTTTTTTCCATTGTCACTTAACACTTTTCAAGCTGTTTCAGGATATTCTCTTTACAGTTATTTGTACATATATAACAAAGTTTTACATTATTTCCTTATTATTTCAGTTATAAGTTGAGTTTTGAAGTTTAATTTATATTCACATTGCTCTAAGAACTGGGATATTTAATGAAATACCCACAGAAATGATAGATAGATAGTCTGAAATAGGGTAGTTTGATGAATGAACATAATTGTAGCCAGCCATAAGAGAAGCTATTCAGTTGTATTAGAGAAAAGCATGCTGCAAATTATGCTGACTGTTGAGCTAAGTCCCAGAATTGATGTACTGCCAAGTATCTGCATTTGCATGTGCAGTATCTGTGGAGAGTAGCCACCCACATTGGAAGGATTTCTTCCCACCTATAATCTAAAATCCACATCAATATGTCTACTTTTTCTTAAAGCATCGCAGATGTGAAGGTAACTTAGTGTATAGATTATCATCTAAAGTGTTTTCAGTGTCAGGAGTGTGACAGTCAGGAGATATGTGAACGTTCACTTGGTTGGAACACCAACGCCAGTGTATAATTTGCACTTTTATCAAGTTAAAGTTTAAAACAAGTAAAACAGGTTGAATGACTGAGTCTGTGAAAGTGAACAACACCATCTGCTCTAGTTTCAGTAACAGTGGCCAGTCTTTAACATATACATGATAAAAAAATGACCCTGATGACCCAGTGTCGATCTCAAAGAAGAATTGTACCCCTGAAATCCAATAAGCCACCGTCAATGTCCTTTTCCATTGAAGTGACGTCTGAACAATAAACAGTGTGAATGTGACTGAGACACACACACACAGCCACACACACACACACACGCACACACAGAGCAGCACTCACTGATTCATCATGCTTTCATCCTGAGATGAGTTTGGTCAAGGTGCCCCTGTCTCAGACGGTGTCCTCTACTGATGCATCAGTAAATGTCTGGGATGGAACTGGGAGTCATATTTAATGAGGAAGTGTATTATTTGCCTTTTGTAGCTGGCAGCTAAAATGACAATGATTTAAACTGATGTTTATTTCATTCTCCAGTCTTGTTATCAGAGGCACAGACATACACTGCTACACTGCACTACAAATTACATTACCTTAAGACAAAAATAAAGCCTCTCTAACGAAACACATGAATAATGGGAAATGTACTGCGGATATTAAGTTAGCAGTAGACTGTACATTTAGATTATCACTCTGCTTTACAGTTTCTTAGTATTTCGACTTTATTCCCACAGTGAAGCTACAGTCTGTGGGTGGGTGTACAGTATACACAGTGCAACTTCATCTTATAAGTGATGACTTATGATCAACCTTACACTTATTAAATCAGCTCCCACTGCACCGACCTATTGAATACAGATCTTTTACAACACAACACTGTTGGAATTAAACGGCTGCGTACAAACAAGACACCTCAAAGCGTGTACTCGATTCTCTGATCATTTCAGACCCCTGAGCAAGTTTGAGCTGGCTCTAAAGGCCGGGTTGTTCTAGAAAAGAAGTGGTTCATACAGTGTGTTGTTCATAGAGTGAAAAGCCAGCTGTCATGGGGGGGGGGGCACGATATTGTTGAGTGGGGGATAACTGTGCCCATTTTCGGACAGGCTCTCCAGGAAGACGTTCATAGTGTTGCACTTGAATGAGAGAGAAGTTTATACGAAGTATACTTTTTCACCTATGCACGGCTGCCCAGTCACAACAGGAAGTGGGTGTGGATGTCAGATCGTTGCTTTCAGATGGTCAGACACAGCCCCAGCTAATCTGACGTTGTGGTCAAAAGGTGGAGCTTTCCAACAAACAGTTCTGATGAAGAACACTGCCCCCTTAATGGAAGAATATGCATCATGTTCAATCTTGAACCTTTTGGGAATCAGTGAAATAGTAAACGAGGTCTTGTGTTTATATGGTGTTTACACTGCTCTGTATTAAGACACAGCTGTACTGTGGGCTTGTGCTTGTACATGATGTCATTTCTGAATGGCTGCCAGGTGAATTAATTTGTCTAAAAGTCCATAAATGTTACATAATTCACTGCAACATTGGGTTAGTAAATCTGTGTAATCTTGTTTTCGTGTTTCGGTGCAGGAGTGGAAGGCATGGAGTGCTCCCTCCCCATGGACGGCAGACGTGTATCCCTGACCCAGCTCTCAAAGGACAGCTTCCGTGAGTGCCAGGCCACTCTGACTCTAACGGACCTGCTCATCATCATTTTCTCTGGCATCTCAGTGTCTGTGGTGGCCATCATGACAAGCTTCTTCCTGGCTTCAACTGTTCATTGCTTCCAGCGCTGGAGTAAAGGCACCAAAGGGGATGAGGAGGAGAGTGAAGAGTGATCAGAACTTTACTTTTTATGGGCCCGCATTGAATGGGTGCTTCAAACACATGAAGGGACACCGCAGACTGTGCGTGCTACATGTGACAAGTTTCATGCTGCTCATGGTGAATATGCAGGACTGTTTAACGGTAGGATGTTGCCCTGGTGCGGTTGCAGATGTTGTCTTTGCACATGGACAATATGGTAACAAAGGACGTTCCCGAGGACTGAGCCAAAGTCCCAATACAAATTAGTGAGTGTCCATTTCCACTCGCAAAATGATATAGAGTTCATATTTTTGGGTGCGAGAGCGTGTGGTCATGTTTTATGGCTACTGGTTCTTGACTCAGTGTTATAAACCTACACAAATCCAGTATGCTATTATGAACGAGAAATAGATTTAAAGAAAAGAAGTGATGCTGCAGTGCTCGCACTGCTGTCGCATTAGTCTTAGACAAGCCAATAATTTAAATAACGTCCAATCACACGGATGTCCAACTGTGGAGTCTGAATCCTGCAAAGTGACATCAAAGTTAGCACGGACTTTTAGATGATTTTCATTGGGGTTTTATCTGTGTAGGACAGACTACTTGATCTCGATCCCATAAAAAAAAAAGAAAAAAAAAAGGATGTCATACCGACCAGTGACCTCAGTATTTAACTGCCTATACTATGATATGCTGGCATATCCTGCCATTTACAATGTCTCTTTTGGACAGCCTCATTTACCAAGACACAAAAGTGGTTCACAAGCACCAGAGAAGGCAAATACTGTTGTTCCTCCGGCATTTAAAACGAGACAGTGACAAAGGTGTCCGTCAAATAGAAAAGATTTTGGTCAGTGATGAGACGTTTGATTGGTGATGTAACTTAGGCAGGTCGAGTTGGGTCTACACGTTCTTTCAGCAGTATATTCATTATATAATCACAAACATATGTACAAAAAGAAAACAATGTACAGTCAGACAAATATATAAATCAAGAGGATATACTGTATGTTCCTTAGATTGATAACTGTGAACAGTGTAGAAAGAAATTCAATTAGTCATTAAATAGTTGCAATATAATCTTCAAAATTATGGCAAATACGGTATTAAAATAGAATCTATGTAGAACCTGTGTCAAACAATGCACTTTAAATGGTGAACATAATTTTGGCAAGCCCCTAATTACACCATGTAGACTGGTTTTGTTATCATCTGCCAAAGATTAGGTTATGGTGAGGGAGAGATTTCATATAAGGACTTTAGTGTGGATGAAGTTTTACTTAGTGAGGTAGTGGTAGCTCCTAAATAGAAGGCGGCACTATAGCCAAATCACACTCTGTATACGCATATTGTACTCAGTCAAGCAGTTATGGTCTCCAAAGCTTTACATTTTCTTCTGGTCTGTCTATGGCTGAACCAGCTGTCTTACTTGGCTTCATACAGGGCAGTCTTTAACCTCTATTTTAGCAGGAAGGTCATTTCAGAACGGGTAGAAACTGTACAAGGGTGGCGAGCAAGAGGTTAGTTTCTTGAGGAATAAATAGATGTCTATTGTTGTGTTTTAAGATTTACCAGAATATATACATCATGGAGCTCAGCTTATTGTCCTTTTACTAAAGATCTTCCAGCATCTTGTAGTAAAGCTGCTGATCTGATATACCCTGGAGAAGTCTCATATCAAAACTCTCACTGTATCAACGTCTGCATTCACGAGAACGGCAGTACAGTACCTCTAAATAAAGCAGTGCCCTAAATTTTATGGGTTTCTGTTTGTTATTTGCATCCTGTACATTTAAATCCTCCATGACTAGGATTTGGAATGCACAAAGCCGGACTCTTTATATTTCCTTTTTCCCCAAAGCTAAGGTATGTTGCGTCGCTTCTCACATTTTTGTAAGGCATGAATAATTCAACGAAATTGAGACGTGAAGCAGAAAGAATGTCAAGCCTCTAAACGCAAAAACAAGCAGAGGACAGAAAAAGAGCCATGAACAAATAGAGCCATCGTTTCTGCGTGCTTGACAAAAGATAAAAAGGAATTCAAAATGTCCCGTTAGAACATGTCAGAACTCTGAATGTGCTGTGTTTTGAAGCACATTTTGCAGAAATGACAATAAATAAATGTGGCCTTATTTATTTTGCATTATTTTTCACTAGTATAAGTCAGTCATCAATAAAAGCACAAAGATTTCACATGAAACTAATCCTAGGACACTTTAAAGGATGCGTTACATTCATATGTTGGTACCAGCCTGTATTGTCACGGTATGTTTTCATTAATGTGTTTTGTCACATGTTGTGCTGAAAGTGCCACATCTGGATTTGTACTGTATAGATGTTGTGTATTTGCCAGAATTCAAATCATATGGGACACTTAGAAGACATACGCCCACTGGAAATTCATATTCATTTACTGTATAACAGCAAACTGACCTTTCTCTAAACCCCTCCCCTGAACAGCAATTGCCCAATCATAGCTTAGTAACTGTAACTAGGCACAAGCTTTGAATTTCTACGATTCCATTCTAACATCAGACAGGCCTAAAGGGGAATGCCACTGAATTTCATATCTGAACTCTGTCATTCCTGCTTCTTATGACACTTTGGTCAATAATTGTGAAGTACACCTAATACTTTATCGCTCATTGCCAGAGTAAAGCTGCCCACGGGTGAGAGAATGAGAGTAGGGACATTTAGGAGCTCAACTCCCAGTGAAAAGTATGAAACCATTTTGATTTTGCATGAGCGAGTGTCCAGTTATTGGCGTGAGAAGAGCGGGTTCATGTTCAGAAAACTAAATTTGACTGCCTAACGGCGCAAGAATAGCTAACGTGGATTAATTCGACTGAGTGGTTTTCGGATGAGAAACTGTTTTTCTTTCTTAACCGCTATCTGGAGGTGCAGACCTGAATCAAGGAATCAGAGGGAGAGTTTTGATACATATCATTATCATTTCCAACTACTGTGTAGTTACTGTATATTAACAAATTATTATGTTAGCTTAGCTGTTAGCTTGACGCATATGTTAGCATGACATTTTCCTTTCTCTTACTCATTTGATTAAGTAACAAATATCAGTACATTAGAGCATGCACTGTTGAGTTACCTACGGTACAAAGTTCAGATTCATGTCTATTTTTCTATTAAACCTTTCAGAATGAAACATTTATTTACTCTGTTGGTCCCCAAAGTAATTTAGTAATTACTTTTGTTGTTTTGGTTTTTTTTTTTTGGCATCGCGCAACCTCGAAAGCAGAAACACCGGTGGCTGCTTTCCTACTGTTTGTTTTGACATTGCTTCAAATACCAAAATCCATGTTATGTTTTGTCAGATAAATGTCAGAATGGCTCAATTCTAAATGAGGTGACAGAGGAGAGTGTGATGTTGCTGCAGCTAAATGCATTTCCAAATGTCAAACAGACACTGTCAAACAGACCATATGTGTAGCTGTAAATTGATGTTTGGTAAAATAAAATAAAATAAAATCCTTTTTTCTGTCCTTTGGTCTGTATTTGTTAAGAATGTGTATATTAATGTGGAAATACAGATAAAGAAGCAGGGTAATCATTTGTTATGAAAGCAATATACAGTATGTCAACATACATACAGTATACCTGTGGTACAGACTCAACCTGCACAGGCCAAGTTATAATACAGTATTCGAGGTTGACAGTCAGTGATATTTCCCTTTATTCAAATGCTGTCTTGCATGCAGAAAATGTGACAACAGTAGCAGAGTCATTCTTAGCAAATCGATATCTATCTCAAAAGTGTTAATAATGACTCGATGATGTGAATCTCTTCCCCTCATTTCCCGGAGATGACAGATTTTTGTCTTGTCACAGCAGCAAATGATAGAGGCTCATCTGTAAACACGGCACAGTGTGTTATTTCACACAGCACTGTTATCACACTGCAGGTATGCAAATGGATGCACTATTTTTGGAAAGGGTGTTGGAGAAATTAGAGATTTAGAAGGAAAAAAAAAAAAATCAAATACCATCCGCTTGCATAACAAGTATCCAGCCTGCTGGTGGACAATTTCTTTCATTCAGAGCCGTAAGCATTTGGACAATCTGTGTGCAACATGATGAAAGGATAACCAAGTCAGACGAAAACAAATTGACATGCAATGCAATCCCATCCTAGCAAGGCATTTGTCCTGCTTGTCTCCAATGTCCTTTTTTTTTTTTTTTTTTGCAGTATCAAGTTCTGTACCTTGTATGAGTTACTTCTTTTTGTAGATGTGTGTTTCTTTTTCTATCCCTCATGCTGATTAATTTCTCCACATTTTTCTCAGCATGTGCCTTTGTTAGGTTCTATTCTGAGAATACAAGAGGTGGTCGAACATGATAGCTTGCTGTTCTGAAGAAAAAGAAGTCAAAGAAGCATAGGATGAAAACAACTCTCCCCCTCGGGGAATGTAACGTTGGCTAGAGAGAAAGCAGAGTCACGGCACACACCAGAGAGCAATGATTACAGAATCATTTATGGAGATATTTGCGATATCAAAAACAGGCATTGCCACATTGGATGGAGAAAGACTTGCACATACTACATTTGTGCACCACTGAAAAGAGGCCTGTGAGGGTGGTGGTCGTGATGAGGATTCTCCTGCAACCATTTACCTCATTTGGTTGTCATGGCTACACAGCCGGAGGCCCGAGCTCTTGGACGCCGAGGCGGGAGCAGAGAGAGGGAGGGATGCTGGAAAGCATGGCCCTCAGTGTGGCTGCCTCTTCTCTCTTTCCATGCATCAACTAACTGGACCTGGCATTTAAAAAAAAAAAAAAAAAAAAAAGTCCTTAGCACTGTGAACCAATCTGTGACTTTCACATCCCTCCTCCCTTTTTGATTTGTCTGCAAAAGACATTGTGATAGGTTAGATAAGGATATCCTTCATGACATCCACATCATTAATGGAGTCTGTAATGCCATTACACAGAGGAGGGTCATTTGCTTCTGCTGAGCTTGTGTGACTGAAAAACAATATTGCCACAGGTGTGATTGATTGTAGCAGCATCTTAGATGTAGCCAAATATGCTGAGAGTAAGTAAATATTTTAAAGGCTCTATATTGGGTTAGGGTTAGGGTCGAAGCAGTCACCGCCCTCAGCTATGTCCCAAGCCCAGCCCATCTGGACCCACCATCCAACCTTGCAGGATTTGGTTTCTCTGAGTGTCTACCTGAAATCTGTTCTTTTTTTTATTTGATCACTCTGAAAACAGTCGGCCAATCAGAAGAGAGGCTCAGAGCCTCCTTTCTTCCGATTGGCTCACTGACCTGTTGTTACCAGAGCTCCAGAGAGAAGCCTGAGAGAGGAGATGTAAAACTACATTGAGATGATTTTTGGTGCTTAGAACCACAAATATATCTTCTTATGGATATCAAAACTTCAAATAAAAAACAGGAAAAGTGTAAAATATGGGACCTTTAACCAACTCTAACAAACTGTAAATAATGATCACATGAAGATTTTTGTACCAGAAGTCCAAAGAACAAACAAACACAAAAAGGTTTACCTGCATAAAGTGACTACAGCACAAGATTTAAGATTTCTCAAAAAAAAAAAAAAAAAAAATCCATTTACTATACATCAGTTTAGATATTATAGTGCATTCTGTCAGACACTGAGCCGAGACCATCAGGTAAAAAATAATTAGATGAATAAAAGAGTTTAACTGTGTTTTGGAAAGGAAGCATTTATTTATTTATTTGTTTACCAATTGTCTCTGATTACTGTCTGTTCCTGACCTACAAAGACAGGAAGTGAGCAGGACTGAGAGGAAAGTAAGCCAACCCTCAGAGAGGAAGCTCTGAATGAATAATGGCCTGGTGGTTTACAGAGGGATTAGGGTTTGGGGAGGAGTGGGCAGCAGGGGGTCAGGTTGCAAAGTTCAAAAAGGAGCCACACCTGATGCTTCTCTGTGTCTGTGTCACTGACAGGCAGAATGATTCACAGTAGTGCTGATTTTGTGGAGGTGTTGATGAGATGGCTGGGGTTAAATCCAAGGTTGGGGTGTCTTCATTCATAGAGTGAGAAATTCTATTCTCACGGCACCCTCTTCCACCCGGTTCTGGCAAACGGCTTCTTCCTCTTTCTTGTGAGGTGAATTTCTGCTATGTTTGTTGTCAGAAAACACTGACCTGTGATGATTCATTTGGGGGCTTTCACTGTATTAGCAATTGCTGGTTGTCTGATATGAAAGGGATTTAATTTTGCAATAATTCATGGACTCACAAGAGGCAGATTAAAAAGAAAGAATGGTCAAAATCAAAGCAGCAGAGGCTGAAATATCCTTTAATCCCCTGATGATGTCATCTGGGTTATTTTTTTCAAACTTTAGAAAGCTCCCTCCAGAGCAACAGATGATATTATACAACAGGCTGAGTAGTAGTGCTCTTGATGAGTGAACTGAACTTTATTTGTAAAATTGGAAAAGTCTGCCCTTTAACATCCAGCTCCATTAAATTAATGAGTAGAGCATGAAAATTTCTGATTTTGGCATCAGACATTCAGTGGATGTTGCTATTGTTTTTAGCCACTACAGATGTTCTTTGTTATCTGACTTCAAATGCTGCAGTTCTCACCAGCCCAGATGTACAGAATAAATGTAAATAGCCATAAATGTGACCAAACATCTCCAGACAGGCTCTTTATGGATGCACTCCCACTGTTGTTTCATCTTTATCTGTGTGCCTGAGATCATGCCAGGAAACTCCACAGCGGAATGAAGATGCACATTCGCCACCGCCTGGTCACATTTTTTTGGCAGCGGCGTTGAAATATCATTCAAAGCGGGGAGGGCAGAGAGGTGAATCGGGGACACCGCAGCCGTGGGCAGCCATGAGCATCAATGCATGCTTCTGGCAAACTGCTCATCCACTGCATCAGAACACAAGCTGGCAGGCTGGCGGAGTCAATTACCCTCAAATAGTATTTTTCATGTACAGGAAAAACCATATCGCCTACGTCTGAAGATGGACTTTGAAGCAAGCGTAGTTAAATGAGTGATGAAAGTCACAAAATCTGCCTCGGTCATCAGAAAGTTCTTTCATGCACCATCGTTCAGATCACGCTTGAGTTAATGTATGTCACAAGTCCCTATCTGATTGGTTATTTGCAGTGATTTATGTTGTATTACTGGGGGAGAAAAAGGCATTAGTATCCAGTTACTGTCCTTATAGTCAGCAGAGATAGATATAGGACATCAAGATCGATGTGACACTGATGTCAGCTGAGCTGTGTAAAACATGATCAAATGCTGTAGTTTACAGTTCAGCCCTTCCCCTGCACACACATAACATTAGATAAACTATATCATAAAGTCTTACTGCTTCAAGATTATTCATTTATTTTTCAAGTGAAAGGGAAATTGTTCTATATGCAATGATGAGACTCATTACCAGTTTTTTATTTTCTTAATTTTTGTGATTTAATGGATTTTATCCAAACATAGGAATATAAACAAATGTAAAACAAGGGGTAGAGGATAATATATACATATACAACTTAAAACAGGAGAGTAAAGTAAGGATATAGAAGAGAGGCTGTGTTGTAGTTAAGACCAGGGAGCACATGGAGGGATATGTGTGCATGTGTGTGTGCATGATAGGGAGTTAAGCTTTGAGCTTGTCTTTACAGGACGTTAATGTAGAGAAGAAATCTTTCCCATTTTGAATAATACCACTCTATCCCGCCCAGCAGAGAGACGGATAGTCGTTCATACGCAGCCATTTTACCGCTATTCGTCAATCTTGAGAAACTAATCCAGCAATGTTTAAATTCCAACTAAAATCTTATAATAACTCTGTAAGAAGTACTGTTTTTCTACATAAGTGAACAGAAGAGAAAAAAAAAAGCGTTTTCTATAATCACCCAGTGGGGATTCATATACCCTGTGACGGATGTGTGTTGAACTGGTGAAATTAATCCAGCACAACAAACACATTAAAGATGAAGTGGCAGGAGGGGATGGATCTGAGCATCACTCATACTGACTCACTCGAGGCCTAATGAGGTCAATATACACCACGTTCATCAAATCCTCAGCAAAACGCTGCGTTTGCATGGAGCGCCACCAGTGATAGCACGTACAGTTATGACTTGTGGTTAAATGATGGCATCGGGAATGAGTGGAGGAAGCAGTGAAATTCAGTAATTGTTTGGCAACATCTGGAAGCATCTTCGCCTACTCATTTGTCATGTTTGTGTTACAGTAATTACCCTGCAAGGAAGCATCATGTACTATTAAAATATAAAGCCACACTCTTATCAACCTTAACCCTAAAATGGTGTGCCTTAACCTTTAGATTCATCCTCTTTACTTGAATTCTGGTGTCAACTGAGGAAACTTTTTAACCATAAACAACCAAGAGCACTTAATACTGAAGTTTTTATAAAAAGAAAAAAGGGGTAATATTAATCTAGTCTTATTTGACTCAGCCCACAAACTTTAAACTTTATCTGCTCTTTCAATTCCTTTGCCAGCAACTGGTAAAACATGCACTGAATACAGTTCAGAGTAGGACAGCTAGAGAGAGAAGAAGAAGAAGAAAAAAAGGTATTAAGAAACTATATATAAGTCAAGGAGAGAACGCCTTATTTTGGTGATATTTTGTGAATAAATATAGGCTTCCATGGCCTACTTCGAGTTTGAAGATGGATCGGGTTGAGGTAGCAACAAAGTGCTGGAAAGTAAATGGAACAAAAGAAGATTGGAGACAGGTCGCATTTGTTCTACTCAGTGGAACATCCTCACTGTTTACACTTCCCTTTCACAACATCATCACTGTCAAGGTAAAGTCTCAGCTGTGGCAGTACTCAAACATACACGTCCACAGCGTTTTCCATACCTCGATGACAGGGCTGTCCACCACGTTAAATCACTCACCGCCAGATGAATTGTTGCTGATGGATAAAATAATAACGCCTCATCCTCACCCATCAAAGTTTCCTGCTGGCCCGCGAGCTCATTCACAATCCTGCCAAAGGACGGGGCAAAAACAGACAACCTTGTTTGCTCTCCTTTACTACGTCCTTGTGTCTGGAACAATTAATACAGGCAAAAGGAAAGGACACGTGGGTGGTGGACAGACGAGGTGATAAACCCAAGGACACCATTAGCATCTCAAAATGTTTCTGCAGTATGCGTTTAAGCCATGGTTATTAAATTCGAGGTGATTATCCAGACAAATGGCTTAATCAATAACTGGCTCAACAGCATCCCGCTATATATTCTTGACAGTGTCAAATCAGTTGGCAGTTTATACATCAAACAAATAAATCACTCGAGTGTAACAGTCCCAGTAAGTCCCAGCTGGGTTGACTTGTTGTACATCCATCCAGCAGGGTGAATTAAAGGGATGTTGAATTGAGACGTACATTGTGCATAATTATACACTTACTTACTTTAATAATTAATTATAATCAACTCACAAGAGTCTCTCTTGTCAATTGATTAATTGACAAGAGAGGCTTTTCCTCACAACACTGAAATAACGACCGGCAAATCAGAGTTAATTTAATCACTAATGGGTGAAAAAAAATTATAGTGGCATATATAAGATTCCATAGAAAAAAACAACCATTAAAAAAAAAAAGATTATTGCCTTCTTAAAATAGTTCTGTTTATGTAACTTTCATCAGTCTGACCCTTAATTTTATACATAACACAGAGACTTAAGATCATTTCAATTTACTGAAGTGTTTCGCATATAAAAAGTAGCACAACACTTGACTTTAGATTAGTTTAACCTCCACCACACCCCTGATTACGACACTGATATATTAAGACTATAAAGCTTTATGGGCTGTTAAATCCTTGCTGCACTCTGTTCCAGTGATAGAGACAGTATTCAGAGGGGATAAAAGGGAGGAATAGGAGGAGGGGCAGGCAGGGGTCCAGATGTGGAGGTCTGACCATCTCAGAGAGAGGGCTGGAGTAGAGCAGATGGCACTCTCTGCTATCACAGGCATGGTTGAGATTAGTTGATGTGAGAGGGGGCACAGGACTGATGGGGGGGGGGGGCATTGAGGGAAGTCCACATCTGTTTGGATTATCCAAGCAGGGAAGAAGCTGTGAGGACCGCGGGGGAGGGAGACCATGCATCTCTCACAGCAGAGGGCCGACAAGAATAACAAAACATCTGATCATTTACACACACAAATGAACTGCAGCTTGAATTTAATAAAAGATTAAAGAGAATTTCACTTTTTTTTTTTATCTTGAATTACAACCACTGTTGTGTTCAAAGCCTTCGGATACAGGCCTTGTTAAGAGATTCTGGAGTCAGAAGACAGGAAACAAAGCCAAAGATAGCCGAACCTTTATGACTCATGCTGACTCATTTTGCCCAAAATAAAGAAAAGATTCTGTGTCAAATGTTAACTTCCAGGTTTATACCCTTTTCCCTTCAACACTTTTATTTACGGAATGATTTCAGCTTGGGGGCGATTGTTCAGCTAATTGTGACCACTTAATATGAGACAGTGCATGCTTGCTCAGCGATCACTGCCAGTTATCCTAAAGCAGGGACGACGTGATGTCCTGTAGGAGCAGACAGGTTGTCACTACGCACAAAGGCTACTGCTTGTGACTGGTAATGAGTATGGAATTGACATTGTTCACAGTTTCTGCTGTTGCAGCCATAAAATATTTCAAGCACCTCTATGTCAAAGAATTTGAAAGCCATGGGGGTGGTTTATTATTTTTCAAAAACAAGTGTAAATAATTATATTGTACATTTAAATATTGTGGATGTGGAAACCTGACATAAAGTGTATCTTTATGCTAAACACTTGTTTCCAGCTCTCTAAGAACTGTCATTCTCTTCAACAATCTGTCTTGACTTGTTTCTCCAACATTTCATTATCCCCTATTCTGACGATGATGTAGTGCATACTTATTCCATCATTTATTCATGTGTTGTGTGGTGTGCATGCATAAGTGCACAGCATAGCCCCGGCCCTCGGCCTTGCTTTCCTTTAATCCCAACTCATCTCTGCTAATTAGAAAATAAATCTGAATATCTGTAGTGAGCACACAGGCTTAATTTGAATACAATGACAGTCAGTCACTAACAAAGTGTCATTCAGACACTGGCTATTCTGCTGTGCAGCTAATATGTGACTTAAATAAGAAGGCAATAGTCAGCTAAGAGGATATGCTAATTATTTCATCTTGCAGAGAAACTGATATGCATGCTGTGACAGAGAATCCTTGCCCGTGTGATGCTACATAATCGCTTACTTCACTTCACTTGACTGATGAAATGTGTACACCTGACCTTGGCAAAGAAAACAAATCAAACAATGGGCCTGAGTGACATAGTGCTACAGTAAATGTTGTGTCTGGGAGCCTGGGCAAGAGATTTCTTTGGGAGCAATGACTTCTGTGGAGCTCGATCAAGAGGGAAGACTCTTTGTCAGAAGTTGTTAAATCTAAAGCCTGTGTGCTGAACTGTGTGCAGCGCCGAGGCCAGCCTCTGACTCATCTGAAATGGTTGTCAAAACAAATCATAATTATGATCTGACAATATATAAAACTACATTCGCCATGAGCAGAGCAAAGGCCGTTTGTTCAATTGTGGTTTTGTTTTTAATAGATTGTGCAAACTGTTAAAAGTAATGACAGTCACTGTTGATTTGTTGTTTTCTACATATCTACACATGACACCACAAACTGGAAATAGTTCAAAAGATGGTGACCAAAACTCTGCTGAAAGGTGAGTCATCATAGACAAGATGATGGGACATCCTCCACTCAGACAGTGGAGTGATACAGCCTCTGATTGGAAAATTACCTTGCTGAAAGGTTACAGGTTGGATTGTTTATTGCATGTCCAGTAACAGAAAACAATTTTAGAAAGGTTAAGCTCAAGGCCAAACATAAGCGAACTAAGCAGCTATATGTTTTTAACACCGGGACTGCCAGCACCATCAAATATAATTAGGCTACGTTGCTTGGTTCATTATATGACTATACTATGACGTTTTTTTATGCTTTTATTATTCATTATATTACTTTTTTTAATGCCTTATTATATTATTATTACTTTTTATGTCTTGCTATACTATGACTTTTTATGACTTTTTATGCCTTACTACTACGATGTTTTTTTGAATTTTTATGCCATACTATACTATTAAATTTTTTAACTTTTAATGCCTTACTATAGTATGATGTTTTTACGGCTTTTTATAACATAATTTACTATGAAGTTTTTTCGGCTTTTTATGCCTTACTCTACTATGATGTTCTTTTGAATTTTTATGCCATACTATACTATTACATTTTTTAACTTTTAATGCCTTACTGTACTCTGATATTTATACGGCTTTTTATGCCTTAATATACTATGATGTTTTTTGAATTTTTATACCATACTATACTATGAAATTTTTTTGGCTTTTTATGCCTTACTAAACTATGATGTTTTTATGACTTTTTATGCCTTACTATACTATAATGTATTTATTACTTTTTATGTCTTATTATACTATGACGTTTTTATGCCTTTTTATGCCTTACTATATTATGACTTTTTATGACGTTATATGCCTTACAATACTATGACATTTGGGCCCTCCTGTACGATTAGTTTTTTATGAATTTTTATGCCTTACTATACTATGACTTTTTATGACATTTAATGCCTTACTATAATTTGATGTTTTTTGGACTTTTTATACCTGACTATATTATGACGTTTTCATGACTTTTTGTGCCTTACTATACTATGAAGTTTTTTCGGCTTTTTATGCCTTACTATACTGTGATGTTTTTACTGCTTTTCATTCCTTACTATATTACGACATTTTATCGACTTTTGATGCCTTACTATACTATGATGTTTTTACTGCTTTTAATTCCTTACTATGCTATGACATTTTTTCGACTTTTCATGCCTTACTGTACTATGATGTTTTCTTGAATTTTTATGCCATACTATACTGTGACGTTTTTTTGGCATTTTTATGCCTTCCAATACAATATCATTTGATGCCTTACTACACTATGACGTTTTTATGACCTTTTATGCGTTAATATACTATGATGTTTTTTTGACATTTTATGCCATACTATACTATGACGTTTTTTGACATTTATATACCATACTATCGAGTTTTTTGGCATTTTTATGCCTCCCAATACAATATCATTTGATGCCTTACCATACTATGACGTTTTTATGACCTTTTATTCCTTAATATACTATTATGTTTTTTTGACATTTTTATGCCATGTTATACTATGACGTTTTTTGTCATTTTTATGCCTCATTGTACTATGTTGTTTTATTACTTACCATACTATGACGTTTTTATGACCTTTTATGCCTTAATATACTATGATGTTTTTTTGACATTTTATGCCATACTATACTATGACATTTTTTGACATTTATATACCATACTATCGAGTTTTTTGGCATTTTTATGCCTCCCAATACAATATCATTTGATGCCTTACCATACTATGACGTTTTTATGACCTTTTATTCCTTAATATACTATTATGTTTTTTTGACATTTTTATGCCATGTTATACTATGACGTTTTTTGTCATTTTTATGCCTCATTGTACTATGTTGTTTTATTACTCACCATACTATGAGGTTTCTATGACCATTTATGCCTTAATATACTATGATGTTTTTTTGACATTTTATGCCATACTATACTATGTGGTCTTTTGACATTTTATGCCATACTATACTATGATGTTTTTTGTCATTTTTATGCCTTCCAAGACAATTTCATTTGATGCCTTACAATACTATGATGTTTTTATGACCTTTTATGCCTTAATATACTATTATGTTTTTTTGACATTTTATACCATACTATACTATGGCGTTTTTTGGCATTTTTATGCCTCATTGTACTATGTTGTTTTATTACTTACCATACTATGAAGTTTCTATGACCATTTATGCCTTAATATACTATGATGTTTTTTTGACATTTTATGCCATACTATACTATGACGTTTTTTGACATTTTTATGCCATACTATACAATGACGTTTTTTGTCATTTTTATGCCTCCCGATACAATTTCATTTGATGCCTTACCATACTATGATGTTTTTTTGACATTTTATGCCTTAATATACTATTATGTTTTTTTGACATTTTTTGACATTTTATGCCTTACTATACTATGACATTTTTATGCCATACTATACAATGACGTTTTTTGTCATTTTTATGCCTCCCAATACAATTTCATTTGATGCCTTACCATACTATGATGTTTTAATGACCTTTTATGCCTTAATATACTATTATGTTTTTTTGACATTTTATGCCATACTATACTATGACGTTTTTTGACATTTTTATGCCATACTATACAATGACGTTTTTTGTCATTTTTATGCCTTAATGTACTATTATGTTTTTTTGACATTTTTATGCCTCATTGTACTATGTTGTTTTATTACTCACCATACTATGAGGTTTCTATGACCATTTATGCCTTAATATACTATGATGTTTTTTTGACATTTTATGCCATACTATACTATGTGGTCTTTTGACATTTTTATGCCATACTATACTATGATGTTTTTTGTCATTTTTATGCCTTCCAAGACAATTTCATTTGATGCCTTACAATACTATGATGTTTTTATGACCTTTTATGCCTTAATATACTATTATGTTTTTTTGACATTTTATACCATACTATACTATGGCGTTTTTTGGCATTTTTATGCCTCATTGTACTATGTTGTTTTATTACTTACCATACTATGAAGTTTCTATGACCATTTATGCCTTAATATACTATGATGTTTTTTTGACATTTTATGCCATACTATACTATGACGTTTTTTGACATTTTTATGCCATACTATACAATGACGTTTTTTGTCATTTTTATGCCTCCCGATACAATTTCATTTGATGCCTTACCATACTATGATGTTTTTTTGACATTTTATGCCTTAATATACTATTATGTTTTTTTGACATTTTTTGACATTTTATGCCTTACTATACTATGACATTTTTATGCCATACTATACAATGACGTTTTTTGTCATTTTTATGCCTCCCAATACAATTTCATTTGATGCCTTACCATACTATGATGTTTTAATGACCTTTTATGCCTTAATATACTATTATGTTTTTTTGACATTTTATGCCATACTATACTATGACGTTTTTTGACATTTTTATGCCATACTATACAATGACGTTTTTTGTCATTTTTATGCCTCATTGTACTATGTTGTTTTATTACTCACCATACTATGAGGTTTCTATGACCATTTATGCCTTAATATACTATGATGTTTTTTTGACATTTTATGCCATACTATACTATGTGGTCTTTTGACATTTTTATGCCATACTATACTATGATGTTTTTTGTCATTTTTATGCCTTCCAAGACAATTTCATTTGATGCCTTACAATACTATGATGTTTTTATGACCTTTTATGCCTTAATATACTATTATGTTTTTTTGACATTTTATACCATACTATACTATGGCGTTTTTTGGCATTTTTATGCCTCATTGTACTATGTTGTTTTATTACTTACCATACTATGAAGTTTCTATGACCATTTATGCCTTAATATACTATGATGTTTTTTTGACATTTTATGCCATACTATACTATGACGTTTTTTGACATTTTTATGCCATACTATACAATGACGTTTTTTGTCATTTTTATGCCTCCCGATACAATTTCATTTGATGCCTTACCATACTATGATGTTTTTTTGACATTTTATGCCTTAATATACTATTATGTTTTTTTGACATTTTTTGACATTTTATGCCTTACTATACTATGACATTTTTATGCCATACTATACAATGACGTTTTTTGTCATTTTTATGCCTCCCAATACAATTTCATTTGATGCCTTACCATACTATGATGTTTTAATGACCTTTTATGCCTTAATATACTATTATGTTTTTTTGACATTTTATGCCATACTATACTATGACGTTTTTTGACATTTTTATGCCATACTATACAATGACGTTTTTTGTCATTTTTATGCCTCATTGTACTATGTTGTTTTATTACTCACCATACTATGAGGTTTCTATGACCATTTATGCCTTAATATACTATGATGTTTTTTTGACATTTTATGCCATACTATACTATGACGTCTTTTGACATTTTTATGACATACTATACTATGATATTTTTTGTCATTTTTATGCCTCCCGATACAATTTCATTTGATGCCTTACCATACTATGATGTTTTAATGACCTTTTATGCCTTAATATACTATTATGTTTTTTTGACATTTTATGCCATACTATACTATGACGTTTTTTGTCATTTTTATGCCTCATTGTACTATGTTGTTTTATTACTTACCATACTATGAGGTTTCTATGACAATTTATGCCTTAATAAACTATGATGTTTTTTTTACATTTTATGCCATACTATACTATGACGTTTTTTGTCATTTTTATGCCTCTTTGTACTATGTTGTTTTATTACTTACCATACTATGACGTTTTCATGACCTTTTATTCCTTAATATACTATGATGTTTTTTTGACATTATATGTTATAGTATACTATGACTTTTTTTTGCATTATTATGCATTACTATAATATGTCTCTTTATACCTTAATATATTATGATGTTTTTGGAAATTTATTGCCTGAGTATACTATCAGGTTTATTTGTTTTAAGTTGGAAGGGTAGTACAGTGGTTAACAGCATCAGCTTTCTTCCAAAGGTTGTGAGTTCAACTCCAGGTTAGGACTTTTCTGTGCAGAGGTTGCATAATCGCCAGCCCTGCTTGGGTACGCTCCACTAAGTCCAGTTGTACTATGTTATAGTATTAAATAAGAATTTTAGGGTTTACAATACTGCCACAATTTTTTATGTTTTTTGACATTTTATGCCTTACTATACTATGACGTTTATTGTCATTTTTATGCCTCCCAATACAATTTCATTTGATGCCTTACCATACTATGATGTTTTAATGACCAGTATACTGTCAGATTTACTTGTTTGAAGTTGGAAGGGTAGAATAGTGGTTAACAACATCAGCTTTCATTCCAATGGTTGTGAGTTCAAATCCAGGTTAGGACTTTTCTATGCAGAGGTTGCATAATAGCCACAATTTTTTATGTTTTTTGACATTTTATGCCTTACTATACTATGACGTTTATTGTCATTTTTATGCCTCCCAATACAATTTCATTTGATGCCTTACCATACTATGATGTTTTAATGACCTTTTATGCCTTAATATACTATTATGTTTTTTTGACATTTTATGCCATACTATACTATGACATTTTTTGACATTTTATGCATTACCATACTATGACGTTTATTGTCATTTTTATGCCTTCCAAGACAATTTCATTTGATGCCTTACAATACTATGATGTTTTTATGACCTTTTATGGTCATAAATGTTTTTTTTGACATTTTATGCCATAGTATACTATGACGTTTTTTTGGCATTTTTATGCCTCATTGTACTATGTTGTTTTATTACTTACCATACTATGAGGTTTCTATGACCATTTATGCCTTAATATACTATGATGTTTTTTTGACATTTTATGCCATACTATACTATGACGTTTTTTGACATTTTTATGCCATACTATACTATGACTTTTTTTTTGCATTATTATGCATTACTATAATATGTCTCTTTATACCTTAATATATTATGATGTTTTTGGAAATTTATTGCCTGAGTATACTATCAGGTTTACTTGTTTTAAGTTGGAAGGGTAGTACAGTGGTTAACAGCATCAGCTTTTTTCCAAAGGTTGTGAGTTCAACTCCAGGTTAGGACTTTTCTGTGCAGAGGTTGCATAATCGCCAGCCCTGCTTGGGTACGCTCCACTAAGTCCAGTTGTACTATGTTATAGTATTAAATAAGAATTTTAGGGTTTACAATACTGCCACAATTTTTTATGTTTTTTGACATTTTATGCCTTACTATACTATGACGTTTATTGTCATTTTTATGCCTCCCAATACAATTTCATTTGATGCCTTACCATACTATGATGTTTTAATGACCAGTATACTGTCAGATTTACTTGTTTGAAGTTGGAAGGGTAGAATAGTGGTTAACAACATCAGCTTTCATTCCAATGGTTGTGAGTTCAAATCCAGGTTAGGACTTTTCTATGCAGAGGTTGCATAATAGCCACAATTTTTTATGTTTTTTGACATTTTATGCCTTACTATACTATGACGTTTATTGTCATTTTTATGCCTCCCAATACAATTTCATTTGATGCCTTACCATACTATGATGTTTTAATGACCTTTTATGCCTTAATATACTATTATGTTTTTTTGACATTTTATGCCATACTATACTATGACATTTTTTGACATTTTATGCATTACCATACTATGACGTTTATTGTCATTTTTATGCCTTCCAAGACAATTTCATTTGATGCCTTACAATACTATGATGTTTTTATGACCTTTTATGGTCATAAATGTTTTTTTTGACATTTTATGCCATAGTATACTATGACGTTTTTTGGCATTTTTATGCCTCATTGTACTATGTTGTTTTATTACTTACCATACTATGAGGTTTCTATGACCATTTATGCCTTAATATACGATGACGTTTTTTTTAAATTTTATGCCATACTATACTATGACGTCTTTTGACATTTTTATGCCATACTATACTATGACTTTTTTTTTGCATTATTATGCATTACTATAATATGTCCCTTTATACCTTAAAATATTATGATGTCCTTCGAGATTTATTGCCTGAGTATACTGTCAGATTTACTTGTTTGAAGTTGGAAGGGTAGAATAGTGGTTAACAACATCAGCTTTCATTCCAATGGTTGTGAGTTCAAATCCAGGTTAGGACTTTTCTATGCAGAGGTTGCATAATAGCCAGCCCTGCTTGGGTACGCTCCACTAAGTCCAATTGAACTATGATATAGTATTAAATGAGAATTTTAGGGTTTACAATACTACCACAATTTTTTATGTTTTATGACATTTTATGCCTTACTATACTATGACGTTTATTGTCATTTTTATACCTCCCAATACAATTTCATTTGATGCCATACTATACAATGACGTTTTTTTTCATTTTTATGCCTCCCGATACAATTTCATTTGATGCCTTACCATACTATGATGTTTTAATGACCTTTTATGCCTTAATATACTATTATGTTTTTTTTGACATTTTATGCCATACTATACTATGACGTTTTTTGTCATTTTTATGCCTTCAAAGACAATTTAATTTGATGCCTTACAATACTATGATGTTTTTTAAGACCTTTTATTCCTTAATATACTATTATGTTTTTTTGACATTTTTATGCCATATTAAACTATGACGTTTTTTGTCATTTTTATGCCTCATTGTACTATGTTGTTTTATTACTCACCATACTATGAGGTTTCTATGACCATTTATGCCTTAATATACTATAATGTTTTTTTGACATTTTATGCCATACTATGACGTTTTTTGTCATTTTTATGCCATACTATAAAAATGACGTTTTTTGTCATTTTTATGCCTCCCGATACAATTTCATTTGATGCCTTACCATACTATGATGTTTTTATGACCTTTTATGCCTTAATATACTATTATGTTTTTTTGACAGTTTATGCCATACTATACCATGACGTTTTTTGACATTTTTATGCCATACTATACAATGACGTTTTTTGTCATTTTTATGCCTCCCGATACAATTTCATTTGATGCCTTACCATACTATGATGTTTTAATGACCTTTTATGCCTTAATATACTATTATGTTTTTTTGACATTTTATGCCATACTATACTACGACATTTTTTGACATTTTATGCCTTACTATACCAAGACGTTTTTTGTCATTTTTATGCCTTCCAAGACAATTTCATTTGATGCCTTACAATACTATGATGTTTTAATGACCTTTTATGCCTTAATATACTATTATGTTTTTTTGACATTTTATGCCATACTATACTATGGCGTTTTTTGGCATTTTTATGCCTCATTGTACTATGTTGTTTTATTACTTACCATGCTATGATGTTTTAATGATCTTTTATGCCTTAATGTATTATTATTTTTTTTCACATTTTATGCCATACTATACTATGACGTTTTTTGACATTTTTATGCCATACCATACAATGACGTTTTTTGTCATTTTTATGCCTCCCGATACAATTTCATTTGATGCCTTACCATACTATGATGTTTTAATGACCTTTTATGCCTTAATATACTATTATGTTATTTTGACATTTTTTGACATTTTATGCCTTACTATACTATGACATTTTTATGCCATACTATACAATGACGTTTTTTGTCATTTTTATGCCTCCCGATACAATTTCATTTGATGCCTTGCCATACTATGATGTTTTAATGACCTTTTATGCCTTAATGTACTATGACGTTTTTTGACATTTTATGCCATACTATACTATGACATTTTTTTACATTTTTATGCCATACTATACAATGACGTTTTTTGCCATTTTTATGCCTCCCGATACAATTTCATTTGATGCCTTACCATACTATGATGTTTTAATGATCTTTTATGCCTTAATATACTATTATGTTTTTTTGACATTTTATGCCATACTATACTATGGCGTTTTTTGGCATTTTTATGCCATCGTACTATGTTGTTTTATTACTCACCATACTATGAGGTTTCTATGACCATTTATGCCTTAATATACTATGATGTTTTTTTGACATTTTATGCCATACTATACTATGTTATTTGACATTTTTATGCCATACTATACAATGACGTTTTTTGTCATTTTTATGCCTCCCGATACAATTTCATTTGATGCCTTACCATACTATGATGTTTTAATGACCTTTTATGCCTTAA
Organism: Seriola aureovittata; assembly: GCF_021018895.1. Lineage (NCBI taxonomy): Eukaryota > Metazoa > Chordata > Actinopteri > Carangiformes > Carangidae > Seriola > Seriola aureovittata. The sequence continues at coordinate 23,266,586 of NC_079365.1, read as the reverse complement.
TGTACTATTATGTTTTTTTGACATTTTATGCCATACTATACTATGACGTTTTTTGACATTTTATGCCTTACTATACTATGACGTTTTTTGTCATTTTTATGCCTTCCAAGACAATTTAATTTGATGCCTTACAATACTATGATGTTTTAATGACCTTTTATGCCTTAATATACTATTATGTTTTTTTGACATTTTATACCATACTATACTATGGCGTTTTTTGGCATTTTTATGCCTCATTGTACTATGTTGTTTTATTACTTACCATACTATGAGGTTTCTATGACCATTTATGCCTTAATATATTATGATGTTTTTTTGACATTTTATGCCATACTATACTATGACGTTTTTTGACATTTTTATGCCATACTATACAATGACGTTTTTTGTCATTTTTATGCCTCCCGATACAATTTCATTTGATGCCTTGCCATACTATGATGTTTTAATGACCTTTTATGCCTTAATATACTATTATGTTTTTTTGACATTTTATGCCATACTATACTATGACGTTTTTTGACATTTTTATGCCATACTATACAATGACGTTTTTTGTCATTTTTATGCCTCCCGATACAATTTTATTTGATGCCTTACCATACTATGATGTTTTAATGACCTTTTATGCCTTAATATACTATTATGTTTTTTTGACATTTTATGCCATACTATACTATGACATTTTTTGACATTTTATGCCTTACTATACTATGACGTTTTTTGTCATTTTTATGCCTTCCAAGACAATTTCATTTGATGCCTTACAATACCATGACGTTTTTATGACCTTTTATGCCTTAATATACTATTATGTTTTTTTGACATTTTATGCCATACTATACTATGGCGTTTTTTGGCATTTTTATGCCATCGTACTATGTTGTTTTATTACTCACCATACTATGAGGTTTCTATGACCATTTATGCCTTAATATACTATGATGTTTTTTTGACATTTTATGCCATACTATACTATGACGTTATTTGACATTTTTATGCCATACTATACAATGACGTTTTTTGTCATTTTTATGCCTCCCGATACAATTTCATTTGATGCCTTACCATACTATGATGTTTTAATGACCTTTTATGCCTTAATATACTATTATGTTTTTTTGACATTTTATGCCATACTATACTATGGCGTTTTTTGGCATTTTTATGCCATCGTACTATGTTGTTTTATTACTTACCATACTATGAGGTTTCTATGACCATTTATGCCTTAATATACTATGATGTTTTTTTGACATTTTATGCCATACTATACAATGACGTTTTTTGTCATTTTTATGCCTCCCGAATCAATTTCATTTGATGCCTTACCATACTATAATGTTTTAATGACCTGTTATGCCTTAATATACTATGATGTTTTTTTGACATTTTATGCCATACTATACAATGACGTTTTTTGTCATTTTTATGCCTCCCGATACAATTTCATTTGATGCCTTACCATACTATAATGTTTTAATGACCTGTTATGCCTTAATATACTATAATGTTTTTTTGACATTTTATGCCATACTATACTATGACGTTTTTTGACATTTTTATGCCATACCATACAACAACGTTTTTTGTCATTTTTATGCCTCCCGATACAATTTCATTTGATGCCTTACTATACTATGATGTTTTAATGACCTTTTATTCCTTGATATACTATTATGTTTTTTTGACATTTTATGCCATACTATACTACGACATTTTTTGTCATTTTATGCCTTACTATACTATGACGTTTTTTGTCATTTTTATGCCTTCCAAGACAATTTCATTTGATGCCTTACAATACTATGATGTTTTAATGACCTTTTATGCCTTAATATACTATTATGTTTTTTTTGACATTTTATGCCATACTATACTATGGCGTTTTTTGGCATTTTTATGCCTCATTGTACTATGTTGTTTTATTACTTACCATACTATGAGGTTTCTATGACCATTTATGCCTTAATATACTATGATGTTTTTTTGACATTTTATGCCATACTATACTATGATGTTTTTTTGACATTTTATGCCATACTATACAATGACGTTTTTTGTCATTTTTATGCCTCCCGATACAATTTCATTTGATGCCTTGCCATACTATGATGTTTTAATGACCTTTTATGCCTTAATGTACTATTATGTTTTTTTGACATTTTATGCCATACTATACTATGACGTTTTTTGACATTTTTATGCCATACCATACAATGACGTTTTTTGTCATTTTTATGCCTCCCGATACAATTTCATTTGATGCCTTACCATACTATGATGTTTTAATGACCTTTTATGCCTTAATATACTATTATGTTTTTTTGACATTTTTTGACATTTTATGCCTTACTATACTATGACATTTTTATGCCATACTATACAATGACGTTTTTTGTCATTTTTATGCCTCCCGATACAATTTCATTTGATGCCTTACCATACTATGATGTTTTAATTACCTTTTATGCCTTAATGTACTATTATGTTTTTTTGACATTTTATGCCATACTATACTATGACGTTTTTTGACATTTTTATGCCATACCATACAACAACGTTTTTTGTCATTTTTATGCCTCCCGATACAATTTCATTTGATGCCTTGCCATACTATGATGTTTTAATGACCTTTTATGCCTTAATGTACTATTATGTTTTTTTGACATTTTATGCCATACTATACTATGACGTTTTTTGACATTTTTATGCCATACTATACAATGACGTTTTTTGTCATTTTTATGCCTCCCGATACAATTTCATTTGATGCCTTACCATACTATGATGTTTTAATGACCTTTTATGCCTTAATATACTATTATGTTTTTTTGACATTTTTATGCCATACTATACTATGGCGTTTTTTGGCATTTTTATGCCATCGTACTATGTTGTTTTATTACTCACCATACTATGAGGTTTCTATGACCATTTATGCCTTAATATACTATGATGTTTTTTTGACATTTTTATGCCATACTATACTATGATGTTTTTTTGACATTTTTATGCCATACTATACAATGACGTTTTTTGTCATTTTTATGCCTCCCGATACAATTTCATTTGATGCCTTACCATACTATGATGTTTTTATGACCTTTTATGCCTTAATATACTATTATGTTTTTTTGACAGTTTATGCCATACTATACTACGACATTTTTTGACATTTTTATGCCTTACTATACTATGACGTTTATTGTCATTTTTATGCCTTCCAAGACAATTTCATTTGATGCCTTACAATACTATGATGTTTTTATGACCTTTTATGCCTTAATATACTATTATGTTTTTTTGACATTTTTTGACATTTTTATGCCATAGTATACTATGACGTTTTTTGGCATTTTTATGCCTCATTGTACTATGTTGTTTTATTACTTACCATACTATGAGGTTTCTATGACCATTTATGCCTTAATATACTATGACGTTTTTTTTAAATTTTATGCCATACTATACTAGGACGTTTTTTGGCATTTTTATGCCTCACTGTACTATGTTGTTTAATTCCTTACCATACTATGAGGTTTTTATGACCTTTTATGCCTTAATATACTATGATGTTTTTTTGATATTTTATGCCATACTATACTATGACGTTTTTTGTCATTTTTATGCCTCCCGATACAATTTCATTTGATGCCTTACCATACTATGATATTCTAATGACCTTTTTATGTTTCACTGTACTATGTTGTTTTATTCCTTATCATTCCATGAGGTTTTTATGACCCTTTATGCCTTAATATACTATGATTTTTTTTTTACATTTTATGCCATACTGTACTATGATGTTTTTTGTCATTTCTATGCCTCCCAATACAATTTCATTTGATGCCTTACCATACTATAGAATTTTTTTGCATTTTTATGCCTTCCAATACAATATCATTTGATGCCGTACCATACTATAACGTTTTTATGACCTTTTATGCCTTAATATACTATGACGTTTTTTTTACATCTTTATACCATACTATAGCACTTGTTTGCCTTATGATACTATAAGAGTTGATGCTTTTCCATAATATCACAGTTTTATGACTTATTATGCCTTAATACAATATGATGTATTTTTGACGTTTAATGCCTCCCAATACAATTTCATTTGATGCCTTACTGCCTTACTGCCATACTATGACGTTTTTATGACCTTTTTATGTCTCACTGTACTATGTTGTTTTATTCCTTACCATACTATGAGGTTTTTATGACTTTTTATGCTTTATTATACTATGACATTTTTTAAATATTTTTATGCAATATTGTACTATGATGGTTTTTTTTTTACCTTTTTAGGCATTACATTACTGTGTCGTTTTATCCATTTTTACCTTATGATACTATGTGAGTTAATGCCTTACCACAATATTACATTTATATAACATTTAATGCCTTACTATAATATTATGTTTTTTTTGACATTTTATGCCATACTATACTATGGCGTTTTTTGGCATTTTTATGCCTCATTGTACTATGTTGTTTTATTACTTACCATACTATGAGGTTTCTATGACCATTTATGCCTTAATATACTATGATGTTTTTTTGACATTTTATGCCATACTATACTATGATGTTTTTTTGACATTTTATGCCATACTATACAATGACGTTTTTTGTCATTTTTATGCCTCCCGATACAATTTCATTTGATGCCTTGCCATACTATGATGTTTTAATGACCTTTTATGCCTTAATGTACTATTATGTTTTTTTGACATTTTATGCCATACTATACTATGACGTTTTTTGACATTTTTTGACATTTTTATGCCATACTATACAATGACGTTTTTTGTCATTTTTATGCCTCCCGATACAATTTCATTTGATGCCTTACCATACTATGATATTCTAATGACCTTTTTATGTTTCACTGTACTATGTTGTTTTATTCCTTATCATTCCATGAGGTTTTTATGACCCTTTATGCCTTAATATACTATGATTTTTTTTTTACATTTTATGCCATACTGTACTATGATGTTTTTTGTCATTTCTATGCCTCCCAATACAATTTCATTTGATGCCTTACCATACTATAGAATTTTTTTGCATTTTTTTTGCCTTAAAATACTATGTGAGTTGATGCCGTACCATACTATAACGTTTTTATGACCTTTTATGCCTTAATATACTATGACGTTTTTTTTTACATCTTTATAGCATACTATAGCACTTGTTTGCCTTATGATACTATAAGAGTTGATGCTTTTCCATAATATCACAGTTTTATGACTTATTATGCTTTAATACAATATGATGTATTTTTGACGTTTAATGCCTCCCAATACAATTTCATTTGATGCCTTACTGCCTTACTGCCATACTATGACGTTTTTATGACCTTTTTATGTCTCACTGTACTATGTTGTTTTATTCCTTACCATACTATGAGGTTTTTATGACTTTTTATGCTTTATTATACTATGACATTTTTTAAATATTTTTATGCAATATTGTACTATGATGGTTTTTTTTTTACCTTTTTAGGCATTACATTACTGTGTCGTTTTATCCATTTTTACCTTATGATACTATGTGAGTTAATGCCTTACCACAATATTACATTTATATAACATTTAATGCCTTACTATAATATTATGTTTTTTTTGACATTTTATGCCATACTATACTATGGCGTTTTTTGGCATTTTTATGCCTCATTGTACTATGTTGTTTTATTACTTACCATACTATGAGGTTTCTATGACCATTTATGCCTTAATATACTATGATGTTTTTTTGACATTTTATGCCATACTATACTATGATGTTTTTTTGACATTTTATGCCATACTATACAATGACGTTTTTTGTCATTTTTATGCCTCCCGATACAATTTCATTTGATGCCTTACCATACTATAATGTTTTAATGACCTGTTATGCCTTAATATACTATAATGTTTTTTTTGACATTTTATGCCATACTAACTATGACGTTTTTTGTCATTTTTATGCCATACTATAAAAATTACGTTTTTTGTCATTTTTATGCCTCCCGATACAATTTCATTTGATGCCTTACCATACTATGATGTTTTTATGACCTTTTATGCCTTAATATACTATTATGTTTTTTTGACAGTTTATGCCATACTATACAATGACGTTTTTTGTCATTTTTATGCCTCCGATACAATTTCATTTGATGCCTTACCATACTATGATGTTTTTATGACCTTTTATGCCTTAATATACTATTATGTTTTTTTGACAGTTTATGCCATACTATACAATGACGTTTTTTGTCATTTTTATGCCTCCCGATACAATTTCATTTGATGCCTTACCATACTATGATGTTTTAATGACCTTTTATGCCTTAATATACTATTATGTTTTTTTGACATTTTTTGACATTTTATGCCTTACTATACTATGACATTTTTATGCCATACTATACAATGACGTTTTTTGTCATTTTTATGCCTCCCGATACAATTTCATTTGATGCCTTGCCATACTATGATGTTTTAATGACCTTTTATGCCTTAATGTACTATTATGTTTTTTTTGACATTTTATGCCATACTATACTATGACGTTTTTTGACATTTTATGCCATACTATACAATGACGTTTTTTTCATTTTATGCCTCCCGATACAATTTCATTTGATGCCTTACCATACTATGATGTTTTAATGACCTTTTATGCCTTAATATACTATTATGTTTTTTTGACATTTTATGCCATACTATACTATGGCGTTTTTTGGCATTTTTATGCCATCGTACTATGTTGTTTTATTACTCACCATACTATGAGGTTTCTATGACCATTTATGCCTTAATATACTATGATGTTTTTTTGACATTTTATGCCATACTATACTATGATGTTTTTTTGACATTTTATGCCATACTATACAATGACGTTTTTTGTCATTTTTATCCCTCCCGATACAATTTCATTTGATGCCTTACCATACTATGATGTTTTTATGACCTTTTATGCCTTAATATACTATTATGTTTTTTTGACATTTTATGCCATACTATACTACGACATTTTTTGACATTTTATGCCTTACTATACTATGACGTTTATTGTCATTTTTATGCCTTCCAAGACAATTTCATTTGATGCCTTACAATACTATGATGTTTTTATGACCTTTTATGCCTTAATATACTATTATGTTTTTTTGACATTTTATGCCATAGTATACTATGACGTTTTTTGGCATTTTTATGCCTCATTGTACTATGTTGTTTTATTACTTACCATACTATGAGGTTTCTATGACCATTTATGCCTTAATATACTATGACGTTTTTTTGACATTTTATGCCATACTATACTATGATGTTTTTTTGACATTTTATGCCATACTATACAATGACGTTTTTTGTCATTTTTATGCCTCCCGATACAATTTCATTTGATGCCTTACCATACTATGATGTTTTAATGACCTTTTATGCCTTAATATACTATTATGTTTTTTTGACATTTTATGCCTTACTATACTATGACGTTTATTGTCATTTTTATGCCTCCCGATACAATTTCATTTGATGCCTTACCATACTATGATGTTTTAATGACCTTTTATGCCTTAATATACTATGATGTTTTTTTGACATTTTATGCCATACTATACTACGACATTTTTTGCCTTACTTTTGTCATTTTTATGCCTTCCAAGACAATTTCATTTGATGCCTTACAATACTATGACGTTTTTATGACCTTTTATGCCTTAATATACTATTATGTTTTTTTGACATTTTATGCCATACTATACTATGGCGTTTTTTGGCATTTTTATGCCACATTGTACTTATGATACTATAAGAGTTGATGCTTTTCCATAATATCACAGTTTTATGACTTATTATGCCTTAATACAATATGATGTATTTTTGACGTTTAATGCCTCCCAATACAATTTCATTTGATGCCTTACTGCCTTACTGCCATACTATGACGTTTTTATGACCTTTTTATGTCTCACTGTACTATGTTGTTTTATTCCTTACCATACTATGAGGTTTTTATGACTTTTTATGCTTTATTATACTATGACATTTTTTAAATATTTTTATGCAATATTGTACTATGATGGTTTTTTTTTTACCTTTTTAGGCATTACATTACTGTGTCGTTTTATCCATTTTTACCTTATGATACTATGTGAGTTAATGCCTTACCACAATATTACATTTATATAACATTTAATGCCTTACTATAATATGATGTTTTTTTTTATCAATTTTATGCCTTACTATACTATGACGTATTTATTCTACTGTACTATGATGATTTTTCTACCTCACTACACTATGACGTCTTATGCCTTAATATACTATAACGTTTTTATGCTTTACTATACTAGGATTTTATATAGCTCACTATACTATCACCTTTTTAATGCCTTACTATACTACAACATTTTGATTCCTTACTATACCATGACTTTTTATGCTTTAATATACTATGACTTTTTTATTCTTTACTATACTATGACCTCGTATGCCTTAGCATACTATGACATTTTTATGACTTACTTTAATATGCTGTTTTTAGGCCTCATAAATTTTTCATGAGGTGGTACGATGGTGCACTGCTTAGAACATTTACCACACAATTATAAGGTTCTGATTTCAAGTCATGAGCCTGGGTTCCTTTCTGCTTAGTGCTTCATAAAGGCTTCGGCTAGCTCTGGTTAAGCTCACTCATCACTGCAAACCTCAAACTGGACATGTTAGATCAACAAGCTATGGAAAAACTTTGATAGATCTGTGACAGGCTGCAAAAGCATGTTCATAACAGTGAAATGAATAGAAGCCTGAATTAATCATCACCTGTAACAGCATTGTTACACATTTATTTGCCATAATTGCACTGTGTGTTTCATTAGAGAAAGTCCTCATGACCAAGTTTTAAAACGTAATGACTATTCTGTCGTCTCCTTTGTGATCGTGTCATGAATATGTCATTGGTAAATTAAAGTTTCATGGTCAATGTTTTACACAAATAGGTAAACAAGTTGGGCTTGTTTTACATAACACAGCCTGCAAATATGATATTACAGTACACAATAAATTAAATAATGGATCACATATTCACTCATTTAACATTACATACATAATGTGTAATCAGGCTGCTAAACACTCTATTTTTGTTATTCAGGATCGTAACTTTGCCTATAGAACACATTTGAAACGCCTTGTACTTGGTTATAAATAAGAAAATATTCATTAACTCAATAAAACACAAAGTTCAGGTAGAATTCAGACGCCATTACATTTAGTACATTATATCAAAAAGGAGTGAAAAGACATAACTTATATCACTATACCCTCAGACTTGACCTTTGTTTTAGGGACTTTTATTCTGAAATATACATAATTTGAAAATTAAGCTCATTTCAATGTAAATAATACAGTCATGAGGAGATTATATATTTCCTCTGTAATTATTACCCTGCATTTGAACAACTAATGATATTAGCCACCACTTCCACACTGATATCACCTAATGTTTTGGGTGGTCATTTGTTTAATAATCAAAGAGGATACATGTTCTTAATTAACGATGTTCCACCAAGATTAATGGAGTGAGTCAGTCAAGGATTGCCATCTAGTGACAGCCCAGGGTCACTGCGTCTGGTCACTGCAATATAAGGGCCATGTTCTTGTTCTTTTACATCTGTAATGGCGATAAGGTATTATGAAGTGATCCACTTGTTATTCAAAACAAAAGACCAAATTGGGAATCAGCCTTGTTTTTTGAGAAATGTCTTCACCAGTATAGTCTTAATTCTTTTCTATGTATGTTACAGTATTCATATTCTCCCATTCTAAGGTCTGTGTTGTTATTGTTGTTGTTGTTGTTGTTGTTGTAATCTAAGAGATGGAATAAAACCTTTTTTGAGATTGTGTTTATTACATTTAGTGTCTTGCTTTTATTGAAAGGGCTTATTCAGCAGAAAATCTAATCAAACAGCATACATCCACAAAATTAAACACATCAAAAGCTTTAAAAGCAAAGGCAGCAAAACAAAACAAAGTTTTTTTTCATTGTGATATATTATCTCTTTAAAATACATTTTTTGTTGGACCCCTGCTCTGCTTAGCTAAGGAAATGTTATTTTAGTGTTTATGTAAGTAAGAGGTTACTGTAGTTCAAGTGGATTAAGAGAGAGGGGAGTGTTGTGTGAGACACTGGGAACTTGTGTTAGAGAAGATATTGTAGTTGTTTGACAGTTGTTGCAAGTCTTACCAGTCACCAACAGAGGTCTTAAAGCTCAGATTACTTAAAGCCCAGCGAAAGAAAGTTAAGGCATGTGTATTTGAATAGCACCTTTCACCAACAAGGCAATTCAGAGTTTTTTTGGGTTTTTTTACATGACGTGAAAGGATCAAAACAATATTTGTGTTAATTCACAATGAGGCACTAAATTACTGTAACCCACCAAAAGTCTGAATATAAAATGTATTTCATCTCTTTTATTCTTCTAATGATTGATGTTTAATATTCCAAGACCTGTGTTTTTGTTAATCTTAGATAATTTTACTTTAAAACTAATCCTTTTAACCTAAATCATCTCAAATATACACTTGGGTCTGAGCATTTTTTTTTCTCCATTCTGTTTTTCCCATCAGAACATCAAACAAAAAAAAAGGCATGGAATCAGTTGTCAAAGAAGACAGTAATCCTCCTTTTCTTTCTTCAATGTGCCCTTTCACTTTGTTCATATCCATCTGAGATTAAAGTATTATCCTTTTCCATCAACTGACTTTAGATCTGTGATCTACCCATCCTCATGTCCTGACATGAGCTAAAGTTGTACTAGTTACATAAATAAAAAGAATAATGACACTCATTTTACTTTGTACTTGTTTATTTTAATTTATATTTGCAAAGCTGATGCAATTATTTGATGTTTTCATTATCAATTACCAGTTTTAACAGATTGCCATGTGCACAATTCTATTCAACTGTACATTCCTGAAATACCATTTGAATAATCAAAATTACTGTCTTTTTAAATCTGTTTTTACAGTTAAACAGGTTGCATTTTCTTTTTGCACATTAAGATTATAAAATTAGTTATTGTCCACTATATATATCAGTATATATATATATATATATATATATATATATATATATGATAAACATAAAACAAAACAAAACAAAACAAAGAATCATTAACCTAAACCTTAACCTTTTTAATGGGCGTCCCCAGTGTAAAAGAAACTAAATTACATCCTCATATGAGGAGTTCTGTAAATATTCATTATTATGAACAAACCAGTCCTTAAAATAAGAAGCCAGAGGGATAAAACTGAGCTCTTCCATAAAGAATAAATTGGAAAGAAGATTGGAAAGAAGTATCTGTGAGAGAGTGCAACTACAGTAAAAGGTTTTTAAGACAGCCTATAAGGACACATTTTCCTGTTCACTGGTGCGAGGAATTGTAGAATAAAATTCATTTTGATATAAAAGCTCAAATATGCTGTGAGTCCATAAAAACCGTCTCCCAGCTATTGTTAATGGAGCGGTGCTATATTTTACATCTCTGTGACAGCTCAATCACAGGCCCATGTTTTTTACTTCTTTGGTTCCTATCTTTGAGTAAAAGTCGCCTCTTCACAAATGGACTGCGTTTGACACCAAGTGGTGATGTATGATGAATCTTCAAACTGAATCATGTTTTCCTTTCATAACTCCATCAGTAGCTGCGGCGAGTCAAGTGAAGTTAATGTGAATATTCCCAGAGCGCTTCACAAAATAATACTAAAATGATTAATGAATTAATCAAAATCACCAACATTCGATCATCATAGAGAACAGCTCTCCTGAAAAAAAAAAAAACATCAGTGTCTCCAACAAAAGTGTAACAATACAAATGTGCCACATGGGGGTGCAAAGGCATAATTTTCTGCCAAGAAGTAGCACGGTGTGTAATTGCCATGTTGTCCTCCTTGAGCAACGTGGTGCTGCTGTCATTTATATGCTTTTGTTTACTTCTCTGATCCTGACTTTTAAACACAGACTGATTTGCATTAAAATTAAACTTACAAAAGAACAGAATTCAAGATATGAACATACTTTCAGGTTCACACCCACGCTTTCCCGCATTTTCCAGTGGGAAAAAGAAAAGCCTCTGCCAACAAATTGGCTTTCCTTGTTAAAATTCCTTACCATAGCATTTAATAGAAATCCAATTTTTGGGGGGACATTTTAATAGCAATAAATCCATCGAGCCCCCTCACTGGTATAATAAATGGTGGACAACTAAGGTGAGGATATTGAGTGTTATGGACTTTATTATGCAAAATTCATGGGGGAAAGCTTGCCAGTGCCTCTGGAGCCCTGTCTGTCTTAAAGCCTTTAAAGTACCAGTGCTGATGTCTGGTTCTCTGCCAGCCGCTCTGCTCTGAGCTCACAGAGGCTCAGGCTGAGTGGAAAAGTCCACTGCTTTTAGTGCCTGAGCAGCAGTTAAGAGTTCAGGGTTGGAAGCAAAGGACTTCAGTTTTTGTGTACAATAACTACATTGGAATTCATCTTGGTGACATTGATTCAGACTTAGTGAGTCATCAGTGTTTCGTGGACCTCCTAAAAATGGCAAAATAGAGTAGGAAACATGAAATATCATATCTCCTGGGTCTTGTAAACTTTACTGCTTGTAACAAAGGCAACACAAGCGGCTGCCTCGGTTGCAGAATGTCAGGGGGAAAGAGTGGAATATACCACTAATATCATTTTATTAATCATGGGTATAGTGACAGCATTATCAACAAAAACAACCTGTTTAATTACAATAATAAACATACTGCACCCCCTGAACTGTCAATCAGTTGAAAACATGATGGAATAAACACTGCTGCTCCTCACAGTTTGTCATCTCCCCTGCACTGCACTTGTACTGTGTACACTGCACGCTGAAAGTGGGGGTTGCTGGTTACCATTTGATGTGCAATTGTGCACAAGTCTGGAACATAACACTGACTGATGGCAAATGCTAGATTGTATCAGCCGGAGGACACTTCAATTATTATTAGCTCTAACTATTTCATAATGAAATGTCCCAGCCTTCTGGAGCATAAGGACGACAAAGAAGAGAAGGTATGTTATCTTATATTAACATTAAAATTCAAGTTTGTTAGACAGTTCATTGGTAGTAGCTACCTAAGTAACAATAAAGCTAATGCTAGATAAATATGCTATGATAGCAGCTAGAATCAGATGCAAATTGAAGGATAGGAATACAAATGGAAAGTTAGCAGTTGTGGAAGAAATATTCTTTATTTAAGTAAAAGTATCAATACAGCAATGTAAACATACTCCAATACAAGTAAAAGTACTGCATGAAAAATCCCACTTAAGTAAAAGTAGAGTATTAGCAGCAAAATGTAGTTAAAGTATTATAATCCTGGTTGGTCCCTAGGTATATTATTTTATATGACATCATTATATGATTAATACTGAAGCATGTGTGTAAGCAGCATGTTACTGTTGTGGCTGCTGGAGCTGGAGCTTCTTTGAACTGCCTTATATACAGTTTTAGTCACCAGATGAATCTGAGCGGTGGTGAGATGATTCACAAGAGAGGGAAGAAGAAAAAACAAATTTTTCTGTTTTGGGGGTTCTTCTCTAATCTTTGTTTTTTGGTGAGATATTGAATCATTTGAACATTTATCAAAATGAAACCATGTGGGTCCAATCTCACCTAAGGCACCAAAAGGGCTACAGCCGGCCCTGTAGGCTCATATCGCTAGTAGTAAAATAAAGCCAATGATGACATACATCTGATATGGCAAAAAGTCTTGTCTAGTAGAAAAGATAACATCCTATCTTTTGTGTATTTAGTAATCATTACTGCAGTCTCTGATGATGCAACATTGCTTATCTCTATCTTGTTCTTCTGTTACATCATTTTTAGAGATGTCATGTTGTCAAACTTACATACATACACATATGTACAAGGACCAGTGGTGGAAGAAGTCCACATACTACCAATACTCCATTACCAGAAAAAGTCCTGTGTTACTTAAAGCTGCAATAATCAATGTTCTTATATTAACAATGGATAAAATAACATATTCACGTGTTGTCAAAAAGCTACACTTGTAGCATCCAACCAGCAAAGTATTATCACCAACTCAGCCGTTAGCCTCAGCTCTGCAGTTAGCCCTTTAGTATCTTTTAGCTCATTGTTTTGGTTTGGTTTGGTTTGCTTCTGGCCTGCATCATGATTCTAGCAACGGGAGGCAGTCGTTCTCAGACAAAAAGCTCCTACAAATGGCAGAGTAAAATGTAAAATACTCAAAATACTCAAAAATTACCTGAGTACCTAAGAGTAGTATGGTGCTTCAGAGTAGTTACTTTGTTACTTTTAATCAGTGACAGACTCTTTCTATCTTTCTTTCTTTCACAAGCACAAACACCTACATGAGAAGGGCATAATAAACGCCATGTCTCAACACTCCCAACACTTTAGGATAACAGGTGTAAAGAGGAGGAAGCATCTGAAGCTATAAACTTGAAAGGCCTTCCCTCATGGTGAGAGGAGTAAGAAGAGTTAACTAGGTGACTCTGTACGGGAGGGGGCTGTTAGGGGGTTGATGGTGTTGAAGGGGAAGGAAGGGAGGACGGGAGGCAGGAAGGGGTTGGGTGTGTGTGTGTGTGTGTGTGTGTGTGTGTGTGTGTTGGGGGGGCGCTGGGGGTGATACTCCTCTGGAAAATGTATTGGTCTAGTTGGAAAAACAGGTCCAAAAAAAAAGAGAAGAGCAGGAAAATTTAGGGGTGAGGGGAACCGGAGCTGTGGCCTGTGGATGAACCCATCGGGGACTTTGCTTGGTGGGGTCATTCCAAGTTCAGGTCTTTCCCTCGCTGACTCTGCGAGAGCGGAGGAGCTGTCCGTGGCTGAAGGGGCCTGCTCTTGACGGCCTCCAGCCCCTGCTGCGAGCCTCCCAGGGGCCCTGTAACACAAACCCATTTCCAGCAGGAGTTCTGTGGGGTGTGTGGGGAACGGGGGCATGCCCTGGGTAAACGGAGGTCATTCTGGGGGTGGGAGGGTGAAGATAGCCACCTTCACCAATAAATATTTTCCTGACAGTCAGATGAAGGTTTGTTTTTAAAGCTCTTATCCCTGTGTGTCTTTGTGAAGGCTCATGTTACTATTCTCACTGGACACAGAAACAGCTCTGCAATGTGAAAACTAAACTCTTGTGGTCACACAAGAGAAAATAGTCAAGTAGTATAAAAGAAATTGTGAGCAGTTTATTTTTCTAGTTCCATGAATGTTCCATAAAAAAACCCTTTATTGCTCATTCAGCTCTTCTCGACTTTAGAAATGACTCTTCATGAGTGAACTATAACCAACACAAAAACCAGGTGGATGTGCTAACTATGCAGATGGAGCAGAATTGTATAAAGGCTTTTCAGAAAGACAGATGAGAAACAATCTATCATTCAACACTCACAGACCAAACAGCAAGTCAGGGGTGGTCAACTAATCAGGCAGTTTGCACAGGCAGCACAGCATGGGTCCTTTGAGTGGATAAGTGGTCCCTCCCATAATGTCAAGAGTAAAGCCTGTACCAGGGGTTAGGGAGAGGTTGGCAGGGAGTTAATGAGATGACTGGTGGGGTGATCAGCAAGAGAGGTTTGAAGACCTATGACACGGCACAAGACCCACATTGATAGAGATGGAATACTTTGTAGATTTATGAAGTGTTTGTTTATTGGCTATCACATCAGGTGGCCACGAGGAGGGACGAGTCATGCCGCAGGCTGACAGAGACAGCCTGTTTTCACTCTGTACACTGGCATTTTATTTTGAAGCCCATTTTAACGACACATTACCAGTCCTCCTACAGTACGACTGCCACTTTAAACTACAAGCCTGGAACTGTAAGTCATAGGTCAGTGTGCGCACAATACTGAAATACACACTGAATCATCATATTTCCTGGGCTACATGACCAAAATCACTGAGGGCTATGTTGAAATTGTCCATGACTCACTGACTGAGGAAAAAACAGCATAATCTTATCCAGATTAGATCAAGTCAACATTAAGACTTCTGTTCTTTGCATGGAGAAGCAACAACTCCCACTGACTAATGAAGTATATATATTTTTTAATTAACATTTGCATTGCTAATATTTAATGCAAACATCCTCTGATTTACAGCACTGCATTGATGAATCTTCTTCTTTCATGCATAAAATGAATGAGCTTTGACTGCAAAAAAGGAGTTTTTTTCAGGCCTGTTGAAAATTTACACCTCAGTTAGCAGTGCTGATAAATAATGCACCATGCCTGCAAAATTTTTTGTAATAGAAATAGCTCAGGGAACTTTTGATACCAGCTCTGCTGTATCCTCATTCTTCCTACATTATGCCTGGCCATCTGCCCCACTCAGGAGTGGAAAAGTATCTGCTGCAACTGCGGAGTGTGATGTGATCCGCTGAATTTCATATGTAATAACTTTATACCGCTCTATCTATCTCAGTGGATATGCAGCCCATATAGGCTGCAATTCAATAAAATTTACTTTAGTCAAAGTGAGATCAGTAAAAGTGCATTAAGTATCTCAGTAGGTAAAACTTTAAGTATCTGAAGAAGAAGTGCAGGAGGATCATTGTCAGTGTTATGTTACTGGATCAGTATTATAGCATTTAAGCCATAGTTTGATGTTGCAGTTGGATGAGGCGGGGCTAATTGTAACAGCTTTATATACGTGTGGGTAGTTTAATCTATAACAATTCATCAGATTTTATGGTCTGTAAAATAAATGTGAAGTAAAAAGTACAATGTTTCTCATTGACATTTAGTGGAATGAAAGTATAAAGTAGCATACAATGAAAAACACTCTAGTAAAGTAAAATACTTAAGTAAATATATTTATATGCTTTCCATCACTAAATTCAATCAGAGTCAGAAGCAAAAATATGAAAAAATGTATAAGATTTTTGTTTTAGTAGTGTGTTATTTCCTTTAAACCCTCAAAATTGAGTCTGAATAAACTTTGTTGTCCTGAAAACTGCCACTTCGGTGTCAAGGAACATTTTGTTACCCACAAAAGGAACTCATTCCACAAGCCTGATAAGGATGTTAGAGTGTCTGGTATTGAAAGACATTTTGTCTACATTGGCAGGTCTGCAGGACCTGTCTCCCCAAGATGCCAGCAGACAGTTTCTGTCTTGTTGACAACAGTGTGATAGAAATAGAGAGAGAAGGGAAAGCAGGAGGGGTTGTGAAAAAACACAGCATGAAGGGAGAGATTGAGAGAAGTTGAGAGGAGAGGTAGGGTAGAGCAGAGAGGTGAAGGAGGGTGCAGGGGGAACCGAGAGGGGATGAGGGGAGAAGGGGAGGGAGAGAGGTGGGAGTGGGAGGAGGGGGTGGCTGTGCGTGAGTAGAGGACCTCCCCGTGAACTGTGCAGTCGCGAGCCGGGTCATTGGGGCGAGGTTGTCAGAGCGTGCCTGAAACAGTACACCCAGGGGTTCAGCCAGAGTTCACACACTCAGTGTGCAAGATCCATGTCCCTCAGTCAGAGCTCGCCAGCCATACGCCAGAATATACACAGCAACACAGAAAAACTCACGTGTATTATTACACACATGCATGCACCAAGACGAGATCAAAAGCAACAACAGACAAATGCAGATGCACTTATAAAACTTACAAGATGTTTAAAATAGAATCCATCTTTGTAGCCTGGACTTGATTGGGAATTCGCACAGATGAGTAAACAGTGCGAGTCTCAGACTTTCTCTACATGCGCGGTGACATATTGTTTTCATATCAGCGCAAGCAAAGTTCATCTAGAGGAGACATATGCAAAATAAACACGCAGAAGGAAAAGTGAAAAGACTCTCTCTGCACTCTCGGAGCAGAGAGATTTAGTGAACCACTGACCGACCAACTGATAGTGTCCATAGCCAGCAACAACACCAGCAACAGCACCAGTAACGTTATAACACAGTGAGAAAGATTTTCTTTAATTCCAGTCAGTGTGGTTTAAATAGGAGAGGCCACTAAGCCAGAATCCCCTCTGTGTGACTGAGCTCTTTGTGGGAAAGCTGTCTGCTTTACTTCCATTGAAGACTGGTTGGCCCATTGTCAAACCCAGAGCTTGACCTGGTGTTGAACCCAATTGTCAAACTTGCAGTGTAGTGTGGGACCTTGATGGGGGAGGAGAGGCACCAGAGTGTGGTTTAGCTGACTGAGGCAAGTGTTTGTCATCTCTTGGTCCCTGAAAGAATTCTGCATAATGATTTCATAGGCCTCAGCTAATGTAGTAAAAAGCTGTGAAAAGTGGAATTTCCCGTCAAAGCCTCTTTTGAAAAAAAAAATATAATTAATGTGGTGATTTAGGCCTAATTTATATTCTCACATGTCATCGAAGCCCCTCCAGTCATGTGGTGACCACCGATCTCTCTCCCAATTCTCACGCTGGGGATAACTCAGTCTTGTGTGACACATGAGGATTTGACAGACAGGCCCAGCTGTGGCAGTCAGGCGCCAGAGCACCACGCCCTCCGAGTCCAAGGCAGACAAGGCCCAAACCCAGAACAATTCAGTCTTTGTGGATCTACTGGAAACCATCAACTGCATCCAAATGACCGTAAGCTGTAGATACAAGCCAGATGTTGGAATTCCTCGGCTCAGTTCAATCTCAGTCCAGTCTGGCTCATCCAAGCCCAGCAGCAGAGCAGTGGCAGGAAAGGGGGTGGGTAGTTCTGATCGTTCTGTTATGTGAAACCCGGTGTAATCAAACAGAAGACGTCCATTCCAGCCTGTCCATTTGCCATATACGGTGGAACTGTCTAATTGAAAAATTGTGCAAAATTGTAGCTTCTTACTTGGGGCTTTGTGAGAATTGAAAACAGGTTGCTATGCAAGTTTTCATCATTTTGATGCACCAAACCCAGTCGTGTCTCATGAGGGCAGCTGTGTTGCACATTACTTTATGTATAATTCCTCCTTTCAACCAAATTACCCCCAGATGCCCTCATCTAGATTGGTTATACTTTATGGAATGAGTTAAGAGAGCACTAAACCTATTTAAACTGCTTTGCCACTCAAAGCCGCCTAAATAAATAGCTGCTTGCTTGTGTGAGCTAGATAACTTCAAATGCAAAAAACAGCGCTCTGAAGATCAGATACACTAGTCAAAGCCAAGCGTAGCACTTCTTTCCCGCAAAGTATTTCCATTCTCATTCCAAGAGCAGCCTATCGTGTAATCAGGATCTCCAGGAGGCCATGATAATATCTTGTAAGGTCTTCAGTGGTCCAAATCTGACATACTCACGGCGATCTGGTGGGAGACTCATTTGTCCTTTTGCAGGCTAATTACAGCAGGCTGTGCGACCACCCCCCGCATTCCCAGCCAACCTTTCACCTCTGAGGTGTTGAGCAGGCAATTACTCTTCTTGGCTTCTGTGTGAAGGGTACAAACACAAACTGGTTATTCCTCTCCCTCTCCCATCGCTCATTTCTCTCTCTCTCTGACTCGCTGCAGTATTCATAGCACTTGGACAACATACAAGTGCAATATAAACACACGCACCCGTCTTTAGGTTCAGTAGCGTGTCATGTGTAGGAGGATGGCCTCTGTGGTTTTGCCTCCCACATCCTCGACGTGCTCTTCTACCTGAACTTTGTGTGGATGTTTTTGTTAAAGATGTCTCAGTTTTAAAAGTGTCAATTTCTATTTGTTGCAACTTCTGTTTTTAGTCGGCAGTTTTAAGAGAAAAACACACCTAGGGAGAATTTACACAGTAATGTGATCGCACTGATTTGATTTTCATTCACTTGGAGATGTAGTTCCATTTTATTCCACTGACCTCTGTGTGATGTCTGCCTGAGATGCAGATATGAAACCGGTTTGCATGGAAAAAACATCAAAAAAGCACTGTAATGAAGGACCCATATGTCTGGGACTTAGTGCAGCTTCCACTTTAATAAGGTTGAGAATTAGGTGAGAATTGTACTCCTGCGATGTGAGGGTTTTCTTGAGTGTGATTTTTGCTCAGACGAATAACCGAGCCCCATGCTGAGTCAATCGTTTAGAAAAGTGCTTTTCAGTTCTCCTGCTCTGCTTGATAACCCACATCCTCTCCTCAAAACCCTCAGTAACAGCTCTCCAGAGGGATGCTTTCATCCTGACGCACACTGTGTGTTTGGTCTGTTTCCATTTAGCTAAGTTCAGGTGTAGTTCACAGAGGCCGCCAACTCTGGTCACATGACTTTGCATGCAGGCTTGTGGGTTTAGGAGCCTTTGTTTGTGTAATATAGCCCTGTGATAGATCGAGAGCTTCTGTGCCAACAACAAAACTCCAAAAGAGCGTCAGCTACTTTACATAAGCCAAGAAAACACGTTTGATATTTCATCTATTTTTACTCCTGTCAGTCTTATCAGTGTTTTTGCGGTGTGTGAGATGGACATCTCATGTCTCCCTTTGTTATGATGAGAGCGATGGTACGTTAAAAAAGGTTGCATAACCTTTTGATATCTGCTCTGCTCTTCAGATGAGGGCACTGGGAGGACAGTGCCCTCCATCTGACCCACATCTGATTCACCTTGAGCAAGGCAGGCTGCTGGCAACGGCCGCCGAGCCACAGAGTTCACTCGTGCTGCGACACTGTTGTGTAATCTACGAGGAAGCTGCTCTGTAATAAATAAATCTGGCTGAAACGGTCCATCTGGGAACAACATTTTTCAGCCGAGCTCTCCTGACGTGATGCCTGGTGGGCTTTATAAATATCCTGAGCCCATCCGCGCAATGTGAACTGTGTTTCACCCTCCCACACCCTTCCCCTTTGAGTGTTTGCCTTCTGCTCGCAGTGAAAAGCAGGCTTTACTTTGCTTTGTTTGTCCCTCAGCGCTTACCTCCCACTTTCTCCCTGTTAACTGTCAGTGCTCAAAAGCAGAACACTGGAAACCACATGTGAAACAGAACTCTCTTGGCTCCACAGAGTAGGTGAATGACCCAGGGGGATTTTTTTATGTCATATGGGAACTCAGGAAGATCAGAAATGAAATCGCGACTTCTCTCCTTTTGAAACCTGTGATGGGCCCTGTAACTTAAACTATTAATGCATGGCACTTTGCATTTCAAATTTGGAAATGGCCGTGGCAAAAGCAGTACATTATTTGTAAAAAAAACCCCAAAAAAACCCCAAAAAACAGACAAAAAAAAAACATGACTACAAGTGAGCCACTTGTGCATTGTGCTGCATTGCTCTGAACTGGTGTTCTTCCTCATCATATCTGCTGGCATGATATGATGTTCCAGAAACAAACCTTAATGAACAACGGGAGATAGCAGAGACAAAGTTTTCTGTGTAGCTCCAAAACCTTTTCCCCACAGAGATCACCGTATAGATATTCTGCTCTCCTCTGCACGCCGTGGAGAGAGGACTGTGCAGATATGGCTGGCAGCCAGTGATGAATAGAATGTATAGAGCGTTATGCCCCAACTACTAAAGTGTTTGACCTTGTGTTGTAGAACTGCACCTCCTTCCACCTAATGCATATGTATGAAGCATCTATCTGTAGAGGCTGCATTCCTTAAATAGCCAGCTGTGGCTGAAGTGATTGAATATTTCATGGTAGCATTAAACAAGCTAAAAATGCTAAAGGTTATTTACTTCAGAATCGTCTCTGCAATTGTTCTTTGTTCTAGTGCAGCTACCTGTATGAACGCGACACCAGTATTAAATAGATGCTGCCGACAGAGACACTCATATATTTGATGCTCAACATGTTTAACGTCTTACACAATTTACTCATCCATTCATGGACTGCAGCTAATTCCCCTACATTCATCTACTGAGTCCTGTTTGTTCATGTGAGTGTGTTTTTGTGGACTGACACCCTCTGAGCTTGCTGCTCCCTTTGACCTTTAACACCACAGTGTATAATAACTCTTACAGTTTGACAGGTCAACTGAGGCGTCACGGCTGGCTCCTTGCTGTGGGTTAGGCCTGAGCCTTTTTATCATACTACCTAGCCTGTGATGGATGAACCCAGCAACAAACTGGCGAGAGGGCTAACAGCATTGTTCAGAGAAAGTGGATAAGGCGTTGCAACAAATAGCATCTCGCCCATCTCCACTGCACTACCCTCTTGTTGCCCCTGGCTTCAGGCTCATTCAGCTATTTACTTTGGGCAGCATCTACCCATGGGGTTTATTACAGGTGATAGTCCACTGCTCAGTTTCTGATAGCACTTGTCTTGATTGTGTTAGTGCAGAGCAAGAAGATATGTATTGGTAGCTTGAGTGCAAATGTGACAAATTCTGCATTTTTTCTGGCTCCACAAAAAAAACCAATGGTATTTATAAAAGGATAGCAGTAGCAAACATTTTCTATACTTTACAGATATCAAATGAACACAAAGTGAAAATGGATATGAAGTGTTTTGGGGCACATTCATCAGTTAGCCAAACTGAGCTTCAAAGTCACAGTGAACCATCTGCCAGGAAACTGGGAGTCACAGGATCTGTAAGTGTATGTGATGTGAATAATGACAGAATCCTGCACTGGCTGAGGTTTTACATGCGTTCAGCATCACTGCACAACAAGCCAAATGGACTCCAGATCCGGGCGCCTATAATATATTTAATGGATCATTGGAGGCCGACTTTCCAAGCCCCTGTGTTGGGATTACAAATGCTTGGACTGCATATAGGAAAATTACACTCAGGCTTGTTGCTCTCTTTCAAAGTATAGAGGAGGGAAATTCTGTGGTGCTCGATAACAACAGAGGAATAAGGGGCGATAGTTAGTAAAAGACATTTAAGATAAACTTGAATAAACATATTTGTGGTCAGTATCAAAGGTGAAATCAAAGGTCTCTTCAAATGAGCCACACTGATAGAAAGAAAAAAAAAATGCTTGTTGACTTCTAGTAACACATTTTAAGACTATAATATGTGCAGCACAGACAACTGGGAATGTGGTCACAGCTGAGACAGCTACACTCTCCGATTTCTCCCCATGTGACCAAACCTTAAGTCCTCTGCTTCCACCTGCGCCTGGTCAGTCATCCTGGAACTGAGCGCCTTCAGCGCGGAGCAGGCTTTCCAAGCCCCCTTTGATTTATTCAGTATTTGGCTAACCTTGCTCTGAACCTGCCCCATGAGATTTCCAACCATTTTAGCCCTCCTCTTGGAGCATACGTGCACTACATGCCTCCTCGACCTAGTTCCATCCCAACATGCTTCTTCTCCCTCTGCTTTCGCAACAGCCCACTCAGAGAATGAGAAACAGGCCCTTGAAGGAGGCTCGGGTTAACTCTCTCAGCAGAGCTCGTACCCCTCCCCACCCAGTGCGGGTCACCTACTGATCACAATGTGCGGCCCTATCGTGAGTGCGCAGGAGGGCATTTATGGTTCGCTGGGATTCAAATGAATGTTTATGAGCCTTGTCTGGCAGCCAAAGGGCAGGCACTACCCGAGCTTTTACGGCCACTCTCATGGGTTCGCCTTTGGTTTGTGTGTGCTTGCTTTGAATGAGATGTAGGTTGTCTCTCTGTCTCTCTCTCTCTGTCTGGATCTGTCATCTCCATATTCCTTCATGTGTTTGTTACTAGAGGTTGAAGCAGTTCTCTCAAGGCAGCGAGGGTAAAATTCTGTGTCTTTGTATCACAAAATCCGAAGACCACATACAGTAGATTTGACTTGTCTTTGAAGTTGACAGTCACATTTTACTTATTGACTCTTCAGTGTGAGCTGGTTTCATAATCTTTTAGCATATCTGTATCTGCATCTATTGCTGCACATATTCTAGACCATATTGAGAGTACTGGGTTCATGATTAACCTCACAGCAAGGATGGAAACTTTGCACTGGGTTGCATTTTTTCCTGAATCTTGCTCTTTGCTCTGATCTAAATATACTGGTTACATTCTGAGGGAGGAACAATCAGAATATCTAAGAAGCCAGCAAGAGTGACATTTCTGTGGCCTGTTTTCTGTTGTGACAAGTCAACATTTTAACCAGACTATCTATTTCGTGTGAGAAAGCAGAGCACTTTTTTTGTCAAATAACATTAGCTGCCATTTTATGTGGTGTAAAAAAAGGGTGTTGAGACCTTTAGTACAGACAGATGATCATCTTACCATGTGATCACACAGGGAAGTAACAAGGTGGTGGCAGCTCAAAAAGATGCATTTGATATTGTTTCATTTGAAAAAGCCTTCTATTGTTTTTCAAGTCCAGCCACTGTTTGAGTTGATTTGTATCTGTATGTTTTCCTAATTCAAACATGGACAGTCTAGACGTCATAAAGAGGTTTAGTTTGTTAAAAAAAAACAAAAAAGCCTCCAACACAATCTCTGCACGAGGTTAAGAAAAGAGTAACCGAGTGTGGTATTTTCATTTTTACTACAGCCCTCTCTTTCACAGTGATAAACCTCATGGTGGTCAGATTTAAACATTAATGGCTTCAGATTCACTGTCTGCCATGGTTGATGTGAAAAGCAGCACAAAGCCTCCTCAACCCTATTAGCTATTTTATTGCAGCTCATGATCCCCTGTGTGTTCTTGTAGAGCCGTATAACCTGAACTTTTCATTTTTCCATTTAAGGTTTTTTCTCATCTTTATTTGTGGCCCTCATGTGGTGGACAGCTGACTAATCTCGAAATTGCAGGTGTCACACACATAACTGCAAGGTCAGCAGCTTCTTATTGAGACAGCTTTGGGTGGTACACATACTGATCATTCAGTCACTTAATGACTAATCTGTCTTGTTGTGTAACTCAGTTTCCATACTAGGCAAAAAAAAAAAAAAAAGAAAAAAGAGAGAAAATATTGCAAGTACTCCTTGACAAACAAAAACAAACACACCACACTATAGCAGGACGCCACAATTAAGTACCGACACCATAACCCTAAGGTAGGAAAGGCACTGACCTGTTCCAAGTTTAGCAACACTGATCAATACAATAACCTTTAAAAATTTGATCTGATTCTACAGGAATTCTGAGGAGCAAAGGCACATGCACTTTTTAGGGTGAGGCACTGACTACATGCATGGTGGTAAACAGCTGTAAAAATGCTCTTGGCTCAGAAGTGAGTTTCCCCCCCATTAACCATTATTAATCAGCAATATCAAGTAAACATGCACACAGTTATTTTTGTGTTTCTCAATTTAACAGTCTACACATCTAAATTGTTAGATCTATACTAAAATAACTTGAGAACAGTGGAAAGACACAGCTGCCTTTAGGTCTATGCCACGGACACAGTTAAGTGCGCAAGGTGCTGCTGTGTCCCCAAGCATATTTCACTCAGAGGGAGAAATCAATATTTTGGGAAATGCACTTACTTCAGCCTATTTTGCTGAGAGATCAATAGCATTGGCAGTATCTCTAAAGGTAAGGAAGACTTTTGTTATGTTTGGACAAAACCAGGCTAAGCCATTTCCCCCTGCTTTCAAGTCTTTATGCTAAGCTAAGCTAAGCTAATCGGCTGCTGGCAGTAGCATCATATTTACTGCAGAGACGTGAGGTTGGTATTAATATCCTCTTCCAACTCTCAGCGAGGAAGCTAATAAGCGCATTTTCCCCAAGCTATTCATACAGTGGTTCTGTTGTTGATTACAGGTACAGGCTTTCATTCAGCTAACATGAGATGACAGTGTTGAATTTGTCATGGGTACAGACCATTGTTTGATTTCACTTTATATTTTATTTTTTGCTTTGACAATCTTTGGTAAGTCATCTACTAAACTTGGCTCTTCCCGGTTTCATGACACGCTTTTTCTAAATAATATCCTCAATCAAAAGGTAATTGTGAGACTGGCGTTGATAAATCTCATCCACTCTGAGTTTCCACAGTTCTTTTCCTCTGTTTTGAGCTAAAGCCTTGGAACACGCTCATATTCATATGCAATAAGGCGAAAGAGGCTCCATATTGTCTCCTTTTTTTTTTCTTCTGGAATACGCCTCTGGGGTTTCGCTAATGCAAATCACATTTATGTGATCCACTACCTCAAATGTGTAGCAGTTGCAGACATTAGAAGAATAAGATTGTACGAGCCAAGCTGACAAAACCAAATTTGATATATTATCTTCATAACAGACAATAGAATAGCTTGCTTTTCTCATAGTTTACTCTTAAGTTTCATAATCAAGGTCTTGATGACTCCTGTCTTTCCAGGGCTCAGTAAATACAACAGTCTCTGCCTGTCCGTGTCCACTGGATGGGGGTTGGATCACTCTGGATGTGAGGAGGTCCTGACCAATTTATTTTGAGTTCATTATGTTTATGGAGAATTACACCATCCCCCTGCACCATTTTCTGACAGCAGAGAACAAACAAGAATACACATGCCCCCCCCCCCCCCAAGCATGTGTTCTATGTTTTGACAACATCGTCTGTCACAGTCACTGATCTCATGCTTGGAATAAATCAAAGGTGTTATCACACTGCCATGGGAGTCAAAACCCAGCCACAAAACAATGCGTACCTCCCAAGCGTTCACTTTTTCTATTTTCGTCATGCACAAAGAAACACAGTGTCTCTAAAACTCCATTTTATTACCTTGTTTTGATTCAAAGACACATTAAAAGGCGGATAAAAAAAAAAGAAGTGTAAAAACAGACTAAAAGTGTCACAAAAAAAACTCCCAGAATAACTACTGGTACAGACCTATGCATGGCTTCTGTTCAATGTGAGAATGGCATTCAGTCCTCCATACTATACAGATACGCACTCACACATACAAATGGGACCAGGGTGTATCCTGCAGCTTATCAATTAATTCTACCTGCAGAGGCAACTCTCCCCCTCGTGAATGTCCCCTAAGTATTTTTCTTCACACTATCATGGGGCCTCCTCCACTTGCAGATGTCTTAAGGTCCATATTCCCTTCATCATACCCCAGAGATGTTGAGGTCGCTCTCACATTCTGTGAAATCCAGGTTCATGTCCTCCCTTTGAACGTGTTCATGCAGGTATAACTCCCAGAAAACTTGTGGATTTCTTCAAGTGCAACTTGTGGCATGAAGCTAAAAAAAAGACCAAGGATGGAATGTTAAGTGTGAGGTATAATTTATGGTGCTGAAAACAAGACCAAAATAAACCCCCCCCCCCCCCCCCCAAAAAAAAAGAGTGAACTGTTTACCTTTTTAGAATGACAAGGGCGTGCATAGTCCATGGCAGGTAGAGGAAGGCCTTGTCAGCTCTGACTGCATCCACAGTTCTCTGGGCCACTACCTCAGGTTTGAGAGGAGGAAAGAGCTGGGGAAACCTACAGGAGAAAAGGTGATGGTCATTCCGATTAAATTAAGAATGCATTTTCACGTTGTATCCACTTCTCATCACAAACCCTTTTCATTTGAAATACCAAGTGCAAACAAAGCCTGCTTCAGCTAGCTATATGTGCTTTTTATGGCAGCAGAGTGAACGAATTACACAGCAGATAAACTGTTGATGGAAGCTGCCAAATTGCACATTTCCACAAGCTATTACACAACAATGTGAAAGGTTGAGTGTACTCATACACGTGTACAAGAGCCCATTGTGTCATAGATGCTAAACACCTCAGACAGTTCAGCAGTACTGGAAAGGTCCAAAACATCAAGTTTCAGTGTCATCAATGAAGGCCCAAGACAGCCACTAGGGGGCAGACAGACTGACGATAAATGAGTGAATAACTTGATGCTGTGTAGATGACGTGTGTTCCTTTTTTAGGTCTTTGATGAGCTACTATTTTGACTACTGTTTGATTAAGGGCAAGTTGAGCAAGAACATTCTTAGTCACAATAATATCATGGGAGAGAATCTGCAAAGAGCTGGAGGGTTGCGCAAAGTCATGAACTCACACTTTGGAGGTTCCCAGCTTTGTGACAGTCTTTTATTTTATTGTGATCTGCTAGGGTGTAGCTCATTGCAGAGGCAAAATCAGGGGACGCCAATCCCTCCAGTAGACGTCAAGCTATTTGTGATTATGTCTAGATGAAAAGTCAGAGGATCATCTAATTAATTTATCCTGTTGCAACCTTGAATATCTGCAACATATTTCACTGCAATCCATCCAATAGTCGTTAAGATATTTCACTCTGAAACACAGACGTCAACCATGTGGCTAGAGGAAAAGCCAGAGGATGCTCTAAGTCAGTAGGATTCATCCTGTAGGGACCATGAATCTGTAGATTACAGCAACCAACCCAACAGTCAGCGATATTTCAGTCTGAAGCAGTGGTGAACTGACTGACAATCGGACAAATATTAACATAGAGCCTAGAACCATGCTGCTAGCAAGGCTAAGAGAAAAAATAGATTGCACTCTTTAAATTCCCACTACGAGGTTCATTCTCACCTGACTCTCATGCCCTGGAACATCTCTGTATTAGTGTGGAAGGGAAGCACTGTGGTGCAGCCGACGCCAGGACAGTCCAGCAGGCCCAGTGTCAGGCTTTCCATGAAGGCCAGCGATGACGCCTTGGAGGTGCAGTAATCTATGGCCCCAGGGATGGGAGACTGGGACAGGATGGAGTTTATGCATACTACATGGCCGTGCTGCAGCTCCAGCATTCGGGGCAGGAAAGCTTTTGTTGTCTGAGATGAGGGAAGAAAATAAAAAAATGGAGAATGAAGAGGAGAGTAAAGACAAGGTGGAAGGAGGAGTGGTAAAAGAGGGTGGAATACATTCAATAGAGTAAAAAAAAAAGAAGAGCAGACAAGATAAACAGGCCCACACTGTAACCACAGATTAAATTTCCATTTCCATTTAGTTGATAATTGCATTTCTGCCTGCTTATAACATAGTCTTTTGATCTCCATTCAAAATAAAAAATGCCATGAATTTCAAAACCCCTCTGATGTTTCAGGGGCTGAGAGGCAATTTGGAAATACCCTACTTAACCTGCCATAATAGCAGTCTTGACTGACAAGTCTGGGGTTGCCTACTATATATACTGTCATGCTATAATCAAAATATGAAAATGGTGAGGATAATCTGCAAGGAGGAATTCCCCTACATCTGCATGTGAACTGGCTCTGCTCTACATTTCTGAAAGTCTTACCCAGAACTGTCCCATGGTGTTGATATGTTGAGATTTCAGAAGGGCGTCGTCATCGCTGTCCATCAGACTTTTGCCGTGGACTACAGCTGCGTTGTTCACTAATATCGTAACATCTCCCACCTGAGATTAAAAAAGAATAAACAATCAGGAGAGGAAAAAAAAGAACTCTGTCAGATGTCTTGTGCATTTTCTGTCTGCTTTCATGAGATGATACAGTTGCGCTGCACCAGAGCTGTCAGCAATATTCCCCGCTCTTAGTCAGATATTTCAGATGAAGTGTAATCTATACACCAGATGGGAGACAGAGCAGCTCAGAGCCAATATACATAGAGAGGAGACAGAGAGGCATCCCAGGGAGATATTTTATGATGTGTTTCACTGTGTGTAAAAGACATTTGTCTTTGTTCAAGTCGAAAATATCTTTATAGATATTAAGCTGGTGTACCTTTTCTCTAACCACCTTGGCTTGCTTGTAAACTTCCTCCCGATTGGCCACATCGCACAGGAAGTAATGGCACTCTGTTCCTGAGAGAGAGATCTCTTCAGCTGTTTCTTTGAGGCACTTTTCAGTCCGGCCCCACAAGATCACCTAGCACAAAAATAACATTTCCACAGGTTAGAAAGAAACAGAGAATGTTCTGAATTGAATCTGTAACGAGCTCAGAAGCAGAATGAGGTGAACTGTTGCTTATAAATGGAACAAAAAGAGTTGTTTTTTTTTGTTTTTTTACAGTCAGTCATCAACAAAACATTACGTGTGTTTTGTGTAATTTTTCTGGCAATGAGACCTGGAGATCTTTGCACAGCAATGCTCTTTTCATTCAGAGAACAGAGAGGCCATTTTCACTCTAACAAATAGTTTTCTAGCAAGATTAAAGGCTTGGGGGGTTGCTGTGTGAATGAATTGTCTCTTCATCCACCCGGAGACTAAATGAAGGCTGGTCATTTGAGCAGGGAACATGGGGTTGGACGGGAGGGGTGGAGGGGCGGGTGGGGAGGTGGGGCTAGTGATTGGGCAATTAGATCTGTCAGTCTCTGGGGTCAGGGAAAGGTAATGAAATCAGGGGGTGAGCCCTCCTCATCTCTCAAACACAAATTCTCAAAGAGATTACACGGCCTGTTGGGCAGATGAGCCCCGTCATTTCTGGTCAGGGAGTCTGAAAACAGTGCGTGTGTGAAGTGCTGAGGACGCCAGTGTGGGATTTGGCCGGTCGCCCGTGACCAAGGTTAATATTTGAGCAAAAAGTCCTCTGGAAAGTGATCTTGTGTATCTGAGAGACAGAGAGACTGCATGAGCGCATGCATACAACACACACACACACACACACACACACACACACACACACACACACACACACACACACACACACACACACACACACACACAAAAGAAGGCATGTCTGTCTGTTAGCCAGTGGATCATCAGAGTCATTCCCATTGTTTTAATACCAATGTTTATGTGTAACCATGAAGCCAGTCAATGGGCAGGATGGATTTACAGTGATATATTAGTCTTGACATGAAAGACATGTAAAAATGAGTGAACATAGAAAAGTACATATGATCATGTAGCATACTCTACTATGCTTTTCTACCTTTGGATGATATATAACCCCAGCCCTTACAATGGCTGACACTCTTCATAGCAGTACCAGCAAGCATGTAGGGCTTTAGCATGTTTCCCATTGAAGGGATCCATCGCAACAAATGATCACAAAATGTTCTCAGCATTTGTCTAGGGTCAAACATAACACGCTGGCAAATACAGTACGTTCATTTGCATAGCCACAATTCCTTAAAAAGTAACACATTACTGTGCTGCAATTGGTTCTAAGGCAGTTTTCGTGGCTCAATAAGTATCCAATGGCAATAGTGGCAGAAGCAAACCAAACACAGAAATATTGACAGTGTTAAGCTCGAGGGACATCAAAGATTACTGACTGGAATGT
Source organism: Seriola aureovittata (assembly GCF_021018895.1). Classification (NCBI taxonomy): domain Eukaryota; kingdom Metazoa; phylum Chordata; class Actinopteri; order Carangiformes; family Carangidae; genus Seriola; species Seriola aureovittata. Next base: position 23,235,603 of record NC_079365.1, on the reverse strand, counting down.
GTTCTTTATTTCTTTATCAGATCTGGAGCAATAAGTATTTGGCTTCCACTGTGAACGGTCCTTGTTTGAGTTGCTTGTGATTGTTTTTTTTTTTTCGTTTTTGTTTGCTTCATTTGCAAACCCATTTAAGTAATCAGTGAAGGCAGACAGGTCTTGATAAATAACTGAAAGCTTTTAATAGGATTTGAGCCTTACAAACAAAGCTGACAGCTCTCATTAAAAGTCAGCACTCAAACTGTGCTCTCCTGTTAAAATGTTATTCAATTCATTAGGTTTATCACCCGTCACAACACACAAGACCCTCAGAACAAACAAGCACTGGCCAAATTGCTATGTGGATAGAAACGGTAAGAAAACTGTTTTTAATTGACCTTGCACAAGCCCCCCCTCGCTATCAGTGATAAACCAGTGATTGTTCTAACTAGGCATGCCTAACAAGACTTAACGTCAACACATGTTGCAAGTAAAAGCCCTCTGATCAACAAATTAATGTTGCAAAGCTTGAAACAAGACCTTGAAAGGTAGAGAGAGAAAGAGAGAGAGAGCAGATGCCACTCAATACTGGCTGAGGTGTACATCTCCGTGTCCCCAGTAGCTCCAGCTGAATTACAGTGATACTCTATCTCTCAGGCCTGAATGTATGGGTGGGTACGAACCCTCCTTTTCACACCCATTGTAAGGGCCAGCGGAGAGGCAGCACACAGAGGGGGCAGCAGGAGTTCAGGAGGCAGTCGCCTGCCGCTGTCTAATTACTGCGGAGACAGCAAGGTCAGCTGCAGGGCAATACCCAGCTGGGAGCAGTGTGCTTCCCGCCTCCACCACAACACACACACAAACCTGTTGTCAGTGTCTGCGATTGGTTCACCTTCCTCGCAGTGTAATGTTAACAACCACATAGAAATCCTTGTTTTCTGGAGTTGCTGTTATGGTGCAGAAAAATACTTGGAAAAGGAGCTTTGAAGAAATATGCTGTTTTAAGTTGTCTATTTACTGGGGATTGTTGTGAAAGCCCTTCCGCACTGCTCTGAACTTGGATGCCGTGTTTGGAAATACTTTGATTCAGGTTTATTGTTTCGGAGCTTTGTTCTGCAACGGTTCCCCCCCTAACAGCACACAAGAAGACCTGGCTCCCCTCCTGAGTCCCCGGCTCTCCATCTCGCCAAATTCTTTTATCAATGCTGTAGTTAGTCTTCCTCACACCGTGAAAACACCAAAAGCCCAAGCAGAGGGAAAAGGAAATTCCGGCTGCCAATCACAAAGGGGCTCAAACTGGGGAGAGCATAAGTTCATAGAGGTTAGCCCTATTCATAATTACCGTCCTATTTCCTTTTAGCATCTCTTTAGGCAGGGAGTAATTGTCATACACATTACCACAGGTGTTGTTTTCAAAGCCTTCACACCTTGATAATACCCAACAATGGGGTGCTGAAAAGCATGGTGACATCCTTTGTTGTGCAGCTGCAAAGTAAAGCTTTTAAAACCCACTGGTTTCTTCTTGCTCATTCCCCCGAGGAGATGGCATTGAAAGACAGAGGGAGGCAGTTAGTGTTTCATTGAGCTTTCAGCAATGTTTTCAAGCTGCTAAAATTGCGCCTTAAGAGAGCATCCAAAAATGCGAAGCGCATGTCACACATGTACAGATAATTACAACCCGCAGCTTTCAGCTGGGTGACTCAGTGCTTTCTATCGGAGAAATTACTACCATTTTCTTCCATGTGTAATGATGACTCCCATCTGAGGTGATCAAAAATAGAGCTGCTCTGCATTAACATGTTGCTGCTAGAGGTACGCCGGCAGCTCACCAGGCACTCAGCTGTGTAACGTTTTACCCAATGGATGGGTGGACAAACTGTAGCTGAAGATGATGATAGGAACAGAGATTCGCCTGGCCTGCGGTGATGAGGAGCTTGTCTATGTAGCCACTGAAGCATTGCAGGCCCAAGTGACGGCTCCTTGTCAGGGTGGTTGGGTGGGGGTCTTCTCCCTATCCACTAGGAAAGACTAAATACATTACTTATAATATGGATTTGGAATTCAAAGATTTGCAAACATGAAGGATTGGTCTATGTCTGTGGTGTAATCAGATTACTTTTGAATCCCCCGTGTTATCAAAACATGAGTAACAGCATGTAAAATTCATCTTAAGGTCCAGCTGGAGGGGGAAAAAAATCATGACGCATCATAACTTCAGTGATGTTGGAAAAATTACTTGTCATGAAATTTCTGACCTATTTTGACCCATTACCTCATAAGAATGTGTCATCTGAGTACATCAACTTCATTTTCTGTAAGAGGTTTACAGCTGCCACCTTTGTGTTAGACCAATCCAAGATAAGGCAATCTGTTCCTCCTCAACTCTTTTTTGTTGGGTTCACTTTGTTTTTGCATACACTCCATAAAAGGCATCTCATGTCCTCATGCTATGCTTGAAAACAAAACCTAATCTGGCTTTTATTAAAAAGCATCAAGGAGCCTTTTGTTGCATTGTGATATGTTGGCAGATTTTTTACGACAAGACTGCTTTAAAAAAATGGCAAGAAACTATAATGGGGTAATAGCATGGCTGTTCTGTGAATGGCTTTGAAGCTGTTTCAGTGCAGCTTTGTGCACAGAGCAACTGCCCCCCCCCCCAAAAAAAAAGAATCCCCCACCACAACCCCCCACTCCCCTAGCTCACACATACAGGCACACAGAGTCAGTGCCTTCAGCCTAAATCTTTGTATCACACACACTTTGTAGACGTCAGTCATACCAGAATCACTGCAGACCCTGGCAAAATAAATGTCAGATCAGTGCTGCGCTCTATCACATTTATCAGCCATAAGAGCCACCCAGACCTGCCCTCTGGTTGACCCATGCTGTTGTGCAATACTTGACCCAAAATTGAGGGCTGTGCCTCCAGTCTCACTGGACCAACTAGGCAACTCCGAGGTCACGACCAGTGCCTCCACGGAACATGAAAACAACACTACACTTGGGGCAAGGTGTGCAGCACAGACCGGGTTACCTGCAGCTGGAGGAGCTGGGGGATCCAGGCTTCTCCACTACTGCTGCTGGCTTTGACACAAATTAAACCCATGGCAAAAAAAAACATGCCTTGCCAAAATGACTTCAACGATTTGTTAATGCACCTCTTTTGAAAGCGTGGTAGTGACAAAGTGAGTGCAACAAGTGGTCTGTAGTGAAATGAAATTACCTTTCTGGCTCCCTGCTTGGCAAATTCTTTGGCTAGATGACGTCCGATGCCGCGTCCCCCACCGGTGATCAATACCACCTCCTTGGTCAGGTCCTTCCTTCTGCTCGGCAACAGCGAAAACAAACTTGCTCTGACTATATAATAGAACATTTGGACCGGGAAAAGAAACATACGACACGCGCTCTTCAGCTCCATCTCGGAAAGTGCTCACAGGCTGCCGACAAGTACAATGTTTACGCTGCAAGTTTACGTGCACTGCAGATATATCCTCCCACAGTGAAAGCGGTTCACAAACACGGGACTTGTGAGCTCCTGCAAGTTTATCCGCGTGCAAACAATATCATCTGCAGCCTCACAAAGTGTTGTATGAGTAATCCACAGCCGCAAAAATATGAGAAAAAGCTGAAGTGTGTGACCTCAAGGAGCTCTGACATGTTAAGTCGACATGCATCAGGATCTCGAAGTGTGTGAGTGATCAGTCATTACGTCTGTCAACCACTGGTAGAGACGCAGAAACGTGAAACACAAGTCCAGGCGACGCTCCGCGGTGTGCGCTACTAAAAGCGCAGGGCTTTGGTGTTGTGTTCCTGCACTGTCCTGTCCTGCCTTATATATCACCGCCTCTGCCCTGGCTTCGCTGCTTCCACTAGTGAAAGGACCTGGATGAACCTAAAGGGGAGGTTTGGAAGGGCATTAATCCTGATTGACATGTTAAGTGGGGATGAATATTTTTGCTCCAGTGCCCGTCTTGCCCTGAGTGCTTGCGTACTTGCCTCTTCCCCACCCCCTTCATGTGTCTACAGCAGCGCTGGTTCTCAATCTGTGGTCCGCGGCCCCCCAGTGGTCGCCCCACTGTGTCCCAGGTGTGTGCCCCATTTCCTTTTTAATTTTTTTTTTGGGGGGGGGGTTAACTGCATAATTTCATTGACTTGAACTTAACCTCGTTACATAACATAACATAACATAACACATAACAACGATGTTGCAATCACAGGTTTCACTGACAGTTATAAGTCAGTGTGAAATCAATAACAAAAATATTCTTATGTAAGAGCTTCAGATGGGGGAGAGCCCTGCTCAACTAATCCTTAGACCCCCCCCACCCCACACACACACACACACACACACACACACACACACATACACACACACACACAATTAATTAAGTAAAGCAAATAAGCAAACAAAAAATCAGCAAAGCACTAAACAAACACACAAATGAGAAACAATTGTGACAATTGTAACCACAACAGACACCACAGTGAAGTGATTATTAGGCAATCTGGGCTCAAACCTCATAATGACAAGTACATCTGCTGATGTGTCCTTGAGCCAGTTACTCTCTTGTCTTGTTTCCCAGAGTCAATTCTCTGATGCTGAAAAGCCTGCAAACAAATCTGTGGCCTCGTAATGCGGAATAAAAGTCAAGCCTAGGTGCCCCACTGTGGCATATGCAAGCTCACAAGATGTTGCATCCAGTGTTACAAGCACAGAGTTTCTGTCACCCTGAAATGTTTTTTTTTTGCTGATTTGCTGATGTGTGTCCCTGCATTTGTAGTCGCCTCATATGTGCAAAGCGACATCAGTTGTTTGAACCCAATTTGTTGTGTTAACAGTATTTTTTGAAGCAGGCTGTATCTTTCTGTGCAATTTGGGAAATAGGTCAGCACAGTCTCAGAAGCTTGTCAGGGTGACAAACAGAAAACTGCATGAATGCCTCCTAAACAAATCCTGCGAATTCATGGGCCTCAGACAAGATTCCAGTCTGTGATTTTTGGCCCTGGCACTGTGATTTTTACTGGGTATCGCTGAATGCAGGACTTTTTCAGCAACTGGGAAGGGTTTAAAGAGCAGCCTCACAATGGTTGCTTTGTGCTGGGCTCAGCTACTTAGGGAAGGCAGAGAGGCTCTCGGGGGCTGCTAAAAACTCCAAGACAGCATGACTCCAGATGCTGCCTTTATTTTGGAAATTTCTGAGATTTACAAAATGTGAACCCAAAGTCTGGCAGTTTATTGCAAAGTATTTCCAGCTGAAGTGAAATTAAATATAAGTTAGTGGATCTGTAAAAACAAGACAAAAGTCTAAAGACATACATTGCAGTGAGTTGCAAATACGTTCAGGTTGCATGCAGAATGCAAAAATGTAAATAGAGTATATTCCAGGAGGCGCTGTTTATTTATACTCATGCTATCACTGCCATCTACAGATCAGCATTGAAAGTTCAGATAAGGCTGTTCTCAGTCAGCCTTCCCTGGCAGCATCTCTCAATATCTTCTTTCCTCAGACACCAGACAATGAGAATGCCACTGTGCAGAATGCAGCTGTACGCAAGCACAGCTTTCCTCAATGCCAGGGGCAAGAAATGAAGCAGGAAAAAAAAAAAAAAAAGCACAACATCCTTCAGATATTTGTAAAAAAAAAAAAAAAAAAAATGCTTGGCTTTGAAAGGCAACTTAATGGGTACTATGGAAACGTACGAGTAATTGTACTGCTCCATTAACATAAAAATATTTTGTGCAATTTTCTGCAGTGAAACAACTTGGTTTCTTTGGGAAACATGTAATTACTTTGACTACACAACCATAAAATATGTTGAGGAATATAATTATTTTCTAGGGCAACAGGCAGCCAAACATGTCATTAAGTGAAACCAAGGTCAGAATACATTGCATGCGGATGTGGGAGGGGTGGAAAGAGGCTGAAAGCAGGTAGATAAAACATTTACTCTTAATGACTTACCTTCAGCGGAGCAGACCAGCAACACCATGGACATCGGCTGGGCAATTTTAATAATTGGCTTTGCTGCTCTTGTTGCAGCCTTCCTCCTTCTGGTAATTGGACTTGTGTACTCTGAGCTGATGAATTCAGACATTCCTCGTGGGGTTGCAAATAGTGGGAAACTGCACATGGTTCATGGCTTGTTTGTTGGCATGGCAATTGTGGTGAGTAACTACTTTATCTATGGATTTGTTAGTGCTTATTATTTTATGTTTCCTGAATGTTTTTTTTTTTTTAACTTAAATAATTATTTTATTTCTTAGTGTAAAGGAAAATGCCTCTGCTAGTGAAAGATTAAAAAAAAACTATACTCTTCTAGTGCTTTGTCAAAGATGGCTGTCCTTTCTTTGTCCTCCAGCAACTGATAAAGCTCCGATCAGAGAAACTTTAGATAAGAAATCAAGTCTAACAAAGATGCAAGAAAGGCAAGGTCGTGTGTTCCCTTACTTTGATGTTGTCATAGTAAACATGGTTTCTCTGAGAGAATAACTTTCACTTTAACATTGTCTACCACTTGAGGTAAGTCTGTGATTCCTCTCCTTCCAGGGCCGGATCCTGCATCGTCTGGGCATTTGTCACCAAGTCAGCTTTATCCGATGGTTCGTGGCCTGTTTTCTGACTTGCTTAAATCCAGTTCCTGCGGCTCTGCGAGTGAAGGACCTGACGTTTTCTGAAGTGCCAGTGCGAGTCTATGAACCCACCACTGTTTGTGACGGCTTGAGAAGAGCTCTGGTGTATTTCCATGGAGGAGGATGGGTGCTGGGCAGTATAGGTACACAATGTTCACATCATTTAAATTAAAATAAAAGCATAATATCCAATTACATTTTAATGTCCTGCATTCAAAGCTTCAATTAGTAATTATTTGAACATGTAGACCTGTTTTCCTGGGGAAAATAGAAAGTTAATCCTCTGTGGGTAAATTTTGGTGGTGGACAGGTGGTCCAGCCTTTTGCATCACAGATTGGGCCTTAAAATTACTGGTGTATTAACATTTTTTCTTTCAAAAAGAGAAATGGGTTAAGTGTGTGGCAAGTAACACACACACTTGTGGTTTATTTTTTTCCTATTACTACACTATATTTTGATATCATGCTGTATTGTGTCCAGGTGGTGTTCAAGTGTGGCTAATTTATATACTGTTGAGCAGTTTGAGCTTTAACAACTCATAACATCATTTTGAATATTTTTGAATGTTAAGTATCCATCTGAAAAGTAACCAGTAACTACAAGCCACCCAAGCAACAAGTAAAAATACAATGTTTTACTTTGGAAATGAACTACCAAATTCTACTTAAATGTACTTTCCATCTCTGAATATAAGTTAATGTTTATTGAATCTGTGAATTTCTTATATAATATGCTGTCTGAATACCAAAAAGGAGATCAGTGTAGGTAGAAAGAGAAATACAAATTGTCATGTTCTGTCTGTGATAATTCTGTTGTGGTTACCTCAACAAGACCATAACATTGTTAACTGTGATATCCTGATGTCCTGCTAATACTGAGCAGATTCTGTTGATGAAGTCTGTCGGCACATCGCCATGGAGTCTGACACCACTGTTGTTTCTGTTGGGTACGCAAACTTTTCCACAATACACAGAAATATCCAAGACCTAGTGTATTTTGTCTACCACATCGCCAGAATTCAACATATTGTGCCCCCCCCCCCCCGCGTCTTCCATCTCACCCCTCTTAGGTACCGATTAGCCCCTGAGCACAGGTACCCTGTCCAGCTGGACGATTGTGAGACAGCGACGTGTCACTTCCTGTCTGTTGCTGAGGCAGAGTTCAGCGTGGACTCTCGCAGAGTGGCAGTCGGAGGGGACAGCACTGGGGCTAACCTGGCAGCAGCACTGTGCCAAAGGCTGGCGAGGAGAGAGGACGGACATCTGCCATTCCCCTGCGCTCAGGTCCTCATCTACCCAGCCCTGCAGATGGCAGATTTCAACCTGCCCTCATACCAGCAAAATCATGCTGTGCCCATATTGTTTCGTGGCCGGATGGCGTTCTATTTCCTGCAGTACCTCAATGGGGACATGTCCGTGTGCCAAGACGTGCTGGAAGGCAACCATGTCCCCACTGAGCTCAGGCCACGCTACGAGACGTGGCTCTCCCCGTCCAACTTGCCTCCCGAGTGCCTCGCACGGGGCTTCTCTGAGCACCCAGCCCCAGAATATGATGGGGAGGTGTACCACACAATCAAAGCTGGTTTGGAACCCGAGGTCTCACCTTTACTGGCAGATGATTCGGTCATTCAGAAAACCCCGCCCGCCTTCATTCTCACCTGTGAGTATGATGTCCTGAGGGACGATGGGATACTTTACAAGAAACGGTTGCTGGACCTGAAAAAAGATGTCACTTGGCAACATGTGACAGATGGTTTTCACGGCATGATGAACTTTTTTAACCAAGGCTGGCTCACATTTCCCTCTGCACTACAGGCTGTGGATAGCGTTGTTAACTATGTGAAAACACTGTGAAGACAATAAATAGCATCATGATTGTACTTCTATCGTGTCTTACATTTTAATAAACAAAACTTGCCCTCCAGCGGCAGAGTGTTCTTCTTCATTAAAAGTGTACTGTTCACACAAGACAAAAAAACCCTCAAAAATCAATAAACAAAACCTGTTTTTTTTTTCCGAAAATGAAAAGTAGCCCTAAGACAAAGTCTGGAAACAATTTCTGGCACTATTTTAACAATATAGAGTATACTGCTAAGAGGTAAATGTCATGCCCTAGCCTTAAGGGATGTATTTCTTTTGAGCACAGATGTAAGACATCTCCCGTTTGCTTCCAGGATCCTCTGCTTGCCTTTCCTTTCAGTGTTTGCTGTATCCATGGAAACAGAGCTCTTCTATTTCCCATCCACTGCCTAAGCCATCGTGGGGCCAGGTGAATGCACCTACACGCTACGTGTTTGACGAGGTAACTGTGTTCTAACAGGGCTTCAGATTTCCCTGGTTAGGTGTGTTTGACACCAGGTGAAGTATGAACCAAACGGGGCTGCTGCAGGATAAATGGGCTCAAACCGGATGGAGGATAGAGAAGAAATATGGAAACAAAGTGCTTTTAGGCAACTGGGCAGAGGACAGACTTCAGGTAGGCATTTTGTGTGCTTATTGTCCATTTTACTTTTTATCCACTGTACAACAATATCACAAGACAGTGGGTCGTGAATAGGGGACAGACTGTTTTATGGCGACAGTATCAAAATAAGATGTTCTCATTTAAGCGTACAACTTCAATTGAAAGTTAGAACACAGAGTATCAGTGCCTTTTCATGCTGCAGATCAGAAACATAATGCCACACCAATGGCAGCCTGCCAAAGGTTTTGTAACACCTCAGTTGGTAGTCAAATCTATAGCAAAGTGATTAGGCAGCCTCCGTTCAGCTACATCAGCACAGCCTCCTGGTGGGAGAGGCTGAAGCTGGAGACTAATTGCATTGACGTAAGGTTCCGCCATGGGCTGCTGGTTCAGGATCAGGAGGAGAAATGACTTAAGAAATACTGTACAACAGTGCGGATCGATAGCGAAGTGTGAGCCTTGCTGATCCTTGCGCTGGGCTCATTGCTCAGGTCCCTGTATATTCCCCCCCTCCTCACTCCTCTTTGCAATGTCTGTTTACTCTGTCCGACACAGTTCACTCGGGAGCCAAAGACAGCCAACAGCACCAATCGTGTAGACTACCGGCCCCACTGGGATTTCGAGCCAGACGTCTCTGAGAGAGGATCTGCCCTGCTGAGAGCTGAGGTCAGCCTTTAACTGCTCATTCATGGCATTAACACCAATTGAATGCCTGTCACAACCCTGCAAGTCAGGGCTTTCTTCTCTAGATTGTGGCCACTTCTGCATAATGTTGAGGGCCAAGATAAAGGCCTGTGATAAAACTCTTTATGAAAGCAAGTTTCTGGTCAGACTCAGCAGTCATGTAAATGTGTAAAATCATCAGTCCTAGAGGGCACTTAAAGGCTAGTTAGAGCAATTTGCTGCTGTCACATGATGAGCCTCTTGAAGATTATTGTAAAAGAATGGGTCATGCCCTCTATATTTTAATCCTGTGAAGGCCAATGCATACAGGCTATGTTGAAACTAGTGCATATTGTCTTCCAGGGGCTTTCATCCAAGCAGCTATTTGCCCATTATGGCCTACCATCCTCTCATTACTTGGTCACGCAGTATGAAGAGAGCTACGGGCGTAAGCACACCAGTGCCTTGCCCACACTGCGACCCTGGCATCCAGACAGCTTGACATGGCAGCCTGAGAAGTCCGACCGGCCAATTTCTAGTAAGACCACAGTTTAAAGTGCCATGCCACCACCGCCTGAAGGTACAAATTATACACGGGAAATAATATATTAAACCATCCAGGAGCCACTGCTGAGTGCAGAGCAAACATACTTCAGCACATTTCATTTTGTATGGACAAAACACATCAGCAGTTGTGCTTATGAACAATTTAATCTGGGTGGCCTCAGATGCCTTTTATTGTTCCAAATCAGTCACCAGTGTAATTAATGGCTGCAGTAACATGGCAGTTAACTTTCTCTCCTCTGTGTTCCTTTCCAGCCTTTCCAACTAACTCAGTTGGCCTGCTGCAGACCACAAAGCGCCGTTTGGAAAAGCAGCAGTCACACCTCTCATCACCAACTGTATACAGGTCAGCATACCAGAGGCACCCACTTAGTGCCTTCTGCCAGAGCCGCTTTGCCAGGGCTTCACACATGCTCTCTAGCCACCTCCATGCAGCCAATCACAACAACAAGGACCTGGATCTGAGATGGCGCTCGCTGCTGCAAGTCCCAGATCATTCTTTCAGTCTATTTTCGCCATCACAACAGGCTTAGAGACGACAACGTGGCTCACATGCTGCTTGTTAATTTAGAAACTCCGTTAAAAGTGGCGCTGCTTTGTGCTTCCTCTTTTTTTATTAGTCGGTTGCAGGAAGAAATTTAACAGAGCAGACCATTTGGGAAATTAAAAGGAAATAAAAAAATTAAGCATGGTTCTCATTATGTTGCTGTGAGGAGTACTTTGGTTTACTGTGTGTTGTGTCGTGAGTATGTTTATATACATGAATATGCGTGTGTCTGTGTGCAAGACTAAGGAGAAAGGAGGGGGTTATGAATTATGTCCACCCTTCCAGAGAATAATTACATGCAAATTCTCTCTCTCTCTCTCTGCACACTTAATATCTGCAACTCAGAATGGCTTGTCAGTATTACCCTCGATACTCTGGGGAGAAAAAGAAAAGAAAAGAAAGAGTGAAAGAAAAAGAATAAAACAAGCGTTGATGCCAGAGCTGACCTGTGTTTTGAGGCAAACTGGAAGCCATGAGTCATCCAAGGCAGTGTCTGAGGGGACATGTCTAACTCCCATTCCATTAGGTGTTTAATTAGGAAGAATCAAAGATGCTTATGTTTGATGGTCAACCATCTGCATATGCCTCAATTTTTTCCTGCCTGCCTGCTGCCTTCCAGTGCAGCTGAAGCCCGCTGTTAGTTAGCTACATAGTGACTGTACTGTGCTGATGCTCGTGTGTCACATGACGCCTCAGTGCTGTGAAAAGTCTAAAGCTCAACATGTCTTACCCAGAGCACTGCTGCGTTTGCCTTCCGAGCCACATGATGGTGCTATAGCAGCACGTCACTCTCCTGACTCTGCTGTCAGTGAGTCTTTGAAGTCCTGAACTTTAACTGACAGTACAGTGAGAGACTCGGTTATAAATGAGCAAACAATGAGAGATTTAATATTTGTATCTCTCTCTTATGCATATTTCCACTGTTAATGTAATTTCTCAACACTTCAAAAATAAGAATATACACTTGGCTTAATCTCATTATTCACTAATTGTGGATTAATAAGCAATGAATGACAAATGCATACATTTCTTTGTTGTTTATTTATGTGGTGCGATGAACAAAGAATCTGCTCAGTGAAGATTAAAACAAACACACTTCTTCCGGGCCAGCAAAAGGAGAGCGACTACAAGTGTTGGGAGATTTTCAAAAGTTGTGATGAATGCTTGTGGAAGCTCACATATTTATATTGCATGACATACCCATTTACATCCTGTCATGTTTAAAGAGCAACTGTAGATAATTGCGTCGTATTCAGGCCACTGTGTAAGTTATATTTGTGCCCTACACAGTGGCGCACAGTGATAGATTATCACTGTATTGCCCAAATGTAATGTGTTAGAGTTGAATGCACTCATTTACTGTGAGACGTAGTTATGAATTATCACCACAGCTAAAGAGGTTAAGCATCTGGAATGATATAAAACTAACTTAATGGCAGGAAAGAGTGGCAAATCAAAGAAGCAAACAATTTACATGGCAGCACATCCTGCGTAAATCTAAGCAAACAGTAGTTTGACTACCATTAAGCGTCTAATACTTTACATGTACTGCCAGGGTCCGACATAAGAAACACACATTTCTTTGTGCAAATACCCAGTTCAAGAAAATGAATTATTTTAAGAAACAGAAGCTTTGTGAAAGGGTGACACCGTGGTTACAATTTTTCAATAACATTTGGGGCAAAACCCACTCAGTCAACAGGAAACGTGATGTAAAGCATGATTCAGGGTACACTCCATCACCACCTAATCTTATCATCAATGGAAAACTGAATCCTCGTTACACACTGGTCTGCCGAGGCTTCTTATCAGGGAGTGAAAGGACAAAGGGGAAAAGTATGCCCTTCGCCTCAGAGAGGACACTCAAATCCTCATCTGTGAAAGCGGGGGAGATCTCATCAGCCTCGAACCTCATGGTGAACTGGCGGCTGACACAATAAATTGTGTTGTCCATCGTGACACACTGGAAGGCAGGGCAGTGCAGGAGCCGTTTTGTGCTGCACTCGTACCACAGCCGGGCCACCGTATGGTAGCGGTATACGCTGACACCCAGCAGTGGGTTAACATCAAATCGATACAGAAATCTCCCCACAGCCATCATATCTGCCGTTCTGTCTTTGCTGCTTACTAACAGACTTGGCCTCCAGGTGTCGGTTTTGGGGCTGTAGCGCAGCAGCATATATCTAAGAGTTCCCCCGGAAACAAAAATCTCTCCATTGCACACCGTGACGTGATGTGCCACAGCAAATGTATCATCAGGCAGTGGAGCCACAAATGTCCATCTGTCCAGTCGTGGGTCGTAGCGCTCCACTGAGGAGAGGCACTCCCCTCCGATGGCGTAGATGTAGCCCTCCAGTGCTGCCAGTTTGCAGCAGGGTCTGGCTTCATTCATAGGACTGATCTCCTTCCAAATTGATGTCAGAGGATTGTAGCAAAACACTCGCTTTGAGGGTGTCATTTCTCTGTCTGTGCCTTGGCAGCCCACTGCCACAAATAAGTAGTTATCCATTGTGCACATGGCACAGGCTTTAGAGATGACCTCCTGAGGGATAAGGCAGAGTGTATGCCAGGAGTCTTTGTAGTCATCATAATAGTACACTGCACTGGATGTCTTCTTCTGCTCTGTCTCTGCTGTCCGCACTCCTGTGTTCCTCGCCCAGTCTTGAGGGTCCATGTCTGCCACCATGATGAACCTTCTCCCCCCTATTCTCTGCTTCTGGATTTGTTCCCGCTCGCCAGCCATTAGCCGCCCATAAAGGTTGGGGTCCCTGAGCACCTGGAGGTAGTTGTCTGACATGACCCCAAGGGCTGCTTGCTGCACAGACGTCTGGCCATATTTTTTGGCCAGGTACAGCGTCTCCAAACAGTTACCCAGATCGATCTTACTCTTCAAGCTTTCGATATCTGTGCCGTCAAGAGTTGTTGCCGGAAGGTGTAAAAATAGAGCTCCTGCTACAGTCTCTAGATCAGCCCCCTCCCTCAAATTAGGGCCTTCTGTAGAGGGACTGATCATGGGGCGAACAGACATGGACTCATTGCTGGTTGAGGCCAGAGAGTGAATCATTGGAGTTGAGGCTGTTGAAGTTACAAAAGGGATGGAAAGCTCAGACTGCTCTGCTGCAGACAGATAGCTCTCCTTGCGTAGGAGTGCGGGCTTTGCAGGGGGCCTCAGCTTGAGGCTTCCAAGCGAGGAGGGATCCTCAGCAGTACTTTGTGGTAAAACCAGATCGCGCATAATGATGGGGCTCAGAGAGGAAGGAGATTCTGTTAGCCTGCTGCCATGGTTTCCAAACTCCACTGGCTGTGGCTCAGAGTTCCTCTCATACTGACCCGGCGCAGTGTTTGAGTCTGTAATAGAGTGAGACGAAGACTCAACATAGTAATCATATATCTTTCCGCGCACAATCTGGTCTCCTGTTCCTTCCAGCACCACGTTAGCGTCCTCCACTTTGATCTCTGCCTTGGAGAGGAAGCTGGAGTAGGCTCCCTGGCGCTCCAAGTCCTGCCTCAACTCCCTGCCCACACCCACACTGCCCTCCAGCTTCTGCAAAAAGCAAGGGGAGCGGCGTCCCGTTGTACAGGCCATTCCACTCTCTGCTGGATCAGGAAGGTTCAAAGCAGATCCAAATGAAATATTACTGGTGGCAACCACTGGCTGCGTCTGATGAGTGAGTATCTCTCCTTCCATGCTGATATCTTGGTCACTATATGATAAACTAAATGCATCCTTTTCAGCTCGGTGTGGATGGGTTTCTGCCGGTGGTTCCTTGGTGCAGTCAGATGTCGGGTCATCAGTGGCTGAGTCTGTGCGCAAGGGTCTGGATTGCTCGCCCCCGTCATCGGTGTCATGTTGTGGTGAGCGCTGACATGGTAGCGTCGACTTGCAGTTTTGGCAGGTTGCATTTTGCGGCTCTTTGCTGTCTTTGACACAGGGCTGAATTTCCTGTGCGTCCCTGGAGCTGTAGAACCTGTAGGCCCAAGACACCAGCAGCACTGCAGCCGCAGAAATACTCAATTTCAACAGCAGCTGCATGTCGAACTGGACTCCCAAAAGATCTGCGATGGGCATAGCTGTAGCAGCGATGGTGGCGTCGATTGGTTGACTGATCCTATTGAATGTTATTGTCTGTGACGACCCAGCTTTTCATGGTAAAAGAGCTGCTGTGATCTGATGACTGCTCCTCTTTACCCGAAGGATCAAGTGTAAAATGATACCTCTAGAGGTACTATTTGCATCCCTAGCCCTGTAGAGGCGGGGCACTGGTCATGCACCACCTGTGGCAAATTCAATACCCATACACAGAATATGTAAATACTCATTAGATCAATATTTGGTTATGCAATTTTCTGACACACCCGTGCTTTTTCCCATCACTATCAAAATGTCATCTAAGAACTCTGGAACTAACTCTTTTGCTGTGATGGGCATTGTGTTTTTACGTGAACAGGAGTGGTTCGGGTCATACTTTATAATGCCAATTTGTGAAAATGTCCATAAAAACATTATGATAGAACATGCTCCTTAACTTGCTCAAACACACGGCTCGAGCTGCAGGAGGAAACATGGTTTGAATAAGGGGTGGGGAGAGATCATAGATGACATTTATCAAATACTTAATAAACAGGATACATCTGTTTGCACAGCCATGCCACAGATCAAAGGTCCATTTTTCTGTGCCAGTGCAGATGCTTAAATTACCCTCACTAAAAAGAAGCTGAAGATTGCTCTCAGACAACAAAATGGCACTTGGCATTGTAAACACATATTACTGCAAATAATACAAAAGCACCTGATGAGTGCCAGATGGAAAGAGTGTCATAAGAAAAAAAAAACCTGTCATTCATTTTCATACACTATACCAGGATGCAAACATACATCTCTGTCACATGGGAGACGTGTCATTTGGTTGCCACTGTCAGGCTGTCATTTGTGTTGCTGATAACACACTGTGTGGTCAACAACAGACCAGTGTTTATTTTAACAGCACTCTGCGGAGCTGTTTGAAAGTGCATCACGTGGAGAGGCACACAGAGAGGGTGTGTCAGGTGTCCTAGCTGACATGGGCACTGTTTGGTCATCTGATAGCTGAGCCCGTAGACCACATAAAAGAAACCGGATTCTGCGAGCGTGGTTGACTCCTGAATAATTCACAGATGGGACACAGAGGCAGCTTCTTATCCTCACCGTTAGCGCCAAGCTCAGGTGAACTATTCAGAACACTGCTGAGAAGAAAAAAAAAGCATGATTGACAGCCATGTGCATTGTTGTGGAGAGGCACTTTCACCTCTTGTTGCTTGTGCCATCCATGATAGGCATGCAACATGTGACTGAACAAGAAAAGATGGCACAACAGGTATTTTTTCTTTTTTTCCGATAAGTCCTGTGGAGATGGCTGAGCAAACGTGGTCAGTTCAACACAAAACAAATAAAGCTTAATAGTTTGTGACCATCACATTTCAGTCATCAATTCTGTTATCAAAAATAATAATAACAAAAATAATAACCGATAAAGCTGCAGTGGCTTAAACTTCATCCAGCCTCCAGTGACTTATAAGGAGCAGAACAACAGAACGATTTCTTCATGTGTGAATGAAAGGTGCATACAAAAGCTTGCTCTTGTGTTCACGTTCATGTCCCTATAATTTAGGACAATCACTACTGAGGGAAACAAGTGACTGTTTCACATTCAGGAGTTTGAACTAATGCTGAATTTTAAGTTACATTAAGTGTTCATACATACTATTAAGTCAATGGCATTTATAATACACACACACACACAGACACACACACAGACACACAGCTATGATACACTTCTTCTAATGTTACGATGATTAAGTCATATAAAGACAATTTTATACATTCTCTAATGCTTTCAGAAATGCAGATGGGCCCGCTCTTCCTCCCCTGAATGCGAAGTGAGTGATAAAAGCAAAAAAAAAAAAAAGCATAAAAGTGCCTCTTGAATCCAAATTAAAATGCTAGCTGAGTTAATGCTATACAGTGGGTGGACAAGGATTTGCGCCCTTTTGCTTCCCTTCACTGGTAAAAAAAAAAAAAAAGAAGAAAAAAATTAATTCACAGCACATAGGACTGTCTGTTAATAATGTTTGTGCTATGCAGCTCTCATCGCTGGAATATGGATTGTACTTTGGCAAGGTGAGCCGATATCCCAAACGAGTAGGTCTATCCTTTCTATTCACCTAAGCTTTCAAAAATCTCTGCTCTTACCTCCCACCTGGTTTAAACCTTAATCCCTTAATACATGTTGCGTCCTTAGAATAGCTTAAATTGCAATTCTTGTGAAGTCCAAAAAACGCAGGATTACTTTGCATTAAGCAACTCTTCACCGTGTATGTGTGAGACAGAGTACAAACTGCAAAGGGTTAACGGCAATGTCAGAATCTCCTTCAGAAGTCACGATGGGGTCAATACAATCAGAAATATCTGAAGCAGAGTAATTATTGGAACTTGGCTGTAGTCGAGGACGAATGAAAACAAGTCTGTCTTCTTGGCATTGGCAGGCCTGTCTTTCAAAGTTCCCTGATACGGTGAGATTCTCATCAAATTAACAGTCCCTGCAACAATCTAGACGCACAGGTGTGTGCAGTATCAGATACTGTATATGACCTGCACCGAGCATTAACGGATGAGACAGATGGAAGATGCAGATCTACGGCTGAACACGTCAAACACATGTGTTTTAAGTAAAGTCAAGGCTTGTGAGTTTCATCATCTCTCCATTTTAATACAGGTGAAATGAAACAAATGCAACAACCCTGTTTACACACGCTGCCTCAGGTGAGCACCTCCCTGTAAATGGCGGCTAAAATGATCCTACAAGTACTGTAAATGCGTGGGGTAAGAGTTACGTATCGTACACAATGTAGGTCACTTAAAATAGTATGTCACAAGTAAATAACTGGATTACAGGCCAGTGACAATGAGTTGCACTGCTGTCAATTGCAACACACCAAAAGGAGAAATAATCTTCAAACGTCACATGCACCACAACCCCAAAACAGCAGACATATGTTAGATCTTTTTTTTTTTTTCTTTTTTTTTTTTTTTAATTCTGGCCTTGGAGACCTGCCATATAGATATAAAAAGCCCAAATGAGAAACAGAAAGTCTGTTAATGATTCCGTCCTTTCAGCCACAAATTATCTCAGAACAGTGTTGAATGAAAGTACAAACAAAGGTGGATGAGCATAAACTCCAGCTATCTCAGCAACCGTTCCTCACCATATCCCATATAACCTCTTTAATTATTTTCAATATTTACACTGATGTACACAAAATACACTCAAAAAGGAGATTTTTTTTTTTCTAGTTTTCTCTCTGCGTTTAAATCCTCTTGTACATTCCGAGCCATCAGGGAAAAAAAAGGGAAAACCTGTATATTAATAAAAAAAGAATGTTCTCTTGGAGCATCTGTGTTTATTCCCCCGTGGTTTTATCAGCATGTTCCTATTCAGGTGCATCCCAGGACACGTAACAGACGGGTGCGGTTGATATGGTGGCGCAGCCTAAGCCAGTTCCACTTTTCACATTTCAGTCAACACCAATGACATTTTGACTCCAAATAAAATCCAAATGCTTTTTTCTTTTCTGTTTCAAATCAACTGATTTTATTGATCAACAGGCAGACGTGGGACAAGAAACAAAAAAAAGGTGTAACTGGGCGGGGCTATATAGGAGGTGGTAACTGTCATGTTCATCACGTTGTTCTTTTTGATATCATTATCTTGGTTATTATTTTGTTACAAAAACAGTGGAGCGCCATCCCGTGATGGCGCTGTTTCCTGATCGACTGACGCATGGAGGGTCTTGTTGATGACTGGAGAAGGCTTGCAGGATTGTGGAAAGTGTGTGTTTGTGTGTGTTTCTGTGTGCATGTGTGGATTATGTGGATGTTGCGTAAGAAGGGCAAGTGTGCGAGAGTGTCTTGGATGAGCGGTTTCACGTCAGTTCCACTGTCACTGTGAGGACAAATGCCATCCACGTCAGTCCGAGCACGTCCGTGCGGGAGGCTCCATCTACAAACACACAAAGAAACCGTCGGTCAGATGGACACGTTCCCTCAGTCTTCTATTTATCGTATCAGCAGCATCATTTCTAAATCAGTGTTGTGATGCATGAATCCCATTTTTCATAAACTCGTAATGCAATGAATGCGATTTAGTGAAATAACCTGATATCATAATTTCATTGGTTGCTGTAACGTATCCCACAATGCCTCTGTTTACTCCTGAATGAGCATTATGATATTTTGCTCAAACTAGTGCTCGTCATGGCCGAATAATAATATTGTATTGTTACATAATTTTGGTATTTGTCAACAACAAAGAAATAAAATAATAAAAAAACGTACAACATAAATATAGTCAGACCTCTTACTAATGATCTACACTATAGTATCTTTCAATGTGACAGACTTTAACTGTACTTGTAACATACAAGTGACTTATAATAGTGAGTGTATTTAACCTCAATGTATCAATGTATCTATTCAAACTGTGTGGTAAGTTGTTCCAGTGTTGTTTCTTGAACCACAAGTGTGGTGATTTGATGGCAGTCCTGCTCTGAGAGGATAATGGTCGCGACACAACCGTTCTTTTTATACAGTACATTAATTTAATTAATGGGAAATATGCTCTGTGGGGTTCTTTGAAGTGCACAATGATGATATACAGCGAAGTGCTACCACTACACCAGCAACTCCAGCCAAGCCCCTACATGCATTTTGGTGCAGTTTAGTTCATTGTTTCCACATATTTGAAGAATCTTCAGATATAAAAATGGAGCGATGAGGAGTGAAACCCTGCTTCTTTCTCTTTTTTAATGTTTTGAACTTGTTGTGCTGAGGCCCACAGCAGGGATACTAGATTATAGAGGAGAGATCAGCAGAGACACCAGCTTTCTGCTGCTATTGTTTCCTGTTACTCTCTCTTGGATATGTTACAGAGAGGACTGTGGAAGTGGAGCTGCCGTGGGAGGAAAGCTGTGACTGACTGTGGGTGTGGCTTTGCTGACATAACCAACAGTTAGTCTAGATTGTGCCAACACTGTGGCTATACCAACAATCACAATCACAATTTGAGCCTGACCGCATTGGGGTGTGGCTGGACTCATTAGATTCAAAATTTGATCTGGCAGTGGTTAGAGCTGTCAGGTGATGCAGTCCAATGAGTCTGGATGATACAACGTTTCCTGCACGCTGAGAAAAGTTGGTTCTGTTATTATGAGTTGGATCATGAATAAAATATTCATGTTTGCCAGGGCTGTTTAAATTAAACTATCAGGGTTTCACGCAACTCCCATAAATGTAAGTCTCCACAGAACAATATAATCTGACATTTTATATAACATATTACATATTCCAATTCTGTTCGTGAAAGTCATACAACCTTAGATAACAAGTGGATCTTCTCAATAAGTACTTCATTTCATTCTGTAATGGGCTCATCCAACCATAAGATCATCGTCTGAGGTCCCCTTCCAGTCTGCAATCATAGATGCAAGTCGCCCAGCCATCTGTTTGCCTGTTTTTGGCTCAGACCTCAATGCATTTCTGCCAACCTGATTTTTTTTTTTTTTTTTTTTTTAGACTACTGGGACTGATTTCTGAGGCAACATGCTCTTTTTAATAAAGGATGACTCTGCCTCAGGTGTGTTGGACCTAAAATGCCAGATGAAAACACAAGGCTTTCTTTTTGTATGTGTCTACATGACTACAGAGACGCTTTAAGACAAGTTTGCTGTCTTTATTAAATTTACATTTTTTTTTTTTTTTTTTTGCTGTGGCCAGTAACAGCTGTTGTACTCCTACCAACCTGGTTCCCGTCTCTGATCTGACCTCTGTTCTGAAAGACGATTTAAATGAGAATTCTGCATAGCACTGTGCAAAATGACAGCTCGACCATGTCTGCCAAAATATTAAAAAAAAAAAAAAAAAAAAAATGTTGAAAATGCAGTTTACTTGATTATTTGCTCTTTTGGTTTTGTCATTTTTGACTCAATGAATGCATTACATCCGTCGGGACGTTTTTTTAGTTGTAATGAATTTTGCTTTGTGATTGCACAACCGTGTCTCAGCCAAGATGATGCGCTTCCCACAATGAGATGACAAACCCCAAACTTTTGACACTACCACCAGCTCAGGCCGACAGGTAGAGTATAATGTGGCAGAAAACTTGTCACATATTTGTCCTCAATTTCACTCATCTGAAATTCAGTTCATTGCCATACAGTGCAGCTTGACAAGTTGTCTGTGAGATTGGAAATCTGACAAAGATGAATGAAGATAACTCCTCACTGGGAAGCGTAGTTTTCTGACTGACTGACGGGGGTGGTCTTTCCCATTCGCACCGAACGAGAAGTCGGGTACTAACCCATTAAGCGAAGGGGCACGTGTGTGTGTGTGGTGACCTGTTGGGGCCGTGTTGTACACCAATTTGACTTGCATGCAAGGCATGTCAGCGCATCCATGCTGACCTGATTCTGTCCTTGCTGTGACACACCTGCTCCTGCACTTACCATAGCATTTGCATATTCAGTTTTGCATCCCTAAGATACGACTAGCTGGGGTGAGAATGGTAGAGGAAGAGAGGGAAGAGGAGAGAAAAATCCAAGAGCGATAAGGATGAGAGACCAATACATTGAGAGGGGGAGAGAGAGGACGAGGGACAAAAAAATTTGGGGTGGGGGGGGACACACCAATGTCAGACTACAAGACTGTTTAAATCTCCTCTGACTAGGCCAGTTCAGCTTAAAGACAGCTCGGCTCGCCATCTGCTTGGAAAGCTGTTCTCACTGTACGCTGGGACAAACATGGGCGTCACACATAGGCACTAGGGATTATACACCATGCAATTATACCATTCCAATACATTTTCCAGTTCATCAACAACAACCCACTGCAAAAAAACTATTAGAATACAGGTGTTTTATTGCCTCACGGTACAGAAGTTACAATCTACATTTAGTGCACATCACTAACATGGAGGAGTCTTTCACTAATAACTATTAACCGCACATTTTTGTGGATTGATCTCGACATGCTGCTACATTATAGCACTTCATAGAGCCAGCAGGCTTGCTTATATGAACTAATCTACATGAGCTATTAATGTGTCTCCTCTTATGGTTAATAGCATCCTATAGATCCTATTTCCATAGGATCCCACTCTGATTTCAGACTATGTGAGTCTTGGACCAGTTCATACACCAGAAGCCCATTTAACAAGATTCCAGACACTGGCTGTTTACCCAGAATTGAATCTTTTTTTGCAGAATAATCTACACTGATCATAAAGCTTGAGTGCCTGAAAGTCTGCATCAAAATCAGAGATTGTGAGCCAGGCTGAAGAGGAAAACAGGAAATATAAATGTGATGGAAGGGGGACAGACAGAATAAATGAGAGCGAGGGAAATAAGGTGGTGGCAAAAAAAGGGAAAGAGCTACCAGAAATGGATGAAACGGGGAGAGAGGTTGGCACTGGGAGACGGAAAGTAAGTATGAAAAGTCAGAGAGGAGGGAAAGAGAAAATAGACAGAAAGATTGAAGTACAAAGAGAGAGGGAGTGGCAGAAAAAAGGGAGAGATGGAAAGGTTGTTGTCACAGCCCTGCGGCTTCTCCTGACAATTCCTCATCTTTACATATGATAATCTCAGAAGCCGCAAATGAGCCACCACTGCACATATAAAACACCAATAATCTCGCACTCAACCAGAAGTGACAGGCTCCGTTAGTCACCGGGAGAGGCTTGTTGCTCGCTGCTACTGAACATCGGCAAAGATGAATCCTGACTGAATCACTCTCTCACGCAGTCTATCTGGGGCAACGCATTCAGGACAGAATGAGAAACATCCACCTGTCAATACGTTGAATGTTAAAACCGCAGGCCCTCCCCCCCTCCCAAAAAAAAAGAGTTTGCCTCTCTGATCAGTGCCAGGTTTCTGCACAAATTCTCTAACTGAACAGACTGCAGTGTCACATTTTGTTCTCATATTACATACAGCGTCTCTGGAAATGTGATGATCGAGTGATACAGCAGGAATCATGAGATGCATTGTAATGAACACACGCACACACACACAAATTTGTATATTTCTGTGGCAGAAATACTTACTGTTCTGATTCTGTGTGTTTTTCATCATGCTTGGATTTTCTGTTGGAAAAAAGAGTGAGACGATCAATCAGTGTACTTGTTACTGAGAGAGTGAACGACTCACTGAAGGAAGGAATTAATGAGAAGATAAAGAGCCTGAAAAGGAGAAAGAAAGACAGAGAGAAAGAGAAAAATTGTAATCTCTGACAGAGGTTATGGCTTTCTAATGAAGCTGAACTCCAAAGTTCCTGAAGCACACGCTAAATGGCACATCCCCAGTGAGAAAGAGTGGGCCTGCTAATGGAAGTGGGAACACAGAGCGCTGCACCAGAACAGCCGGGACACTTTTTAGCAACAGTGAGACCGGGCAGCTACAGCAGCAGTGGCCAGACAAATGTGAGGAAAGGTGTTTGGAGAGAAAACTGACTACACCTTTAATAAGTTGTGGCGATGTCTACGCTGCACAATACACTCTAACAATGTATTTCCACAGTTCTCAGGAGGCATAAAGTAATTGCAATAGAAGAAGCAGGCGAGCTTGCAGGAGAATTAGCAGAACCCCTGAATTCCACTTTGTGAGCTATTTTTGGATGGTAGACTTGACATATGAAAAGGTGGAAGCTACATATGCAGCACAGTGTGAAACTTGCCGGTCCCTCTGGTCTCACTGCAACCATTACCATAGCAGCTCCTCGGAGAACACAGAGAAATTAGTGTGTGCACTTTGCATATGCACACTTGTGTCTGCCTGCCCTTGGAAATTTGCATAAGCATACATATCTTTTGTTGTTTCTGCATGTGTGTGCAGTTTGGGTGTCTGCCTGTGTGTGTCACTGCCCGGCTCCTCAGTGCTGACTCACTTCGCAGTAATCTCAGAGGGTATTATCACTGAGGGTGGCTAAAGATGTACATCATCAAGACGTGAGCGCTGCTCGTCGACAGTGTGTCTCTATACCAAGCTGTCATTATACTCTATTATTCCTGATGATGTATATTGAAGACTTTGCCAAGTGAGCAGAGCCCCCAAATACTTCTATCTCCTCGCCCTCGGCAGAGAGAGAAGTGTCTCATCTCAAGGCCACAGGGGACGGTGCCAAGGTCACTTAATCACCATTTACTTCCCCTAAGCGTGAGTGGAAGCAATCTACAAGGAGACAAGCAGACAGATGGGCCATAGTAGGCACGTAGCCGATGACACCTGAGGGTGCATCAGGGTGTTAAATAGACATTAGTGCTCTTCCTACCAAAACGCCTCCCAAGGTAACGCCTCCCTAAAGTGGCACTTTCCCCTTAAAGTGGCTTCTTATTAGACCCGCCCAGTACTTTGTACATTTGTGACATACTTTATTAAATCCTGTTCACAGAAGTGTTTCAGGCAGGAGGATTTAAAAAAAAAAAAAAGAAAAGAAAAGAAAAGATGGATACAATATCCTTTGTTTCAGAGTCGATGAAGTATGAAAATGGTGTCGACCTGATTTACGTTAATAGGGCGCTCCAGGGCTGAAGTGCATACGTGTGCACACCACACATATTTCTGCATTTATATAAAAAAAAAAAAAAATTCTCTCTTGCGTGACTTGACTTCTGTAGGGTGTAAGTGTCAAGTGTCTCTTTAGACAAGGAATGTGTACCACTGCTGGCTTTGTCTATCTATAGTAATGTCCTCTGGGCTTTCAGACATAGTTCTCTGTCAGGTGAATGTTCCGTTATTACTCTATTCAAACATGACAGAGCCATTATGGATAGAGCTGCAACGCTTGTACAATATTTTAGATCTGGTATGCAGGAAGGATTGGTAGCACTGCTGAGGGACAATGGTGGAAAATTATAACATCAAGGAAGAAGTGTTCTGTTCTCTCACAGTCTGCATCAATTATGGATTTTAAAACTTATTTTGTACTCAATCAAAGACCACTGCGAGTGCAGAGAGAGGCTCACCCCCCCCCCCCGCTTATTACTAGTGGATCCTCTAATTCAGGGCTTCCCAACCTGGTGGCCCGCGAAGGTATTGCAAGTGGGCCGACAAATCATTTGCGAAACAGTCCACCTTTGGTGAAAAGACGTAATTAAAAAAAATATAAATAAAAATAAATAATCTGTATATGTATAATAAAAATGAAAGGACCTTTAAAAACATAAAAAATGAAGAACTCCTTTCATTGTTTTTTTTTTCTTTACTCATATTAAGGTCTATCACTGTGATAAGCCAATGACAAGAACTTATACTTGTGTGCTATCTCAGTCTGATTGTGTGGCTAAACAATTATATCCATGGCAAAAACTGGAGCATTAAAATAGACAGCTGGTTAGCAACAAGATTAAAAGGAAAGAGAGTCAAGAAACAGATGGTGAATCGACAAAACAACAAAAAAGAAAAATTGAGCCTCCCTTGCTTTCAGATCAATCCTGAATGTTCGATCGTTAGCATTAAAGTAAAAAAAAGCTCTAAGAAGGCATTATTTGGCCTCCGTATTATTATGGATGTGGGCAGCTGACATTTTCAAACAGATTTTCAAGCTGAAAAAGGTTGGGAACCACTAATCTTATGTTCTTCAATCTCATAATTCATTAGATAGAGACAAGACACATATTTATACAAATAATTTCTGCATATTTAACAGTGTGTGTGCTGTAGCCTCTCGGTCAATGCAAAATCATTTACATCAGACTGAAGTCGTGTTGGAAGTGATTGCCACTGTGACTTTTATGGAGAAGCGGCCAACACCAATTTAACTGTAGCACTACTCATTTAATTAAAACACCCTTCACCGATAGAGATCTCTGAAGAAGCCCAGAACAGCAGATCCCAGTTCTTCCACGAGTGTCCAGGGTAAACAGATCCAGAGGAGCAGCACACACAGACATAACAGAGCCTGTAAGCAATCCAGCTCCCACATCAACACCAGTAAATGAACACCTTCCAGGTTCCAGTGAACATGTTACTTTGGTTTGGCCATTGAACAAAGTGCTTTTCTAACACTGTCAACAACAAAGGTCCTTTGATTCCATCATGGGCCTTTGATGCCTCCGCTGGCGGTTGGTGTTTAAGTGAGAGAGCACAAGACGTGCCATTGATGGAATAGTCACTGAATCCCTTGCGAGAGAATAGTTATCCTCACTAAGTGCAGCCTTAAAAGGAATGTGTTGTTGAGCCAATTAGAGATACAATCTCTTATTAATCACACACTTAGCTGCATTAATGATTCATACCTAAAAGCGGTCACATAAATCTCTTAAGTATTTTCCAGAGATACTGTAGATACATGAAATGAATTTTGTAGAATTATATAATTTTCTGTGACATTTAACTGTGTAATTGTATAAGTGTTTCAGATAATTCTTGCGGAGCCAAGTTGAACAGTCAAAAAAAAAAAAATGTTTCATATTCATCATCTTCTAAATAATTAATCAAACTTGAATCCAATTTCAGTTTAACTGCAAGTGTAGTGGCCACTCCAGAACGGGGCGATGAGCATGTCGGGGAGCTGAGCGTACATACCGAAGACTATGAGGCGAGTGTGCGTATCCGTGGAACCCAGAGGATTCTGGGCCGTGCAGCGATACATGGAGCCGTTGAGCTCGGCGGGCACTCTCTCCAGAATCAGCTCCTTCCCCTCTCGCTCGGTGCTGCCATCTAGCAGGCGGCCCCCCACCCGCGTCCAGGTGAAAAGAGGCTCTGGGAACACCTCATTCTATCAACACCCAGCGCCGAGATGGGATGGAGAGGAAAAAGAAAAAGAAAGGAGGGGGGGGGGAGGAGAAAGAGGGAAAGTGGGGGTGAGAAAGAGAGTGGTGCAGAGACAGTCTGTGAGTCTCAGCCAAGAGATTAAGAGCAAAGGATACATGAATAATACAAGCTCCAATTTTTTCCCCTAATGCAACAGCAAGTTAACAACATGCATTAATAATCAACACTTCACTTTACAACAGTTTCCCCCCCCCCTCACATTTTTGAGCCCTCCAGAGAGCAATCCCCTCATTTCCAATTTAAAAATATAACCATCCATGAAGCAGCATTTCATTCATACCAGTGGGTTGACATGTTCATAGATAATACGAGGACACAATAAGAGGACGAATCCCTTGTACGATTCCCCCTCTGAGCTACAAGGTTTTGCTTCTTCCTCCATGCACCGCAATCCTTCCTTGAAACACACACTGCACCACATACACATATGCAGTCTACAGGCACACACACACAGTTTATCTCCTCCGCCATCCATTTGATATACTTCTGGAATAAAATCCCCTGGAATACAATTCAGCAGAGCAAGGCTTTCAGTGCAAAAAAAGGGGTTTGCAGCACTCTAGCCTCATGTCAAAGGAGAGAGCATGTGTCATTGGGACATCAGAGGTACTTGACACGACAAGATAGAGGGATTTATCTATTCGCAAAGAAATGAGTAATTTGAGATCGGAGGTCTGACCTCATCTTTTGTGACAAACACAGTAAAGAATACACTTGGAGTAAAATCAAGGTCCTCCATGTGCTGTAACTATTGTAAAAGTTTACTTCTCATTTTGGTTCAGTTTGGTTCACTCAACTTGGTTGCAGAGGTGAGTGAGCTCAGAGATAGCTTGTTTATTTGAGTGAGGTGAATCAAATCAGAGCCAAAAAATTCACCTGGTGTAACTTCAGCCAAAATACTGTTCATAACAGTTTATAGTCCATGAAGGAAGAGCTGAATAAAAATCAGTCCACACCTCGGTTTACCCTTGCTTCATGGTTTTTCAAACACAGGGGACTGCTCACTGTCAACATCCCTCCCCACTGACTCAAAACTGCACATTTTGTTCAAATGATATCATTATCATATGCAAACAAACCAAACACTTCAGAGTTCAGATAACACATGCTTGGCATGAGAGTGCCCTTAACAGCTTGAAGTGACCCACTGAAATAGTTTGATAAAGTGAAAGTCATTAATGTTCTAGCTTGTAACTGTGATGAAGCTGCTGTGAATTGTGCTGTGAAATCTTTTTTACATAAATGTTACCGTTACTGAATGAGTTCTCCAGCCTCTGTGTTTAAATCATGACAGAGGTTAAATTAGTTAGTAGATTGGGACGGGCTCATGGGAAAAGGTCACATTAAGATTAAAAAACAAAAAAACAAACAAACACTAAAAGGGTTTAAGTGAGACCTTCCTGTCACACAGCCCCAAGAGCCTTTGAAGTCCAAATTAAAGAGATCTGTGCACTGTGCCGCTGAAACCATCATTGCCCAATTTAATCTCATACATAAGGCAACTAAAAAAGGGAATACAAAATACAATCCAAACTGTAGGATGATTGTCCTTAATAAATTCCTCAGACAATAAACCAGGAGGGGAAACTGGCATCTTATTGTATCAGAAAGGCGGGAGGCAAAATTATCAGTCTTGACACACAATCTTATCTACTTGTGAAACCCTAAAGCCCAGGCCCAGTGAAGGATAAGGGAAATTTACTTTCTGATCAATCTCCACTGATGCCTGTGCTCCCGAAGGCTCCGTCTGGCTGTGTGCCACACTCAAGCCTGTTTATAAAAACCAGTCTTTACACTGTTCAAAGAAAACCTTAAAAAAAAAAAAAAAAAGCAACTCAAGGTCATTGGAGCAGACATGGACACATGGCAGTATCTGTGCAGTTTGGTGCACAGATACTGCACACATTCATTTTACATGGAAATATTTCGAATATAAAATCAAATAACAAATCTGACTCATGACAGAGATTCCTGAAGCAGTGACCAAGAAAAACACAGGTGATTCCTGCTATGGGCCATTAGCATGTCGCTATATCAGGATTAGTCCTATCCTCTCCACCTGACTGGCTCCAGCTGCCTGGCTTCAATGTGTCATCCCTGTCAAACAGATCAGGACTGTCCACAGGCAGTTCACTCTGGGGATACGGCTGTTTTTTGTCAGGGGATGACAGTGACACAAAGACAATATTTTTTGCTGTTACTTTCAGCTCCTTCTTTGGGATTATGGAGCAAAAAGTCTGAAAGCAGCAAAAATGACACTGAATAGCAAAGTTGCCAGCCTGTTGACTAAAGCCCGGTTTATACTTCTGTAGGATCGACACATAAATCTACGCTGTAGGCTACGCAAGTTGCCTTCGCCGTTGTGTCTGTGTTTTGCAACCGCCAAAAACACTAGTTGGCGGCGGGGTTCCTATGCCAATGTGTGTGTACTTCAAACAATGGCTACTGAAACTGAGTGGATCAAATGTTGAACAATAGCTACTTTTACTGAAATGACTGCAACGCAGAAAAGAGAGAAGACATCGGACGAGATGGTGCGTTGATTGAGGCGAAGGGTACGAAGCTACAGCGTTGATTCAATGAAGAAATATAAACTAGGCTTCAGAATGATGGACATGGACATCAGATAGATTTGATAGACTTCAGATCAGACCATTTGTAAATAAATTGACTTTGATTATTTGTTTTAGTTTAAAATTTCATTGCCTGAGGCTTGACTGAGTAGCCTGAAAAGTGCAATGTTTAGTATTTTATAGCCCATAGAAACCAAAATGTTACAGTTTGACAAAATTAGCTGTATGCCCATATAAAACGTTCCATGCCCAACAGAGCGGTCACCAAACACACAGGTTTAAGTACACATTTGCACCAGTCTAAACTGGAGCAAACGTGGCTTTTCGTTTTCTTCAAACCCCATGCACTTACCCCAGGCGATCCTACCTGGAATCCTTGCACAGTGATGCGCACCGTGTCCCCTACCTTTGCCCTACTGGGGGACATCAAGAGTTTAGGACCCTTAGGAGCAGCTGAAAAGAGAAAAAAAAAAAGACAAAGAGAGAAAGGTCATTGTACTGAGCATGGAGAACAAATCCTGCCGGACACCTGTTTTGTCACAGAGGGAGAGAGACAAATACAATTTCCTGTCAATTAAGGTCACGGGGCAAGAGGCGAGGGACCTGCAGGTTCTTTCATCCAAAGCACTGTGCTGGATTTATTCCCCCTTGGAGAGAAAAGGAACTAAATTGGGTAGATACTCATTACTAGAGGAGAATGGGAGTGCATCGGGTGGAGTGTGGAGGCAGTGAGATAAGGGGCACTCAGAGAGCTAATTCCCTTGTCTTGGTGTGGACAGCAGCCCCCAGATGGCTTTCATTTGGACCCTCTAAAACAATGGGGTGCAAGCAGGAGAGGGAGCAGGCAGCAGATTGTAATATTCTGAGATCGTGAGGGGCTGGTGATTGTCCTGTGTATGTAGTGTCAAGATAAAATGAGTGATTTGCATAATGTTATAAAAAAAGGTAAGTCATCTCATTGTGGCTAAACAGCACAGTGTACTGCATCAGGCCCATATAAGCCGGTTCTGCACGATTTGAGATGATTAACAATTCCTCTAAAAGATAACTGCTTCACATGCTGCGCACTTCCATATGTTAGACAAATGGGCTGAGCAGCGCATGCAATGAGACTCAAGCTAAGGGCGACCTATCAATAACGCCTGTACAAGTCCAACCCCAGGAGTTCTTTAGTTCATTTATAAATAATTTACACTGGTTGCTTGTTTTCATTGATGAGTTAAACTAAAGGATAAATAAATAAACAGACAAATGACCTCAGTTTTTTAGCTATTAATCTGGCGACAAACTGTCCACTGTGGCTAATGGAGCACGGCCTTTTCTTAGGCAGCCATTGACTACAAGCCTGCATAAGACTAATGGATTAAGACTTACACAGTCACATCTGTAAATAGGATTGAGCATGTGGCATTGCCCATGTGCTGTAAATCACATCTTGGGATCTTTATATAAAACAGATTTGAATTGCATGAAATGGTTGGAGAGAATTGGAGAGACACAAAGGGAGGGAAGAGCATATATTCAAATTTAAAAAGACTTTCACCACCACTAGCCAGGCTTCTCATTCGGTATAAACGGATTAATTTGTCCAGAAAATCAGTGCATAGAAGTAGAAACTGGCGCAAAGTCCAAGAAAAAAATCTTGGAGTAACTTTTCTTTTTTGAGATTAAAGGAAAACATCCATGTATTTATACTGGCAACCCAACCACAGACATGATGTGAGCAGTTTGACATGGCTAAATGTTCCATCTCATGCGAAGATGGATGGCATTTCACAGGCTAGTTTTGGCATCGCAGCGTGAAGCATCTTTCCACCACCCACACACTAACGGAAGAGTATTTTTAAATACTGGTGTCATGGCGTCACATAGAGCTTGCGAGGCATATGGCTGGGGAAGATGATGGCTGATTTCTGGGATTTGCTCCAACAGTGACAGTTGGTGTCCTACGTCACCACCTTTGATTAGGGCAGCATGCAGTGTGATGGACATAACACAGCCTCTCTCTGAGGAGGAGGAGGGCCTCGCAGGGGAAATGAGCCACGGTCCCATGAGACTGTCACCTAGGACCCAACTTCTTCAGTTTGCAAGAGCGAGCTGTTATCACTTCAGGATGGGTCAGAGAATACAACATGCCCTCGAGAAAAACAACTGCGCACGCTGCATCAGGTGTGCTTTCATACCAAGCCAAGACATCAACAGGTCTGCCCAGCTCCACAACAGACTTTAAGCAGTTGAAGGGAACCTGTCACATTAGCTGGGTGACTTGTTCTGTTGAAGCGGAGAAGCCGGACAGGCATGCGACTGAATTTAAAAGGCCTGACTGATTCCTGGATCGCTCAGTAGTGGAGAATCTGGCACTAACACGCTGGACTAGGTGAACCAAAGCAGCGAAATGCGACAGGTTGAAGAATGTGGAGCTGAACTGCAGGTGAACACAGATGCAAACAACATGCTAGGTACACACAACAAATCCATATTTGCACGAGCAAACAGACAAAGACACACAGGCATTTACATACAAATAACCATACACGTATATGCGTGCACACAAAATCCGCCCCAAAATACACACACATGCATACTCAGAGATCACAGCCGCCCTCCTGAAACTGAGCATCTGCTCTTTGATTATCGCAGTCTGGCAAAGCAATGTCTGGGAGATGTGAGGAAGCCTGGATCTCTTCTCAACGCTGTACAGTGTATGAAATGTGAATCGCACCACTTGTCCGATAGTGTTGAATAATAAACACCTTGGCTCATCTGAATCCAGAGCAAAGAACTTCTTTTAATTATTAAGATGCGCTATGTTCATGAATTCAGTCCAGGAGTGCAGAATAGACCGGCCTCATGATCTCATAGAGGTGTAGCACTTTCTCTACACTCCCAAGGTCTGGCGCCGGCTTCAGGTTCATTTGTATGGGGAGCACGAAGCCATCCATGAATATTCACAAAGTGTAATACAACATTGGTCGATTGTCAGACTGTCGCTGTGTCTCATGTGGCAATATTAAATCTCTGAAAGATTTATTACTTATGGGTACTGCAAAGACCTCCTTTTCATTTCCTGACCAAACACACCTGAGAGAAGCAGGAGAGCGTGTGTTTATGTATACAGTAAGACAGAGCCTGGGTGCAATTATGGATTTATGTCTGCATAACATAAATGTGCTAATTAGAATCAACAAATGCACATTTTCTGTTTTTCTTTTAGATGTCTGGAGATGCTCCTTCCATCTCTTTAAAAGAACAAAGCTGGTGATAAATTAATGACTTCAAAACACAGAGAGGAAGGCTTGTCAAAATATTAGCACCTTTGACATTTAACAAGAGTTTCACAAGACCCATTCCCTGCAGGGTGTGTCATCTGTTTATCATCAACATGTGAAAGACGCAAAGAGCTGTTAGAGTCCTCAGTGCAACATTTTGTCTGCAGGAGACAGCTCGTGCCATTATAGCTTCAACTGATGCTGATGTCTGCGTCTTGTATGTGATGCACTTCATTTCCATCCACTTGGGATATGACGGTGACAGTTATTACATACTAAAGTACAATTTTCCGGTATGACATATTCCGATTTGACAAAAAAAATAAATAAAAAAGGGACAAAATCAATTGCAACAATTGTTTTTTTAAATAAGGGCTTAAGACACAGGATCTTCTCCTCTGCTTGGATATGATTTAAAGCAAATGGCTGGCGAAAGCTTATATTTCTCTTAACGTTAACTAATCGAATGAAAAGATTAAACCTAACAATAAATTGATTCTACAAACAAGCAGTGTGAAATAAGTCACAGTAACTCTTTGCAATAGACCTCCATTGTTTTTCCACTATTAAAAACACATCAAAGAGCCACACAATAGTACCGTGTTATTATTTTGAACATTGTCACTGTAATTTATTTTAAGTCACTCCCACATACTGTGGGTTCTTCTGCTAGCATAAATAGTCAAGAGTGCACCACATGTGTATAAATACACAGCTGAAAATCCACTATTTATCTTGTTTATGTTGTTGAGTAATGTTTGCTTAAAACCACTGTGAGCAGGTGCTTAAAAAAACTAGCCTATAAAATTGAAACTATATATTTGTGCACTATTTTTTGAAGCTTTACATCTTCAGTAGTAAACATCAGGCTGGGGGCTGCGCA
Organism: Seriola aureovittata; assembly: GCF_021018895.1. Lineage (NCBI taxonomy): Eukaryota > Metazoa > Chordata > Actinopteri > Carangiformes > Carangidae > Seriola > Seriola aureovittata. Next base: position 23,202,178 of record NC_079365.1, on the reverse strand, counting down.
GAAAGGGTGGGGCTTTGGTGTTTTCCTACAAAATGATGCCAGCCTTGTCCTTTGAGCTATATCCTGCACAAGATTTCGATCTGGAAAAACACTCTCTTCATGTAAGTGTGAACTGAAAACCGATTGATAAAAAAGGTACAACAGAAAGGAGTGTCCCTTCCACACTAATTGAGACCCTGTAGATTCACCCTATTTACCCAGATATGTATATAGATTTTGGCAGGAAGTCTTTCTTGGCAAACAAAAAGTGAAGAACTGAAATTAACCCAAAAACCAAAAGTTGTTTTCTTTTTTCTTCTCTTTCTCAAGCAACAATCTGTGAGTGCACCATCAAAAGAAAGCTGGAGTAATCGATAGTTCAACCTGGTGCCACAGGATTTTTTGCCTCTGTCTATCCAATTATTTAACTTCAAATCCTAGTCATTTCATTTCCAAAACTTCCAAGTTGCTACTTGCTTCCAAGTTGCTACTTGGAAGTTTTACTGTGCAGTAGTGACTTACATCAATAAAATGTACCGATTGTCTTTCGGATTATGCATGTCATATCATCACTTATCTTAAAACGGACCACAGCTGAGGCATTGTTTGCGTGAGATTTCTAATACCTACTTGCCAATTATTTTTTTAATCCCATTAAAGACTTTCCACTTCTAGACAATAAAGACAGTTTTTATACGTTGGCTTGGCGTGACTGCAGCCGCTCACCAGCATAGCAAGAGGGACACTTTTAATTAATTGAAAGGTGGCAATGGGAGATAAAATAGTGACGGTGAGACACTATGCAGCAAGCAAACATGTACCTGCCACAGCCTCCTCACTCACAATCTCTTCCTGCCTTCAACCATCGCTTGCATCTCATGGAAGATAATGCCTCTGTTTATCGTGTCAGGATTGCGTGGCTTGTCTCCAGGAGGACCATGCCAACTTATTGCCTTTGAAGTGTTAATTGGATGCGCTGGAAGCCATCTTTGTTTTTAGATTAAAAAAAAAACAAAAAAACTCTGAGAGTGTATGTGTCTCTTTTGGATCACACACTATTAAAACTTAATGCTAACTTTTCCCTTTAAGTACGACTCCTATTTTCTGAATTCGGTATCTGCATCACTACTTCTTCTGCTTTGATACAAGTTTGCTGATGAACAAAAAAAGAAACAAACACTGCCATAGTGTTTCTCTCCTTGAAATTAAGTGATGAAATTTAGAGGCTATATTTCTCTTTAAAAGACTAAAGTGCGAGACTGAGGAGCTTAAGGCAGGTGCTAATTGAAGTTCGAAGAAGGGCAGCATCTCTGAGATCGTCTTTCCAATGACATAACATTGGTCAGCATGTCTAAATTCTCATTTGACTTCTCTAATTCAGGTTGACTTTTTCAATAACAGTACTGAGTTAACTCAATCTAGCAACAGACAGCTCGATGAATTGCCCTGTCAGTCACTTCGTAGTTTTGCATTCGCCACTAAACTCGCAATCTGCTCAGCTGTAACACAATTAAGCGGCATCAAATGAAAATCAGTGTTGTTCTGAGTACATTTGCAAGGGAGACATAAGGGGGCCCAGTCGGTTTCCAAGTGCGGCAAGGGGATACAAGGAGACAGCAGGAGATTAAAAGGGAGAAGAAATGAGACAAGGGTGTTTGAGCGTCTAGGTGGAGTGTTTTGGGTGCGTTGGTAGGAGGAATAGAGGACAGATGAGAGAAAGGGTGGTAGAGGAATGAGAATAAATTGCAAAAGCAATGAGTTAGTGCGGAACCTACTCACCCAGAGTGACCTCTGTCTGCATGGGCATGGACAGCGCTGGATGCTTGACTTCGCAGCTGAACAAGGCGTCATTATCCAGCTGAGGGTTGAGGGTCCAGGTGAGTCGGGCCTGCACCACCACAGAGCCGTCGCTCTGGGGGAGATGAGTGTGGCTGAAGTAGTAGAGAGGGTCCGTGCTGTGCACCCAGCGGGGGAACTCCCGGCTCACCACTGTCTCTGGGATGACCTCTGTCGCAGGGCTGGGCTCGTAGGCCTGCTGGCCCTGAGTGTGGACACGCTGGGGGCTCTCTGTGTATAGACGGGCTGACCGCCCCTCCGGGTCCAGAAGCGAGAGGGACCGCTGAAGCTTAGTGTCATCGAGGTCCCTGCTGATGAGCGGCCTAGCTCCCCTCACTCCCGCTGAGCCGCCTCCCTGCTCGCCGGCGGAGGGTTGAGTATAGGAGATCACCTCTATCAGCTCCCCATCGCGCTTGAAGTAGACCTTCGAAAGAACAAGCAGTATTGAAATAGAGAACAGATCGAGAGGAGAGCTAAAAGAAGGAACAAGAGATGGATAGATATATTTTACTAAACATAATTTTTGCTGATTGCTTGCAGAAAAACAAAAACAAACAACGCACATCTTTTAAGTGAACTACTTAGTGGCCATTAGGGGGCAGCACAGGAAGCTGCAGACACAACACCGACATATTAAGTCCAACATTGCCTCTCTTTTTTTTTTAGCTCTGTCTCCAACTCATGAGGACCATATCTGGTTCTTTAGCTGCTAAATGCTTCACTATGCTCACCAGCCAGTTACTGACTTTGTCTATCAGCCAACATGGTGACATGAACAGGTAGCGCACAATGTGTTCAACAGAGCTTTTTCACTCAAAATAGAAGCATATTTTGCAAATTGGCTTGATGAGAGTGGTGAGAGTGAACCAACCATTTGCAAACGGAAAAACCAAAACACTGAGCTGAAAAAACCTGACATGCTCCGCAGAGCTGAGAGGAAGTGCAGCATGAGTAAAAATATTACAACACCTTCTGTGTTGTAATATTTTTTTTTTCATTGTGAATATAAAGGTATTGATGGGTGCAGCTTTAAGAGCTGATTTTTAAACTGGCTCATCTGCTGTGTCAGTCCCATAGTAACAGGTGCTGCCACTTAAAGGGTTTTTCCTGAATATTGCAGGAATTTCCTCACCATTTCATGAGTCTATCAACACCTCCGGCTGCCTGATCTCCTGACAGGGAATTCATGCTCCCATTTCAGCACATAACCTCCAGATATTAGCATTGAAATAAGGTTGTGTAGTCGCTGCCTGTGGTGTTGATATTTTGGAGCAGATACGCCTTCTTGTTTTTGTTTCTGAAGAAAACAACATTGAATCCACATCTTCTTCTGCGACCTTTGGTCATTTGAATTCAATTTGCCAAAAAATCAAAGAGTCATTATTGTAAACTCTGCGTTTCACTGTATTGTGCGAGGCTTTTGTCTGGAGATGGTTGGGGCTTGCTTTGATATGGTGCCACCTCCAGGGCTGATGCTTCCAGTGGGTAAACAGCAATAATGAGTATAAACAAGTGAGGATAAGGCCATGCTCTTGAGGAATAGCTCCAAATTATATTTTTACATTCACAATAGGGACTGATTCTATAATCCCTGGACCACAATGCAGCTTTACAATACGCGACCCTTTTGTATGAAAAATTATTCACTTTTAGTGTGACAATATGTCTTGTTTCCTCAACACTTCAACTAACAATGCTGTCAAGTTCAATTCAAATGAACAGACACATAACAAACTTAAATATTAAGCTCTAATGAACGCTGCACATTTATTTATGAGTGGAGAGATTTACTTTTAAACGGGCATTTTTCTTTGTTTCGTTCAATTGAACCTTTATTTCAGCGACTTTATTTGATAGATGGAGGCTGCCTGTGTGGGCCCCTTTGTTGCTGAGGTTATGTTTGCCAGGACAGATGCAACATCATTATACTACAAGCTGTGTTGTGCTGCTGGGTTGTATCACAGTATTTATAGCCAACTCTAAAAAACTTTCTAATGCTTGCCATCAGAGCTGGCTGGTACACATCCACATGGGGCTGGGTACCCTTGCTCAAAGGCAGAGCTGATTGTTGTCAGTATGGATTAGAAAAAAAAACGTTAATGACAGTTCCTCCTAACCAACCTTGTGCTCCTACCTGTGGGCCTTGAATTGCTCTGTGGCCCCATCTACCTGCAGTGCTCTTTCAGCACAGATCAAGGGCTTCTCTTTAAAACTTTCTAAATTTGTTTGTTCATTTTTCAGTAGAGGTTGAAACACATCAACAGCCATTATTTATTTCAATAGAGTTTCATTAAATTTAATTAGATGTTTCATTAGAGGGAAACCAGACTTGAGCACTTGAAGTAAATGTTTAATTTATTTAATTTAATTTTTTTTTTTTACATTCAGTTATTATCAAGTCTGATAATAAATGGCCCTTGTTGGAAAAATTCTGAACTCTCACACTGGTGCAATCTACTGTTAAAAGATGACTAATGACTACTCCTACATGTACAACCTTAGTTTTTAATTAGTGTACTGCACACACACATACAAGATATTGTTATAAGATCTATAATAAAAAACTTCTCCAAAGGGTAAGAGAAGCCAAGGTTCACTACACACAGAGGTGCAAAGATAAATGGTTACAGTCCAATCAGGTTATTCTGTATGTTCGTTTCAAATTAGATAAGGTTCGGGTAAACTACTCTACTACGTACTCTTACACATTTTGTGCTTTTACGGAAACAAAGACAAACAGCTCTTCATATTTGTGATTTATTTCTGCATCCACAGGATCCAGCTACTTGTCATCCTTTGGAATTAACAGTCCTCTAAATGTATGAATCAATGCTATTATAGCCCACCATAGCAAGTAAGGCTAATTTACAAATGAAGTTTCACTGATTAACACATTTCACTCCGTCGAATTTCAGCAAGAGAGAGCGTTCAATATCCATCAACCGTTATCTGCATGTACTCAAGTACGGCAAGACTTTAAAATCCAATAATGCAATGGAAAGTAGGAACATCAACCTCAGATCCACAATGACCCCATTGCGTCCGCTGCTAATTTCTACAGCTACTCGACAACTTGCAAAGAGAAGGAGCTTTTTCACTGTGTATTAAAACACCTCATTAATTATCACAGCAGGTGGAGGGAGAGCAGCGTGGATTAGAACGATCCATGCACCTGTTCTGCGGCTTTTGTTGGACAAAATGATGCAGGTACACAATAACACCTGTGTTGGCTATGTGTGGGTATAATAGGGAATTAATTCTGTGAGCCGAGATAACTGATTTGTTTCTATAAACATTAACAGACAAGTTCATTTATAGGCATAAAGGAAATGCTGATTAAACATCCACATGACTTAACATAATGCATGAAGCCCTATGTTGTGAGTGCTCTAGAGGAGTCAGAAATAACACCCCAATTGAGGTGTAACCTCCAGCAAAATATCAAGCATCAGTTTACCTATTCATAGCGATCCCACCGTGACTAAATATCTTTCTTTGCCACCTGTCTGCTTGATGTATAAAAAAAGGAATCAATGAATGTTTCATCAAAGACATGAATGAATGGGATGACAGATAAGTTGCTGCGGGGCGAGAGAGTGAAGTGTTATTTCTGTGTCATTATCCTGCAGTTCTGCTCCTTTTTCATTTCCCCTTTCATTACTAGGAACCGATCCCATATAGTTAATGGCTATGGAAATACTGCAGACACAGACATAAACAGACATGTATAGATATTAGACTATTGCAGGAGTCGTGTGAACTGAGTCATGTGTTGCACTCAGTGCCGATTATGACTCTTCCTCTTTCTTTCAGGGTTAAACATATATCATCGTAATGTTTAAGTGTTTTGTGACTAATGCTCCAGCTATGTAGACAGCAATTACTTTAAGACTACAAGTGAATCATATTGAGCTGAATAACATTCAGCACAATGTGTTAGCTTTAATAGAGCTCTCACAATCATTATTGTTATAAATTGAATAAATGTGAAAAATTAGCACTTTTACTTTCCTTTTGAATATATCAAAAATATTCAATTATTCAATTATTGTCTGACAAATCGTGTCTTTGGACTGAGTGAAATGCTGTTCTGCAAGGCCACGATCTGACGACTTTCCAAAGTGTTGAAATGTGCTTTGAATTTTTATTTTTTTTTTTATGTGGCATTTCTGAATTTACTGGACACACAAATAAGAAGGAAGAGAGAGGTGGCGTGCTGCGCGTGACAACAAAATGAGCCGCCAGGACCCCGTATCTTTGTAAATATTAATACGAACCAATCTGCAATTCATCTTAAAATCTAAGCACAACTAAGGAGACAGCTCTCATTACTTTAAACTGGGTCTGTATTCCTTTAAGCTACCTACAAATTTGCTAAAATCTCATTTCCCACTTTTCCTTGTTTGACAGGCAGAGATAACAGGAAACATCACTTCTTTTATTCTGTCCAAATGGGGAAGCAAACACTGAATCAATTTTTTTTTTCGACAAGTGATTATAAAGCTGCCAAAATAACACTGAGGGTGTCTCTCACTATGATACATGTCTCTAATAAATGGTTGCATTTCACAAAATGACATGGGCACTTTTGTTGGGTACTGCTTTAGATGAGTTGCCTTTCACTCGATTATCAGGCATCCACTGTGTATTCATAAAAGAGATGGTTTTTTTTTTTATGTCGTACAATAAAACAAAAATGGTTATTGGACAGTGCTATTTCTTGTCCTTTAAGTTGGTTTGAAATTCTTTGTTTGAATCTTGAAATTTCCAAACGTGTCCTCTCAGGAACAGCACATTTGTAGTTTAGCAAGCACACAGAGGAAGGTGCAAAATGGCTATATTGTCTTTAATCAACTAATTGGCTTGTTAGGTATTACGTTGTGCTGCTGTCGGACTCGGAAAGTCGTGCTTGCTCTCATGTAAAAGGGGATTTCTGAGTGTTTTTGGCATTGCTGTTGTATTGTTCTCTTACAGACTGTGTTACTGCACGGAATAAAGTGATTATCAATCACGCCTCTGTTATAAATCCCCAAATACTTCATAGTCCAATATGTGCAGACAATGAAACCAGACACAAACCACTTACTTCATTCTGAAATGAATTAGCACAGAAAAAAAGGAGAGATGTAATTCTAAGCAGTAGCCCATACACAATGCCATGGCAGTGGTGAAATTAAGCTGGGATGGCATGAGAAGGGTTTTTGCATTTTCCCTGTGAATAGACAGGGATGAAAGCACCTGCACTCTGCACACTGCCAAGCCTCCCCCACCTCACCAACATCTTAAATCCGAAACCTTTTTCCTGAAAATGTAACAATCATGCATTGGTCCATATACACCTTTGTGCTGCTGCAATTAATCATGGCGGTGTCAAAAGGACAAGGCGGTAATTTTCATGGTGACAGAATGAATCAGTGAAAGAGAAGAACCAAGAGAAAAGGGGAGAGAAAGAGGAGAGAGGCAGAGAGAAGGATCCTGACCATGACTTAATCAGCTTTCCTTCTTATTATTAACTGTCATTATCTTTCCTCTTTTCAATCAGTGCTTGCTTGTACTCTGAGGATGTTCTAATGAGTTGCACTGGGGAGCTATTATTGATACGTCACCAGCTTGCTTCAGTGGCATCAGATACTGACAGATCTTGAAACATAATACCAGACATTTTTAACACATGCAGTCCATTATATACAGCTCTGTCAAAGCAGCACTGGGGGAATTTGGCATGTTGGGTATTTCCAAAAACTATAAACTTCAAGACACAGAATTTATGTAATGATGTAATGGAAGTAAACTTCACACAGCAGGATCATGTGTAAATATGGTGAATCTAATGTATATTACAGTAAATTATAGAACAAGATACAAAATATACCGCTACACTACTCTGCTAGGCCAATTTAGCATTACATTTTATGACGCAAGGATGACAGGATAAAAAATGAGACACATTATTTCAGTGACATGTGCAGAGGATAGATAATTTGAGGCATGTTTAAGAATGCAGGGCCATGGAAAATGCATGTTTCTCAAAATCATAAATCACAACACATCAAATCAGAGTGCACCATTTGTGATTATACCATCTCTAAAATGTTTTGGTATTTAATTTGTTTTGACCCAGCCATTTGACCCAAAATGGACGCTGTGGCAGCAGCTGCTATAGGAACATTTTTCACATAATTTGAAAAACTATTATTTAACAATAGTTATTTTAGTTGCTATTTGTCACTAGCTAGCTAGCTATGTAGCTAGCTTTATATACAGGGAGAAACTGTAGGCAATGAGGACAACAGCAGATCTATTTGAACATCTGAGCAAATAATAGATGTGTGCGGTGAGTCAGAGGCCTGGAACCAGGCTACTGCTTTAATTAAATGCTAAAACAAATTTCAAATGCTGTCACCTGTTAAGTGTCTTCCTTTGTTAGGAAAGGAAAAAGAGAAAAACCCAAACCATTTAACATCACTGGCTGTGCATCCTGCATGTAAATTTTTTATTCAATCCTGTTGTGACATTTGAAGAACCAATAAAAAAAGAACATAATGAGCCTGAAGAAGGAACAGTAGAGGAATTCTAAAACTGATTTTAATATTAGTGTAAGTAGACATGCAACAGCAGGAATGTTGTATGAACTTTAAGGTTTTCAAACGTCCACACTAAGCCAGAATTAAGTGTCAGACATTACACTGGATGCTGGAAGGATGCAAAAAGGATGTTGCATAGCAACGTCATCTTTTCTTTGTGGAGAGCCAAAGCAAATTTATCTAAACAAACACAAAGCTTATGTCCCTGTTTAGGATGAAAGAAATGTTGCATTTAATGTTGTATAAAAGCACTCATTGCTCCACAGTGAGACAAGTTTAAGGCTGTTGTGATCTCTGACACTATGGTTTCAACACAGCAGAGCCAAAATATGACTGTGGCAGCATGTTTATGTGCTTAAAGTGTAGCGTAAGAGGTAAGACTCATTTGTTCTGTCCATAAAGCTCAGGTAGAGAATGAGAGTGAAGTAGCTATAAGAGTTTTACATGCTGATGCAGAGTTTTCTCTCTCTCTCTCTCTCACTTTTCTCTCCACTCTTGCTCCCATTTTTTGATGTTAGCTCATTATTTTCATTTTTTTTTAATTTTTTTGTTTGTTTGTGTTTTTTTTATCTGTTAATTTAACATCACTTATTTTTAAATATTAAAATACAAGACAATTTATGTGAAAATGTGATGATAAAAATAACATTTACAGCACAAACATTGTTTAGCCTCAGCGGCTGTTTTGTTTTAATTACTTGCAGGGATTCAGGCTGATCTGCAGAATAATCAGAAGCTCTTTGTCTTTCCTACCTATTTCTCTCCTCTCTAACAGCAGCCATGGTCTAATCACGGCTTGCCATGAGAGGGCCGGGCATGGCACAGGAAATAGAACTGTGATAAATAAAATAAGAATAAATCGAATGTGAGTGTAATTACATTAACATGACCTAATTTGTAAAGAGTCTATTAGTATAATATCAATATGTCAAATGACAATGTGAAAAAAAGGTGTCTGTGTTAAAGAGGTAGTTTGTAGTGACTTACATTCATTAGGTGATCAGAGACATGACCCCAAATGAATGATAGTGTTGCTCAATAATAGCTGGTTGTGTAAATAAGCAACTGTTTGCTAACAAGTATTAACTTAAAGTTATAATATGTAACTTTTCCACATTAACATGTCTAAAAATGACTAGACCTATGTTATTGTTGACCTGTTTTTGAGTTGTGCACTTCCATCATCCCAAATGTTTTCAGCAATTCTCAAACCTAAAGAAATACGTGATTTTAATCATTGCAATGGTCCATTTCATTTGGACGTCATGTCCCCTATGTGCATCTGCGGTGTTGTGGTTGCCTGCCTGTGTAATACAATTTTTACACCTTGGTAGTTTTCAACTATATATGATAACCACATGAAGGATTTTAGTGATCGGACGTCTGGATCTTAAGTTATCAGAGAAAAAAGCCAAGCAAATGTTAGACGGCTCAGCCGCCAGCTGCTGGAGACATCCTGTGTCAGCTGAACTGCATTAGTGAATCACAAATTTTTAAAGTGAAACTGCTTTATTCAGTTTTTCTATCAGTTTAAATCCCCTGGTCTGTTTGTCTTGGAGAGGAGGAGACCTCTGTGGATAATTCGGCTCCCAGTAAAAACCTACTGAACGACTGATACTGAAGGCATCCAAACTGGGGGAAGCTTACAGTTATGGTGGTGAACTCCCATGATCTCAAGCTATTTCATGACGTCACTCAACGCCGTCTTTTGTTATTGTTTTGATTGAGAGACCTCTAATGGCAGAAGTTATGTGTGCTTAAAAGGTGATTCACAACATCAACATAGTTTCCGCTGCTCCCTGGCAAACAAAAAGTATTTCCCCACGTTTCCTGTCCGTCCTCACTATCCCTGTCAAATAAAGGCATAAAAATGCCCTGAAAAAATGATTTATTTGACCTTTCAGTAAACCAATGTCAGTTTCAACATTCACTCTGTATCTCTTGTAAACCTCATTTTGATAAAGAATGGCTGAAGATATGAAACACAATCACATGCTGCAGGACCGAAAATAATGTAGATATAGAATTTCTTTGACCTTAAATCCATGAACACATTTTACATGCAGGACAATCTTTATATTCTGTCTGTTGAGGGATCAATTCATTTCATTTCAGAATCTGAGGTACCAGAATGAAAGATAATTTAGTGAGAGAAATACCAAACAATGGTCATATCTAGCAGCTTTTAAACACTGCCTCAGTAAATCAGCCCAATTTCTTTGTAAGTTGTGAGTCACTATTGAGAGCAGGCTTGCAATGATATGACATTGAAAATAGAGCTGACAACAGCTCATTTTGCAACAAGCCCCCGGGCAGCACCGACGAAAACTAAATGAGTTTCATCAAAAAGGAAAGGGAGCCGTTTGAAGTTGCAGTCACATAACTGGGCCAAAGCAGCAACATTCAAGCAAATACTTACAAACCTAATAATGAGGTTTTGTTATGCAGCATGACCATGGACAACAGCATAAATAGAACAAATGGTCACAGTTTAAATGTAATATTTGTGCTCATTCTCAAAACTGAATGGGGATCAAGTCAACTGTACTAATATGCCGACCATATAATAATTAAGAATATCATCACAACAGTGAATTGTTAACTTGTAACCGTCCTTTTTGCCGCTGGTTATTACTTGACAGTAACTAGAAGTGTTGCTTTCATTATTTCACAATAAATATACTTGGTACGCCAAAATTCAACAGATCATTTGACCACATTTAACGTCTAAACACAGTTTGCTACAGAGATAACCCGCTGTGATATAAGAGTAACAACTTAGACGACCGAGCACAGAGAATATACCAAACACAAATATGAAAGTAAGCTACTTCTCCGAGGACTGAACTTTTTTCCATGTCATTTACAAATGAATATTTCCCGCTACTGACTGTGGACCACGGTATAAGATCTCAAAGGAGATTAAAGTGTTGAAAGTTTGCAGGACTGGGGAGCCTGGTGAGACTATACTTCTAAAAATCTATCCATGAAACCTGTCAGAGTTTGTTTACTGGGTTTTGATTTAGTCCAACAGTATACAGCAAATTTGACAGGCCGTGATCAACTCCCCGCAGATGCAATGCAGCTTTCCAAGTTGGAAGCGATTTCTTTTTCACTTTCTGTGGGTCGGGCAGACTTGACTTCAGATCTCGCGTCATTTCGGTGTAAACACAGTGTCTGTTTGCCTATAGGATGTAGCATGAGGCTGAAATTAGTCATCTTCCATGCACAACGTGCAAGGTGTGGAAGTAAATTTTCCTCCAATAGTTTTTCTCGCTCACACAATGAATCATGAATATAATTTTAGCAAATCATTTCCATCCTGGTACAGCACCGGGAACATAACAGGCCCTTCACACACATGTGTTATATTGCTTATATTGGCTGATTAAACCTCTTCTCAGGACTGTGTGGGTTTGAGCAAACTGTGTTTGACTAACACCTGACTCTCCTGTTAGTTTTCTTTCTGCCAGGGTAGAACAACCCCAAAAAAAACAAAAAAAAAAACAAAACAAAAAAAAAACAATATATGAAGTTTTCTGACTTTGGCTAACTTTCAGCAGAATGGAGCTCCACCCAAACTCAAACAGAATAACTGAGAACACCTGTGTGGGTGTGCAGGATTTTTTAAAAGTGTAACAGTGTTGTCTCTGTTTCTCTGGTAAAATACAATTGGTTCCAAAAACCACTTTAGTAATATAATAAGCCAATCTGAAGATAGGAGATATGTCTTGTTATATTTAGGAAGATATTGGGTTCAGTGTTTCCTCTAAGATTACTGTCCAGAAACTCCAGTAAATGTATTTTGTTTCAAAACGGCTTTGTCTGGAGGCTGGATCTCAATGGTGAAAAGAAAAATCTACTGTGATAAAAGTTCAGAATATCTGTACTCTCCTGTCTGATACACAGACAACCCGCATAGTTCATTATTTTTAATTAATTCCATGCTTTTTCTCCATTACTGCCACTTTCACTGATCCTGCAGCTGTCATGTCTTTCTATTGCTTTGTCTTACAATACAGCATGCTACCTTTCTTACACTAAAAATGTTAAAATGTTAAATGTGCAACACTTGCAATGCCTTGTCAACTTGCTATTTCCTCATTCCACCATTTCCATCACCTACACCGTGTTCAGTACGTCACTAAATCTGCTTTACTTTGCTTTCCTTCTCTCTGCTTGAATGACACTTGATCGTTTGTCTATTTTCTTAGATTTCTGTTAACAATACTATTCTATTTAACAATGAAAGGACAGCTTTGTGGTTTAGTGAATGAAATAAATTGCTTCTTTAGATTGCATTGATGTGTAGTACCACTCTTAAGTGATAAAACTGCTGAATTAAAATTACCTTAAACTGTCTTTGCAGAGAAATGTTTCTATGCATTCTATAGCAATGTCTAAACCTTTCAGTATGTTTTATACTGATGCATTTTTTTCCTGAATCTGCAACTATAAATTTTTCTTATTATGTCAAGTCAGTGATTTAGATCATTTCCTTGCTGAGTCAATGACAAATCTAATTATCAGAAATGTGACTTGGCCAGTGACACAGAGAACGTCCGGGGCTTACTGACCAGCTGAAACCTCTCAGATCTCCCTTCCTCCATTAAGCCTCGAAAAAAGGATCCAGCAGTGCTGAGCTTTAATGGCTTAAGGCTCCCTGTGAAATCACAACAGGGGGGGGAACCTCACTCCTCACACCATCAACCAGGAAGCACCTGAGAGGCGGAAATCATATTCACCTTGTATTCACCTCTCACTGGGCTCATAATTGCAGGAGATAGGCGTGCTCAGGGTCTGGAGTCTATTACCATACACCCATGGACAATGATTAATGACCCGGTGGGAACAAACAGCGAGCGGCTGCTCTCAAACAGCGTCCATAAGCTCATATGCCACCAAACAAAGGAGCATATGCTTCAGATATTTGCCTTTACTTCAAAAAGTTGAGAAAAAATAGGGCATGTACACGTATGTGTGCTAGATTGCATGTGCACACTGGTGTGTTCCTGCATGTGCATGTGTGTGAGAGTGTACAGTCAGACTTCTGTGTGCGATCATTACCGTCATGTCACTATGATTAGATTAATCACCCTGAATGTGACCATCAATAACACTAATGTGTCTGTTTCCTAAATCTGATCTACCTTTTTAATGACTACATTGCATGACTAAATTAGTGCTGGTAATCAATCACAGGTCAATCTGTAATGAAGGCAACAGGAGTATTGGTGACAGCTACTTTAAATGACTGCAAGAATACACTAACTGAGTGGAACTTGGAGTGGATATCTATGGGTCGAGGATTATGCTGTTGTCAGAGTGTTTTTACTGGAATATCCAAAAACATTTATGACTCCTACTGGCCTGTGTGCCGATATCTAAAAAAAAACCAAAAAACACGTGCTGTGCACATTCTTTTCCTCTGTAAACAACAGGGATCTTTCTGCTGTAAAGTCAGATCCCTCATGGACAAGCAGCATGGCGTACGTATCTGCAACAGCAACTCACCGATGGGGCCGGTTTCCCTCCCTTTGCGGTGCAGACGAGAGTGAAATTCTGGGCTTGGTATCGACTGAATGGGGCTGGAGTATTCTCTGCCACCACCGATATGTTGTTTGGAGGTGCTGTTGAGGACAGGACAAAAGCTCTGTGAAACAACATCCCCACACACATTTGATAGACACAAAATGCAACCTCAGATATTCTGAAGCCGCTGGAAAACATCCGCTTCCCCTTGCTCGGTGCATTCCAGGAGTTATTTTGTGATGAAGTGTCTTCTTCGGGTTGTACGTATAGATGGAGCATTGGCAACAGTGACAGCAGAGCAAAGAACAAGAAAGTGAGAGCAGAGGAAGAGCAATGCTGTTGTGCGCAGATGTTTAAAATAAAACCGACTAAAACAAATCCTCAGACCTGCTTTATCTTATCCACCTTATCTATTTTCAAAAGAAAGCAAGAACCCGCTGAGAGAATCTCCACTTAAAATGGTAACTGAATGGTTGGGACAGTATGTTCAAACTCCCCAGGGCGCATGTGAGTCGGATGAGGCTGATAAGGTAGAAAATCTCATACATATCTTATCACTAACCCCTCTGTCTGAATCTCTCTAGGGATCCCACCAAGTATGTCATGGTAGCGTAAAGGGAAAACATGTGAGCGAGACTTCACAGCATTATAGAGCAGCACTGGGAGGAGAAGGAGGAGGTGATGAATGGAAATCTCCCAACATCCCCCGGTAAATCAGCTGTTCAACATGCAGTGGCTGTAGTCCCGTGTACAGCGGCTTAAATACGAACGCGAACACTTCATAGACCTGATTCGGGGGATATCAAATATCAACAAGCAAGTTTTAACCGATGACACTGCAGCAGATGATGGCCAGCTGCACGAGGACTAGATGAATTTTGATGAGGCACTTTTTCAAAACACTGGCTGAGGTGGTTTTAAAATGCAGATGAGATTTTCATGTATTCCGCATATCTACATGCCTTCTCTCTGTGAGGCTTTTTTCTTGCACCGTCGTGCATAGGCACTGAATAGTTGTATGGCATATTAGCTCCCTCCAGATTTGGCAGTGCAATGTTTTAAGAATACTTCAGTTGAGCTCCAATCAGAGTGAGGAGCGTTTGTGAAATCTGTCAATGACTGCGTGAGGTGAGAGAAGGAAAGTTACTTCTGAATCTTCTGAATGCAAGAGCCGCGCTTTAAGAGAGATACGGCAATAAGAAAGGTCCATGCGTCACTTTTATGTCTAAATCCATCAAGCGGTTTTAAACCGACATGTCACAGCAATTAATTGATTAAAAGCAGGTGGGGGTTGGTGGGGGTTTCAGCTGCTGGCCTGGGCGCCTCCGTGTTTCCGCACCTCTTAATTGCTTATTGATGGGATTCATATGGTTGTAAATTAACCTTAGAACATTCCATTATCTTACTGACAAGCCTGTCTCAACCTGGCATATGATAAGCTGTCAGAGGTGCCTGTTCCTGACCAATCACGCTCCAGTGCTCGACACAGAAGCCGTGTCAAGTGCCGAAATGCCTCTGGTGACGTTGCTCTAATATGCAGAGACGATAAAAAAAAAAACAATCTAACTTTATAGATGATATTGATTGGTCTATTCCATAAAACGGCATTATACACCACTTTGTAAAAGCTTGCTGAAGTCCAGTACATATATTAACAGCACCACTGTCAGTTTTTAAAGTTCTTCAAGTGCTGCTGTTCAATGCAGTTAAAAATTATGATTCGTTTTCACAATATTAGCGGCTGTGAACGCAAAGAGGGAGCGAGACTTTTGCAGCAATCTGCAGTTTTTAAACACACTGAGCCAAACACACACATTTAATTTACACAAAGCTAAGCTCACAGAATCCAATCTCATTAGATTAAAAATAATTACTGTCAAATCGCAAAGTTTACACTTGACTGATAAGTATTGATAATCCCCAGACAAGTACTTCTTCAAAGCGGTAGTAACAAGATGCTTTGTTTAGTTAGAATGAAATCACTAACACAACCTTGTAAATGCAGATAAAGAATTCCTCACAGTCAAGTTAGTTCTGGGGAGCTGCATATTGATCCTGATGCTCTATTGTTTTCTACCCTGTGGGTGGGGGTTGGTCGGGGGCCCCCCCTAATGGGAGTCAAAGGAAAAGACGGGAGTAAGCCTTGGTGAGGTATTTGACATGATTAAAACCAGGACCTACAGTGAGGAGCAACACGACAGCCCCAGTGTAGGATTAAGATGTTTTCTGTGATGATGGCGATGGAGTCTAAGCCTTTCATACCTCATTTAATTGCAGCTCTCTCTTCGCCCACTTGTTAAGGTTGAGCTAAATTTTTTCCCTTGTTTTTTTTTTTTTTGGTGTGCTGCAGTTGGTTGTTTTTAAGCTGTCTGCTGGGTATGTTAAATGGGGGCGTCTGCCTCTCGGTGCAAACGCTTACTGAGGCCTGCATACCAGTCATTTGAAAACAGCACATAAATAATTAAATTTCTCACTTGACAAGGTTACTGTCTTGTACGTTGATGCTGATATAGTGCTCATACCGAACAGGGACGGAGAAAGTTATGAATTGAAATGTGAAAAAGTCACCACAGTCAAGTTTACTGAAACAATATGTAGAAGTCTTGGGGAAATTGAAAAAAAAAAAAAAAAGCAAAGAAACTTTTAGAAAAAAGTAAGAAATGTCAATATCTTTGACATTCTTCTGGTGGTTTTCTTAAAGAGTCAAAAGATTCGAGTACAGATATAAAAATTCAAAATCCTCTCCGCAGCATCTCTCCGTTTCCTTTACATAATGAAAACTGCACAGCTACATGGTGTAAAGGCAAATGTCTTTTCGGCTGCATCCCTGGCATTCTGATTGACACACACATTTTTTTTTCATTAGAATTGATTTAAATCTTTTGGCCAATGTATGTTTTTGCTTTGGGTCTTGAGAGATCAAAACAAAGATTTTATATATCCCACTATGTGCTTTAAGGGATATATCTTCCTCTTTATGCTGAGCAATTTCTCAAACCTTGTGGGCTCATGTTCTCTTTCAAAGGTTATTGGAATAAAGATTTATCAAGCTATAACTTCCTGAAACCTTTCAGCTTTTCACCTGACAATAACACGGTTTGGTCTTAAGAAAGAAATCCTGAGATACCTTTGCCAAACACGTACTGTATGAACTGCTGGCTATACTCCATAATATTATTAAAAGCAGGACACTGCAAATATGTAAAAATGTGAGCTCAGTGGTCCCATGAGGCACTAGTTCTTTTTCCAATGTTCAGAGCGCACTTGTACACCGCTGCATTAAAAGCATTTACTTGGTCCCTGGTAGCACTACTGTGCCAGTTACATCAATAATGATCTCTCTCTCTCTCTCTCTCTCTCTCGCTCTCTCCATCTCTCGTTTACCACCTCCTTCTTCTATATCCTCAAGCACCATTACCTTGCTATCTTTCCAAAGAAGAAAAAGAAAAGAAAGAAAAAAAAAAAAAAAAAAAACCTGCAAATGGGATTGGAGAATGTGCAGAACAGGAGCACGTTTAATGCTCCCAAGAGACTGCTTTCCTGGGTCTCATAATTAAGGGATTTAGAGCTCTGGAGACAGCTGGACTCACAAGAAACACTCCCAACATCCCCTTGTACTAAGCAACCTGGCCTCGAGTCCACATCTCTGGGGGTTTATTTATAGTGGAGGAAGGTGGTGTCTGTGTGTGTGTGTGTGGGGAGGAAGGCAAAGAGAAGGCACCAAGGTCATACTCGGCTTACTTGCACTGACAGTAATTCAGTGGTAAGTATTTGATGAAGCTGTATTTGTTTTTTTTTTTGTTTTTTTTTTTTTTTGAACCCAAGGGTCCCAAAGTAATCAGTATGAATTTAGAACGGTTTCACCAAGATAAATGGTGATTGTGTGTGCTATTAACACAACCACTGGTGGATTAGGTGGATCACTTTCTTGACAAATGGTTTTGGATCGTGTACATAACAAGAAGTGAACTTATGACATTTGCATTATTGCACATCTAAATTGCCTGTAGGTAAGCATTGGTTTGTGTTAGCCCAATGATAGACTGGAGACCTATATGCATGCTGGGGTATAGGCTCCAGTCCCCCGTGTTCCTCACCAGGATAAGTGGGTACAGAAAAAGGTTGAACACCAAAATAAAGTTTCATTGTACTGCAGTAATCTTAAAAATGACATTATAGATTTAGTTTCAAATGACCTGATTCCTCTACAGGTGAAAGCTGGCATACCTAAGCAGCAGCTAATCTTTGTCCCAAAATTAAACTAGAAGTCAATTCAAATAGCAATCACAAAAGGAACATTAGTGCAGTCATTTAGCCAAAGTTTTCAATTTCAGACAGCTTACGACTGCCTGCTATTGCTGCTTTTATTTTTTTCTTTGTTTACTGCATATTAGCTTTTATGCACGACTTGTGCTTGAGTCACCAACTGTCCTGTGTGGATGCGTGCCATTTAGTCACAAAAGAACATTGGTTCTGAACGCTCCACTGCAGACGTTAGCTTCTAATAAAGCTTTCAAACACTAAATTTCATAAACATCTGTAAGGAGGGCCGTTTATTTGGATTTATTTTCATTTCCTATTCAAAATGCACCGCTGGATTTGACTTCTCTGAAGCAGGTACAGTGAATACAGCAAGAACCACAGCCTCTTATACCCTCATGCATTCTGGGTACAAGGTCGTATATTTCAAACTGCATTGAAAGAGGGCCTCGAGGTGACACAGTGTCATCAATATGCAACACAATTTCATGTCTGAATGTGAAGAGGTTCTTTAGAGTTGAAATTGGAAATTATAGTGCATGCCGAAAGGGACACAAGTGGACTCCAAAGAACATGTAAGAAGTATTTCCTCCCGCTTAGCGCCACTGAAAAATATCACAGAGAGAACACAAGTGGAGGGAGAGAAGAGGCTAGAAAACACCATGCGTTAAGGTGATGTAGCACATTTCACAAGACTCTGTATACTGCCTCTTGTAGTATGATATTTGTATTAACCCTTAGAGACACTTTTCTCTTTGAGTCCCCCTTCACAGAGGGGTCAGAGGTCAGGGCCCGCTACAACTCTGCATCCTTACAGCTGCCAAAGGATACACTTGCTCAGAGACACTTGTGCAGAGCATAAGCTAACGCTAGGCCACACATTTGCTTCAGTCTGTTTACTCCAGCTGAAGAGCATCTTCACGGCACCACCCAGCCACTTCACCTTGTGCCAT
Source organism: Seriola aureovittata (assembly GCF_021018895.1). Taxonomy (NCBI): domain Eukaryota; kingdom Metazoa; phylum Chordata; class Actinopteri; order Carangiformes; family Carangidae; genus Seriola; species Seriola aureovittata. The sequence goes on along the minus strand of NC_079365.1, from coordinate 23,183,034 downwards.
ATGAGATGTGTTGTCCTTTTCCTTTTGTGTTTCCATAACTCATTCAGTTGTCTATACGGCTCGCCACCAATGCCACCAAGACTAATTCATGTACGTTTAGTGTACCATTCAATTACATGTTCAAGGTGAAAACAAACCTCTTTCAGAGTGACATTGGAAACTTCAGACTAAGGCTGCGTATAGCTCAGCTGCGCCTATTTGTGATTGGTCCCAAACACAAAGGCGTAAGTAAGAGGTTAAACGTGAGGAGTGTACACATAAATACCCGTGGCACACCGCTGCAGGTTAAGCAACCGGAAATTCAAAATGTTAATTGACTCTTTCACCTAATATCCATCTCAGTGGAGTCTGGGATAGAAGTTGATGGGTTCATTCCTGAGCCATTCCTGTGATCTCAACTTTACTTGTAGGCTTGAGGACATGATTCTGGCATCAAAAAAGAAAAAAAAAAAATGTACACTGCCAGCTCTTGGCAATGCACCCAACACATGCCCCACTGCTACTTCATTTCTGCTCAAAGGCTCAAAGATTGTTCCTCACAGAGAGGTATATGTAAATTCATGTTTGTATATATTCACATACATATGCATGGGAAGCAGTTTGTGTATGTAGTTACTTCTTGTGAGTGGGAGTGACATACATGCATTCCAGAGTGAGTTAAGCTGAGTGAAACATAAAACACTGCCAAAGAGCTTATATCCCTTATTTTGAGAAGTCACACAGTTGGATGGGCTATGATTGTGGCAGTGGGGTAGATAGAAGGCAGCTGGAAAAAAACAATCAAAGTTAAGTCCTCTCAAGAGGGAAGAAAAAAAAAAAAAAAAAACGACATGTTGAAACGAGCACTGGAAAAAAGTCCCCCATACCTAAGTCGGCTCCTTTTGAAAGCCCATATTCCCCAACACGAGCGGCAGCGCGAGATAAAAGACACCGAAATGCTTTTTAATCACTTTTCTATTGTGCTTTTAGCATTTGCATTTACACCCCACCCTGTTAATTTGCATGGATTATTACTGTGCTGTCAGCTCATATCGCATCCTCCTGCCCCAGCCAACCAGCAAGCGGTAGCTGGTAGGTAAGAGAGAGACAGAGAGAGAGAGAGAGAAAGAGAGGGACTCGGGTGGCTGTCAGGAAGAGGAAGGGGATGACACACAGAGACAAAAGCTTGTGTCACATTGAACAAGTTCCCCAGTTCTGATGTGCATTAATCATACCAATGTTGCTGAAAATGCAGCGAGCACATATGCTACATGCCTGTGTGCTTGGACGTGTGTGTGTGTGTGTGTGTGTGTGTTTGTGTGTTGTTCGGAGAGTGAGACACACGTTGGAGCGTTCTTGTCTGTGTAAACAGACGGCTTCACTGATGTTTCTCTGAGCGATGACAGCTGTCTAGCAAGTGGCCTACTATCAAGTGGACATAATATTGCAGTCTACCTGTGAAAGATATGGACCACCCACGAAGATCTAATATACACACCGCTGTTCAGAACATCTCACATGTTCATATACCATTCACCGAAAAGTAGGGGGAAAATTACACAGAAAGATCTTCCACTAAAGACACCGATTTGGGAACTTAGACACAATTGTTTTTTTTTTTTTCTGCTGCTCTGTTCCCATATGATAGGAAATATGATATGTGACGGCTGTATATGGCTTTCCCCAGTCTCTCTCCAGGATGCCGCACTCTGAGGGTAAACCAGGCTTGGACTTACAGCTTTGTGTTTATAATGAGGACAAGGGGGACAGAAGAGGGGATTTTGCCAGCACAGTTTGAAGGCTCAGTTGAGACAGGACAAAAGGGAAAGCTCTGTTTTTTTTTTTTTGTGTCTCCCAAATAGCAGACAGTGGCAGATGGGACTTACCCTGTACCCAGCCCAGCATCAATTATGCTGTGACTGGCACCCTCATCCCTAAAGTCCATTTTTTGCTTAAGGGCAGGGGTTTAGGGTTGGCAATCTGTTACAATTTGGCCCCTTTACCTCTAGCCCTCTCCAGCCTCACCCATCCCCCTTTTGGCAGCTTGGTAATTCAGAAGGCATTGACACGGATGCACCTTTAAGGTCCCCAGTGCCACGGGCGTCACAGACAAACTTCTTGATCAGTGTGGCTGTGAGGCCTAGTCGTGATGTTTTTTTGTTTTCTTTTTTTTTTTGTCTTTTTATGACACTTAATTTACAGACCAAAGGGGTAAAATGAGGCTGTAGAGTTACATGAGGCCAAAGAGAGTCACTTGAAGTGGTGAAGTATCCATCATTCAATTCTCAGTTCTGGCCCCAGACCATATGAACAATCCCCAAAGAAGTCTTAGAGAAAATCTACATCAAATACCTGCGGCCAGACGGCCACAAGCTCCACAGATGTCGATATAGTATACACAGGATTCAGGGACAGGGAGGGGAATTCATATTTCAAGCTGACATGCAAGGGTTGTTGATGGGGCAGTTATGACCAAGACAAATGGGTGACCATGCACCAAGGGTTTCTCTTTTTTAAGATGGGCAAAAAGTACAACAGAATATATTTCCTTACACGCTGAACCCGTTCTGGACACTGTGGTTTATTCTTTTAAGCAAACTGCACAATACTTTTTAGTAAAATAAAAAAACTGATTCAGCTTTTAATTAGTGAAATAGATGAATAATATCTGTTTTGCTCATTATGGTGTGAAATATGGTATACTGATGCAATATTATGATATCCTTAACACTTTGACAGCATTTTAAAGCCATCTGTGCATTTACCCCCCCCCCCCTGCATTTTCTCACAGACTTGATGAAAATACATTTGATCCAGTGCGTCATCTGCATTTTTAGCAAACGCGCTCCTAAACCTCTTGCCGTTCCGATAATCAGTGACAGATACCGAAACTGCCGTCACTCCGGCACACAGCACAAAAGCAATCATTTCCCCATCTATGAAACACATCTGAGAGCCATCATTAATTGAAGTGATACTATTTTAGACTATCTTATGCCTTTCTCTTCTTATTTTCTATCATAGATTTTCTTTTTTTCAAAATCTTTTTCGGTCTGAAATAAAGTGAACTGAATGACTAAGAGCTATAAATAACTGAAGAAAACAACTGATTTCAATTTAAATACCTTATACATAATAATATAGTCCCATCCAGCTCATAGTTCTCATTAAAGGTGGGTAATCACGTTAATAGATATTCTGATCACACATAGTGGCGTTAATTCATGTAATTACTGTGTTGTATTTTACTGAAATGCAGCCAGTAACACTATGGAGGTGTTACATGTGTGATAGCTGTATTTTCAAGGTGACTTTTTGCCAAATAGAAAATGCATACTCCGTGAAGATTTCACCTGTTTTTAATCTTGTGAGGAGACTCGTCAGCGAGTTTCTAAATTGACGATTGAACGTGTAAAAAATCTCAGTGGGCATCTTGAGTGAATGATTTGGGCTTGAATGGCAGGTGATCAGCAATGGAACTCTGGTTTGTCTCGCATGTTCACAAATTGAGTATTTTGAAGTTCACACAGCTCTTCCCTGTAGCAGGCTGCCGTCTTTGAGACAAGTGTTTGTGTTTTGTCAGAGCAGGAGACAATTCACCTCCATTAATGATGTGTTTGTATAATTAAATGCCGCTACACAACTGTTAAAATAGAACTCAGAAAGTAATTTGGCAGTCGCTTCTGCATTTGTATGTTCCTATTCTGTCTCAAATCACACACAGAGGCTGCCAAATGTTTTATTTAAAACATAAAAGAGAAGCGTGGTGGCCATGTTAAACTGCCCTTGTAAGGGATTTTGGGTAGGGTGAAAATCAGAACGCAGATTTCTTGGTTATGCCAAACAGCATTCTATTGTGACTTCCTCGCTTTTGTCCTGCGTTTTATTTTTCCCCTGGTTTAGCAGCCAAGACGTAACAAACTTAACAAACTCAAACATGCTCCATCTGGGCTTGAGCACTCGTTCCCTACTGTTTTTGGCAAAAAACGATGCCAAAAAAAATGCACTATTCACTGAAAAAGTGCCCAGGAGCCATACTGTATGAATCACCCACCAACTCATGTCACATCATTACAGAGATACTCCATGCAATCACACCTATAAAGAGAAAGCATTTTGTACTTTTCATGTTTTCTATCACTTAAAAGTTTAAGGCTCTGCCAAATTTTGACCCGACTGTGCTTTAATGAGCACTTCTGAAACAGTCTACCAGTGATTCTTCAAAAGTTTATGGCATTTTTGCCTTTATTGAATAGTTGGCAGCAGAAGTAACATGAATAATGGGGATGAGGAGATGACATGTGACAAAGTCGTTCAGTCACTCGTGGTGATGGGCAAACCTTGTTGCAGGTTCTTACGTGCAAAACTGGAGAAAAAAAAAAATTCAAATCATTTGGCTCCTCAAATACACTTGGATTGTGCCATTTAAACCACGACAAATCAACCCAGTCTACATGCCAAATTTTCACTTTTAAGATACTGCTTTTCAGAGCTGTTCACGCCAATCACCACTGTTCGTCTGAATCTTTCTTGATCTGCCATTATTGCGCTATTTTTTTTTCATATTCACCTGTGCTGACCACAAGAAAAGACAGCCTCATATAAAAGGCCTTAAACCCGGGTCAGTACTCGGTGAACAATGAGTTCTGCGGCTGAAAGAAATTTGATGAAGAAAGAGAAAAAAATGCAAAGCGGCTACCAAGAACACAGTGTTCTCCCGTGTCAGTCAGTTCCTGAGGGAAATGGACAGAAGCGGATGTCTGAAGTGTCTAACTTCACGTATTAGAGAGATAAAATGGTTCATCATGTGTGAATAATATCCCTTGTGTTGCGTTTGATTGATGGGTTCTTTCTGGTGAGTAATCCACTCTGAAAAGAATGGGAACTTATAGCTGATGGCATGTCTCAACAATGTTCATTACAGTGTGCAGGACATTAAAGCTTTTAATGGGGCTGGACTTTTCTTTCACAATTGTCAGTGAGCACTATGTAACATAAAAATGTATAGAGCACTGCAGTAATCATGTGGTAGCTTTATACTGGAATAATAACCTGCTACTACTCTGTTGTGTTAAACTGCACTTAAGAACATGTACTGTAAAGGCTGAATTATGGGAGACTTTTCCCATTAAGAATGTACTAATGTTAATGTAATATATGTCCCCATATCAAGAGGGATGTTGCCATACATATCAACTATAAGGAGACATATTATTATACATAATATGAACATATATTGTCAGGTGGGATGGATATACACCTATGTAGTATATGTCTACAATGTAAGCATATATACATAAACATACACATCTGTATGGGCTAGATATGTTACAATAACTAATAGATTACATTTATAATGTTTACATTTTATTTTGTACATTTTTTATTTTAAATGTACATATATTTCATACAAGGAAATTCAATATGTGTACATATATAACATTTGCGTATGGGTACATATGTTGCCCTATCCAGTGCAGAATGTTCCTTGATAACTGGTGTTTAAAGTGCAAAATTATTCTTTATTAGTATCAGACTTTGCAAAGCTTTGTAAACATTTCTTAACAGCAGAGCATGGAGTGTCTTCATTCAAACACGATGCATTTTGCGTTTTATAATATTCTACCATAGAAGATGTAAATACAAATGATTAGTCAATTAAAAAACATTGTGGATCCCAAATTAATGTCTTGGAGGTTTTGTACTGTAAGACTTAAAGACTTTTCTGTCAAGGTTAGAAACAGCGTTGGTTATTTCACATGAGAGATTTCTGCATGTGCTGTTTTATCTATGCTCTTTTCAGTGGTTTTGAAGTCAGCAGGGCTCTGTTGCAAAAAGATGAAGTCACATATTTCCTCGCACTAATAAATATTTAGCAACACTTGAACCAAAAAGCGACGACAGATGTGAGGTTGTTTGCGCGTGTTGCCAGACCACTGTCGATCAAATCTGATCAAAAACACCCATGCAGTTCCAAGCAAGAGTTTGAGTGTTAAACTCTTAATGAATAACACCTAAGGATGTTTTTTTTCCTGAAAATTAACTTTAATTGTCTCTGGCATAGTCATGAATAAGTGATGTTACAGAGAAATGGATGAATAGTTCACAGGGGCTTTAACAGCTCCAAATAATCAGACGTGACTCATGATTGCTAGATCATTTCATTATGTTCAAGAACTCAAGTTTAGACAATTCTCCAGTTTTATTCCAATCTATTCTTCCTCTCATTTAGTTTTCTCTGCTGCTTAATGTGGTTTCTTGTGTGGTGGTATTTATCGCTTGACAAGAGCTTCGGCCATCGCTGTCTTTATAATACAAGAGGTTATAATACGCTCTCTGAGCAATGCTGAGTCTTCAGGGCAGATTGGAGGCTGCAGTGAGTCGCTATCGGTAAGTGGCGAAATGGGCGGTGGCTAGCTTGTTAGCATGCTAACTTCAGCAGCAGTAAAGACAAGAGTTAACATTAGCATCGCTTTCCACCGCTGGAGACAGCTCGTGGAGAGTAAAGGAATGAAGTTTGATGCTGACCTCACAACGTTTCTTTTGGACTGGCAAGCAAACAGCTGTTAATGCTATCGTTAGGAATGTAGCAATAGCAAAATTTACAAATAAACAATTTTAGCTTGTTTTCAGGAAATGTAGTTTTGGAGGGATGAAGCCCCAAACCCTGCTGTTTGGATTGCTGATGTTCTGTTCTGATCATGGAAAGAGGGATACCCTGTGCTTGGTGCACCTGCATTTTTTCTAAACTTCATCACTGTGGTGCATCTCTCAATATTTACTGTGAGCAGTAAATATTATGAATGATATTCACATTCCTCCAGACTAAAAGATAAAATCCACAAACCAAAATTGATTTAATTTCTCAAAGGACTAAACCTAGCCTGTTGATCCAAGCACTCTTCTCTGCTTTGTCTTGTAATAAAACCGTTTTGTTTATCTTATCTTTTTGTTTGTTTGTTGGGCTTCAGAGGCGATTACATACATTACACTACGATGATTCAAATTGGAAGCTCAAGATAAATACACCTTATTTACAATGTATTAAGCTGTAGAAAGATTTGATGAGAATGACTTTGTCCAATGAGATATGAATAATTGGTTTGAATAACTGGTGGAAATCTCGTCTTTCCTTCGAAGAAGAAAGAAAAACTGTTTGCAATCTTTTCACACGTCAGAAACATTTCAAACATGATCCCTAGTTCCAGTCATCAAAACTGTAATTTTAGCTTTGCTCTTTAAAAAGACCTCATATTAAAAAAAAGAAATCAAAAAGTGGATGAATGAAAGACACACTGAACATCTCTCAGCATTTCTACATGTGACACAAATGGAAATCCACCATTAGGATGGAAATGACATTTGATTACTTCATGGTGACATATTACATCTCCCCATCCTCAATTATCATGAATGCAATGGTGCCGATTTTGGCCGTAGAAAATATCAGATTTATGTAGGGACTGAAAACATCTTTCATTTTCAAAATAAATTGAACTCTCATGGTGCACCGGCTCTTTTCAAACTAGAAATGATGCCTAACTTCCTGGTGATGGTTGCCTCTCTCTGTGCCATAAAGAAACACTATTTTCACCTTCCAACTTCTAAACTTTTGACCATTAACTCAATCTACTGTGAAACTTTTTAAAAAGTTACCAAATAGCCAGTGCTTTATATGTACACCATAGCACACACTCTATCTTTGGTGTTTTTCACCATACTGATGAACTGTTCCCTACCAATTTCTCATTTTTCTATTTTGACAATTGAATCTTTGAACATGGCAGTTCAGAGAAATTGTCAAAACATCCTCTGGCAGCTAATTCTGTCATAATACTGCAGCCAAAAATCCCATTTTCTACTTGAGTTATTTCATACTCAGCAGATTGGCAAACATTCTCAATTAAATCTGAAGCTTTTGCTTCAGGACATGGTGGGTTTTGTTTCAAGGATGCCATTAATTGCTAAACTAGTTAGAAATTTAATTGACATTCCAAGGGTGATGGCAGTCATTGAATTGTCCAGCATTGTAACACTGAAAGATCCGGCTGAGAAATGTGTGAAGCATTTATGAAAGTGACAATGACAAACTAAAAGCCTCATTGAGAGCTGATGCGTGCCCTGTTTTGTTCATCCATAGCAATAGTGCAATTCTATGTAATATTCCATTCAGCCATATATTATGTAGTAGAATAGAAGTAAAATGAGGACAAAAAAATGGGATGAACTATAAAGTCATGGTCTGCTGTTTGATTTATGTGTTGTGGCCCTTGTTAAAGGCAGGTTAAGCAACTGTGCCATGCTGCGCTACACCTGCCGCTTCAGATTCTTTGTATAATGATCATTTTCCCAATATTCCCAGGCAGGGCCAGACCTCTCTGCAATGTTCCTCTCAATATGAAAAGGCGCAGACACAGAAAAAGACTAGGACTAACCTCATGGTGGGTGCACACTGCATTCAAGGGTCATGAATTTGCAGTTTTATGCCTTCACAACTAACTGCACATGTAGAATGCCACTTCATCACAGCACCCTGCCGCGTGAGGTTTTGATTACAGTTTTCCTTGAGTACCTCACTAGTTCGCCATACAGAACACAGCAATTAAGATGACCAGATTGCTCTGATTCACCCTGCAGTCTGGGCTTTACAACTGTGTTTGTAATTGTGGGTGTGTGATTGTACTTCTGCGTTTGCATGTACTTCTGCGTTTGCATGAGTACATACAGTACATACGCAAGATGCAAGTATGAGTCAGTATGCTCCTATGTGTAGGCGCATGTGACTGACTGTGTGTATGCATAATTATCTCATTTTCAGGCTCAGTTCTCGCCTCCATTTTCCTGCCCCCAAAAAATCAGAGAAGATGTGCAAATGTGCAACAATGTCTGCAGGGCTTTTCCCAACATGAAGAAAAGAAAAATCATTACTAAATAAAGACTAGGTGACTATAAAGATAATATATTTGCTTCACTTTTAGCCAGGAAAAAAACATGCCTATATACTCTTATATCACAGAATGGCTGTCCATCCTGGTGTGGCATCATAAGATGTGTAGATCAGTCAGAGGAGGACATGAGCCCCCAAAACATCCAGTTCTCATCCAAATAATTTTGAACTCTCCTATTTCATGTTTGTCTCAAAATAATTACATAATGTAAATAATTAAGTAATGTAATCAGGAGGGGCTTCTAGTTGGAAAGTCATATTAAAAAACCAGACAAAAACACCCTGCTCATAAAGCATCATTTTCATTATCATTTTTTGTACACACGAATAATTAATAGAACAGTGTGTGTTCCATCTCTCCAGTTGGCATCAGTGTGAGTGCAACATGAATAACCAAATTCACTGTCATGACCTTGTTATGAAGAGAAATGTGCAGAACGTAATTTTCATTAGTATGCTTTAAATATGAAAGTGTCCCACAATCAGCCCAATGAACTGTAGATTACACTCAACAAATATCCCTTTCTCCCTCTTACTGTCATTATTTATAATTGCCCTTAATTTAGCATTTTTATTGTAATTTCAGTTTTGGATAAGGACAAAATAGTTTTAAATTAACAAGTATTCACATGACAATTAAAAGTTAAAACTATAAAATAAACTAAGCTTTTATCAAATGTAATCTTTGTGAGTACTATTTTGAAAATGTGTTGAAAAGTTTCTTACTGAAACTGGACAAGGTCAGCATCACATATTGGAGATGCTCCAATAAATCAAGGCCAGCATCACAGATATAACATTGGGGAACACAATTTTGCTGTCTCAAAACAACAGTGTAAGAAAAAAGCAAGTAGCAGCACTTTCTAGTATGGCAGAATTACGAATGGTCTGTGGTCTACGATTCTTTAATCAAGCTCAGATGAGGGAACCTGCCCGCTACTGACAAAACAATCCATATTTCTGCTCGGAGGCTTTTAAATGAGCTATTTAGAAATTGTTGGATTTAATAAATTGCGGGGATTTTTGTTCAGACCAATGCGAAGCTTAAGGAGTCAGCGTTGACATGTGCTAATCAATGCAAAAGAGGAGTCTGACATAGCACCACAATGGGCACTGTAATATCTCACTGGGAAAACTCAAGCACAATTTACAATTTACTTGACAGATGTGCATATGCAAACCACTCACATTTTATTATGTCTATGTCAAAAAAAAAAAAAAAAAGGGGTTTGTTAATACTGAGGTGATTTATTTGCATTTCAACTCAGTGCTGAGGAGGCACAACATTTCCCAAAGTCACTCAACCACATAAGTGATGCACAACCATCCATATCTCTTTTTTCTAAAAGGACAATACCGCGCCGTTATGATGACGGAAACTGGCAAATTAAGTACATTCAGAGTAGGGTTCATTTGCAATGATAAGAGATTGAAAGACTGACAGGCCCATCAAGACATTACCAGTGGCTGCTCCAGTGTAATATACAAGATCAACTGCTGCTATTGACTGCTGAGTAATTTGGGATTTCACATTAACATCCTAATATGGCATTGACAGAAACTTCTATATAAAATGCTGCAGTCAAAACAATGATGGCTTCATGGGCCGCTTGCTCCAAGAACAAATCTTGTGTTATAAAGAGACTGACGCTGATTCATTAGAGCCCAGAATGTTTGAGATTAGTGCTGTGCAAGCTCTGATTTCCTTCTGGCTTACAGTATTATCATGTTGATGTCACATGCATAACTGTAGTCTGCGCATTAATAATGTGGCTCTTGAAAGAGCCTGAAAGATTCAAGGGCAATGTATTACATAATTAGTTGTCAAAATGATGACAGTGGTTTCATGGTTCCTAGTGTGAACATTAAAATGAGGAATTAAACTGTGCATTCAAACAGAATCATATAAGGCAATAAACTGCTGCTGCGCTGTTTTCTTCATGGGTTTAAGCGTGACGCACACGTGGCCAAAACGCACTCTGCGATGTCACAGCCCATAAGCTGTTATAATAGGCCTACATCAGGTGATTTATTGACCTGGACATCATCTACCAAATAAGAAATAATGTGTTTTAAACACACACTATCAATGCATTAACACTAGAAATGAAAATAAAAAATGCAATGTGCTGCTCATGTGAATGCATGGGGAAATACAATAGTTTTCTACAGACCGCTGAAGCTCAACAGAAAAGAGAAGGAAATGGATTAGTGTAATTTGATGAGACAATTGAGATCCCGCTGTGGTTTCTATCAAAGTACAATAGCACCAAGTGTGTAGCTTGGTCTTGCTACCTTCTGCTGTGGTGAAAGAAGATACATACTGTATATACTCTTTGTGTCAGTATATACAGTCTCCAAGTTAAACAACCATTTAGGTCGCTTGTCCTTACCCTCGTATAAAACCCACAAGAAACCCCCAGCAGCGGATGTAATGGACCACTGTTGCCACGGTAACAATGACTAACACGTGGTTAAGTTTGTGAAAGTTTGGTTAGGTTTAGGTACAAAAACAACTTGGGTTAGGTTTCAGAAAAGATCGTGGTTTGGGTTCAAATAAACCCATCCATTTACCGTAACCTCTTCCTAAGATGAACTCTGTAGCTCTAAATACCACATCACCTAACTTCCTCCTTTGCTTCCTTCATAATTACTACAGCTGCTAGAGATCGCCTAACACTAAAATGTAACTATGGGTCGTTATAACCGGCCTTCACAGACGATCTATAGGCTTACTTTTTACAGGATAGTCTGATACACAAATGAATGTTGGGTACATTCAGATCATGTTATATTCCTTTAGCCTTTGCTTTCAAGGCCAGCGGGGATATGCGTTTGTCTATGTCATGACATCACACTTCTCTTCATTCACAGCAGCCACACAGACTTTGGCTATAAGGATTGTACCATAAAAATGTGATGTAAAAACACACTCTATAGCATTTTAAAATGGAGCCCACAATGAGCTGTATAAGAGCTGTTTTCTATACAGTATGATTCATGGATGACTTACAATTGAAGCTTACTCTTCACTGAAATAGGGATAAGAGGCCGTTTTTTACTGACCCCCACGCAATCGTTTTAGAGGGGGAAAAAAAGAATCATTTTAACTGAGTTAACAAATCTGGCTGTGTTTGTCTTCATATCAGTAGAGCAGAAACATGGGGGCAGAGACAACCTCTTGTGTCCTGACAGAAATAGCCCAGCTATAATTGTAAGTCAGGTTGTGAGCCTGTTTCTATTCCACAGTCATTCAGTCACAATAGGATAGAACAAGTGAGAATATGCTCTCGGGCAAAGTCACAGCCAGCAGCAAGAGCCAGCTGAAAGAGTCTTCATTATATGGAACAAGGAATCATTTATGGAGCACTGTTGCTCTGTTCAGGGGCAATCTGACAAACATATTGACTTTGGCACACATGAGGTTGCAGATATCTCTGCACCTACTTTCCATTATGGCATAATTTGATTTAGGTGGAGCCACAGCTCTGTTGCAAACTTTCACACTGGCACATCATAAAATGTTGGATATCGTGCATTTCAAAGGGATGTTTGCTTTCCATGCCCAGAAGAAAAATGATTGACAATACAAAATGTTAAGTATGATATACGTTAAGTTTTCAATTCACCACTGCTCACATAATGAGATTATGAAAGAATCCTCAAGCATGCATTATTCAAAAAATAGCCTCAGCTGATTTTGTGTCTTCTATGGTAGTCAAGCTACTGCAGTGAAAAATCTGCTGCCTGGTTTGTCTGTTTGGTTTGAAAGAAAGCTTTTCCAACATCCACCAACTCACATCAAGATTTTATATCAGTTTCCAACTCAAATCTGCCTTTGGCCCATGGCCACTAACAGATTGAATTATTCAAGATCAGAACAGAGATTGAGGCTACATCAAGATCTTAAATCTCTACTAATTCATTAGCCAAAAGCAGCACACATCCATCAATGTGTAAGTCCACGATGGCAACAATGTTCAGAATACCCAGCATATCAATTGCAAAATAATACAGCACCCGTTTATTAAGACATAGCTCCAAGCAAGCAAGCAAGCTCCAAGCATCCCCGCCAATTTACAGACTGCTTCATTTTCTAAAGCAGCCTGAATCCACCAGTAGAAGTGAAACTACAGGCCAGGAATAAGCTGGTAGCCCGGACAACATGTGTTCCTGAGTTATAAGTAATTCAGGTTGACAGAGAACTGTCCATCTGTCTGTGTGGTTACAGTGGAGCACCAGGCATTAGTCAGTATGATCATTCAATTCAGCTAAACTTTTCTTGTTGAAGAGCACAAGCTTTGAGAACAGTCAATCAGGTCAGTCTCTGTGTTTATTTGAATGAGCTGAAGTTCAGCTATGATAAGATAAATCTTGCTAACTTGCTGACTGGGAAACATACAATTCCACATCAATAGATGACTAACATGGAATTATTATATTTTGTGGACTTGTCAGCAAAGCATGACTTCAGTATTTGAATGCAGAGCGTTGGCTTGGACTATTTCACCAGCTGCAGAGTTACCTACTACCTTACATTTCGTATACAAGGGGAATGCCTGAAAGCGTCCATGAAGTTGCATTCAACTGATATTCAATTACTGTGGATCTCTGGACAAAAGCGTGTTCTGAAATGCCCACTCAGTCATCAGGTCAAAAATACTGGAATGCCTACCTGCCACTGCATCTCAATGTGTAGAAGCTGCTTTGGGGATTCATATTGACTGTTTAATTAAAGCTTTAAAGCTTGCTGAAGGTATCCGTTGAGACTGTTTCTCAAAAACTGTCAATTACCCTTCCTTACAAATACTGCATACTCTACTGCTAATCATTTTCCAAATCAAGGTTTCAGATTCATTTCCTTCAAGCAGCAGCTGAATTCAGTTCATTTTAGTGCACTCTGACAATAAGCTTATAGACACTTGAAATTGGCTTGCAGTGGGTAATACAAATATATGATACTGCCATGTGGTTATGCAGTACAGTTTTTAAAATCAATCTACGCTTTCAATTGCATTATCACACAAACATAATGCAGTGTTGACAAAAATAAAATGAACAGACATCCGTCAGCGTGATGGATTGCCTGTGTCAAACAATTTTAAAGGTCCTGCAAGTTTATTTTTACAGAGAGTAAAGAAAAGATCTGAAACCAGTAACTTGGAGCTTTGAAAACTCTTTAAAAAAAAACAATGGAATTAAGATTTGCTTTGGAAAATATGGAAGTTGCAGTAAAGCGGGTGAAATATGCAAAAAAACACTCCCCTGTAAGGCTGTTGAGTCAAGAAACTCATTAAATATTCCAGCAAAGGTCTGCCTTATTTGCATAGAGCTGATCAGAGTCAAGCCAAGGATCGGTTTCTTTGTACGTGCTTCTATCAATAGTACCCTAAACTGTCTGATGCCCCTGACAAAGTACATCATTTTTTCTACCTGTAAACAACTATCCATGTGTCTGGAGTGCACTAACAAACAGTCCATCTTGTTATTTATGTATGGAGTCTCGTTGGCTCATCAGCTTGTGGACCCTCACGCCAGACATACAGGCTATACAGCATAACACAGCAAATGGGCCATCACTAACAGTATCAACGTCATAGTTGACATTTCACAATCACAATAAATAAAGGCTGATATGAGTGGGGGTTATCATCTACACATTGAGCCCCATTTTATGCTGACAGTATCCGAAGTGTGAATAGTTGCTGATCCTGATATAGCCCCTTTATAACACTGTTTAATACAAATCTGCCAATAATGAATTTATAACCCAAAATTTCCCCAGACTGATTTATGAAAAAAAAGGTGAGGTCCAAGAAAGCAAAGAGAGTAACACAATTAACTCAGCATATTTCATCACTGGGTCTTAGCACTGATTTGGATTTAATGTTGAAGGTGCAGACATTCAGGAACCCTGTTTTATTATTTAAGGAAAAGTACAAAGGTCAGGGTCTTTCTTTCTGCATAAGATACAGTAAAACATATGGATTTTCTACTTATAAGTGGGCTTGACTATTTCTCAAGTTTCCCCAAAATGTCTATAAATCAATTACAGCTCATCCAGACTGCTGCGGCCAAGGTTTTAAGTGTAACAAAGGAAAGAGCTCACATTACTCCTGTTCTAAGTCTATGTACTTGCTTCCAATTAGTCTTAGGATAGATTTTTAAGATCCTTTATACTTTTGTCTATTAATCCATGCATGGATTACTCCTGACTGTATAACTCATGTGCGGCCAAGACAGAGAGGTAGAGTCCTCAGATACAGTGTCTCCGCTATGTACAATGAAGCTACATTACATTTGGAGCAAAATCAATAAAACATCAACCCAGCACACAGTGGACAAAGTATTTAAGTATTATAATAATATTCTAGAATCATAATACTTTAAAAAAAAACCTACAGATCAAATAAGCACTGTATCAGGAGGTCCCTGTTCATTTCCTTCCCTCGTTTTCTTAAGTGCAGTAATTTCCTTCTTTTGTGTGATAATTAAAGAGCAGGTCTCACTCAGTGGTTGAATATCTAATTTTGGAGCAAAATTTTCGCTCCCACATAGGTCCAACACCTGCCTACTACAGCCAATGCCAGTGCCACATGTCGTGCCACCAAGGGCCTGAAATTAACATTGGCCAACTCGCCAAATATGGGCTGAAAATTGGCAGGAGCTGTGTCATTTCTACCGGCCACTTTGGCAGGTGAGCTTTTTTGATCTCGATTCTGTATGAACACACACCAAGCTTCTCCAATACTGAGGCTTTGACTGCTGTGTCCTCTGGCTCACTTTCTTATATTACAGAATATACATTTTTTAATTGACTATTGATTTGCTTCCATTACATTCCTCCCTGGTGTGCTATGGCCGTGAGGTCTTGTGAGGTTAAGACAGCATTCAACTAGTAACTGTCCTGTAAAAAAAAAAATGAGCCTGAGGTTGTCTGATATGACCCATAGTTATATTTTATTGTTAGACAACCTTTAGTGGCTGTAGTAGTTTTGACGGGAGCAAAAGAGGAAGTTGGGTAACATAGTAATAAGAGAAACATGTTTGGAGGAGGCTGGGGTGGATGGATGGAATTTTGACATGGGAGACAACCTTAACTGCATGTTGTTAACGTCACCATGACAATAAAAGTTGTGTAAACTTAAGGAAGTACTGATTCTAACCCAAACCACAACATTTTCCTAAGAAAGAAGAAATGTTTGTGCCTAAATCTTACCAAACGGTGACCATTCCATAAGCTTAGTTGCGTGTTTATTATTCTAACCATGACAACGAAGGTCCAGTACGCTGCCACTGTTACACTTTGAGTGTTTATTATTGTAACCAATGACGATAAAGGTTTGGTATGCCTGTAGGGGTGGTATATCAGGAGACGCTCCTTTGGGTCACATTAGAGGGAAGGGAGAAACAGCTGATATAGTTGGAAGAAGTTCAGTACTCTACAGCGTGGGAGCAGCCATCTTGTATCTAAGGCACACACTGCATCAGTTTTGTACAGAGGTCACTAATAGGGAAACTACAGTCCGTATCCGGACCCAGACATATAACCTATATATACACTAATGAGAATTATTAAATTTCGATGGAGCATTATTTTAACCGGTGCACTTTTTCTAGCCTTTACGGTACTGGCCATGTGATGCTACTCAGCCAATCACTTCGATTCGAGTCAGTGAGAAATAAGTGGGGAAATTGGGATAGAAAAGGGAAAGAATGTTCAGTTGTTAAGATGTGTTGAGATTGTTAACTAGAAAAATGGATGACACTGTTGGTTAACTGGTAACTTGGTTAAAACATAAAGAAAAACAATAGAAAGTCAAGCTACACTTTTTACTTCATTTTGTATAATTAAGCACTCTCTTTTAAATTTTCTCTGTTATGCCGTTACTACAGCTGTTATTTTTCTTGAAATTGCTACATTTTAATAGGAAGTTTCCTCTCTAGCAAAGCTGCTATACGTATCTATAGCTCATCACATTATTTAACAAACTCAAATTCATTTGCACACAGTCTGTGCATGTTGTATGGTAGCTCTGGTGCCAAGGTGAAAATAGCACAATAAAACACTATGGTATGAACATATTTTTTCAGTCTGTCTTGGGGTTTGGTGATGAAATGTCTATCAGTGGAATGTGTTATCCATTCGTATATATGAAATCCTCTCGTGAGTGGTTTTCACCTCAAGAAGCCAAAACCTTTGTAAAAGAGATCCCAATGGTACAATTACTGCTACTAAAATAATATGAAGTAGAAGAAGAAGGAGAGAAATAAAGTGGCGATAACGAGAGTGTGCCAATTAGTGGTTAATTCCTAAAATAAAGAATCATCAAGCTGGCATTTGGCTCTTCTAAAGCTGTCACCTTTCATAAGCTTTCACTTTCATTTCTATTTTTATCAGCCAGAGTTCTGCTTTCTGCCCTTTGAAATACCTGAATATGTAAGTCCCTCAACCTCAATTAAATTATTTTTAGAATGCTTTTGTAAATTAGTAATTAAGCCAACAACAGCATTCTTTCAACAATGAAACACACTCTATTTTGGACAAACTTGCCCATGCACCTATGCAGGTTATAAGTTCTGATGTGATGCATTCATTAACAGGTCACGTTTCTAATTATTATTGAGAGTGAGCATCTCAAAGCTTCTTTGTTGCATTCTTCCAAAGATGTCATTAGAAATTCGCTGACCCCGGCAACACTGTTTCACATCAGATATTTACACAATCAATGTAGGCTACCCTGCCTATCCTGAATTTGATGGATTTTGACAGGACAGAATAAGAGAGTCCCAATATAATATGAATTTCCTATTTCAATTTTCCCTTCAGCTTCCCCTCCTCTTGTTTCCTATTCAAGTTTAGAAAAATGGGCACATTGAGAAGAAATCCATTTGATCCATGCCCACGGGTGGCTTTCAGGGGCTTCTAAACCTGTATTTCTTCTTTCCCCATGAATTTATCGCCTGTCTCACACTCCTTTGTGCAGCAGCAAAGATGAGTGTCAAATCTCAAAGAACTAAGACCACAGTGTAAGGTGCTTAACACCACTTTTTTTTGCAAATATCACTCCGTTTCCATCATTCAGGATCAACTAAACTAAATGACATTCACCGACCTCATCTGTGTGGCAGATGCTTACACCTATCATGAAAATGTAAAAATAAAAACAAATTCTATCTTTATATTTACCGCAAAGGTGTTCACATAATAGATACAATTGATTGTAAGTACCAAGTAGTAGTATAAGTAGAGGCATTTTAAAGTCACACCTTAATTCAAAGGAAGTGCAATTCCGATGAGAAACAGATGCAGTCTGACTTCTACACAAAAACTAACAAATAGCACATAAGACAATGTGTAAAAAACAGTCACAGCAGTAGTCACACTACACTCATCAAACCAGGTACTGTCTTTGAAGGCTTTCAGCCACATTGTGCATTGAATTTATTTTCCAAATACCATAAATGTGGCCTCTGTGAAAACAAAATGTCATCATTATCTTTTCTTGTCAATATGTAAGAAAAGAAAATCTTTATTTTTTTGTAGTTGGGGACCTTGATATCATGAAAGATGCCTTCGGGTGAGCTATGCATCAAACCATTGTTAAGGGAGTCAACATAATGAAGATTTTGACAGAGATCATGCAGGGGGTAACATAAATGTTATGAGAGGAAAGCAAATAAGCTATAAATAACAGACAGGTGATCTCACATCTATGTATTTCCCTGTAGTTACGAAAAATGTTATCATCACATTGGGACAGGCTAAAAATAAATCAAATCATATATTTACTCCACAGGGCTGGAGCTACATTACAGACTAGGGAGCCGTTCAGCTCTTCACATCCTGTCTGGATCTTTTTAGTTGACCATTTTCAAGCTACAGATGCCCTTGGGTTAATCTCTTGAGAAATTAATTAAAGTTAAAATACGATGCATAGCTAACACATCTTAAGTGAATGAATTGATTCCTTTACAGAGGAAACGATAACATTGTCTCATAAGTTTTGTCAAACTTGCTGAAAAAAAAAAAAAAAAAAAGAAAAACCTGTGAAGCCAGAAACTATTTTTAGGCGGATCACTTGGTAGGAAAGGAGACTTATCAAGCAAGGTGATATTGCGGTAAAAGGCAGAGAGACAAAGAGGTTTTCTCATCCTTTGGTACAATCAGCGGCGTGTCTCTGGGGAGGCAAAGCTGTTTCTCCTCTGTCGCCTCCTCAGTCATCCACGCTCAAAAGGAGGGACCTTGGTGGAGTGCAGAGCGCAGCAAGTGATGAAGACATCCTTAGTGAGGGGGAGTGAAGGGAATGAGGGAGATTGCGCCACAAGGAATGAAACCTACACTTCACAGCATATACAGACATCCACACCGAGACATCAGGGAAGGCACTGTGTTCAGTATCAGACATGCACGTCTCAGGATGAAGGAAAGAACGCTACCCATGGAAACAACAAAGGGCTGCATCATGAAAGACATCACAAGGTTATTCTAAAGTGATGGTTTAAAGACTCTTGGAACTATTTGAAGATGTATACTTCTGTGTTTTAGTGTGGTGCTTTGAAAAAAAAAAAATGCTGATTTGCTGAAAGTTTCTTCTTATCAAAAACAGGCTCCATGCAACTGACAACTCTACAACTTTGAGCTTATGTATATAACAACCTTGACTCTATCATTATTTGATGTGACTCATTGACTTCAGCTGATATTCTTATTCTCCATCAGGCATAACGGTACGTATAGAAGAAGAAACAGACAGATCAATGCTTGGTGCCCTCCACTGTTGCTGGTCCGCCATGACTGGGATTATGTATCGGGGGAGGAGCATTCCTAAATGATTAATGCATGACAGGCAGGAGATGCCGTGTCTTACGGGGTTTAATAAACATCCCTCGATGTCATGCAGAGCAAAATGGTATTTGCTCATTGCAGCAACCTAGTACACTCAGCAAAGCCCTAATTTGTGCTCTTTAACAATTGTGCCATATGGTGGTGGAAGCAGCAGGGTCTACTTAGGACATGTCTACATTGAAAATGAGGAGCCAAACTTTTAATGTGCCGGCAGGGTCTCCTGCCATTAAGTGGGTGTTGTCAGGAGAGGGAAAATGGATATATTGCACGTGTTCTGCTTTGGCAGGACCAAAGCAGAACACCAGGGATTCTTGATGGCTGCTACTTTGCTAATCTTTACTTGTATGTGGCACCAGGCGTGATGGCGAATGGCAAATGCAAGTTAATCAGTGTACAAAAATAACCTTCATACAGTGAATCCATACAGGTCTTTGGTGGTAAACAATATCTCGGCCAAAATGCTGCCTCCTGGAGTCTTTTAGCGGACAAAATATGAGCACAAGATATGATGTAACAATCAGATGCTTGTTTTTTTTTTGTTTGTTGTGTGAAATCTCTGGGTATGAAAACCGGCTTACTCACGGGGCTACAGCCTTGGCACGTATCGACTGCCCTGCTGATGTGTGTCTGGTGAATGTCAACTGAATGAGGCACTGAATGAGCTAGAGGGTAAAAATGGCTTGTCGTTAATGCAGCCTCAAATGAGATACAATGTGGATGCAAATATGATTTCAAGTTTATGCCGCAATCCATTTGAGGCTAATTGGTAGCAAGATGGCAGCAATAGATTTCAGTTTGTCCGATGAAGGTTTAAAATTCCGCTGCTAAATTAATGAAAGATCCCACACTTCAGTGGGTTTTGGAAAAAAAAAAAAGTAACATCAATTAAAAGGAAAACATTTTTTTGACAAAACTCTGGCAGCTTGGAAGTAAGACAATAAATAAATAAATAATAATAAAAAAAATCACACAGAAATTCTTTAGCATAGACTAAGTGATGCACAGACCAACAGTTCAATGTTGAGTAGAAAAATCCTTGAGGAAGCCCATGGGTTGTTTATTTTTGCCTCAATTATCACCCCAGGGCTTAGCTCAAAGACAGACATTTAATAATTCATCTGTTCTTTGAATTAATTTCATTCTTTCCCCCCACCCCAATCCCCCCTCCCCCAATGGGCTCCAAGCCAACATGTGCTGCATAAGCTGCTCCTAATCAGGAAAACTGAATGGTGGTAGTTGGGGGAATTGGGAAGGGGTCACACAATTTCAACTTGAGACAACTTGTTCATTTACATTCAGAATTAGGAGGTTCTGTCCTGTTAATTATGAACAAGATACAGTCCTGGTCAAAATGATTGGCACCCTTGAATATCAAGTACATAATTCTAAATATTTTCATGCAAATGAACCAATTCTGTTAAACCAGAATATTTGAATAAAATGTTCAAGGTTACTAAACAAAAGAAGAAAAAAAAAAAAAAACTTCCATAATAGTGAAATAATACAAAAAAATGTACAATGGACAAAATTATTGGCACCCTTGTTATGAATTTAAACTAGTTCCTCAAAAAAAAGTTAATATCGCCTGTGCTTAATTTTCAGTGTTCACATGACCCGAATTAACCAATGAATGATGGTTTTACCGCATAAAAAGACAATGGCAAAGACAAGAGAGCTGTCCGCGAGCATCGGAAATGCTATTATCAAAGAACATAACAACTCCCAGGGCTCCAGTGCAATCACAAAAAATATTTTCAAATCCCTGTTTCAACAGCTCATAATGTTACCAAGAAGTTTCACAGTAATAAAACTGTGAAGATGCTTCCAGGACGTGGTGCTAAGAAGAAACTCAATGCAAGAAGTCTGCAGAAGTTGGTATGGATTACGGAAAATACACCACAATAGCCATCTAAAGAGCTTGGACTTCCAAGGGTGAAGGCCGGGGAGGACAACACTATTGAAAGAACACAGGCACAAAAAGGCAAGGGCTAATTTCAATGTGTGAAATGTGTTACCCAGTTTCAGAAAACTAGGTTTGAGGCGAAGGTCTTGGGACAACAATCCAAAGCACACATCCAGCCACAAAAAAGAATGGTTGATAGACTGTTTTAAACTGGCCTAAATCCCACTGAAAACCTTTGGAGAGAGCTGAAATCTTCCATAGCAATAAAGGACTCCTGCAAACTCAAAGAGCTTGAACTCATAGCAATGGAAGAGAAACTACGAGGAGACAGGTGCAAGAAGCTTCTAGACGACTACAAGAAGCGATTAGAGGAAGTCATTGTTTCCAAAGGTTCAGCAATGAAATTTTAGGCAAATCTAGCGTCTTTCACTTTTTCACTATTAGGCAAGTTTTTCTTTTTTCTTTTGCTCAGTAACCTTGGACATTTTATTACAATATTCTGGTTATACAAAACTGGTTCATTTGCATTTGTTCTGAATGATGTACTTAAAATTCAGGGGTGCCAATAATTTTGACCACAACTTTATTCCATGTGGACAAGAGTTGATTCACATTCTTGTCACAAAATGAAAAGGGGGAATGTCTTTGCCTTCTGCATGAAACACTCCTGCACAAAATCAATTGAACAGGTTACAATGCTGATAGCACACTGTAGGGCATTAAGTATGATGAGCATGAAGGTGACACAGAGGATAAATGAGAGAGTAATGGAGAAATCATATCAAGGACTCTTGAACAAATCCCCCATGGTGACCCGATGCATGCTAAAAGACGACATGGCAAACACTTCAGAATACAACTGATGAGTCTGACGAAATTGGCATCCTGTCTGAGAGCTGAGAACTGGGCCACTGTGTTTGAATCACTCTGTGTCGATTCTGGCCAAGATGTTGCCCTCACTTCCTGCACAAGTACAGGACGTAGAGGGAACAGCCGCTCCCAAGCAAACTATCAAACCCTGCCACCCAAACAAGCTTCTCCACACACAAGCACTCAAACCTGCATGCACGCAGTTGCACACAGTCTCTAAACTCCTACCACTAGTACACTGAACTGCTGTGTCTGCAGGCGTTGCTGTCTTTGGGCTTGGCATGTACGCCATTAATCCCACCCATTTATAAACGAGCGCCTAAATATACACAGCGCTTAATTAAAGTTGGGCATCCATTATTGAAGCGAATCCCAGTTTTATGGGATGAGAAGGTAATTAGTCCCTCTACACCTTAGCGCTCATCTCTGTTTCTAGGGGTTATAAATACCAGCCCTGCTGCCTCATGAAGGGTATCCTTTAAATTATATTCTCATGCTTTACGAAAGGTTAGAAGAAAGGATTTCTGGAATTACGTGACGTGACGTTTAAACACAAGACCATTAAGATGTTCTTCATCTAGTGGAGGAGTCGTAACCCAACGGTCATCTGATACATACAACAACGCAATATCCTTAGTCGTCTTGGACATTGTGCACAGATCAACCAAGAGCTGGCATCCCAAGGTCAGGCTCTGCTCTGAAGAGACAAATAACCTTTACTTGTAATCTTTGGAATGTCGCATAGGAATCACTTTGGGTAATAACAAATAATGACCCTATCTCTACCATTGGGAAAAGAGGTATTGATTTCTTTTACCCACCAAAGCCTGAAATTATGACCTTAGCTTTACAGGGATGGATATGTCACTGTTTGCAGAATGAAATATCTACCTTATGTGATCGGTGATGGGTCAGAAGTCTACCCCCTGATGTGTTGAAATCTCAATATACCGAATGTATTATACTGTAATAACAAAACATTCTTTGTGCTTTAAAATGACAGCCAGCTGAAAACATCTGAAAATCTTTCAAGTCAGCTACTTCACACACAACAAATTAAATGCTCAACAAAACACGTCCTAGTGAGATATAAAAAGCTAAATATGAAGCGCCCCGTAATGTTGATTGACATTTTAAATGCAGATATTAATTGTTTTCAAAATTTTGACAATGCTTTTTTTTTTCTTTTGAAAACCATGTGAATACTTCAAATTTGTTTAGATAATTAGATGTCTGTGCTGTTCTGTGTGACTAACTGAAGAATTGCATGCAACCTAGTTTCACAGTTGAAGCCGTTGGACCTTTTTGCAACTAACAACCTCTGCAGTGCTCCACACATCAATGTTGCTCTCAGCAGACTGACTGTGTTGTTTTTATTTTTTTACATGTAATGTTGCATGTAAAAATAAAAATTGTACAAACTTTACCATGAAGTTGCATGTGTAGTGTCTCTGCATAACACTGCCCTAAGGGTATTGAATATGAAAACCCTGCGCTTTGCAATTTTTTATACATATTTCTGAGTTCATCTAAAGTGAAAGAGTGAAATATTCCAGTCTTAAATTTCTTATGTCCTGGCAGACCCACAGTCAACAGCAGTAGGCAATGATTGCAACGAATATGTCTTTAAGTCTTTCTGATTTAAGTGCTGCTCAGAGGTCTTTATGATTCCATATGTATTTTTTTTTCGAAACATTAGAATCGCATTAAAGTTTCCGGTCTTTGCATCAAAGAGCTGAATGTTTTGTCCTTTGATGTTCTTCAGCCGAGTCCTGTTCAATGGAACCATAACATTAGAGGAAGGAGGTCACAAGGCCAAACTCTATTACATTGTCAATTTTCTGCCCAGTGCGTATTTACATCTTGTTGGATGTATTCTTTGCAGCCTGAGACTGAGAGTGATTTGACAGTAAATTCAATAGCCTAATAAGGATTCTGTCCATCGGTTTATTTCAGCATTTTCTCACACTGAACTTCTCATCCACAACCTTTCGGTTCAGATGCTGATTTTGAACTTTGACAGAAGAGCGCCTCATCATAAAATTATGATACAGTAATGCCTCAATAATTACATTTACAGGCACAGAGCACCATAACTGCTCATTCAGGTTAAGGGGTAAGATTTAGCTAACACAGTACATAATAAATTGCCCTAGTTATGAGTTCGTCTTGTTACTGCATCGTTATTCGTGTTCCTCATTATCCAGATAAAAGCTTGTCGGTGCAGTTGTCCAGGGGATACGATATATAGTGTACATATAAATAAAAAAAACCAAACAAAACATATTGCTTCCAATTACTGTGATATTACTAGAAATTAGCAATGAACAATGATTAATTGAATTAGTTACTGGATATAGCTTGAGCTAAAGTCATCATAGTACGACTATGACAGTCATTATTACTATGACAGAGGGATTGTTCATGACTTCAGGTTTAATAAAGTCAACATATGCGTATGCAGTGCAGAAAGAAAAGCAAAGAGTTTTTAAACTTTCAAGACAGTGAAGGACAGTAGCGGAGGTACCAAGAGTTCAGGGTTTAGCCTTTTAAAAGTGGATGATTGAATTTCTTGGCAGGGGATTCATTAAAATGATAATTCTTATTTATGAAGCCCTTTAAAAAATTAAAATACTCTCCGTGTACTGCTTCCTATTAATTAACTTTTTTTCCTCTCATTTTCTTTCTTTCTCCTCTCTACTTTTTTCTTTACTTCCCACTGAACTTGACACACTAATAGGTTATGAATAATTCTGTTTCAGTTTAGACGGCAATTAGCCACAATGCCAGAGGCCATTCTTCTCCCTCTCTTGTGGAGTGGTGATTTAAGACCCAGCTGAGTTAGGGTGCTCCAACTATCCCACGACTACATCATTCACCTCTTCCCACCCAGCGCTGAAACAAGAAACAGTTAACTGGGTAATGCCCTCCCATTGATAAAGTCTTTCACTGACGTCAGCGTGGGAGAGCGCTCAAACAGAGGCATGAGATTGGTCATCAAAAAGAACAGAACTGAGGGTCAAGGGCTTAGCTGAAAAGAAAGAAATGTTGAAAGTAGAAAGAAATACGAAAACCAAAGGCAGTTCTCAGAGGCACAAAATATGATAATGGAGTAATATTGTCACGTGGTGTCTCTCTCTTGTGTTCCAGTGAAAAATGTCACCATTGCTAATTAGCCACAGGACCACACAGAGAGCGGTGCGTCTCTGTTGCTGGAACTTAGATGGACTTAAATGCAATAATTACAGCACAGACTGAGCTATAGGCTACAGGCACACAACTTCCTTTAGTGACTGAATGAAATAATGGAACATAGCAATAGCAGCTGCAAAGGAGGCAATAAGGTTTCAAGCAGGGGTGTTGCGATGTACCGGTACTCAAGATATATAAACGATGAAATATTCTCATTGTGTTACTAATACACATGTGATAATATCGTGATGGCAAATGTTAGGCATTGTGGATCATTTGTGTACTTGTTCTTTTTGTAAGAGTTTGTGCAGTTATGGTCACAGACTCTCTCTTCACTTCCTTCCCAGATAGACACAGACACAAGAACAAATCCTGAAGAAGTAGAGGGGCATTGAGGTGGAGCATTAACTCCGTCAGCACTGAACACTTCTCAACACTTGCTGCTACAGCAAAAAGACATCATTTCTATCAACTTGAATTTTCAGTCGGATCAATTTCTTGACCCCCAGAATTGGAATCAGGTGTATTTCTGTATGGTTCATACTTGAAGGAAGAAATATCCTTCTAATGGCACACATTCTAGATCCAGATCACTCCTGAAATTTAATCAATTGTTCCATAGCCCAAGGCCTATCTGTCTACAAAATTTCAAGCAGATGTGTTCATTAACTCCTGATGTCAGTCATGGCAGCAGGAGGAAAAAAAAAAAAAATATATATATATGTTGTTGCCTGAAGTGCCATTGTTTTCCTCTGTGAGTCAACATCTATCCGAGCCACACGTCATTTTTCAAACGTTTTTGCCCAAAACCTCGACATGCGGTGGAACAAGCTGACAGGTGTTCTCAAATATCTTCCAGGTTGGTGTGAATCTGAGACAACTGATCATTGGTATTAACTAAATATCAGTTTTTATCCCAACACAACACTGTGTGTTACAGTCTTTCCTACTTCAATACCGCAATTGGGAGAGATGACAGAACCGAGCATAGATGATTAAAGTGTGCAGTTATTTTTATTTTTTTTTTTTGCACACAAGCTAATATCGCAGGTTTAGCACCGAGATAAAATAGACCCTCTCATAATCAAAATGATTGTGGCGGAGATCTGACGTAACCACATTCATTAAACAAGGCTCTAAATCTCCACCTGCTCACTACAGATATGATGATCAGCTAAATACTAAAGTTGCTAAACACTGTAGCTTCAACACAATAATATTACAGTTGCATACATCACATTATTTCATATTTTTTCCTTCTTACATGCTGTAAAAACAGCATATTCAACAAACAGTACCAGGTTTAAAACATCTCCCCTCAGGCACCTCACATAAAACTTGAAACCTCACACTTTTTGTTGTGATCATGAGGGCTTTGCCTCCTGCCTGCAGGCCTGCACCACATCCTGTTTTTCAATCTTTGTCATACTGTCCAACCTGCTGATTTTGAACAGTCCCTCTCCATGTAACCCCAGCATCCGGTTTTAACCACAAATGCATTGAATACTGTGAGGAAGGCATCGCTGAAAAATGTTTCCTTGGATTGAAAATATAGATGAAATGCAGTGATGGTACTCACACATAACAGTAAGAAAAACATTCCCTGAAGCCAGGACAACCTTCTCCCTCGTCGCCCGGTCGTAGATGCCCACGTGGCATTCGTAAGGCCCATTGTCTGAGATCCGTACCTCTGGGAGCCTGTAAAATAAAAGAGGTTACTCTATGAGTCCATATAATCTTCACATTTCAGACATGTTGACGGAGTTATTCACAAAGAAAACAGTCGATTAGGAAGTGAATAGGCAAGCAAATAAATTAATTAAAGTGAACATGAGATATTTCAATAGTCAAGGCTTTATCGTCACAGCTGTTCACCTGTAGCAACATTATTGTGTTGTCAGTGCACTTTATGAATTGGTGTTCACTCTTATCTGCTCGCTCGCATTAGACCAAAATAAATTGTTAATATGACGTGTCATGACTGTTGTATTTTTGAGGATGCAGTTACAATTTATAATCACAGTTTTGCTAACTTCATTTTAAAAACTGTACTTCATGTAGTAATATAGTACATTTCAGAATATACATCAAAACCTTTACTTAGGCTGCCTGTGTATAATTGCTAAAAGTGTAGCTAAGTGCTTTGACTTGATGCTGCACTACTCTGGTGAATTGTTGAATTTTCATAAGCTCCTTGAAAACAATGAATTCATGATGTATTAATTATGAAGTCTTGTGAAATGTATGAAAAAGTCATTATTATCAATGATTTAGCAATTATATCTTAATTTGTGTATCATTGTTAAAGAGGATAATTATTATATAACGAGTTGCAGTTTTGTACATGTCAAACTTCCCAAGGTCCATTAAGACGACCAAAGAGTCATCTGTAACAGAGATCAATGAGGACACTGGTAATTTAATTTTTAACAAAGCAGCGACTTTAATTACCAATTCTAAATAATTACATGTTACATTAAACAGTTGTTTATCTTTAGATAACCTACGGTCTGTATGTTTTATAAATTTTTAAGATGTCTACAGATTTAGGTACAATATGTTTTACTCTTTTCACAGAACTCAAACAATGTCTGGTTTCATTACTTACTTAGGTGTTTTTAATTTAACTCAACTTGAGTATACACTGGTGCTTCTGAATACATGGGGGATGTAATTTTAGAAAAGATACCTAAATACACTTTTTTTTCCCCCTCTTCTTTAAACTTTTGCTTACAGTTCGGAAAAGAAACAACAGCCAACAATTATTCAGTCTGTGATAGCAGATGGCCATTTTTGAAAGAGCAAGGGAGCGCAATCTGTATTCTGCACTTGGCTAATATGTCAACAGTGATAATCAAAGTGAGACACTACTAGTCACATTTAGCCCCTGTGATTTATTCCCACAAAACAGGAACAATTGTCCTTGCCGCTCGGGTGTTTCAGACGGGGACCTCTGTTGGAACAGCAGCAGGGCGCTCACAGCACCCAGGCTTTAATGAGTTCAGCTGTCTGTGTGTGTGTGTGTGTGTGTGTGTGTGTGTGTGTGTGTGTGTGTGTATGTGTGTGTGGGTTGAGGAGATCACTCTTTTGGAGAGCACTCAAATCTGTGCAGCAACTGTAGATATATATATATATATATACTGTATATTCTTTCCTCAACAACTATCTTTGAGCTACCCCTAAGCAAGGCACTTTAACCTCCACTAAAAAGCTGAGAGTAGAACACTGGGAGTAAATTTAGCTTATTCCTATTCCTAGCACTGCCTATGAGAAGTCGAAATCCACAAAAGTTCTGATGTACTTTTGGTTTGGTTTGTCGTATCTTTGAACATTGCTTGGGCTGGGAAGGTAATACAATACACATGTGTGTAAAGCAGATTTTCTTAGCTGTCTGCAATTATTTAAAATAAAATAATGACTGAGTTGCTGCCATGACTCACCAGGACAGTTGGGATTCTGAACTTAAATGACCACATTTGACCGAGCCTGTGGTGCATCAACTTGAAGAAAGAAAGTGAACTTTTGCTGAATGAACCAATTATAAACAAATGTTTGACAAAGCTAAGTATATATGAAAAAGAGTGAACACCTCGAGATATAAAGTGAGCTTGTCTCCACAAGCGCTTCCTCGAGGGATAAGCATAAAACAAGTAAAGTCTTCTCTTTTTTTCCCCCACCAGAGTAAAATGATGAGAACAGCACAGTGAATCTCTCTGTGGTAGTGGCGGCGGGGAGGTAAATTGGCTTTGTCTTGGCTGGCTACATTATAGTAAACGCTGATGTAGCCCATTGCTTTGTTTTTACAAACAAAGCCGTAGTCCTGTTACCCACAATCCTGACTGCTGCATTCGTGGATTTGCACTAAGACGAGTGCAAGAGAAAAGAAGCCGGAGATAAGATAATTCAAGGCATGGAAGTACTGCCAGAAGAAGAAGGGTGAGGAGGCCACAAAGAAACCCCCAACCACAGCATTTCTGAGTGGCTGTCTGCTTCTGAAACCTCCACCAGTTTGACAGCAAGACACGTCCATCAGAATTAGGAGGAGGAAAAGAGGAAAGGTTGTACTCTTAACATTGAGGCTTCTGTTAAATATTAAGACTGGTGGAATTAAATTTTCAGCACCGCCTCTAATCTTTGATGTCGAGGTGCTGGTCCATTGAGAATCTGATCACACAAAGGGAACATGTGACTCAGAGAGTACTCAAACTCTTCTTTTCTTTTTTTTTCACTGCTGTCTCTCATTTGCTAGTATTGAGTCAGCTAATGTTTGAAATCTTAATTACAATAACATCACCATTTTAATAGAATAACAGAGAAAAACAGCTACATTTTATAAGTGGATAAGATTTTTTTTTCTCAACTTTTGGCTCTGAATACTCGTATAAATCTGAACTCACATCAACTGTGCTATCTAGCTGTAAGCAGCTCTGTAATGTAACTTCACCTTAATAAATAGCAGTTTTGAGAGCACTTAAACTGCTTAACAAACATTTATGAGTGTTTTGAGTCCTGCCTGTTGTAACTAAAGTATAGCAAAACTGGATTTATCGCTGGAGTGTGAGTGCATGATTGTGAAGAGTCCCTCTGTTCACAGTTCACATTTTACCAGACAAAACCCTCTGTATCTCCCCCAAAAACCTCTTCCTGTTAATTAGGCTTCGCCTCATGCCTTCCTCTTTTATCTTTTATTTCAAGTTTAATTGTTTGCTTTTCTGCCATATATGAATTCTTTTGTCCTTTACTCTGTTTTTTTTTTAATTATGGACCTCATTAATCAGTGAGTTATACAAAGCTGACTGGCAGTGACACAAGCCAAAGTAGATGACAAAAATAAGCAAATAAAATAACATAAACAAATAACTCAATTTTTTTTCCCCCAGCCTTGCAGACTAAATTAATATCAGCACAACTTAAACATGGTAAATAAGCAACCAACTGAATAGGTAAGTGAATAAACAGACAGTTTTCAGCAAAGCACATTAAACACACTACAAAATCGCCCCTGTACACCAAAAAAAAAAAAAAAAAAAAAACAGCACATACACGTTGGAGATCAATAGCAATGGGCCCCCATGGAGGAGCAGCAAAAACAGCACACCGCAAAGAGAGATCGATTGTCCCCCAGGAGTTGCATCTGAAAGCTCTTTCCTGTTATGTAGGCCTTCCTCCAGAACTCCTCCTGCCTACAAATGCAAGCAAATTCAACCGGCGAGATGGAGAGTGAAAAAGAGCAGTCTTGACAGAGCAGTGTCTGATAGCTCACCCAGTCAATCTCTGCATCAAATTAACTAGCACATTGTCAGATACTTTTTCTGGCCTGAAGCATTATGGGTGAATGGGTCAGGATTGGCCACTGTAAGCCAGTATATACTCAATGGGAGGCCGAAACAAATTGCCTAGAGGGCAGGATGCAAAGAGAGGTGCGTAATCACCCATGTTTCCTTAAGGAATAAGCATGAAAGAAAATGATGAGGATAATACCGTGATTCCCTGAGTGCCAAGTGAGGTGTGATTGGTTTTGTGCTGGCTGGTTACATTATAGTAAGTGCTGATGTGTAGCTCATCTTTCTGTTTTTATCCACAAAGCTGTGGTTCTGTTGTCTGTATCCTAAGTACTGCATTCATGGATTCAAATCCACACAAATGCACAGAAGAACAAAGAAAACACACAAGAAAGACGTTTTGTTGATTAAAGTATCTCTAAAGCCTGATTCAATTTGCATTAAATAGGTTATGTATTGCTTGTTATTCATTACCAATTTAAGAAGAAAAGAAGTTACTTATCACTCTGTAAGAATATTTACTAAAATACATCCTAAAACACTTTTCCTTTGCACTACAAAAATAAACTTAGTGCCACAGTCCTCCAATCCTTAAAAAAAATTATTTTCACTGGAAACAACTTACAACCATATTTTGTCATCTTTTGCTAAATACAATCACATTACCATGACAACACTTCCACGCACGGACGAAAATGATCTCTTTTTCATTGTTTTTCATTCACCTTTGGTGCAAGAGAGGGAAGAATTCACAAATGCAACTGTAATCAAAATAACATTGAAAAGGACATTCTTAACACGACCTCCCACAGGAAATATTTATCAGTTGCTGAAACTCCTTACTGAATTGGGTTAGCTCCTGACGTAACCAGCACAACAAACAAGGCTCACCCTTAGTGTGAAGGGTAAAATAAAAGGCTGGTCTACAAGCATTTCTCCTATGAAATATTAAGACTGAATAGATTATTTTTTGATCACCTTCTACCAGTCAGACTCAGTCAGCAATACAGACTCTCTATTTGTTTTCTATATATGTTGTTTGTCTATGCCCTCTAGAATGACACATAGTGATTTCTGATCCAACACCACTATTGGCAGGTTTGCATCATTTGTCAGTGCCTTCCAAAACCATTGCAAAGCACTTTTTGAAAAATAAATCAGATTTATATCATGACAAGTTGATAACTCCATGGCTAAGGTTTGCTTAGGTTTAGGCACAAGAAGGAGATGGTTAGGTTTAGGAAAAATGTATTGGGACAAGAAGTTCTTTGTTAAAGGGCTATTTTTAAGTTTTTCTCACTGTCAAGTTGTTTCTTGCCGGGACCGGGCAGATTGGAGGCTACAGTGAGTTGCTATGGGAAAGTGATGAGATGGGCCCGGCTAGCTGGTTAGCATGCTAACTTCAGTAGAGGAAAAAAACTTGATAGGGACAAGAGTTAACATTGGTGTTTCTTTCCAAAGCTGAAGACAGCTCTTGGTGAGTAAAGGAATGAAGTTTGATGCTGAACTCGCAGTGTGTGAGTATGAAGTTTGGGTTTAAATACCTAGGTTTAAGGGAGCTTTGTTGTCATGGCAACAGTAATAAATTTGGTTATGATTAGGGAACAATTGTGGTCACACTAAAAAAACAATGTTGATTGTCGCTTGCAAATAGGAAACGAACAGTGGCCTTGTTGGTGCCGTACCACCCGACCGTCACTGCATTGTCTCAGCTAATGCAGGAATCAGGAGCTTGCTAGCATGTGAGACAGCCATAGCAGCATGTTCTAGCCAATAAAACTAGTTTGATGCCTCAGAGGAGTAGTAGATCAAAAATATGTTCACATATTGATTGACAGCTGTGAGCTCCCACCCATGACCTTGGACTTTTCTGACTGGTTAGATGGACGAGGCTCGCTCAGAAACTTTAGAAGGGAATATCTCTGCATTGCAAGGCTGTTCAATAATTCTGGGTCACAGAGGCCGTTGACAGCGCCTCTCCACATTAAGATATGTCATTTCAACAACAAAATATTTAAAAAGATCTACTTAGAATTACTAACTCACAGTGTTATGTCTCCGCCAACCAGTCCAGTTATGGCTAAAAACATGTTTTGTGAGTTAACAGTCACCTTGACCTTTGACCACCGAAATGTAATCAGTGAATGCTTAGGTTGTTCATCACTGCCTTACTGACAAATATTATTCAAAAGGTTTTCTGTCATCTTTCACCTCTTGTTTATGGACACGGTTAAAAAGAAAATGTTGACAGGAGATGTAATATGAACTTCAGTCTCCTGTGTCAGCATCAGAAATATTTTATGCTCTGGCATCCACCACAACCTTCTCCAATCAGAAGTTTTGCTGCATTATAACAGCATCCCACTAGTTTCACGTTGATTCTTTGTGTGGCTATATGACTCGCATGACAAGACGTTGCTTGTCAGTAAATGTAACCTTAGGTGATTTTAAATTTGAGGCAAAGCCTGATTCTCTGTATGCATATGAGAGAGTAAGGGAGAGAAACTTAACATAAAGACATAACAAAAAGTTTAAAACCATGTTAGAACGTGTAAAACTAAACCTATGTTTGACCTTGGTGTGCTACTTTCATCTTTTGTGAGTTTAAGGATCTTTTGAAGGAAAGAAAAGCAGACTCCAGCTCTTACAATTTGATCTTGAATACTGGCAGTTCTTAAAACTTCAAGTGTCATCAGCGACATGCACGATCTGTCATTTGTCTTACAAGAAGGCTAATCTATGCACTGGCACTTGAATATAGAGAAAGTAACAGCTGCTTCCATTCTTTGAAAGATTATGACTAATAGCTGTCAAAGCCAGACAGGACTAGGCAGTTTTAGACGAAGTCAATATCAATGTCACATCTGAAACTGTCTGATAATTGAAAGACGAAATGTACAGAGCAAAATCACCTCTATTATTGTTACTCTATTATAGCACAAAAATCACATATTGCGGTGAGAAAAAAGGATTCCACAAAAGGAAAAAAGGGGAAAAGCTAAAAATATAGTTTTCTAAAAAATGCTCTGAGTTTATAAAAGATACAAAATATTGAGGCATTCATTTTGGTCGTACAAGTGGATTTGTGAGACTGCTACGGCTTTGTGCAGAAGATTTAGCATTCTCAGGTGGAAATGGGAGATTATAGCGAGTAAAAATTCAGCTTTTTGCATTTCTTAGTAGTGTTGAGCTTCTCTGTTACACCATGAAAGTAGGACTGTAACCAGTCAGAGGGATTTCTTTTTTTTTTTTTCTCTTGACTGGAAGAGAAAGGTGTGACGGTGGCAGGACTCCACGTTTCTCTCTGGTTAACTAACACAGGCTAAGCGTTCTGATACAGATCCAGATACAGGTCAGTGCAGGTGGCATGCTGGCTCATTTGAACCCCGCCCCTCCCTTTTTCCTCCCTTTGGTGTGTTGTATAAGGCTTCCTCTCACTTCTACTCCACCATATATGAGTGTGTGTGTGTGTGTGTGTGTGTGTGGCAGGCACACGGTGGGGGTGGCGGGTGCGGGGCGATGTATGTTTTCTGTTTGTGTGTGCATTCATGTTTCCATGTCTGTGAGCATGTAAGTGTGTACACCATTCCATTGTGATGATGCCTCCTCTCCCAAAGGGGTAGTAGGATTGTCCAGATAAATCATCCTCAGCTGGGCAGCCACATCACACATGAGAAAAAGAGAGGGGAAGACGAGGGGAAAAAATACAAAGTGGTAGGAATGTACATGAACTGAATCAAAGAAAAGCAGCAGGACAAAGATGAGATGAAAGGGAATGATAAACGCATGTACATTACAAAAGGACGCAAAGTGCGAAGCATTCCAGTTTTAAATGAAGTCGAAGATGTGATGTATGGCCATGCACTTCCTGTGTGCTGCTGAACATTTAGAGAGGGATATCTGCAGTAGGAGGAGCACCAGAGCAGAGGGCGCAAGAAATGAGGAGAAGGGGCAGACAGCTGCCAGCCATATTGTTGGGGCCTGGGGTAAAAAAGAGACAGCCCCCAGGATGCTTTAAACGCGTAATCAAGCCAACAGGAGCCAGATGACCCCCCCCCCCACTACAAGTCCTTGTTCTTTCTCACAGTAAAACCTGCTAATGCATACACAGTGGGGTTGTGTACGCATTGAATCACAGAGGCTTGAGACATGGGTGAGGCAAGCCTCTGCGTGTTCACCTCTATGATAATGTGCCTGATCTGGGCGGTGCTACCTGGAAAATATGCACCACTGCAGCTGGAATAAGGACCAGCCTGGCCAGATGTTAGCTAAATCTTTAACACTGAACTCTTTATCCTGAGCAGAGTTGCTGATTAGAGTCCGCCACTGCCTCCTGTCCTCATGTAATAACGCACTGACCCCTTCGCCCGGTCGCTCCAGTCTGGCCCGGTCTGACCAACAACAGATGGCTGGGAATGGAGAATAGGAGTTCATCTCGGTGCATTTACTATCAAAACATCAAGAAGTAGTTTGATTATGCAGTGAGTTCACAGTTTTGCGATTCCCCTGCGCTGCAAAACGAATGGAGCAAAACCAGAGCCGGTAATACATACAAGAAGAAGTTAAACAAGGAAGTAGTCTCGTCTGAAATGAAAGTTAATTGATTTTGAGGCTCACCGGACAGTTGATTGGTACACAAGGTCTTCACGTCTGCGGTAATCCTCCATGTGAGAGTAATTGGTATTAAACATAGCATCATAGGTGAAGATTTTCTGCTTGATGGTACCTCCATCTGTGACCTGTGAAGCAAAAAGAGAAGAGCCTTAATAAGATGATTCTTCTAATGATGGATGGGACAGGGCCTATCTTTCTGCCCCTAGAGCTTCTCCCTATGCATAAACTGTTGTCTCACAGCCCTGAGTGGAGATAGTACTCCTGCCTGCAATTACCTCATTGATTCATTTGCAGCCATGATAAGCTCATTCCTTATAATGCCTAAAAGCAAGGGATTGAAAACCTGCTGACATGATAACATCAGCGAGACAGTCTCTCAGACAGCTGCCGGTATGCGTTCGTGCACATGGTTAAGTCTTAATGAAGACTGACACAGGAAGGTGTTCTGTATGTGTCAAGCAGTCTGCTTTCTGCAGAGGTAATGGCTTGTGACGAGATACTGCAGAGGTAGGGGGATAGGATATTCAAAACACTGGTCTCATCTATTTTTTTTATTTTTTTTATTCTGGGCATGGTAGATGATGGAGTGGTTCTTTCCTTCCTAATATTCACAGGAGTGTTAAAGTCACTTAGCATTTGAGTGACTGTGATTTCTCGTCTCCTCAGAAGCCACAGACAGCCATAAAGGAAAAAAGGGTGACAGGATTTTAATGGAGCCACTAATGCTGCTTTGAAGAAGGAAATTGCTGGTGGGCCAGGGATCCTTCTTCCGTTTGCCAGTAAAGATTCTATCTTTCTGATCCAATCCAATCCCCTCAGTAAGGTAAACAACGTCAAAGCATTTCATGATTAGTCTGCATAAAAGACGTATAATGTATACACTGCCTCATGAAGAGACAAAGCTCAATTGTGTTTATGCGAGTATATGATATTGTTGCCTGTGAATGTGGGGTAACTCATATAACCTCTTGCTTCAAGAGAAAACACACTGCTCCAGGCTTAGTTTGCTAAGTGGTACAGCACAGGGAGTTGGCAATGCTCAAACAACCAAAAGCAGGAATGTGAATGTGTCACCTTCAAGTGATAAGACAGAGAGGTTTTACAGATCTAAAATATTTAAGGTCAAGATGCTTGCTTGCATGATTTGTCTTTTTTTTCCCAGCATTCCTCGACTTGAGCATATGATTTTATGATTTTTTTTTTTTTTTTTTTTTAAACATTTGGCTAAGAAAAGTTTTGGCACCCTTGTCAAGGGCTTGGGAGTATTGTGACCATCTGCTCACTTTTAATATCAGTTCAGGGGTGTAGACATGGAGCAACGATGTGGCTTCGTTTTGAGCTACGGAACAGGGAGAGGCAACAGAAAAAGGTCAGCCTCTAAAAGCAAAGCTGTGTTTGAAAATTGTGCTTTCCAACCACCCAGACTTGTGCCGCTATTGCAGTTATAGTAATGGACCTTTTAAAAACCTCACCATAGGGAGTCAAGAGGCATTTCTGCCCGACATGGCTGTACAACGCCGTGTGTGAAAACACTTCTTAAAAAGAATACCACCCTTAACTTTCTTTGATGTATGATACCACATTGGAAGCTGAGATGCAGCACATTTTTACTGGATTCATAATGAGACCTCACTGAGACATAAAGTGATATATGTTACAGATTAGTAAAGTATGAGGCAAGAATTTATGAAGACAAATGATGCAACGAAACTGTCAATGACATCGGAATGGTTCATTTCCAGTTACTTGTCTCTATCTTTGTCAATTTTACACATGAATAGTGCTCGGGCAAACACTTGTGAGACAATATATTTCTTCATTTCTGTTTGCAAACTTCAAAAACTTATCTGCTTATGTCCCTGTCAGTCTCAGAATAATTAGCTACCATTAATTGTAAACAACTAGAGTCAGACAACAAGAAAATATATATAATTTTTTATGAATGCTTATCATTTCCCTGCTTGCTTGTTTTGAGCAAACCGCAATATTTCACTACAACAGCCACTTCAACTTATCTTGGTTTTAGGTTTATGCATCATGAAGATGTATGCAGCTGTTAAAATTTTAACTTTCAGATTTTTGCATTAGCATATCAGCGTTTTCGGGAGCTGTATTAATCATTAAACACAACACAAAGAGCCACATCCCACTAGGATACTCAGGAAAACACAGAAAAATCATTGCAAAAGCTGGGACATGGGAAGTTGCACGTACTGTACATGTGCGTGTACATGTGTTGACAAGTACACATTAGACAAAATCAACAGCAGCCCTTCAAGTGACCTAAAGCAGCCAGTGAAGTGTTCAACCCTCAGGCAAAAGTGGCTGTGAACAACTGACTGTGTGACTTTACATATGGCGCTGAAACATTTAATCAATTCTGGGTTGGCAAATTGATATTTTAGCTTGTTAGCAGCTGACAGTGATTCATCTTATTAGCATATCTCAACAATATGCTCATACATTTAAAAGAAAGAAAGAAAGAAAGAAAGAAAGAAAGAAAGAAAGAAAGAAAGAAAGAAAGACAGAAAGAAAGAACCGGTTCTTCTGTTAGAGCTACAGTCCATCACTGAGTTGGCACTAACATGATGCATGATGGCCATGTTGGTTAGATGACACAAATCTTCCACTGGACCGACCTGCTGTATGTTTGTGAGCTTCACATAACTAAATCCAATGACCTTTCCATTATGACAGCTTTTATACCATTAAAGCAGACACCCTGGATGCTCAGCTTCTTTAAAAAGCAAAATCAACCAAAACTAACCGAACTGCATAGCACTATGACATTTTCCAGGATATATCCTTTAATCAATAGTAAGTGAAACCTTCTCCAATGCATCCCATCAAGAGCAACAAAAAACACCATTACCACAATCCAGGGGAGAAAGACATCAGTGTCTAATTGCCATGTGGTCTCCTGGAAATGCAGTGGAAAAACACCACAGCAATGAAGACAAATTGAACAAAGATGGAAGTGCATGTGGATTATCTCTTCAAAAGGGATTTTATATTTATACTTTTATATATAGTATATATTTTTTTATCAGTATTTCAAAGTCATTAT
This sequence comes from Seriola aureovittata, assembly GCF_021018895.1. Lineage (NCBI taxonomy): Eukaryota > Metazoa > Chordata > Actinopteri > Carangiformes > Carangidae > Seriola > Seriola aureovittata. The sequence goes on along the minus strand of NC_079365.1, from coordinate 23,144,331 downwards.
TTTCCATCTAACCAAGTGATAATGAAAGAAAATTCACATTGCTATTATGGCATGAGGGAGAAACAAGAGACATGAGTGTGCTTATTTACACATATGAGCAAGTACAGGCTTATAAATCCCTGCAGGAAAGCTCACCTCCTTTCTATCCAAACACATGGCAGTTGACTTTAGAGTTACAAGGCTTCATAAGCCGATGTGAGAATTCTCTGTTGGCCCTGAAGTACTGAGGTGAGTTGGAGACATTTTCTAGCCATCTCCTCTTTCACAGTTCATCTAATCCAACAAGCATTACAATTGCTTCCATCCTCCCTCTGAAAAACCTGGTGGATAATGCAGGTGTCAGATTTCTGGTTGTCTGGAAGCCACGAGGACCAGAGAGAAGATTTCTGGCTAAGACGGGTCATCTCTGTGGCACCCTCTCTTTATCTATCCCTCCTTAATGATTTCACCTCTTAATTAAGACTGACCTGTAAACCCTTGTGTAATAAATCTGAGAGACTCTCCCTATCCCCACAAGGGGAACTGTTTGTGGTATAAATGACTGACTATGGAAGGAATAGAGCAGTGAGAAGGGAGAGAGTGCGAGGGGAAAAAGAGAACCAAACTGTGCCAAAATGGCTGTACAAGAGGGAGGGCAAGAGGGAGATGACTACTCTTTGATTGCAGAAAAGCACCATTGGGGAGGCAAAGCTTTGCTACAACGGCTTTGTTGAATCCAGGCCATGCAATGCATGTGAAGCACAAAGGAGGCAAACCTATCCAACCCTCGGCCATCTGGAGATATGAAAAGACAGGCATGGGTGGTAGAGAGTCAGATACCCCTCCCTTGTCTGCATTGTGGCAGATAGTGCATATTGGTTGAGGGAATAGCCAGCAGGCAAAAGAAGCGTCCACGACAGGTAGCTGACAATGGGCTGAGTTTGAGGGTGCTCAAAACAGGGTGCTGCGCCTCTCCGGAGATGTGATAATGCTAAGCTCTCTCCAGACAGAGGGTGCCCTGTATCGTTCTTGGCCAGTCAGATGTGCTGGTTCTCTAATGATGTTCAGGGTCAGATTAGGACTGGGTCTCAGGGGTTAACCAAAGCTCTCCTCCCGCTGCCTGTCTGGGGTGGGCCTATTTATAGGCTGCAGCTGCATCAGCAGCCACTGGAGGAAATTCAGCTAACACACTGCAGGCCAACTGTGAGAGATTCAACCTGAATCCTGCTTCATAATTTCAGGCAGATGTCAGAAAATCACTACAGCAATCCTTTTTGTCACATTTTCCAGGCTAGTTAAGACGAGAGATGAATTATCAAATGCATGTCTTTTCTGAATATATATTAATCTCCACATACAAAGATACGGAGGACCTCCTGGAGTTTAATGTTATGCAAAGATAGGGTTGAGCAATAACACTACGCTCTTCACATGGTGTCTTATAAGTAGATGATAAAGGTTTTCAAGAAATTCACGGTTTATTCACTTTTCTTTGTGATCCAGATCTATAAATCTGACACTTCCATGAGATGGACAGCAGCATGGCTCTCAAATAATGTCTTAATGAGATTAATTCCCATTCAGTCGCTCATTGAAAGACTTAGACAAGCAGCAACAAAAGAGATGATCAGAGCATTGTCATGAACCGGCTCGGCACTTTCCTTCATATCCATGCTAATTCGCCTAATATTATTATTTAACAAAGTGTCTTTTTGAAACAGGGCAGAATCATTGTCTTACTTGTAAAATTGCTGTAATTGATGTATACAAGAACAAAATTTATAGAAATCAAGACCTTACTGTATATTTCACTGAACAGAAAGTGCTTTAAATTCAAGACATTTACTTCTAATGTCTATTTCTGTACCCATAAAATAGTGTTATAACACAGATTTTACTATAATAATTCTCTTTATGATTTGCAATATCCTTTCTTCTGTTTTCTTCTACAGTTAATTGTAAGGTCTTGTCAGGATCATACTGAAAATCAAACGGTGCATCTCAAGTGGCTTATCCTGTAAACAGTAGCATGTGTTCAGTATCTTGATTAATATACATAGATGGTAATAAAACATAAAGCACACAAAACAAAAAAATATTTGGAATATTAATAGGAAGATGACAGACCGGTATTACAGCACAGAGCCCCTGTTAAATTCAAAGGCACAACAAGCTATCTCTGTGCCGTTGAGCTACTGTGACAAACAGGTAGACAACAGCACTGCACACTGAGAGGTGTGCTGAGTGTGAGGTAAGGGAGTGCTAAGGTACAATAATAACACACCAGGCCCCAGTGAGGTAAGAGATGGAATTCCCTGTCATTGCTTTTATGGAGCACAAAGCATGATATACTAGTGACAATACAGACCAAAGTGTTGCAAAAGTGTTGTACCTAAAACAATGCAATAAACCAAACAAAATACGATGCGGCGGGATAAAAGCGCGTCGTGTATTAACTTTATTAGTCTGCAGCACTTAGAGCTGCCAAGTGTAACTAGGGGGAATGCTGAGGTGTTGATATGGTACCTGGGCCTGCTGACTGAGGAGGTCCATAAGTGATGGCTCTGTCCGTCCATGTGCTGTGTAATGTTGATCTTTATTCAGGGACCAGATCCTGTGTGCAGCATTGGTGGCCCTGTCTCTTAACCTGTGCATTTACAAGCTCTGCGTGCTGTGCTCCCATACCGACTGCTGAGTGAAAGAGGACTTGGTTAGAGGGACTTCATGCTTCAAATGACAGAAGCATCTCCTCCCCTCTGTCTGTCACTGCTATCAGTGAGGAACCTCAGCTAATAAAGGCTTGTAGCTAATTGATGATGCAAACATCTACAGTCATTTTGGTGCTCTGATTGGCTCATCATTAGCGATGCCTAGCGATACCTTTACAGTAAAATTGGTTCAAAGCTTGTGACAGGAATTCAACAAATATTTTTGGTGTGATTTTGGGACTTTTATTAGTGTGATACCACATGGCAATGCTGTGATCATCTCTTTAGTTAGTTTCTGTAAAATCTAATGAAAATCTGTGACTGCTATTGGTCCCTGACATATAGCTACTTTATACTCAGTATTTGTCTGTAAAGTATTAAAATGGATATATTAACATAACAACTTTAGATTCAGTGGCAATGCTTACAAATCAGGAGCTTTTGTGCGTTACAAGTTTTCAATCAGTACCATTGTCTATATGCACATACAGGCTAAAGAAGGGCAGCATCATTACAGTAGAATCTTTTTTTCTCTGGCCTGTTATTGGTGTCACATGCTCCCACTCTGCTGTCAGGCATTTTCATTCCAATATTACAGAGTACAAACAGGTTGTGATTGGCTGCTGCTGGAGCTGCCAGATTACATACGAGGATTAGAGCTGGGCTTCATGAAAACGGTGCCACCGACAGGAACAGACCAGCTGCATTCAGCTGCACCCTGGAGGTAGCAGGGTGAGGGTCAGGCGCAGCCAGGGTATAAATTCAGGCAGTTAAGCGTTATGCAAGCGTGTTATCTAAAGCTATCTGAGACAAGGCCATCCAGAGATGGTTATTATGGCTGTCATTCTGAGGGAGACAGGCTGTCTGTGGGCTGACAGTGAGGAGGTGATGAGATCAAAGCAGGTCAGACTTGTTGGAGACTGCTGAACTATAGTATATAGCTATAAAGTTATTATATATATATAGTAGGGCAGCATTGCCCTACCATACCATACTTTTGTGTGGTAAGAATGAAAATATTAAATTAAGAAAAGCATGTAAAGGGCTCTTTCTTTCTGAATGACACATAAAATTTAGATGCATGAGTGGTTTGGAAAATCAGGGCAAAGGATCAGTCATCTACGTCAACAATTACCACTGAGCCGCCCTTAAGCAAAGCACTTCTGACTAAATAGCTCAGTGAAGCTGATTACCTAACAATAGAAAACTGAGGTTGATCGGGGCAGGTCTCTGTGAATGTTCACCATTTTAGCAGTACAATGCTTGGGCGCTGCCGGGAAATTTTGGGCACCATGAAAAGATATCACATTCACTCCACCAGCACAGGCCACACCAACCCTGAAAATATAACACTGTGCAGACATGAGTGCATACAGTGGAATTCACTATATGATACTGATAGACTGATACCTTCTATAATAATAATTCAATCATTTTATTTTTTCCACAATTATGAAAAAAGAAATCCCCACAGACCCCCCATCTATTATGCCAACTGACATGCCATTCAGCGCAATGCCGCTCATCTCCTTCTTCACTTGGGAGTGGGGCTGGTTCATATGGGGATGGAGAGACAGAGCTGCTGTGCCTGCATCTGTTGGGCCTGGCACCAGTCAGTGGTAGGGACAACTGATTTAATATGAATAGCTGGCTTAAAGTTTGCCTGCATTGATTAAATGTCAGCTAAGAGAAAAGAGAAATGTAAACACTCAGAGTTTTATGTGAAGATTATAAGTAGGCTATTTTAGTATGGACTAAGCTAACAGGTTAATATCCACCACTCAAAGACTACACTCACTTTTCTTCGTGAAAAATTGAGTGACACACTCTCGTCTTTCTTTCCTTTCTTTTTTTCTTTGGCAGCCAAATTTTTCGGTTTTCGGGGACAGGACCGAGGTCAGGGGTATGGGCTGGAGGAGTAATAAAGAGGCTCTCTGGATGTTTACTTTTTGCCAAAATCATGAAAAGAAAGAAGAGTTTTATTAGTACATTGTAAATTAAATATTCTATTAATGGTGATAGGATGATAATTTTTACCTGATGTTCTAATAAGGCCCCTGTCAGTCACAGGCACCCCATATGGTTGCTAATGTGCTAATGATGGCGCAGCTGACAAACACTGTTCATGCACAGGAAATGCCCCCTTCAAAGGACTCTATGATAACGACCATAGCTGTGTGCAGAGTAAAAGTTATTTACTATTTCTCTTTATTTATTATCTTTATTACAGCAGGAAATTCTCAAACACAAACGAAAGCATGAGTGTACTGAGTAGAAAAATATGAATCAGAGGAATGACTGCAGAAAAGCAGGTATTAAAACTGAAACTGAATAAAGCATCCCATCATTGAAAGCTTTAAAAGGCAGAAATACAATAGAGGATTGCGTAACATCAGTAATTAGAGGCATATTATGTAATACAGTGACTTCAACTACATATCAAAGAGTTCCATCAAGGACAGGCAGGTAATGAGATTCAGCACAGAGGGAAGAACATCATTGTGGGCACTTGTTCTTAATCTGTTTGATCAATGTGCATTAAGTGAGTCCACGTTCACACCTGCCTTTGACAGTGTCTTTATTCAGACAGCTAGCCGGCTGTCAGAACCTGAGCAAGTACTGTAGGACACAGAGGGAGAAATGGAGAGAAATCTGAAGTTGCATAGATGACAAAAAATACAATTGACTATAAAACATGATTTGCATTAGCTCCAGCCACTGAAAGAATCTAAATCTGATGATGAATTATGAAAAACACAAAACATACTCAATATATTCATTAAACTGTTTTGGAACTGACTCAATATGACTGACTGACTGACTGACTGACTGACTGATTGAAGTTATGCCATTGGTCGGCCACTGTGTGTTATAGTTTTCCCATTGCTAGTTCTTTCCAAATCATCTGGCAACATTTTTCTATTGCATTATCGGGGGGGGGGGGGGGGGGGGGGTTAACAGGCGGTGTGGACAAATTAGCGCCTATGTCGCTAGATTTAAAGTCCTCAGGCAAATTTCTTTTTTTTTTTTTTTTTAAAGCACCTAGCGATAAATCTAGTAACTTTCTGTAAAAACCTTAGCTACTTCCCATAGAAGACAGTCACCAGTATTGCTCCAAGAGCGTGAGGTAGGGCACTGCCTTCTGCAGGAACACCTTTTCTATGCTGACCGCACAGCAGCTGACAGACGTGACAGAGCCACTACCTTTCTCTCTCTGTGATCATTTTACAGGTAAATATAGCCAAAATCAAAGCACAGCCATTGTCCTTAACTTATGTGTATGGTGAGTTTGTCCGAAAAATCGGGATTTTTAGCAGCAGCAGAGCAGCAGCTTGGAAATGGCCCGGGAGTGGCTGTTGGTTAATATGTCGTCTTCATGGGGCATGTTTGAGTCCCCGTTTCATTCCTGTTCTGTAGCGACTGTTTAGCAACATTTCGAGCAGCTTTAGCCACTTTCCATTGAAAGCTGTTGTTTAAAGCGGTTCTAAAACTGCTTCCAACTATGTCTTCACTTTTGTACATTGAGCATACACAGTCCTGCCTTGTACTTGGTTTCAATCTAGTGTTGTTAAAGGAATTGAGACATCACTTTCTTCAGCTGTTAAAACACACTCTATGTTTTGGTCATAATCATGAGTGTAAGACGTGTAGTATGTTTTCCTGGATTTTGCATGCATTGCTTTGCCTCTGTGTCGGCCCATTTGTGTTCCAAACCAGATGATAATCAGTGTCACCTTATTTACTTTTTGACAAATAAATGCACTGGGATTTGTCTTGGATTTAGTCGCTGCCGAGACATGACCACATTTCAACAGGCACAATACATTCCTAAAGTATACCAATGAGGTCTTCAAAATTCAGTCCAAGTCTGTGGCATCTAATTTCATTACATGTGCCTCTATGACTATAAAAAGTATTCTGCTCCACATATATTCTGTTCCATTCGTTACACTTCCCAGCGTTCCCTCCACTCTCAGAGCTGCTGTTTCCACTGGCTGAATCACTGTTTTGCCTATCTGACCTCCCGGCTACCGAGGCCTTACTTCACCCAGAGCCACTTTGTCCCTGTTACTGTATGCACACGTTGCTTCATATGTAAATCACAAAACAATTACAAATAAGGATGACTGCACTCAACATCGACAATGTAGGCCTATTGTGTCACAGTCTATACAACTTATGAGCGTGAAAGGCAAGCTGCGTGGCAGTGTGTAATTAAGTGGCCGCATATGTGAGTTATGGATGTTAACTTTGGGGGTTTAGAGAAGTGGAATGAGCAACACTGTCCTCTGTCTTAACATCTTACACTGATATGAACACATAATTGCTGAGTGGAAGTAGTCAGTGGTCATCAGTAACTCTAGCAGTAGTGTGTGGCTAATACATGGGGATTGTGTGTGCGCTTGTGTGTGTGTGTGTGTGTGTGTGTAACTCCCCCAGGCAATATGTGCACATCTCAATGTGTTATCGGACAACAAGCCGGTTATAAGAATGCTGCTGTGCTACTGTGAGTGATCTGTTAAAACATGCCAGCACAAGTGTGACTGGTTGCCATCTTGTTAAAGGAAAGCCTAGGGAAATAGATTGAAATATTCAATTATATATATCCTTTATTATATAAATAATGATGAAGTTTTGTCCACCAAACCTATGTCCAACAACATTTGTTCCCATTTCATTCTATATATCACAGATGGGTTTTGGCTCAGAGGGGCACACAAGTTTGAAAACAGATGGTCTTAAAAGACATTAGGGCCACAGTGGACATAACAAGTCTGCATATGTTTGCAGCTTCACAGTTCTTTTCCTCCCTGTCTTTTTTTTTTTTTTTTTAATTCCTTATCCTCCAGTTTATTGGAGCCACCATCTGCATCTGCTGCTTGATGGATATATGGGGAGTGTTATTCAATGCATAAATCATAAAGCAGGTCGTGAGCAAACAACAGAATGCTGAATTTGGCAGAATGCTAAAATAGACAAAAGGTTTTTGTTTTCTTCATAAATTTTATGAGCGAGTTTATTATGATAAAGCATTTTCTGTCTTCATGCTGTGAGAAAATTTATCACTGGAGCTGCCCTCTGACAGAAATTGGTTGAAAGCAGAAATTCACATTGGGATTACTGTGCAGGACAAATTTAAAAGGTTCAAGCAACATCTCACCAAGTGATTGATTTCATCTACAAACACAGTGGGTTCCACACAGTTAATGTCAACATTGCTCCCTGTGCATAAAAGCATTTTTAGAAATTTTGTTGAATGTTATTTTATATATGTGATAAAACGGGTTATGAGGGATTAATGTATATTTTTGAACTGATCCTTTAAAAGCTCCGTGCAAATCCACAGACTATGTATTTAAGTTGGTTCGAAACATTTATCTGTCTGTACAGTACAGCATAGGGCTCATTTCATGCTTAAATACAAATTTCTAATCCTTAATGTGGCATGGGCCCTTTTTCCAATTTTAATAAGACATGCTTGAGTTAAACTAAGGAAGCAGACAGTGGCTCATATTATTTATTCCTAATGCTTGTTTCCAGGGTGATTTTGTCTCCTCATTCAACTACGCTAAGTAATGAGGAACAAAAAATTCTAATTCAATTTCAGATGCTTTTATTTTTCTCATTTACTCCACACAACTAATCTCATGTTCCACGGCTTTATCGTTTTTTGTCTTGACGTGTCTACAGTGCAGACAGGATTTGATGGTAGCATGATACCTTTATTGTTCCCAGACACTAAATTCATATCCTAACTTAAACATAATACTTCAGGGCCATGATGACACAACATTAATTAAGCACCAGAACACTGCTAATATCGACGCATTATGAGTACAAAACCTCTTTGCAAACATCTGTTGTACCGCCTCCAGTGACTCAGGTTGATTTATGATATTTCAAACAACAAATCTTTAATTAAAGTAAAACCGTTCTCTCTGTGATACTTTCACAACCTTTAATCTTTCCAGCTTATGTCCACTCTAGTAGAGGGGAAAAGCGCCAAAACACTTTTCCCCCCCAAGTGTCTTTACTTGGAGATAAGAGCCTTCCACTTCACAAATGGTGACCTGATGCTTCTTAAATCAGGTGCTAATTAGCAACACTGGCTGTGAGTTGAAGGCAGTCTGAGCACAGAAAAAAATCCCTCAGATAATTATTTTTTTAGCCAAATCCAAATAAGGAAAATTTAAATTTTTTCCTTCTTTTCATCTCTTACATTTAATCAAAATGCACTTGCTCACCTCACATTAGTGGGAGAACAGTTATGTTGAGATGAAATCCCATGTGTTTTATGTGTTACAGCTGCACCTAAGTGCTAAGTGCCATTAGGGTATGGTAAACATATCCTGCTATGCAAGACAACAACACGCTGATTGGAAGAAAATAAATCCAATCGCAACATTACCTCAACTTAAATAAAAGGTCAAACGGGAGAGTAGTGCAGGAAATGAAATGTAATGTGTCTGTTAGCAGGAAGATCATGCACTCGCAGCAGAAGCCAATTAAGTGCTATAAATGAATCTGTGCTATATGTCAACATGTAGCCCACCCCCCCCCACCCCCCAGTACACACACACACACACACACACACACACACACACACACTCATACACACAAACACACATGAGCCTGAGATAAATCTCTCTCAAGCCATTAAATTAGACGTAGTGCTCATATCAAAATATTATTAGCAGTAATAACTATAATATAAAATTATTCCCCTGTGGGAATGTTGACACCAGCTCTGTTGACATAAAAGGGTCTCCAATGTGATAACAGTTTGCTTTCCGAAGCATCACATTGGTTCCACATTTCCCTGGTGTGGTGTCAAACACCAAAGAGGTAGTGGTCTGATTGTAAGTTGCTCTATGATAGATATCTAACCCTCTGAGAAAAAAAACTCATCTGGCTTCTTGCTAGTATGTGCAGTTTGCTAGTATGATAGTCAAAGGTTCAGTGCCTTCCGCAAGAGCACTTTGTGACTCGTGATGTCTTAAAACTGTCAAACAATTATCTTCTTGTGATTCATTATCGCCTGTTTTACTTGAAAACATGTCAGAGTCTTGAAAAGGTAAAATTACTGTATGTATGAAAATATTACAATACATGAGAGGGCAAAAGCTGTTGATGGTTGTGGAAATCTTGCAAACATGTCATGGTTAGGGCAGGGCGATACGACTTCAAATCAATATCACGATTATTTCAAACTTTTACCTTGATTATGTTTAATAAACAACTGCTTTGCCGCTTTGAGCCGTGCACTTTTCATATTAAACAAATTGGTGGCGTTACCATCGATCGCTATCCGTGTTGTATTCACCGCTGTCTGGTAGTTGTGACTGATACGACCCAATCAGGTGGCGATGCAGCTGTCTCCGTCATTGTTTCCAAAAGTCTCTGTTTCTGCCCGTCCAGACTACAGCGCAACCCCAGAGTTTTCAAAGTGACACAGGTCCAGCAGCATTTAGAATAGTAGTAGTGGAGTAGTGGACGCCCGGTGTAAACATAGCAAAAGTGATTCATTTTAAGACTAAAATTAATTAGTGTGGACATAGCCTGAAGCTCAGTTTTTGTGCTTAAGTCATCCATATCACCATCTGTGCTTTGAATGATTGCGGACTAACTGGGTGGAGGCACATGACCGAACGTCAGCCAGTGTTTTTTTTTTTTTAAGGAGATAGTTCATGAAGGCACATATTGGGGACAGTATCAACTAATCGTTAAGCCCTAATCATGGTATATGAAATGTTCATCATATAGTCTTGCCCTCTATTCCACCATACTACACCAAAAAGTGCAATTTTAACATGCAGCTGAAGATCAGCCTCATTTTTCAAATTGCTTGCTGCAGTTGCTCCCAAAAAGAAAAAAAGGCCAGTTAGTTCATGTCTAGCCTGTGTTTCATGGCAACATTAATGAAACACTCAACAAAGCCTGACAGGACTGAAATGGGTCCGCGTCATTGCTGGCTTCCAATTGGATCAGGTGGCCAAACACACCTCCTGTCTTGATCAGCTGGCTCGTGATGCGGAATACTCAGTGGACGATAAGAGCTTGGGAAATTATGCCCCTGGGTGGCAGAAGTGTATGTCACTGCCTTGCATCATTCTCTGTGCTGAGATGGACGTGGAATCCAGAACCAGCGTGCCCCTCAGTGTGACGCGTCTGGATGGAACGACTAATCAGACAAGACTTGGGAGACTAGCTGCCCATTTGATCTCTGTCCTTTTCCTCCCAGGCACATTCTCCTCACAATGAGCCATCAGCTGGCCTAATGACAAGCACCAAATACATCTCAGCTCAGCAGCGGTGTACAAAGCACTTTGTAAGGTAGAGTATCCCTCACAAGCTCACTCCCTTCATGCTTTTGTGCTCGTTGCCCACTCCTGTGTCCACTGAAATCTGCAGTCCGAGGAGGTGCATTCATTAGCGCAGTTCATTTGAAAGGGAACCGGTCTTTAGAGCCACCAAAGACAATGGTTTCCAATTAGAGTAAAAAAGCTTGGGAAAAACAATGTGAACATGTCAAGGCATAAATGTTTACTTGCTTGTAGCAATGAAAAAAGAAACCACAGCTTTGCCACACAAAGGGGAAAAGAGTGCTAGTGCCAATGAGACCTTGTTACCATCTGGGGACTAAAGCAATATAAAGCATGTTTAAAGGAGGTTTTGGTCATCTGGTGAGGGCTGAGGGATTTCAAGGCTGTGTGATGAAGCAGCACAAGCTAATGAAGCAGCACACAATAATAACACGACAAAGAGGGAGCCGGGTGCAGCAGCTTCTTTCTCTCTCTCTCCCCCCTCCACAAATCTGCTCTCATTAGTTTGTTTCCTTGTGTTGTGCACATCGCTTCAAGTCTGCTGCAAGCAAGAGCTGTCAAATGCATGTGTGAAAAAAAAAGGCCATAGTTTCCTTGCTGAGAGGCCTTGGGAAAATATTCTAGAGTATGGTGAAATTACAGACTGCTGCTGCAAAAAACCTATACAAGACACCAGGGGAAAACAAAAGTAATAAGTATTTTTCCTCTTATCACACGGGGGTTAGGAGCTGAGGTCCTACAAATGCAACTGACGTGTTTTCTTTTTGTGGAGGTCAGTGCTAACTGTGTGGATGGAGGTACTTGGAGTCATTTATGCAGAGCAAAGGATTTTACATGATGAAATGGTTTACAGAGCATCCCGGCAATTTGTTTACAATAATCTAATGCAAGCCACTTGAAATTAATGTGGCTAAAAGTACTCTTAGTTCCTTTCCATGGTGGAAAATAAAAAAATTAAAAAAAAATAAAAAGTTACCAAAGGTCATTGCTCATCTGATGCCTACGACCTTGTTGTGCAGTTTATGTGTGCATGTATTCAACTGAGATTTGGTGATTGTGAAGGCTATAGAATATGATTCACATCATTTTCATACTCAAAAACATTTAGTGAGCCCTCATGTCCTGTGAATGGGGGGCATTGTCATCCTGTTTCTCCACTCATTTTTTCAGCCAGTACAGTTGTTTAAAAAAACAGGCAGAAAGAGAAGGGAAGATTTTCAACGGCGTGCCTTTTTCTAGTATTAAAGATTTCTGACCTTTGTCGACAGAGAGAGACATTTTTAGGTGTGTTGCTAGGCTATCTATGAAAGCAAGGAAAATAATATACTCTGGCTTTCTGTATCTTTTGCCAGCCACAGAAGTATTTAGGTTTGATGAGAAAATCTGAAACAAAGACAGAGCCGCGGGATATCAGCGTGTGAAAGGGCCCACACAGTCACCTACTTTTCACTGAATGGGGAAGCTCATTTCACATAGCACGGTATTCTACATATGCGCGTTATCATCTGCAGGGGTGAATCTGGCATGTCGACACATTCATAATGTACACAAATGTTTCAAGGCAAGTGAGGAGACTTGCAGGGGGTTGAGTCTGCGTGTCAGCCACACTGATGGATCCAATCATATATTTTTATCTTTTAAAAACTGTCACGGTGGAGATGTTTGCAAAGGACTGCCAGCATCAGAGCACTCTATCAATGCATCACAGCTGCTTTACAATTCAGTTTCTCTCTCTGTCACTGTTCTCAACCCGGTTTATCAGGGAGTTCGTTTGAGCTGTACATTCAGTGCATGTTTCTGATACTGGGAGAAAATGGCTTGCCTCAGAGATATCCTAACAGCTTTCAAAAGATGCATAAAGAAACCCTGTGACAGATTTATCTAATGCCATAAATTCTAACTGGTTTTTATGTATCCCTGCCTTTTATGTGCCCATTTGAACGATGTAATTGAACCAGTAAACAACAAGACATTTTAAATACCTGATCCGCACTGGCAAGGCACTCCACTGCATGTGAATCAAGTTGCCACCAGGTTATTTTAAATCAAAATGATGCATTTATTTGGTTGAATTGAGTGAAGGTGTGATATACACTTTATGTGATCAAGGGGTTATGCACATATTTCTCCTCACAAACCATACTGTGGATGAAAGACCGCCAATTAACTGTGTAAAAGCCAAACTACACATAAAAAAATTATTTTATTATTTATAATTGTACACTTTTCCTACTCACTACACAAAAGACACCGCAGCACATTTGTTTGTAACTGTGGTAAAAGTATTCGGTCTGGTCTTTATATTTGCTGTGTATGTTGTCTTGTAGCACCGAAAGTAATTTGGAGCCAGGTTCACAGAGTCGACCATCTATGGAAGTCTATCTGTGAGTGATTTACCGCTCGAGTGTACATGTCAAGACAGCTACGTCAGGGTTGCGTCAAACAAGATTAGAACATGTAGCTTTTAATTGAGAATACTCCCGCAATGGCATCCTCACAGATGCCTCGCAAGCTTCTTTCATAAACCTAGCATACGCTTCATGGTGTCTCCAGTGATTATCTCAGTGAGGTAAAAAAAAAAAAAAAAAAAAAACATTGAAAGTAAAACAGGCAGCTGATCAGACATGCCATGCTTATCAGTGGATCTTGTTTTATATCAAAATGCTTAGAAATTGGGCTCTCAAAAATCTACCAAATAACATGACAGGATACAGACATAAAAGTATTGTATGAATTTTTTAAGAATAGCAAACACAGCATTCACAGATCGCTCACTCTGAGACTGTGGTCAGTAAAACTGTATTACTGCCAGGCAGTTTTTTGGCTATGATTTCTATACTCTTTGCACTTCTGGCGGTGCTCACTCTGCTGTGACTTGGTCAACAAGGGTGAGCTTCAGTAAGCTTTTTTGTTAACAAATTAGGGCTATGCTGAAACAAAATGCAAATAATCTAAACATGTTTGGCAGATGGTGCTTTTTTTTAATATCTTTCTTTTTTTTTGGGGGGGGGGGGGTGGACTAAAAGGGGGAGAAAGGAGGATTTAATTTTGCGTGATGCTGCCTGGCTCAGAATGCCTCAGTCATTAGCTTGGTGAGGAAAACGGTTTACCCAGACCATATAAAATCCCAGCTGAGATGCAGGCCTCCAAAAGCAGTCCAGTATCACAGCTTTCTCAATAATTATGAGGAAGACCCTAGATGAAAGGGAGCTCTTGGACTTTTAGCATATTTCAAAGGCAGTACCTCTGAAATTTAAAAGAAAATAAGCCTTTGCTTGGCTGCTATTAAGGATAAACTGTGACAATGGCCCAATGCTCAAAACAAAGATAAAATGGAACACAGGAGCTTTTTGTGGTTGCACCGAGAGCTAATTATCTCAGTCACAATTAATGAAAGCACTTGTTGTGATAACCAATCTTATTTCTTTAATGCATACTTTTCTGTAGCTGTTGTCACCTTGTGTGCTTAACATTCAAGTGTTCTGCAAAGAGCAATGTTGGAGGGGGGGAAGACAGTCAAAAGGGGTTACTTCTTCGGTGTGCATCACCCACACTCTGACAAGTTCATTAACATTATAAAATGCATCAGTTGGCAATGTCCTAAAGCTCCTTACTCCTTTAGAAGAAACTAAAGCTCGGAGGATGTAGTGGCATTTAACGGAACTGTATTTTACAGATGATTGGTGCAGTGAATTAGCAAACTTGAAAAAACAAATGTGTACTATTCTTCAATGCCAAGGAGACTCAAGGGCTATGTTGCACTATGTGTGGTGCTGCGTGAAATACAAACTCGATTCTGCTCTAACAGCTGGTTTCAACACTTCATAGTTTGTAATTTGGGCTTAACAGATCTTTGACAAGGGTAATAACCTGTAAAATCAAGCTACAAAATGAAAATTTAAGTACAAATACATGATGAGAAATGCACCATGTGACACTTGCATCTAAAGCAAGTTGTTGTTTTTTTTTTGCAAAAGTGCTGGTCCTATAAATAAAAAAAAGCCAAAAGAAGAAAAAAGAAGAGAAAAGAAAAGAAAAACGTCACACAGTTTTGTGATGTAAAATTAAGACTTTGAAAGAAGCTTTTATCATAACTAGAACACCTTAAAGTAGTTTCACTCTATGGGATGTGAACCTTACTTAATACGAACAGCAGGATTTGTCGTGATTATTCATTGCACAGTTTCAGAGTCTTTCCTTTCAGGTAGATGAACTGGCTGAAACAACACATCTATACTTTTAAATAGCTGTAAAATGCTTTATAGTCACATCCATAGTTCTTCATCTGCAAACATGTAAAACACACAAGGACCATGAAATATCCTTCAGACTGCAGTGTGCTGCCTGATGATTTGCCATGCTTTGATCTCTTTTGTTTTTTTTCCTGATACAGGTTGGTGCGGTGTTATTCAGTATCAAGTTTTCCTTTGTTTCTTTTGTATCAACACCTCATTAGACTGTCTAACCAAATCTGCTTGAGCCCACTGTAAATTTTGCTCGGGGATATAAAATAGCCGAAAAATGGGATCATATTTATCCATCTATCTACCTATCATTCATCTATCAATCTACACATCAACTAGTACATATTCTAAAGTCCCATGTTGTATAAGGTGAGATTTCCATGTCTATATTAACACTGAGAGTATCAAAGCGCTCAGTCCACAGGGAAATGTACACAGCCTGTATTCAGAAACTGAGCCTTAAAACAAGCCGTCAGGACTTCCATAAATATGTGATGTCACAACAAAGCAGTCACCGCTCGCAGCCATGCCCAAAGCCTTGCCCACCTGTCCAAGCTTGCAGGATTTGGCTTCTCTGTGGGTTGAAATCTGCTGTATTTGTATTCAATCACTCAGAAAACTGTCAGCCAATCAGAAAAGAGGCTCAGAGCCTCACCAACCTGTTGTTACTATAGCTCCAGAGAGAGGCCTGAGAGACGAGATGTAAAACTACATTGAGATGGTTTTTGGTTCTTAAAACTACAAATATATCTTCTTATGGATGTCAAATCTTCAAACAAAACACCAGAGATATGTAAATGTTAATTTGAAATATGAGACATTTATACAGTATAAAGAATCCACTGCTTTACCAGTGTTACAGTCCAGAGCAACATAAACCTTTGGAGGGAGAATATGTGAGTAGCTTTGTCAATACATCAGTTTGTTTAATGGGACCACTGACATAACACTTTGCCTCTGTCTGATCGATCAGGACCCACCGCACATGTGCTGCATCAGCAGGGGAGACAGCGACCATGAAAACCTAAATTACACAGACATCTCTGTTGGTTTTGATTCTAAATGATTGGATCACATCAGGATAAACGAGGAATCAAACAAAGTGTTTAATTTGTAAATGAGAGGGTATTGGACCACAAAGTGTGTATAAACCAGAGGGGGGGATCCAGCCAGGTTGAAAGTTACTGGAGTGTGCCTCAGCTGATAAAACACAAAAATGCTGCAGACATACTGCATTACGAGTAGGTATAATATAAAGACTTCACTAAGCTGAAACTCAAGTTCAAGTTACGACTTCAAAGCAGAGACTTAACATACCGTATATACAAATGACTGAATACAAGTCTTTTTTTTTTTTTTCTGTGTGCACTTAAGGTACATTGTGGTGTAAAAACTGTTAAATTAAAGGGTTTATTGAGGATGTTCAACAGCCTCCAGAACATCCAATACTGAAAGTCATGTTCCATTTGGTTCGTTTCATGCAGATAAAACCAACTGAGTTATAGAAATATGTATTGAACTGGACATCAATCATTGCACAAGTCAGCTCTCGCAGATCATACATAAGCAGCTACTTACTCAGGAGAGACTGAATGGTCAATATAACAAAACTTCCATGCCTGCAACTACATGAGTCCTTGTATGGGAAAAAAAGCAGTGTTCTGCTTAATAAGTTTTGCATAATATAGATGAAACTCGGGAAATTGTGCTGATGTTGACATAAGAGACCGGTTAGCTGATTGGAAAAAAGAGACAGAACATTGTGTAACACCATGATAGCGAGACGTCACACATGAGATTTTCTCTGATTAAAGATCAAAATCTTAGGGGATGCAAAGTGGGCGGGTGCATGCTTTGTAGCTTTGTATCATCATGACGTAAAGAGACATTCACCCTATTCAAGGACAATACACAGGATCATTGCTTCCTACTAAGTCATTCAAGCTTCACAGCCCACATTGGGGAACTTCATTCAGAGTCCTGTTTCTGGCCACCTGATAAATGGAAGTCCAAAATCCACTCTCTTTTAACTCCATTTTTGGTCTCTACCAACTCTGAGGGAAAATATCTGGCTCTTTATCTGCTAAATGATCCACGATGCTAGTTGCTAACTTTAGTCTCTCTGCTGTCTGGTGCCAAGAAGGTAGTGTACAGTGGGTTTTCTGAAAACAGCTGCCTGCTACAGCTGAAAACGAGGCTAAGAGAGCAGTGAGAATGCACTACAATAGTAAAGTAGCAGCCCAGACAGCTAAACAATGAGCTAAAACTTACTGTAAAGCTCCATCCAGCTGAGGGGAGCTGCAGATATGGATGATATGTCTCTGTAGGTTCACATCACATTGTCATTTCATGCATTGTTATAAGAATATGATTTTAGCTGTGTTAAGTTGCAGTGTTTTGAGCTGACACACGAGCTGTGCTCTCCTAGGATTTTGTAAAAAAAAGATTTATAAAAGTAACTGATGAATGTAATGTTCTCATAAATCAATTTCATCTGCATGTTCCTACATTTGCATTAAGATTGAGTGTAAACAAAACATTCACAGATATTATTAGCACTCTCTTTGTCTCTTCTCTGTTGCATTGGAAAAGTGTGTGGATTTTATGCTAATGCCATGCCTGTCTACAAGGATGTAAGCTTTGATCAAGATACATTAGGTGGCAGGTAGAGCTTAAGGGTGATGGGCACTTGAGAGGTTTTGTGTGGAAGCTGGATGCAGGTTACATACACATCGGGCACATGTGCTACAATTGTGTTCTTATACTTCCTTTGTTTACCTGGATGCCAACAGGCACAATAATAACTTAGGTCAAATATTCAGTAAAAAGTAGTAAATGGAATAAGACACTGGATTTCTGATTATATTTGGGTGTGAGGATAAGGAGTAAACTTGGTAAAAACATAATGTGCATGTGGCAACATTATAATGGTTCATTATGATACACCATGTGGAAGACTGCCTAAAGGGAATAGAGTGATCAGAGCTAAAGTGAGGAGAGAAAATTCAAATGAACAATATCACAAACAGGCACACAGCTAAAGATGTTGTGGAAGTAAAGTTTTTCACATTCCGGCAATTTAACACACAGCAGCTCACATTTCTGATTGCTCTTATTTTGTAGTAATAAATATTCCTATTGAATATATCGGAAAAATGAACAATGTAGTATGATTTAATCAAAATGGTGAAACATCAATAGTGGTTTAAGTTGTGTATATTTCAGAATATATAGATGAAGAGCTGAAAAAAAAAAAAAACAGCCCACAGCGGCAGATAAACAATTGTTCAATATCTTTGCTGGGAACCTTCTTTTTACAGTTTTCTATTTATTCAGAAAAATTACAGGCTAATGTGTAAAGAAAACACATTTCCTGACAATCTCATTTAATCAACAGAGGCAGGAAAATAAAAAGAAGAGATACTAGAAATATGTTTTCCTTTCTTAAACAAGACCAGCCATCTTTAAAAACTTTTCATTACTCCATCATGATGACATGATTAACACCACCAACTCAACAGCTACACAGAGGTTGAAAAAGCCAGTGTCAACTGCCTGGGTCTCATGGCATTTAAAAAAGAACTTGATTGCATAGATGCAATCTTGACTTTGAACACCCTCGCAGGCTCTCTGCTGATAACTAGCATGAGGAGTGGCTGTCATGGCTGGTAGTATGACTCACGACAGGCGCGAGAATGATGTCCTGGATGAATACCCTTTAGCCCCACTGGGAGTGTGCTGTCCCGCTCTTCTGATGTCTTTGAGTGTCTTGGACCTAGAGGTCAGCGTCTCATTTTACACCGACAAAAATCTATTTCAAAACCTTTCTCTCTCCACTTGCATTAAACCCACAGGGGAAGAGAGTCTTTCCCCTAATTGTTTTTCCTTGCAGAGCTGGCCTGGTTATGAGTGAACCTAGTCCATATTATGTCTCTGATTGGTGAGCAGATTATTCAAACTGATCATTTACGCATGTACAGTTTGGTATAATTCAAAGTGTCTTTTTTTTTTCCATTGTGGAAGTAGTGTGCCTGTACATCTGCACCAGACAGTGAAAATGAACAGTGCATTAATGAAACTATTCCAGTTTTACAGGCACATTAGAGTTTATACTTTACAGCCTTCACCTACCTCAATTTAAAGTACAAATATGGCTGATATTTGGCACAGCATATTTGTGCCAGAGAAGTGCAGAGAATTGTGTGGGAACAAATGTGTCTCTAAACAAACTTTTTAAAAGCAACCTTTTCATCCAACTAAATGGCTGTATTGTTGCTTCATACACTACAATCTAAACACAGACTGTGGACTGTGTTTGCTAACCCCAGGCTTAGGTAGGAAAAATCTTTTGTTTCCAGTAGGATTTTTTCAAATAAATAGAGGTGTAGGGGAGATTGCATGACATGAAATGACTTAAAGGTCCCATATTTTATACTTTTTTAATATATTTATGGTTTTCAGAACCAAAAACCATCTCAATCAAGTTTTACATATCCTCTCAGGCCTCTCTCTGGAGCTCTAGTAACAACAGGTCAGTGAGGCTCTGAGCCTCTCTTCTGATTGGCTGACAGTTTTCTGAGTGATTGAATAAACATAAAGCAGATTTCAACACTCAGAGAAGCCAAATCCTACAAGCTTGGACGGTGGGTCCAGGTGGGCTGGGCTTGGGGCATGGCTAAGAGCGTTGACTGCTTTGTTCTGACATCATAAAGTTACAGAAGTCCTGACGGATCGTTTTAAGGCACAGTTTCTGAATGAAGGTTGTGTACAATTCTCTGTGGACTAAGCGCTTTGAAACTTTGACAGTATTAATATAGAACCAAGACCTGCTTTATAATCAAAAAAGACATGGGAATCTAATTTTATACAATATGGGACCTTTAAACCTCATAACCAAAAAAGAAAGATGACATCAGTTTCTTAAAGCTACTGAATTGACGTCACAACGATGGCTGCTTTGTGCCAATGTTGTTTGATAAACAAGATGGAGATTCATCAAAATAAGGTGGCAATGTTAATGTTAACAGTGTTGAACATAATTAACAAATATAGTGGTCTCTTTTACAATATAAAAGCTTTTATGTCATTAAATAGGTTCTTTAACTCCTCTAGATTTCCCACAGAACAAAGAAACATGTTCAAGGCCATGTTGAAAGAATCATCTTCATGGCCCAGGGTGCAAATGCTCATACTAAAAAGCTTCTTCTAGCAAACCGTTACACTGCAGCAGCAGTATCTTTTTATAGCATTTCCAGTAGTCCTCTGAAAAAGGAAGCCGCACCAATAGTGAATGATGTTTGTGGCAATGATGGTGTGATAATACACATTTCTAAGTATAGAGCTGAGGTGTATTCTGTGTTTTCCCTGTAAAAGACATTAAAAGACAATACTGGAGTCAGGCCCTCTTGTTCCGTACACTATGTTCCTTCAGAATTAAATTTTAAATTACATGATTAGAATTTAGTGGTAATTTGCACCACAGAATATGGTAAATGCAAAAAAAATTTAAAACAAATGCTACCACTCCATGAGATGATCTTGGAAAACTGCCGAGGTTTTGCGTCCTCAAATGTTCCCAAATTCTCAACCGTGTCTCCTGTATCATGTATAATATCCAGTGAAACAGAATCTTCATGGGCACTTAGCCGTAAGGATGAAAGGCTTCGTTTCACACATCTAATCTCAAAGGAATTACTTATACATATTTAAGGATATATGTACATTTGTCTATTCATATTAACTTCTAATCCTAAGTATGTACTAGAAAACTGTTTCCCTAATTAATCTTATGATAGTCTGATGACCTGTCCAGTGTGCTTCTCCCACAGCCTCCGGCCACCTCAAGAAACCTAAAAAGGAATGAGATGCTGAAGAAAAATGATGGATGGATGAGTGAATAGAAGCAGTAACCACAGCTTTAAAGCAAAGGTCATGTTTCAAAGGAAGAAGTGAATAAAACTCACTGTTGCAACTTCAAAGTGTTAAACTCACTGGTATGCCCACATTTAAAGTGAAAATCAAGGTTGTCTGTTACAAGTCACCTTCAACTCAGCAATGAAGAAACTAAAGCAGATATTGGTAACTTTTTGTAAGCAGAGAATACTCTATGAATGTTAATCCAACTGATAATGAATGTTTTTTTTACTATCTGCGACTGCTGGCAGTGGTGCATTCAATTGCAACCTGTATTCTCATACTTCTACAGTTTGTTAATGTGGGAAATATAAAATCCCACAGTACAAAGAATTAACACAAATTAATTTTACCAATAGAAGTGTGGTTGTGATTTTTTTTTCTTAATCAACACGTTGTACCCCACCAACCCTGTTCATAGAATTCGCAACAGCAAATGCTGTGTGTTTTGTAAGCAATGTAGAGTTGTCTGGGTTGTGTTTTTCTATCAGCATAATGTGGACATGTTGGTAGTTAACAGAATCTGGCAAGTTGGAAACTGTTGAGACTGAACATATGTGTGAAATGTTCACTGACTATGGATTTAGTTTGTCTTCTGCCAAAATATCCAACCTCACTGTATAATACCTGCTTGTAGCAACTAAAGCAAGATGGACATTTTTTTGGTAATGTCTCTGCATTTGTAGCACTTGGTTCGGGTTAGAGAAGGATCACGGTCTGCGTTTAATACATAAAGATCCTGTGGTGACTTGAAGTACAAGACAGCAACATGTTTACATTATTAACATTCAACTGAAACCACCATCTTTCACTGACCTCAACATCAACTCTTTTACCACAGATGGGACTTATTTATTACTATATAGTGCTATGTATATAAATGTCATTGCTAGGAGACAGGTTTGAACCCGATATGTGGCATTTGCGAATTTCACTTTACTGTACGCTGCTGCGATCTAACAAGTTCACACTAGAAAATGATTCATTTCTGCCCAATGTAAAAACTGTGGGAGGGTAAAAACCAAGCCAACAATTTGATGATCAGACTGGAAAATCTCGAACATTGTAAAACCCTTCCATGTACTCACTTTCAGTCAAGAGCTGCACGGGATTCATATGTATTTCTAATAAATTGCTGCAGGGATGACGTATGTTTGTAGGTCAACCCAAACGTTAGCATCACCCTAGTTCCCTCGAAAAAAAGCCAATGGGATTTTTACATTGACTTTTGGATTACTGCAGAAAATAAGCTCTGTGTATAACAAAAGTTTATGATATTAACATTTTTTTGTTTAGCAAGGTAGTCTTCACAAATTAACACAACCTTTATGATGTTTGTAGTCTGAATACAATCACCAGAAGTGCTAGCTAAGAGCTAATGTTAGGCTGTAAACAAACTACACCAACGTCGCATGACCTCCGACGCCACAACCACTAACCTTACAACGTATAGTTTGATTTAGCTCTTAGCTCTTCTAGAAAAGCCTTTCCTCTTACAAAGTTAGTAATAGTTTGCAGAGGCGCGAGTATTTACACAGCGAGACTGTCAAAGTTGACTGGTGAGTAGTGTTTGGTGTAATGACATTTAACATCCTCGACAACCTATGTAGTCTCATTTGGCCACTTGTCAGCAACCGGCCTTAAATGGAATAAAATCTTAAAGACAGCCATTTAACCAAAAACCCATTCAAAAACACCACTGACTTCAGGACAATGGAAGCAGAAGGGCTAAAGTGCTGACTAATTTCTGTATTTTAGGACTCATTCCTGCGGCACGCTTCAATGGACTTCTCAACAGCATTTTAATAGTTTTATTTACACACAATAAATTGGAAACACTGCAATTTGGTTTGGGGTTGGGGTCTTATCTATGATTTCCATCCCATTTTTCAAATCCACAGCCTAATGCTGTGAAATGGCCATCCAAGGAAGCGAACAATACCTGGATTATCGTACTATTGTGTAACCCATATTGCTGCAAGCTTGCAAAGTAGCGGTACACAATGTTAACAATTTATTATGGATGACCAATGAGAATCAGGTTTTTTCAGACAGGGTGATTTTGGAGAGGGGCAGTTTGGCCCCAGGCTACCTTTCAGTGAGGTCAAAGCCTTGTTTGACAGGATCAACAACAAAAAAATTAAATCTAGAGACCGATCTGATTATCTGTGGGAACACAATAAAGAAAATAAGCCTACTGCAGTTCACATCATGGTTAAGATATTCTGCTATGGTAATAAATAGTAAAAGCAGCATAGAAATACTTTTCCTCATAGTTATTTATATTAATATATCATTTAATTTATCTTAGTCAAAGATGTTACAATAACAAGATGTCACTCACAATTACTTGCTGGAGAAGACTATTCCAAGTCCGACTCCTACTCCCACTCTGACTCCAAATATATACCCCTAAAGTATTGACCTCAATCAGCACTTATTAACTCCTGGTCTTCATTAAGCGCTGATAACTGGTGTCCTGATTAGCCCCATGATAGAGTGATGATATATCCAGGGTGTTTCTGTACTGTTTATTCAGCGCATGCTGGATTAGCCATCTAATGACCCTGAATAAAACAAAAAAGAAGATACAGAAAGGCATGGATGGATGGATGAATGGATGGATGGTAACTGCTTAGTGATAATGTCTAAATTTGTAAATAGCAATCAATATAACAACTTCCCTTTATTGGCAAAGTGGCAAAGTATAGACCAATTAAGCAAGCTTCTACCACTGGATAATTTGGATAGAGTCATCCATTAGATGTATTTGTTGCTATTCCGTTTCAGTTTTTGTGACACAGATAAGAAACTGCTCATATTCACAAATATTGCTGTAATGCCCTGTTTCTATATATTCTAAAGTGTTGTTCAATGGTTTCTGCTCCCACACAGATGTTGCATCATAAGGCTCTATTTGAGTGTGATCACACTGAAGGAACAGGCGAACACATATTACATACATCTAGTTGTATATGTGGAAAATTTAAAATGGTTGTCACATGTCATTACGTTAAGGCACAAGATATGTGATCAGAGTCACACCAACCAACTACAGCAGTGGGCCGGGAAAAGTTGAAATATAATTACCTCTTTCCTAAAGACCTTTGCAACTTATGTCACAGTTAACAATTGAAGTTTCTCAACTTTAGGGTCACTTTCATGCAGTGTCACTAAATGAGTGAGGAGTGATAAACTATTTGTTTGACAGGTTTTAATATAAAACTAAATGTGGCCATGTTCATGGAAATAACGAAACATGCAACCTAGCATGATTGTGTGAGTCACTGATGTGTTTTTGAGCAACAGACCTCTATGGCACAGAGGAATCAGGAACATCAGGCTCTGGCAACAAAGATTCAGTTCATTGTTGGTTTTGGTTTTACCATGGGATTTGTAGATAATAAGAAACATATATTATATGAAATATAAAAATAAATATAAAATATTTGGGTTTCTGCCTTTTGCAACTTTGCAAAACAAACTAAATAAATTTATGAATAGATTTGCAAAGCAAAGGGTCAAGGTTGCACGTTATGTCATTTGTTTGTATGTGGGTGGTTTTCCTCATTTGGAAGTGCGTCTCATCACGGTCTATCCAAATAAACAAGCAAGGAAGTAAACAAGTAAATAAATATATAAAGAACTAAATACGTAATTGTTTTGATTCTTTCGTGCCCGCTGGAGGACCTCACAGTGTGTTGTGTTGAGGCAGAGTAGAGGCCACTGCTAAGACTCTTCTGGCATGGAAATGACTTCCTGCTCTAATGCAAATGTCACCGAGAGGCTCTGATCCACTCCTAATCACTGAGTAATCACTTTCTTGTTTGATCCTTCTGTGATAGTGAGAATGGATTTCAAAAATCTGGGATGATTTTGATAGGGAGATCATCAATTTTCAGGACAGGATGAAGTTTTGAAGAGCTATGGTAAGCCTTAAAAAAAAGAGTGAAGCACGAGCGATGACTTTCCAATCAAAATTTAAATCTTCCACATCCAGATGGCCATTGTTAATGAGATTTATATCATCAACTCTCATCTTTCATTTTACAAAGATGCTTAATTATTTTAAAGAACCTGTGATAGCAGGTATAAGCACTGCTAAGCACTGCTATCACACCTAATACTGCTGTCTAACCACTTTGTGGTTGAAAACAATAAAGAGATTGAAAAATAAATGTGCCGTGCAACACCTATGTGATGCATATATGATATACCGATGCTCACATTTACTGTAAAGATGAAAAAGTGTTATGCAACTCGTCGAATATATTTAATCCTGCTGTCATGGAGAGAAAATTAGTCAGTCGGGTAAAAGCAAATGATCTCGTGGAGAGTTTTTCCATATAATCATTTGTTGAATTACCTAATTAATTAGATACAGAGTATGCTTTTGATAGATACCTGGGGATCTCTGGGAGATACTTACAATTAGGAGCCATTATTCATTCTTAGCAGCACAGAAACAAAATTTCCCATTGTCATCACAGTCACTGCCATTAGCAGCCCAAGCTCTCAGACAGGCACAACAATGATCAGTCCCTTTGTTGCCATTAGCATTTGTGGATAAAAAGGGACTCATCTAGTAGTTTGCTGACATGAAGTGTGTAATTATCATTCCATGTTTAACAGGCTGCGTATTTGCCCCAGTGACATCCTCAAAGGGGAAGGTTGCAGTGCAGTGATCCATATCACCTTATCTCTCATTCCCCTTGGGGCACCATATTCGGCATGGAGCGGCAGGCTAATAAAGATGACAGAGGTTTGTGCCACTGTTTAAAGGGGCAGACCACATTTTTTTTAACCCACATTAGAGGGAGTGCAAACATCTTTGAAGTGAAATGTAATGAAAGTAATTTCTAATTTTCTTTCAGACCGGACAGTTAGGTGTCCTCTTCAGAGAAAGTCGGTCACAGACAGGGTCTGTTTTACATATAGAAAGCAGGGAGCATCAGCTTTATCATATCTAGTATAAATGGAAAGCTCGAAATTCTACTGTTCTTCTATTAATGTAACATGCAAGTGCTTACTTGTAAAATCTCCTCTCCATAAAATTACATTTGATCAAGGACACAAAACTGGAGAAGATAATGACCTCAACAAGAAAATAATGGTCCCAGAGTTCATCCCGGAAGATGTAAGTGTACAGACACTAATTTAGTATTTTTTCCCAATTTATAAGACAATTTCAAGTGTTCTGGGATTACTGTTTTCAAGGGGCACAAAAATGTGAGGTTATTACTTCTGATAGACTTATGATCAGAGCTTGATACCAAGTACAACAGCAAAGAGGGAGAGGAACGCTCAATCTGTCTTTTTAATGATGCTGCAGTCAAACAAGCAGTCGACAGAGGACAGCAACAAACTCTACTGCCAAGTAGGGCACACTAACTGAATAACACAGTGAGCACAGGCCCTAACAGCAGACAAAAGGAAAACTAAATAGTTATCACAGTAAATGTTCTCTATCTTAGAATAAAAAAATGTGATGTTGACAGTTGAAGCAGACAGACTTGAAAATAGAGCATATTATTATCTTTCACTGTGTCCAGACAAGGCAGCCTGAAGGTTGACTTCATAAAGTATCAGGAAAATGGGCAGTGTGTAGCTTTATTTAACAAGCAGGTTAAATCTCAGAGGTGCTGAATTATCCTGTGGGGAGATTCAGCGGATGACGGAGGTGATGTGAACACACCATGGGAGCCAGAGCTGGAGCCGCACCACGGTCAGAGGATGGGGAGCCCTTTGGCACAGACCTTATAGCTGCACCATGGCCAGCGGTGCTGATAGTGATCTGTCTATGGTACTACTCTTATTTGATAAGACAATGTGGTAATGCA
The DNA here is from genome assembly GCF_021018895.1 of Seriola aureovittata. Classification (NCBI taxonomy): domain Eukaryota; kingdom Metazoa; phylum Chordata; class Actinopteri; order Carangiformes; family Carangidae; genus Seriola; species Seriola aureovittata. The sequence goes on along the minus strand of NC_079365.1, from coordinate 23,117,323 downwards.
TGTAAGGATTTCTATGGCATAACTGAGGAAAAAGATAAATAAATGAGTGCAAAAAAAAAAAAAAACAACTTAATGACTAAGTGTTGTGGAAAATGACTCCAGAGATCCTCTAATAATCACAATATTTTGCATGTCCATTCTAAATTGCAGGGCACATGACAATGTACTGGTGCAATGTAACAGTTTGTACAGATAAGTCGTGTGTCCATACGGTGGTTTACAAAAGCGCTGGCAGGGTGCTGGAGACTGCCTCATCAAAAAAGCACTGCATATGAGTTTTGTTTCTATGACAACAACATCTTGACACCATATCACCACCGCCATTGTAGCATCGCACCTTTGCTTTTTATTACTATTTGTTTGACAGTTTTTTGTTCAACACGAGCACCAACCGAGGGATGCTTGCACTTATACTTTGTGTAGATGAGCTAGTCACCACTCAATCTGACGGCAGTAGAGCAAGAGGGATGTGGGTTCATGACACGATCCGTCAGAGACAACAATGCGGTGAATTTCATAGTCTCATCCAAGAGCTGCTGCAGGTTCCAGGCCTATTTCAGGCATAAAAATTTGTTGCATTAGTTTTTGTCTGACATATACAGCTCAGGATAGACAGCCACAGCCAGAACAAGCTTCCCCTCTGTTTTCTTGGTTACCTGGGTAACCAGTCCCACCCCATCTGATTGGTTTCCTGAAAAGTAACTACAGTGACGACACCAGTGCCTTTCTGAGAAGTTCAGAGATTTTCAACTAGAAGTGCTCGGAGCGGCCCTTACTAAAGTGACCTACATCCAATATATACATATACACACACACACACACATATACATACACACACATATATATATATATACATACACACACATATATATATATATATATATACACACACATTCACATATATATATATTATTATAATTAAAAAAACAGTGTATGCGCTTCTAGCTTTTAAAAAGATAGATAGATAGATAGATAGATAGATAGATAGATAGATAGATAGATAGATAGATAGATAGATAGATAGATAGATAGATAGACAGACAGACAGACACATTATTCATATACGACTATACACTACAATACACTTAAAAAATAATTTTTTGAAAGATGTTTTTTGAACCTAGTTACACTCGTGGATTAAACAGCAGGAAGTTAGACACCCAAAAACCCCACAGGAGTGTGCTGTGCGAACACACTCAGTGAGCTCTCTTCTGTATTCACAGATTCCAGTTGCCCAGGCAACCCTGTCTTGAAGATTTTAAACTCGGATTTAACATATGACGCCTCCTGTGTCTCTCCACAGTCAAGAAAGAGGATTACTGGCTGGAAAAACACTCCACTTTTTCAGCTGAGTATCCGGTAACATATCTTTGCCATTGCATTTGGAGGTAACATATGGCCAGGAAACGACAAAAGTAAATCCAGTGACACACTGCCCTCAGGTAATACACTCCTATATTTCTTGGCAGACTGTGACAAGAGAAAAGTCATTTGCATAGCTGTTATATTGTGCTTTGACACTGTCAACAGCTTTAATGGGATTTGTCAAAATGTGGGCCACAAGTAAATCAGAAAAACACTACCAGAGGCATTGTAAGAGTTTAGGGTATTAGAATGAGATGAGATGCAGAGTTTGTGTGGGCACTTTTATCCCAGAATAAGTTTCTTGCTATAAGTTGACTGTACTGTTGTAGTCAGGTCAACGGTTTATGTGCAGAGCTATTGTCATATTTCCAAATATAAACATCATGCTCTCCTCAAAGCAACTCAGGCAGCTGGCCTGTGTCCAAACACAGCTGGCAAACACTTAAGTACACGTGTACAGTGCTGCTGTGCTGTTAAGATAATGGCAATATGTCGAGAGGGAAGAAGTGTGCATGCTGGATATGAGAACTCCCACAAAGTCACTAAGGACTGCTGTCTGAACATTGGGTGTTCATTGGTACATAACTTTGGAAAACAAGATTTAATCACTGTACTTACTATACAACAAATCAGATACATAGAAGTTCATTTGTCACTCTGTAAACGAGGAAGATAAATAAGTGAATACAGTAGAATTGAATAAATGTCCAATTTTTCAGAACTTTTGAAGAGAAGGAGAATTAGATTCAATGTCACACCCAAGGCAGCCACTTCATGTAACCATAGCAACAAATCTCCTTCCTTAAAAAAAAAAAAATGTTATTTGTCAAAGGATTGCAAAATGACTTACTGACTTAAGGACTTACTGACTGTTCCAAAAATGACTTGTATTGGCTTTTTCTGATCTGCTGCATTATGGATAACATATGGTTGCATTTGGTCGGCTAATAGTTATGGTTGGGAAAGGGTTGATGTTTAGTCCTGATATCCTCCCTTTTGCTTCACTTAACATCCCATTAGTTCCTAGTTTGGTACGGAACATAAACGTCATGGTCAGATCAGATTGTTAAAACCATAATTCAATTCTTCTGGGAAGGACAGTGTAAGCCATCGTCTCATATCAAGACTGCGAGCAGCTTCACTGAGCCAAATGTGGGTTAAATGTCCTTCTCATTTTATGATTACCAGTATAGATTAACTGAAGAAACCTTTAGGTTCTTGCAGCTCCTTATGCATTATGGAATTCATACTTGTTAATGACTATTTAGCTCTACAACAACGAAAAATTGATCCCGTATTAAAGTGGTTGACGCCGTATTAAATGCTGAAAGTCTGACTGGTGCCTGGGAAGTCACTGTGTGGGGAGGGGGGAAAAAATGATTTAATATAAAATGTGAAATGATGCAATATAAATAAAACAATTGACCCAATAACAGTTAAACCTTTACATTTTAAATGAGTTTTCCTTAAAAAAAAATGGTGTAACCCTGTTTGGCTATCATTCATTACTTCAGACAAAAATTTGGTTTCAGGATGATTCCTTTAGTTATAGCGGAAACATACGTTAAAAAAGTGTTGGCTATCAGTTGTATCCTCATTATTTATGTATATGAACACTGTAACCTAATGCTGTGCAACCTGTGTAGCATAGGTTGTACAGCTAACTCTGACTTGTGATGTTGTGAACAGAATCTGTAGTGGCAGATGGCTTCATTAAAACTTGACAGGCTTTCAGTGGTATTCAGCTGATGATTAAGATGTATGCCTGTCTTTGGTTATTGTCCTTTGTAGACATTACAAACTATTGATTTGTTACTGCTCCACCACAAATACCAACACCACCCACATGGGAGGAGAGGAGATCCAACTCCACATATCTGACATAAAAGCCTTAAATGACAAGATAATCATTATTTCTTATTCCACCAAGAGTGTATTAACAAATATATATTCAGCTACTGTGTAACTCATGAATCACAATGATGATTTTCAGGGAGCGGTTAGTGAGCTATTCAGAGGAAGGCAGGGAGCTGTGTTACAGTATTTCTCATGCTAATTATACTTGAAACCGCTTTGTTTGTCATTTGTGTGGGCCTTTAAAACATTTACAATCAATCTGCTGATTACCAACTGACAATAAAAAAAAAACGTGCTTAAAATGCACCTATAGTCTTTCTGTGATTTGTTGCCTTAAATTATTGTCACTTAAAACCGAATGTATCCACATACTAGCTGTGATTCTACTCTGCAATAAAACAAACAAAGACAAAATACACAAGTATATCACTGAAGTGAACTGTGTGGACAGTAGAGAATGTATGAGTAATTTAGAGAGCAGCTCAAAGCCCTCTTGACTGGAACATTTGTATGGCATCCAGCAGTTCTCTACCAGCTACACTCTCCTAAACCAAAGATAGACAGATTATTATTATTATTTTTATTTTTATTTTTTTTTTATAAACGGAGGATGTCTGCAGATGTGAATTGAAAATCCCCAAATAAAAAGCATTATTGTATTGCCTAAATTACTTTCATTACAAAAAGAAAAAAACAAGACAGAATATGACTAAAGTTCATGAATTTCCCCTAGGGGATAAATAAAGTATCTATCTATCTATCTATCTATCTATCTATCTATCTATCTATCTATCTATCTATCTATCAGTTCGGAATGTCAAGGTTGTGTTCCAGTATTTTCAAGCTCACTGTCATTTGTTAGCAGGCAAAAAACACAAACAAAATGCCTCTGGAACATAATTAATATCTTTCTCTTTAGTGGTTGATATTGCATGTTATCTTGTAAAGCTAGGATATGCTCAGACTGCACATGGAGTGGGGAGTGCGGTATTCAATTCAGCAGAGAGCAGGATTATAAATACAGGTGAATTGGGAGTCATAATAATGAAATGGACCGAGGTGGACACAGCTGAATGATGGGAAGAGTATCAGGGAAGCAGCTCAGCTAGCACACAGGCCTGTGGTAAATTAGGGAAGTGTCTTAGCGAAGGCACTTGTGTTGGTGAGAGAGCTAGGATCCCAGAAGAGTTATGTCAGAGGAGGATGGAGGAATTCTGAAATGGGCAGTGAGGGAGGGGACGGGGAGTGGTGGTAGGTGGGTGGGTGGGTGGGTGGGGGAGAGAACAGGAGAGCAGAGATGGTTGATCCAGTGATTAAAATTAAGTGTAGTGCAGAGCGTCGCTCATCAGACGAGCTAACAGATACGGCTTGCTCCACCACCGACAGAATGGCGTACCTGGGCGCCCACTGGGAGAAGTCCCGTATGTATATATTCATTAGAATGACGCGAATTAAAAACGAGCATAGCGTGAGACGAGCTTGTGTGTGTGTGTGTGTGTGTGTGTGTGTGTGTGTGTGTGTGTGTGTGTGTGTGTGTGTTGTGTGTGTGTGTGTGTGTGTGTGTGTGTGTGTGCGCGTGTGTGTTTGAGGAGCACCCCCGTACACAGCCATGCTGACATTCTTCTCCCAAACAGGCAGCACATTAGCACCGCCCTATCAAATGATCCATCACTACTATTTGGTGTGCTATTAAGGCACAGAAGACAGCTTGATGGTATTTCATATCCATAGGGCTTAATCCATTGCCTGCCAGTATTCAGCACTCACTGAAAAACATTCATGTGGCCTGTCATGCAACATCATACACGATTGTGAGGCTTTCATTTATTTGCTCTTGAAGCATTAGCTGCAGGGCTATACAGCTACAGCATGCATTACTGAGGACTGCTCTCACTCTCTTGCATTCCTTCCCCGTCTGTGTTTGTCTGCTAATCTACTGTCATCTTGAGTAAACTAAAGTGAGAGGTATTATGAAGGATTCATGCATTAGAAAAACATCCACTTCAGCCACAACGCATCCAGGAGGGAGACTATGTAAATTGTTTCATTATGATTAATGAATGACTCATTATGGTGGCCAGAATGACCCGCATCATCACATAAACTAAATTTCCCAGTTGCTGTCTGGGATACCATTAAACCTGAAGAAACTGTTTGACGTCTGGAGACAGAAAAAAAAAAAAAACCTAAACATACTTAACATTGTTTTATCACCTTGATACGTCATATATTTTTCCTAATGGATGATACTTGCTTGTAAACACGAGAATCACACTCCCCAAATCCCAAATCAGTCCATTTAACTTTCTCCTGTAGAAACTTTACGAAAGTTTGCTCATTAGAAGTTGAACCAGGAGTTAGACCTCTCTGTGTGGTCTAGCTGACCCAAGACATACGTAACAACACCGGGTAGGTTAACATACTGTCTGTGATTGACTTCTGGCAAAGAAACAATATACATACTGTATTTGTTCATGCATAGCTTACAAAAAAAGAAAAAAAAGAAATACTTCCTTATTTAGTATAATTATGCTTTTCTGTGATTTCCATGTTTTGTCCTAAATATGCAAGCTCATGCAAGGACACAGGATACTACGTGAATACTTTTCTCCAAATTTGAGGTAAGGTCAGAAGAAATGAAAAATATTTGAAGAAAAACAAATGATTGATTTCGTAATTACTACTATCTTACGCACACAACAGTGGGGTCTGTGAGATCTAATAAAGCCAATGTCAACAAAACACAAGAGTTCATTTTATCACAAAGTGATTAGTGATCTTAAGAAAAAGGATGCAGCTAATATAAGCTGGATAACAATGGACAGCAGGTTCGCTCTACTGCTTTTCTTTTTTAGTATTAGGTTAGTTCAATGATTTGCGATGGTACAGTTTGAAACATTTATTTCAAATTACATGGAAAGGTCAAGTACAAATGTTAATGAGGAGAGCGAGCGTGGCTTTAAAAGCAGAAATGTCATGACCCCCCACCCCCCACACCCCCATTCTGTGGTGATAATATTTGTACAGTCACTGAAAAATACCTTATTCATAATTTTGGGGGTGGATAAAAGCAAATATATCATTTTATAATATAATAGAAACCATGGGGGAACTCATATCAAATCCATTACTTTTATCTCCAGTTTTGAATATAATGCAGTGGAGAATTTGAGTTAGTTGGCTTGAAAGGTTCTCTAAAATAATCAGTTTTATCTTTAATACATCCTAAGACGTGCTAATTCTGCGGTATGGGTGTGTTATGCATTAAAAAAAAAAAATCCTCAAACAGAATACGCCAGGAACTAACACCACAAATGAGCACTCGCTGAAATATTCAGTCCTTTCAGCTCTCTGTCTGATTGGCCAAGTTTCGATTAGATACGAGGATTCCCCAGGTGAGTATCAACCCCAGTTTCATTTGAACAGGAGGTAAAATGAGAAGTCAACAGTATTTAGTCAAATAAAAGGCAGAGATTAAAGAAACTTTGGCAGCCAAGTGTCAGTAATTGATTTATAATTTATCAACGGTTGTGCTGAGCAGCGGCCACCGGAGAGATCGGGCCGATTTCTTATACAACCTCTTTGCTTTTCTCGTGAGAACACTTAATGCGGGCAACTCTGTTCTCAGGGCGGTTATTTAAACTACAGCTATCAATAGACACCACAAAAACCTGACAGAATATAAGCAAAACAACGCTCTCCAATCCCTGCCTGATTAAATGAAATTGTCACAGCAATGAAAATGATCTGTGACGCTAAGGTGAATGTGTAAAGTGCCATAAATCTCTTTTTGTCCCACCTGGAAAGGTCAGCATTTGCTAAAATGAGTCCAGAGACACAGTTTTATTTCACAATAATAAAAGTGAGAAAGCAGAAGCTGCTCTAAAGACAGAGTTCCTGTCTGAGCGATAAACCGCTGCTCTGCTCATTAATGAACAGTGTTCCAGCGCAGGGTGGAGGGTGAAACCAAGGTGAATATCACCATAGTGTGGTGTAGAGCTGAACATTCACGATTATCAAATAGTGTTTAAGTAATCATCTAGTAGGACGCAGAAGTTCCCAGTAAGGATGGCATATTTTCAGGCTTAGTTAGGGTAGATGATGAGGAGCTCAAGCATGAAAACATTGTACAAAGGCCAATTTAAATGTTCTGCTCAACAGGACTGGGAAAGATCCTTTCTTTGGAGCTCAGTTTTTGTGGACAAAGTCAATGAATACAGCACATACGAGTGAATTGTAGTACTGACTGTGTCTCTTTGGCTGTATTTTTGAAATTTGCCCCGTGTTTACACAGGTTGAAGAGTACTCCTCATGATGAGTTCAGTTGGTGCAGTGCTCGTTAAAGCCTCATCTACTGTGGAGGAACTCAGAACTGCACGTTCTAACTTACTGTCATCAACAAAGCCACTCCTGCAGTAACATTTGTCCTACCGCTGTTCACTTGTTTGTCTTGGAAACCGGAATCAGTCATAAGATTAAAGCCTGTCAAATGCATCACATCAACAACACAGCAGAGAACAAGAATGTATTTTATGGAGGACCCATGGGCTCGGTTGATACCATTTCAGGCTCTACTCTTTGTGCCTGTACCACATTATACGAATGTAATCACCACTCAGAGACTTCTCTAACAATTTGGTGAAGAGTCAGCTGCTTTTACAAAGCAAATCTGAATAGCTCTTAAGAATTATTGGAGAGTTTTTGGCAAAAACAAATGGTCAGGCAAGGATGTGATAGCGGCAGCTGCTACTGCTTTCCAATTCAAGTGCTTATCAGAGACTCTCTTGAAGTGAAACAAATTTCTCCTCTGTGAACTGTAATATTCTGCAGATTTGTTTTACCGATCTTTACTTTCACACAGAACTTTAAAACATTTATGGACCATATAAACTCCATCTTACAAATACATTACAAAGATTTTTTTTTTTTGTTTGTGTTTTTTTTCTCCTTCAACAGCAATTTAATTATTGGCAGCACTTAGGCAGTGTAGTACACCAACTGGGATTTTAATAACTGATAACTGTTGAGTCGCCAGCTGTGAACTATTAAGAAATGATGGTGATGACCAGCAGATTGAGAAATCTAATTCCCAAGCGGCAGCCACCGACGCCTCCCCTACAGCTGGCCCAAATAATAGTTGGTTTCCTAACCATTGCAGTTTGACAGTGCACGGCTATTCTACTAACACAGCTATAAACCTGCGATATGACTATTGGCATTGACCTCCTTCAGACGCTGAATGACTGGAAGTGAAAGAAATGGATGGTGTTGAGAGCATTGGAGGCATAATGGCATTGAAAGTGCAGACAGGTTTACTCACCCTGTACCAAACGATCTCTCGCAGCCTTCCGTCAGTTTTGAAGTTACACTTGAGAGTAACAGTCTCTCCCACAACAACAGGAGGCAGTGGCTCTATGGTAACTGTCAAATATCCTGAAAGATAAAAAAAAAAAGAAAGGTTGAAGTGTTTTATTAATAAAAACACTTTGCCTGGATATGCATGTTTTTGTGTTGCCCCCCCCTTTCTTGCTGAAATAACTGCTGGACAACAGGAATAAAACAATCATGAATTTAGAGTATATGAATCCTTTTAAAAAGCTGATGATTGACTGAGTCTGTATTCTCTTTTGGAACAATGCCATGATTCATCCTTATGCAATTACACGACTAGTGCTCTCCCACATGGGGGTTAAGTATCTTGGTAAATAGCACTTCATAAGCAGTTACTTAAGGAGGGAAGAACATTCATTTTTCATTGACCTCACACAATTCATCCATCTGGTTTGGCGAGTCAAACAAACAAACTTCAGTTACAGTGCAACCGTCTCTCTAATCTCAACCTGAGACTACTGTAAGTCGTGTGACACGAACTGTGTAGCTGTTATAAGAGTTTTCTCTGTTTTCTCCACTTCAAATTTCATCTTCCTCAAAACAGAAAGTCTGACATCTGCATGATTGCATATCATAATAATTGCTTCTCACATTAAATGATTTCCATGGAATTCATCCTGTGTGTTCTGCGATAAAAAAGTCTTTAAGCTTTTCATCAGTTATTTTTGTGAGAGTGTTTGGCCTTGAACAAACAGGCTCAGTCAATAAACCTCTAAGAGAAGCAAAGGTCTTTAAATGGCGTCGCAACTCCAACAATTGTTGCAAATAATTTCTCATTCATAGGCAGCAAATACAAAGACCATAATGAGACACATCAGAATCAACAAAATAGAAGTCTTGGGTTTATGATGACAGTGAATTTTAAAAGCGAAACGTTGCTATCGCTTTTGACAAGGGCGACTCGTTGATAATCTGTGTATAATATGTTTTTCTTACACAAATCAGAGAATCTATTTGTGTCGTGCAGTACACAGTCCGGACCTTCCTTGTTGTTAAGTAACTGAAAATACGTATAGTTTTCATTAAGATTCAGCGAAGGCTTTTGCAATGAGAGGCATAAACAGACAACAGCAACAAATCCCACACACATACACTTGTCAAAAAAAGCAACAAAAACAAAAGTAAAAAAGTAAAAAAAGTAAAAAAAAACAAAAAAAAACAAACAAGGAATAAGAGACTAGTGTCAAATGCAAAGGCAAAATATTCAGTGATGAGGGTGGATACTGATTTGAATTTTGGCTTCCCCCAGAAGGATTCTTGACCTTGCTTTATTGTGCCTGATCATCAGCCCTTTGCATAACCATCTACAAATACTTCACACAGACATGGAGGTGTAGTCCCACTATTCCACACACATGCACACACACACACACACACACACACACACACACACACACACACACACACACACACACACACACACGCACACACACACACACACACACGTAAACAAGGTGATAATTGTACAGCATATCAGCATAGGCTTGTGATTCTATCTGCCAAATCACAATCGGTGGATACAAAGGTAATTGCCTGGTGCTAATGAGAGGACCTGAGAGAGAATGAACACATCCAAAACCTGGAGGAGGGCAAGTGAATGGAAAAACTGTATGGAGGACACAGTCAAGTGAAGATTACACATAAACAAAGAAATCTGAGGGAGCTCAGCGCAGTGTCGAAAATGTGCTATTATATCAATTCCAAATACATCTTAACATATAAGTAAAAAAAAAAGGACATCTCTCAGTATCTGGCTAAAGCAGAGCGAGCCAGCAATGGTGCGTGGGCTGACTTCCACAACAAACAACTCTCTGCCCAATATAATAGCAGTTTCAACACATTCAGCATTTAATGAGAGAACTGTATCTTGTAAAACAGATGGATATCACAGTAAAGATATAAAACGGAGTAAAAAGGGGACCTCATGACCTATAATTATGTTGATAAAAGAACGTAAAGCAAAAAGAGGGCAGCAGTGTCTCACAGAACTCCACAGGTGTCTACTGCAAAGAGAGAGAGAGCTGCACAACCTTTGTTTGCAATGCTGTGCTGTAGGGATCAAATAGCAGATAAATGTGAAATATCGAAAAACACTTGATACAGAAAGGAAAGGTGAGTTTAAAGATTAGAACAGTCAAGTATAAGAATATCTTAGAAGAACAAAACATTCGGAGAAAATGCACTCGCAGCGTGCATCCTCACTGTTATGTAATATGTCTCTCTAACTCTACAACCCTAAGTTAGATGCACTTACACCCAAAGCGCCTCATCAACTCGACTGCTGAGCTTGTTTATGTTTATTTCACAAAAAGTTTTCCTTTCAAAACGTAATTTAACTGCATGCTCTGTTTTTTTCCATATACAAGGCATACAGTGTGGGCTGCACACAGGGCTGTGTAAGCGTGGCTTAAAGACCAGCTCCGATGAAAATCAAGTTTTTAATCTTAATATATAGTGTTTTTTATACGATACAAGACATATCATGAGCGAAATAAGCAGTCAATGCCATGACTGCAGATTTCCACCTTGGAGCTGCAGTGAACGAATGACAGTTTCATAAGACGGCATCAGACAGCCTGTGTTTCAGACATCGTGTAACCTAAGGAACCAATCCCATTAACTTGCGTGGATTGGGGAGGGGCAAAAATAAACCCGAAACCTTGGCTAACAAACAACGTAAACGAATAAAAGATGCTAACCTAGCACAAACAGCGGTGGTTGGCGGGGCACAAGACCTGATCCAGAATTTGTCAATGACAAAGTAAGAGCTTCCAGCACCAGTTTTCACTTCTTTTTTTTATTATTTTATGTGGGAAACCCACATTAAAAAAAAAAAAAAAAAAATCACATCAGAGTGTTTTTACATAGTGTAAAACATTTCTGGAGAGGAACTTGAACTAGAACGTGGGTAGAAACGGGGAAAGAATTTGTAGGAACATCAATATCATTCGGTTTGACAGGCACCAGTGACAACATAACCTAGAGTGTTTTATTTCTCTTTATGTGGTTCACAGTGCCTCTTAAAAAAAAAAAAAAGAATCTGATGTCCTTGTCCAGGAAGTGCTGAAATGCAGTGACTGAATATATGGCATCTTCCATCACATTTCTCTCTGAGGAGACAACACTTTTGTTTACCATTTTCAGCCAACAATCTGAAAAATAGTTGCTAGTGGTGTATTTCACTTGAATTTTGCAGCACAAAAACACAGTATCATCAACTAAACACGGCCGTCCCATCAATAATAACAACAAATGCTGTTAAATGATATTTTGGCCACATCACTCAGCCCGCAGATACTGAACTGGTTACAGACCACAGAGCAGCCTGACATCTGCTGAAAAAGAACAGGCCGCCTCGACCATCTCCACTAAAGCTGCTTCGCAACGCATAGCCTACTGAGTTCTGTGTTAAACCACATCCATTCTACAGCTGCAACATAGGTAATCAGAATGAAATATTTCAGCAGGTTTTGCATCAAAAGGTAAATAACATGACATTTCCTCGCTGAGTTACACCGAGAACACTGTAAAGAGACTGACCGTCCTTTGCAAAGACCTTCTATGTAAGAATCTGTACATCTAGGATGTTTGTTGCCGTCCCACAAAAAGTATGATGGATCTAAAATGCTGCATCAGGAAACGAGTTCTTAAATGACCTGGGTTTACATAAGATTTAGGACAGTGTCAAAGAGAATAAGACTTTCCTGAAGGTGTACACAGTAAATGGAACATATAGGAAACGAAAAACTGCACATGGTGAACTTTTCATTTTCAAAAAATGACAACACATAACAGCTGTGAATTTCTGTGGCACAGCACAATCACAAGCAGAAAATAGGTGACTAATCACCAGCAAAGTGCTGTGCAACTGAGAGAAAAAAGACATTGCACTGCAAAAATTCAGTGTTACTTGCCTTTAAAACAGATTGTCTTGGGTGTCTGCACTGGTAGACACAGATCAGCATGTCTCTCGTGTCAGTGCACCTAGATATGCTTATTAAAGAATCTTAATTTAATCAGCAGGCTGAAGAGATCTTCCCTCTAGAGTCAAATTGAATGGATAAACCTTTCCGGAGACTGCATGTCATTAACACAGAGCTGATGCTCTTAGAGAAAATCCTAACCACTTACTACGAACCCACAAGAGGAGCAGCCTGGCCTTGTAAATGTCTCTCTGTGAGTTTTCTAGAGAGGTGGGGGAAATGCATATTACGAGAAAAAAAAAAAAAAGTCAACTGGCTGTGGAATACTCACTCTCCAGTAAAATGTTCCTCACAAATTCTAGATGTTCACTCCTTTTCTACAGAATATACATATCCTGAAAAATAATGAGAATAATATGGCCAGCAATTAGGGCACATTATTGAGATAATGCAAAGAAAACTGTAATAGAATCTGGGTGGTCTCATCGTGTGGTCGCAGGGATTAATTGTGCATAACTCAGTGACTATGTGGCACAGAGGAAAATGTAGCATAGCCAATGACAGAAAAATGCTCCAGAGCATGTGGGGAGGGATGAGGAATTTTTAAAAGAGCAAATTACATGGGTTATACACTTGTGCCATGGAAGTTCACATTTCAAATAATCCCTACGAGAAACTGGAGCAGTCGCAGGCTGCACATACCAAGAAAGGGGGGCATAATTCCCACGCAATTCAATATCCATCGAATGCCATCCAAATGACTTCATAAATTAGACACATTTTATTTGCCAATTCCCTGTTGAAAGCGTTCCAATGAAGCAATATCTCTTGTTATGCTTGACGCTCTTGTTAAAACACAGGCTAATATGGGCCATATTCATACAGCAAGAACACCAGTGTTAATTCAACTCCGGGCATAAAAATCAACACTGTGCAAGTGTTAATGTAAGTCTCCATCCATTTGCGATAATTCAACACTTGTGATCGTTTAGACGACTGCCCTGGAAAACCACACCAGGACTTGTCAACTCAAAATACTGAAAAAAAAAAAAAAAAAAAAAAAATAGAGCAACATTTAATCTCGTGCACAGCCTCTCGCAAGCAGTCTGGTGGCTCATCATTCTCTTCAACCAACAGAGATGCTCCCTTAATTAAATAGAAAACATAAAGCACAATACTTCTGCTGCTTATGACAACTTATCATGTCGTAATCCCAACATATTTAAATTTTGATCACACAACCGAAGACGACAATATCGCTGCTTCATGCTGCAAGCTCTACTAAGTCCTGCAGTGAAATGAAAACAAACAAAACCATCAAACAGCAGCTCCAAGTCAAACAGGCACCTTTAATCTACTGCGTTGTACAGATTGGAGGGAAAGCTGGAGGCTTCACTTTACAGGTTTTATTTTACTTCGGTACAAAAATGTTTACGCAAAATATCCCAATACTCAGGGGGAGAGGGTGATTCTGCTTTGAATCGATGAAGAACAATCCATAAATTACATAGCAGTGTTTTTAGTTTAATGGTACGTAAGATAGCAAAACAATTTGTCGAAATCACAAGAACATGTGCTTGTGTGTGTTTTGTTTCAATAGATGACATTTTGAGCCTTTTAAAGAAATAACACTTGGATGGATAAGCTCAACAAGTTACGTGTGGCTCTGAGAAGACCTTCAGTTTAGCTGAGCTTAACTCACCAGAGACTTACACTCCATTTTCATGCTAGCGCTGCACAATATCGACCCTTCCTGTGTTATAAGCCCTGCATCTGAAGGAAGCCCCAGGTATATTTACTTAGTGCTCACAGCCACCTGCCCATAAGCTTCTTCTGTATGATTCAGACATTCTGCTAGGCTGACCTTCCCCTGAAATCTAACGCTCACAAACACAGCTGTGCCTCTCACATTGAGGGCAAAACCCACAGAGCTTACTGAGGGGAGAAATTTAAAAAATGTGGGTAAAGATTTAAAACATGCTTGATCAAAGGAAAAGTCAAGCATCCTCAGAGAAAGCAGCTGCTTTAAAGGGACATAATTTATTATCATGAAATGTAAGGGTAAGCGTACAGTTCTGCAGAAAATCCTTCAAATAAATCTACTTGTCTTGAAACCAAAATTCATTTGGCCATGAAGCAGAATACTTGGACATCATTATAAGAGCACATAAGCAAGTGCGGAGTGGCCAGAGAGTGCATGGCATTTAATTGGCTCATATTAGCTGGTTGTAGAGGCAGACAAGGCCTCCAGCTTGTCTTAATCCATCAGAGGCGCTGTTGGAACAACATCTAATGAGGGGTGCAAACTATGCTTTCTCCCATTAATAACAGCAATTTGCCAAGATGCAATGAGAAAACAAAACACAGCCAATGATGGACCGGCCCAAAATGTGCCCGTTATTGTGCTCTGTGATTTATGGCTATGGCCTACCTTTGCTTAGATGTCAGTGCAACTAAATGCATGAGAAAAATGGATGGCGGAGTTTCTCAGCTCTCCTCCTCATCTGTGCCTCTAAGCAGTGTAAACAAACAGACCTGATTTGTAGTGTCTAAAACACATTTAAGTATTATCACTTCCAGAAGTATATGTGGAAAAATGTGGTACTTTTTGTTTCAGAAAGTGATTGCAAAGACATCGGATAAATGTAGTGCCTCCTGCTGAATCTTTTCTTCACTATAATGATGCTCTCCTGTCTTTTAACAAAGACATGGATAGCATGGCTCCAATGCACCAAACTGCATCAATTTTTTTCTTCATGTCTTTTGGCAAAACATCACTGTATACAACATCTGTACTTAAACACATATAATACGACTAATATAAAGGCTTGTCCACAAGTGTATGAAAGTCCAGCAGCGTGGACATGTGGTGATCAATAAATTCAGCTAATAACTGCATTTCTGGAGCCAGGTGGCTGATTTGAAAAAAAACATGGCTGACATATTAATGCTTTACATTTTTTTGGCAGCACTAACCTCTCCATTTGTAACCTTTGCATTTAGTCAATGTTCTGTACGCTCCCTCTGAAAAATGTTAAAGAGCCTAAGGCAAACAGGGGTATAGATTATGTAAATGGTCATGCTATATATATCTTTTTCACATTATTCTCCCAAAAAAAATAAAAAATTACTAAGTGAGGAATTTAGTGGCTATTAAATCTCCTGCAGAGCCAGACAGGTATCATAGAAGTACCTTTACTGCCTCATCATTTTATTTCTTAGAAGATGAATAAAGGTGAGTAAAGATAATGGGACTTTTTATATGAAGCGAGAAAGTCATATCTGAAATTCTTAATTTTCAGTAACAGGTTTGGTTAAATGGTTAAAAATTTTTGCAGCATTAATACCGGCAGGTTTCTGAGCGGGGGGTTGCCTCGTGACAGGTGGGTGCAAAAACTAAACTTCAATGGAAGATCAATAATATCCTCATTGGCTTTAACTACAACTGTGTTCTTTGGCTGATGACATTCATTATCTATAAATATGGGGATATAATTAAAGTAAAACTCATCTATTTTCCAACATCGGTCTTATCTTCTGTTATTTTAGCCTACATTCATTTCAGTTTTGCTTCATTTCTGAGATGTGGCCATGATATGTCGCAGCGTGGCAGTCAGAGGTTTACAAGCGGAGCGCTCAGTGATTTGTATGACAGCTTGCGTTTCAATTATTGGTCTCTTTTGTAAAGCTGTATTTACCCGCGTTGCTGCATCCTCAAATCTCACAAATGTCACGGCCGTAACCAGAAATGATGACCCAAACTACTAAATCGAGGTTGAAAACAAAACTGGCATTATTATTTCTGCCAAGATGGAACATGCACAAATTCAGGTCTATACTCATATATTCAACAATGTGCAAAGAAATTAACAAATCATCAAAAAATATTTCATGAAATTAAAATTTTATCTGATCTAGTCGTATAAAATGTTTACTAGATATTCTGTGTTTCTTCTTACTTATTTAATTGGTATACCTGCATATTTGTGGTTCTCAAAAAATTCAGCTACTAATTGGATTAAAGGTGTCAAGAAAAATAAAGCGTTGCATCACCTTCAACAAACTAACCGTGCTGACAGTCACCGGGGATGAATGAGCACTGTGGTGAGGACTGTTCAGCAAAGTCAACACATCCCAGGTAGTGATTTGTAACTGTACATGCGATCTGAGCTCAGGAAGCGTTACGTGGAAGGAGAATGTGGACGACTGCTTGTTGATTTATCTGGCTGAGAGCACAATCTGCGCCTGTGGAGAAGGTCTTCTTTTGTAAACAGAGAGCTGGGAGCTGATGCGTTTTTCAATCAGAGTGATTTACTGTTTAATGACATGCTTCAGCTTCAAGAGTGTCAGCACCCGTCCGTTGTAATCCACCTCCCTCCCACGAGCCAGTAGTGCTATAGTGGATAGCAATCACAAGGAACCCTATCAGCGGGTCCTCATTCTGAAGGGCCTTAGGCATGTGGAATTATCATGTCATTGGTGAGAAGAGTTGGAGCCAGAGATGAAATGCAGCCAGCCTTCCCACATGGAGTTAGTCAGATGCAGTGGTGGGTATGTCATTGCCTCAGTTAGCTAGCCAACAAGAAAGCAATGAATCTCTTATCCTTCCATATTCCACACTCTCTTTTCTACCTCTGCATCTGTGTACCTCAGCCACTGAGTACAACTGCTAAACAAGAACAGGTGCTTTTCCTTATTCTATGTGAAAGTTTTCTTTTATACTCGCTGAGTGAGTTCCATGACCCTCATAACCATGAATCCTGTTAAGAACCTGTCATACACTTTCAGAAGATAAATACATATCGACAAGAAAACAAGCCATTTTTTTTTCCCTCCTAGTCCATGAAAAAAATAAACACACATTTTTGAGATACAAGGATTTGGTATAACAGCAGGCACATAAGGCTTGCATGATAAAGACAGAGGATGACCACTGCCGTAGCATGCAATTGACCCCCCGGGGGAGTCAGAGCACCAGACCTTCCATGGCCACATCATCAGGAAAAATGACACACATAGCCATGTCTGGAGCAGATTATCCGATAGGGAACTTGTATGTCCAGGGATAAATGTGCCATTTGCTTGTGTGTTTCCTCCTTGGCTGTACGCAGGGTTTTAGAAATACCGATGTGCAACAACTGAGCTTCCTAGGGGGCAATGCATCAGGGGGAAAGAATATAGATTTCCCTGAAATACATATGTGCATTTTAAGACGTTAGCAGGGCAAAAGCTGGTTAACAATAGCTTTAAAACCAGGTCAGTGGGCAGTAGCATAAATCATAGGTCGAGCAGTTGCGCATGACAATCAAGTTAAATGTTGTAATGACTGATCCACACAACAATCTGGAACATTTTGGATGTGAATTATGGAAATGTGTCTCAACACATAAACATAGGGCAAAATTAGTTTTATATACAAATATATACACACAATAATACTATATTATGGTTCTGTAATTATGCAAGGTTTGTGATGTTAAAATGAGCCTATAGCTTTCCCTGTAATTACAAAACAACATATACATCTGTGGTAATAAGGCTTAAATTTTTTGAATGTGATCAGGTCAGTTTTTGTTTGAGTTTATAGCATAGGGACATAATGCTCATCCTATCATAGGCACAGTGGGCAGTACCTGCTCTTCCTCTCTCATCTGCATCACCTCCTCTCTTTCTTTTTCCCTTTGTCTTCTCATCTTGTCCCGTTTCTCTTCCCTTCCCAAAGCTGAGCTGTGATTGATGCAGTCTTTTCATTTTAGTCTGTGTCAGTGAACAAAGTAAACACAGGGTCAAGTGATAATTATATGCAAATGTTACCGGCCTCCACTGGATTAATCTTGGAATTAAAATTAAAATATATCGGTGTGCCTCATTTTAACGTATTTCAAGGCTTTACACAAACTGAATTGAAAGAAAACCAGATTTTAAATTTAGCTGAAAGTTTATCAGTCTGGCATTGGATGGAATGAATTAACGTAAACTAGCCAGCCACCTTGTTAGCTAGTTGGCTTACTTAATTAATTTAGTTAATTCACGCAAGCTAAACTCAAGAGAAACATGGTAGCCTACTATTTAACGTAGCGCGAGCGCACAGGAGCTTTTGGTCGCATGATGTCTGCGGTTGAAAGACATTGAACGACAAACAGTTTGTTAGTGAAATCCTCTAGTTACCTCTGTCACGCTTCGTTGGATTCAGCGGCCTGTCCGGTTTGTTGACAGTCAAAAAACACTACCGCGTGGAGTAAAGAGTTTGTAGTGACGACAAGATCATTCAATGCCACCCACCCACCACTACGTCAGCAATGACGCTAGTGGTTGGATCTCTGGCTCGGATGAGGAAGTCGATGATCTCGGCGTTGTACAATATCTTTGCATCACCAAAGTAGAGTAATTTGAGGGAATTTCTTTTTCTATTTTTATTATATACACATAGGAAAAAACACAGTGACCGCAGTGGTGGATGTTCATCACACAGTGCTGCAGGGCAAACCTGTCTCCAAGAAATTCTGTTTATAGGCTACAACTAAACTGCAACAGCAAATCAATTTTGTAGAAAACGTAATTGCTACCAGATTCTGTTATCTATTAATGTAATGAGGAAATGATGTTAATTTATGTTGGCAAGTCGCAAATATCTTGATACTGAGCGTATCAGAGAAATATTCACTGACAATTTGTCTTCCAACATATTCAATCTTGCAGTAGCCTAACTATGCCTGTCTAGGAAATATTTGGATTTTTAAGCTTTAATGAAATTGTATCACTTTTTTATTTGACTGTTTTCTTGTATGTTCTTGGAAGGGCTGCAATTTCACTGGAGTTTAAACAAACGTGACAAATTATTTTATGAACTGTTCCCTGGATCATAGAAAGAAAGATTCAGACACAAAGTAACAGGTAGGTGGTATGAGAAAATGGCTTGTAATGTTCCATCCAGTATATATGGGAGAAGTAAATCAGCTGCAGACAAGAACTGAAGCGGCAAGTGGCCAAAGTGTCTGCTCTGCTTACAAGTGTTTATTTTGCCTGAAAAATGAAGCGGACACCTGCAGTAGAAACTGAAAATGTGCTCCCCTGCCTCAACTCTCCATAAAAGTAATTTCTAAAATAGCATTTTATGATTCTATTCACTGTTCTTTATTCCAATTTCCATAAAAGCCTGTGGTACAATGAGTGTGGGTGTTTTACATGAAGTAAACACATTTAGAGCTGAACAGGAGTCACAGTCCAATTTTTAGAGACATGCACATACACATACACACACAGACACACACATTAGAACACACAATAATAGATGGCTAGATACAGAGATGGATAAATAAGAGGTCATTTAAATATTTGTTCAATATGTAAAAAGTCAGTAAAAAAAACAAAACAAAACAAAAAAGAATGAATAAACTATGAAAAGAACAATACTATGTGGCCATGTGTACTGGTTTTCAAAAATTAATATCCTTATCTATATGAGAGACACGAAATGAAGGAAAAGAAAATGGGGTGATGTTTGTGTTCATTTAAAATCATAAAAGAGTAATATTGAATGCATCAGTGCCTGTATAAACAATCTACAAAATGATCAGAGAGTTTTCTTAAAAACTACTAAGCAGTTTGTTTGCATTTTTCCATTACTTAGTAATAAATACGACAAACAAATCTAGTGCTCAGACGAATGAAATGTCACAGAGCATTGGAAATAGCTATTCCAATCTGTTTTTAATAAGGTAAACAGGACCTGGGTGCCATATTAATAAAGGTCTCAGAGAAGACGCTGTTACCAAGGAAGCAAGTTGTCCTGGTAACCAGGAGACAGACTCACTAGGTTATCAATCACCAGTCGTGCATTCAATCTGTAGACCCCTGCATCACCACAGGTCATGAGCAATGGCGGGAAACGAGGGACGAGACGGGGGCACTGTGGAGAAATGGCAATTCTGAATGTCAAATGGGTAGACTTGAGGAACGCATCCAGCATGGAGGGAACATAAACTGCAGAGTCAGTTTATCATAGTGGAATTGTTTCCGTTACAAGACGGCCAATTCATGTTGTTTCGGCAACTATTGACAAAATCGTTGCCTCACTCAAACCCTCCACAAACACAATCTCAAAGAGGCAGCAATTATTTTTTTAGTTTTTTTTTTTTTTTACTCACATCGTTTTAGTGTGAAGGCCGAAAAGAGGAGATCCAGTTAACCGTGATGTTCCAAAAGAGAAAAATAGGAAGAAAGTATAATTACTGCCTCGTGCCTTAAGGAAGTTTCAGGAAGTACGGTCACAATCTCCTCTTCCTGAGTTACAGAGCTGAACAATAGCCAGAGGTGTTTTTAAGAACATTATGAAGTGATTGAAGTTGACCTTTGACAGTCTGGATACAAAATGTCATCACTTCATCGTTTTATCCTATTAGACATTTGCATTAAATTGTGTCAAATATGAATTAATGAATTAAAAGATATGTTTCTGGGGAGGTCACAGTGACCTTGACCTTTGACCACCAAAATCTAATCAGTTCATCTTTGAGTCCAAGTGACAATTCCTACCAAATTTGGAGAAATTTCTTCATGGCGTTACGGAGATATTGTGTTCACGTGAATGTGATGGACGGACAATCTGAAAACAAAAAGCCTCCGGCCCTGGTTGTTGCCGCCGTGGAAAGCATAAAAATATTGGCAAAGTGACCTCAATTACAGTTTTTCTCAGTCGCTTTGGTTCGTTTCTCAGATCAGAATTGAAATTCTCAAAACTACTTGTTCAATCTTCACATCATTGTGTCACTTGTGCACATCAAGAAAGCAGTTTCTCATTTCTTTGAACAAGTTGCAAATGCTTTGGTTCATCATGCAAATGAATATGTACAATTCTCTGCTGTTTCCTACATTATCAGTTGCTTATGTCATGTTGATCAAAATGTATTATAATGGGTCTCTGTGAATAGTCTCACCCCCCACAACATTTAGGCATTAGTTCATCCCATAAGTCTTTACATGCAAAATGGTTGAACAAGTTGTCATAATATGTCAAACATATCTCTATACATTTCCATTTGACTTATTTGTCCTGAATTGGTAAATTGCTCCCAGGTGAATCTTGACTCTCTCTAACGAAGGGAAATTTGTGAAGCATTTGATCAACAAATGATCAACCAGTTTTCTGAAATAGCTCAAAGGTGCATCTCATGAACCAACTGGCAAGTATATATATATATATATAATATATATATATATATATATATATATAGCCGGAGCACAACACAATGTTACAATGTTTGACAATGGAAGGACAAGGAATTGGACGGGGTCAACAGCCAGAGAGAAGAAGAAGAGGAAGAGGAGTGAGGCTGCGTGTCGGAGGAGTTGGGAGGCAAAACAGAGGAAGAGGCAGACGAGGCCTTTCTGTATCGCAATGACATGGTCTGTCAACAAATTACAGTACAAACAGTAAAAGCGTAAATGTGAATCTTGTCCAATCTCTTGCAATCAATACACTAAGGTGTAACTTACAATTTACAATAAGTGTCATCAAAACTTTAGCCATAGTTTACATCAGAACATCCCTCCAGAGTAAACTGTTATATTGACAACACGACTAAGCAATTTGACTGTCTTATCCGTACACAATAACACAAGGACTTTTCATCTGATGGCAGTGACATGTTCATTGACACAGATATTTACTTTTGAGAGATGAACTAAGGATTTTGAGCAAGAGACTGGCTTTTGCAGGTAATCCATGGTGTTTTGCTATTTGTACGAATTGTTTTGAGAAATTCACTTACTGTTTTGCAAATTTCGAGGATGATTCGAGAAATGTACCAAAGCGATTGAGAAAAACTGTAAGATATCGATGATGGAGTGTATGGACTTTTCCTGATAAACAAAACTTGCAGGGTTGTGCTGGTGGCAAAGCTGGTGTCTGGTATTGTGTTATACAGTATATTACAGTATATTAACTCTAGTGGCTTCAATAGGCGTCTCCCCACTGTTTGTATCCTTGTGTAAGCATATTTTTCCTTCCCTTGAAATCAGACAATGGTATGTGTGGCAAAACAAAAGAGATTCTGTCATCTACCCATCTTCATTTGAGGGCCGGGGAGGTAGGTAGGTAGAAAGGTAGGTAGGTAGATAGATAGATCGATAGATAGATAGATAGATAGATAGATAGATAGATAGATAGATAGATAGATAGATAGATAGATAGATAGATAGAAAAAAGAAGGATCAGTTTGAAAGTGTTGTAAATGACAGAAGAAAAATCTAATTCTTTAAGTTCTTCTCAAAAGACAAGTCATCTTACTTTCCCAGATACTTGTAATGTACAAGGTGTGACCACGACAAAAAACTACAGTGAGAAGATCTAAGAGCGGTACAGTTGAAGGGCTACAGAAATCCTTCAACTGTATGTATCACTGAAAGTTCAAAGAGGGGCACATAAGTATATAATAGTGTTGGGAGATTCACAGCAAAGAACTATGTTCATGGGATGTAGACAGTGATCAAACTGATCAGTGAAGGAAAACTTCTGGCTCGTATAGCTTCTTCCTGTTTTTCTCCGATGTATCGAGCTCAATTTCAAGTTACATACTGTAGGTTTTTCATCCACTGTAGTCAAATTACAAGTAGAGAATTACCTAGATACACTGTATCAGCAAAGCTTTCTGGCTAGACTGCTGTCCTCTCCCCTGTGATTTGACTACTCTGTGTGTCTGCCTGAAAGCTAACCGGACTCTAAGACCATCCACCTGTTAGCCCAGTGCCTCAGCACCAATCCAGCCCAGTGCAGGGGGCGTAATCCATGGTTGGATATTACATCAAAAGGCCTCAAAGGCGAGTGGGGGTTTGTTCATCACTCAAGAGCCAAGCAAACTGGTAAGGGGGATAAAAATGAAACTCGCATGCCGATTTATCAGCACTGCGGTGAGGATTAAAGGACTGCCAGCCCCCCGCCTGCATCGCCAACCTACTGCCTGCATGCTTTGTTTCAGCAGCTTTTAAACCCCCTCTGTCTCTCAAGATGTGCTTCATCACTTCAATAGAAGCATGCCTTCGTCTGACCAACACTGCTTAAAAAAATGTGCTGCAAAGAAGACGGTGCAGTCCTCTACTCACTGATACTATTCACCTCTACGAGGGTACACAGGCATGCAGGTGAGGTAAGCATCCTTTTTTTCCTCCTTTTACAATTCAACCTTTACCGTCAAACAAAGGACAAAGGGGACACACCCAAACCCAATTACAAGCTTTGTTTTGTGTAGAGAGGCGGCCACACGGCTGATAAAAGAGGAAAAAACAAACCAACAACAACAAAAAAACAACACAAATTTCCACCACCCACTTTCATTTTCTGTTCTTCTCTTGATACGGCCGTGCTGGCACTAACCATGCTCCTGTACAATGTGGAATTGCATCACTTTTTTTTTTTTTTTTTGTACTAAAATCCACATAAAGTAACTACTCAGCTCAGCACCAGAATTATTCATCGCAGGGTGGGGTAGGGTGGTGAGCAGACCTGTATTAAAAACTGCCAGAAGAGGCGACAGCTGTCCCAGCCCACGTTCTTATGTGATCTCTGCTTAGGGAGCAGGCTGGTATTCCAAAACCCCATCTGAAAACAAATTAAAGAGGATTAGAGGCTGCCACTGCAGCTCCTCTCCTCTCTGTTCTGGGGAATAGAGTGTCCTGCTGGCCAAAATGGTGACCTTCACACTGACTTCCCGTCCTGTGTACACATGCACCGCAGCAAACATTTAGGTCATAGTATGGATTCAGCAAAAATGTCATCACAAGTACATTGGAAGTTGAAGGGTCAAAAAGATTACATAAGCAGCTGAACAAACAGGTGAATGTGTTAGACCTTCAATAACTATATCTTCATATACAGTGCAGTCCATGAGAATCTGGACACTGACACACGACTTTGACGTTGTTTGGCTGGTTTTAGAAGCGCTCTACCTCCAGAGCGGGCTTCAGACCAAAAAAAACATTTGCTCATCTGGATTTAGGTCAGGTGTCTGACCGGCCCAGACAAAAACATTCTAATGTCTGGGCATTACAAAACTCCTTGGTTGCCCTGTCTGAGTGGTTAAGATCTGAATTATAATTAAAAGCTATGAATCCTGCACTGATGACCTCATACAATCTTAAAGGGTAAACTCTGAGATTTTTTATTTTCCCATATTTTTGGTGAATGATTGAAAGGAATAGAAATCTTTGGTCCAATACTGAATGAGGATTGTATACACGGCAACTGCTAAACAGCTGCCACAATGTACTAAATGGTCCATCCCAGGTATGTCCACTAAAAGTGCTTTTTTTTTTTTTTTTTTGCCACTGACAGGTTCAGATTGTTATTGTGTCTGACAACATTGTGGAAATGATTTCTAGAAACAGATCGTTTTTGTTTAAGAGTAGGATCCTTTTTGTTTAACCTGAAACACCTGTTATATAGTTATTTTCAAATCTACCAGACTCCATTGACCAGAATAGTAATTTTACCTTGAAGAACAGAGCAGCTGTTGGTCTACTGCTGCCTCAATTAGTTTGTTTGTATTACCGTGTTGTGCTTTCACTGAAATAAAGGATCTGAATACTTATTCCATCACTGAAAGTGTTGGAATAATTGTATATATAGTTATCTCATATTTGATAATAGAACATTTCTGCCTTGCTGTTCAGATCATATATGTGGTTAGTCTGTACCTTGCCCTTAACATGAACACGCTCTGATTTATTGAAGTTAGTATGTGTCTTATCTTTAACGTGTCTTTAACATGTTTTACTGCCCTAACCATGTATGTAGTTGTTTTTGTAATGAGTTGTTTAACAGGATGCAGGTGGTGGAGAGGACCACAGGCTGGCGCGAGCGCTGCACAGAACAGACTGGGATCAGTCTGTTCTACTTCTATATCATGAAATAAACATTTGTACCATGTATCACAATCACCCCCATATCATATTCACACATCATATTCATTCATTATGTTCATTGATTATATTCACTCATTGTATTATGTTATCCTTTGTATTACCTTTGACACCCTTTATGTTACACTTGGTATGACCTTCAGGCCTTTAAGATAAACGATGTCTTGCTGCTGGAAGAATGTTTGGAATGCCTTGTGTGATAATAAAAAGAGAGGAGACGATGGAGTTTGCTCAGAGCGGGTTTGGAGATTGTAACTGAGCAAATCTCTGTCCGTTCTCCTCGCGAGTAAGAAATAACGCCCTTGTCTTTCTCTTCTGTGTTTCAGTATTAAATGTCTTAGGTGGTGTAAACCTGACAGAAAGTCACACATTTGTGGTTTTGAGTGAAAATTCTCAGCAGCTACTGGATGGTTTGCCACATTTATGTCTCAAACATGACGAACTGTAAAAAATTACAATAAGCGTGTTACCATGCTAAACTAAGATGGTGAACATAGGAAGTATTTCCCTGCTAAACATCAGCATGTTAGCACAGTCATTACGGGTGTGCCTCACAGAGCTGTTAGCGTGGCTGCAGAGTCTTCGTTTTGCATAGGTAAGTCTTATAGTATTGTATAATATCAGGTATAAATAAATCAGTACTTTACAGAATAAAAGCCTGGAGAGACACAGTAACCACATACAGTAACCACAGACAGCAAAGGCATGAAAGGAGCCGTGACTGAACAGGGCTTCATAAGGCTGATGAATGACTTCAGAACTGTTCCACTGTACCCATCCTGTACAGGATCACTTTACTTTCTGTTTGAAGCTATGTTTTTCGGGGGAAGGTCAATGTCAGTCCCTCTTCAAGGCTGCCCGCTGTCATCTTTGACTGAACCAAGGGCATAGTCACTAATTAGACAGACACAGGTTTGATCATCTTTCAACATTGTTCCCCCGTGGCCACAGTTACACCTAGCATTAATCAGTCTTCATTAACTCTGGTGTCACACGTATAATTCTGCTGTCATTTTACCCGCCTATATGTCCCCTCCCACTGCTAGCTAGTGGCAGGTAGGACAGTCAAAGGAGCCACGTTGTCTATCCTGCGGCTATATCCCTTTAGTCATTTTCACATCTCGCTGGAAACGTGGAGTCATCGAGTCAGCGGGGGAAGCACTGGCAGTGAGATGAATGTCAGGATCTACAGATCAGATTAGACGTATTTCCGATTTTTATAGCACTGGATAAAATGATAAAAGTTACAGAAGATCAGTGTGATTACATCCATTCAATATAATGACAAGGCAGGGCTGTTTTAGGAATGGCCCAGCAGCATACATCTCCCACATAATTAATACACTGCTGTTGCCCTGACAGCAAGCATTTTGAAGTTCTCGTGCCCGGAGGCGTGGCCAAATAAACTGGAATGACTCAACTATCCCTAAGAACTCCTAAGATCCTTAAGAGGAAGAGCAGTAGCTTGCAGACAGGAAGAAAATAGAACACAATTACGTTTACATTTTCTCTGGAAGTGCACAAGACTGAATGGGAGATTTTAGTGATTTACCAAAATTATACATATTCATCTATTTTCACTACCTCCTTTATGCCTCTCAATTATTCCTCTAACTGTGCACTCCTGCATTCTATAATGGGTTACATTTTCTCATCTCCTTCGTTCGGCTGATTTTTATATGGTGGAGTGAAAGAAACATGGCAGTGTGAGGAAAAGAAAGCGAGAAACAGAGTGAGAGGGAGCACAACCCATCACTCGTCTTGAGTGAGGGGAAGTAGGAAGCATTGGTATTCACAGCAGTCCCTCCATTTTGGATCTCGTTCGGTACTTGGCTGTAGCCAACTGCAGCTCTGACACATGCACATCTCCCCCTCACACTGTTAGTAAAAGAGCTACTGTGTTAATTGGGCTAAACTGTGTTAGGGAAAGGGAGGGGAAATTAATGCACGGCTGTAAACAGGCATGGATGAATCACATCTGTCAGGTTTATGAGATCAAAGAAAACGTACAGTGCATGTGTCTCTAGCATTTTATTTCCTGTGCACATCTGCTGAACCAGGAAATATGCTCTCTTTAGTGAAAAGCAACTAAATGAAAATCACTATATTCACTATATCGCAAATCACACTTCGGCTAGTAGCACTATAGTGTTTTGTCTCCTTCAATGCATTGTCTTGCTGGTTAAAATCCATAAGATCCTGTGTTTTAATTACATAGACTACGTTTCAAAACTAAGAAAGAAAGCCATGATCTGGGGAACCTTAACTAAGCAAAAGGGTTGCATTGTATAAGTTGGGGTGGTGGTGGCTCAGGCAGCAGAGCGGGTTGTCCTTCTGGCTCCTCCACACTGGGTGTTTAAGTGTCATTGGGCAAGATACTAAACCCCAAATTGCCCCTGATGGTTATTCCATGTGGTTATAGGTGTGTTGTTGGAATTTATATGAAAATGGGTGAATGAAGTATGTATTGTGATGCGCTTTGAGTAGTCTCTAAGACTAGAAAAGCTCTACCATTTAAGTTATAATCCTTACCTCTCTTTGCTCAAATGGTAATTGTGAGTAATCCTCAGCATTTGTATCATGTCTGGAATTGCACCAAAAAGTTAAAATGATCACAAAATGTAAACTTAACATACTTAACAGCAATAAAACCCATTCTTCAGGTGGGTTAAATCAAACAGTGAAAACTATTAATGAACAAGATGCACTATTTGTCATACATACATATATATACAGTATATATATATATATATATATATATATATATATAAACATTTAGCTATTGCATAACAGGTAACTGATTCACAGAAAAGCCAAGGTAAAGTGCTCTGTCAACCACTATAGAAGACAGATCAATATGTCCTATGAAAGCCATCCTGACATCTTTACTTTCCCTGTGGCCACGCATCCATCAGACACAGCTGTAATATTACAGTATCATTATCTGTGTGTTCTGCTGTCTCACACTGAGTGCACACATGCACACACACACACACACACACACACACACACACACACACAGGCTCCGACTTATATTGGCACAAATCAAATTAATGTTTTCTTAACTCTCACAACAGAGGTGGTGTCAATCCTCACTAGTAACCACTCACTGACATGTTCATCAGCATTCGCCAAAGAACCTGATACAGTCAATAGTATTTTAATTAAATTGATTAATTAATTAATTAATTAATTAATTAATGGGACTATTCTCTCAATTGCAAAATTGCTGTTTAGTGACTGCTTTACCTCTCCAAGGACATCTCTCTCTCTCTCTCTCTTTCTCTCTCTCTCTCTCACTGAAGATACAGATCCACTGCTAAACAGGTTGAGCCTTGCAATGCACAACATGTCTAGTACAGTGATGTTGTACAAGAAACAAGTTATCCTTCGGGACCTGAGCAGAAATGATGAGCAAACTGTTGCCTTCAAACTGTGAGGTGTGAAATGTTTTCTGTTCTGGCCTTCATGAGCTGAATTTTTCTGCCATGTAGCAAATTGTGTTATACGCTGTTAAACTGTATCATATACATATTTAAAAACGAGGCTGATCTATATGCAATAGCTAAATTTATATATATAGTCAATACATTCACAATGACTGAATCAAATTAGTTTTGTTGTAATTTTAAGGTACAACATACAAAAAAAGGCATGGTGGCTGCAAGACTCAGCCAACGCAATTTGGCTCCAATAATTGTGTGATGGTGTGATAAAAATGAAAATCATCACAGTCTGGACAGCTCAAACTGCAACTGTCCCATAGTTGGGTGAATATAGCTATAAAATGGTCAATAGAAAATAGCTTAAAAGTTTTCTTTACAACAACTTCAAAAGACAATATTATTTCTGACAGCTCCTTTCACGCCTCCGAGAAGGCAATAATTGTGTGTAGCGAGTGCGATGAGGGAATTTCAGCTGCAGAAGACAGGTACATGTGTCACACAGATAGCGGCTGCTAAACGCTTGGATACTTTTTGTGGTTACTCTCCCACTATTTTATTTGACTTGTGTTTGTGCACACAATTATTTATCTTTTTTTTTCCTTGTGTGTCAAAAATAATTGAATTTGTTTCAAACAATATACATCTGCCAGGGGGAGGAAAAAAAAAAAAAAAACAAGTCCCTCTAAATAACCACAACATGCACACAAGAAATTGTGCAACCATACTAATTGCTAGGAGGGTCAAGATGGCAGCTTCCTGCTCGGTATTGCTATGTTTTTAGAGGCATGTATGCCCATCATTCACTGCTGTGACAGACAGGCGCTATCTCCCTGCACAACAGATGGTGCAACAGTCTCAACATATTCAATTCTTGATTCATATCACTTCATTTATGACACACTACTATAAAAGTAACTGGGCAGAAGCAGACAGTATGTATATTTTTTCCCCCATGTTTTCATGGAAACCAACTGCATATTACTTGATAGACATGGTGCACCTTTAACTATTCAATGGCTTATGTATTGCTTACTTTTATATCGCAGGAAACACAATTGCATGGACTGTATGATACCATGAGTCACTGCTGTATATTTATTGTAAATGTATTTTCAGTGTAAATCTTATGCAGCAACAGTAAGTGTGATTGTTATAATCACAAGCCGGGAGGGGTGGCGGGAGGGATGGGTGTTCAGGAGGCAGTGACTGTTGGAGTGAAGGCATAAAGCTAAATGATGGAAATCCCTGCTGTCACCCGGGGTCCCTGCAGCATTTTCACTCAGGATGCTCATCTGTCTCGGCTTCCCACTTTAGCAAAGCGGTCTAAATAAGGAACACGAGAGGCATCCTTGGCAGAACCCTGAACCTGTCCACAAGGTCGGCTATCCCACCGGGGGCCCTGGGTTACCGTCATGGGGGACTGGCGCAATCAGGTGTGAACATTTTCACTAAGGGAGCCTGCAGTTCTGTAGCAGTCCAGCAGCAGAGGCCGTGGGAGTTTACTGAGCACTTGAAAAGCTGCAAGAGCAGGGCTAGTCAAAAATCTTGACGAGGGAACAGACGTATTACAACAGATTCAAAACACAACTCTATGAATCCAACACTGACCTTTCCTGTGAAAAGAACCCACACACACCATTTCAGTAAAAAGATCTGACAATATCAAATTTTAAGCAATTCAATCCACAAAAGCAGCAAAAGGCTAGATTTTTATGTAAATCACCAACCAGCCCAGACCACAATCTCCAATAGAGCACCGTCCAATTCCTCTTTAGTCGCGGAAGATACACCATATTTTCACAAATGAGCCAAGGCAGTGTACATGTTTCTGCCTGAAGAGAGGGGAAAATTTCACCTTAGAGTGAAATATGAGTTGCCTTCTTAACATCTGAGTGAGCCTGCCATACAGAGAAAGATGGACTTGATCATTTTGTAAAAAGTACAACACTCCTGCCAAGTCGGTATACATCATTTTAGTGTGTGTAATTTACGGGCATCACATGAAATCCTTCTGGGGGTATTGACATTTTCAAACAGTTACCTCACGCTGCCATTTTGAGGGTTGCAAATGGCAGGTTTAAGTGACTGTACCGCCCGGTCATGTTGAGGCTGATATGTTGGTTTGTAAAAACATCAATCAAGTTTGAGTTTCACTCAAATAAAAATGCATACGATGTTCAAATGTATTATCATATGTTTGAAATGAGAAAAACATTGCGCCTTCAAATCCCATTTTCAACCTTGACACAAGCACAGACCACTGCACAAATACAGTGATGCTCTATGAGAAGCATGAAGCTGTGTGAGCCTGGTGACAATTGCCGGGGTGCTGTCATGCACCGCCTTTGTTCTCAACCTGTTTCTTTCCCAAGTTGTTCCATTTGTCTGCAATGTCACAGTTCACATACAGCTGTCTGAATAAAAAATTATGTCGCATTTTTCAACTCTCTTCTTTTTTCAGTTATTCATTAGATTTTTCATCTAATTATAATTCAATGATGGCCCCACTCTCCCACTGACAGGTGATATCCTGTGTCCCAAATATCAATTTTAATGTTGTTCGCTAGCTACAAACACATCACAGTGACTCTGGGGTTTTAATAGATTATTTTGTGAGCTGTCAAGTCCAGGGCCTATAATAATGTGACAATGGCTCATTGACTTTTAATAGGATGCAATTTGAGCTGAAAATCAGTGTTTAGAGCAGCAAAGTGGAGGAAGACAGCAGAGTGATGCCCCCGATTCCCTTCACTTGTGATGTTTCCTTGGGTTTTAAACATGGCAGTAGGCGGGGAGAAAGGGAAACAGTCAATGGGGCCGTAAATCTCAAGAAGATACCAAGGGGGGCCGACACAAAGAGGGAGAAAACCTTGATTTTTGTAATGCAGGAGAGAGGCGTCAAAGTCATTCAATGACAAGAAGACAGATGCAATAAATATTAGCTTTAAGCAGCATGTGATGTTGGATGATGACACATAGCTGTCCGATATGGCTGTCACTCAGTCACAGATTGAGTTTGTAAATGCTATACATGGATATATGACCTAAGGATGAACTGAGGGTTTTTTTTTTCTGTTTGGATGAAGAAGGAAATGACAAAGGGATTGTTGGTGTCGGCTAGAGAGGTGGAGGGAGCGGGAGAAGGGTAGGGTGAAAACTGGACCATTTTGACATTGCCTTTTCTGACATTCATAATGCTTAAAGGACACAGTGAGCACCCAGCGTCCTCCTCCCTGTCGTTTTATGACAAGCTCAGACACTCCACAATCTGGTGGCGCCCAGGTACCATCACTCCAGTCATTATCTCGCAAAACCCATTCCGTTTGACCTCTGCAGTTGATGCGCATTATTCACGACAGGAAGAGCTCCAACATGCACTTCAGCTCTGGTGAAGGAGACACGGGAGCAAAAGAGAGTGTGAGTGAGTGAATGACAGAAGGAAGGAGGGAGTTGGAGGGAGAGAGGGAAGCCAAGACTGAGCCGGAGACAAGGAGACAATAAGTCTGAAGAGACAAAGCAAATTAACAGTTGGACAACTCAGGGGAGACACAGATCACATGCGGTGAGTGGTGCACCTCCATTAAATACCATGGTCACCTTCAAACAAAAATAAAATGACCGCTGCATGTCTCCACCCCATGGCCAACACCCCTCCTGCTTCCTCATTAGAGCATAAGTATAGCTCTAATGAGCAGGAAAAAGCCTCTGTTGTGGGCAAGATGAATGGATGCAAGAGGCTACTTCACATCCTTCCGCCTGACGCTGGGCGGTGTCTCTATCTCTGTGCTCCATAGGAGGGAGCCTTCTGGTGAGTCCTTCAGGACCAAAGGGCCCTAAGAGGCCCTAATTACATCATTCAGCTAATTATCCACAAAGCTGTTGTCATGGACAGCTATTTAGTTTGGGTGAAAGCCTCAATGGAGAGAAAGGATCAACTTCAAGGAAAGGTATCCAGAAAAAGGATGAGAGCCTTTGAGTAGATTTTTCGGCACACACTACACAAACAGGTTAGATCTACTACTAGATGAAACGGGCGATCTTATCTCTTTGTGCCATACAGACTTTTGTTTCGGAGATATTTTAGCGAAGCTTTGTAGTGCGATGCAGCGGGCAATATTGTTCATCCAGTGCACTGTGAGCGGCATATCATATTGAGAGGTCTAAAAGACCTCTGGCAGCTTGTGATATTTAGACCTGTCACTCTGCAATACCATATCTGATATCTGGGATAGGTTTTTCTCTTGGGCTGGCATAATAAAAGGGCCCATAGCCACCACTGGGTGCATTACGGTTTTTACATAATTCAGTTAAGTGTCAAACTTTGAAGAAGGATGAAGACAGCACAGCCTTGCTTATGAATTTCTTTTAACAGTGCTTCCAAGTGGTACAACATTTCATCTGGTACTGCGGTGCCATCTCTTCTTCATGTCCATGCCTCCATCTGCTCTGTGAAACCACTTTTTTTTTTTTTTCTGTGCAGGGATAGAACAGGGGCAGAGCCCATATTTCAAAGCACAGAGAACAAGACAAGGGAAACACTCTGGACAGTTCACCAGCATAATGCAGGGTGAACAAGAACATTCCTAGCTACAGTATGGGCATTCCAGTGTCTGTACTCAGCCTAACCTGCCTGTGTTGGGACTGTGCGGGCAAAGTCAAACATGCAGGTGGAAAAGACTCATGTTAACACATGCAAACCCTGCACAAAAAGGAGATTTAATTAAGACTAAGACTGAGACTGAGATCCACCCAGCCTTAACACCACTGTACACGCTGCCCCAAAACTGGACATGTTACCCTTTAAAAGTTGTGAGGCACAGCAGAAAAGAAATCTGAAGACAGCACAAACAACACAGCTTGTGTCTGTGCAAAAAAACCCCAAAAAAGACTGTTTCTGTACAGCTCTGGTGTTCTTGAAAATCAAAAACTAAACCAAAAAAAGGGAAAATTCCAAATGTACATTGTGGATCAAGAGACACAGATTGTTATCTTACAGAATTACAGAGTGTCTATCTATCTATCTATAGATATCATTTGTATCTATCTTGTCTATCTGTAGCGAGTGTTTGAAAGCGACATGACAACGATTATTTTAAGACAAGATTATTATACAACTTTACAGCTTGCGTAACAGTTGGATTGGATGGGATTCTGCCAGGAAAAATGATCTAGTGCTGAATGTAATTGTCTCGCATGAGCTGTGAATCTGTGTTGTGGGGAACAGTTTTTGCTTTTGAATGCGCCGTCTTTAAGAGTGCATTCTTTTACACCAAAGGCTATGAAAATAAAAAATAAAAAAGGCCTGTGAAGTGAGAATTTAAACATTATAGGGAGTAAGTTATGAGGCTCCTGGAAAAGGTGGTAGTATAGATTCATCAAGGCCGGCTGTGAAACTAGAGGAAGAGAGAGGTTGCTTGAACTCAGTGATGGATTAAGCTGTCTGATGATTCTCATGACTCATATAGAATAATCATCATTTTAGAGCAGGAGTGTATAGTCTATTATAATTATATGATGAAAAATTACTAATAGGCTACAGTGGGCCAATTCAGCAGAAGATTATTGGATTCATCTATAAACATCTTAAATTGTGGCTATATAGTGTATTATCCTTCAGGGAAAATATGTTACACACACACAAAAAAAAAACAACAACACCTTAGGAAATAATGAAAAATGGAAGATGGTATTCTATCCTCAATTACCGATATGCTGTTCTTGCAAACTCTTAACATATCTTAACAAAATATGCTCAGCAAGTGTTCAAAATGTCAGAATGTGTTCACCAAACCATCATTTCTCTGAGTACTTTCCTTTCAAACATCTACTCCGGCATTGGCTAAAATTGCTACAATTTTGCATTTTGCTCAGTACATTTAAAATGCCATTAGGCCTGCCCTGGTGTGCACAAGGTTTACATTGAAATGGACAATTGAATGGAATGAGGGGATAACAGATCATTGAAGCTCAGCTCACTAACAGCCACTATCCAAAATAGCATCTGCGGATGCCATGTTTGCAGAGCAGTCAGTCGGAAACAATGATGCAATACATTACTGGCCGCTCAGAATTCATTGAAAAAACAATGGTTTTATTCAAATCATCATATAATAACCTGTGTCAGACAGCGGAGAACATGTAGCGAGGATTGAGAGAACTCTGTACTACTGCTGGCAGAGCCTAATGGACACTAAGTGCATGCAAAGAATTACTTCTTCCTATAATTGGGACTCAAGTTGCATTTCAAGGTGTGAAAGTAAATGTGATGAGAAACAGCAGGAGAGCTATGATAAAACAACATACCCTAAATGCTGTCAATTTGGCGCTGGAATTGATTCATTGAATCGTTTGACATGCCTGCTCACTTGCCAAAAAAGCGGCTTTTTCACCATGTCTCCAAGGACATCACTCATAACTAAAGCTAATAGGCTGGAACACTTTGGGAGTTAGCGATACAAGAGCACACATAAATATCTGCCAATCTATCCGATTGTATCCTCTTACCAGCTCTGTATCCTACAAACGCTGACAAAGTCACCGACAAGCCTCAGTCAAGATGTGATAATTCCTTAGGGTCGACGTGGCACTCGTAAAGCCTGCCAGCCCCACCCTGTCACAGTCCAAAATGGGTGACAGTCACAGTGAAGACAGGGTGCCAACACGAGCGCAAATTCTGCCCACATGTGCACTTAAAACGTATGTCAGCCATGACAGCCACTCCACTTATATGGTCTAATGAGGTGCGTGTGACACGTGCTGCTGAGGAATGCGTGGCCTTTTCTAGCATTCTCGGGAGCTTGATATTTGTTTTGTCACTGATTTGTAGAAAAGGTGTGCACGTAGGACTCTCAGTGATGTTTCAGTTTTTGTGGAAATTTGATGAAAGCATTTGAACGTTTGTATTATTGTTCATGGACAATGCTTTATATAGGTTTGCTGTCCCACTCCTATTTTGCCCGTAAGATTCACCTAGAAAAGAAAAATCTCAAAAACTATATGGATAGAGCAAGGACCAATTTACTATCACAAAATCAGTAACGAGGCTGATAATTTGGACAAAAAAAAAAACCCAATACAAAACAGGGTTGTTTATTTTAAAAGGTAACTGAGGAAGAGATGACTCTCAGCCACACGTTTGTTCAATTTCTATATCTTCCTATTCAGAACCTACTTGGAAAATGGATATAAAAGACAACAGGAAAATACCATGAATACATGATTTGCTGACTTGGGGTGTATTGCTAGAGAACATGTACCCTGAGAATGAGATATCTTCAAATCTCTTCCAAGACTTGCAATTTTCAAGGGTGTTTCAGGAAACACAGTTTTTGATTCATCCATTTACAAAAGCCATGTGGCTGGTGACAGTGGATAACCTTGTTGAAGGTTCTTCCACCCAGCCTGCTTGGTTTTATATAGGTTTTAACTTGGTTATCAGGAATCAACCAATTTAGTTCCTCCAGCTGCACAGAGGAGTGGCTGCTAAGGTCATATTCCAACTCAGCGGCCTGAGCAGGTGTGCTGCGGATCTAAAAATGAGGAAGTATCCTTGAGCAAGATGCTTAACCCCTAAACTGATGCACAACAGGCCCTGCGGCCATATTGTGAAATGGGAATTTTATCCCTGGGCTACCACACACACACATAGAAACACACAAAAAAACATGCATGTGGAAACTTAAACTAATCCGTCAAGTGTTGCTGTTATCAAAACGTATAATAATACAAAACTGACTATCATATTTTTAATTTCTTTTGCAGCTTTAAATGTTCCAGAACAGCACTGAAACCAAGTTGTCCAAACATTAACCTCGAGACTGGACAGAGGGTTTTTTTCCCCTTTATGTAATAGCTTGAAATTTGGCCACTTCTGACCTAGAACCTGCTCTGATTGATTTGACTAGAGTTCAAACTAGTCCTCCTGTGACTGCTGTAACTTAAGATGCTTTGCAGCTCCAGTCACCAACATTGATGTAAAAACTTTCTTTCCGTCATATGTCGATGTTCTACAGGAGTACTGTCGTGCAATTGATCACAAAGAAATAAGCATTTGTATTCTCTCAGCTGTTGTAAACTCTAATATCTAATTATAAAGTTTAATACCATAAACTATAAAATATTAAACTATAAAACATATTTTACAGATTAATTCTAACAATAGATGATTTCATGAAGTCTTGCTAAACAGTCTTGATGTACTGTATATATAGTATACCGTACATACAGTATATACACTATGAAACAGGGGTACATTGAAATGTTGCCTAAATATTAGAAATTTAGATTACGAATAAGTCTGTGATTTTATTATGAGTTATTTTTGGGACTGAAAAAGGAAGCCTGCATGTTTTGCTTGTCTGTGCCATGAACCGTGGACTACGACCACGCACTGTATCTGGGAGTCATTACATTGCATTTCTTTGAGTCTGAGTTGGATGACTTTGACGCGAAATCTAATTAGTGCAACTCTTTTCAATTTAACTCAATGTTATTTCAACTAACACATACTCTGGTATGTGAAAGTGTGCATACGCCATTCGATTTTTTTCACATTTTATGTTGCAGCCTAATGCTAAAATAAAAAAAGGAATAATTTTTTCCCTCATCAACGTAAACTCACTACCCTAAATGACGTGAAAACAGAATTAAAATAGTTTTTTTTAAATGTATTAAAAAGGAAAAACCTCCCATTTCTCTTGATCATCTCTGAGATGTTTCTACCCCTTGATTCCACCTGTGGTAAATTCAGCTGATTGGATGTGACTTGGGAAGGGACACACCTGTCTATATAAGGTGTCACAGCTGTCAATGCATATCAGAGCAAAAACCAAGCCATGAGGAGGAAGGAACTGCCCGCAGAGCTCAGAGGCAAGATTCTGTTGAGGCACAGATCAGGAGAAAAAAAAACTCTGCTGCACTGAATGTTCCCAAGAGCACAGTGACCTCCGTAACTCTTAAATGGAAGAAGTTTGGAACAACCAGGACTCTTCTTAGAGCTGGCCGCCCAGCTTCGACTGAGTAATTGGAGGAGAAGGGCCTTGGTAAGAGAGCTGACCAAGAACCTGATGGTCACTCTAGCTGAGCTCCAGAGACCCTTGTGTGGAGATGGGAGAGACTTCCAGGAGGACAACCAATTTCATATATCATGTTTTCCCCCAAACACGATGCTCAGAATTGAAGCCAAACAGTTCAATCTTGCTTTCAACAGACCAGAAAATCCTTTAGAGTCCTTTAGATGCTTTTTTCTTTTTTGTTTTTTTGCAAAATTTCACTGAGGAGAGACTTACATTTGACGGTTCCCGAATGCACTGTGCATATTACAGTCATAAGAAAGAATGCAATTTGTGGCATGTTCATCCAGCGCAATAGCTCACACACAGCAGCACATTGAATGATTTTCTCTGAAAAGTAAGTAATGCCTCACTTCCAGTATTGTTCTGTCTGTGTAACTGGCGTAAAGTGAGTCCTTCACCTTTCCATTCTCAACACCTCATTGGAAAAGTATTTTACCGTGTTGAAGTGCAGCTCATTAATATATCTGTATCGGGATAAGCATCATTTGCTGATCCAAGTACAAGTGCTTGAGAGATGGATGGCCACCGGTTCCATTAGTTCTATTATACTACCAGTGCATCTCTAGTGCTGCCCTTAGTCATGAAAGCATGTGATGACTTTCAACATGGCTACTGAATGACATAGAATTATCCCCATGTAGTAATCTGTGTAGCCTCTCTGAGGATAAGTTTGTTGGGTTTCTTCATAAGACACTCACACACTTCATTACACAATCAATGGCGGTATTTTGTTGAGGAGCACAGTTCTAAGAGTTGCAGCAGAGTTGCACGCATACAACACACCAATATTTAATAAGAGGCTAAAATGAAACTTGCTTATGGATATATAAATATTTGCTAGCTCTCTTTGGCACATAGCTCTGAAGCACACACCTCTGCATATTTGCTTTACAAGCGTTCACACCTGAAAACCTACAGTCAAACACATACAAATACAGTACATACACACAGTTGGGAACACACCTCACCCTTGTTGCCTGCATAACAAATTATGTTTATGCCTTCAGCACTGGGTTGATAACACTTAAGTAAATATAGATTGTTCATGGGTAGTACATAACAGGGTCTCATGCCTCCACTGAGACACAAGGGCAGGAACCTGAAATAATGTCTTCTTGTGTGTGCCAGAGTTAAAAAAAAAAACAACAACAAAACAAAAACAAAAACAAACATCAATGTTTATTTGAAAATGAAAAAGTTTATCTTGGAGATTAACTTTTGGGGAATGAATGATGAATTCCAGCGAGTTATTGGCTTCTGCTGTCAAGGTTGCCCTGCTTGTCTCAGACAATTTTCATTCAACTGGCAACAGCCACCAAAAGAGTTCATATAAAATATCTGCTCCCCTTATTATTCTAATGATCACTGTCAATCTTGATGGATTAGTGTATGCATTATCGACCTGAAAATATGACAGAGAGACAGACTCAGCATGCATCACTGAAGGAACAGTTTGGTTTTATGGGCAAACCCATTAGGCGCGTTAATCAGGATAAAATGTCTATCTCATCTATTTTCAGTGGCTGACCGCAATAATGAGTCATTAAACATTGTGTTTCAGAGAAATCTATCTCCATCTTGGCCCAAAGATATTCTGAGATTATTCACATTATCTCTTATTCTCCACCAAAGTATTGCATCAGATAAAATTTTTAAAGACATCTGCAGAAGAAGATGGACAAAGATTAAATAAATCAACTCAAATGTATTAAAAGGTTAATCAGGAGGTAAGTATTCATGCTCAGCCCCTAAGCTTATTGAATCATCCTCTGCAGTGGACATATTTTTGCACGGTGCCAAGTCATCCTGCCTGATTAAGAGACTGTCTCCATCTTGTTTCACGTGAGCCTCAGTGATATTTGCAGTCATCTATTTCAACAGTGACTTGCAAGCTTAGACACATATCCTATTCAAAGTGATCTATGGGATACACTGTTGCCATGACCATTTTTAATACCCTTGTAAATCTGTGAAAATACTAATGAGAATACTCGTCTATGCATTTACTGTGGCATATATTCTGGGACTGTATATTTATTAAAACTTTGGACTGCATGTCATGCACAGTTGTAAATTTGATGATTTGCATGCCAGTGTACTGTATACCAATAATCCTGTTATCCATCTTCCAGCCAGTGGTCATACACAGGGAATACAAGAAATGTAAAGTAAAATAAGAAAAATCCAATCAGGCAAGAGCTGTCCTGTAAATATGTTATTAATTTGTTGAAAAACAGTCCTTTCCACATCTGCTGGAAAATTTAAAACTGATAACTTGATATGTTTTGCATGTCATCTAAACTATGTATAATTTTATGCGACAAAATATGAAAAACTAATAACAAAACTGAATGACAGCAACACACAAAACTATTTGTTACCTAGGGGTTGGAATGAATCAAAATGTATATAAACTGTGGGTGGCAATCTTCAAACAAGACCTTCAAAAAATGTAATCTGAATGATAAAGCTGCCTTCATCAAACAATGACAATAGAGAATAAGAAAACAGAACAATATCCACAAGGGGCAGAAAAATTGCCATCTCCTCATATGCAAAAGAAAGCAACAGTAACAACACATGTGACCACACAGAACCTGGGGAACTTATTGATCTTTTTAATGAAAGGATTTCCTATTGGTTTCGCTGCACCGGGGGGAGCTGAGCTCATCACATTTTCTTGTCCGTACATGCAATCGCTTAAGACCGCACAATGAAAGCTAATGACTCTCCAAAGATTCTCCGTAAGAGTGATGCTGTATGGCTCATTACAGCAGGTGGCTTCGAGCAAAAAGTAAAAAGGAACAGCAAAGCGCTGACGAGAAACAGCCAATCAGACCACTTACTGTGAAAATAGGAATAATGGAAATCAAACATACACGCTTAAATCCATGCCCATTTACTGTATATCAAAGTCATTTCTTAAAATGGAATCAGGCTAGGATAATGAGAGAGACGTGGCAAATGTGATATGTGATACAGCATGACAAATCATCACTTATGAATCTTATGCAAGCTTTTGTAGTGTCCCACTACTTTCATTTCATTGTAGGGCAAGATCTGCTGAATGATGTGTTTTGCAATTAAAAAAAAAAAGAAAAAAAGATAGTACTTGCTCAACAATGCACATAGTGTGAAGCATTGCAGT
The DNA here is from genome assembly GCF_021018895.1 of Seriola aureovittata. Classification (NCBI taxonomy): domain Eukaryota; kingdom Metazoa; phylum Chordata; class Actinopteri; order Carangiformes; family Carangidae; genus Seriola; species Seriola aureovittata. The sequence goes on along the minus strand of NC_079365.1, from coordinate 23,076,204 downwards.
GAGCTAGTGTTTCCCTGCCTAGATGTCATGTTGCTCAGGCTCAGTGTACATTTGCAGCAATGCATGTCTACGATACCACACGTTTAGTGAAGAACACAAGCTAATGCTTCTAGAATGAATATGATTATTAAAAATATCAACATATCTTATTATTCAAATATGAATATTTTATTTTCCCTGTCAAAAAAAAGCTAACATTTATTTTACCTAAGGTAAGCAGCACTGTATCTGCAGGCCACATACACAAACGTGTGTGTGTGTGTGTGTGTGTGTGTGTGTGAGTGTGTGTGTGTGTGTGTGTTATTCTGTTACATGTTTGTGGTTGACAGGATGGCGGTGTTCACTGGTATCTTTTGAACATCGAAAGTGTGCCATGGCAGAAAAAAAGGTTGGGAAACACTGCCTGAGGCTGTGTACTTTCTGAAACTCTGAAAACTGTAATCCTCAACAAAATATGCTGTGGCCTGTTGAAAAGTAATTTCTGTGTGAGACTGTGTGGATAATATGAATACTCGATTTGCTTCAATTGCATGTGTAGCTATGTGTGGATACATATCTCTGCTTTGAAATTGAATTGCTTGATTTTGTGTGTGCGTCTCTGTGTGTGCGTGTATCAGGATGTTTATAAACTATATGGTTTATGTATACTTAAGTTTGTTCAATGTTTGTGTGCATGAATATGCATCAGTAAGATTGTGTGTGAGAGAGAGAGAGAGAGAGAGTGAGTGAGAGAGAGAGAGAGAGAGAGAGAGAGAGAGAGAGAGTGCATAAAAGGCAATAATCTACGAAACAAGGTTATTTGCATATGCTCTTGAATTAGGCTGCCAGACTCCTCCGCCTAGTGTTTAATCACGCATTTAATCAATTCACTGCATACAGCTGTGCAGAAAACCTGAGTTGACTCTCACCAATATTCTGATCTTACAACCTCTCAAAGCAAACAGACCTGCGACATGTTTCAACTTTCACTCGCACACACAAGTGTTTAAAAGAGCATAATTCATTTAATTAGCTCATAATGCATTTTTGTTAAGCTACTCACCACAATAATGTTTCAACCCACATCCAGTTTATGAAAGCCCTTAAAAGTATATAATAAGAGAACAAACACATAACACCATAATAACAAGGAAAACATAATAAACCCGTATGAGTTATTTCCACTGTGGCCCTCGGGTGAACTACATTAAGAACTTCCCTCACCGCATTGCACAGAGAAATTCATGATACTTTTATGCACAGCCTTGTTAACTGACCCGCTGTGGAGAGTTAGACGTGGAGAGCAGCCTGACTGTGTGGCCCAGTTAAAATATCTGAACTCACAGAAATCACAGACGCCCTACAGCTGAACTTTGCTGTCTCTACAGTCAAGTGACAGTGAAGATGTCACGCACTGATGCCTGGGAAAAGTTCTCCTGTGAATCTCTATTGATTACCTATTGCTGACTCTTAGCTGCAAAGCACTTGGCAAGAGGTTGATTTTGTCTGGGTGCTGTTCAAAGCAGAAATACATCTGGTGATGGAGAAGCATTTTAGGGGAGGGGAGGGGAGAGGAGGAGGGAGCGGGGGTGCAAACCTAAGATGGCATTTTCCAGTGAGGACAGGCTACAAAGCCGAGCAGGAGAGCTTTGGCTGGAGACCAGAGTGTTTCCTGTACTCAAAGCACATCATTCCAAGTAACACTTGTTCTAGTCCCTTATGCAATTTCCTAAAGAATATCCAACAGTGGGAATGTGGACTGATTTCAAAGGAGTATAAATGCTACCCAATTTTCAGATGGCACAACTGGTATTGCAGTCGCTTTTCTTTGGTCCAATCATGGTGACGTGGATGGTTCAATGAGGAATTATCCTTTCTAAGGCAGTGAGGTACGGCCAAGGTCAGTGACTAACCAGTTTATAAAGCCACACAAAAACCCACTTAAATGACAAAAATCTCGATTCCAAAGAATTAACATCACATTTAAGTCAATAGTGCTGTGAAAATTTCAGGTTAAACAAAATTTAATACGTACAGACAGTCTGCAGTTAATAAAACATCTGATAACTTCAGACATTTCTATAAGGAGAGACTGCTTTCTTTGTGTATTGTCCCCTTAGTGACTGAACTGCAAGGGCGTTTACTACTCACTCAGGTCAGTCTGAGGCCTACCCTTCTGAATATAAAACAGTCTGCAGCTTCGTCACCTGCCCTTTTCTCTGCCAGTGACTTCATACATCACAGTGTTGTCTGGGCAGAGCCCTTGGAACATGGAATTTATATGAGATTACGGTTTTACAGGCTCTGACTGTATTGTCAACACCCGGCAGCGCTGAGGAGACTAATTCCTACATTCAGATGGAATCGACAAGAGAGGAACAACATGTTCAGTACAGTAACAGCTTTTTTTTCTTTTTCAGAACTGATTCTATCCTATAAGATAAATCACCAGTTTGGTAAAAGCAAATGATGATACTCATGCCACATTTTCAGATGTGGTATATTGTAAATATTTAGCAATAATCATAATAATAATAGAAAGAAAATCAACAATTACATTCTACCCTTTTTAATATAGCCCTATCATGATTCCTTCAATGCCGCCTTTCAGTATGGAAGCCTTACAGTGAATCAACTACTTTGTAGCTTGCATCATGCTGAGCGAACTGTGTGAGTAGCTTTAGAAGAGGCTAAGATGAAAGAGCAGTGGGTTTTGGACTAATTATTTCTGCTTACTTGATAAGGATAACTCGCCATGACCACAGGGCTAGCCCAAAGTCTGGCTGTGTGACAACCGCAATCACTAGTGTAAGATGCGGGGTGCACATCCAGAGCAGAATCTAGAACAGGTGACGGATCAGGAGACACTCAGAATTTAACTATGTTTATTTGTCATTAATCCAGAGGAGATTGCTTGGGTTTGGGCATATGTTGTTTTATGAGTAGCCTGTATACTATCACACATTCGCTTTTAGATGGTGGCTGCTTTGCTCTGAGGAGCCTCAACAATTGCTCTTAAAAGTTTACCTCACCCATCAAGATCCAGCTCTCTCGACCGCTTACTTGTTTTGCTATGTCTTTAGTTTGATTTTCCAACATTCACTGAAGTCTGTTATCGCAAAAATCACAGTGGAGCTCAGTGGCATTTTGTTGATGGCGCTCACAAGTACCAAAAATTATGTGCCACTTGTACCAAAAATTATATTGGAATTATATTTGCAAATTCTAGCATCATATCATCATGCATAAATCATGACACTGAAAGTGTAATTCACAACCCTTGTTGTTATGAACACTTTCGTGGAGGAACATTGCCAAAATACACCCTGCAAAGGTCTGTCTCTGCTCAGAGGAAAGTGCTCAAGCACTCACTGATGAAGTGTGTGCACCAGTAAAGCCACTGCTGTGGATATTGGAAAATGAAAGGCAGGATTATTGTACATAAAAGATGCTACTGTACTGTCTTCATGGTGTTTCTGCCCAGAGTCAAAAATTAGCATCTAATTTACCAAAGCAGCATCTAATCAAGCAAAAAGCCTTCCTTCTGGGCAAACTGAGGCACAGCTCAAACCTACCATAGTGGTGGGATCTCCTCATGCTTTCACACACGCACTGCATGTGAACTTATCTTCACATAACCTGGAGGAGCTGTGTGTGAGTTCATGTAAGAAGGTGGCTTACCAAAGGTGAAGTCATCAACAAGATCAGAAAATCAGTTTAGCAAGACTGAAAGGGAAATATACATCAGTGATGTAAGAAGCTACTCAAACTTTCTACAAGGCTGTAATTCCACTCTGAGGAAACTTATCTGGGCATGTGCTGAGCATAAAATGAATGCAGGGGAAGTTATTGCGTTCTCTTCTAAGGAAATGGAATGACACAAATGCACAAAGGATAAAGGTTTCATATAGGAACGGCTCTGAAGACACTCTCTCCAAAGCCTTTGGAGCTGGCAGATACCACTGTTACAGCTGATGTCATTCAAGAATCCCAAGATAATAATACACACGTGAAGTATAGCAGTCTTTTTAAAAAGTGGAACCACCATATTGTTGTGTCATTGCACAGTAGTCTTAGGGGGTAGAAAATTTTTATTTAAAAAAAAAAAAAATTTAACTACTTCCCTGAAATAGCCACTGAGATAAAGTTCTGGAAGAAAGAAAAGAAAAATAAAACCCCTTAAACCGCAGCTTTCATGATATACAGTTGTGCAAATGTGTACCTACTTTTGAAAACTGGAGGAACTCGCATACATAACTGATCCCAGCAAATTACCAGCGCTGGTAGATCCAGCAGAATATATAATCAACCACATTTATTAAGTCTCATCCCACCATTTGTGCAATCCCTCCTTTAATGCATGTGCAAAAAGGAAGGAGGCGCACTTCACTAATTACATGAAAGGGCAAGGAGCGCCTCAGATGACAAGCACACTGTTCTTCCAGTTGATGTGGTTGTTTGATAAATTACATGCTTATTTCTATGTGTACCAAAGGCTTAGTGAATGTGGCCTTCTCTTCAGAAGGGATAACATCTCCTGCTTTCTTCTTCCGTCAATGAACACATCAATGTGCGCAGTAGTTTTGATGTTGTGCCTCATTTCTCTGTTCACACATCTCACAAAAAAAACACGTTGGTGTATATAAATTACTTATCATTCATTCAGCACTTGAATAAGTCAAGAGAAGTCTCTTCTTTTGGTCACCATGACAGTGTGCAGGCACAGTGACCTCTCACAGACCAAGAATTGCAATGCTTTGTCATTTTATGTCTGAAAAATGACAATTGTGTACAAAAAATAAAAAAATAACACATTTTACGCAGTGAAACTAAGCTACAGCCGACAGGAAGTTCTGGACATTGGCACAGTGAGTATGACGGACTATCCAGCGTGAAATGAAAAACTGCTGCATCTTTGTTTTCATTGAAACATGGCAACATTCTGGACATGGCCATTAAGCTGTTGTCTGGTGAGCCCGGTTAGACTCGCGGCGGTGGATATACGTGGTTACTTGCTGGGAGCTGGTGGTCGTGATTGTCGCTGGACAAGAGCTTTCACCATTATTGCATTTACGAGACAAGAGGTTGTAATACACACTCTGAGAAGCGCTGTGTCTTCAGGGCAGATGAGAGGCTACAGTGAGTCGCTATTGGAAGGTGACAAGATGGACCAGGGCTAGCTGGTTAGCGTGCTAACTTCAGTAGAACAAAAGACGTGATGGAGACAAGAATCAACATTGGCCTTGCTTTCCACCACTGGAAACAGCTCTTGGTGAGTAAAGGAGTGAACTTTGATGCTGAACTCGCAACGTTTCTTACAGACTGGTGAGTAAACAGCTGTTATTGCTAATGTTAGCTATGTACCAACAGCAAAACTTCCAAGTAGCTCCTTTAAGATTGTGTAGTGTTTGTATGCGTCTTCTATGTTGACGACGTTTCATTTCCCTGAATGTTTGTCAATCACATTAATGGTTATATATTATGAATATTAATGAACAGTCCTGGGTTACCCTGGGCAACTGTTGTTGAACAACCTTGTCTCTATCTCTCTGTCTCTAACCTCACTCTTAGCTGTCATGAACACCACAGTTTTTCTTGAACACTAACAGCTAATACAAATTAGCTGCGCATCAATGTCATTTGTAAGACAATCAAATGAAACACTTGAATGATCAACTGTATACTTTATTGATCAACCCCAGAGAAAATCAGTCCATAGCTGTGGATCAGGGACCCGTCCTTCGAAGGCTGAACTGAAAGGAGACGGTTTGGTGTACGAAAGATTTCCTATTTATCCTCGCTCGCCGTTTTATTTGCAGAGTCTGCTATATTCACTTTTAGAAAAGTGATTCATTACTGGCATGCAATGAATCTTGGGATAGGTTGGGCCACAAAGGATCCACCCATTGGATCCTTTGTTGCTTGGGAAACGAAGAACGCATTTCTCGGCCTCATTTGAAGGAGCCCTTGGAGTGGAACAGCCTTGTTGTGCCAATGTGATGCAAGGTCTTCAAATGCAGCGTTTGAAGGATGCAGCCCCTGAATTGAAACACAGCTCGTGTGTATATTTTGTGTAATGTGTGTGGCATTTATCATGATGATCAACAAGGTCTCCAAACATAATGACAAAATATATCATTTGTTATTGCCTTGTGACCCTCTAATGTCCTCATCAGCAGGACAACATTTTTGTCTGCGCTTTCCTGAAAAGTCAAAACAAAATTAATTCATACGACACTGTTATGGTTAGTGTGGTGAGATTTAGGCAGAAAAACGAGCTGCTTTAAGTTCTACAAAGATCATGGTTCAAGTTCCAACAACTGCCGAGTTATTTTAGTGAACCTTCGCCATCATGGGTAAAATAAAACAAACGACAGACAGACAGACAGACAGACAGACAGACAGACAGATTCATTATGATCCTGTGAAAAATATCTCTTACATATCAACCAAGAGTTTAACAGAATCTAACATCAGGATGCAAGTACTTTTCCTAGCACAACAAATATTGCATGATGACTATTTTTTTTAAATGCAAACTGCATGTTTCTATACCAGTCTTATAAAACCTTCAGTGTCTTTTAAATATTCCAATATAAACAAAAATTAATGAATGAATTTTTGGGGTTTTTTTTTAGAGATGTGACATTTTGCAGTGTGTAATTGGTCCGATGCTTCTCCATTCAGTTTAGCTCCTCTGCGACTGGGCAGATCTCATTCCCCAAACCCGTTGTTAAGAGGCATTAAAAAAAAAAATGTGAAAAACAATTATGCCTAAGCTTCTTTTCCATAATAATCCAGCCCTAATATTTGTGGTAATTGCTGTCATTATTATGTGTTGTTCACATGTAATGAATGTGCAATAGCTGCTTCAGCACAGTCAGCACAAAGAGTGACAGAGCAGAAACTGTAGTGAAACTGTGTTTCCAGATCGCAGTGATTACTGACCATTAATGATGTGCACACTTTCGGACAGAACATCTGGCAGACTTTAACATTTAACATGTCACATTATTACTAGAAAATTCTGCAACGCACTCAATACACTCTATGTTCCATTTGTTGAATGTACATTAGATTAGCTCTCCAGCTATTTACTTTTACTATTTCCATATGATGAATAAATGAATTTAATGAGTTTTAATTTAAAAAAAAAAAAAAAGTAAATATGCAGACACTGTAAATGTGCAAGTGCTGAAGCGTACCAGCGGGAGAAAATAGAATTATTCACACACAATTTCACAATATTTGTTTTGAAAAAAAAACAACAAAACAATGATTCCTCACAAAGCCTGTGGCAGTGGTTTCCGAGGACAATACAACCACTTTTTAACCTTGATGCAAAAGTGGCAACTGAGAGGGGACTCATCACATATGAAGGAACTCACAATGCTCTCTTTGTTTCATTGAAACATGGAACAGTGGGGATAAGGGCCACCGCGTTCACATCTCTCCTCATAATTACACCCACTTATTTCTTACATCTCATCACTTTATATCCTTGACAACCTCTGAGTTTTTAATCTACTGTAGGATTTAACCTTCTTTACTGGCCTGTGAATGCACGCTTTGGGTCACATGTTGTAATCCTGCCCATCCTCTGCTTATCATTCCTTCTCTGCTCTATACTTACACTGCCATACTATCTGCTATAATGTTCTTCGCTCATCTCGTTACAGACGTCATTTTTAACTCTAGCTGACATCATATCACACATGGTTAACATTTTTGCAGTAACTAGAAGCAAGAAGAAATCAGTCTAGTTTTAGGAAAAGGATACATTATGTGGTTAAAATTAAATAAACAAAAATAAGCCTTTATCTAGACGTATGTAGAGACATTGACAGAGACTTCAAGGAAACCATTTTGACAGATCCTGAATGAACAATATGGAGCTATTGCCCATAACAAAGAATTTTTTCCTCTTTAACAGATTTACCATCACATCCTTTGGAGAATTTGCACTTAGATTGGTGATAATTGCAATTTAACAGTAGATGAAACTAACAAAAGTATAATAACTAATGTATAACTAATGAACTAATTAATATTGCATTAATGGAACTACTTTGGTGAAATGAAAGTATCTCTTATCCTACAATATCTTTGATTTTCCCTTATTATAGAAACCATTAGCTGCCGTGAATACACTGCCATTTCCTTTCTTTCTGCATAAGCAGACACATTGATAAGAATATTTCTGGCCAACTATCCAGCTATTAGTGCAGACTGAAATACTAGAAAAAGTTTAAATGAATTAATAGATAAAGAAAAAGTATTTCATTTTTCCTTCTGAGAAGCCAGCCTGTACAGTAATTACATCAGACGATGACAAAGGGATGTGGCAGGTAGAGTACTTTTGCCATTTGTTATTGTGGGCCACAGTATTTTGAGTCATTAGTTGTAAAAGGCTGCATCTGGCTTCATTCATCAGGACGTAAATGCAATAGTGCAAGACAGGACTTAAGAGAGAATACTGACACAGCCAGTGTCCATTGGACAGACTTTTAAAGCACACGCTACATAGGTTTGCAATCAGCGCCGAAATATTGATCTCAACTAGATACAAGGTGCTTAATGTATCTGTATTGATCCATCTACATACCTATTTAGAAGCTATCTGTACTATATAAAGGGATGGAAATGTTTGCATTATTAAAACAACAAACATACAATAATAGAGCTGAGTGCATCTGTGGAGGGGAGGAAGGAAGCCAAGGGATATTAAGTTCTATTAGGTCCTTATCATTAACATCAGACAAGAAAAAGTTGAGATGACAACAATAGTATTAAGAATTGAAATGAATTTCTGCCACTTGGCATTGTAATATGTTGCGATTTCTGTTTACTTTTTAATGCTGGAGTCTGAAGAATATAAATAATATGGTCCATTCAAGCAGAGAAGTAGAGTCTCCTGTTCTTTCAGCTGTATTTTTACAGCATGTGTGTTGTAGAGCGTAATAGCCGGTACAGTAGAAGGTGTTTTCCTTTCTTGCTTCACCATCTTTAACTCTGCATGATTGAGTGAGATATGCCTGCGCATTTGATACATTACTGCAATTAGTGAGTCTTCCATGACTGTGTTTACAGGAGCTTTTGTCAGAAAGCCCCGGTTTGTCTTTAAGACTAAGATTTAAAAATGGAGGCAGGCTATGGATTTAACCTGAGCAGGTGTTGTTTAAAATCTCCAGTGGGCGTATCATTGTCATCTCGAGTTATTTTAACTTTCTGTCTCACAAGCACATGATCATAAAGAAAGGAATAATGTGTTGTTTCAGCCAGATCTTTTTCTGGCTCAGTATGGTGTAATCCTTTTCGTCAGCTGATGTCTTTCCTCATGGGTGGAGCCTAAAAAATGGGATTAATATTAACCAGTGTGTAGCCTCAGATGGAATGGTAAAAAGTAGGAATTATGAATATTCCAGTCCTACAACTGGCGAGATTCATTTTACTCTTTATTCTGAGATTATTATCCTGAGCACTGATAGCAGCCAGTCTGGTCCCACCAGGAGAGGGGCTGAATGGAGGATAGAAAGGATGAGACATACATCGCCACACTCCGACTCTGGAGGGTGACAGATGTCTACTTCGCAATACCCTTTAATTCTAAATTCTAATTCTAGAAAAAAAAAAATCTCCCAATCCCATAGAATATATGATGCCAGAAGGAGATGATTTACATATAAACTGCTTTGACATTTATTTTAACATGCTATCTGTGATGATGATGTTACTGGAGGAATCTAAAGCTGACCTTTGTTCCTTCCCTCGAACCATATGACAGAGAGAGTGTGAGCGTGACATGATAATCTCCCAACGATTTGTGCTCAGCTGTCCAACATATACAGCACTGTCCTCTGTTTTTAAATAATGAAATAATAATTTTTAAAAAACAAGCAACACAGGGTTACTTTCAATTACATAACATCTGTTTTGTTGTTGTGGCATCAGATGTCCAACATCTGATATCAAGGACATTTCACTGAATTCAATGAAGTCAAAGTGCACAGAAATTTTCTCATTTTTAGTTCTGCTACTGTGCAAAATTGAGGCCGGGCATTCATATTCATTGGGTTTGCATATAAAAAAAAAAAGGGGGATTAGATAAAATGGCAAACAAAACTGATAATACACTCTATTGAATCTGCAATCTGACTGCATCCCATAACTGGCGTTTTCTATCCCCGAGTATTACTATGACATGATGGAGGTCTCACTATCCTGCAGAATGTAGCCTAATGTTCAGTCAGCTGTGGCGAGGACTAATGTGAGCTTTCTCTTACATTCAGCTCCCGTTGGAGGAGGCCGCCACAGGAGGAAACGGAGCAGCTGAGTGGGTGCGTAAATCAAACTGCAGAAATGACAGGAAAGCAATTTAGTTCAACTTTGCCATTGCTTTTGCCAAACAGGTGTGGAACCAATATTTAATACATATGGGAAAAAACCCCCAAAAAAACACATTATGCAGGCTTGACGAGGCGATTACGTGAATGCGTACTCATTAATGTGAAGGTAGCCTTACCCTTACTAGACTAAAACTGGTGTTGTTGAAGCAATTGTAATTTCGTCAGAACCAATACCATCCATTATGGATTTACCTTTTTGTTAATATCGAGTCGACAATTTAGAGTCGATCTGCCAAATGACTCTAAATTGTCTGTAGGTGTGAATGTGAGTGTGAATGCTTGTGAGTCTCTATACGTGAGCCCTGTGATGGACGGGCGACCTGTCCAGGGTGTACCCCGCCTCTCGCCCAGTGTCAGCTGGGACCCTCAATGGATGAATAGATGGATCTGCCACTACCAATTTGAATCCAATATTTAGTTATAGTTTTAGTTTTTCTCCTAATGTGTAATACAGCTGCACGGCTATACAGTATGCCTGCACAATATTGTAGTTTCCTTCGGTGTTTTGTGTGATTGCCATAGAAACTTAAGTGTCAGTCAGAGACAGGGAAGTTTGGACGACCTTTTTTTTTTTTTCTTCCCTAGCATTTATAAAAAATTCCATTACTGAGGTTCAAAAATGATCCTGAGCCATTGGTGGCACATTTCACCTGCACAGTAATACAAAAGTGGATGGAAATCAATTGATTTTAACTGACTGTTTATCTTGCTCGCTGTCATGCACTGTAAGTGTGTATCAGTCAAGGGAAAATTATGCTTTTTTTTTTTAACCATTTGTTTTGTGCTGTGCAGTTCAGTCATGCTTGAAACAGACTGGGCTTTAAGGGCCTACATCTGCTAAATATAGCTTGATCTGTACCAGTCTAGATGCTGTCAGTTTGGGACTTGCCCTCCATCCTCATACAACAACAAGATTTAGAAGAACACACTACAGCACCTCAGCAAGCCCCAGTCAAGAATCAACATCAGGAAGACTATCGTTTTTTGTCATCAACTGCCTTGACTGAGTCAAGAGTTTAGTTTTAGTTCATGACCAAAGCTCGGAAAGAGAGATTCCCAGTCTGCCAATCTACTTATTACACACTTAAAGTGCACAGCTCTCCAGGCTGTTTTCCTCCTACTCCCATTCCCTATTACCATTGCTTCCCCATGCTGCTCTCTAAGTCTGATTAAGTACAATCCAGTGGGGGTGTTTCAGCACAAACTTGATCCATGGCCGAGGGCTGACTTTACTCTGCCGCGTCAGAGCCAAAGATTTGGCACAAGCTATTCCCACTTCATATTCATCACTTTCATTACAGTCTGGATACGGAGAATTGCAACCTAGTGAGAGCTCTAATAAAACATGGGATAAATGAGTTTCTCATACTGTTGGGCTTAGCCACCCATTGTCTGGGGATACAAGATTACATGATGCACAACAATTTTCTTCACAGGAAAAAAAAACTAAAAAAAACCCCCAAAAAACAAAACAAAACAAAAACACCAGGACTTTTCATGAAGGATGTCTCCAGAGTGATATTCTCTGAAATCAAAATCCTTTTTTCTCCTGGCTACAAAGAGAAGATCTGACCTTAACACCAAGCAGCACCAAATATTTTCATAAACTGATGAAATAACATAGAGCCTGCAAATGCTACCAAAATAAGAGCCGCTCAATATTAAGTTCATCCATTAGTCTGTGCAGAAGGTAACAAAGTCACTGATAGTATGTTTTATGATGTTAGTAAAACACAGCTTAAACTATGCTAAGTGCTTGTAAAAAGATTCTTATCAACAGCAGCAGTAAAGCAGATTTTTACAGATACTGTGACTTTGTTCAGACAGCGGCGTCAGTTTAAATACAACTTGGACCAACTTGGATTTTTTTTCTTAAGAACATGTGTTTGAAATGTAACATCTAACGGCTACAACTGAATGTGACATACCCTCCAACCATGTTATCTAGGGAATGGAAAAAGCAAGGCGGCCATTGCTATTCTTTGTATAACTAGGTTGTACAAATAAACTTACAAAACAGCATGTACTGGCATCTGTAGGTATCTAATATCAATTTTTTTTTTCCATAGAACTGGGCATTTGTCAGAAAAACAATTGGAAGATTTAATACTCAAAAATTAATAAATCAAACTCCCTAGACGTGATAAATGAAGGGAGACAGAACTGCTAAGATGCCGAGGCGATCTTCTCAAGCCGCACTTCCTCTCAGGCTCTGATGACATGCTGCACATGACATTAAGTGACAGGGACAGTCACCATATCACCAGTCAACCTCACTTTGCCACATGATATGTTTAAGAAAAGTTGTCATCTGCTCATATGCTTCAGCATTGTCTTGCCTTTGTTCTACTGAACGACATAATGAGCTACAATGTTAATGCTTCAATGGTAATTTTGGTGTTACGGTTTACGAGACTACAGACTTCTGCAGGGGGTAAAACTTAAAAGTGGTGCAGCAGGTTGTTTTAATATTTTTGCACTGCAATGCCACATGCACAGTAAAAAAATGTTTTAAACAGAGCAACAAACTGTAAGACTTGTGCTAGCTGATGACTAATCCAAAGAGCACAAGAGTGTGCTGCCTTGCTTGCCCTCGCATTAGAGCAAAGACATGACCGGAAGGGTTTACAAATAGCTGAAAGAAAATTATTTTTATCAAACATGTATCAGAATTTAATTTTTAGTTACTGTCTAATAACCACAAGGAAAAAAGAATGGCAGATAACCTTGTACAATAAGTGCTGAGACATAGACAACTACTTTATTTCAAGGTTAAGTACCGAGTGTTTGTTAATGTAAACAGCTCTGGAAATGTATGCTTGCATGCTTCAAGCCCTTGCAGTCAGGGGAAGAGAGAATTACACTGTGACCCCACATTACATACAGTACTTTCCTACTACAGGTTAATTCCTCCGAGCATAACAGCACCGCAAACAGCCAACAGTTAGGAGTCATTTCAGCTGCTACCTGACACATATTGTATTCGACTTTCCTGAAAAAAGCTGTGCTGTAACTGAGAGCTACCAGGTAAAAAGGCTTAGGCCACAATCACTTTCAGAGTTAAAATTAACACTGACAGTTTTATTGGGAGAGAATAAATTAGATCATCTTTGCTTCATACAACAATGCAGACTGAAAGAGCGAGGAGCAAAATGTTAAGTGTAATCACCACAGAAGATAAAGCAACCTCGCAATGTTAAGCTTCGTCTTGCCAAACAGTGAAGTAAGACAATCAAATCTAAAGAAGGCTATGATCCATATGCAACAGTAGTTTCTATCACTGTGTAATTCACGTCACGTGTTCAGGAGATTAATTCTCTGAACTTGCATGACAAGTTCTGTGGCGGATCAAAGGTTTGTTGGTAAACGTTATCATAAATGACAGACGTTAAAGGATGAACACAGAGACTCGTCCTATCGCAGAACGACTGTCTGCGAAACTTCACTGAAACCCTCTCCTGTGACTGCAGAGAGATGTCTTCATGATTTTTTTTTTTGTTTTTTTCTTTCGTGATGCAGAAAATGTAGGGATGCTGTCCCGAGGGGAAGAAAGTCTCTCTGTGGCTCATATGTAGGAAGTCAGTGTGCATAAAAGGAAATAATCTGTTGTCATAAGATGCATAGCCCACACAATCCTCCCTTACTCCCATCTGCACAGCTTCCGCCCATCCAGAGTGACGTCAATGTGCAGATTAGAGTTTTTTTTTTTTTTTCCTCTTTTCCCATCTCTTCCCTTTTTTCACGCCTAATCTGGATTTTTCATGAAACCTCTGCGATGCTGCATTCACTGCCTGGAAGATGGCTTTGAACAGCTCTTGACATAAGAAACGGAAGAATCAAACTGAAAAGGCAGTGATTTGGGATATTTACAGTTGCTACATACTGAGAGTAGATGGAAGTGTAAAAGGGGTTTTAAATTAAGAGTAAAAGAATGGGATTTCTGGCCTTTCAGATTAAAGCATTGTTGTTTATATTTAAGAATGGGCATTCTCAAAAGGGAATATAGAAAAGATAGAGGGCTTACACATATTAAAGGTCACATATTGTAGAAAGTGAGATTTCCAGCTCTCTTTTGATTATAAAGCAGATCTAGGTGCTATATCAATACTGTGAAAGTGTCAAAGTCCTCACCCCAGAGACAAAATGCACACAACCCGGGAACGGTTCCTTAAAAACGAGCCATCAGGACTTTTGTAACTTTGTGATGTCACAAAGAAACATTCACCGCCCTCAGCCATGCCCAGGCTCAGAGCCTCTCTTCTGATTGGCTCACCGACATGTTGTTACAAGGCTAGAGCTCCAGAGAGAAGCCTGAGAGAGATGTAAAGCTACACTGAGAGGGGTCTTTGGTACTTAAAACCACAACTATATCTTCTTATGGAGATCAAAACTTAGAGTAAAACACCAGAAAGGTGTAAAATATGGGACCTTTAATGTAATTACTGGGGTTGATCTGTTACAACAATTTAATCTCTGTATATAATGAGGAGGTGCAGTAATACTCACTAAAGATCCATGTCCCCGGTTAGTTTTCCTGAACGTACAGTACCGCTTTACCCCTTTCCAGGAGGCAGACAATGTACATTATCTTTAATCTTATCTCAGGTTTGGTATATTTCACTGTAAATGCAAGTCATACTGACCCATCCATTTTCCTTTATAACATAACTTTGATACACTGTACATAGTGTATGCTAACACAGAAAAACGCAAGGGCAGCCAGTGTCTTATCTTTTCAAACTGAGGTCAAAATGATGTTGAATAATTCTGTTCCTACAAAAATGCTCATCGCTTGCAAAAAGAAAGCAACCTGCAAAATGTTGGTATATGAAAAAATCCTCATCTTCGTACAGCAGTGTTACTCCTGGAAGCTTAAGCCCCCTGTGATGAACCATGAATGCAGAGATAAGTGTCATGTGTAATGTACAAGGCACTTCTCAAAGTCTCTAATAAGAAGGCTAATGTTAGGACACAGTGGCAGAGCAATTGTTATTACTCAGCAGCCATGTTTGAACACGATAAGCAAAATCGCATAATCCACATTAGCATGTAGGAAACAGTGGGGGGAGAATACGGTAAAACTGCTGATAAAGCCTGTCAAGAAATCCCTGCTTCTGCTGGCTCCTAATTTCACAAGAATAAGGTTCTAAAATTACAATGACATAAAACAACATTCACAGATAACAGCTCTGGTAAGGAAACATATGACAGTATTTGACAACAACGTATTGCTCACTTTAGATCACAGACAGGAATGGTATACTTTCTCCGAGTAGGCCGTCTTGGGAGACCTTTCCGAGCAAAGCTCATCTATACTCTTTTCTCTATCTCTGCAAACCACCAGCTGCTGAGGGAATCAGAGATGCTTCAAACTCCCACGCAAGCCAAAGACATCAGCAAGCCAGCCCACATCTGCCTATGAAGGACGTAAGGGGTAGAAAGGAAAGTTACTGTGCTGTTTGAACTGCCTTGTCCCAAGCCTTTAGTTGTCTCTACTAATCACAGGCTTTATCATTTGATCATCTGGAGCATTGCTGCTTGAGAACGCAAGGGAGAACTGTCCTTTATATATATATATATATATATACACAAGTGCTTCCTCTTACTAGGAGGTGAGAAGCTGTGGTGGTAGTAGAAGGACAGATTTGACATGATGGTTACAGATTCTGTTACACTGTGGGAGACATACAGTGCAAATGTATCCAAAAATTGTTAATTTATCCAATGATTTGAGGTGAGTACCTTACACCGTTGACCATTAGCCTGTGTGTGGTAGTAGATATAAATGTGTGTGTGTGTGTGTGTGTGTGTGTGTGTGTGGGTCAGTGGAGTGTGTTTGGACCTCAGTTGGAAAAAAACCTTTGTTTCATTTCCAAGAGTGTAGTTGTGATCCTATATATTAATCTCTCCCTCACCGTCCTCCTCCTGATCTCAGGTGAGGGATGTTGTGGCTAGAGGCCAACACTTGCTTTGTACTCCCTAAGCCACACCCACCTTTGAGCAATCCAATCAAATCTAGATTTACCTAAATCCCTCTTGTAATTATATCCCTTCCCTATATTCCGTTTCGCTCAGAAATATGTCACATTATGGATGCCAGAAAGATGCTCTTGACTTAAAGCAGTTAAAGCTCCTCTACTTACTAATCAGATAATAAACTTCAAATGTTCGCTGGTGTTCTGCAGGGAGCGCATTACGCCACAAAGACCATTTCAGGTCATTTTGAGTTCTCAGTAAAAGCTATTTCAATTTTAGCACAGTGGTCTACATGTACAAAGCTGGCTGAAGCTCTTCAACAAAAGGTGCAATTTCTGGGTCACCAACCTGTTTCAAGTTTTAATATGGCTCTTTCATCATATTAAATGGGATTTCAAGTTACAAAAGATCCAGACTAAAAGGCGAGCACAACAAAAGTTATCCTTTAATTGAAGGTGATCACTGAAACAGAAAAAAAATTGGCAGTCGTGAACATTGGAATACACAGTGGCTACTGTGCTGGGTAAGTCCTGGATTCTGGCTATTAGATGCAGTCCAGCCATCTCTGCATAGTATTGCTCCTCTCAGCGAGTGTAAGAGGTCAACCAGAGATGCAAAGCAGTTTTGTGTTGCATGTCAGTGGGTCTGAGCGAGCTCCACGCTGTTGCAAATACCTCATTGTGTTGAATAGTGGTCCCACTGTCGCATCAGAGATATCAGCAGAATACATAATAGAGTTTTAAGACAAATGGGACCCTATCAGCTGCAGAGGATATTGTGATTTTAAATGGTGAATCTATCTCAACAGTACTGCATCGTGTATTGACCCTGGGTTATTCTAGGTGAATCAAAAACATTCTGAGCAATAAATCAGTAAATAAACCAAACAGCTGGACCGCACTTTTATAGTCATTCCACTCTATGCGTTCTCGGGCTAACAGGAGCATATACCGTAAGGTTAATAAATTTCTTTAAACAGTCACAATGACTGACCAAACAAAACGCAGCAAGACAAAACAATGAAGACAGCTCTTAATCTGCGCATAATCATTTTATATAACAGCTGAAAGCTGCAGTGCTGATGCAAAGCCGGGTGATTGTTAGATAGTGGCATAACCACAACCCATTTTCCAGCCACTATCTCCTCTCACTTCCTGTGAGTGAAGACCAGCCATCAGTAGCAGACAGTCACAGTGTACCGGAAACCATCAGATCTAACATCAGGTCCAATGCCTGTGAAATCTGTCAATACTGCTATGATCCACAATCTACAAGGCAACCTACAACACCATGGTGGGAGGCAAGACATTTTCTTAGATGCTTTATTCAGCAGGTGGAACAGAGGGGCTTAAAATAAACTTGCGCTCAAGGAAAACATGACATGAAATACTTATTTATTTATTTATTTTTTTTTTTTAAACCTGTGGTATATTCAAACATAAAGCCTACAGTAAGTCTCTCGCAGGCATGCCATGTCATGTTTAGTTGAGTGCCACGCTATAATTTTACAGCCAACCACCTGTAGCTGTATGTTTCTATATTTCCTCATTTTCTGCATTTTCAACAGCAACAACTCTTAATAGCCACAACAGTGTGTTGTACGGCATTGCATAAACCTGTTTCCCATAATGCTCAGTATCCATTTGACCTTTGACACAGTGACCATGAGTCCATGAACGTTGATTATTTCACTCCTTATCCCTGTAATATTCCTACCAGATTCTACTGCTGGCAAATCACTAGAGCCCGCCTGTCCCATTTCCTGATCTACATAAAAAAGAAATGAGAAAAAAAATCAGAGCACCTTGTTCTTTACTGCGTTGCTCTTTGAACCTGTATGCAGCTGTTCAGACCTGAACCTAAAGCAGTTCCCACTTGCCATTTGCATTTATTTACACTATGACATGCAAGGACTGAATGTGTAACTTTTTTTTTTTTAATTCACTGCAACACTAGTTGTGAAAACATTAAAATGAAATATATAAATATGAGTATCTGAGACGCATAATTAATTGCACTGGACAGCAAATTATCACTTGTAAGAGTAAACAAGACGAAATATTATTCATGTAGCTTTCAAGAAAAACATCTCCAGTAATAATTATGCAGAAGGACATATCTAATGCTACTGTGGAAGACACTTCATCCAGAGCTTGCTCAAAAAAAAAAAAAAAAAATGAAAGGAAAATGTGATACAGTATTAGAGATACTTTGATTTCTATTAGGTAAGACTGATCTCTTAAAATGGTCCAGGCCAGAGTATTGAAAATAGCAAGCCAGCTGCTCTTGCCAGAGAGAAAAGCTTCAAAAAGGTGCAATTTAATATAATTTCAATTCAGCTTCTGAACACTCCTATCTATAGTTCTTAATCGCTTAAAGAAATCTGTGTGAAGCTCTGTGGAGCAAGTCTGTTCTTCCCTAAATGGCATTGTAATACAGATGGCAATACCACTGTGCCAATTATTATTAGAACGTTTTTTTTGATGAATTCAAGATCAAGTAACCAACGGTCAAAACATGCAAACAGAAAGAAAGAGAGGCCACATTTTCTAACTGAAACCCAGAAGGATAACACTATTCATCCAATTAAATTGTAGGGTGCTGGCCCGGTTGAATTCATTCCTCCCCGACAAGAAGTCATAAATCAACAGTGAACTATAAACTATCTCTTGAACAGCAGCAAGTGGTTGTGAGTGAGCAGTTGTGATCATTTAGCAGGGATGAATCCGGACCAACAGATCATCTGCTTCACACAGTTTTTGGTTTAGTGTCAAGACATCAGGTCGCTGCAGCTGTCAGCTGAAATTAGTTATTATCTAAATTGTAAAATGTACACTGTTCTGTTTATGGTGTTACACCAACTGACAACCAACAACAACTACAGCCTCTACATCAAATTCAAAGTACGTCCACCCTTGCTTTGACCTGGCTGGTGTGGTAAATAAATAAATAAATGAATAAATGAATGAGGAGTTGAGCTGTGGATTTTGCAGTTATGTGATATAGTGCCTTAACTATTGGGCTGCTGGGGCATCTTGTCTGGTCAATAAAGTACAAGGCTGCAGCTAGTAGACTGGTAACTTAGCTTCTCACAACGACTCAAAGGCAACAAAAACCAGCACCTCTTCATCTCAATGATTTACATCTTGTATTTTTTTTCTTTAATCTGTACAAAAT